>NC_137900.1:76126730-77326730 GCF_963455335.1 Martes martes
GACCCATTTCTGCCCCAATTTGCTTTCCATACAGCTTAAGGATACCTCTTGGTCACTTTAAAACATAACTCAGAGGATCCTCTTTTAACTCTCCAGGGCCGTATTCCTCGAAATACTCCAGCATAAACCCAACTGTTATTTTCTGCGAAGAAAGTGGGACTCAGAGGGTTGTGACTTGCTGAAGATCACACAAGGCAGAGCTAGAGTACCAGACCTCATTTCCCTAGACTCCTGGTCCAATCAGTGTTCAATGCTGATTTCATATCGCCCTCCCTCCCCCCAAATCTCCTTCTGCACACAGGGCATCAAACCCCAAGTTCAGATACAAACAAAGCCGCACTGGAAGCATTGGAAGATGGTCTGATTCGACAATCTAATGGTACAGATGGGGAAACTGAGGCTCAGAGTCTCCCAGGGAATCAGCACGAGGTTAGAACTTCCAAGGTTGCCCCAAGCTGGGGGACAGCCTGGGTAGTTTTTCCTTCCAGGCTCTTAGATCACAGACGTCCCCCGTCCTATCCATGTGGACTACCAAAGCTTATTTTCTATGTGGGGGCGGGGGAGGCGGGGTGGAGCAGTTCACCCGAGACGGGGCTGGAGCGAGGGGTGGGGGTGGGGGGAGTAGGTGTGGCACCACCCAACCCAAGGCCAGCCCTCGAACTCCCCGCTTTGACCAGGTGCGCGGCTGCAGGTGCGCGAGGGCTCCCACCTCCCCGCCCGCCCCCCACCCCCAGCTGCACCCCTTACCCCCCACCTTGTGTTCCATACCCACCGGCGGGCTGGCGGGGCCGGGAGCTGAGGCCGGCGGGGGCGCAGAGTGGAGGGCGTCCGCAGCCACCAGCACCACAGCCTCCCGCGCCTCCGCCCCTAGCAACGAGGCGCGCGTTGCTAGGGCAGGAGTTCCCGCGAAAAGCCTCCGGACGCTCTCCCCGCCCCCGAACCCCAGTTCCGTTCGCGGGACGTCTCCCGGAGGCCGGGCCCAGAGCACCCAGCTCGGTTTTCTGACGGGAACGATGCAGTGGTGAGGTTCCAGAGAAGGGGACGGTTGTGCCCCCAGACCGTGCCCCTGGGGAATCTATGTAATGCAAGAAAAGCGGTACCACCGTAATAGTCGCCGAGGAAGTACTGAATAAATGTCATATTTTAAATAATTATTCGCTCAGATGGAGTAATGTTATATTTCTTTGGAGTTTTCTGTGATTCTATCTCGTGATGCCTCTTTTGGACACTTCCCCAAGTCCACACCCACCACCACCCACCCACCCCCCGCCGCCCCAGTCTCTCCCTTCCTCCTCCCTCCCTCCCTTCCTTCCTTCCTTTTTCTTTCTTTCTTTCTTTCTCTCCTCTTCTTCTCTCCTTCTCTCTTTCTTTCATCAAACTGTTACAGCCCAGGACCACAGCAGAGACCCCTCAATACCTTCATGACATCCAATGGGAAGACCGTTCCAGAAACCAACAGCAGCTGTGGGTACATTGCTTCCAGACTAAAGTCTACTCATTTCTGTATTCCTAGTGAACAGGGTTTGGTGTAGAGTAAGGGTTTGTTGGATGTTAAATGAGGAAATGAATGAATGAATGAATGGATGGATGGGATCTGAGCCAACATTTCTCTTGCACCTAGAAGGGACCTGCTGCAGGACTGATCTCCAAAATGGCCTTCAGTGAAGGCTTGTGGAGTTTCTGAAAATTGGGTGCCTGTGGGAACAGGAGTAGGGTTGGTAAGAGAAAATTACCTTCACAGAATATTAGGGCTGGCTCCTGGGTCTGTCTTCCCATGCAAAGAGGCAATATCTTCCACGGCGTTCCTGATGGGGGTTCCTTTAGCTCCTGTTGATCTCCCTCGTTGATGACTCACTCATTACTTTCTGAGTCCGTGTCCTGTTGTTTCTGACAGGAGCTGGGATCTACCCCCACACAACACTGATCTTAGTTCAGAGCCGAGGGCTCACCCTACTAGCTTAATCTCTTTAGCCTACAATAACCTGGCAACATTCAACCAGGAGAGAGTGATTGTTTTGCCCTGAGACACTGGGCTAGGCTCAGTGCAGCTACAGATTTGACTTGTCTGATCCCTGCCCTCAAGATTTTCCAGCTCTGAGGATGCAACTCTTACGGAAGATGCTTTAGGCTTAAGGCACCTGAGACTCCCAAACTGGTATCACTAGCCAGACTTCTCTTTACACCTGTAGATCCACCTGCTTTCTGTCCATCTCCACCTGGCTGTGACTCATACTGAAAATATCATCTTTGCCCCAAACCTGTTCTTCCTCTTTTCCCTCTGAATGCTGGGCACTCACCAGTCACCCACGCCAAGGATCTTGGAGTCATCTGTAACTTTATTCTCTCTTCCTTGTTCCAGAACAAACCTCAAGACTTCTTAATTCTGCCCCTGAAATATCCTTAAAAAAAAAAAAAATCTGTCCACTTCTCTCTACCCACCCTCTTGGTTCAGGCCAACATCATTCCAGAGTGTGATGGCCACAAGCTCTCTGTAGCTTCTCTCATCGCAACTGGTCTCGTAACTTATTTTGATCAACAGAATGTGGTGGAAGTGACATTGGCTACTTTCGAGTTTAAGCCACAAAGAGGTTTGTAGACTCTTCTCTCATCTTCTCGGAACACTGCCACCATGGGAAGAAGCATGTCTCATCTGTTTAAGACACAGGGCCCACCCGATAGCTAACACCACATGGCAGACACGTGAGTGAGAATATCTCAGACCATCCAGTCCTAAATGAGCCGTCAGATGACTGCAAACACACGAGTAACCATCAGAAGAATAGCCCACCTGAACCCAGCCCAATTTGCCAACCCACAGAACTGTGAGCAAAGAAACGGCTCTCATTTTAATCCACTAAGCTTTGGGGTGGTTTGTTATGGACCATAAATAACTGATATTCAAGATAAAATCCAAATTCCTTCCCTAGGTCAGTAAGGCTTGGTCTATATCTCTTTAGCCCATCTTCCTCCTTTGGCCCCCACACTCTAGGTTTCAATGGTCTAAACGACTTGCAGCTTCTTGGCTCCCCTTGCTGCTGCCTTTGAATCCTTGTACACATGATTCCTCTGACTAGGGCATCTTCCCTACATCCCCGCACCTGCATGTCTAACTATTTATCCTCAGCTTAGAGGCCATCTCCCCCTCGACCCTCAGGTCTTCCCTAACCATTCCCCTCTTCCTCCACATTGAGTTAGCTACCCTTCTTTTGCACTTCCAAGTCCCCCACTCTTTCCCGAACTCGGTGTGATTTTCCATTTACTGGTTTTGCTCACTTGATTCTGAGCCCCATAAGGGCAGTGACCGAGTCTGACTTACACACATGTTATTGCTGGTGTCTAATACAGGGTCTAGCACAGCACTGCAATAGAACTTTCTGGTATGATGGAATGTTCTATGTCTGCACTGTCTATAGATGAGCTGACCCCAAGTCACATGTGGCTATTGAGCCCCTAAAGTGTGGCTAGTGCAATTGAGGAACTGAATTTTCAATTGTAAATTTTTTAAAAGACTTATTTATTTATTTGAGAGCAACAGCGAGATAGAGAGCAAGCACCAAGTAGGGGGGAGGGGCAGAGGAAGAGGGAGAAATAGACTCCCTGCTGAGCAGGGAGTCCCGAGTGGGGCTCTATCCCAGGACCCTGAGATCATGACCTGAGCCAAAGGCAGACACTCAACCAACTGAGCCACCCAGGCGTCCCTAAATTGTGTTTAATTTGAATGTAACTTTAGTAGCCACCTGTGGCTAGTGACTATGGTATTGGACCAGGCAGGTTTAGCACACAGTAGATGCTCATTGATTATTTTTTTAATATTTTATTTTCTTAAAGTAATCTCTATACCCAATATGGGGCTCCAAATCATAACCCCAAGATCAAGAGTCATATGCTCTACTGACTGAGCCAGCCAAGTGCCCCACATTGAATATTTCTGAATAAACAGCAAAAAGGATGACAATCATAGACAGCCAATTAAGACACAAGGTAGACTGGTATGGATGGAAGCAACATAACTGCTCCACCTAACATTGCCAATACCTCCAACCCTGCCTTGTATAATCTTAATTCTTGGCTCTTTACTGCCTGAGCTGGTTATTCTCTCCCAAACCTGCCCAATTTGATATTGTCCCTCCTGTGAAATGGGATGGTCCCAAGAGCCCCCTGAAGGCTGATCTCATTCCGTCCAGCCTGGTCAGACCCAAGCAGAGAGGACTCTCTCCCCGGGGGCCCGGACTTAATCACATGAGAACTGTGTGGTCTAAGTTTCTCTACACTGGCAGGCTGCCAAGCCCCTCTTAAAGGTGACAGTTGAGGCTGTTTCTGCCATGGAAAGTCACACAGAAAAGAAGCCACAGCGTTGATAGTCCTCTTGCCACTCCTTACAAGAACCGGTACAAACCCAGGTCAGATGACTTCCAGCCCTGTCACCAGAGACTTTGGTGGCCTCAGGGTCTGAGGAGGAAGGAGGCATGGGGACAGGGCGAGGTGGGGTTAGCGATAGGCACGGGCCTCCGGCCAGGGGGGCAGAGGAGGACTGGGTCTGCTGTTGAAGAGCCTGAGGGAGAGTAAAGCCCAAGGAGATACAGTCCTTTCCAACAGACTTTCCCAAATATTCACTACCAAAAAAGTAAAACAAAAAAAAAGACAACCCAAATTAAATAGCATAAATAGACAAGTGAGAAGTCGGGTTACAGGGCAGAATGTACAGATAGTCCCAATTTTGTCAAAATGAACACGTTCTGTGGGGTGACCGATTGGGTGGAGGCGGGTGGTGAGAGGGTTCACCCAGGGCAGAACAAAGGAGATAGAAGCTTTTTGAATACATGACAGGGGAGCAGCAGACAGGCTGTGGGGGGTGGGGGGGCGCCCTACAGTTAATAGGGCACAAGGAGGTATGGGAATGTGGGCCCAGTTGTGAGTAACCCATTGGTCAGCTAGGGCCTAGGGGTCTCCTGAGGTGGGTCGCTTACGGAGCCCGTTTGCATTCAGCTGGTGGTCACTGTGGGCCCTTCTGCCTTGCTCTGGTTCCCACTGCTCAAGCCTGCAGCCTAACAGCCTCCTGACGCGTTCCCAGACACGTTCCACCTACGTCATACAGTAGGGGCTAAAGGCTCCTCTACCATGTTTGTGAGGGTCTATATATTTGTAGCACCTTTTCAGAATGCAAATTGTGTATGGTTCCTTGGTGAGGGCGCGAGCAAGGTTCAGGGCATAAAAAAAATTTTGCTCTTGCTAGTTCGTCTGCTTGGAGAGCTCCTTTCCCAGACCTTCTCACGGTTTGCTACCTGTCTCTCCCCTGTGGTAGTGCTACTCCTCCCAGAGACGACCTCCATCGCCCTTTGTAGATCTGTGCCTCCCTCAAGCCCTCTGTCCATATGCCCGAGTATGTTTCATACAGCTCTTCTCACTTACCAGCATTATAAGACTGGTCTGTTTATTTTGTTTGCTCAAGAGAGTAGACTTTGTTCTTCTTTACGGTTGTATCCTCGGCGTCTTAAATATGGCCCGGCGCATAGGTAGACAGTCAATAAATCTGTTGAATGACTAAAGTGTAACAAAAGAGGGGCGCCTGCGTGGCTCAGTGGGTTTAAGCCTCTGCCTTTGGCTCAGGTCGTGATCCCAGGGTCCTGGGATCGAGCCCCACATTGGGCTCTCTGCTCAGCAGGGAGCCTGCTTCCCCCCCACCCACCAACTCTCTCTGCCTGCCTCTCTGCCTACTTGTAATCTCTGTCAAATAAACAAATAAAATCTTAAAAATAAAATAAAATGTAACAAAAGTGTCCATTCTCTGTCCCCAGCTCGGGGTGTTCCACCTAAGCCCTTAAGTTCAAGTACAGCCCTCCCAACTCCCACCAAGGATCCAGAGGTCACTTTAGAGCATCAGCTTTTAAACTTTTTGACCCTCTCAATAGGAAATACATTCCCCAGTGCTCACACATGTACATGTTTATGAAAATGAAACAGACAAAAAAAAAAACCTGTACGAGGAGCAATTTTTTTCTTTTCTTTTTTTCCTTTTCTTCTTTCTTTCTTTCTTTCCCTTTCCTTTTGTTTAATGCTGGTCTTCAGTCCTGGAATAGATTTCACCACCTGCTAAAGGGTCCCCCTTGCCTTACAGCATTTCCAGGAGGGGTCAGAGACTTCATTCGTGGTCTAGCCTCAGAGCAGCTGCTACACTTGCAGATTCTTCCTTCCACCCCAGATTTAGTGGATGAGAATCTTATCAGAAAGTGTGAATGCTTAACCACCCCTCTCCCCCAACAGCCCCCAGACTCCAGGTGATTCCAAAGCCTGATAAAGCCTGAGAGCCATCTTTTGGGAGTTTCTGAGTATCCCGAGGCTTCTGGTGGGGACTTGTGTCAGGCACATGCACATTTAAGGGAAGGGGCTGATGCTTCAGTCCTGAGTAGCAGTACAGAAGATCTCCACTTTATTTATTTATTTTTAAATATTTTATTTATTTATTTTTGAGAGCACGAGCGAGCCTGAGAGCGGGAGGTGGGGGGTGGTGGGCAGAGGGAGAAGCAGACTCCCCACTGAGCAGGGAGCCCGATGCAAGGGCTCGATCCCAGGATCCTGGGATCATGACCTGAGCTGAAGTCAGACGCTTAACCAACCCAGCCACCAATGACCCCACTTTATATAAGTAAATCCTTTTCCACCTAAGCCCCTGGCAATTCCTAGTCCTCTGTCCGGAAGTTCTTCTGGTGACTTTCCTGCTTGCCTGACTCCAGCCCTCAAGGGCCACTGCCTGCTCCAGGGGCACACCCAGTGAAGGGGCCCTGCTTTCCCTGAGGACCTTAACCCCTACTCCTCCCTGTGCTCTCCACAGTCTCTTTTCCTTCACACAAAATCACTTCTGTTTTCTCTGTTCTTACCAGAAGGTTTAAGAGCCCTCCCCATGCCCAGCTCTTCGAACAAAAAATTCTAACCACAATTGCTGGTTAAGGTGGCCCATTTCCAGCCCCGCCCCCAGAGGAGAGTATGAAGCCTTCACCCTCCCACTAGAAACTACTTTTGATGCCAGGAATGCTGCACTCCCCTTGCCAAAGAACTTTACACTGTTTACATTCTGAAATCCTGCTACAAAGCCTCACACATACAATAAAACATTTTTTAGCCCCTGCTGTATACTATACATCCAAACTCAGCACTTTCAGACAACACCTCATTTAATTCTTGAAGCAGCCCTCAGAGGTAGATACTATTCTCACTCCCATTTTAGAGATGGGGTAACTGAGGCCCAGAGGAACTAAATGATCAGACCCAGGTCCTGTAGTTTAAGGGGAGGAGCTCTGGGGCTGTCAGCGGCCCTCGCCCTCAGGGGCTGAAGCTGCAGGGGCTGACAGAAGGCAATCTTTCTCTACCCTTTGTGCAGTTGTCACTTAGAGGGACCTTGGGGTAGACGTGCCTCAGCCTCCAAATGCTGGGGGATGCATTGCTGCTTCTCTTTAGGGTTGGGCTTTCACAAGTGTCCACTCCTGGTGACTTTAGAGAAACTTCTGACCCCCAAGGCCTGGCCCCTTCTCCCTTTGGCTGAGTTCTCTCCTCAGGCCTCTGCCAAGACCTCCTAAAATGGAATTTGGGGGCTGGGAAATAGCACTCTCTCTGTATGCCCAGGCTGGCTGGACTGGAGCCCCAGTAGAGGGTTTAATCTGGCTTACACTCATTTATGAGATCCTAAGAAAAAAAGCCCCAAGGCACACCAGCTTTCTCTGGGGATGGGTGTCGCATCGACATGCTTATTTGCATAATCTCTTTTCTTCAATAAACATACATTGGTTTTTTTCAATACTCGTTATTAAGAAAGTTTCAAATGAGGAAAATTTGGTTGTAAATACTTTGGGGAAATCAGCCTAATACAGATGTTCCTCACTGGACCTTAATATGCAATTAAAAAATATTAACCATATTAGCTACAAATCAAGCTGCCTGAATTCCAATCTCATTGCTGCCAATTAGCAACTGTGACTCCCTGCAAGTTACTTAACCTCCATAAAAACGGGGATCCTACTAGTACTTTCCTTGCGTTATTAACAGACGCTCAGCAATTGCTGCCGCTGTGTGTGCTCCGGGTCCTGTTTAATCATTTAAGCCACAGCACAAGTCTGTGGGGGCAGGTACCGACGCTATCCCCATTTTACAGCTGAGGCCACTGAGGTTGCTCTGCCTGTGAAACAGGGATTTGAGCCCAGGCAGCCTAACACCAGAACCTATTTTCAAGCTACTCGTTCAGAGCTGCCTGTCAAAAAAGGGCTGTTGTAGCCCATCATAAAACGCTTTAAGGCGCTTACCAAAAGTCTGGCGCTTAATAAGTGCTCAATTAAGTTTGCTACGGTCACATTAATACTCGGTGTTTTACGTTTGTCCTAAAACTAACACGCATACAAGGCGACTTTGTTCAGCAGAAAAATCACAGAGCTGGCGGAGGCCGGCAGACCCCGCGCGGGAGTCCCGTCGAGCGCCCACCCGGCGGCGAGGGCAGATGGGCAGGAAGCCGGGGTAGCCAGCGCGCCGGGCCGCCTGTCCGGGCCCGGGGGGCGGGGTCGCGGAGGCCCCGCCCCGCAGTCACCTGCGGCAGGTGGAGCGCGCGGCGCGGGGCGCTCGGCCATGTCTGCGGAGAGCTCGGGGCCGCGGTCCGGGCCGCTGTGTCCGGAGCACAGCCAGGCTCTGAGCTGGTTCTGCTGCTCGGAGCGACGGCCCGTGTGCGCCGCCTGCGCGGGGCCCGGCGGCCGCTGCCGGGGGCACCGCGTCCGCCGGGCCGAGGAGCGCGCGGAAGAGCTGCGGGTGAGCGGGCGGGGGCGCCGGAAGGCGGGGCGGTGGGAGGAGAGGGGAGGCTCTGGAGGGAGGGGACGCCGTGGCGGAGCGCCGAGGGGGACCCGGCGGCAGGTGCGGGGACCCGGCGGGGACCCGGCGGGGACACGGCGGCAGGTCCGGGGCCCAGGCCCCGCGGTGGCGCTGGCCGTGGAACTAGGCAGTTAAAGGTGTGGCCTCTGGAGTCGTGGGGACGTGAGTTCGAATCCCGCCTCCTCCCCACCCGGCTCGGAGTCTCTTAAGTCTCTGAGCCTCAGCGCCCTCATCTGTAGGGCAATAATAGCGCGCGTTTATTGGGGTGGTTGTGCTGGAGACACACGATATTGGGGGAAATGCTCTGTCGTCTACCACGTAGTGGCGGGTCCAGTTGCCCACTCTTCCTCCGTTGCATCTGTTGAGGGGTGAGAGCCAGGCCTGGCCTTGGGCCCTAGGAGCACGCGTCCTGGGACAACGTGTGCCCCACGTCCCGCCCGGGTGGAAGCTGACCTGAGATAAAAACCGCCCCTCCTCCCTCCTCAGCCCCTGGGCTCAAAGCCCCTCCCCCGTCCACCCTTCAGGTTTCCCGGTGAGGTGATTTCTTTTCCCTTTCAGGGTTGGCCTTGACTGTACTCCAAACTGGTTCGACCTGGGTAAACGGAGGGGGTGGGGAGGATCTCAAGAGGTTCTTGCTGGATCTCTTCCCCTAGAGTTCCTCCTCACCTCCACTCCAGTGACCTCCAAGGTGTCACCTTCATCACCACCTGCCCCTGGTCTGAGACTGGGGAGTCCAAGTTACCCTGCGTCTTCCTCCCTCCTTCCATCCTAGTTGCGGTCCCTGGGGATTTCCTTGCAATTTGATTAAGAGGCTTGGTTTCTCCAACCTCACCCAAGTGCTCTGCCCACCTGTGAGGCCTGAGGGCTCTCCCTGGGGACTCAGACTGCAGGGTAATAAACACACCTAGCTGACTGGCCAGGAGGGATTCGCTTACTCAGTGACACACCCGAAAGCTCCTTCTTGGCCCTACCTGTCACCGCTACCCATCATCCATAGTAGTGATGAAAATAGGCTCAGATAATGTGGTGTGATAAACTTGCGTAGTAGTGGAAATTTTGCAAGCGCCAAAGCTCTTCAATGTCCATCATCTTACTCCATCCGGACCAAACTTTGGAAGTGATATCCTACCTCCATTTTACAGATGAGGAAACTGAGGCCCAGAGCAGGGCGGAAACTCCTCCAAGGTTTCTGACATTCAGGAGCTGGACCAAGGGAATCATTGACTTGGTCAGACAAAACCACCTCTTGGTTCAGCGGAGGGAGGAAGTGGTGCGAATGGGTGTAAGAATTCAATAAAAACTTAAAAAAAAAAAAGTTGCCACCAGAGCCAAATCCGAGTGGTGGAAGGGCATGAAGCCTGGGGCCGGGTGGCAGGGCAGGTGCTTGATTTGGAATGCCTCTGTCCGGGGTGTCTTCCCTGAACCCTACTGAGGCCCTAAGCATGTTCACTTCCTTTGCGTGGAGGGAGGGATTTCTTTCCTTCTCTTCTTTCTCTCTTGCCTCTCTCCAATTTTGAGTATCTTATGACATTTATGTACTCCTCCTGTGATCCCTCTAGTGGCAAAGAAATTTTGCCCCAGGGCAAGATGGTTAGCATTCACAACTTCTCTCTTACCTTCGTGGTTCTTGTCCTGTTGCTTTTTGTAAGTTTTGCCGGGTTTCCTTCGTCCTTCTCCGGTGTGTGCTGATCACAGCTTCCTCGCAGCAGCTCCGTTCTTTCACTCAGTATTTGGACCAGAGAAGCATCAGATGGAATTCCTGACTGTGGGGAGTAAGGATTTGCAAGGGTCTCCTAGAAGAGGAGCCAGAGCTGCCTTTTGGCAGACGGAACCCGGGCAGAGCTCTGAGGGGAAGCCGTGGAAGAGCTGTTGGCTAGGAAGGAGTCAAGTTCAAGTACCTGGAGAAATGGAGTGGAAAAGCAGGGGCCTGGCAAGTTACCTCTCTGTGGGCTTCAGCGTCTTCATTTCTAAAAGGCTCCCCTGCTCCCCCGGGGGACACTCCCAGCTCTGGCCGATGTGAACCGTGGCACCTCTTGTGGTCCTAGAAGTGGATATTCATTCATTCAGCAAATATTTATCCAGGAGTAGGAGGAACTTTCTTCTAGGTAGTGGCCCATAGCGAACAAGTCAAAGTCATGGTGCTCGTGTTCCAGCCATGGGGGGAAAGATACAAAACAAGGAAACACATCCAGAATATACAGGCAGAGGTGTGATAAATGCAAGAAAGAAAAATAAGCAAAGTAAGGGAATGGGCTGTGGGGGTGGTCAGGGACGGCTTCTGAGGAGGTGACCCTGAGTGGAGTGGGGGAGGGGACTTGCATATAAGCAGCTATACCCCTTTATATATCCAGAAGACTGCTGGACGCAGAGGAAGCAGCAGGTGCAGAGACACTGTTGTCAGGAAAAGTTTGGTGTGTTTATGGGACAGAAAGAAGGCCAGTGTGGAGAGTGCTAGGAGGTGACATTGGCACAGTAGGCAGAGTCCCATCAGACAGGGCCTTGTTGGCTAAAGTGGGACGCTTGATCGCACTGTGAGTGTGCTGGAGAGTCATTGGAGGGTTTGGAGCAGGGTCGTGACTGGACCTAATTTCTCTCCTGTGAGAGATAATGACTGTCTGGGCAGAATAATAGGAGTGGAGGTGACCAGAAGTGGCCAGAGGAGAGAGAGAGAGGGAGAGAGAGGAACTGCGGAGTCAGGGCTGATAGGACTCACTGAGGGATTAGATACATGCCGGCTTGGAGAGTAACCCCAGGGTGTGGGGTTGGGACAATGAGGTTGATGATTGCTAAAGAATGGGGACATCTTAGGGAAGGGCAGTTTGAGAAGCCATGTTCTTCTGCTGAGGTGTAGAAAGCCAGGGAGCTGGGTCAGAAGAAACGCTGAGGGTGTGTGCAGGAAAGTGATTATGGTGATGGGCCACGGATTTCAGGAGAAGGAGGGAACTGAAGCCACAGAGTGGGTGATGGACATTGAAAAGTGGTAAGACGAGGGGCACCTGGGTGGCTCAGTGGGTTAAGCCTCTGCCTTCAGCTCAGGTCATGGTCTCAGGGTCCTGGGATCGAGCCCCGCATCGGGCTCTCTGCTCAGCAGGGAGCCTGCTTCCTCCTCTCTCTCTCTGCCTGTCTCTGCCTACTTGTGATCTCTGTCTGTCAAATAAATAAATAAAAATCTTAAAAAAACAACAACAAAGAAAAGTGGTAAGACTAACGTTTGGGTGGCCTCAGCTGAGCTGAAGAGTGGTTGGACTGGGGAATCTAGAGTTAGTCATCTGGAAGGATAGAAGTGGCAGGGTGTGGGCCCTTTAAATGAAGATTTTGGAGGTGCTATAGTTCTCAGTAATAGCAAGGTCTGGGATGTGACCCTGGGTGCAAGTGGCTGAGGTGGGATGAGAGGGGGGAGATCACTGGGATGGTGGGGTGGAGTAGATGGAGCAACATGGAACCAGACACCATGGGTGTCCTTTGTATTGCAGAACAGGATCGTGGACCAGTGTGAGAGGCTGCAGATTCTAAGTGCCAGCATCACCAAGTATGTGGCCGAGGTCCTGCCGGGGAAGAACCAGAGAGCAGTGGTAGGTAGTTCTCCTTCTCCTGTGCTCCGGACCCCTCCTAGGATAAGACTCCAGCCTCCAGAGTGTGGACCAGTCTGGGATCCCTTCCCAACCTCACAGACTCACTGTGCTACTAGCAAAGCTGGATGCCCGGGAAGGTCGGTTTCCCATCTCTCTGAGCTGTGCTCTTACCATCTGGGCAGAGAAGACTATTCCTGGTACCACACTGGGGCAAATACTGCTGGAAAAGGACTTTTTGGGGGTAAAGGATCAGGAAGGGTAGCATTCTTCCACCATCTGAGTATGTAGTGGTCAGCCCCTGAATTAGAAAATAACTTGGACGTGGAGTATTCTTTACGACAATCTTTATGCAGTAGGTGGCAGTTACAGCCCTGTTGACGGATGGGGAAATGGATCACCTAGAGGTTAACTGACTTGCCCCAGGTCCACAACCTCCTGCCAGAGTCAGATCCAGGGCCTGGATCTTCTGACTTCCAGGCCGGTGCTCCTTCTGTGACCCCCCTCTGCCGATCCTTTATCCAGTTGACCCCACTGCCACTGCCACCTCCTCACTCTCGGCTATGCCCCTCATGGGTCGGGACTGTGGATTTCTTTCTGGACATCCCGTCCTTCCTTCCCCAGCATGGACAATTGCGCAGCCTTGGCACGGTCTTAGTCAAGGTTCTTTTGATTGTGTAGAACGAAACCCAGTTGAACTAGCTTGAGCAAAAACAGGGAATTTCCTGGCAGGATACAGAAGCCTCTAAGAACCTGAAGGAAAGAAGAAGCTGCCAGGAGGTCAGGCAGCTCTTCTGTGCTTAGTCCTGCCTCTCAGCGTGATCGTTCCTCTCTCTCTCTCTCTCACTCTTTTTCTTCATCCTTTTTATTTTCTCGCCTTGATGGCGCTGGCTAGGGCCTCCGTACAATATCAAAAGAAGCAAGTGTAGCAGATGCCGACTTCGAAGGGTACACTCACAGCGTTTCGCCGTTTAACAAATCTGTGAGCACCCACCACAGGCCAAGCACCGTTGTTCTCTGTGCTCGAGATTCCACAGTGAACAAAACATATGGAAATTCCTGTTTTCTTGAAACTTACATCGTTGGCCGGGGCGGGTGGGTGGGTAGGGCAAGGCCAATAATTAAATACATGCTATGTCAGAAGGTCGAAGGTTTTATGGAGAAGTTCAACACAGGAAGGGGGACGTCCTTCTTGGGAACGGGGTTTGTGATTGCATACGCTGTGATCGGGAATGACCTAAGGAAGGGTTGATATTTGCACAAAATTTACAGAAGGTGAGGGAACAGACCAGATATCCGGGGAAGAGTTCTAGAAAGAGGGGATGGCAAGTGCAAAAGCCCAAAGGCGGGAGCGCACCTGGCACTTTGGAGGAGCAGCAAGGAGGCCTATGAGCTGGAGGCAGAGTGAAAGAGGGCAGCAGAAGGTGAAGTCCCAGAGGCAGGGAATGGGGGGAGCTGCAGAGTATCCTCACTGGCCACACGGGGGCTTTGCCTTTAGTTTGGGTAAGGTCGGAAGTCTTTCGAAATTTCTATGCACAGTAAGGTGATATGACTTAAGATTAAAAAGGAACACAGTGGGGCACCTGGATGGCTCAGTCAGTTAAGCGTCTGCCTTCGATTCAGGTCATGATCCCAGGGTCTTGGGATTGAACCCGCATCAGGCTCCTTGCTCAGTGGGGGACCTGCTTCTCCTTCTCTCTCTACCTGCTTGCCCTCTCATTATCTCTCCCTCTCTCCCTGCCATATAAATAGAATAAAATCTTTAAAAATTTAAAAATTAAAAAAATTAAAAACTAAAAGGAAGACTAGCTACTATGTTGAGAAGTGACCATAGGTAAAAACAGGGAGAATGATTAGTAAGCTGGTGTCATAACCCAGGTGAAAGACAAGAGTGGTTTGGACATGAGTGATGGTGAGAAGTGTCTGGATTCTGTGTTTATTCTGAAGGGAGAAACAGCAGAATTTGCTGATGGATTGGATGTAGGCAAGAGAGAAAGGTAGGGGAGGGGGGCAGGGTAACTGTTAACTTTTTTTTTTTTTTCTTTAAATGCCTTGATTTGAGAACGGGAATGATGAGGTAACCATTTACCAAGGTGGGGTAAGACCACATGTAGAGTGACGGTTGACAGGGGAGAAGATTAGGAGTTCAGTTGTGAACATGTTAAATGTGAGATGCCTGTTAGACACCAAGGGAAGATGTTGAAGAGGTAGCTGGATATGTGTACGTTGGGAGAGGGCTAGGCTGAAGACAGATTCCATGAGTGTATAAATGAGTGGTATAAACTGAAGGCCACAGGAAGGGATGAGATCACTAAGTGATTAAGTATAGATAAGAAAAAAGCAGGGATCTAAGGACGGAGCTCCAGAGCACAGTTAACCATTAAGAAGATAGAAGGATAGAAGGAGGGCGCCTGGCTGGCTCAGTCGGAGGAGCATGGGACTCTTGATCTGAAGGTCATTAGCTGGAGCCCCACACTGAAATTAAAAAGAAGAAGAGGAAGATGAAGATAGGAGGAACCAGCAAAGTCGACCAAGAAGGCGCAACGAATGAGATAGGAGTCAAGCAAAGAATGTTGTGTCCACATAAGACGTTTCAGGGAGGTGGGATGTCAAATGTTGCAGAGGTTAAGTAAGGTGAGAAATGAGAGTGGGCCATTGGATTGAATAACATGTTCATCAGTGGAGATTATGATGGAGGGAATGTCTTGTAGAGTGGTGGAGTGGAAGCCTGATCGGAGTGGGTTTCAGAGAGAACAGAAGAGTAATTTGGGAGAGTTGGCACAGCCAACACTTGAGGAGCTCTGCTGTAAGAAAGGAGCTGAGAAATGGGATGATAGTGGGGATCAAGAAGGTATTTTTAAGATGGGAGAAAGTACTCTGTGTATGTTGGTAGGCATCGTCTGGTAGAGAGGAGACAATTAATAGTGAAGGAGAAGGGGGGATACTCTGGTACAACAAGGGGGGTGGGATCAAGTAGACAAATGGAGAGGTAGCTGGAGGTAAGAGCCTGGGCATTCACACGCTGAAACAGGGAAGGCAGAGCATAGGGGCATATGTGCAGGTACATGGGTAGGTGATGGGCAGAGCTTGTGTAAGTTCTCTTCTGATGGCTTCTATTTTTCATTATTTATCACGTTTGCTGCAGGTTCTTAATGATGCCATTTGTCAGTTTATAGATATGCTTTATTCCCCATCAATCAATTGCCAAACGTGGCAATACATTAATAAGACTTTCTCATGCTAAACCATCTTGAATTCCTTCTAGTAAGCTTGATCATATGTATTTTTTTTTTACTTTTAATTTTGAGGTAATTGTAGAGTTGTAAGAAATGATCATAGAGCCATATCCCCTGTGCCCTTTGTCCAGGTTCCCCCAATGATAACATGTTACCTAATTGTATAGTACAGTATCATAGCCGGGACATCGACATCTGTACAACCCACCTTATGCACGTTTCAGCAGTTTAACCTGCACCGTCTGTGTGTGTGTGTGTGTGTATTTAGTTCTGTGCAGATTTATCTTGTGTAGATTTGTGTGATGTCTCCCACAGCCAAGATACAGAACAGTTCCATTGTAAGGATCCCTCGTGCTACCCTCTTAACACCGAACCCCCTCCTCTCCTTCCCCTTGTGTCACCCTTATACAAAATTTCTAAGGTTGGATTACTAATCTTACTTTGGGGTTGTGGGTGTGTGTTTCAGGATTTTTGTGTCTATACTCAAGAGTGAGATTAGCCCATGAATTTCATTTTTTGCATAGTCCTTATCAGATTTTGGTGTTGAGGCTCTATAAATCTTACTCAGTGAGTTGGGAGCTCTCTGTTTCCACTGGAGGTGTTTGTGTTAAGACTGAAATTATCTGTGCCTTGAATATTTGGTGACACCTCCTGTGAAACTAGCTGGGATGGTGTTATTTTTGCAGATGAATTTTTTCTTTTAAAGATTTTATTTATTTATTTGACAGAGAGATCACAAGTTGGCAGAGAGGCAGGCAGAGAGAGAGGAGGAAGCAGGCTCCCCGCTGAGCAGAGACACCCCCCCCCCCCCCGCCGATGCGGGGCTCGATCCCAGGACGCTGGGCTCATGACCCGAGCTGAAGGCAGAGGCTTTAACCCACTGAGCCACCCAGGCGCCCCTTTGCAGGTGAATTTTAACTACTGATTCATTTCCCACCATGACTAAAGGGTTCTTTCTTTTTCTTTGGTTTTAGTAATTTTTTTCTAGATAAATTATGTATTTTGTCTATTTTTAAATTTAATGCATAACATTCTTTATCTTTTTTTTTTTAGATATTTATTTTAGAGAGAGAAAAAGTACAAGTGGGGAGTGGGGGTGGGGGGAAAGGAGAGGGAGAAGCAGGCTCCCCGCTGAGCAGGGAGCCTGACGTGGGGCTCAATCCCAGGACCCTGAGATCATGACCTGAACCAAAGGCAGAAGCTTAACCGACTGAGCCACCCAGGTGCCCCCCAGTTGCCACTGGCTCGTCTATTTTGTTAGTCTTTTCAAAGAACCAGCTTTTAGTATGTTGATCCTCTCTTTTGTATCTCTTTTTAAAGTTTATTTTTAAATAAACTTTTTAAAGTTTTATTTTTACCAAGGGGCTCGAACTCACAACACCAAGATCAAGTCACATGCTCTTCCAACTCAGACAGCCAGGCGCCCCTCTTTTATATCTTAAAAAAAAAATCTCGTTATTATTTCCTCTTATCTTTTTTTTTTTTAAGATTTTATTTATTTATTTGTCAGAGAAAGACAGAGACAGAGAGAGCACGAGCAAGGGGAGCGGCAGGCAGAGGGAGAAGCAGACTCTCCACTGAGCAAGGAGCTGATGCGGGACCCAAGTCGAAGGCAGACACTGAACTGACTGAGCCACCCAGGCATCCTTTCCTCTTTTTTTAAAAAATTTTATTTATTTACTATTTACTTGACAGAGAGAAAGCACAGGCAGGGGGAGTGGCAGGCAGAGGAAGAGGGAGAAGCAGCCTCCCTGCTGAGTAGGGACCCCAATGAGGGACTCCGATCCCAGGACCACCTGAGCCGAAGGCAGATGCTTAACCGACTGAGCCACCAAGGCTCCCCTAGGCATCTGTTCCTCTTATCTTTATAATTTTTTTCCTTCCAATTTTTGGGGGGGTAGGGATATATGCCGTTGTTATTTAACTCCCTCAGCTGAACACAGTCTATTAATTTTAGTCTGTCTTCTTTCTCAAGGTCAGCATTTAAGCCGTATATTTCCATCAAGGTGTTGCTAGCAGACCTTTCACAAATGTGATGCACTATTTTCATTCAGTTATAAGTATTTTTTTTTTAAAGATTTTATTTATTTGACAGACAGAGATCACATGTAGGCAGAGAGGCAGGCAGAGAGAGAGGGAGGAAGCAGGCCCCCTGCCGAGCAGAGAGCCCGATGCGGGGCTCGATCCCAGGACCCTGGGATCATGACCCAAGCCGAAGGCAGAGGCTTAACCCACTGAGCCACCCAGGCGCCCCCAGTTATAAGTATTTTTAAATGTCCATTATGATTTGTTATTTTACTATGTGTTATTGGAAATAGCTTTCTAAATCTCTAAATGTATGGTTTTACTTTTTAAATTATCATTGTTATTTTTTTTCCAAAGTAATTTCTAACTTAACTTCATTGTAGTCTGCATATCAGTTGTTTGAAATTTGTTGAGATTTGCTCTATACCCTAAAGCACGGTCACTTTACATAAATGTTTCACATTCAGATCTTTTCCATACTTACTAATTTTTTTATCTGCCATATTTACTGATTGTTGGCAGGGGGCATTTATAATTTCATATCATGCTGTGGATTTGCCTATTTTTCCATATAATTCTGTCTTTACTGGGCTCTTAAGTTTAGACGAGTGTAAAATTCTAAAATAAATGACAAGCTGCACTCAGGGCAATAGAGTCTGAGCCCTGGATTACACCGGTTTTCAGTTTCCTTTCCACATTTGGACTCCAGGGGATTTCCTTTACTTAGCTGCCAGAGCAGCTTGACTTTTAAAAGGATGCTTTGGGCTATTTTTCCAGCATTTCTGTGCTTTGTTTTAGGATACTGTTTCGTTTATTCTGGCATATCTTTGGAAAGGGAAAATTTTTTTTTTTCTCTGCCGCGCTTTACCGGGAATGAGTCAAGAAATGTTTTGAAATTGATTATAGTCTTCTAGTGAGAGAGTCTCTGCTTCATCTTGGGCCAGGGTCTGTTCTTGGTCCTGATCACAGATGTAGTACAGACGTGGCTACAGACACCCACCCCGGTGGGCAAGGCAGCAAGGTGGGATAGAGAGAACAATAGCTAATGTTGTTGAACACTTCTGTGCTGGGCTTTGTTCTGTTTACTTTCTATATATTAACTCATTTAATCTTCCACAATAACCTCATAAGGTAGGTACTACTATCACCCTCATTTAGCAGATTAGAAAACTGAGGCATTGGGAAGATCAGTAATGTGTTCAGCATCCTACGGAGAGTAAGTGGATCAGTTAAGGTTTAAATCTAGGCACTGTCTGTCTCTAAAGCCTAACTTCCTGGGGCGCCTGGGTGGCTCAGTGGGTTAAGCCTCTGCCTTCGGCTGAGATCATGATCTTAGGGTCCTGGGATGGAGTCCCATTCTGGTTCCCTGCTAAGTGGGGAGCCTGCTTGTTCCTCTCCCTCTGCCCCTCCCCCTCATGCTCTGTCTCTCTTTCTCAAATAAATAAATAAAATCTTAAAAAATAAAATAAAATAAAGCCTAGCTTCCTAACTAGTGTTTTATGTTGGCTCAGGGAACACTGAAGTTGGAGTCAGAACTAACTTGTGGGTTCACTTAGGCCATTCACTCTCTTCCTGTCCTCTGGGCCAATCGTGGGTCTCAGTTTCTTCTGTAAAGTAGGGGTCATTACCCCCTTCACTGTACAGAGTGGATCTGCACAGACAGGGCACAGAGAAAGCTGTTGGCTCTCCCCAACATTCGGCACGAAAGAGACTGCTCTACTCTCCCTTGTCTGGCAAGACTGCAGGTGTTTCATGCAACATTTGGGGAGGATCAATTGTCAGATGGCAGTGGGGGAAAGAGAATCGTGTTGGACTGAGAGTCCAAACAGCTGGGTTCTAGTCCCAGCTCTGTCCCTGACTTGGCCTGTGAGTGCTACCAAGAGATTTTTGACTTGGTCAGAAGAAACTTTCCCCTTAGTCATTCAGTGACTGTTTGAGGATCTTCTGTGTGCTAGATCCTGTGCTGACTACTAGGAGGGCCATGTTAGCTAACCCAGAGGGGACGGCATGCCCCCGGCATGAATAAGAAATCTACCACGGAAGCCATTGGAATGGACAGATTTAGGAAAGGAGATTTTTTTCATTCAGACATAGTCAGAATATCAACTGGACTATTGTTGGCATGGATCCTATTGATGGGGATGACTTTGTAGTGTCTTTCACGCTGTAATTCTATAATTCTCTGATCTTGATCCCTTGGCCTTGGTATTCTCGACTATGAAATAATTAGTTCTAGTTGGTCCCTAGACTGTGCCCACCTCTTCCATTCTGTGATCCTAAATCTAAGATATGACCTGGATGTCTGAATCTCACATTTCTTCACCCTAAACCATATTTGGGAACTCTTTTTTTTTTTTTTGAGAAAGTATAACTTTTTTTTTTAATTAACAAATAATGTATTATTTGCCCCAGGGGTACAGGTCTGTGATTCATCAGTCTTACACAATTCACAGCACTCACCATAGCACATACCCTCCCCAATGTCCATCACCCAGCCACCCCATCCCTCCCACCACCCTCCACTCCAGCAACCCTCAGTTTGTCTCCAGAGATTAAGAGTCTCTTATGGTTTGTCTCCCTCTCTGGTTTCCTCCTATTCCATTTTTACCTCTCTTCCATATTTGGGAACTCTTAAGGCTGGGTTGGCGTAAGTACTGTTCCTTCCATTACTGTGCCTGTGCCAGACATGGCTAATCAATCCCAGCACTCTTTCCCACTGAGCCCAGATCCTCTTAATCTTGACTGGGACTTTGCTAGGACCCAATTCCCTGTGTTATCCCTCACCAGAGCACAGCCAGTGCAGCGCGGGAACTGGTCATCCAGAGGCTAGGTGTGGTGAGGAGTTTGTGTGAGAGCGAGGAGCAGCGTTTGCTGGAACAGGTGCATGGTGAAGAGGAGCGGGCCCACCAGAGCATCCTGACACAGCGAGTCCACTGGACTGAGGCGCTGCAGAAGCTCGACAGCATCCGGACCAGCCTGGTGGCCATGCTCACCCATCTGGATGACCTCCAGCTGATTGTAAGTCAGGCTGGGGTGAGGACACAGCCAGTGGACCAGACACCCCCAAGTCTAAAACATCCAGAATGTGTATTGGTAGGAGTTGGGTGGATAAGGCTAATTCAGAACAGGGATGAGGCAAGGAAATAAAAAAAGGGAATAAAATTAAATTGATTTTTTTTTTTTGCACCTGCTAACCATTCTTTCAATAGTGAGCAAATATTTGCTGAGTGTCTACTATGAGCCATTGTGCCCAGGGGTGGGGTGAAAGGATTAGTACCTCACGGCTTTACGAAGCAGATGAATACCTAAACTGATAGCGGAGGGTTATGTGTTCTGGTAGAAAACATCACTGGAAGCCAGAGACCCCGCAGTCCAGGCTTGCGGGTGGCAGGGGTCAGGGGCAGCTTCCTGAATGAATTAACTTCGAAGCTGGTGCCTGACAGGTAAAAAGGAGCCGCTACATTGAAGGAAGTGGGGAGCTAGAGACAGGGCTCAGAAGAGGAGGGAGGGAGCAGCCCAGGGGTCCCTAATCGGACTGCCCAGAAACGACCGTGGGTCATTCTTTGGTACATATCCCTGCAGAGCACTTTCTATAGAGATGCAGATGCTTGCGGTTTTACCGGGACAGTCTGACATGCGAGGAAATATGCCAGCAGAGAAATCAGAATGTGGAACGACAGAGCTGTTCTGCCGTTCAAGTAGGGCAGTTTCCATCGCTGCCCTAGATTGTGCCTTCACTGGGTCCCACAGCTTCCACGTCAGAGCACATTCTGTCCCAAACTGGGACGGTCACAGGAGAAGAATCAGTAAGCGTCCCAGTCATCCTGCAGCTGGCAGTCTGGGGTGAGGAGTTGGTCAATACGGGGTCCTGCGAGGGAACCACAGGATGCCCTGGGGCACGGGAGCCAGTGATCCAGGTGATCCATTCCCAGTGTGCGGTGAGAGCTGTGCGAAGAAGAACCCAGAGAGCTTTGCTTGGGGTCTTAAAGAAAGAACGGAATGTTTCGTTCCAGAGTCTGCCCACGTGGCACCCTCCATGCCAGTTGAACATACTCAAGTCTTGAGTATGTTCTCAGTTGAACTTGCTGAGTTCCTGGTCCCCAGCCTGACTCTGTTTTCTTTTCTTACAGCAGAAGGAGCAGGAGATTTTTGAGAGGTGAGTGTGGCCTGGTCATTTGCCTGGGCAGATGTGCAGACTGTTGCCCGCAGGCCTGTAACTGGTCTGTGGCATTCAGGCCCCGCTGGTCTGGGGAGAGAGCCCACCGTGTGCCGTCTGGCTGCGCGCCTGTCCCAGAGCCGTGCTCCCTGGACTGGGGTCTTCCTGTGCCTAACTGGGAGACCTGCTTTAGATCCCTGGGCCGGGGTCGTGAAAGAGACACTTAGCAATGGGAGGCTTGCCAAGGGCTTTCTGAAACGTTATCCTGCTACAAAATCTCCAGTCCCCCTGTTGGAGTGTTTTACACCCCACCCGCCCCGCCGCCCATCTACAGATGAAAATACTGAGGCTCAAAGAAGGGCAGGGACTTGCCTACGCCCCCGAGCTGGGGCGCAGACCCACACCCCACACCTGTCCCATCACCCTCTTCTCTGCCTCAGTCCCCCTTTCTCTGAGAAAAGAATCTTTGAAACCTAGGTCTGCATTACCACCACTCACCGTTTGTGTTTTAATGAAGCAGTAATAAAAGCACTTCATGCCAGGCTCTCCCGGGTCCTGAGAGGCTGGGAGCCAAGAGCCCGAGGAAGTGGCCAAGAGGATGTAATTTGCCAGGCAAAGAAATTAAATTCTTGCAGCTTCTGTGAGAGATTTCAGAGCTGTATCTGGGGAGCATAGCCCATTCTTCTTAGCTGTTTTTATATTTAAATTTCAACAGTAATACATGTGCATGGGAGAAAGAGAAAAGAATGCCATCAATATAAAACCACTGAAAATTTAAAATGTCTCGGGGCACCTGGCTGGCTCAGTGGGTAGAGCATGTGACTCTTGGTCTCAGGATTGTGAGTTCAAGCCCCACATTGGGCGTAGAGATAACTTAAAAAAAAAAAAACTTTTTTCCCATTCCCTTCCCAATCCCATTCCCTGGAGGTGATCAGCTTTAACAGTCAGTGATGTATCTTGTGGGACGTCCCTATGTAAACAGGGTCCCAGGAGAGTATGACTGGGCTTGTTGACCTCTAAAAATATATATCTATTTTTTAAGACACTTGGGATTGTTTTACTGCTTGCTGTTCTATAACTTATCCGGCTCTCTTGGAATCTCTCCGTGTCAGTATGTATAGATTTACCTCACTCTTTGGCAAGTCTGTGAAGGCTCCCCCGGTGTGGATGCCCCCAGCTTTATTTTACGGTTTCTTTTAAAGGCTTGGCTTGTTCCTACTTTTTCCCTCTTTTAATCTTTCCACACTTCTGCTAGTCTTCTCTTTTTCCTTTATCGTCTTCATCTTCCTCTAAAACCAGCCTGTTTTCAATTTCAAGCTGCTCTGGTTTTTGAAAAAAAAATTAATCTTTAAATTTGTTTTTATTTTGGTATTTTGGTATGTTTCAAATGTAGAGAAAAATTGGAAAATAGTATAAGGAGTTTCACCTAGAAATCCTAATTGTTAGTATTCTGCCACATCTGCTCTCTTTCTTGGTCTGTTTGTCTCTTCCTTCCTATCTATTTAACAAATGAATATGCGGCACTTATTTTTTCTACCCTATTTGAGAGTACGTTGCAGAAAGTGAGACTTTTTAGGTCTAAATACTTCAGCATCTTTCTTTCAAGAACAAAGACCATCTCTTACATAACTACAGTGTCACTATTAAGCTCAGGAAATTTACTGTTGATGTGATAATATTATCTAATATACAGTCCATATTCAAATGTTGCCAGTTGTGCCTGCAAAGTTCTTAACGGTGTTTGGTGTGTTGTTTTATGTTTTTTTGTTTCCTGATCCATCTGGAATTCCTGATTTAATCTGGAATTTATTCCTTAGCCTTTTAAAATAACAATAATGACAAAATACTTTAAAAAAAAAAAAGATTTTGTCAGAGAGAAAGAGTGAGAGCATAAGCAGGGTGAGCAGCAGGCAGAGGGGGAAGCAGGCTCCCCGCCAAGCAGGGAGCCAGATGCAGGATTCGATCCCAGGACTCTGGGATCATGACCTGAGCCAAAGGCAGATGCTTACCTGACTGAGCCACCCAGGCATCCCCACGAGTTTTCCCTTCTGAACCATGAGGTGCTGGACCAGCTGGTTGTCTAGACTCTATCATCTACAACTGGCCTCAGATTTGCCTTGGGTTGACTCAGCACTGCCGACATGAGTTCCTCTTTCCTCCCTGCCTGATGGCTGGGGCTCCTCCAACCCCAGATGCAGTGCTTTGAGAAAGTGGCAACAGACCCTCTCTTGTCCTGACCACAAAGAGCCTTTGTTACCAGAGCCTGCTCTCAGCTTTTCTAGGGCTCTGTTCACCTTGCACTTCCCAATCCAGGCCAGCCACTGGCAGTCTTGCAAAGGGCTTGCATCCATGAGATGTGCCCCACTCTCTCTCCCTGCTCCTTCATTATGGGCAGAGTCAGAAGATTAGGGGAAGAGTGTGCTCTCAGAACCCAGTTCAGAGATATGCAAAGCTCCTTGGCAAACCCTTATTTTGCCCTATACCCCTTTGATCATTTTCATTTTAGATTAAGGGGAAAATTATGTTGAACAGTGCCTGGACGCCAGGCTGGGTTTGTTCTATTTTTGCCTGGAGTCAGGACTTGAACGCAGCTCCCCTTTTTAGCTGAGTGCTTTCTCTGAATCTCTTTTCTTTCCTGTCAAATGGGATAACAACCCTCTCCCAGGTTATAGCAAAGATTCCACGAGATTCCACAGAGGGAACTGGGTACTTAATAAATGGTCATTCTCCCCTCCTAGGCATCTTCTGTTCCCATATTTCCTCCAGCCCAACCTAGTGCCCCTGTAGGCTGAGGAGAGGTGGCTATTGGGAGCAAAGCACTGGAACTAATTTATGGTTCAGATGATAACTGATAGTCCCTTCTTGTGGGATCCCTCAAGGGTATTTGCATTTTAAGAGCAGAGGAGTGGCTGTACCTTCTTACTGAACCAGTAGGTTTTGCTGCAGTAGGTTTTGGAAGGAGGCGAGATTTTTCTCCACATAGACGGGGGAGGAAAGGCTGGTGCATGAGTGGCTCAGGTCCTGTCGTCCCTGCTCTGCTGCTAACTTAGAGACCCGGCAGGTTGTTTCTCCCACAGAGCGGACCAACTCCAAGTTCTAATACTGGCACCAAGTATTTACCTCCCTGGAAATTGTCTGCCTCACTGGAATTAAGGCCCCTGGTGAGGGGGGTGGGGCACAAGGGGAAAGCCCAGCTTCCTGTTTGGCTCAGGCCTCCTTTTAGGGGGCTCTTGTGTGGGGCCTGGCTGCCAATCTTTGCATCATCCTCATGGGAAGATGATTTTACTTCTGTCCCTTTCCCATCATCCTATATTCATCTAGATCCATTTCCAGAACCTTCCTGAACCTGTTTTTTTGTTTTGTTTTTCTCCCCTCCACAAGGACCGAGGAAGCAGAGGGCATTTTGGATCCCCAGGAGTCGGACAAGTTAAACTTCAATGAGAAGTGCATTCGGAGCCCACTCCTTACCCAGCTCTGGGTGACAGCAGTTCTTGGGTCCCTCTCAGGTTAGGAACTGTTAGGGCCCAGCGCCAATGGGAATAACTGGGTGGCTGGCTGACTAGCTGGGGTGTGCTGCTGGGTCACACCGGGGAGTAGAACATCTGGCACGGCAGCTAAAGCAAACAGTGACGCTAGATGAGACTTGTCATTCGTGAAGCCAAGGTGCTGGACAGGCCTGGGGCAGCTGGGTCCTTCCTATTTCCAGACCAAACTGCTCCGTGGGCTCTAAGAAAAATCTGGTTCCTGTAAGTCACAGCTCTGTCCTACCCGAGTGGGACAGCTTGGTATCATTTCTTGGAAACCGAGTTTCTCTTTAAGAAGGTACAAGTGCTGGAGGGCATGTGGAGTGAGAATTGAGCTGCCTGGGTTTGCCTCACTTACTCCCTCACCAGACACTGACTCAGGCCGGCTGTGGCCTGGCCCTGTGCTGCGTGCTAAGGCCACGGGGCTGAATGCAGCCCGTCCTTCTCCCTGCAGGAGTTCCCACTCAGTGCAGAAGTTCTCCAAGCAGAACCCCACAAGCTAGGTGGCAGCTTCTGTGCCCCTGGTTGGGGTGTTTGCACAACTCACAGAGAGGTTAGGGTAATGGGTTGACTTGTTCCTCAATTTTTAGCCCTCCTCCCTTGTGTGTTAGCCTTCAATGTTGAGTTCAAGCTCTAGCTCGTCCGCTCTGGATTCTGTTATCAGAGTGCCTGATTTGCCAGCAGTCCCATTTTGAGTTGTTGGAAAGTACGGATCTGATGCTTCCTAGCTCCCAGGGGCCGTGCCCCAGGGACAGATCCGATCTGGGGGCCGCAGAGAGGCTCAACGGGAATGCGTTCTCATCAGTGCTGGGTGCTGGATATGGGAACAAAATGCTGGGTCTTCATTCTGCCCTGCCACCAACTAGGTGTCTGACTTAGGGCAACTTGCTTCCCTCCGGGCCCTCTTTCGAGTTTACATATGAGGGTCTCAGATTAATAAGAGCTATTGTTGTCATGGCCACAACCTGGTGAGCACTTACTAATGCTCGGCACTTCAGATCCTCATGCCCACCCTGTGGTAAGTCCGACTGATCCCCATTTTACAGATGAGGGGACAGGGGATCAGAGAGAGGAAGTGGCTTGTGCGAGGTGGCTCACTGCCGGGGAGTGGGGAGGAAGCCCTTTGCGGCCTGACAGGGCCGGGTTAGGGCTGAGGGTGGGCCTTGGGCGACTCGGAGACTTCTTCCTGGCAGGCACGGAGGACGTGCGTATCGACGAGAGGACCGTCAGCCCCTTCCTGCAACTGTCAGATGATCGAAGGACCCTGACCTTCAATGCCAAAAAGTCCAAGGCCTGTGCAGATGCCCCCGAGCGCTTTGACCACTGGCCCAATGCCCTCGCGGCCACGTCCTTCCAGGCTGGGCTGCACACCTGGATGGTGAACGTCCAGAACAGCTGCGCCTATAAGGTGGGTGTGGCCCTGGGCCAGCTGCCCCGCAAGGGCTCGGGCAGTGACTCTCGTCTGGGCCACAACACCTTCTCCTGGGTCTTCTCCCGCTACGACCAGGAGTTCCGTTTCTCACACGACGGGCAGCACGAGCCCCTGGGGCTGCTGCGCTGCCCCAGCCAGCTGGGCGTGCTTCTAGACTTGCAGGCGCAGGAACTGCTCTTCTACGAGCCGGCCTCGGGCACAGTGCTCCACGCCCACCGCGCGCCCTTCTCGGGGCCCCTCTTCCCAGTCTTCGCGGTGGCCGACCAGACCATTTCCATCGTCCGCTGACCCGTGGCCACCGGGAGCCCCAGTCTAGCCCCTGCCACGCCTCCAGGCCGTATTCCTACCCAGCGGTCTCTTCCCCAGATGTTGCCTCTGCACAGGGCACCGCTTGCGGAGGGGGAGGGGTCTGTCCTGTTTCAGGTCTGGCTTCAGCGGGGACCTGCTGGCTATCTGTGGGGAGCCTGCTACCCCCTGGGCCTTGGGCTCCCAAATCCACCAGGCATTTGCCCCTCTGGGGGCATCTTGTTCACTGCATCGCGTCTGGCATCCAGCATGGGGTCCGGTACCTACCAGTTGTGCAATATATATTTGGTGAGCGAGCAGCTGGATGGAAAGGTGCCTGGATGTGTGGTAGAGTCTTTCGAGACACACCGCAGGGTGACCTGGGGTGAGGCCTTCAGGCCCCACACAGCTGATGGAGTAGGAGGGCCCGATGTAGGGAACATGTATGTTAGTAAAGATTTTAAAAGGTTGAAGTGTCTTCCCTGTCCTCTGTGGGTGATCGCACAAATCCCCCAAGTGTTAGCTCACATCTTAAGAGACGCAACAACTAGGAAAGAGAGCCCTTCCTCACCCTCTTCCGCCCGCCCAGCGCAGCACACCCAGCCGGACTAGCCTTAAGACGGTTCTGGGCCCTGCATTGGTGCAACCCAGGGCAAGCCCCTTCCTGCTCTCTGAGGTCACATTACAACAGTGGTCCTCACCATTCCTGTTTTTTCTAGGACCAAAGGCAATCATACCTACAACTTCAGGCTCTTGGGCTCAAAGATGAGTGCCAGAGCCCTCCCCACTCTTCAGTTTGCTCAATAATTTACTCCCAACGCTGGGTAGATCAAATCCAGTCCACAGACAGAATGGCAGCTTTTTTGGTTGAGATGACTTCTGAGGCCCTTGCAGCTGTGACAGCACAGCTCACAACCCATGTCCTCACTGCCCGGTACTTGGGAATTAATGTCACCTGGGCTTTGCACCAAGCCCAAGGAAGAGAGACCCGGAAGTATGGCTAAGTCTGAGAAGAGCCTCCCTGCCCTCACATGGGCACAGACTCTGCCCAGAAACCTGGGTCAAAGCCCATCTTTTTACTCAGCACCCGAAGGCCCCCCTCACACCTTGCTCCCCAAACTGCCCATCTAACTCAGGCACCCCTCAGTCTGTAGTTCATGGCCCTCCTGACAGGAATGCGTCTTATTCCTCTGCCCACTGAATGTCACCGCAGTTCGGGGCCACTCTGGAGCCCTCTCCGGCTGTTGGCACCAGAACACACCGTGTATGTGCCTGGCAATAGGCAAGGAATAGAAGAGTCTGGTAAACACCAAGCAGGTGTGAGAGGACAGGAGTGTGAAGAGGGGAGAGGCAGGAAGTGACATGGAATTTTTTTTTTTAATATATTTTTTAAGTGCTCGCTTCGGCAGCACATATACTAAATATATTTTTTAAGAGTTTATTTATCTATTTGACAGACAGAGATCACAAGTAGGCAGAGAGAGAGACGAGGAAGCAGGCTCCCTGCCGAACAGAGAGCCCGACACGGGGCTCGATCCCAGGACCCTGGGATCACGACCTGAGCCTAAGGCAGAGGCTTTAACCCACTGAGCCACCCAGGCGCCCCAGTGACATGGAATTTTTAAAACCCAGCCTGCTTCTTGGGTCTCCAGTCATTCCCCCCATGTGTCCTACACTCCTGCTACCTCAAGCTCCGGTCCCTGTTCCCTGTGCTCTCCTACCTCCGTGCTAACACCTATGAAGGGCACCGGGGTGCCCTTCAAAACTGGCCTCCTGTAGAACACCTTCCTTGGTCTCCCAGGATCTCCACTGCACTGTCTCAAGGACACAGCTCTCTCCTTCAAGTCAGTGCTCAAGCCAAGGGCTTTGGAGTCCAGCACTCCTAAATTGGAACCCGGGCTCTCCCATACGAGCTGTGGCCTTAGGCAGGCTCCTTCACTTCCGAATGTTTCTCACTTATAAAATGCGGGTCCCAATACCTCTGCCAATTAGGTAGCTCTGAGGGTTATACATGTGTGTAAAGGACTAAAACATGGCCAGCATGAATGATGTTTCTTCTCATGATGTAACTGGGGAGCTCCTTGGCTGAAACCTTGCTTACACTATATGGTCCTAGAGAACATATCCCTACAGCATAGCTTAGCTCTCCAAACTAAGTTTTCCAAACTAAGCTCCTCTGATCTCCTGCTTCCCGGGGGAACTTGAAGAGCCTTCAGAGCCCGACTGTGGGGCTCTAGAACCTGTTCCGACCCTAAAAGTTTCTTGCTTTTGCTGTTTTGTATATTAGGGTTCCAGTAAGATCTCCCATAACAAAAGGGCCCTGCTGCTAAAACAAAGTTTGAATGTGCCTGGTTCTGAAGGTCACTGGGCCCTCAGTGAATCTTGTAGGCAAAGAGGGTGGGAAAGACACAGGTGTGATAAATAAACCACGGCAGAGGCGAGAAGCAGGGCTCAAAGGCCCGTGTTCATGGCTTTATAATCAGAGCGCATTTGGACGCCAGAAGGAGAGGGGCAAAGGCCAGATCTCAGGAAGGAAGGCGCTCTCAATCTCCAGAGTTTGCTGGAGCCACTTCCCTCATCAGACTCAGAGTTCCAGAGGTGAGCCCTGCAGGCGGTCAAGGGCAGGCAGGAGATGGGACAATGAGGGGAGGAGGCATTCTTGGGGTACAGAACGCTTGACTGCAGGGTCCAAAGGCTCTGGGCCAACCACCAGGAAGCTGTGCATACCTACAGCCTGTGACCCCTTATAATCACAGTGATAACTGTCCCCAATATGGGCTGCTACTGCCGGGTCCACTTGAGCAAGCCGCAAGGCCTCATGGAAAATCCGGGGGTCAGGTTTGGGCCAGCCGGCAGCCTCAGAGGTCAGCACAAAGTCAAAGTGTTCCCGCAGGCCCAACCCCCTCAGGATGCCCTCCAGTCGCTGGTCGAAGTTGGAGACCACCGCCAGCCTCAGACCTCGTTTTCGGCACCCTCTCAGGGTGGCCTCGGCCCCCTCCAACACCTGCCAAGTGCCGGGCTTACAGAAGTCCTCGTACAGCTGCTCAGCAATGGGGGCCACAGCCTGGGCATCTGAAACGCCCGCGAGGTGGAAGGTCTGTGAGACCACATCCAGCCACCACCGGCGGGAGGTGAGGCCTTGGCTCAGGCCATAGTTGGGGAAGCTGTGGCTCTGAGTCCTGTAGGCCTGCCTGAAGGCGCGTCCCAGAGTGGTGGCCTCCACCTCCAGCCCATGGGCCCGGGCCTTGGTGGCATATTCTTCTCCCACGGGCTGGCGCAGCCGGAGCAGCGTGTCCTTCACGTCCCACGTCAGCAGTCGTATCTGTAGCCGATGCGCCATGGGCCTGTCAGAGGGGGGCAAGTCCACCCCGAGTCTGCCAGTGGCTAGAGAGAAACTGAGCCAGACAAGACCACGCCCCACCCTGCACACACAACCTAAAGGTCCTCTCTCTCCAGGCCTCGTGGGTCAGAGCTGTGGCACTTCCTCACAGCAGAAGATCCTGCAAGGAGACGGCAGTGAGGTGGAAGTTCAGGCTTTGGAGTCAGAGACAGACTGGGTTCAAATTCTGGCACCGCCCACTCACTGTGTGACCCTAGGAGTGTCACTCTCTGAGTCTCTGTCTCCTGACTGAAGAGGAACACGATGTGCCAACCTCACATGATTGTTACATTAAATGAGATCATCCATTCATTCCACAAATTTCTGGGTACCTACTATGTGCCAGATGCTAGGGAACAGGATAGATTTCCAGCCCTCCTGCCATTTACACACATTAAAGAATAAGAGACACAGATATCAGACAAAGAAGTATACAAACAGTGAAGTATAACAAAGTCAACATGTGCCATAAGGATATAAACCCAGGGATCCCATCTAATTTGTGTTGAACTTCCTAAGTCAAATTTCAGTGGAGATCTGAAGAAAATGCAGAAAATGGAGGTGGTAAGTGTTACTGGAACTAGAAACAGCAAGTGCAAAGGCCCCGAGGTAGGTCAATGGCAAGTCTGCTGCTTTGGGTAGACAGGACCTGCTGTGGCAGGGCCTTGGTGGTCAAGGTAAAGAAACAATTATGATTGTTATTACTATTGTTAATGATACCAAAGACATAGGGCCCTTGCAGACCATGTGACAGACCCCTTGTTTATCAGGGAAGACTGAGCCAGAGGGGCAGATCCTAGCCTAAGGTGCACAGCCAGCACCAGATCCCAAACTTCCAGACAGGCCAGTGCTCCCTTCTACTGCATCATGCTTAGACAAATTTGGTTTTTAAAACAATCTGATTTGGGTAGATTGGCACAGAACAGGGCCAAAGGCAGAGCAGCAAGGTCCTGTCTCTAAGCCTCGGGTTTGTCTTTACAGAAGGTAGCAAGGTCTGCCTAAGTGGAGAGCCAGTAAAGGGATTACTGACTCAACGCCCACGAAACAAGTCCTCAGCCTGTTGTTCAGGGACTGGATACAGCTTCTTGTCCCACACAGTTGATTCCAGACAATCTCAGGCTAGTTGAAACCTGAGGGTCCAGAATACAGCCAAGTTGCTGCTAAGGAAGGGAAGTGGCTGGTGAATCTAGGGGCAATCCGTGGGGGAAGTCTGACAAGGAAATGAATTTAAGTCAATCTGGAAATTAGGGAGAGCCATCCAAAAACCCTCTCACTTTCCTGGTGGGTAGATGGAGGCCCAGCTAAAGCCACGCAGGGAGTCACTGGCACAGCTAAGACTAGAGCAAAGAGCTTTGGCTCCCGACCCACAGCGTTTTCCATTTCTGGAAGCCGGGGCTGAGCCTCTGGGCTGCAAGCCTGAATTTCTCGGCCTTCCTCCTCACCTCCAGGGCTCGATGGCGACAAAGTCCAGGTAGCCCGCTGTTAGAGCGACATCTCTACAGGTGCCGTTTGCAGCATGACCTTGGGCGTGACGTGGCTGCGGCCTGCCTCCTGGGGCCCCTTCGCAGTTCCAGCGCGCTCCGACCGCTCCGCGAGGACCCCCGGCCCCAGCCTCCCGGGATCAGGGCCCAGCTGAACCGCAAGGAAGCGGGTCCGGAGGAAGCCGCAGCCGCACGCCGGCTCGGGAGAGCTGCGCAGGCGCTCTGCAGCCCCGACGGAGCAGGAGGCCCGCCCCCTCATGGCCCCTCCCCTCACGGCCCCGCCCCGGGCCCGTCCTCCCCTCGCCTCCTCCCCCTGTTCCCTTGTCTCTTCCCTGCTACAGCCCACTCCGCTCCCTCCCGTCGCACCCTCACCTGCCACCCCGCCCCTGGCGCCCTAGGTCACCCGCCTTTCCGGTCCTTTCCATCTCCCTCTCTGCCAGAGCGTGAGACCCACACCCTCTTGTTGCCTGTCCCGCCTCCTCCGCTCTGCACCCCGTATCTCTGGGGTACCTTGCACCCTCTCCTCCCTTTCTGCCTGCCCCGCTCTCGCCGTCTCTCTCTTTCCCTCCTTTCTGCGCTTTCTCCTTTCTCCTCCCAGACCCCTCCGCCCTCCTCGGATCCAGACACCCCTGAGAAGTGCTAGGCTGACTTGGGAACGAGGGAATCGGGGTCCCGGCCTGGCTTGCTGAGTGCTGTGTGGTCTTGGGCAAGGCCCTGCCCCTCTGTTTTGAGTCTCCAGTTAGTATTGGAAATAACTGCTTTCATTTGGAAACTTAGTAACCCAAGACATTCTGCTGAGGGTAGAGTCCTCTGCAGTAAACTAGCTGTTTTTTTTCTCTTTTGATATGAAAATAATCATCTTCAAAATTGTTTTAAAATACAAAGTAAAAAGCGAAAGCCCAATCTCACTCACTTCTCATTGAGCATCTGTCTGCTCTGTGCCCGAGGGTGGGAAAAAAGACGGGATTCCTGCTTTCATGGAACCCGAAAGGGGTAGACACAGACCAAGTAAATATACAAGATTTCAGATAGCGATGAATACTATAAAGGCAATAAATCAGAATGGCGCCGAGAGCAGTGTGGTGCCTCTGGATCAGAAGGTTAGGGGAGGGGCAAAGATCTGGACGGCAGCCAGGTGAAGATTAAGGACGGGTACTGCAGGTTGGTAAATGAGAAGAGCAAAGGTGCTGGGGCCCCAGCCTGCTTACTGAGCAAGGGCGGTGGACCCAGGAGATGGGGAGAGGAGGGCGGACCTCTGGCCCCCAACTCACTCCGCAGGGGCTGTTGCAGGGGGCACTTTGGGTCATTATGCCATTTTCCTAGGAGCACACAAACATGCATATATTTCTTTCTTCCTTCTTCCCATCCCCCCTCCCTTCCTTTTAAGCAAAACCTCCTCCTATATTCTAAGACTGGTCTGTTCATTTCATTCAGAACTGCCTCATCCTCAGTGGGCCCAGGCCTGGGAGAAAATACGAAGTGTGGAGTCACAGGCCTTAGGCCAGCAAAGGAGAGCTTGACTCCAAAACTCATTCCAAGCAGGATTCCTACAAGTGGGAGTGGAAAGGGTGAATGGGAGGTCAGAGGTCCAGCTGCGTTTCACAGAACAGAAGGTTTGAGATTCCAGGGTCTCCTAAATTGACCTAAATGACCCAGGATTTCAGATTCCAGGGTCACCTAAAACCAACCCCTCAGATTCTGGTCCCAGTTCTGCCACCTGACTCTCTGTGCACCCTTCACTGAATTCTTTTCCTCTCTGGGGCTCAGTCTCCAATCTGCAAAATGGGGGGATTAAACAAAATAATTTCCAGCTGAAGTCCAGGGCAGCTTCTAAGTTAATTTCCAATGTAATTAACTTTGTCCGTGGAAACTAATTTCCTCCATATATAAATAGAGCATCCTTATGTCAAGGTTAAGTGAGAGCATGTGAAAAAGCTCTTTGAGAAGTAGATGATTCTTATTTATTTTTTAAAAGATTTTATTTACTTGAGAGAGAGAGAGAGCACACAGAGGGAGAGGGAGAAGCAGACCCCTGCAGAGCCCTGCGCCAGGGCTGGATCCCAGGACCCTGGGATGAGGACCAGAGCCGAAGGCAGACGCTTAACCAACTGAGCCACCCAGGTACCCCACATGATTCTTTAAGAAAAATTTTTAGGGACACCTGGCTGGCTCAGTCGGTAGAGCATGGGACTCTTGATCTCAGGGTCACGAATCTGAGCCCCACACTGAGCGTAGAGATTACTTTAAAAATAGTAATAATAGGGTGCCTGCGTGGCTCAGCGGGTTAAGCCGCTGCCTTTGGCTCAGGTCATGATCCCAGGATCCTGGAATAGAGTCCCGCATCGGGCTCTCTGCTTCGGCAGGGAGCCTGCTTCCCCCCTCTCTCTCTGCCTGCCTCTCTGCCTACTTGTGCTGTCTGCCAAGTAAATAAATAAAATATTTAAAAAGAATAGTAATAATAAAACAAATTTTTATGTGAGTATAGTTGCCACACAGTGTTTCATTAGTTTCAGGTGTACAACATAGTGATTCAACCTCTTTTATACATTCTGCTCTCAATTATAGCTACCATCTGTCACCATACAATACTATTATGATAGCACTGACAGTATTCCCCCTCCTGTAAATTTCATCCCTGTGACGTACTCCGTACCCGGAAGCCTGTATCTCCCACGTCCCTTCACCTGTGTTGTCCATCTGCCCAGCCCTGGAAGACGATTCTTTTCAGATAGTTACGTCTCCTGAGAGGTTAAGGGTTTGGTTTGGTCACATAACTATCTCAACCCCAGGCACCTGTTGAACACGGCTGGCAAGTCCATTATAATCCATGCAAGTGTGCCCTCTGGAGTTGTGACCCTGATTTGACTGTCACAGGAAAGCCAATGACAGGTCCCCACTATTCTGAAAACAAGCTTCTTTCTGATTTGCCAGTTCAAACATGGGTACACTTGGGGCGCCTGGCTGGCTGAGTTGGTTGAATGTGTGACTCTCGACCTCAGAGTCATGAGTTCAAGGTGCACACTGGGTATACAGCTTACTTTAAAAAAAAAATGGACACACTTAATGGGTATAGTTTCTCCCCTAAGTCAGATGACAGGAATTCTTCTTGGAGGTTTTTATCCCTTGATCTACCCTGTGTGGCCTCGGACCTCATGACTGCTCCTGAAGACACCTGCCATGTCATTTTACTGAACACTGCCTTTGGTCCACTTCTCTTTGAGGAAGCCAAGTTTCTTATATGAGGGCTTTGCCCTTGAGAATCTCATACTCTCTTATATAAGTAAACACGGGCTGGGGCCAACAGACACATCTCCCTTTACTTTAAAATTTTCATTTACTTAACATATTAAAATATATCATAGAGAAAAGTGCAAACAAGTTTACATATCCTTGAATTTTTACAAAGTGAACATACTCCTACAACTAGTAGTCCGACCAAGAAAAAGCATTTTTAGAACCCTAGAAACCTGGTCCACTTCTACTTGCTTTACCCCCACAAAGGGTAACACCATCATGACTTCTAATTACATAGTTTAACTTGTTTTTGAATGGATTATAAATGGAATAATACAGCATACACTCCTTTGCCTTGCTTTTTAAAATAATATTTTAATTATTTTTCTATTTGAGAGAGGGAGGCGTCCCTGTCTTGTTTTCTACTCAAATTTTATTCGTAAGATGTATTCATGGGGGCACCTGGGTGGCTCAGTCAGTTAAGCGTTTGCCTTTGGCTCGGGTTATGATCTCAAGGTCTTGGGATTGAGCCCTGCATTGGGCTCCCTGGTCCGAGGGGAGCCTGCTTGTCCCTCTCCTCCCCATTCATGCTTTCTTTTGCAATTTCTGTCAAATAAATAGATAAATAAAATCTTAAAAAAAAAAAAAAGATTTGGGACGCCTGGGTGGCTCAGTTGGTTAGGCAGCTGCCTTCGGCTCGGGTCATGATCCCAGCATCCTGGGATCGAGTCCCACATCGGGCTCCTTGCTTGGTGGGGAGCCTGCTTCTCCCTCTGCCTCTGCCTGTGCTCGCTCTCTCTCTCTCTCTCTGAAAAATAAATAAATAAAATCTTAAAAAAAAAAAAAAAGATTTATCCATGTTGCTATGTGTACCTGTAGGTCATTCTACCCATGACATTCCATTATATGGATATACCACATTTTATTGTGTGTGGTTTTTATTTTTTTTTTTTTATTTTTATTTTTATTTTTTTTTTTTTTAAAGATTTTATTTATTTATGCGACAGACAGAGATCACAAGCGGACAGAGAAACAGGCAGAGAGAGAGAGGAGGAAGCAGGCTCTCTGCCCAGCAGAGAGCCCGACGCGGGGCTCGATCCCGAGACCCTGGGACCATGACCTGAGCCGAAGGCAGAGGCTTTAACCCACTGAGCCACCCAGGTGCCCCTGTGTGTGGTTTTTAGAATTTGCTTTATTAAAAAAATTTATTTCAGAGAGAGAGGCGGGGGAGAGAATGAGTAGGGGGAGGGGCAGAGGGAGAGAAAGAATCCTTTTTTTTTTTTTTAAAGATTTTATCCATTTATTTGACAGAGAGAGAGAGAGATCACAAGCAGGCAGAGAGAGAGAAGGGGAAGCAGGCTCCCCGCCAAGCAGAGAGTCTGATGCGGGACTCGATCCCAGGACCCCGAGACCATGAACCGAGCTGAAGGCAGCGGCTTAAGCCACTGAGCCACCCAGGCGCCCGAAAGAAAAAATCCTTAAGCAGACTCCCTGCTGAGCAGGGAACCCCCACACAGACTCGATCCCAGAGATCATGACCCAAGCAGAAACCAAGATCCAGACACTTAACTGACTAAGCCACCTAGGTGCCCCATATTGTGTGTATGTGCTTTTTAAAGATTTATATACTTGCGAGAAAGAAACACAAGTAGGAGAAGCAGAGGGAGAGAGAATCCCAAGCAGACTCCACATTGAGCTGGGAGCCTATGCTGGGCTTGACCCCATGACCCTGAGATCATGACCTGAACTGAAACCAAGAGTTGGATGCTCAACCGACTGCACTACCCAGGTGCCCCGTGTGTGTGTTTCAAGTAAGCTCTACACCCAACATGGGACTTGAACTCATAACCCAAAAATCAAGAGTTGCGTGCTCTGTCAACTTAGCCGGCCAGGCTGCCCACCACCTTTTACCGTTGATGGGCATTTGGGTTATCCAGTTTTTGGTTATCGCAAGTATCAGAAAACGTCGCTAGGAACGTTCTTGGCTATGCGTGTCTTTGGGTGAACACAGGCACACATTTCTGTTGGGTGAATTCCTGCATGTGGAACCCCTGGGTCATGAACTACACGTATGTTCAGCTTCAGTGGACAGGGCCAATTTTCTGAGGTGGTTGTGCCAGTAATGCCCGAGTTCCCGTTGCTACACATTCTCAACTGTTGGCATTGTCTCTTTTTAAAACTTTAGGCACTCTGATGGATGTATGGTGGTATCTCATTGTACCTTTTTTTTTAAAGATTTTATTTATTTATTTGACAGACAGAGATCACAAGTAGGCAGAGAGGCAGGCAGAGAGAGAGGGGGAAGCAGGCTCCCTGCTGAGCAGAGAGCCCAATGTGGGGCTCGATCCCAGGAACCTGAGCTGAAGGCAGAGGCTTAACCCACTGAGCCACCCAGGTGCCCAGCTTTTTTTTTTTTTTTTTAAGATTTATTTATTTAGAGGGGGAGAGAGTGATCAGGAGGGGTAGAATCTCAAGCAGACACCCTTCTGAGCATGGAGCCCAACCCAGGGCTCAACCTCATGACCCTGAGATCACAACCTGAGCTAAAACGAAGTCGGACGCTGAACCCACTGTGCCACCCAGGGGCCCCTCATTGTGGTGTTAATTTGAATTTCTGTTGACTAATGGAGAGAATGCTTTTTCATATATGCATTGGTCATGTTTTTATTTATTTTTATTGACACAAATAGCATTGAATATATCTTTGTTAGATATATGACTATAAAAATGCATCTGAAGCTAAGATAACACATAAAAAGCTGAAGTCCCCTTAAAACTGATCCCTTCCCCGGGTTTGAGCACTGCACATGGAGTTTGGAGACCTGAATTTCAGACTTGGTTTGTCATTGGCTTGTGTGAATTTGAACAAGTTCCCTTTCTGGATCTGTCTCCCTTCTTTACAACGAGTGTTGAGTGTTGAACTAGACATCTCTAAAGACCTCTTTGATGTTCTGACCATTGTTTCTGTAGAGGTTATGAAACTTCACGTGGTGGGGGAAGCCATTTGGCCCTATCTCCATCCTACCCTTTTCCCTTCATAACTGAACTCCTGAGGTTTAGCTGAGCGCATGGCTGCCTCACTACACTCTAGCTCCCAACACCCACACCACAACTAGGTGTGGCCATGTGATAAGGTCAGACAAGAGCATATGGACAGAAGTGTTATGTGCAACTTTCAGGTTGTGACCTTATAAAGAAGCATCATGCCCTCCACTTGCCACTCTCCTCTTTCTGCTGACTGAAGAGAGGAGCTAAAGGTGGGAACTGGATTCGCCATCTTTGACCACAAGATGGAAGCCAAGATGTGTTGAGGAAGACAGAACAAGTTAGGAACCAGGACCCAGGACACCATGTAGCTGACACGATCTGGACTGCTTGGAGAGAAACATTTCCATCTTAACTATCATTATTTTCACTTGTTATGACTACTGAATTTGAATCCTGACTAATACAGAGTAACTGCGGAATGACTTTAAATTGACCGGGTAGGGCTTTTGAGGAAGCAATGAGGAAGCCATAATCTTAGCAATAAAAAGGAGACTGCCACATAGATTTGGGGGAAAGGCATTCCAGGAAAAGGGGACCTGCAAAGCTTGGAGACTCCACCAGACTTCTGTGTAATGAGGTAATGAGGCAGACCTGGTCAATTATGGTGCCATATCTCACATGCCAAGGATTAACAGTGACTGAAGAGGCTGGTCATGTGACCTGAGCAGGGCCAATCAGAGACCTCCAGACATTTGTCATGATGACAGGAAAAGATCTTTCTTTGGGATTCTAAGTCATAAAGATCATGTGGCTGTCAAGTGGCAAAAGCCCATCTTAGAATAAAGCCAAGCTGAGACAAACATGTAAGAACTAGGAAGGGACACAGCCTCCATAATAGCCTTTAACCCCACCACACCTGACCTTACTGAAGTCCAGTTACAAAGTCAATCATTTCCTTTTTTTGCTACTGAATTGGATGTCTGCAACTTGCAAAATATGTGGAACCATAGAATATAGTGTGGCAACTCACAGGCCCTAATTCATGGAACTGGCAGAGTCCATGTGGGGTATGGAGCAGGTCAGGATTCCTCCTTTCCTAGTTGGGAAACTGGTAGTAAAGTGGTGGTTAAAATGCCTGTTTGTTGGGACCCTCAGCCGTATGCCACCGAGGCTATAGTTTTAGGGGTCATAGTAAAAATGTGAGGTCAGCGAAATGTAATGGCTATTTGTTGTGGCCTCCAGGAAGGTGCTGCAAGAAACAGACAAGCTACTGTCTAAGCAGGCACATCACAGTAACTAGTCAAGTCTCACTGAGAGACCCTGAATGCTCCCCAGGTGTCTGTGATGCTTGGAATTCTGAGAATATGCCTTGCCAATTGCGGAAGCTGTGTTCTGCACAAGCATAAAATTACCACTAGTGAGAGGAGGGCATGCAGCAGGAGACAGGGACTGAGGAGGAACTAGATTCCCCAGGACCGCCCACACCCTTCCAGTTTGCTTGCCTGGTCATTGTCTCTGTACACAAAACAGGGGGCCGGAACACTGACTGGCATCGCCAGTGACAAATCCGGACTCCAGAGGGTGCCACGTCACAGAGACCATGAAGCCTGAGGCAATTCAGCCCTTGGTATACCCCATTATAACAGCATCATGTTAGGTCCCTAATTTGGCAACTGTTTATTGGGAGATGGTATGGCACAGTGGTTAAGTGTAGAGGCCTTGGAGTTGAACTATGTGGGTTCAAATCCTAGCTCTGATGGCTCAGTGACAGGGTTCTGGACCCAATTCTGCCATAAACTAGTTGAGGGGCCTTAGGTGAGTCATAAGCTCTCTAAATACAATTCCCTCATTGCAGACCCAGGCTAAATTTAGGACTTCCACTCTACCCTCTCTTCCAAGCTTTCCCATCTTAGTATATGTCCTACCAGCCACCAGGACTCAAGTCAAGTTCATCCTTTCCATCTAATCTACCTCCTCCCACCCTAAAGTCACCACTCGAGTCCAGGTTACACATTTTCCCATCTGCACTTCGCCAGTGCTGTCAAATGTTTTCATAAAACGCAAAATCAGAGTGAGTTGTTCCACTGCTTAAAATCCTTCAAATGGCTTTCTTTTCTCTTGGAATAAAATCTGGAAAGGCTCCCCATCTTCCATAAACATGGCTTTTGAGCCCTGCCTAGTTCGGGCCTGGTCTCTCTCCCTTTCCAGGTCAGGCCATCTCTTCCTTCATCCTTCACTCTGCTGCAACCACATCTGCTTTGTGTTCTTCTAGCTCATTCTAGAGAGTTCCCTCTTCCAGGAATGCTCTTAGCTTGGCTGCTCATCCCTCAGGTCAAGGCTTAAATGACAGCTTCTCAGGGAAGCATTTTCTGATCCTTCAAACCCGGTCAGGTCCTGGTGACCTCCTCCACAGCACCTGTCATCCCGTCACTGGTGACACAATCTGCCTCCTGGTTCTCCTCAGGGGACTCCTCCTCAGTCCACTTAACGTTTACTTCTGGGGGTCTGGTCACATGCAGCTGTCTGCCTTCCATGGGGTTTATACCTAAAGAGCAAGATCTGTATCCTGTCTCTTTACGCCTACAAGAACCACGCTGCACATTAGCTTGGCAATGATGAGTCTGGGATGGCCCTGAAGAATCTCCCTTTCCACACTAACCAAAAATGAGCTCAGGGACCGGGGGGCCAAACGGCCAGGAGACAAAAAGCTAAGAAGCTAACATGACTGAACATTCTGGTCTGGTCAGAGCCCTGAGGCCCATCAGTGGCTCATCTCCAATTAGTGTTGGGCCTCCAGGTGGGAGTTCCAGGCTCAGGCTCCTTAGAAGGTGAAGCTTTATGCCTCTTCAAGCCCTGATTTTGACTGGCTACCTCCCCAAATGCTGAGGACAGGGTGAGATCAGGACCCCAGTCAGCTGCAGCTCTGTGGAAGACAACAGGGAGCCAGAGGGGCTGGTCTGACTAGAGGAGCTCTGCTGGGAGTTAAGAATTCTACATTTTAAAATGGATTGTACTGCTTAAGGTTGGACTTGAGCTTGCTTTGGCCCTAGATTTGGGATTTGTCACTCTGCAGGTGGGCCCTTTAGGTAGGGCCTTAACTTTGACTACGGGAGACATGATGTGAGTCTTGGAAGAAAGCACTCATCCAGGGGCTCAAGCCAGAAACCCATGAGGTCATCCTTGTTACTTCCTGTTCCCTGGACTTAACAGTTCAGGCAAAACTTGCTCATTCTGTCTCCAGAACATATCCTGAATACATCTACTTCCTCCTCTCTCCACTGCCACCCCAGTCCAGGCCACTGTCGATGCTCTGTGGGGTCTCCAAGAGCCTCCCAACCAGTCTCTTTCTTGCTTACCCTTCCCTTTTTGCACAGCAGCAGAGCGTGAAAGAGTGGAACACACATAACTTCTAGTTAAGAATCCTGCAGATCGCTTTCTACCCAATGCCAAGTAAGACTGAGCTTCCTACAGGTAGACCTGCAGAGCCTACCTTTCCAACCGCCAGTCCTATCACCCACCCTCTGCTTCCTCACCCCACTCCCAGAAGCTCTGCCAAGCTCCTCCCACCACAGGACCTTTGCACAGTTTGTGTCATTCTTGCGGCTTCTTCTGCCTTTCCCTTTGCTTTCTGGAAGGATCCTTTCTTGTCCCTCAACCTCAGGGAGGGCTTCTGGACCACCCTCTCAAGAGACACCCTTGGTTGGTTATTCTGTCAAGCCCCTTTCTTTCCCTCAAAGCACGAATTACAATTTGTAATTGCTTTGTTTTCTTATTGTCGTCTGTCTCCCTGTTCTCCCTGCAGTGATTCCACACAGACAGACAGGCTGAGATCCATCCTGCTATATCCCAGTACCCAGCACCGTCTCTAGGCACCGAGCAGATGTTCTCAAAAATTCTCTTCAACAGAAAAGCCTTTCTGGCTTCTGGTTCTCCAACAGTCAGGAACTCTCTACTTGCATTTCAATTTTGATCCTCAGGCAACGTTTCTGCTCATTAACAAGTAACTCTTCTTTGGGTCTATGGCTGAGAACAGAACAGGAGAGCTCAGGCAGCCTGCCAACATGAGCCTGTGCGGGAATCACCTTCCAGTGGAATCGAGGCACATCTCAACTCTAAACCTGGAGATGTCATTCTAGGCCTCTGTCCCGGTACCCAGCTCTGCTGCCAGAGGCCTCGGGGTTTCCAGAGCTTTTTATGATACAAGATGCCACTTGCCCTCCTCTACCCCTAATGCTCCAAGCCCCTCTGTGAGGCCCCACCAAGCCTGAGCCCTTACCTCCTGGAGGCTTTCAAGCTGAGGCCACACCAAAAGGAGGAGCTGGGATGGTGGAGGTGAGCCTCAGGGCTGAGCCAGGGGAGGGATGGGGAAGGCTGGGGGAGCCTGGGAGGCTCACATGGTGAGAGGGTATAGGCTGGCAGAAAGCCCCCAGGGCTGCTGGGCGCTGGCCAGCACGTGAGTAGGAAGAGGGTGTGAGGGCACAGTTCTAAAGCAGCATTTACTTTGGTTTTCACTTCTCCAATGCCCCGGGACCTTTAAAAAGTTCCAGCTATTGGTCTCGTGCACGGCCGCCATCACTCCTCCTTCAGCCACTGCAACAGCTGAGGCGTGTAGTAGGTGATGATGATGTCGGCACCTGTGGGGGGACAGAAGCAGGAAGCGGGAAGGGGCCGGGCATCAGCTCTGGGCACACCTTCAGGGAGTCCAGGGCCAAGGAGGGGGCCGGCGGCTACCATGAAGAGGCACAGCTCGAGGGCGTCACAACGTTAAGGCTGAGCCCGCGTGCTGTGTGACCCTGGGCAGGTCATTCTCTCTTGCTGGCCCTCAGTTTGCCAATGTATAAAACACAGAGTGGAAGAAATGAGTATGTCGTAAGGGCCCTTCCTGTGCTGCGTGCACACCACCACCACCGGCTCCTGTCTGTGGAGTGATGAGCATATGCCCATGACACGTCTCATTGCCCGCAGTTCTCCAGACAACATGCCTCGGCTATTCGGTCCCCGGTTTGCAGACAAGGACACTGAGTGCACGCAGCTGGCTTGGCTAAGGTCTCAACACCAAAAAAGTCACCGAGGGCTCTGCTTTCTTCACCGTTGCACATTCGTTCCTGCAGCTCCATGGCCCCTCCTGGTACTTCCAGGCATAAGACTCCAGGCTGTCTCATGACTTCATTTCCCCACAAAGTGCCCATCAGCCCCATGGCACAGGTCAGAAAACCCCAGCCTAGCCTGTTTACCTGCGCGGCGGAAGGCGGTCATGGCCTCCAGAACAGCAGCCTTGAGATCAAACGCCCCGGCCCGGGCTCCGTGCCACAGCATGGCGAACTCTCCGGAAACGTGGTACACGGCAAGAGGGAGCTCAGGGTGCTGCCGAAAAGCAGGGGTGGGCAGACAGGTGGAACCTCGGGGCGTGTCCCTTCCGCCTTCCCCAACCTGTGAGCATCTGGAGCCCAGTGCTCAGTGTCACTACTGTTGGCAGCCAGGCCCAGTCTTTTTTTTTTTTTTTAAAGATTTACTTTAGAGAGGGGTCGGGCAGAGGGAGAGAGAGAATCCCAAGCAGACTCCCTGCTGAGTGCAGAGCCCGATGCTCAATCCACTATCTTGAGACCATGACCTGAGCCAAAACCAAGAGTCAGATGCTCAACCGACTCAGTCCCCCAGGCACTCCAGGCTGCCCCACTCTTGAACTGGGAAAGCCCAGCTCAAAGGCTCTAGCCAGCCCTGGGGCAGATGCCCTTGATGGTTCCTGCGCAGGGACGTGGTGGTAGGATTCTTGCTCAGGAACCCAGAGAGTCTGTGGTCTCTGAGTCTAAGATCCCAGAGCCTGCGGACAAACTCACTCCTCTCCCCGGGCCCCGGCTTCTCTCTGGTCTGCCTGCTCACCTTGTCCTTCACCTCCCGTACGATGTCCAGGTAGGGCATTCCTGGCTTCACCATGAGCATGTCGGCTCCTTCCCGTACGTCCCGGGCCTAAGGGTTGAAATACTGTGTGGGGAGCGCCCAGGAGGCAAGATGGGAATGGCCCAGCCAGTGGGCACAAGCTCTGGTCACTCACCACAGCTCGGAGGGCCAGGCCTCGTGCTCCCGGCGGCAGCTGGTAACAGCGGCGGTCTCCAAAAGCTGGGCTGGACTGAGCCGCATCCCTGGGAAGCAGGAGGCATCAGCGAGGGGGCAGGAGCGGCGGGGGGGGGGGGGTGTCCAGCTTTGGGCGAATGGGTGAGGGGTTTGAAAGCAGACCCCTGCGAATCCCCACTCACCGGAAAGGTCCGTAGAAACAGGATGCAAATTTGGCACTATAGCTCATCACTGATACCTATGGGGAGACAACGGGGGTCAAGGTTCAGGCATCCCAGGGTGGAGGGACAGGGAGAGGAAGGTTGTAGGCTGGGAAGCAGAATGAATATGGTCTAGTCCCATTAAAGCTCTGGGCCTTGATTTTCCCATGTGAAGTGCGGAGGTTGAGATGAATCTCAAAGGCCCCGTACAGGGCTGTTTTCACTTCCGTGACTCTAGGCAGGTGTAGGGGCAGGGCTGGTCCAGACTCTCTCCGTGCCTTCCCCCCCACCCCTCGCCACACTCCCCGCCCCTACCCTATTGCCAAGTCCGTGGGCCATCAGGGCCTCTTTGATGGCTTCCACGCGTCCGTCCATCATGTCCGACGGGGCGACCACCTGACATCCTGAGGGGCAGAGGGTGGCCTTCAGAACCCCGGGAGCCTGCTATCCACTCTGACCCGGAGTTCCTCCTCTCTGCCCATGGGTCACTCACCTGCCTTGGCGTAGGCCAGTGCCACTTCTGCCAGCCGCTGGCGGCTCTCCTCTGCCTGGAATGCCCCATTCTTGCTCAGCAGCCCTGCAGGACAGACAGCTGGTTTTGGGGGAGCATCTCAGTCCCTGGCCCATCCACCCTGGAGGAGGACTAGGCAGGGTGGGGGGTGCAGCTGCAGCAGGGCTGGTGCAGGGAGGGAGCTCACCACAGTGGCCATGAGAGGTGTAGGGGCACAAGCAGACATCGCAGGCCACCAGGAGGCTGGGGAAGGTCTTGCGCAACAGGCGGATGGCTTCGATAGCCGGGGAGTCCTCAGAGTCGGCTGCAGAACCCCGCTCATCCTAGTGGCAGGGGAAGGACAAAGAGGTACGTCTGCTATGTGAGGCCCTAGAAAAGCAGGAGCCAGACCTCATGGAGACCAGCTTCCTGCACGAGGACGCAGTAAGGACTGTCCCCTTTTTGCACAGGGCACTTGACCCGTCCAGTCAGGGTGTCACACCCCTACTTAGCTTTCTGTCCCTACGCGGGTGCTGTCATCAGGCAGGGGCCATGTCCCCTCACCCACGCCCCAGGGCCAGCACAAGGCTGTAATGAGGGCACGGTCCATGTGTGAGCTCAGCTCACCCTCACCCGACCCTCCCTGTCCTCCCCTCGAACTCTGCTTCTGATTCTCCACCTTGGGGACCCTGCTGGGGACTCCAAAGACCAGGACGCAGCGCAGGCCCTCTTCCACCAGGGGCTTCAGCATCTCTTCCAGCCGGTTCACCCCATACCTGTGTGGAGGGGGAGCAGAGGGACTGAAATGAAGCAGGTGGCAGGCAAGGCTCCCCGCACCTCACCACCTCCCACGCTGTTAAGAGCCAAGTTGCACACGGCACCAGGAGGGCTCAAGTCTCACGGTACAGAGAGGGGTGGGAATGCACCCACCAAACAGATGGGAAAACCGAGGCCCCCAGAAGCAGAGCTATGGAACTTAGCTGTGGAAGGTTCTTACTGAACTCCCATTTGCAGCTCGGCTCTCCTTTGCAAAAGACTCTGCTATGACATCTCTGGTGATGAATGGGTAGCTCATTCCTTTATGTGGTTGCCTCTTCTAACTCTGGCCCTGAGAAAACTCTTTTCTCTACGGAGGGAGCTCAAGTGAGCTTCTCCAGATCTTCTACCTCTTGGGTCTGCTTCCTGACACCTCCAGCTGGGAACTCTCTCCCTCCATCCTCCCCTGGCCCTCCCCACCACGTCTCCTACCTGGCCACTCCTGGGAGGCTGTCGATGGGCTGTACATCATCAGGAACGTCCCTGAAAGAGTGGGGGGGTGTGGGTGGGCTATGGACTGGGAGCTGTGGGAAGGGCCAGTGGTGAGGGAGTGACTGGGAGGGATGGCTGGGGAGATGGGAGGGTGGATGGAGGAAGGAGGCTGGGGTCCAGTGTCTGGTTCCCTGCCTGGCCAAGCCCAGGGCCTGAAATAATAGGAACAACAAGAGTGACAGTGACAACAGAGGCAACGGGACTAAAAGAACACTAATCATATGAAGGAGTCAAGTGGCTATGGACTTGGGGTTCTGAAGTCAGAAGGCTCTCTTTGCCTGCGATCCCAGCCACTTGCTGGCTGGGTGACCTTGGCCAAGTTGTACCATCTCTTTGAGCCTCAGGCCCTTCATCTGTCTTTGGGTGGGTTCGTTCATTCATTCAACGAATGCTGAGTGCTTATGATGCACAGGTACTATTTACTCTCTAGAGACATAAAGTGAACAAAATAGACACAAATCCCTGCCCTCGTGGAGAGGACAGTCTAAGGGATACTATCCATACTTTCTTCCCATGACAACTGTCAGGACTGAAAGAGATAATCCATGTACGCTGCTTAGCACAGTACTCAGTATACAGCAAGTGCTCAATGTCAGCCACTGCTATTATGAGTAATCATGACTGCCACCGCTGACATGTACATAGCTCTTTGCAATCTACAGAATGCCTTCTCAGCTTCTGTCTTCTCGCAAAAGCTCAGGATGGCAGGCCAGGGTTATAATCCTTATTTTCCAAGTGGGAAGACTTGAGCTCTTTTCAAGATTTGTTTGGGTCTGAAGACTGTTGTCCTGAACTAACTCTCTCTCTCTCTCTCTCACACACACACACACACACACCCCTGGCAGATCAGAGTCCTGGACCATTCCCCGGGGACTCACGTGACAAAGATGGGGTAGATGAGGTTGGAGGCACTGAGGGGTGTGGCGGCTGCCTGCCAGGTGCGAAGCAGCGGGTGGAAGTAGCCACTGTGCAGAACTGATTGGGGCTGCATGGCGGGCAGGGGCAACGCGGAGGCAGGCTGGTGGGCACTGTGGGCTCCTGGGGCGTCGGCTGCACGCTCAGCTCTGGGGTGGGGAGGCAGAGAGCAACAAGAGGCATGTGAGACACGGCCCCTGTCCCCAGGAGATGGTCCCATACCCCGCCTGTGCTCCTCCCAACTCCTGTCTCCCCCGCTCTCTGGCCAGTGCTGGCCAATCCCTGCTGGTCTGTGACAAGGTTAAGTACAGGAAGGGACATAGGCCCCTCTGGAAACTTTCTTAGCTATCAGAATCAAATAATCTAAGATTTTAGCTTTTACTTTTTATGGTTTCTTTTTCTAAAATTACACTTCTCTAGCAATTCAATACATTTTTATTTATTTATTTTTATTTTTTTTAATTATTTATTTATTTATTTATTTGACAGAGAGAGAAATCACAAGCAGGCAAAGAGGCAGGCAGATAGGAAGGGAGAAGCAGGCTCCCTGCTGAGCAGAGAGCCCGATGTGGGGCTCAATCCCAGGACCCTGGGATCATGACCTGAGCCGAAGGCAGAGGCTTAACCCACTGAGCCACCCAGGCGCCCCTATTTTTATTTTTTTTAAAAAGATTTCATTTATTTATTTGACAGAGAGAGAGATCACAAGTAGAGAGGCAGGCAGAGACAGAGGGGGAAGCAGGCTCCCTGCTGAGCAGGGAGTCCGATGTGGGGCTTGATCCCAGGATCCTGAGATCATGACCTGGGCTGAAAGAAGAGGCTTAACCCACTGAGCCACCCAGGCAACCCAATACATTTTTTTTTTTTAAGATTTTATTTTTTTTGACAGAGAGCCAGTGAGAGCAGGAACACAAGCAGGAGGAGTGGGAGAGGGAGAAGCAGGCTTCCTGCTGAGCAGGGAGCCCAGTGTGGGGCTAGATCCCAGGACCCTGGGATCAGAACCTGAGCCAAAGGCAGATGCTTAACTGACTGCATCACCCAGGCGCCCCTAATACAATTTAAAAAAAATATTCTATCAAAAAAAAAATCAATCTGTGATGGGTTGGAGATTAGTATGAGAAGCTGACACTTAAAACTTTGTTCATTCCATGAAAAATGTGCGTGTGCTTGGCAGGAATTTTAGATAAGGAGCAAGAGAAAAATTGCCAGTAATTCTACCTCTAGAGAAAAGCACTGTTAACACCTGGTACAGAGACTTCTTGTACAGCACAACACACACTAAGAGGATTAAATAGCACGGGCCTGACAGACAGACAGACCCCCTAGAGGGGGACCATAGGCAGCCATCTTTTCCAGCCTGAGTGCCCCCTGCCGCTCCCCAAGCACCAGCCACACTTGGCCGCTCTCTGGTTTGCCGGCCCCCCCCTTTCCGCCCTTTATCCAAAAGCCCTTTATCCAAAATGTTCGTGTGCTCTGCACCACCTCCTCACCCCTAACTCCTATCTGGTGCCCCCCTTCCCTCTCCTGCTGAAGCTTCTCTTGCCCAGATCATAATCTCTCTTACATAACAGCTCTCTGTGGATACATTTCAGCTCATTCCAGGAGACAGAGCTTCTGCAGGGCATGGCCCGCAGTGAGCTCATTCCTGGACTCCCCTGCCCCTCAACCCCGCCCGCGGGGTAAATATTTAACTACATAAAGTACAAGACAATGCACCCTAAGTGCCAAACAACCGAATGTAAGACAGAAGGAAGCTGGGGTGTGCACATGTTTCTTGAGCACCTACTGCGTACCAGGCCCTGCCAGGCACCCGTGCACGCGAGTTCGAGGCCCTACCCGCCTGGGCAGGTAGGGCTGCTGGAGGCTGTCTCAGACAGGAGCTGCCCCAAGTGAACCATGAGTCCCAAGGCGAGTTTGGAGGTTGGAAGAAGCTTGTTGGATGAAGGCCAGGTATGGGAGGGGTGGCTTCAACTTTGTTTCTCAGATGAGTGGGTTCGGCTTGGCACAGGAAAAGGGGAGAGTGTTCCCTCAGGAAGGGAAGAAAGGGGCCAAGGTGGAGAAGGAGGAACGGGCTGTGGGCTGCTGTGAGGACTGAGGAGGCAAAGGTGATGTGTGTTCCAGGGAGGGAGGGGACAAGAGGAAGCCAGACTTGAGGACAGGGAAGATGAGGAGGGGGTGGGGGAGTGGCCTGCTCAAGGCCTGGCTTTAGGAAGATAATTTTTGCAGGCAGAGCAGAGCTGAGCCAAGGAGCACAGACATCTGAGAAGGAGTAGGGAGGGGAGGGGAGGGGAGGAAAGGGAAGGGCCATCTTAAGGCAGCCAAGAAGCAGTCTCTTGAGGCAGAGGCTCTGAGCTTGTGTGACCCAGAGGGCAATGGAGACAGAGACAAGGCAGGAAGAGGGTGGGTGGGAGCTGAGCTTCTGGAGGTGCCTGGGGAGATACCCAGTAGCCAAGTAGGGGGAAAAGGAGCCACCGGTGTCTCTTTGTATGAATGGGACCTCAAGGCAAGGACTTATTCAAGGTTACACTTAGTGAGTTAAGAGGCTAAAACAGTAGGCCTGTGAGCCTGATGTGTCATCTCCCAGGCAGGGAGTGGGGAATGGGGGTCCCCTAGCACACTGATAAGGCCTTTCTCTCCAGTCTCTTGGGCCTCTTTAGCACCCTCCCAAGCAGCTCAGGGGCCCATTTTTATCCATCCTCCTCCTTGGCAGGGTTGGTGTTATCAGGAGCCACACAGGGACCCACCCTCCTACCACACCCGCCTCCCAGCGCCAGCCACATCATCTGACACAGAGGCAAGTCAGGCCTCCCCAAAGGTGTCCCAACCCCCAGATGAGCATTCAGTCATCTGGGAGACAGAAAGTCCTGAGTGCCCATTTTGTGCAATGTTGGTGGTTGGGTCCGCTAGGGGTTAGCTCAGCTCAGAGAGGTTAAGTCCTTCGCCCAAGACCACACAGTTGGTGAGCAAACGAGCCCGAAATTGAATCTGTTCTAGACAATGAGTACAGGGTCTTATCTACCATACCCCATAATCCTGATGAACGCTTGGTTCCGCAAGCATCTCTCTACCTCTACCTCTATTATCCGCCTTGTGGGTGGGAGAGATGGAGAATTAATTAATTACCTTATGTGACAGAGATCACAAGTAGGCAGAGAGGCAGGCAGAGAGAGAGGAGGAAGCAGGTTCCCTGCTGAGCAGAGAGCCCAATGTGGGGCTCGATCCCAGGACCCTGGGATCATGACCTGAGCCAAAGGCAGAGGCTTTAACCCACTGAGCCACCCAGGCGCCCCTGGGACTAGGTACTTTTATATGTATTATCTCATTTCACTGCAGAGACCATTCCAACTTTCCGTGATAAGGAAATGGAGGCTCTGAGAGGTTAAGTGACTTGCTCCATGTCATTCTGGAGAGTCAAGCTGGATTTTGAACGTGCCTCTGATTCACTTCCTGGAGAACAACCTTTATAGCAGGACCCTGGCTTCTGGAATCCAAAGCTGCATTCTAGTGGCTTCAGCTCCCCATCTGTTTTAGAAGGCTGGGTGAGCACAGGCCTCCTGCTTATCAGAAGCAGCAGAGCAGGGCTGCCTAGGAGCTTCGCAGCCCCAGTTTTACCATGGGGGTGGGGGTGGGCAAGGGAGGGGCAAGGGAGAAGGGTGAGAGTGAGAAGGAGGCTTGACTAGGGCAATTCTACTTGCATTTGTTTAATTTTGGGGTTTAGGGAGAGATCTGCTTTGAGAAATGGGTGTCAGTGCTGAGAAAAATTTTAAAATGTTGAAAATCACCAATCCTCTTCATCTCTTAAGATTCTCAAGTGGAAAATGAGGTGCAGAGAGGCAACAGGACTTGTTTGACATTGAGCGGTCAGTCGGGTGCAGAGCTGGCCTTGACCATGAACCTCCTGCCTTCAAGTCCAGTGCCCTGTCACCTCAACCACACATAGTCATTCTGTTACAACAGGCACTTAATAAATAAAATAAATAAAACTGCCCTGAGCCAGAGCTACCTATTTGCAGAGCCAAATCCATGCCAAGGCTCTGCTCTGCAAACAGTCCCTCAAGACTGGGACATTTCCACACACTTGGGTTCAGGGGGCGTTTCTTCCAAGTTAAGGGAGCCTCCAAGCTACAATCCTGTGACACCTCACTGAAGACAGCAGCAAGTCACCATGGGACCCAGCACCTATGCTCACCCACATGAGAACAGGTTAGCTTAGCTGGAAGGCAGGACAGGGCGGTGCAGAAAGAACATTATTTCGGGGTCACACAATCCCACGTCTTTTCTGTGCTGTGTGACTTTGGGCAAGGCTGCTGGCCTTTCAGAATCTTTATTTCATAATCTATAAAATGAGAATGATACTATCAACTTGCAAAGCTGCAGAAATCAGATTAGAGATAGGAGGTACGTGTCTGGCATCAGGTAGCAGCCCAGTGAACATGTAGCTACTTTTATCATAAGGAGCAGAAGGGAGCTGGAAATAACACCCCCTACCCCAAGTCCACACAGCTGTGCCTTCTGCTCCACTCCCAGGAGGGAGAACTTTCTCTCAAACTTGCGCCGCCACAGGGCCTTCCCAGATATCTCAGGTGGGGTCCCTGCCTTCCAGCAGCTTCGGTGGTGAGAACTAACCTGGATAGATGCAGAGGCAGAGGGGTGGACTAGATGCTATCTATGGGAGGGGCGTGTGTCTCCGGGGGTCAAGCATGGCTTCGTGAGAGAGGCAGGTTTGCAGACTGATTATGAAGGTTATCTCCTTCCTTAGAAGGCAACTTCCCCAATCTGGGAGTAACTACGTTGGGACCCAAGAGCTGCCACTGTGGGAAGGAGGGTTAGAAGGAGCTGCAGGGCCTGAACGACACCCCCACCACCACTATCATGCTGTGCCCTGCTGAGGATTTCAGAGGCTGTGCTCTTGGCGCAGACGGCTGGGAGCTGCTGCCAACTATGGCAGGCCCGGCTGCTAGCTGGGGAGGAGGCAGTCAGGAGGGCCACCTATGGTAGAAGGTGACCAGGGCTGAGAAATCCAAAGCCCCAGAAGGGCCCAGGATAGCAGCTGTCAGGCAGTTCTGAAAGGGGATCAACTAACTCCATTTATTCAACCCGCATTTCCTGAATCTCTACCCTGGGTCTGCCCTAATGCTAGATACAGGGGTTAAAGAGAAGCATGAGACCCAGGCCTTGACCTAGAGCTTTGAAGAGCCTAACCTTTTCTGGGTTTAGCCCCCTGGAGCTATAGGGAGAATCTGCCAGTTCCAGACTCCTGGAACATCTGGGCTAAGAGGATCCTTAAAGCTTGTTGATTACATCATTGAAATTGATGGTGAAACTGGTCTCAGAGAAAGGCAGACACTAGCTTAAGATCAGGCAAGAAGAGGTCAGCGGCAGATCTGGGGCTAGAATCAGGGTCTTCAGAAGCCCAGTTCTCAGTACCCACCATGATACTTCAAGTAGATTTCAAAGCTGTGCTTACCAGCAGAGGTGGGCTTGTGGAGAACTCTGGCTGAAAGGGGGGTGGGGGAGGAAGGAAATAGAATGTTGACTCTGGACTTGGCTGCAATTGGCAGCCTGATGGCTAAGCGTATAGGTTTTGGATTCTGCAGACGTGTGTTCAAATCCTGACTCTGTCACTTTCTAGCTGAGCGATCTCAGTTTCTGCACCTGGTAAATGGCGACTTGAACGGACCTCAAGGTCTGCTGTAGATAATAGGCCAATGGATGTGACCTATGTTTAAGTCTAGCACAAAGCGTCTGTTACTGCCTCCACTTCCCTCCCCCGTCCTTCGAGGCACTTGGGCTCTGTCCTGATGGAGAATGCACTAGGCGTCTCCAAGGGAGTGGACCCCAGAGAGGGGAGGCAGAGCCCAGAGCCGAGCCCCCAAGCGTACAGCTACGCGGGGACCCCAATCCCGGCTGCAGCAGGGCAATCTAAGACTCCAAACGGGGGCTCCACAAGGACTCTGTCCCCGGCTGCACCGCCAGCGCTTCAGGCGCGCACGGCACGTTGGGACCTGGGGACAAGGGACTCTTGGTGCCACAGTCCCCTCCTCCAAGTCCGCCATCTCCCCGAGTCCGCTCCCCACTCACCTGGTTCCTCAAGGGCTCCCAGCTGCTGCTCCCGCCACCACCGTAGTGCGTTCTAGTCTCCCGGGGCCCACGTGGGGGCGGGGCGGCTCACCGGAAACAGCTCCCCCCCCCTGCAGCCCGCCCCGACCAGCGCGCAAGCCACACCCCCTGCGGGCACTTTGCCCGCGGGCTGGTCAACTCGGGCCGCGGCTCCGCCCACGCCCCTCGAGGCCTGGCCAATCGGGTGTGCGGAAGGGCGGGCGGGTCCGCGCCCCGCCCCTCTAGGGGCCAGAACTTGAGCGGCGGAAGGCCCACCGGAGCCCACGTTTGGGCGCAGGGGCGGTGCGGGCGGGGTCGCTGTGAGTCGGGCTCAGAGGCGATTACACGCTTTGGCGTCCTCCTCTTCCCAGCCTAGCGCATACTTGGCGGTGGTTAATTGTTGAAAGAATAATCGGGTGTCAAGGACATTAAAACAACACCTTAATGCCTAACACAATAGCTAAGTTCATTTTTGCAGACTGAGTATTTTAAAGCTGTTGAGTTCAGCACCAGGCTGCCTTCCAGGTTTTCAGAGAAAATTAATTCCAGAGTAATTACTCAGGGCCAGCTCTGTGCCATGGATTGAGAGATGTGATGTGAAAGACTCTGGAAAAGCTCTTGAGTCTGATAGGGGCATCAAACCGACCTAGGATGGGTACAGCGCAAAATTTGACTATTGGGCTGTGCGGGGTTTGGGCAGAGTCTGTGCAGGGGCCGGAGGGAACTGGTGAGGCTTTTGGGGCTTGGGTAACCTAGTAGTATTGGGGGGGTGAAGTAGGGGTGTAGATCAGTACCCTAACCGAGGAATGCCTTTATAAAGATGCATCAGGGATTGGAGAAAAACTGACTCTGACTTGCTGAAGAGGCCAGTGGGCTGGTTATTACACTTCCTCTAAGATTTTATTTCTCAAAATTGGTACTCCAAACCTGTTTTATACCTCTTTACATTTCAAGTTAAAGCGGCACAAAGGCTTAATGCGTGCTAGGGAAATATGACCTGTGTAATTTCCAGCTACTAGAGTTCTGATCTGTGGTCAAATAAGGGAAATGGTGGAAATGAAGTCATATTTTTTGTGCATTTGAGTCAGGGACAGTACCATGCGTTTTACATTCACTTATTTAATTTTGATGACAACTATGTTACTATCCTCATTTTACAGACTGGGAAGACAGTCTCCAGGGAGATTAAATAATTTGCCCCATGTCACACTGGAGTTTCTCTGCAATGCCTGCTAGTTTCCTTCAACTCATAGGGTTAGTTTGGATTCCCTGCTCATTTCTTTTATGACACCTGTTCCATCTGAGTTTATTGGTAACTAAGCGTAATTAGGACCATCTACCTCAGAGAACCCAAAAAGGGTGAAAAATTTAAGAATGCTGGTGTTTGGTGTAATCTGTTTTTCACATGTTTCTCTTATTCTTGGCGGAAAGACCTGTTTCCATTCTCTACCCGACCCCAAGTTGTTGAAAACCATTTTACCTTCGTCTCTCAGTCTTATCCACAAAAAGTATTGTGAATGCAACAATATGAATAAATCTTAAACATTATGTTAGGCAAAAGGAGTCAGACATAAGAATACATATTGTATGATTTCGTTTATATGAAATACAAACCAGGCAAAATTCACTTGTGCTGTTGGAAGTCAGGATAGCGATTACCATTGGGGAAGACAGGAAGTGTCTACAGGGGGAGGCCACAGGGGCTTATTAGGGTGCTGGTCATGCTGTTTATTTTTATTTTTTTAAGATTTTATTTATTTATTTGACAGAGATCACAAGTAGGCAGAGAGGCAGGCAGAGAGAGAGGAGGTGGCTCACTGCTGAGCAGAGAGCCCGATGCGGGGCTCGATCCCAGGACCCCAAGATCATGACCCAAGCCGAAGGCAGGGGCTTATACCACTGAGCTACCCAGGTGCCCCGATCATGCTGTTTATTGATCTGAGTGTGAGTTACATGGATGCCTGTGCAAATTCATCAAGCTCTACATTTATCTGCACCCTTTGGTATTTATACTTTAATAAAAAAGTGAAAAACAAAACAAAATAACCCACAAAATTCAAAAAAACTACTGAACTATTGTGAGTGCTTCCCAGGTAGGTATAGGGCATTGTGCTAAATGCTCTGAAGTGTATAAAAATAGAGATGAGGGGTTGCAAGGGGCTAGAGGGAGGGAAGCATGGGGAATAAGTGCTTGACAGGTACAGGGTTTTATTTTGGGGTGATGAAAATGTTTTGGAACTAGATAGAAGTAGCGGTTGTACAACATTGCGAATGTGCTAAATGCCCTGAATTGGTCATTTAAAAATAGTTAATTTTATGTTCTGTGAATATCATCTCAATTAAAAGATCAAATTGGGGGTGCTTGGGTAGCTCATTCATTTGGGCAGCTGACTCTTGGTTTCTGCTCAGGTCATGATCTTAGGGCTGGCATTGGGCTCCACACTCAACAGGGAGTCTGTTGGCGATTCTCTCTCTTCCTCTCCTTCTGCCCCTCCTCCTGCTCGTTTGCTTGCACTCTCAAAAAAAAAAAAAAAAAGATTTTATTTTTTTTGAAATAGATTGAGACAGATTTTGACACAGGTTACACCAAACAGCAGTATTCTTAACTTTTTCACTCTTTTGGGACTTAAAAAAAAAAGTTTTAATTATTTATTAGAGAGAATGAGAGAGAGAAAGCAGGAGAAGGGGGAGGGTGGAAGGAGAAGCAGACTCCTTGTGATGAGGGACTAGATCCTGGAACTCCAGGATTATGACCTAAGCCAAAGGCAGTTGCCCAACCAACTGAGACACCCAGGGGCCCTCAGATAAATTAAAATCTTAAAAACAACAACAACAACAACCCTGATTTAAAAGAAAAGATAAAATCAGCTCACTGAATGCAATGTGGTATTCTGGAATGACTCCTGGAACAAAAAAGGGTGTTAGCAGAAAACCTGGTGAAATACAAACGGTTTGGTAGTTTTTTCCCTCAGTTTTGAGGAATGTTCTGTGGTTACATAAGACATCAACATGAGGGAAAGCTAGGTTTGAGGCGAACGTGATAACCACTACACTACGGAAACTTGGGAAAGCTAGGTAAATTATACGGGAACTCTCTGCACTCTGCAACTTTTCTGAAAACTAAAATTTTTCCAAAGTAAAAAGTTCATTAGAGAAAAAAAATGAGAAGCAAGGCCTAGGGCTACTAGAACAGGATCCTAGCTTTCATAAGTTAGTGGTAAGATCTTGAGCAAGTCACTTCTCCCTGATGAGCCTCAGTCTCTTATCAGAAACAATAGGATTAGGCTCCAAAAGTAATTTCTTTTTAAGATTTTATTTATTCATTTGAGTGAGTGAGAAAGAGTACATGTGCACAAGTTGGGGGAGGGGCAAAAGGAGAGGGAGAAGCAGGAACCCCATACAGGGCTGGATCCCAGGACACTGAGATCATGATCTAAGCCGAAGTTGGGTGCTTAACCAACTGAGCCACCCAGGTGCACCAGTAATTTTTTTTTTTTTTTTTTTTTGCTGAGTTATCTTTATACCCAATATGGGGCTCAAACTTATATCAAGAGTTGCATGCTTTGCTGAACCAGCCAGATGCCCCTGCAAACATAACTTTGCATGGGTAAAAATGGTAACCTTCCCACTCTCCGAATCCAGATCAGAATCTCTAGGCATGAAGGGCTGTGGCTTATAAAAGATGGTATTTTTGCATTAACCTAGTAGGCAACCTTCAAACTTCAGATACCACTATAGGAAAGATGAAGGTGTGCTTGGAAAGGATTGGTTGATAACCTCAAATTCTTCCCAGTTTTTTTGTTTGTTTGTTTTTAAGAAGTCGCTATACCCAACATGGGGCTCAAACGTACCACCTCAAGGTCAAGTCTCACAGGTTCCACCAACAGAACCAGCCAAGCACCTCTTAAATTTTGTAGTTTTAAGTCGTACTTCCCACTCTCAGGAAACATGGTTTTCTTAGACAAAGTTTGGGAAGACGTAAAGCCATATGGAGGGAGAGTTCTTTTGGGATTCACTGACAGGAAACTTACAATGAAGTAGAAACAGACTGGAGTAGATGAGAAGGCAAGCCTCCTCAGACAGGTTTTGCATACCGGGTCTTAGGATGGATTTAATGGGAAGCAGTGAGGGACTAGAATATAGCAAAGTTCCAGGAAGATCTGCGTGGCAAACAGTACACAGGGGAAGCTGGGGCAAGCAGAGATGTGGCAGGAAACAGCTCAAAGGAAGCCACAGGAGTCAAGATGAGACTTGAGAGCTTAGCTGAGTGGTGCTTATGGGAATTAAGAATGGATGTTTCTGTTGTGGAGAAGGGAAAAGCCACCAGATCTAATGACTATTGGGGTTGCAACTGTATGAAATGTTATTTATAAATTCATGATTTGAAAAAGTTTTGTAGATTAGAGGTAATACAGCATTGTAGTTGACATCATGAAGGTAAAGGTAGTTCTCCTTGATAGGATTTCAGAGTTCATACTTGAAAGCATTTAGAACAGTACAGACACATAGTAGGTACTCAATAAACGTTGAGTCATAGAGCAACTAGTAACACACAGAGTGCCCAGCAGAGCCGTGGAAAGCTCTTGCTGTGTGTGAAGAGCGGCATCTGCTGGTCATCCAAGGCAACGCAGGATCCCATATTTCTATCTGGCCCAGTCCACATTCCAAAAACTATATACAGGGATGATCAGTTCATCCTCCCCAAACGCCTACCATAAACAAGCAGGATGAAACAGGAGTCATTACTTTTAACAAGAATGTTCTTTATTTGTACAAAGTATAATTTTCCTCAACATTCTTCACTCATTTGTCAACAAAGTTTTGACTGTATTCATTTAACAAATTAACAGTGTCAAACTACACACATTTGACTACCTGTCACCCTCCAAGCGCTCAACTTAGAGACAAACAAAAAAGTGCTCGGAGCACCAACTATCAAGAGAAAGGAAAAAAACAACTAGAAGAAAGGTCAACAGAGTCACTTCAGAAGCAGTTAAACGGGATGGTTTTTTGCAGTGGGGATTAGATTCCTGAGCACCATCAGATTTCTGCACTTTGGGACGTTAAGCAGTTTATCAGAGTTCCTGGGTTGGCAGACGTGAGAAACGGAGGAAGAGAGAAAGTGGGAACTGGGAACAGAGGAGAGGCAGAAGAGAGATAGGAAAGGAGAAGCACAGAGGGAGAAAGTTGTGCCTAGAAGAAATAAAGTTTGAAACTTGTCATGAATTGGAAGAATGAAAAACGAAAGCCACAAGCCTGGGAAATGGACTACAAGAAGAGAAAGTCTGGAATTTTATACCTTCCAGGAGGTGACCATAAATCCTAAAGTCATACAGTGGTAGGCAGTGGGGTGCACCTAAGACTAAACGATCTTTTTTGTTTTGTGGTAAAAGTAAGATATTGGCACACTTGCTTGACTAATTCCATCCTACACGGCTGATTTAAAAGCATATGTGCCCAGAGCACAGCCACCCCAGCAGGTCAAATGCCTATCAAGCAAGACAGAGGAGCTCCGAGCCAAGTGGGTCTGGAGAAATAAAAATTCAATTAATGTTACTGTCAAGTGAAGAGACAACAGATTTCATTCTTCCCCCGTAACCTTTTAGTAGTTTCCTAAAGCTAAACACATTCTGACCACTTTAATAAGCCAGTATTGCCAAATCTTGTACAATCAAAACAGGCTGAGCATGCTCAAAGCCCCAACTTTTTCTGAGCTTTGACTACCTCCGTGATCTGGGACACAGCAGGCGGGACGGAAGTCGTTACTCCTTTTTGGGGGGATGTTAGGAAGGGAACTGGGGATCAAAAACTGCCTAACCATATAAGTAAACAAAAGAGATCAAATTGACTAATCAAATTAGCCACTCAGAATCCCTCTTGCCAAAAGTCATTACCTTCAGACAGATTCGGCAAAATGGGATTCTGCTACTCTGATGGAAGCGCTGGTTTTGATAATTTTAGTCAGTTTTTATTTTGATCTTCTCAGGCTCTTCTGGCTGAGATTACTCTTCCCCGCAGGGAAAAGTTTCTCACAAACGTACCACATTTCAGGGTGGTACCTTCCAAGGTGCCACAGTCTTCCCGTCCCATTAGTTGTCCACTTCCTCCTCTTCATTCTGTTCCTCTTCTTCCAGCCTTTCCTCGTCTTCCTCATTGTCCTCATCCCTGCTCTTGTCTTGCTCTTCTGCATCCGTTTTCTTGTCTTTGTCCTTCTTTTTTTGCTCTGAAGCTTCCTTTTTGCCTTTCTGCTCTCTCCTATATGCTGTGAGGAGGAAGGTGGGGTTGAGGAGGCAGGGCTGAACCCAACAGACCACAGCAGCTAACGCCACTGAAAGGCTGGGGCAGAGAAGGGCAGGTAACCTGCTCAGCATCACAGATCAGATCTGAGGCGGCACCACCTGAACTGATTCTGAGTCACATCCAGTACTTGCTTCCTGTTCTTACAAGGACGCAAGCTGAGAAGACTCAGGGCCTGGTGAGCAGGTCACAAAGGATGAACATGGTTTACTTGGCTCTACAAAGGAAAGGGTCATTACCTTCCAGAGCTTCTTTCAACGGGGTAACGAACCGCTGGAACTCCATCTCTTCCATGGCTGAGAGCACGTCACTGGCATTGAGTGTCTTGCGTTTCCCTTTCATCGCGAAGTTGTTGGCACTGGAAAAAAAATAAGATGAAAGGCCGTCGGGGCCTGTCAGACCCACTCTTGTCCCGTAAGGGGTGGGAAGAGGGCACCAGAGAACCCTCCGCACAGAGGTAGAGCACCACTGTCGGGGTTTGAGGGATTCCAGGCCAGGGGGGTCTCTGCGGCTCCCTTATGCCCCAGGCCCAGCTAAGCTCTGGCTCGCTCAGCCCGCCTCACCAGGAAGTGGCATACAGCACGAAGACGCTGGCGGCGCGGGAGATGGCGCTGCGGGCCTCCTTGGAGATGTTGACACCGTCCGGGAGCTGGGAAAAGAGCGTGGGTGAGTAAAGCTACCAGCCCAAGACCGGCTTCCCCAGCGGCCCGCCCGTCCGCCCCTTGCCCACCCGCCAGCCAGAGCTGCCTACCGCTTCCTTGATGATCCTGGTGATGACGGCATTGGGCAGGTTTAGGTCCTCGGGCCTCTCCGCCATTGCCGACGGCGCCGAGGCCCGCGCCTCCGTCTCAAGCCTCTTCCTCAGGCCGCCACGGCGTCTGGACTTCCCGCGTAGCCACAGTCTGACCCAAAGCGGCTTCCGTCCCGCCCCACACCGCCCCCACTGTGTCCCATAGTGCCCCGCGCGCCATAGCCGCCTTCTTCACCCAGCCCCGCCTCCGCCTCGAGTCGCCCATGCATCCAAACTTTCCACGTCGCAACGGTTTTGGCCCTCCCGGGCTTTCGTCTGATCCCACCGGGACCCAGCGAGCGTCCCTTCCCAAGCTCGTTTTCTAGCTTCTTGCCTCCACCGCGTCTGGAGACGTCTCATCAGCTCAAGTATGGCTCACTGGAGCTTCCGTCCCTTCCCCACAGTGCTCTGCGCCGCTGCCTGGCAACGGCCCTTGCCTGGCGGCTAGCGTGGGAGACGGAGGCGTGGACCGAGCGGACGGGGCGGGGCTCCTTCCGACGTAGGGCGGGGGCGGGATCCCACCACCTCTCCCAGGTGGCCGGAAGGGGGTCTCGTTTTCACAGTGGGTTTGGGCTTTCCGGCAGTTTGGCGTGGTCCTTGCGGGCGCGGCCCGCCCAGGCCGAACTCTTTCACTTCACTCTTCTGGAACGAAGCGGGTATCTTTTTTCAGTTCTGCGGGAACTGATGTCCATCTTTAATCTTTTCACACCTCCCAACTTCGTAATAGTCGCATTAAGGATAATTGTCGCCTAGAATGGTTAACGCAAACTCCTTTGCCAGTACAGCGCTAACGCTGGTGACAGGAATGGGCATGACTAGACCTCGGGCCTCAGTTCGGGTTGGTCAGGTAGTGAAAGGGCAGCAAGCCGCCGGTTGTAAGGATAACGCGACATTGCATTCCATTAAAAAGCAAACCCTGTTAAAATTGTTTTTTAGTTCATTGACTTAATGCATCATACATCTCAGTCAAAAGCATTAGCGTGGTTTTGCAGTGGCTTTGGAGTTGTATTATTTTCATGTATGTGGGTAGAAATTGTCCTCAATCCCACTGAGCATGAATGCTTTTTTTCTTGAAACATGCTGTTTCGTGTCACCCTTAACTTTCCTGCTTTTTATTTTTATTATTTAAGATTTTTATTTATTTATTTGACAGAGAGAGACACACACAGAGGGAACACAAGCAGGCAGAGTGGGAGAGGGAGCCCCACGTGGTGCTGGATCCCAGCACCGTGGGTTCATGACCCAAGCTGCTCAGGCGCCTGTTTCCTGCCCCCCCCCCCCTTTTTTTAAAAGTATTTACTTACTTTGTGTAGTTCTACAGGCAAGGTAAGGCTGGAGCTCATGACCAGAGATCAAGGGTCACAAGCTTTACTTTTTGAGCCAATCAGGCATCCCAATTTTCCAGCTTTTGACAGGAGACATGAGTACAAATTCTTCCCTATTAGGAGGAAAACAACAGCAAACACGGTGATAAAGGGCAACTGAAACTGCATTAGTTAGTGATTATAGGGTTTGGTGGGGGAACTCTCCATTTGGAGAAAACAGGTCTGGTTTAAAGATACCAGGAGACACTCCCCTCTATCCAATTGCTGTCTAGTTGGAATCGGGACACCTGCATTGTCAAATATTTTGATCTTTAAGAGGAACCAGAAATCTGAACATGGTGGACTATTTCCACTTTAAAAAAATAGCTGAAAATGCAGGCCAAACAAAACAAGTCACAGGGTAGGTGTGGTGCCATACCAGTAGTTCGTTATCTTTGGTCTGATTTATAAGCTGTTTAGAACAGGGACTTACTTTGTTCATTACTGTTCTCTATGCCTGCAACAGGTCCCATCTCATATTTGGTAGTCAATAAGTGTGTTGAATAAAAGGAAGAAATGGATACTGTCCTTAAAAAGGGGACCTGATGTCCATCTTTAATCTTTTCTCCCCTCCCAACTTTGTAATAATTGCATTAAGGAGCAGGTGGTAGTGATGGCCTAAACTATTTCTAGAGAGACAAAGATGATACTATTGAGCCCCTATCATTTTTTGTAAGATTTTATTTATTTATTTGACAGAGATCACAAGTAGGCAGAGAGGCAGGCAGTGGGGGTGGGAAAGCAGGCTCCCCACCAAGCAGAGTCCGACAGGGGGCTCAATCCCAGGACCTTGGGACCACAACCTGAGCCGAAGGCAGAGGCTTTAACCCACTGAGCCACCCAGGCATCCCGCCCCTATCATATTTTATACATAAAAGTAAATTATTTCTCTCAATGCTTCTACAATTCTACTTAGGGATTTCCTGTCTCCTTTTTATATGTGGAAACGAGCTGAGAGAGGGGAAATCACTTGCCTGCGACCATACAGCCAGTTGATGAAAAGCCAGAGGCCTCTAATGTCAGTGTAAGTCTACCGATCTACTGTTGGAGCAAACCCATTCATTTCTGGTGGGTATTTTAGCTGCCTGTGTGAGAATTGGAGCATATTGAAAAATGAAGTATGTTTTCCAAAGGCGTGAGCTATCTAAAGCCATCTTAAATTCTGTGATTATATTAGTTCTAATTTGGAGATGGTAGTATGTTCTCCCTAATGATTAATGAAGGGGTAAAGGAAAAGGGTGCTAATACTTATTTTGAACTATATGCCAGACCTTTTAATATCCATTAACTAATCTTTGTTTGTTTGTTTTTAAAGATTTTATTTATTTATTTGACAGAGATCACAAGTAGGCAGAGAGGTAGGCAGAGAGAGAGGAGGAAGCAGGCTCCCTGCTGAGCAGAGAGACTGATGTGGGGCTCGATCCCAGGATCCCGGGATCATGACCCGAGCCAAAAGCAGAGGCTTTAACCCACTGAGCCACTCAGGCGTCCCCATTAACTAATCTTTGTAATGATCCTGTGAAATAGGCTTATCCTCATTTTGCAGGTGAGGAACCTATAACTCAGATTGCTTAAGACCCTGGTCACTCAGCTACTAAATGGCCAAGCAGGAGACTTTATGAAGTTAGTCTGCTCCAAAAAAAAAAAAAAAAAAGAAGAAGAAGTTAGTCTGCTCCAAAAACTTGCTACTCTACTTCATGCTGAGATGTTTTCATACTTGCTTGTTATCCAGTTTTTAAAAGATTTTAATTATAATATGGTCAACATATAGTATTGTAGTGTCAGGTGCACAATTTAGTGATTCAACAATTCTATGTATTTCTTGGTGATCACCACAATAAAAACACTCTTCATCCCCATCACCTATTTCACCCTTCCCCCCACCCACGTCCTCTCTGGTGACCGTCAGTTTGTTCTCTATAGTTGAGAGTCTGGCCTGTATCTTTTGTTGTTGTTGTTGTTTATTTGTTTCTTAAATGCAACATGAGTGAAATCCTATATTTGTCTTTCCTCTGACTGACTTATTTCACTGAGCATTGTACCCCCTGGCTCCATCCATGTTGTTGCAAATGCCAAGATTTCATTCTTTTTAAAGATTTTATTTATTTATTTGACAGAGAGAGAGATCACAAGAAGGCAGAGAGGCAGGCAGAGAGAGAGGGGGAAGCAGGCTCCTTGCCGAGCAGAGAGCCCGATGTGGGGCTCCATCCCAGGACCCTGAGATCATGACCTGAGACCATGACCTGAGGCTTAACCCACTGAGCCACCCAGGCGCCCCAAGATTTCATTCTTTTTAATGGCTGAGTAGCTTGTTACCCAATTCTTAATTATCCTGTGACCATCCTTTATTTATATGGGTTCACTAGAAATATTTTATGCTTTGAATTCAAATCAAGATCTGGACTGCATGACTGATATATAATATACTCTAATTGTATGGTTGTTACTTTAGAGGGTTAGAAAGCTACGAGATGGCTTTTGTACCAAACAATTTATAGCTATGGACTTGCCAGAGGAGAGCCAGTGGGATGAAACCACCTGCCAGCTGGCTGTTTGCCAGCATCCACAATGCTGGGCCACGATCCGCCGGATTGAGAGGGGCCACCCTCGAATCCTGGGCCCTCCGTGCAAAACAGTTCTGAATGATGAAGGTGAATTAGTCAGCCCTACTTCTCTCTTACAAGATTCTTGAACTCTTTGTGTTTGGCTTCCTTTTGACAGATTATGTGTTTTCTTCTGGTCTGTTTTCTCAGACAAACTTCCAGTGCTCACCACTGTAAACATGGCAGATTCCTGCCTCTGGGCCAAGAGACATGCTCATCATCATTTATCAGGATTTACCTTCACCAGACCGCCTGCTCTACTATGTCCAGGTGCTAAGTTTAACTCCAAACTCCAAGGCAGGTAAATTAATCATGGAATCTTATTTTATGAGCCCCCATCTCAAAATTCTGGGTTGACTTCCTTTACCTATGTAGTAGACTTTGAGAGAGCTGGATTAAAAATGAAACACTGGTTCAGTTAGAGCAAAAGGAAAGCATTAGTTGTGTTGTAGGAGTTGTTAGAATAAGGGTATATTAGTTTGCTAGGGTCACTGTAACAAAGTACCTTCAACTGTATGGCTTAAACAACACAAATTTATTTTTTCAGTCTAGGGGCTGGAAGTTCAAGATTAGAGTCCTGATAGAGTTGTTTTCTTCTGAATCCCTTCTCCTTGGCTTGTAGGCAGCCATTTTCTCTCTGCATCTTAACATGGTCTATCTTCTGTGTGTCTTTGTCCTAATTTCCTCTTTCACCTTTTTAAAATATTTTTTAAAGATTATTTATTTATTTATCTGACAGACAGATTACAAGTAGGCAGAGAGGCAGGCAGGGAGAAAGGAGGAAGCAGGCTCCCTGCTGAGCAGAGAGCCCGATGTGGGGCTTGATCCCAGGACCCTGGGATCATGACCCGAGCTGAAGGCAGAGGCTTCAACCCACTGAGCCACCTAGGTGCCCCTCCTTTTTTTTTTTTTTAAAGATTTTATTCACTTATTTGAGAGAGGGAGAGAGAGAAGCGCGAGTTGGGGGAAGGGCAGAAGGAGAGGCAGACTCCTTTCTGAACAGGGAGCCCAGTGGATGTGGGGCTCCATCCCAGGACCCTGGGATCATGACCTGAGCCAAAGGCAGATACTTAACCAACTGAGCCAGCCAGATGCCCTTCCTCTTCTTTTTAAAGATTTTATTCATTTATGTCAGAAAGAGAGAATGCACAAACAGGGGGAATGGCAGACAGAGGGAGAAGCAGGCTCCCCACTGAGCAGGGAGCCCAATGTGGAACTCCATCCCAGGACCCTGGGATCATGATTTGAGCGGAAGACAGATGCTTAATTGACTGAGCCACCGAACCATCCCATCCCCTTCTTTTTTAAAAAGTTTTTAATTTTAAACCCTCCTACACTGTTGGTGGGAAGGCAAGCTGGTGCAGCCACTCTGGAAAACAGCATGGAGGTTCCTCAAAAAGTTGAAAATAGAGCTACCCTACGACCCAGCAATCATACTACTGGGTATTTACCCTAAAGATACAAATGCAGTGATCTGAAGGGACACGTGCACCCGAATGTTTATAGCAGCAATGTCCACAATAGCCAAACTCTGGAAAGAACCTAGATGTCCATCAACAGATGAATGGATAAAGAAGAGGTGGTATATATATACAATGGAATACTATGCAGCCATCAAAAGAAATGAAATCTTGCCATTTGTGACGACGTGGATGGAACTAGAGAGTATTGTGCTTAGCGAAATAAGTCAATCAGAGAAAGACAATTATCATAAGCTCTCCCTGATATGAGGAAGTTGAGAGGCAACGTGGAGGGTTTGGGGGGTAGAAAAGGAATAAATGAAACAAGATGGGATCAGGAGGGAGACAAACCGTAAGAGACTCTTAATCTCACAAAACAAACAGGATTGCCAGTGGGGGTGTAGGGAGAGGGTGGTTGGGTTATGGACATTGGGGAGGGTATGTGCTATGGTGAGTGCTGTCAAGTGTATAAACCTGGTGATTCACAGACCTGTACCCCTGGGGCTAATAATACATTATATGTTAATAAAAAAATAAAAAATAAAATAAAGTTTTTAATTTTAATTCCGATATAGTTAACACACAGTGCAATATCGGTTTCAGGTATATGATAGAGTGATTCAACCATTCTCTACATTACTCAGTGCTCATCATGACAGGTGTATTCTTAATCCCTTAATTTCCTCTTTTTAACAAGAACACCAGTCATATTGGATTAGGGCCTGTCTCTATGACTTCATTTTACCCTAATTACTTCCTTAAAGACCCTATCTCCAAATACCATGGGACTCAAATTCTGAGGTATTGAGGGTTAGGATTCAATGTAAGAATGTGGGGGGCACAATTAGCCTCTGCAGGTCATCTGAGCATGGTGTCCACACACACTAATTTCTTATCCTTTATTTTTAGGTATAAAACTATTTGTAAGCTCTTGAAGGCAGAAGCAGTGGTTTCCTTTTGAATCTCCTACCAAGCCTAGGCATCCAGTTAGAGCACGTTGATATGGGAAGCTAAGGGACAGAGATCTGCAGAAAACTTAGACTTGAAACATTTGGAACTCACGTGGTTTGGAAGCATGACACACCTAGGAGCCCTTGTACCAGATCCTTTTCTCCCATTTGATGTAAACAGCCTTTGGTGGTTTCCGCTAGGCTAAAGACTACTTTCTGGTTCTCTAGGACTTGAACCTTGGGAAGAAGGTGGCTTCTCCCAGTCAGGACCTGTGAAGGCAAAGACCATGACCTCACTCGTGTCATCACTCACTGAATTCACAAATGTGTCTTGGTGGGGACCACTTTGCTGGGCTCTGTGGTAAACAGATTATAGTCTTTACCCCCAAAGGGCTTTCAGCCTTGCTGGGGAGACCAAGAACTGTCCCATGTGATGAGCGTGGAGAGAGGGGGCCCCTCTGGGTGTGTGGAGTCCTCACCCAGGTCACTGTCCTGTGTGCAGGTGGCACATGAACCTGTATACTGAAGTGGGAGCAGTCTGGTGAAGGGGGGCTTGCAGGTGGGAGGTGGCTGTGAGGAGAGTTCTAGACTACCAAAAGAGCATATGCCGAGGCCTGGAGGAAAGAGGAAGTTCTTTAGGTGCCAGGAGAAGGGTTCCTTGTGCGTGGAACATAGAGCAGGAACGGGAGAGTGGTGAGAGCTGCGGCTGGGGAGCTGGCGTAAAAAGCAGTGGCCTGTAGCACATAAATCAGGCTAAGGAGTTGGATCTTTATCTTATACTTCTTTGCTAAATTTATTTATTCCTACACTTAATACGGTTTTTAAAAAATAAATATAATAGCAAGTGATATGAAATGTAAGGGGACAGTTTTTTTTTTCATAATGTAAAATTTACCATTTTCATTGTTTTTAAGGACACTGTTCTGGGGCATTAAACACATTACAGTGTTGTGCAACCATCACCACCATCCATTTCCCGAACTTCTTCATCAGTTCAAACAGGAACTCCATATCCATTGAACAGTGACTCCCCATTCCCTCCTCCCTCCAGCTCCTGTTAATGTCTCTTCTGCTTTCTATCTGTATGAATTTGCCCATTCTAGGTAACTCCTGTAAGCGGAATCATACAATAGTTATCCTTTTGTGTCTAACTAGCTTATTTCACTTAACAGAATGGCTTCAAGTTTCATCTGTGTTGGAGCATATATCAGAATTAAATTCCTTATTAAGGCTGAAAAATATTCCATTATATGTAAATACTATGTTTTGTTTATTTATTTATATTTATTTATTTATTTTAAAAGATTTTATTTATTTATTTGACAGATAGAAATCACAAGTAGGCAGAGAGGCAGGTGGGGGGGGCGCGGAAGCAGGCTCCCCGCTGAGCAGAGAGCCTGATGTGGGCCTTGATCCCAGGACCCCAGGATCATGACCTGAGCTGAAGGCAGAGGCTTTAACCCACCGAGCCACCTAGGCACCCCTGTTTGGTTTATTTAACATGCTCTGCACGTCTATAGCAAAGGTACTCAGTTAGCTTGTCTTGGTGGTGACATATCTGTCTGTAGTTGGAGAGAGAGAGGCACAGGCCCTGCATTCAGGTTGATGCAACAAATAGTTGTCAAGTGTTTGCAGTGTGCAATGTCTGTTTGGGAGCTATTCCAGAACAAACAGACAGAACTTAAGCAAATGGGGAGATCCTACATTCATTCAGAAAGTATTAAGCCCCAGGCTTTCTGTGGATAAGCAGAAGGCTTTTCCTCATAGCAATAACTGCCATCCCCATAGCTCTTTTGTGTCTCAGTGTCATGTTCGGAAACTCATTTTTTAGGCCTCGGAAGAACTTACCTGACAAAGATTTAATCGACCGTCCCGATAGATCTCCTAAAGTAAATCACAGATTAAAAAAGGTACTTCTTCAGTATTTCCACTTTACTGATGGGAATAAAACAGTTGCCTCTGTTTAACATTCAGGATGACTATAATCTGAATAAGGATAATGGTAACTCTCTAACATTGGGCCCTTAAGTGTATGCTAGGCTCTGTCCTAATATCTTTACATGCTATACTGTATCCAGAAATCCCAGATACCAGTGGGATTGATGTGTGCCTGTTTGGCATAGGTTAAGCCTTTTTTGTCTGTATTCCGCATACAGCATGTTCAGCTGCTAAGTAAACCCTGTTATCATATGGGGAAATTAGAATGCTGGAATGTAACACCGAAAGTGGGCCTTCAGGTCATCTACTCTGATGACTGTCAATCTTTTTAGTTATGATCTAAAGTAAGAAATACATTTTACAACAAAATAGCATAGAACAATCTTTATCCTAATTACGAGTAATGCACTGTGATATTTTCTGTCCTATTCTATTTTGCCTTTTTTTTTTTAAGGACAGAGAGAGTGTGTGCATGTGAGCAGGGGAGGGACAGAGGGAGAGGGAGAAAGAATCCTAAGAAGGTTCCACACTCAGCATGGTGCGGGGCTTGATCTGATGACCCTGAGATTATGACTTGAGCCAAAATCAAGAGTCAGACACTTAACCGCCTGAGCCACCCAGGCGCCCCTCTGTTCTACGTCTAAGCAACGTAGGCTACAGTTCACAAAATTTGATTCCATGACCTATGAATTTGTTGGAGTTGCAACTGAAGAACATTACTGTGGTCTGTCTCATAGGTCTTGCAGTTGACAAAACTGAGGCCCGGATAGAGAATTGATTTGCTAAAGCACATAGCTAGTTAGAGGCCAAGCTAAGTTAGAGTTTAGGAAGAAAAACCCTTCCACTTATCTACAATAAAGAGAGATGTACTCTTCTTTGCAGTCTTACGGATGCCTTTTATTTGTTTCAAGAGATACTTCACCTTTCACTGTCACCTGGTGGAGAGTGTAAGGGACACAGAGAGAGGGTAGATGTGTCTGAATGGATGAATGAATGAATCACTCTCCTCTTTGGCCTCTTTAGAATAAGCGGTTAGATTAAATTCATTTTAAGATCATTATTTGAATGCATATGGCTCAAAATTCAAAAAGCATAAAAGGGTTTACAGTTCAAAGAAGTCTCCCCTATTTCCTCCAAGCCAACCAGTTCCTTTTCATAGGGACAACCCTATTTTTAAAAAAATATATTTATCTATCGGGGGAGGGGAGTGAGCATGCAAGCACGGGGGAAGGGCAGAGGGAGAGGGAGAGAGAGAAAGAATCTCAAACAGACTTCCCACTGAGCTCGGGAACTCGGAGCCTGAAGCGGGGCTGAATCCCAGAACCCTGAGATCATGACTTGAGCCAAAATCAAGATTTGACCACTTAACTGACTGAGCCACTCAAGTGCCCCACAACCCTATTTTTATTAATTTTTTCCCCTTCCCTATATCCTGCCATGGGTAGGGACTAGATAATTTATAAGGTTTCCTTGAGCACCACTGTTCTGATATCTTAAATGACTGAGCATGAGAAGTGTTGTGAATTTACCTTTCATGTAGACGCCTATAATTGTAGACAGTCTGTAAAAGCAGAAAACTTGCTTCTGTCCCTGCCAATTCCCTCCCTGTTCCCAAATTGTATTGTGTTATCTGCATGGGATCTAAGTGTTTGGAGTGGAGGAGGCAGATTGAGTAGTGTTCCCTTGGGTAAAGCCCAAGCTCCCCTCTAGGGCATGGGGTAGGGAGTCGCTCAATGCTGCCCTAATGTCACAGGGAGGCAGGGGACACTATTCTCTTAAAATGCTCCCTCTTGCAGAGTACCTCTCGGTGTCTGATTTCTTGGGGAGTTGTTATAAAGACAATCTGGGGATGAGAAATGTCCTTTTGTCTTTTTCATTAGCGTGATAATTCAGTTCTTAGGCCCGTTCTGAATACCATCAGGAGCCAGTACCTTCAAGCCATACATAGGCTTTCCATCTTTCTCTTAGCTTTCAGTGCTGAATTTGAATGAGACACAACTTCCCAGCCCTCAAGATGTTAGAAATATGGTTGTAATCTGGATCCCAGAACAACGAGAGAGGCATGTGAGGTGAGTATTGTGTCCAGAACTTGGGGGTCTTCCACCCTTGCCTTCTGCAAGTCCCTCCTGCCCTGTGTGGGTGTCCCATTTGTGATCTCCTTTTTAGCCGCCTCATTGCAAGTAATAAGAGGTCAACTAGAGAAGAAGGTCATGGTCTCTTATACTTGCCTCTTGCTCCGCTGGGGTTCAAGTTAATGCACTTTGTGCTTCCTGCGGCGGGGCTTCTCCACGTCAAATCCTCCATGGCAGGAAACAGCATGCGAGGTAGTGCCTGTGTATTTGTGAGCTCTAAGAAACAGAGGCTTCCTACCAGTCTCTCTGTTTGTCTGTCTGTCTTTCAGATTTTATTTTTTTGAGAGAGAGATTGAGATAGCGAGAGAGAGGGCACAAGCAGTGAAGAGGGACAGAGGCAGAGGGAGAAGCAGACTCTCCTGAGCAGGGAGCCCCATGTGGGACTCGATCCCAGGCCCCTGAGATCATGACCTGAGCTGAAGGCAGACACTTAACATACTGAGCTACCCAGGCGCCCCTTTCAGTTTCTCTTATTAGTCATCCCCAGCTTGTGAAAACATTTTCAGTGAAGTACTTGAATCTCCGGTCTCAGCCCCAAGGCCTAGAACAGTGGCACAAGATGAACGGCGTGTAGAACTTGTGCACAAAGCAGGAGGAGCATTTGGTGAGGGCCCAGAGGCTCGCTCCTACTGAGAACCACTGGAAGAAAGCGTTTGGTTTTTCTTCCGTGAATGCTGAGGCTTTTGGACTCTTGTTAAGTGATTATGTAGATATGATGTGATTTGAGAATTTCTTATTTTATTTATTTATAAGATTTTATTTATTCATTCATGAGAGAGAGAGAGAGAGAGAGAAAGAGAGGCAGAAGCAGAGGGAGAAGCAGGCTCCCTGAGGGGCAGGGAGCCTGATGGCAGGACTCTGGGATCATGACTCAAGCTGAAGGCAGACACTTAACTATCTGAGCCACCCGGGCTCCCCCTTATTTTATTTTTTAATGATCCTGCCAGTGCTTCTACATATATGCATTGTGTGTACACATATGATATAAACCAAAAAACTCCTAAAGGTTTACTTCCTTTCATGTAAAAAAAAAAAAGCCTAGACGTGGGTGGGTCACGGCTAGCACCTCAGCTCCACAAGGTCATCAGAAACCAGAACTCTTTCTGGCTCTCTGGTCATCATCCTTAGCCTATGGCTTTCATTTTCTATGGTGTCTCATGGGGGCTTTGAAGGTCTAAGTGGACAGCTAGAGCTCCAGCCCTCTTACCCGGGAAGATGACAGAGCAAAAAAATACTTGAGCACCTCCTCTGGGCTAAGCTGTGAGAATCTAGTGAAGAATCAAACAGACTTGCTCCCTGTCGTAGAGTGTGTGGGGGGATCCAGGCCTTACAAACATCACCACATGGAAGTATATAATTACTAATTTGGATTAATGCTGTGAAAACAAGTTACTGGACTTTAGGAGAGAATGGCAGGGAACCTCATGTAGATGTGAGGTTAGGTCTTGTTTCTCACAGCTTCTGGACAGGTGGTTCCTCCAGGCTTCCAAACAGCCATCTTTGACCACTGAAGAGAGGAAAGACATCTCCATGGTCATCATTCACAAATATCCTCGGTGCTTCTATGTTAGATGTCTGGGAATAAGTTGTGGTTGTTCTTGTTTCAAGTCCAGCTGAGAAGAAGCATGTTCTTCCCAGCCAGGACTGGATGAAGAGGAGAATGATACCTACAATGGTAAGTTCCATGTTTTGGTCAAACCTTTATGAGATTACTCTGTAGAATTTTGTTTTGCTTTTCCTTTCAGGTACCTTCCCCCATTCTTTTTAAATGAATAAAATTTGCAAGAGAAACCCCTTTTAAGGAATTACCAAAACATTTTCTATCCAGGGTCTCTCTTCCCTACTTCCTCCCTGTAGAAAAGTTAGGAGGAAGCCCTTGGATATTCAGGAGGAATTTTTGTCAAATTTAAGACACATTCCCCGTGTGATAGAAAGAGAGCTTCAGTGGACAAGGTTTATAGTGGACTTGGGTTTCTCATTCTCCTGCCACCATTTATGGGTAAATGTCACCTTGGGTAAATCACAGAGCTTGGAGGTTGCTACATCCATGAGAGGAGTGTCTTGGTCCCCTTGTTCATTGCTGAATCCCCAGTGCTAGCTCTATGCCTGGCACATAGTTGGCCAACAAATATTTGTTCAGTTTGCTCAGTGAATGAATTAATAATCTTTTTGGAAAAAAAACCCCAAAGAATGAATGCCTGTATGATCTGAATTCAACCATGGAGTGGGGAGCCAGAGAGGGAAAATATGGTGGCCTTCTTAGTGCAAAGGAGGGGTTGCTGCTGGAGTGGGTCTGGAAACAGGGAGTTTGGCCTGCCAGGGTTATGTTTGGGAAGCTGGGATGTTGATGGGAAGGAGTGGCACTGAAGAGAGTGCTACTTCTCCATTGTTCCTTTCTAGAAAGATAGTTGGCTCTTCAGAAAGCAGAAAACAGAGACACAGTTGGGGCCTCCAGGGATGATTGTGCCTCCCCCCTCACCCATACAATTTCTTGAGCAACAGTCTGTGCCTTTCTGGAATCAATTTGACATGTTACCTCAGGATCTACTGAAGGAGTACGTATCATGTAAGCCAGTGGGAGAGTCAGGGTACCTGCTCTTCTCTGAAGCAGAGAAGCCACTAAGTAGCATGCTCTTTCTGAGGACGGAGGGGAGAAAAACTGCCCCCCCCCCCGCTTGTTCAGTGCAGTCTTAGACTTACCAATGTACAGTGGTGACAGTAATCACTGCCATTTACCAAGTGCTTATCACGTGCCAGGCCCTGCACTATAGAAACACATTACATCTGTTCTCTTACTTGAACCTCCAGTAGCCGCTATTCCTCTCTTCTTCTCCTTTTTATTTTTTTTTTAAGATTTTATTTATTTATTTGACAGAGAAGGAGTTCACAAGCAGGCAGAGAAGCAGGCAGAGAGAGAGGGGGAAGCAGGCTCCCTTCTGAGCAGAGAGCCTGATGTGGGACTTGATCCCAGACCCTGGGATCACGACCTGAGTCGAAGACAGAGGCTTAACCCACTGAGCCACCCAGATGCCCCTCCTTCTTCTTTTTAAAGTGAGCTCTATGCTCAACATGGGGCTCGAACTCACGACTCTGATATCTAGAGTTGCATACTCCACTGATTGAGCCAGCTAGGCACCCCCACGCTCTTCTTTTTTAAGTGAGTTTTGGATAATTGGGAGGCAGGAGGGAAGTGTGGCTTGGGGGGTTCCTGGGTGGTGCAGTCAGTTAAGCATCTGCCTTGGACTCAGGTCATGATCCCAGAGTACTGGGATCGAGCCCCGCATCGGGCTCCCTGCTCAGCAGGGAGCCTGCTTCTCCCTCTCCCTTCTGCCCCTCCCCCTGTTTGTGCTCTCTTTCTCCCTCTCTGTCAAATAAATAAATAAAATCTTTAAAAAAAGAAAAAGAGGAAATGTGGCTTGGAGTGAGATAGCCTTTGGACTTCTCATTGAAGCTTCCTGGTTTTGTGCATTTTGATAATCTAGCATCTTTAATGCTTTAATGCACTGTTTGCAAAATGAGGATAAGAACACCTGTCCTCAGCGAATTGAAAGCTGTTACCCAATGAGCACCTGTTGGCATAGGCCTTTTCAGGCCCAGAGTGGAAATTTATTCAAATTTGGAGCCCTTTTCATCCCTTTTTCTTTAGCCATGCTCTCCAGGAGGAACTGTTGCTGACTGGCTGTCTCTGTCCCCTTCAGCCTCTTGCCTAATGAGGGGAAGACCATGCCTTCTCTGGAGATGAGGACACAGTTGGCCATGATGAAGAAGAAAGCTCCCCTAGAAAAGAGTCGACCCGACAATGCCATTTCTGCTAAGATGTTCTTAACCGTACACCGCCTCACGCTGCAGGTGAGAGCTAGGGAGCCTCAGAGAAAGGTCTAGATGTTACTCCAAACTCAATTCTCTTCGAGGCTGGAGGGGTTAACCCTTTCTTCTTTATCTCTATCCTTCCATGCTGGACCCATGCCCCACAGAAGGGCTGGGCTATATGTAGGTGAAAGCAAACATGCAGGGAGAGGTTTGAGGAATGTTTTCTTTCTCCTGCACTCTGTTCCCTGCACCGTTTCCTCTCTCCAGAGCCCCTGCTATAAGGCTGCATGCACCTGGTTCTCAGACAGTGCTGGTTGGCTACATGGATACCTGCATTTGAGGGATATGTTTTGGGAAAAGGAAACACCTTTAGTAGAGCTTTTCTTCTTTTTTTCCCCTTCCAGAGACCAGCATTGAGATATCCTAAACATTCAAAGAAATTATATCACAACCTGAACACAGAAGGTAGGTCTTCTGGTGCTGCCAGGTCCTCAGCTACTGTCCCGTCAGCCCGCAGTTCTCATACTTGGTGTGGGTCTCAGTTTGTTATGTCTGTGGCCAGTGTCATACAGGCTCCGGTGCAGGACTCGGGAAACCACGGTTTCAAGAGGCAGCCCCGCTCCCCCACCACAGATAGCTTGGTTCTGTCAGAGAGGGTGTCACCACTGTGGAGCAGGGCCCAGCAAGCAGTCCCTGGGGAAGGTAGGCGCTGTCAGGGAGAAGAGGACCGAGCCAGTGCTCTGGTCACCAGGTCACAAGAAGCAGCAGCAGTGGCAGCAGAAGCAGCAGCAGAGGAAGGTGAAAACCCCGCCGAAGAGACAGGTAGAGAGGCCATGAGGGAGGCTGGAGGACCGGCTGGGAAGGGGCCAGGGGGCGCAGCCTGAATGGGAAGGGGTGGATGAGGCGCGAGTCTCCCGGTTCTCCGCCTGGTTCTAGATCTAGAGTTCCTGTCTGCTTAAAGACACTAACTTCCTTCTTTTAGACTCTTTGAAATGTTTTCTTCACTTCCGAATATCCTAATTCAGTTCCTTCTCATGTGGGTTTCAGGAGGCTAAAAAGAAATCCAAGAGTGATCTGGGGACTCAGGACATTTTGCATAAACGTTCTGGTGCCGTGGCGTATGGCCCACGCTATGGTAAGGAGAATATGGGCTTGGGAAGGACGGGATCTCAGGATGTAGCTGAAGGCAGGAAAAGCTGGACACGTCCGTCATTTTGGGACCTGCCTTCATCAAGCATTCAGAATTCTTCTCGGAATGTTCTGGCTTGCCTGGGCTACCATGCATCATCCTTCCATCAAACATTTACTAAGGAAGCAAGCTGGGTCAGATGTCTGCTTCATGTGGGCATTCGAGAGATGACCGTGAGCATGAGTCAGAGTCATTTTTCCTCAGGTCTTCCTTTAGGAAAGGCAGAGTAATTGAGAATGAAGAGCAAGCAATGAGGCGGAAAAGAGTCCAGCCCCCCCACCCCCACCCCAGCCACAAGTTAGTCCCTGGGGGCTCGGGTTGAGATCAGCACAGTATCTAGATCCCTCCTGGAGGCAGGAGGCTAATTCTTGACAGGCAATCCTTTTCCTCTGGTGTTCATGCTGAAGACCAGAATAGGTAGCTCCCCTTTTTGGAATCTTTATCACGTGTCTGAACTGAAGGATATACTTATTCTGGTCCCTCTGATGATGCTCAGGTTTTGTTTTTTTTGTGTGTGTGTGTTTTTAAGATTTTATTTATTTGTCAGAGAGAGAGAGAGAGAGAGAGAGAGAGCGAGCGCACAAGCAGGGGGAGCAGCAGGCAGAGGGAGAAGCAGGCTTCCTGGTGAGCAAGGACCCCGATGCAGGACTCAATCCCAGGACCCTGGAATCATGACCTGAGCCGAAGGCAGACGCTTCACTGACTGAGTCACCCAGGTGTCCACGATGTTGCTCAATTTGAGTGCAGAAAAAAAAGAAAGAAAGGTGGGAGGGGGAGAAAGAATCCCCCTAAACCTTAGGAGTTTCTTTGGCTCTACTCAGAGTGGACTTTGCTTACTGCTTCCTCATCAGATTTTATTGATTTATTTGAGAGCAAGAGAGAGAGCACAAGAGATCCCAGGATGCTGGATCATGACCTGAGCCAAAGACAGACTCTTAACTGCCTGAGCCACCCAGGTGCCCCGGAAAGATGTTCATTTAGAGAAAGGGAATTGAGAAAGGAGAGGATGAATGCATTTAGGGATTAGTTGGGGAAACAGCAGATGCAGAAGAATCAGAGAACCAGAGCTTTTGGAAGGAAGGGGTTTCATTTTCAGAAGCCAGTATGGGGACATTCAGGTTGGTTCCAGAAGGTAAGAGAAGTCTTCATTAACTGAAAACGTAGGGTCAGGATTTCTTTTGCTTCTCTGATGTACAGATATCTGCCCCTTCAGTTTCTTGGAGGAATCCTAAGTCATTTTTGTTTTTTCCTAAGTGTTTTAACATACACTTGACCTTAATCTCTAATTCTGTGATACATGTGGTCACAGTCCCAGGTGAACAGAGTCACCAAGAGAACTCAGAGGCCCAACTGCCTTTCACCTCCTCTAACCTGTCTCGTCCTGGATGTGGAGTCACTTGTAGGCTAGGGCTCAACTAGAAGCCCAAAGGTGGGATATGAAGTACCAGTAAGAAGAGAATTGAATTGAATTGACTTTGTGCTCACTAGGTCACAGAACTCTACCAAGCCAGGAAAGTGACAAAAAGCAGCCACAGCCGACAAAGTCAGAAGGACCCACCTTGAGAAAGGTAAGAGCACCGGAGCCATTCCGAATGGTTTCAGTTCCCTGTTACTGTATAACACACCACCTCAAAGCTGACACCGCTATGGCGGGTCGTTCTTTGGATTCTGAAGAGTGAGTGGCCAGATTTTCTGGTGTTGCTTGATGTCACTCATGCAGCTGCCTTCAGCTGGCTTCTGGGGGTGGGGGGCTGTTAGCCAAATTGTCTGAGTTCTCTTTCCTGAGGTCTCTTTGTTGTGCCTCACTTGGGGTTCTTGACAGTGTGGTAATCTCGTGGAAGCACTTCCTTGAGAGAGAGGGCTGGAACTGAAACAATGTCATTTCTGCCACATTATATTGTTAAAAAAATCCCAAGTCCAGCCCAGACTCAGGAGGAGAGAAAACAGACTCCATCTCTCGGTGGGAGGAGCAGCACATGCATTCAGGACTGAGAAGAATTGTTGGTGGCCACATCTGGAGGCCATCTACCTTCAGTTGACAGCTGGGAATGGGGGAAAGTGGGTTCTGGCTTTGTCTGGTCAGCCTGGAGGACAAAGAATCTGTGATACAGCCTTCTCTCTTTAGTCTTAGAAGGTAGCGTTTTGTCCTGTCGTAGATGTTAATTTTTCTAAGAGAAGCATCTCTTAGAAAATCTTTTCTTTCTTAAAGTCTTGATTCAAGTTTCCTTACACTTATTCCATTGGATTTCAGGATTCCACAAAGAGGCCACAGATGGAATACTTGGAGAATCATCTGGATTCCTTCGCCGGTAAGGACGATGAGTTACTAGGCTGGAGGAACCTCAGTAAGTCACTCAGGCCAGGGAGAGCTGAACCTGTGTTGACAAGGATGGTTCACCTCCCTGGACACCATAGTTCTCAACCCTCAGAAGGGTCCTAAAGACACGCAGCCCTTCCTTCTCTGTCCTCCATTTGTCGTGGTTGGGAGAGGGCTGCAGGTGCAGTTAATGGCTGGATCTTCTTTTAGATCCCGAGTTATCCAAGACAGAACCCTCTAACAAGGACATCAGCGCTCAGGAGTGGGTTGCACTGGAATCCCAAGACAGGAGCTCAGAGGACCTCTCAGACGATACATCTAGAAGGTGGAACCCTGAGCTCAAGCTCCTGAGGATTCTCCAGGCCACTGATAATGAGGATGAGGAGGACCAGCTCTCCGAGTCACAGAGTGAAGAGTCTTTCTAGACCTCAGAGGACAACTTTATTCCAGAGAAAGATGCTTGAAATCCTGGGAACAGAGACCTTGGACATATAGACAGAAAGGAGAGGGGACTTCTGCTTCTGGGAGCCTTCACGACGGCCTCACTGTAGGGACTCTGCTTTCTTCATTCACTTCTCCTTACCTCTAAAATCAGTGAGGGAGAAAAAACCTCCCCCTTTTTAAACTGAGGTGGTTTCTCTTTCGTTAGGGACAGAATAATTTTAGTGATTAAACACCACTGCTTAAGGAAAAGACTCATTCTGTTCCTGGGAGGATGGGAGAGAGATTTCTGCAGATGTGTTTTCTGGGTCACTTTTATCTCCCCTCTGAAGCTCTGAAAGGTTTCCAGTCATAGGAAGATGAGTTTTGGGACATCTGGCTGGCTCCTTCCATAGGGCATGCAGCTCTTGATCTCGAGGTTGTGAGTTCAGGCCTCACGTTCTGCATAGGGATTACTGGAAAAAAAAAAAAAAAAAAAGAGATGAGTTTGTCCTGTGGGAACCCGTACTGTGTTCCTAGCTTTTTCTCTCATTCTCTGGAAATGGCTTTTCTCGGGGTTGGCACCCAATAATCATTATCAAATAGTATTTGTGTTAGCCCGAAAGAGTCTGAAGCTCCAGCTTCTACATTACTGAGTCTGTGGGAATGTTTCAGTGATGCTCGTATAGACTCAACATTTCAGAGTCTCAGGGGACCTTGGATTTGCTTTTTGTTTTTTATTTTTTTTTAGATTTATTTATTTATTTGACATAGAGAAAGATCACAAGTAGGCAGAGAGGCAGGCAGAGAGAAGGGGAAGCAGGCTCCCTGCTGAGCAGAGAGCCTGATTCGGGGCTTGATCCCAGGACCCTGAGACCATGACTCGAGCCGAAGGCAGAGGCTCAACCCACTGAGCCACCCAGGCGCCCCTGGATCTGGTTTTTGGAAAGATTTTTTTTTTTTCCATGTTTCTGTCCTTGAAGTTTTTAATATAGAAAAAATGTTCAAAATTACCTAAAAGTTAAGAGAATAATATAGTGGAACTCTCACGTACCCAGTAGGTTAGATGCAGGCAATGAAGGCCCTTGACCCTGGCCCATGGCCCATGAGCTGTCAAGGCAGCTGGAGCCCATTATTCTCACCAGCTCTGGATGCAGGGTCGAGTCTCCTTCCCATAAGTGGGAGCTGGCTGGAAGAAGAGAGCCCTGACCACCAGTGGTACTCACTAGCCCTTAGCCTCAGCCACCAGTAGCTGCCGGCAGGATGAGAAATGTTGATATCCTGTCCCTCCTGGGAAGACCAGCCCTCTGCCTTGGAGCTGGGGGAGAGAGCCCTGTGTTCTTGGGCAGCAGCGCTCTGGAGTAGTTTCTGTCTCGCTGAAATTGGGGTGGGGACAGGGAGAGCATGGCTCTCTAGGGTCACATAGCATAGACTCAGTTCCTACCGAACTTTTGTAGATTTTCTTAAACAATTTGCTGTGTGCTCTTAGGGCCATTTTCAGAGGCATTAACATATTTTTAAAATAATTTTCACCTGTTTCACTGAATAGCAGTCCGTGAATTTCTCACACTCTTATGATGGAAGTGGAACTCAGGATTGGGCCTGACATCTTTTTTTTTTTTTTTTTTTTTGGGTTAAGATTTATCTGTTCATTTTAGAGGGAGAGCACACAAGCAGGGGGGAGGGGCAGAAGGAGAGGGAGAGAATCCCAAGCTGACTTCTGGCTGAGCTTGGAGCACGGGACTCAATCTCACCACCCTGAGATCATGACCTGAGCCAAAATCAAGGTCGGCTGGTCAACCAACTGAGCCACCTAGGTGCCCCTCCCCATGATATTTTTTTATAAGACAAACTTATCCCTCATCAGTTATTTGGTTCTGCTAAGTACAGTTTGTACAAAAGAGGCAGATTAAATGTTAACTCTTTTTTTTCCAAATGTTAACTCTTTTTTAATGTTGTCTCAAAACACACCAAATTAGAAAGCTAAAACTGCTGTCTACTCATTCCTCTCTCCCAAGCCAATCAAAATTCTATGACATCATTTGTGTTACTAGACTGAACTATACTTAGCTGAGTCTTGAGAGTGAGAGGAATCCGAGAGGTGTCACGTGGGTTGTTTTTCTGTAAAGAATTATTTCTCGATTGTGCATTACATTGTAGAATGACTTGTGTGGGTTAACCTAAAAATTACACCTTTTTTCAACTCCTTGGTCTTCTTTCAGACCTGTCCACTCAGACAAACCCGATTTCCAGTGGTCAGTAGTGAGGCTGAGGAGGGGGCTGGGCTGAGCTTTCATTTGCTTATTTTTTCTGAAGACTCAGAAGAGAAATTCTAACTATTACCAATTCAACTACGCACTTAGTTAAGCAACTCTCAGAAATTGGCACGTTCTTTTCAGTTTTGTTGGTGAGTACAAAGTTACCTTTTGAGTCATTTTTTTTTAAATTAGTGCTCTTTTTTTATTTTTAAAGATTTTATTTATTTATTTGACAGAGGTCACAAGTAGGCAGAGAGGCAGGCAGAGAGAGAGGGGGAAGCAGGCTCCCTGCTGAGCAGAGAGCCCGAGGGGGCTAGATCCCAGGACTCTGAGATCATGACCCAACCCCAGCCGAAGGCAGAGGCTTTAACCCACTGAGCCACCCAGGCGCTCCTTGAATCATTGTGAATGAGAAGATGTTTGCTCTTTGAACACTGGCCTTTGCTTCTGTTTTCAAAGGGAGGAAAACCATTTGTGGGCTGAAACCTGTTTCACCTTTCTTATACCAATCCCTCCAGTCGCAAACAGAATTTAGGGCAGTATAATCCGCATGCCACAATACAGTCTTTAAGGCAGTATATACCCACTATTTCAGTTGGTTCTCTGGCCAACTCTATAGATAAATGTGGATTGTCTCCATTTTATAGATTAGAAAACTGAGGCTCAGAATCCAGGGTTTGAGGATAACTCATTTGGGACATTGGTGAATTAGAAAAAAAAAAAAAAAAGAAAAGGCATCCTTAAAGACACTTTACTACCACCTGTTGAAAATTCTCTCAATATATAAATCTACAATGATTACATTATGAGCGGGTCCTCTAGAGTTGGTCCACAACCTTCACCACAGGACCTGGTTAAGTCATTTGCCAGAAATCAAAGGCCAGCAAGGAAAGGGGGCTGGGCTTAGAACCTGGGTCCTTGCTCCTCTCATCCACTGAACTTCGATACCTCTTTGATTCCCTCTCAGTGGAGCCTGGGACAGTGTTCATCAGAAAGGAAAGACAAGACCACGTAGAGAAGAATGAACTGAGGGGAAGGAGCACTCATGAACACTTTGAATTAGCCTCCCAATGTTCTGAGCGAAGAGGAACAGGTAACTGTTGCTAACTGCCATTTCCTCACCACCTGTGCCATGGGCATCAGGAGAAGGAAGGCCCAACAGCCAGGAAGATCTAGCTAGAATTGCTTGGAGATCCACTTTATACATTTAAGCAGACAAGAGGTCTTAAGACGTAGCTAGTTTGAAGATTGTCCTAGGATCCTTATAAAAAGCTCTGGCTTCTTTTCTTTTCTCTCGTTCTTTGTGATTCTTACTAAAGGTAGGAGGTCACTTTGTTTGGATCACCATGTTTTGTGAGCACACTTCCCAATGATACCTGGCTTGGTTTGACCTGTGCGTGAAAGCAGAGTCAAGGAAAGAGTCCTCAGACAGTTTGTGTCCACAGTCTCCTCCCTGTAGGGTCAGCGATTCCTTTGTTTTGGTATCAGTCCTGACATCTGGGGTAACAGACTCTGTTCTTCCTTGTTTCTGGGTTACAGTTAGCTCCCTTTGACGAGTTGGAGTCTGGATTTCAGCCAGGGTAGCAGTGACTCTTAAAAAAAAATCCATTATTCGAATGTGCCTCAAGGAATTGTTTGCTAAATTAAAGACAAAAACACCTCTGGCTGTTAGGTAAGAATGATTAGAGGCCCTTGGGAATCCAAGGGAATCTGGGAAAGACTTTCTGAATTGTCTCTTTTAGTTGCCAGAAAGTACCAGGGTATGAGATTATTTTGTCCTTCTGTTTATGCATTTATTTAACAAACCCTGAATACGTATTACGTGACAGCCAACCCCTAGTTATCTTGATAGAGAAACGAAAAGTTCTGGGGAGATGAAGAGTCCGGAAGATAGCTAAAAATTTTTCTGGATCACTTGGCGAAGTTGTTTGGGACCACTAGGTGGTGATATTACATTGCGAAAATGATACTCTTCCAATACTGGAGGCCTCCGGTACTTTTCTGAGGCCATGATCTACACAACCAAAGAGATTTTCCTTGTTGAGCACATGGAGAAAACCCCCCACACTTCGCCAATGAGATATATGATCCAATTTAAATGCTCTGATGAATGAATCAGTCTTTGAACACTTTAGATTGTCATTGGAAGAACTATTTCAAGGGTGTGACAAATTCCGGAACATTCCCAGAGACCCTAGGATTTGGGAAAACCAGGAGCTATTGATAATCCTGACAGTCATCTGTTGGGCAGAGACTGAGGGAGGCAGCATTTGACAGGTAGAAAAATAAAAAAAATTATCTGAGGGTCTTATGCTGTTTTGCGTCTCCTAAATTTATCTTGATCAGATTTTGCCTGTTTAAAAATTCAGGGAGGGTGAAACCAACAAATTCAGATTTTTTTTTTTAAATCTATACTATTTCTAAGGATGGCCTTGTTTTGGAAGGGATCTCCAGAGATAATTAAAACTCTCTCTCGGCCTCCGGATCAAACCCAACCCCTTTTGCCTGTCTTACAAGCCTTACAAGGTAGGTTTGAGGCCTGGGTGGGTCCTGCTTGTCTCCCCAGTCCCAGTTCTCCCCAATTCTCCCTGGTGCTGGGTGCTCTAGCCATGCTTTTTTTTCTTTAGGTTCTAACGAGTCATGTCCTCTCTTACCCTCAGGCTTAAAACAAAATTTTTTTTTCTGTACTTTAGTTTCTGTACAATTCTTTCCTGCCCCCTCTGCCTGACTACTTTCTACCCATTCTGTAGATCTCAGCTCACATGTTACTTATTTGGGGAAGCTTTTTCTGACCACCAGCAGGGTGAGGTTCTCCTCTCTACTTTTCGTCTCCTGGCCTCCGTGGAGTTCACGGCTTATCCATCGCCACCTTCCACAGCCAGACCTTGAGTTCCATGAATGGCATCTGTCTTCACTGCATATCTTCAGTATCTAGTTGAGTGCCTGGCACATTGTAAATGCTCGATAGTATATGCTCAATGAGCGAATGAATAAAAATGGTAGATGACACATCTCTTTTCTTCAGGGTACATACAATGTAGTTGTGGGAGCTGAGTTGAAGGAGCTATAGTAATGAGAAGAGAAAGGGGCACTTTAGATGCTACCATCTGAGGCTTTTAGGTTTTGGCAAGTGGAAATATTTGTGGAGGTGGCCTTTAGGTAGGTGGAGGGAAGTGATGCAGGTGAGAGAAGGCGGGGGGACAAGCAAGGACTTTCATGTTCCAGTCTGGAAAGAGGGGAATGTAGGGCTGGAGACAGCTGTGTCCCTGTTGTTCAAGGCCTTGGATGCTGGGCTGGAGAGAGTGGGCTCTGTGGGATAGCCATCCGTGGCTTTTGACTAAGGGAGTGATAGGACTAAAGCAGTGCTTTGCAAAGTGTCAGTCTGGACCACCTGGGTGGCACCATCGATTGGATACCCGACTCTTGGCTTTTGGCTTTCATTTGCAATCTTGGGGTCCTAAGATTGAGCCCCATGTCAGGCTCTGTGCTCAGCACAGAGTCTGCTTCAGATTCTCTCTCCCTCTCCCTCTGCCCCCCCTACTTGTGCACGCTCTCATGCTCTCTCTTTCTCTCTCTCTCTAAAATAAACAAATACATCTTTTTTAAAAAGGGGGAAAAAAAAAGAAACTGTTAATCTGATGACAGCAAAACACGAATTGGAGAGAGACCAGCAAGCCCGTAAGATCAGTCAGGAGGCTATCCATAGAATTCGAGATGCGGAGGTGACTAGGGCCTGGAGTGTGTAGGCGGCAGTGGAACGGAGACAAAGGGGCCTGCCCCGATGGAAAAATTAACAAGAACCTGGAAACTAGAAAGCAGGAGTGAGGGAGAGGGAGGAGCCAAGGAGTTTTCAGCCCGAGTCAGTGAGGGGCTGTCATTATCAGAAACCTGGAGGCCAAGAGGAAAAACCAGTTTAAGGAGAGATAAAAGAATTCCTCCATCAGACTTTTACAATGGAGTTATGGCTTTGTATGCTTCTCATTTATGGAATTTAAATCCATGTACAGGGCCAAAAAATGAAGCGCAAGTGGGAAGGAGTGACAGGGGAGTATAATGCAACGGGCGGGGGCTGTTCCAGCTCTGCCACTCAGGGAAAAAACAGCCCAGAGGGAGTGCGAGATGGGGAAGGCAAATTTGCCATTCCCTCTCTGATTTACAATACCTTGTGTATTTTATGGGTGACGGAGGGCTTATTTGAAGATAATTTGGTTATTCACAATTTATGCCTTGCATGTTGATTTTAGATCCAAATTTCCTGGCAAGATCACTTTTTAAACTCTGTGCCAGATGCTAGGGTAGGTAGGAGGCAGCTACTAAGAAGACATATCTCAGTCACTGTGTTAACATTGCACATGATCTAGTTGGGTAGAAAGATGTGGAAGAAGACAATGAGGGCTAAATTAGGTGAGCAGTCAGGGAGGAAGTGGGCACAGAGAGGAAGAAGAGTGTTGCTTAGTGTGGCAAAGTGGAGGTGGCCCTGGGCCTGGGGTTGGAGAAAGATCTGAGTCCTCATCAGAACAGCCTAGAGTAGCAGCAGGAGAGGAAATCTTGGAGGGAGGGAATCTAGAGGTGGGAAGGGGATTAAAGGGCATGGCTGGGGAACACACCTCCCTAGAATGCAGAAAGAGCTGTAGAATAGAGGAATTATCAGAGAAGTGGGAGGAAAACAATGGCGAGGTGGATGAGGACTGAGAGCAGGCACATGCTTTTCATAATTAGGAAGTTTCAGTAGAGTGGTAGGAGGCAGAAAATGGGGTCCAGGAGTGATCGGGACGGGAAGACATGTTCCTTCTCCCAGTTACAGCTCCAGTCAAACCCACCTGGATCTATTCCCAAGTTCCCCATGAAATTTCTCTGGAGAACATTTGGGACCTCTGTCCCTAGAGTTCTTCCCAGTATGCTCTGCTACTGTCCATGGGAAGGGTACTCCCCATCACAGGGCACTGATCCAGACGTAGGCTTTGCTCTATCCAAGCCTCCCGGTCCAGCTGAGACACAGCCCTCAGCTGTGTTTGCTGCATTTGATATTTAAACGACTCTCTGCCCTAAGTAAGATCCACACTCCCATGTGACTGCAAATGCTAGCTTGCAAATTGCTCCCCCGGAGTTGGCTTCTTGCAATTCCTTTGTCAGAATTTAGACAAGGCAGCATAAAACCATTTGTTCCAGGATGCAAGGAGCTCTGGATGTTCTGTAGTCAATGGTTCCTTATCCAAGTTATATTGTTCTTTCCAAGAGATTAAAATAGGAGGAAATGTATGGACCCACGTAGTTTACCATTTCTAGTTCTCTACATTCCTTTGTGCAGATCAAGACTTCCAGATGGTATCATTTTCCTGCTGCCTGGAAGACTAACATTTCTTGTGGTGCAGGTTTTCTCAGTGATGAATTCATTCAGCTTTGGGAAGTCTGAGAAGATCTTCCTTTTCACCTTTGTTTTTTTAAAAGGTATTTTTGCTGGGTAAAATAGGTTGGCAGTTTTTTTTTTTTTCTTTCAATAAAGGTGCTGCTTCACTGTCTTCTGGTGTGTGTTTCTGATGAGAAGGCTAATATCATCTTTGTTCTTCTGTAGGTAATTTTTTTTTTTTCTGGCTGCTTTCCAGACTCACTTTATTACTGGTTTTAGGCAATTTGATCATGATGTGCTTTGGTGTAGGTTTCTTCATATTTCTTTCACTTGGAATTCATTGGGCTTTGTAGATTTGTGGGTTTGAAATGTTCATCAGATTTGGGAAATTTTTACCCATGATTTTCTCAAATATATTTCTGGGCCCTGTCTTCTTCAGGGATTCCAATTATATATGTATCAGGGTGCTGGAAGTTGTCCTGTGGCTCAGTAATGCTCTTTGTGTTTATTTTGGGGGGGGGTCCCTTTTCTCCAGATGTTTTATTTTGGATGGTTTCTATTGCTCTATTTTCAAGTTCACTAATCTTTCTTTTCCCTAAAGTGTCTAATCTGCTATTACCCTATCCTGTGTATTTTTGCCTCTCAGACATCATATTTTTCAACTCCAGATGTTTGATTTGGGCTTTTTTATATTTTATATGTTTCAACATGCTTTTAAGGTGCTCCTTAGACATAAAAACAGAGTTGTAATAACCATTATAATGTACTGGTCTACTGATTCTATCATCTGTGTCATTCCTGGTTTGGTTTCTATTGCTTGATTTTTCTTCTTAGTATGAGCCACATTTTCCTGCTTCTTTGCATGCTTTGTAAGTTTTTATTGGATACCAGATATTGTGAATTTTACCTCATTGGTTGTTGGGTATTTTTGTATTCCTCTAAATATTCCTCAGCTTGTTATGTTACTTAGAAACATTTTGATCCTTTGGGGGTCTTTCTTTTAAGCTTTTTCGGATAGGACCAGAGTGTTATTCAGTCCAGGGCTAAGTACTCCCCACAACTGAAGCAAAACCCTTCTGAGTCCCTACCCAGTGCCCCAAGAATTAGGAGGTCTTCCCAGTGTGGCTGATGAGTATAAGAAGTCTTCCTGGCCTGGTGAGCCACAAAGATGATTCCCTGTAATCCTTATGAGTGGTTCTTTCCCCAGCCTTGGGGTACTTTTCTCACACCCATGAGCTTATAAGCACTTATCTGAGGACTTGAAGGGAGACCCTCTACAGATCTCTGGGGCTCTCTTTGTGCAGCTCTCCCTCTCCAACATGCTAGCCTGTGAACTCTAGCTGCCTTGGCCTCCTGAACTCCTCAACTCAGGGATTTGGAGTTGGCCTAGCTTCCCTCTCCCTTTTTGCAAGTCTCTCCGGGCAGTAAACTGGAGCAATCATCGGGCTCACGTTGTTGGTTTTCTGTTTCTCAGAGACCTTGTTGTCTGAGGTCTAATAATATCTTAAAAATTGTTGTTTCATATTTTTGTCCAGTCTTTCAGTTGTTTCAGGTGAGAGGGAAAATCCAATCCCTGGATTGGCTCCAGTCCCAAGATGTTACTCCATCTTGGCCGGAGGCAGAGATTTATGTTAAGTTCAGAAGACTTTTGGAGGCCCTTATGGACCTCTTGACTGTGCCAGGCCAACCTGCTTATTGGCAGGCCAGGAAGAGGCTGCCTCTTGGAAAGGGCTTTCAATATCACTACAAAGACACCGAGCCATTCTAGGAAAGGCTGGGGACCCTGCTTTCCTTCTCTGGACTTTAAATCTCTAGTTTTTATCCTTGGATTCAACCTACTATTTTACAGTTCTCTGGTGGTGAGGGCTTTGGTCTCTTGTACTTTGAGAGCTTGTTTGAAGGTTCTAGCAGTGGAGCACAACTACTCATATACCCCTGACCGAATCCCGGCCCTCCTCTGTCAAGGAAGGTGGTCCACTCTGCTCAAGTGTGCAACTTTGGGGGGATGCACATGGCACACGGAGCTGTGAGGGAAGAGGGGGACACCCGCATGGCCAACCAGGCTAAGTGAATCAACCCTGGAGACCAGTGGTGTGACAGATGCCACAGCCAGATGGCCTTCACATCCTGGTTTCTTCTACTTTGCAACAGCACCTCTCGGCTCACTTGGAATCTCAAGTTTTTTACTTGGTTCCCACATAGACCCTGTTTGTGTTTTTAGGTCACCAAAGTCTTCTCCATCTGAGGCAAATTACAGTTTCTCGGTGGTGCTTACAGCGACCAGAGGCTGCTCTTGTAGAGAACCACTAATCCAAAACCACTGTGTTCTACCTTGAAGACGAATTGCAGACATACATTTAAAAAGCAAATCCTGCATTTCAAGGGTGAATAAAATACCACTTTACAAAGCATTCCAGCTGGTTAAATTTAGGACGAGAAGAAAACATGACCCGAGAATATTCTCTGGCTTTGAGCCCAGGGTATTTTTCCCTTTAGAGTGAATTTGGTACATTTTCATTCATGTGGAGCTGTTGCCTCCCAGCATTTTATTCTGGGATAGAAGGTCAACAATGACTGCCTTGTTGCTAAAGCCAATGGACACTTCTCAGTTATTAACCTACTTGACCTCTCAACAATATTTGACGTGGTTGACAATTATTTCCTTCTTAATACGCTCTCTGGCTTTCCTTACCCCTCTCGTGCCTTTCTTCCCCTGCTTGTCTTCTCAGTCCTTGGTTCTTTCCTGAGCCTTCTTCTCATATTAAGCGTGCTCCTTGGACTCTCCTATCCATGCCCACAGCTTTCCTGGGAATTTCCACATCCATATGTCTAGGATAAATGTTTTTCCTGAGCTTCTTGTCTAGTATCTACAGCTGCTCACTCGATATCTCCACTTTGGCGGTGCGTAGGTCACTTAGTCTCATGCCAGCTCCTCCTTCCACGTTCCCCATCTCTGTAAAGGGCACTTTTTTTTTTTTTAAATTTGTTTTTTTAGTAATCTCTACACCCAGCATGGGGTTTGAACTCACAACCTTAAGATCAAGAGCTGCAGGCTCTCCCAATTGAACCAGCCAGGCACTCCCATAAAGTGTACTTCTAAACATTGAATTTCTCAAGCCAGGATTCCATTTTTGCATTTTATCTTCCAACCAATCACCAAGTCCTATAGATTCTACCTCTTTCCATGCCTTCTAGCCACTATCATCTTCTGCCTGGGCTCCTGGAGAAGACTTCACCTAACAGGACTTTGTTTCCTTTTTTTTTTTTTTTTTTTAAGTACTTTCTGTTTCCATGTTTCCAACCTTCAGGCCACCCCTGAGGCCAGAGTGATCTTTCTAAAGCATGAATTAAAGCCCCATTCTGGAATCTTGCTTAAAATCTTTCGATGACTGCTGCCCTGTGCTCTTAGGACAAAGCCCCAGCTCCTTTTTTTTTTTGGATAAAGTAAACAAAAATTCTTTGTTGTAAATTTCATATAATGAATTGATTGTCACAGGATGCCTCCACTGATTTTTTCCTAACTCTTGCATCCGTAGCCAACCTGTAGTTTTAATTAAATGGTATTTTGGCAAATAGAGTTGCTTCCTAATCTAGACAATCAATCAACAAACCAAATAAAGCCCCCATTTGTAGTATGTGCCTATTTCTTTAGTGCAAATACTCCCGCCATGGTTGGTTTCCAGCTACCAGTGTGACATCACCGCACATGGAGTTGGAAAGAGTTGCACAGTAGTGTATGGATAATAATAAAAAAATAATAAAATAATTAGGAAATGATGAGTTTTGAGAGTTTATTAGTTTGTGTAATATAATTTTAATAATGGCTGTGTTTAACAGCCAGCTTGCAAAATCCTAAAAATTTCACTATCTGCCCTCATAGGCCTGTATGAATTGTCTCTAGCATATCATTGGATTCCCATTATAAATATGGATTTCCTAATATGGGTTGAAGTTAAAAAGATGAAAACTGCTCTAGAGACCTATAATTTTTTAGGCTTGGGTTTAACCCAGTCTTTAAATCTCCAGGGATAAAATTACATAATTGCACATGGGCCAAACCCATTTCCTTTCTACAGAAATTCAAATTCTGAAACTTTCAAGAGGTACGTATTTGATAGTTCCTCTGGGTGATGTCTAGAGTTTCTGCTCACCCGGCATCCTTTCTGCTTTTCTTGGGGTGGGGGATCAGCCTCTGATTTTCCTCTGGGAAACCACCTTCCAAGCTCCTTTTAATAATATGTGACACTTGTATCTGTTTACCTTTTTGCATATTACTTCCACCCCCACACTTGAAGTTCCCTGCCACCCTGTTTCCCATCTTGAGTTCCTCAAATGAACAATGCTTTGCTCTCCTTTGCTGGCCTTTGGGTGTGTTGTGTTGTGTTTTTTTTTGTTTTTTTTTTTATTTTCCGGCATGTAACCCTTCCTTCACTTCCTTTGCTTGGCTAAATCATCCTTCAGGTTGCTTTCTTTGCAAAGTCCTCTCTGACTTCCTTTACCAGCTCAGCCCGCCCAGCTCCCCAGGCTAAATGAGACGTTAATCTGTGTTGCCACAGGTCAGCACGATGGTTCCTCTATTGCAATGCCCACCAAAGTTTCTCACTAGATCATACGCTCCATCTTGTTCACTTCTAGAATCCTGGTGACAAGTGTGAGGCTCAGCACAAAATAGTGTTTAGCTTCATAAACATTGGTTGGATTTTATTTTATTATTATTTTTAATTTTTTAAACGATTTTATTTATTTATTTGAGAGAGAGAGAGAGAGAGAGAGAATGAGAGAAAGAGCACAAGAGGGAAGAGGTCAGAGGGAGAAGCAGACTTCCCACCAAGCAGGGAGCCCGATGTGGGACTCGATCCCGGGACTCTAGGACCATGACCTGAGCCAAAGGCAGTCGCTTAACCAACTGAGCCACCCAGGTGCCCCTTGTTATTATTTTTAAAAGATTTTATTTGCTTATTTGAGAGAGCACTAGCAGGGGAGAGGGCAGAGGGAGAGGGACAGGCATACTTCCTGCCAAGCAGGGAGCCTGAAGCCAGGACCCTGAGATCATGACTTGAGCCAAAGTCAGATGTTTAACCTGAGCCACCCAGGAGTCCCTTGAATTTAATTTAATTTAATTTTTTAAGATTTTTATTTGTTCATTTGACAGAGAGAGAGCATAAGCAAGGGGAGTGTCAGGCAGAGGGAGAGGGAAAAGCAGACTTTCCACTGTTTTTCCACTGAGCAGGGAGCCGGATGCTGGAACTCAATCCCAGGACTCTGGGACCATCACTTGAGCTGAAGGCAAATGCTTAACCAACTGAGCCACCCAGGAGCCCCCCTTGAATTGAATTTTAATGCATCAATAGCCACAGAGGTCTCAGTCCTCTTGTTTGTAACCTAGCCATCCTGAGCAGGACTGGTAGGAAAGACGACATTCTATAGTGATTCTTTGGCTGGATTCTGATTTCTCCACTGTTTACTTACTGCTTTGGCAACCTGATTCAGTTAAAAACTCTGACCCTTAGTTGCCTCATTAATAGAAATACTTGAACTTCCTGGAGGCAGATGATTTTTTTTCTTTTTTATTTCTCTGGTTTACCAGTATTTTATGCATTATTAGTCAATTACACTGCCTCTCTTGTGTGATGATTATTCATGTCTTTTGGTACATTTATGTTTTTCTTACTGATTTGTGAGACTTCTTGATTCATATATGCATATTTGCCATATATTTTGTAAATATTTTAAATTCATTTTTTAATTTAAAATTAGAAATTTTTTATGACCATAGAAAAGCTTTTAATTTTTTTCAACCATTTTAAAATGTAAAATCTATTCTTAGTCCATTGGTACAAAAATAGGGGGTGGGCCAGATTTGGCTTGTAGGCATAGTTTGTCAACCTCTACACTAATATGCTCATTAAATTTGAATGATCTTTGCATTCCTAGAATAAAGAGCACTTGATCATGAATATACTGCCAGCTTTTTTTTTTTTTTTTTAAGATTTTATTTATTTGACAGAGAGAGAAGGAGAGGACAAGGGGGAGCAGCAGAGGGAGAGGGAGAAACAGACTTCCCACTGAGCAGGGAGCCTACCATTGGGCTCTATCCCAGGACCCCAGGATCATGACCTGAGTGGAAGGCAGGTGCTTAACTGACTGAGACACCCAGGTGCCCCGTGTATGGTGTATCTGTGCACGGGTGTACATGGGCAGTATTATGGTATGTATGTGTATGTGTGTAGAGTGTGCGCAACATGTTTGTGTTGTGTCTGTAGTATACTACATATGTGTGGAGTGTGAGTAAGGTGTGAGGGAGACATGGAGGCCCACTGCCTAGGTGTGCTGGGGTGCTCAGGGCCTGCCAGAAAGACAGACTTGGTCAGCAAACTTGCCTGTCTTCTTGGAGAAAGCAGGGCCTCAACTACGACCCTTTCTGGATGTCCCCTTTGGACAGTAGTGTGGGTGAACAGGCCTGGTTTCTCCTGCAGCCGCCCTGCCCAGGCTCCCACTCACTTCTGTCGTCTTCTCTCCTGAGAAAACAGTGACCTCCCTCTTTTTTTTTTTTTTAATATTTTATTTATTTATTTGATGGAGAGATAGAGAGCACAAGCTCCCACTGAATAGGGAGCCCGATGCGGGGCTCAATCCCAGGACCCTGGGATCATGACCTGAGCCGAAGGCAGCTGCTTAACCGACTGAGCCACCCACGTGCCCCAAGAGTGACCTCCCTCTTTAAGAGAAGGAAGTGTCTAGTGTTCTACTAAGTAAAAGGGCCTTTCCTGTTGATGGTGAAGGTGGTGGAGATGGTGCCCCTGGAGGGGTCAGCTCAGGATCAGAATGGCATTGGGTTCTTCCAACTGAATAGTTAGCTGCTGAGTGGACCTTTATCCTGAGTGGGGGTGAGATGCTAGTGTGGGCTTCAGTCTTTCCCCCCTCAGGCCACATTCAGATAGTACAGCTCCATCCTGCCCTTTGGGGTCCCACCCGCCTGAAGGTGCGTCTGTACTTTGCTCCAGCTTCCTGAGCCCAGATTGTGCTCCCCAGGACAGGCTCCACAGTGGTCCCTGGCATAGCTGGAAAGGGACCACTGCAATCTTGGACATATCGCTCTCCCTTTCCCTGTGGACCTTACTTTGCCTTGGCTCCAGAATGCCACGCTTTCTAACTCCTACTGGGAATAAACACCCCTCTCAGGGGGCATCCTCGGGTCATGCCTAACTCATGTTCCTATCTTGTTCCTGCAGCTCTAGAACAGCTCCAGCCTCAGTGTCCTTTCTGCATCCTGTGGCTTGAGCCTGAGGTTGCCTTTTTCCCTGGCTGGATGGAGCGGCAGGGCCAGCATACCTCCCTGCCCAGAAAGGATGCCTGGATGCAGATTCCCCCAGCCAGGAGGAGAATCAGGCATGTTCAAGTCCAGCATGCAGGTATGTCCACTGTCATTGGTTAGGGCCAGGGGAGTAGGCTTGCCCCTGCTATGGGCAGTGCTCATGGAAAGGGGGTTGGGAAAAGGGCAGAACAGGGCTTCACAACGTGCCAGCTTTCAAACAGTCCATTGGCCTTTATGTGTCTCATTTGCACTTGACCACCAGTTTGCTGATCTGGGGACTCCTTCTCTAGCTTCTGCTCCCTGCTGGTAGCCAGCTGGCCCTGTGGCTTCAAGTTTCCTTACCTGCCTCCAGGAGGTAAGTCTGCAGCCCGTACTTGCTGTTGGCCATGAGGCAGGATGGAGGCCAAAGAAGAACGGATGGAGGATGGCCTTTGGGGCAGGCAGGCCTGGGTTCAAATTTAAGCTCTGCCAACCGTGGATCAGTCACCTACCCTCTCTGCCTGAGGTTCAGATTTATCTCTGGTATACTGGGGTTGGTACTTCCTTGGATCACTGTGAAGATGAAATGAGATGATATGTGTAAATTGCCCAGCTCAGCCCTGGCACCCGGTACGCAATACATATGACTTTTCTCCCCACTTTCTCTCTTGCATCCTCCAACCTTGTCTGGAGTGGATCCCTGGGCCAGATATCCATCTGGCAACTTCCAACACCTCCCATTTTTAGATTTACATAAGACCAGCAGCTTTCCCTCCCACAGCAGCAACAGACAGAGATTTGCAGAGCAGATGTCTTGGTGTGAAACTGTTCCCAGGAGGTGTCCCACGAATGTTTGCTGACAGAGACATGTAGGGACTGACCTTCCTTCCAGCTCTGCCTCCTGGCACCTGCTCTGGAGACTGAAAGCACTTACCCTCCCTGCATCCCGTGCTTTCTGTCCCCTTGGATGCTGTGGGCCTGCGCTCCTGTTCCACAGGGGCAGGCTGCAGATGGGGGCCTGTGAGGTTGGCTGGAGCAAGCTGTTTTGGCCTGGACCTGTGCCAGTCTCCTCTCATCCAAGAGGAGTCTCAAGAGGCAGGTGGAGAGGGCAGAGTTTGGGAAGGGCCTGCAGCCTGGTGGGGGCAGCCAGTCCAAGCACGGAGAACACTTTTCCAAACCCTACTGTGCCGGGCCAGGAAGATGCTCCTTTGCGCTTGCTTGAGTCTGGTGATTACAGGTCTGAGCTTCAAAGCGTGTTACAAACCTGGCTAATTGCTGGCCTGGGGGAGCTGGACGAGCAGGCCAGCCCACCTGCGTGGACACGCCAGGGGCCGCTGGCCTCACCTGGGGCTGGGACTTCTGGCCTGGAGCCGGGAGCCCTGGTGTGGCCGCCCGGTTCCTTCTGGCTCCTCCCGGAGACGTACGGTAGGCAGCTCGGAGGAGGGGCCACCCGGGCTGCAGCTGTGCCCCATGCCCTCGCGGTTGGGGCGCTGCCGCCTCCTCCCCCGGGCCGGCGTCGGATCGGTCAGGTGGAAACCTCCGCATTCAAACCGGCGCGGGCCAATCAGGGCCCGGCGCGCCGGCTCATTCATTCAAACGCTCGCCGCAGCCGGCCTCCCGCTCCCGCCTCCGGGACACGGGCGCGGTGGCGGGGGAGGGGGGGCGGGTGAACCTGCTGCCTCGGTTACAGGGGAGCAACACAGAAGCCTCGGGTTGCAGGCGGTCCTGGCCGGCTGCGGCGGGGCGGCCATGGAGCGCTCCCTGCACCGTGTCTCCCTCGGGAGCCGGCGTGCCCACCCAGACTTGTCCTTCTACCTCACCACCTTTGGTAAGTGCCCGCGACAGCTGGCTGCCAGCGCTGCCTCACCCTACTCCCAGTGCCCGGAAAGACCCCCCACCCCCCCGCCTTCGTGATACGTGGGGCTAACAGCAGTGGCTGCCTCCTCTGGCCCCTTCCTCTAGGGTTGCCCAGTGCAGGGGGCGGGGGCAGGCTGAGCAAGCTGCGGGCCACCACCTGCTGCCTGGCCAGTGGTGCCAAGTGCAGCCGCTCCTGCCTCACTGGGCCGGAATCATCACAGCTCCATCCGTCTTTCAGAGACCCGGTTTGTACCACTGGAGTTTCCCATTAGCCAGCAGCTCATGGTTGAATCACCGTCTTGTTACTACATCTGGAGATTTCCTCCATCCTCTTTCCCTTAGGACAGGTGCGGGGTGCACCTTGGCGACTGCACCTTGGATCACTGACCCACAGCAGATATGGGAGAATTCTCTTCTCCAGGAGTGACCAGCCTCTCAGGAGGGTCACAGGCCTGCCCTGGAGGGCTTGAGGTAGAAAGAAATGGTCAGTAGGCCCCTACTCCCAAACCCCTTGCTAGCTCACCTGGATTCCCCCAAATAGCAGCCGGGCAGCAGCTGCCCCAACGGTCTGGGCAAGTCCAGCCTCCCAAGAAGCCATGATAAGGCTGAAAGCCCTGTCGGAGAATGCTGCCGCCTTCAAGGCTGTGTGTGTCCTCCCTGGTTCTGCCACTCCCTGTGGAGAGCGGGTAATAGTTCCTCCGTGGAGACTGGAGATCCAGATCCCGGGGAGCCAGGGCCAGACTTGGTACCTGAGCTCAAGCCTTCTAAGAGGATTTGTCCAGCACTGCTTTTTTTTTTTTTTCCTTAAATTTGTATACCATTTCCTTTATAAAAGTTGGGGTCGTTACTGCAACACGCAGGACTTAGCCCAGATTTCACTGACCGAACAGCCCAGAAGTTAGGCCCTCCCTGGGGTTCTGGCTCTTCTGTTCTCAAGCTTACCTCTATCAGCACGCTTGATTCTGCACAAACTCCCTTTTTCTCTAGGAGCGGAGGGAGTTGTAGAAAAGCAGTGGCTTCGCCCCCAGCAGTGGCCTGTGGTGTGGCATCCTGGAAGTCACTGGTCTAGTGGGTGGAGCGCCACAGTGGGAGGAATGAAGCCGTCGCCGTTTGTTGAGCATTTACCATGTGCCATGCCTTATGTCAAGTGTTTTATGTCCTTTAATCTCCCTGACCCTTGCAAGCAGTTCCTGTTAACCCCACTGGGATGTGGGAGCCTACCAGACCAAGGAGGTTTCTAGGGTGACCTAAATTGGTGGGGCTGGGGTGGTCGGGAAAGAGTGTCGAGGAGCTTTGAGGTTCTATTACCTTAGCTGTGTCCTGATTTAAAAGTAAAAATATTGGGGCACCTGGGTGGCTCAGTTGGTGAAGCGTCTGCCTTCGGCTCAGGTCATGGTCCTGGGGTCCTGGGATCCAGTCCCACTTCCGGCTCCCTGCTCAGCGGGGAGTCTGCTTCTCCCTTTCCCTCTTCTGCTTATGCTCTCTTGCATGCTCACTTGCTCACTCTCTCAAATGAATAAATAAAATCTTTTTTGAAAAAAGGTAAAAATACAGCTCATTGTTTTTCCCTCCTTATTATCACTTTAAGATGGCTTCATTGTTGAAAACTTAGTGAAAGGAAGAAAGCAAAAAATCACCTGTTCTCTGACTCCTAGAAAAGATAGTTGTCAGTTAACAGTTTATATCCTTCCAGACTTACTTCTGTGTGTGTGTGTGTGTAGGGGTGCGTTAAACAATTTGAGAAGAATCAAGACCATATTATTTGTACAGTTTTAGAACTCATTACTTTTCCTTACTGGTATAGTGTGACTATTTCCTAACATCACTCCATGTTCTCTATTGAATTAATCATCCTGCCAGATCTGGGAAGTCGGGAGTGTCCAGACCAGCAGGGACTGGATCCTTGGCCCCACCGTGGCCTCAGGGGTGGGTCGGATGGTTATCTGGGAAGGTTGTTTCTTGAACCAGTGACTGTGACCTGAGTGTGCAGCAGACAGGCAGGAACCTGGTGGGGTGGGGAGCCTCCTGCTGTTACAGTCTCCTTTCACATCTCTCTGAGGGAGGACACAGATGACACTGGAAAGTTCTGCCCTGTTTCCTGCTTAAATCCTATTTCCTTGACAAATGCTGCCCCTCTTTGAGGCTGCTAATTTTTTTCATACATGGAGTGGTCTTTGCTTGTCTGCTCATGAATGAAGATTCGTATCAGTGGTTACCAGACTTGGTCACTTGGCAGAAACACCTGGCAAGTCCGTTGAAAACACAGATTCTTGGGGTGCCTGGAGTCGGTTAGGCGTCCGACTCTTGGTTTCGGCTCAGGTCGTGATCTCAGAGTTGGGAGATTGAGCCCTGTGTGGGGCTCTCTGTTCAGCATGGAGTCTGCTTAAGACTCCCTCTCCCGGGGCGCCTGGGTGGCTCAGTTGGTTAAGCAAGTGCCTTCTGCTCAGGTCATGATCCTGGAGTCCCAGGATCAGGTCCCACATCAGGCTCCCTGCTTGGCAGTGAGTCTGCTTCTCCTGCTGACTTCTCTCCTCTCATGCTCTCTCTCTCAAATAAATAATCTACCCCTTCCTCCCAGCTCTCTTTTTCTCTCTCTCCTTCAAAGTAAATAAATAAATAAATCTTTAAAAAAAACACAAATAACCCATGATAGATCCCTAGGATCTTGATAAGTCTAGCCTGGAGCCTGAGAATCTATAATTATAAGAAGCCACAGAAGTATTTTGGTGATTAGCCTGGTTTGGAAGCTATGAATTTAGGCAGCTTCGGTAGCCAGTGTGAACTCCCTTAACATGAAGGTCTTTGCTGAGTTTACTCTGGTTCGCTGGCCTTTCCCCAGCATGGCAGGTAGCCCCTGGCCTTCAGGAGTGGGCTTTGCCCTAGTAGAACCAGGTGAAAGTCCTGCCTAGCTGGTGTTTTACCTCGAGCTCAAACATTTAAAGGGAGCTAAATTTCCGGGATCTCTGGAATTCTAAAGAGACAAAATTGTTTTCCTTCCAGGGAGAGTACTCTTGAGGTTTATGTAGTGTGTGTGTGTGTGTGTGTGTGTGTGTGTGTCTGTGCGTACGCGCACGCAAGCATATGGGTACACCACCTTGTCCCCCAGCAAGAGACACGTTCAAGTAACATTATTAGTTGGCCACACGCTGCCTTCTAAGGAGGTGTTCTGGCTCCAGGAGAGGGGAGAATGTAAACCGGGCCTAGAACCCAGCTCCTCCAGAGATGACAAGTGTGTTTTCTGTAGAACAGATGCCAGCCTGCTGCTTGGCATGTCGGAGAGCGGTGAGCGAGGCGCTGAACTGGAGGCTGTGACCAGCCCCGCCAGCTGCCCCTGGCTGACTGTGCTGCTCAGAGCCTGGGCCAGGCCCTGGGCTTGGCCAGGAAGCCCTTCCAACGACTTCTCAGGGGCTCATGCTTTGCTGGCTGGGGTCCTCAGCATTCATTGGCTTTCCTGTCATCTGGGGTTCTGTTTGCTTGGGAGCATTCAGAAATTCTCAGTTTCTGGCCTATCGAGAGTCCTTTTGTTCTCTTTTCTAATTCTGCTCTATTTTTTAAAAAACCTTTTTATTTTGAAATGTAACACACCGACAGAAAAGTGTCCCCCCAAATGACGTGCAGCTGAGTGACTCATCACAAAGCAAATATCTGTGTGACTTTCACGGGGTTAAGGGGGGGCAGTCAAGATGGCCAATATCCAGAGACCTCATGTTCAACATGCAGAATTTTTTCTTTATCATTCAGTTCGTAATAGTTTCTAATTTTCATAGTCCTACTTTCTCAAGTCTTTAGATGATTTGGAGGCATGTTTCCTAATTCCCCAACAGTGGGGATTTTCTGGTAATATGTTTATTCTTTGTTTTGTATTTTGGTCAGTGGATATACTCTGCATCCTTTCCCTCCTTTGATGGCCCAGGATACAGTCAGTTTTTATAGATGTTCTGTGTGTCCTTGAAAAGTTCTGCAGTGGTTGGGTGTAGTGTTCTTTGTATGTGTCAGATTTTGGTCAGGTTTGCTAATTATGTTGTCCAAATGCTCTACATCCTTGCTGATTCTGCCCTCCCACATCTGTGCTGTCAGTTACCAAGACAGTTGTGTTAAATTTCTCCTATGGTTGTACATTTGTCTTTTTGTCATTAAAGTTGTCTTTCTTTTATATATTTTGAAGTGCTAGAGCATACAAATTTAGAACTGTTATCTTAGTCGTGAATTAAAACTTTTATTATTATGAAGTCTTCTCTTTATTTCTAGTGGAGAGAAAGTCTACTTTTCCTGATGTTAACATAACCACCCAGCCTTCTTCTGATTAACAATGAATTGCCTGGTGTATCCTTTTCCATCTTATTTCTGTCAATCTTTCTGTTTCTTTATGTTCTGGGTGTACTGTGTCCCTTACAAATGCCATGAACAGAGTTGTTCTGTTTGTTGGTGCAGACCTAGGATGTCATCTTCCTTCAAAAAGATATTTGCTTCAGGAGCCTGGGTGGCTCAGTTGGTTGAGTGTCTGTCTGTCATGCTTGGGTCATGATCCCAGGGTCCTGGGATTGAGCCCTGCATCCGGCTCCTTGCTCAGCGGGGAGCCTGCTTCTCTCTCTCCTTCTGCTTGCCTCTCTGCCTGCTTATGCTCTCTCTCTCTCTTTCTCTGTCAGATAGATAAGTAAAATCTTCAAAATTTATTAAAAAAAAGATATTTGCTTCTCTTAGGTGCTTGAAGTCACTAGCGTTCTGGAATAATCCTAATGTTAGGGATTGGGATTATTTGAGGTTAAGCTGCAGGCCCTTGAGGAACTGCATTTCATTGCGGCTCACATATTCCTGAGGAACAACCCTTTGGGGTTCCGATCCAAAAAGTCAGGGCTCAGAAGGACCCCACTCTTGACGGGTCTTGGTCTCCAACTCCTGTCCCTCTTGCTCTGTGAGGCAGACAGATACTCTGCTCAGCCTCTCAGCTTCTCCGTCATCTCTCTGGAATTTGAAAACACCCCAAGGAGAGAATTAGCCCAGGAAAACATTAAACTTCATTCCATGAACCTCTCTGCCTCGAGAGCCTGCTCTGTAGTTCCTCTCTGTCTTGTTGTATCTCCAAGAAGCTGCTTTTAAACATTATTTTTAAAAATTTTTAATTTTATTTATTTATTTGTCAGAGAGAGAGCATAAGCAGGGGGAGTGGCAGGCAGAGGGGGAAGCAGGCTCTCCGCTGAGCAAGGAGCCGGATGCAGGGCTCGATCCCAGGGACCCTGGAATCATGACCTGAGCTAAAGGCAGATGCTTAACCAACTGGACCACCCAGGCGTCCCCACGAAGCTGCTTTTAAATATTTTGCCCAGCTCTTCTAGATTTCCTCAGTGGGTCTGTCATCTCAGAAATAGAAGTCCCCTATGCGTGTTTTCTAATTTTTCTGAGTTGTTTTTACTCTCTTCATCTCCTCTCCTTTCTTCCCTCCCTCCTTTCCTTCAACCCTTCCATCCTTCCTTCCCTTTTACTTCCCTCCATCCTTCTTTTTGTCTTATCAGTGGGAGTGCCCACTATTTGCCAGGCTCTCCATGTACGTTAGAGCTCAGTTTTACAAGAGCCCTCCGCCCCCCGTCCCCACCCCAGAACGGTATGATTCTTCTTCTTTCCATTGCACAGATGAAGAGACAGAGGTGCAGTGATTCAGCACCATTGGTGGTGGACCCAGGATCCAAGCCAGGTCTTACTGACTCCAAAACTCGTGCTTTGCTCATGGTTCCTTCTGGCTTCCACTCTTGTGTTTTCCGTATTAGACTTGTTCTGCTGGAAAACTTGATAGTGAAAAAAATAACACACTGTAAGACATGATGAAAATAAATCACTGACTTCGTGGTGTGGCTTCAAGCCATCGGTAAGGATGTCATAGGTGCTCATCATTATAAGATACGTAACTATGGAGAAAAAGTCTGTAATAATATGACATAGGTAAGGGTGGCGAGTCATTTATAAAATATAAAATATAAAATGTGAAACTGACAATTTTGGAACTCAAATCAACTAAAAGGGAGATTGTGAAAGGAAAGAAGAATGTGAATTTTCTATATATTGTGATACGGGACACATGAATTTGTGTAAAAGAAAACCATTTGCTCTGCGGGTGAAGCATGTTCATGAGCGTGCTGGGCCGTCGGTGGGTTAACGTGGGGCAATTCCAGATTTTATAGTTGAATTGGTAACGAGTATGGTTTGAATCTATCAAAATTCTTTAGGGAGAACAATCAGGGACCTCACAAATGGAGGGCCTTTTGTTCCCTTAGTCATATTTATCTTAGAACCACATTTTCTTAACAATTTTAAAAATTGAAAAATTGTCCCAGAATTGAGATCAGGTTTATGTCCCCTGGCTGTGGAGGCAATATGGGGGTGTATTATTTATCTATTGCTTCATAACAAAGTACCCCAATACCTATTGGCTTAAAAAAACCCAAAGATTTGGTATCTCCCCATTCCTGTGAGTCAGGAATTTGGGAATGGCTTTGCCGGCTGGTTTTTGCTCAGGGTCTCTGCTGCCAAGAGTTTAGCCGATGTATGCTGGTGAGAGCAACATATTCCTGGAAGGAAAAGCATCTTGGGAGGCCCCATTAATATCAGGTTGCAAAGGAAGTGGAGAGTCAGAAGAGAAGAGTCACACTGACCCGCCATTGTCTCTATCTCACCACTCAGGCCCCCCGCTCCCCGCCGGGCTCCGGGCTCTGTAGGCCTCCTCCCGCCAGCAGGCACCAGCATAAGCCAGGCCGTTTCTCCAAAGGGAACTCAAGACTCTCTCTCTTCAAAAGAACAGACACTTGACAGACTCCCTGCAGCCTGCCATTTGTCCTTTAGAGGGGAGAAAGTGAAATTGGTAAACAGGTGTACCCCTCTTGGAGCCTCGGTCAGGCTGCCCTGTGGGTCAGGTGGCCCAGGATCCCAGAGAGAGGGGTGCCTAGCACCTGGTTGTCACTCTCCTGCACACACAGCTTTAAGGTACAGACCCGTCCCCACAAATTCAGGGGAAATCTGTGAGTGCTGGTGGCCGGCCAGGCTCTGTAGAGATTCAACCTCCTTGGTACGTTTGTCCTGACATCCTCCCCCTTCCTGTGGCTTTCAACACATGATAGCTCCTAAATGGGGAATTGCTTTTGAGGTGAACTCTGTTTTGGGATGACTACTCCTTCCTGCCAGCCAGGCAAGTCCCTCAGATGTATTTCCTGCACACCCCAGGGTGCCATGAGCTCCCTCTAGGACACGCCTCTGCTGACCCCTGAGGCCAGCTGTGGTGGGCAGCCCCCGTCTTCTTGCTTCGTGTTCTGAGTGTGTCTCTACCTGGCTGTGTCCTGAGAGTCCGAGTTCATCTTCCCGTGGCCCTCCACAGAGTAAAGTCTGCCAGATTGAATTTCTTTAGCCGGCTTCCATGCCCTTTTTTTTCTGCAGGTCCCAGGGAGTCTGAATCCCCCTAGGTCCTGTGCCAGCAGCGTCTTGGGGGACATTTCTCCGAACCTGCTCTCTTTTTGGTTTCCTCCTGGCTTCCGAAGCAAAGCTGTGGCCATGGTCCTGTGCCTGATGGCTCTCTGGGCTCCTGAAACCCAGGGTGGCGCTGGCAAATGCAGTGGTGCATATTAATGGTTCTGGAAGACCAGCTCAGAGCACAGGCCAGAGTTCTGGAGTTGAGGCCAGCATTCTGGTCTCTCGTTCTGGTCTGTCTTACCCATGTCACTCTGGGCCCAGGACAAGTCACCTTCCATATCTGGGCATGACTGTTCCGCCTTCCAATTGAGGAGGTGGGACAAGATGATTCCAGGGCACTGGAGACGCATTCATTGGATGGGATGAGCTAAGAGGGGAGGCAGAAGGGACAAGTGTGGTCAGGGTGGGTGGGGGGGTAGGGACACATTCTTCCTTTTGCCCTTGTCTGTGAGCCCACGGATGGGCTGGGGGAGGGTGTGTCCCTTGGGGGTGGGGCCTGAATCTGGTCTGTGGGGCTTGCTTTCTCTGGCTCTCCCCCAGGAGGCCTGCGTGGCAAGGCCTGCAAGGGGAGCTAGGCAGACTCCTCTGATTTCCGAGTCAGTCTTTGCTCCAGGCCCATCCTGTGCTCCAGCTCTACTTTTGAGCCTTGCTCACGCTCCTGCCCTGGTCACTGGGATGCCGGTTCCCTGCCATTGGGCACCCGGGCATTCAGATCTGTCCTTCTGACTCGGCCCCATGCAGGTGCCCGGCTAATGTTTGTCAAGTGGAACTAGTGATCGTTTGTGCTGGGAGATGTCTCCATCCTGATTTCTTTCCTTTTTTTTTTTTTTTTTTAATTAACATATAATGTATTATTGGTTTCAGAGGTACAGGTCTGTGATTCATCGGTTTTATATAATCCAGTGCTCATTACATCATGTGCCCTCCTTAATGTCCATCACCCAGGTACCCCATCCCTCCAACTCCCTCCCTTCCAGCAACCCTCAGTTTGTTTCCTATGACCAAAAGTGTCTTATGGTTTGTCTCTTTCTCTAGTCTTGTCTTATTTTTTTCCCTATGATCCTCTGTTTTGTTTCTTAAATTCCACATATCAGTGGGATCATATGATAATTGTCTTTCTCTGATTGACTTATTTTGTTTAGCCTAATACCCTCTAGTTCCATCCACATCGTTGCAAACAGTAAGATTTTATTTATTTTTTTGATGACTGAGTAATATTCCATGCTATGTATATATGTATGTATATACATATGTCTATATACACATCACATCTTCTTTATCCAGTCATCTATTGATGGACATCTGGGCTCTTTTCATAGTTTGGCTATTGTGGACATTGCTGCTATAAACTTTGGGGTTCAGGTGTCCCTTCAGATCACTATATTTGTATCTTTGGAGTAAATACTCAGCAGTGCAATTGCTGGGTCGTAGCATAGCTCTATTTTCAACTTTTTGAGGAACCTCCATGCTGTTTTCCAGAGTGGCTGCACCAGCTTGCATTCCTACCAACAGTGTAGGAGGGTTCCCCTTTCTCTGCGTCCTCGCCAGCATCTGTCGTTTCCTGACTTGTTGATTTGAGCCATTCTGGCTGGTGTGAGGTGGTATCTCACTGTGGTTTTGATTTGTACTGCCCTGTCCATCCTGATTTCTGTGAACTGTCCATTGGGTAGGTGATGGTATCGTGCAGCTCACTGGCTCCCACAGCTTCGGAAAGCCAGATATGTTTGGACCAAAGCCGCCTTTGCGCCGGTAATAGTTTCAGAAAAGATGTTTGGCATTAAACAGAGTCGCCTTTGGGTTTATGAGATGGGATCTGTGACTGCTGGCCATTTTTGTCTGTTTCAAAGACTTCTCCTACCCCACACTGGGTGAGGCACATTTTTTGTAGATTTTTCAGGTCTAGAGGGCGCCACAGTGGTAATTGTTCAGATCTTGAGCTTATAATGCCACGGATTCTCTTGGCGCCTTTCATGCAAGGACCTCCTCACCCTCCAGCATTATCTGATCTAAACACAACTTGGCGAGTGCGGTAGCCCCTGTTATTAGCTCCACCTGGCAGCTGAGAAACAATGTGGCTCTGAGAGCGAGGACAGTAGTCAGGGCTGGAACTGGAACAGGCCTCCAGGGTTCTGAGATCTGTGTTCTGGGCAGCAGAACAGCAGGAATTTCTGGTGGGTGAAGAGCTGCACAAGGGTTTGCTGGAGCCTGGATTGTCTGGGTTTGCAGTTTAAACACCCCCAAAGTGTGACAAGCGCTCAGAATTTCCCTCCTTTCTGTTCTCTGACCCCTGCCTGGCCTTCCTCCAGCCAGCAGCAATGCACAAGCCTCAGCCACAGTCCCAGTTTCATGGGGCATGTCCAGAGATAAATAGTTGGGATGATGAAGGGATGTCTCACTGTGCCATGAGGAGTGGTGGAAAAAGAGAGCCCGGAGACTGACAGCAGAACCATGTCTGGGCAATAAAAGCTATTGAGAGACCACTTCTCGTTCAGTATAAGATGGAGTATTGAACAATCAGGGTTATTGTAAAAGAAAAAGGGCTCCCATTACAGAAAGTGAGCTCCCCATCACTAGAGGTAATCAAGCAGAGGCCAATGACTATAAGACAGGGTTGTCATGGATGCAAGGGCTTTCTGGTTGCTGTGTGGGGTTGCTACAGGCTGGGAGGCTCTGCCCTATCCTCCTTGTCTCGCCAGTATTTATCCACCAGGTGGATTGAGTTCAGTGGTTTCTTAAGGTTCCAGAAAGAGTCCACTGGAGTGAGGAAAAATTTTGAGCATGTCATTGAGGAAGAGGAGTATGATCCTTCTCTCTGTCCTTGCTGAAAGGCCACTGGGCATTTGTGAGGATGGCTTGATGTTTTGTTTTGTTTTTATGTTGTCTTTGAAAAAATTAGAAAAGCCAGGGGAAAAACCAACTCTTTGTTCTTCACCTGCTTTCCAGCCCTGGTCCTTCTGTTATGACATGGACCCCTCCCTCCCTCTCTTCCTCCTCTTTTCTCCCCTCTTCCCTTTCATTTCCTCTTCATATTTTTTATTTAATTTGTATTTTTAAAATATTTTATTTATCAATAAATAAACTGAGAGCAGAGGGGAGGGGCAGAGGGGGAGAGAGAGAGAGAATCTCAAGCAGACTCCCCACTGGGCCCAGATCCAGACTCAGGGCTCCATCTCATGACAAGATCGTGACCTCACCCAAAATCTAGAGTTGGATGCTTAGTTGACTGAGACACCCAGGCATGCCTCCTCTTCTTATTTTTAATTATAGAAATGCTATAGTTCATATAATTTGTATTGTTGAAACAAGTGATAGAATTAAATTCCTCTTGACTTCCCTTCCTCCAGTTCTAGACACGATCCCTGTTTTTCATTTGGTACCCTTTTACAACACACACACACACACACACGTAGAAATAGATGTCATCTGTATTGTTCTGCAATTTTCTTGTTTCTCTTAAAAACTTATCACAGTGTTCCCCCTGCTAGGACATACAGAATTCCCCCATTAAAAAAAAATTATTATTTTTTAAAAAGATTTTATTTATTTATTTGAGAGAGAGAGAGAGAGAGCATTAGAAGGGGGAGAGTCAGAGGGAGAAGCAGACTCCCTGTCAAGTAGGGAGCCCGATGCAGGACTCGATCCTGGAACTCCCCGATCACGAACTGAGCCAAAGGCAGTCGCTTAACCAACTGAGCCACCCAGGCGTCGTTATTATTATTATTATTATTTTGTAATAGCCCCTACCATTCCAGGCACAGCTAGTGACAGCTCATTTAACCATTTTCATATTAACAGACTTTTCAGGTGTTTCCAATTTGTCCTTGTTTTAAACAGTGCTGGAGCTCCAGCCTTGAGCTCAGGTGTGTGGGTTTTTGTCTGTGATAGTTACGTCAAAGTAGAATTGCTGGGTTGAAGGACATGCACAATTGAATTCTGATAGATACTGCTACCAGAAATTTCCCTTTGTTACACTTCCTCCCACAGGGTTTGAGAGTACCTGTTTTCTTACATTTTTAACCAACATTTGACATTATCCGTCTCTTTTTTGAAAGATTTTATTTTATTATTATTGTTTTTTAAGTGGTGTGGAGCCCAACACAGGGCCTGAACTCAATGGCCCTGGAGATCAAGACCTGAGCCGAGATTGAGAGTCAGACGCCCCACTGACTGAACCCCCCAGGCACCCCTAAAGATTTTATTTTTAAGTAATCGCTACACCCAAGGTGGGGCTCAGACTTCCAACCCTGAGATCAAGAGTCACTGAGCCAGCCAGGGACCCCAACATGATCTTTAAACGATCTGCCACGCAGATTGATAGAAAATGGTATTTTATGGCTAATTTGCATGTCCCAGGTCTCTGTGAGGTCGAGCATCGTCTCGTACATTTATTGGCTGTTTTGTCTTCTCTGAATTTGCAGTTTATGACCTTTGTCTATTTTTCTATTGTGTTGTCTCATAACCTTGTTTATCATATCTTTAATTGTAGTAGACATTTAAAAACCGTATGGAGTTAGACTTGTCTATCTTCTCCCTTGGTGCCCCTGCATTTGTGTCTTGCTCAGAAGGCATTTTCCAAGCTTATAAACACACTCAGAGCGTTCTAGTCCGGGGCTCCTCAACTTTTACTTCCTCCCTGGGGAGCTGGTTAAATTGCAGATTCTGATTCAGCATGCCTGGGATGGGGGCCCGCGATTCTGCATTTCTAGCTCTCATCCAGATGCTTCTGATGCTGGAGGTTCTCGGACCACAGGTAGCATGGCTCTATGCCAGCTTTTCTTTTCTTTTTTTTTTTTTTTTTTAAGATTTTATTTATTTATTTGACAGACAGAGATCACAAGTAGGCAGAGAGGCAGACAGAGAGAGAGAGAGGAGGAAGCAGGCTCCCTGCCAAGCAGAGAGCCTGATGCGGGAGTCGATCCTAGGACACTGGGATCATGACCTGAGCTGAAGGCAGAGGCTTAACCCACTGAGCCACCCAGGCGCCCCATGCCAGCTTTTCTTTAGGGAGATCAGGATCCTGTGCAACGGTGGAGGCTGGTAGCATTGACTTTGAAGGATCTCTCTGCCCTGATCTCTTTTTTTTTTTTGCTTTTCCTCCGATCATTTGTTCCTTGTCCTTGTGTTGTTATTGCCTTTCCAGAACACAGCTAGCTGTCTGTCACGATGGTGGGCTTTCCCTGTCCTCCCTCTTGACCCCTTGACTCCCATGGGCTTCTGACCAAGGCCCAAGATCCTTAACTCTCCAATCTGGGCTCATCTTGATGTGGATACAAAAACTTTTGCAGCTGTCCAACAGAGAGCTCTGCGGCGTTAACCTGCGCTGCCTTGTAAAGTAGTGAACTCCCCATCACCAGAGGGGTGCAAGCCCAGGATAGAGAACCACTGCGGGAGGTAGTGCAGAAAGGACTCCTGATGTTGTGAAGAGGCTGAACTAGGTGGCTTCTGAGCTCTCTTCCAACCCAGAGAGTGTTTGGGTCTCTGAATCACTTCACATGAACAAAAGAGCAGCCCTGTCACTGCTACCCTGTCTTTCACCCAACAAGGAGACGAGGTGAAGTTGCTTCTGTTGTTTCCTTAGGTCAGCTGAAGCTGTCGATTGACGCCCAGGACCGGGTTCTGCTGCTCCACAGTGAGTAACTGGGTGATGAAGGTCCCATGTGCCACCCAGAGGATCTTACACTTTACCTGTCCATTAATCATGTTTGTCCTTCCACACAGCACACACGTAGTTCCTGAACTTCTGCCATGGCCTTTGCTGCCCGGACTCTTCTGTTTATCCCAGCAGGCCCTGCCTATCTCTCCAGCCTGCGTGGCTCTTGCTGTTAAAGTCTCCCTGCACCCCCTTTTCTGGCCAGTTACCTGTACCCCCTTGAGGGCATCATGCTTGACATGCCTCTGAGCCTCTGCTCCCAAGGTCTCTTGTGCCTGGAGTCGCCTGCCTTCTTTTTGAATTCCTTTTGAAAAATAACTCTCCTTCCCTCTGATTTTGCAAGAAACATGCCTGCCTTCATCATCATTAAGACTCAGGAAGGAAGGCTCATTTTGCTTCACCTTTTCCCCTCCAGGAATCACCCCCGTGACCTACCTGAGTTTGTTGTTTCCTCCTCTGTGTCCTTCTCACAGCCCTGACTACATGGTGTCTCTCTGGGCTGTCCCAGGAGTGCAATGGGACAGCAGCTATGTCTGCTGCACCTGCACGGGGTCAGGAGGGGGCGGGGCAGGGAGACCCAGGGTTTCCTCAGGCAGGGAGCCTGCCCCCTCCCTGTGACCACACCCTCGAGAGGAAGGATGCGCACAGGAACGGTAGCTAGGACACCAGGCAGCGTAGACCAGCAGGCGCCTGGGGTCCTCCGGTCCTGGCCTCGGGGGGGGTGCCGCGGGTGACGTTCCCAAGGACCAGCAGAGGGGGGTTCTTTGTGGGCCAGAGCTGGACTCCAGCTGTGCAAACAGATTTTGCAAAATGCATCTTGGCCTCCACCACTTCATTTGTCCTGCACAGTTTGCTTTGGCTTCACCCCAGTCTTGGGGCTCTTCATCCCTTCCAGCCTATTCTCTCTCTCCTTTGGCTTCTCAGGCTTCATGCCTCAGACTACGGGAGCCCCGTCCAAGCCAAACCCTAGGGCTCCATCCACACTGGATAGTAAAAAAAAAAGAGCCAAGAGGCTGCCTGGTTTCTGCAGACCTCAGGCAAATGGGCGGGGCTTATGTTCAGGATCAGGCTTGTGCCTCACTCGCCACCTGTCCCTTGCCTTTATTTATTATTATTTTTTTCTCTAGCAAACGTCCCTTGAGCAGTTACTTGCTTGCCAGGCCTAAGCACTTTAGACACATTATTGCCTTTATGCAGCAGACCTACCATGTAAAGTGGATGTCGTGACCCCTAACCCATTATGATCACTCCTCCACTGAAAAACAGCGAATTCAGCTGCAGAGAGACAAAGCCGCTTGCTCAAGCTCTCCCATCTAGTAAGCAGTGGAGCTGGCACTGGTGGTGGTCTGCAGACCCAGGGCCCGGGGCCCGTCTCTGGACCTGGACTTTTGCCTGCCGTGCTATACTGTCCAGCAGCCCCAGTGCACAGGATGAGTTCTCCAGTCTTGTGTGGCGGAAGGAGCCCTGGACTGGGAGTCAGGGGAAAGGGATCTAAACCTAGCTCTGGCATTCCCGTCGCTCTGATTGCTCTGTGACTTTGGGCAGTTTTCTCACTATTTCTGGGTCCCCTGATAGTCTCATCTTTCCTTTTAAATGAGGGGTTCAACTTGATAAATTTGATGTTCTCTTTCAGCTGTAAGATTCAAGGAATCGAAGGGATCCTGCATTGTCTCAGTGAGAATGCTGCCTGCATGTGGGAGATGGTGGGAATGGACTGGACCAGAGGGGGTTAATAACCAATGGCTGTCACACACATTGGGGGCCAGTGATAATCCTTCCCACCCAGCCACCTACCCCAACATTTTCATTCTCTCTTTAGTTATAGAAGGAAAAGGCCTGATGAGCAGAGACCCTGGCATCTGTGATCCCTACGTGAAGGTATTTGATGAGCTGGGGGGGGTGTGTTTGGGTTGGGTGGGGGTTAGTGGGGAGCCATGTCACTAGACTGTGTCCCAAGATCTCAGCACATCTGTGGGCCTGGGGCCATTCGAGGTGGCAGGGACCGCCTCCTTATTTTGTCCTTAGGCATTAATTAGGTCCAGTGATGAGGCGCTGACCTAGGATAGGCCCTTCCCTTAGCCCAGCTTGGTCCCTATGGCTTCCTACAAGAGCTGGACTCTTTTTTTTTTTTTTTAAGATTTTATTTTATTTATTTGACAGCTAGGGATCACAAGTAGGCAGAGAGGCAGGTGGGCGGTGGGGGGAGCAGGCTCCCTGCTGAGCAGAGAGCCCGATGTGGGCTCAATCCCAGGACCCTGGGACCAAGACCTGAGCTGAAGGCGGAGGCCTCAACCCACTGAGCCACCCAGATGCCCCAAGAGCTGGACTCTTATGGGTGAGCTCGGTCATCCCCATGAGTGAGCACCGTGAATGTGTGTGTGACAGAAATCCACAGATAATCCCAAGCCCTCTCATGAAAAGCAGTATTCTCACTCCTCTCCCTGGCAAAACCAGAAGCAAGATGGCCAGGTCTGGGTGGTGGAGGGGAGGGAGTGTCTCTGAGGCCCAGAAGATCCAAATGAGTGGGGCCCTTGCCCTGAAGACAGAGGCCCCACAGGGCGGAGGGCCTACTTCAGCCAGAGCCAAAGGCCAGGCACCTCCCAGAGTGTGGCAGCTGGATGTACCCCTCTCTTCTCTCCCAAAGCCCCCAGGCTGGTCAGAGGTCCCTGTCGGTGAGGACTTGGTCCGGATCAGGGCGGGAGCAGCTCGAGGGCAAGAACATGGATTTGGGGACTTAGTGGAGGCTGACCTAGAGCCTCTGGGGGAAAGGAGCACTGAGCAGCTGCGGGAAACTCAGGAGAGAGGCCAATGCTGAGAGGAAGAGCGGAGATGGCTGAAGTACACCCCATCTACAGCCAAGCCTGTGGCTGCTTCGGTGGTGTCACACGCTGTGGGGACCTTTCCCAGCTCCCTGTCCCCGCCTCTGACTCTAGTGCTTTGGCGGTAGCTTTTGTTTGTCTCCTTTTGTTTGTCTCCTGGCCTCTGACTGAGGACGGCACCCTGTCCTCCTCCGCAGAGGCCAGTTTGAAGGACACCCCGGAAGCCTTTCCCCTGGGAGATGGGCAGAGTCAGCTGCTGGGCTTCGGTGTGTCGGAGGCCATGAGCCCTCTTTTCATGCTTACTTTTCTCCAATTCAAGATTTCTTTGATCCCTGAAGATAACCGACTGCGTCGCCAGAAGACACAGACCGTCCCAGACTGCAGAGAGCCGGTCTTCCGAGAGCACTTCTTCTTGTAAGAGTCTGGGGGCCTCGAGGGGAGAGGGAAGGAGTGTTTATCTGGAAACAGCTCTGTCTGTCAAATCCGGAGGTGGATCTGAGCAGAAAAACAGTGACTTCTGAAGGATGTCTGTGTTTTCCCGTTCACTTGTGTCCTTGCATTGCTGGCTCCGGGTCCGGCTGCAAGGTCCACAGTGATAAGGTGTCACTTGGCTGGTTCTCACAACCAAAGTGCCCAGCCTGAGGCTGGCAGCCCCTGACAAGTGGGCATTTTCCCACCGTGCATCGGGCCAAGGCTTTTCTTTGGGTAGAAGAAATTTTCCAAGTGGAGGAATCCCTCTGCTTTGTAAAACTTGCTACCCTCCCCGGGCCTCAACTTTCATAGTTGTAAAACGGGTTGATGAGAGTAGTGACCTCGGAGAGCTGACCTATGAATGAGACTGTGTAATGCATGGCCAGCTGTTTAGTAGTAGTAGTAGTAGTAGTAGTAGTAGTAGTAGTAGTATTGTTGTTATTTTCCCCACGTCCCTGAACTCTGGGACCGATGGGAAGGAATGGCCGTTTGGTATTCTGTTACTGAAAATTAAGTACGCTTTTTTTTTTTTCAAACTAATTTTGTTTATTGTAGAAAAATAGATCAGCAAAGAGAAGAAAAGAGAAAACCCCTTGAGCCCTACATGCCTTGGCTTATTTCTTTTTGGGTCTTTGATTTGTGTGGGTGTGTGTGTGCATGCAGGTGTTTACAAAAATGGGATTGTTCTATAATAGTGTGCGGTAAGCTCCCTTTTGTCCTGAACAAGGTGATGTAAGCTCTTCTGTGAATCCCTGAACAAGGTGATGTAAGCTCTTCTGTGAATCCTTACCTCCCACCCTGTTAGGAGTTTCTTTAACCAGCTCTTTATGGTTGTTTAAGTTATTTCTAAACTTTGCAACTGTGGTGGACTCTGGGGGTCCAGCCCGGAGCTTGGCCCTACTAACACCCTGACCATTTGGTTTGCTTTGCAGTCCTGTCCAAGAGGAAGATGAACAGAAGCGCCTTCTGGTCACTGTGTGGAATAGGGCGGGTGATTCCAGGTGAGGGGAAGCGCTGAGCTGGAGGGGAGAGCCTGCTCTCGGCCTGCAGGTGGCAGACAGGCGGCCAGCAGGCAACAGTTAAATCTTGTGAGATGACTGAGTAGTAGTGGCCACACTCAACCTGAGAGGCTAGCCCTCCCTGAGTCCCCATAGCACCAGACAATGCCGAGGACCATGTTATCAAGTAGTATTTACTGTACCCTTGGTATCAACAAGGCACTGTGTTGGCCTCCGGGGACACCAGCCAGCCTGCCTGTGGAGTCTGTTCTCAAGGTGCCCACTTGCAGGAAGGGACACTAGGTGCTGCGTAGACACTGATTACAGTAACATTTAAACAGGCTCAGTTCCATACGAGTAAAAGCTCCTAGAAAAATAGGCCCATTTCTTTCCTAGTCATCACTGTACTCAATACCTAGCACATAGATGTTCTGTAAATACTGTTTGAATGGATACAAGGCGGACCAAGTAATAAGGACAGTAAGTATAGGAAGAGGGAAGTTCCTCGTGGGCCAAGGTGATCAAGGAAGGCTTCACGGAAGAAATGGGATTGTGTACTTGGGGCAGAGATCAAGAATAAGACAAGGAGAGAAAGGGGCGCCTGGGTGGCTCAGTGGGTTAAGCCTCTGCCTTCAGCTCAGGTCATGATCCCAGGGTCCTGGGATCGAGCCCCGCATCAGGCTCTCTGCTTGGCAGGGAGCCTCCTTCCTCCTCTCTCTCTCTCTGCCTGCCTCTCTGCCTACTTGTGATCTCTGTCTGTCAAATAAATAAATAAAATCTTAAAAAAAAAAAAAAAGACAAGGAGAGAAGGTTTTGCATGAGCAAAGGCAAGAGGCAGGGTTACGCATACTGGGCTCAGGCTGCCATGAGGAGGCTGCATGGCAGGTGCAGAGGTTTTATGTGGGAGGAGCCAAACAGGCGGGTCTGGGGGCTGCCCAGGATGTGGGAGGCCAGATGTGGTCCTTAGTGTGGGGTTTAGTCCAGCACAGGCGAGGGGGAGAATCGGCTGCCCAGCAGAGGGGTAAGACCAGCTGGGCTGAGTGCCTTGCCTACTGTGAGCAGCAGGGGCTCTTTCCCCTGGTGCAGCCAAAGGGATCTGGGGGACCCTGTGGTCATACATTTGTCGAGCCATCATAGAACCAAGTGGTAACTGGAAAAGTGCCTCAGTGAACGAAAATCAGCTCCGTTCACCAGCTTAGACTGGGAAGATATTTTGGGGTTGCTTTTTAGTATCTTAAATGTTCTAGCTGGTATGCTTTTTAAAATTGAGCCTTATTCAGCCTTCATAAGGAAGGATATTTCTTTTAATGAGCATATACTTTTTCTCATGGAAATGATGGTTCATTCAGCTGCCATTTCCTGGGTGCCCACGTGACTATGTTGTTCTACATGCTGGGGACACGTGGGATCAATCAGAGACAATCCTGTTCTCGAGAGGATCACTGATAGGGACTTAGAGGTGTGGGTGAGGGAGAGGACATCACATTGATAATAAGAAGAACAGTTTATTGGGGATGACAGTGCGTTATCTCATTTAATTCTTAACTCTTAAGAGGAGTAGGGTTTTGCCTGAGTTTTCAGAAGAGGAAATGGAAGGTAAGAAAGGGAGTCAGTTGCCCAAGGTCACATGGCCAGTAGGCAGTAGAGCTGGGCTGGGGATCCAGGCACTTAGGCCCCAGAGTCTCACTCTCACTATACTGCCTCCTGGGGTACACGCAGAAGGACAGAAGAAAGAACCAGCAGAGTATAGAGGGCAGGACAGGGCAGGTGTGGGGAGGGGTCTGCAAACTACCCGGTGTGGCAGGAGGGTCAAGTACAAAGTACAGACCAGTTAGAGATAAGATGAAGAGGTTGGTGTAAGCCAAATCAGATGATTCTGTAGGTGTTCTTTGGTGTGTGGGCTGCCTCCTAAGGCTGGTGGTTCTCAGTCCTGGATTTGCATCAGATTCCCTGGGATGCTTGCAGAGAACACAGGTTCCCAGGGGCCATGTCAGATGGATTCAGTCCGATCTTCATGGACAGGGCTGAGGAATCTACGTTTATACAAGTTCTTGGGGGACCCTCATGCCGCCAGCTTGGTGTTTGGGAAGTTAGCGGTGGAGAGATACTGAGGGGTGTTGAGCAGGGGAGAGGCAGATGCGTGTTCTAGATCTGTCACCTGGTAGGGCTTTGGAAGGCTGGGGAGGAGCTAGGAGATCTTGGAATGATCTGTGAGAGAGATGCTTTAGGGATAGAGAGGAGGGAAACAGACCTAGGACAGATTTAGGAGATGAGATTAATAGTACTTAGTGGTGGTTTGGCTGTGAGAGCAGCAGGTGAAGTCAGGGGTCATTCCCAGTATCAGGTGGTGTCCCCAAGCAAACCAGCATGCCGTGGAGGGGAAGGGAACCAGCTTTGGGCCCCCTGGGAAGGAGGGGCTGGGGAGCAGTCATATGGGAGCTGTGGCGGTGGGGGGAGCCTTGCTGACACAGAGCCCAGAGGGAGAGAGGTCCGTGCCAAGGATATGGGAGCCACGACCGCCAACGTGGTAGGTGAAGTACGGGGGACTGCCCAGGATGTGAGTGACCAGGCTCAAGGGTGAGAATCCCATCTTGACAGGAAAACCTGAAGAAGGCAGAGGAGGGCATCGGGGGAGCCCACAGGATGGAGGCAAGGAGGAGAGCAGGTGCTGGAGGCGGGCGCCATGCAGGGATCTGCCACGGAGTTCTGCCCTCCTGTGAGACCAGGGCGAGCCCAGCAGAGGGCAGTTCATGGTTTTTGGAAAAGAAAGTGAAGTTGGGGGGAAAGTGAGTCAGCGCCCAGCGGGGCAGCGTGACAGAGGCCGTGTCTCCACTTGTTGCCTATTTTGGGAAAGTGAGATTCCTTATTAAACCAAACAGAGTGGAACTCGTGGTCACAGTCCCAACCCAAAGCTCAACAGGGACAGAGCAGGCACAGGCAGGCCCACTGGGGGACAGATGGCCCCTCCGAAACTGCCAGCGCCACAGAGGCCCCCTGGGCCATGGGGAGGCGTGGTGTTGATCCATCTCTGAGCCAGAAAGCCTCTGAGCTGGAGGAGGCAGACCGAGCAATTAGGAAACTTCTGCCCTGCAGAACACTCTCACGCCGCATTGTGCTTCTCCGAAGGACGAAGGACAGACATGCGACTTAGCAACATCAAAGACCATCACAGAAGGAAGGAAACAAACATTGACTGAGGTCTTCTCTGTGCCAGGCACTCGACATACGTTATCTCATTTAATCCTCATCACAGCCCCGGGAGGCAGGAATTCTTACCGTCCCTCCCTTCAGAGAAGAAGAAACTGAGGCTTATAAAGGCGAAGGAGCTTGTGTGAGGTTTTTAGACACCAAATGTCCACTGTGTATGGACATCGCACAGCCTTTTCCATGCGTTGTCTAATTTAATCCTCATGATGCTGTCTAAATAGGTAATGGTATTGTCACTCTCTGACAGGTGAGGACACAGAGGCACAGAGAGATCAAGTAACTTGCCCAAGCTAGCACAGCCAGGAGGTGGTGGAAACAGGATTCAAATTCAGGCAGCTTGGTGCCAAACCTATGTAATTATAACCATGTTACAGCTCCACTGACCGTCTCATGCAGGCTGTAAACGGCTCCAAAGCTGTACTCTTTCTGTGACACATTGTATCAGTACCCTTGTTCCTTAGGGCCTGGGCTGTTTCCCACGGCATTTGTCGTGTGGTTTTACATAAATCATCCAGGTGAATATGTGGCAGCTGCACTTTGCAACTGATTAGAGATAAAAGGGAAGCCTCTGTTTCATGACTTCTCACGATCCTGCCAGTGACGGGGGTGAACTCGTCTTAGGGGGACGAGATGGTCTACAAGGACATTCTGGGGGAAATGCTGGGTGATGTCACCTCATCATGGTGACAGAGTGGGTGCTGAGGAGAACCAGGCCTGAGGGCAGGAGATCTGGCTTAATGCCAACATCACTGGGAGACCTTGGGTAAGTCCCTTCCCTACTCCGGGCCCCAGTTTAAACTGTGAAATTCAGTGAAAGACGCTAAGATTTTTTTGAGCTTTCAGGTTCTGTGAATTTTCAAGAAATCATAGACATTTTCAAACATATGCAGAGGTAGGAAATATCATATAATAAGCCCTCATAGAGTCATAGTCCAGCTTCATCAATCAGCACTATATGGCGAGTCTAATTCCCTCCCTGCCCCCACACATTCTCCCTTCTCCAGTGGATTTTTTTAAAGCCAATCCCAGACATCATCTCATGTCCTCTCTATATATCTCTCTAAAAGATGGCTTAAGAAAACAACCACAGTGCCATTATCATGCTTGACAATTAACAGTAACTCCTTGATATCACTGACTATGGAACTCAGCTATTTAAAAGTTTTGTTTGATGATACGGTGAAGGCCACGCTGAAGCTTCTAGTATCAGTCATAGTGCTTTCAGAACCCGTGGCCAGAGAACAGTCTTAGGATTGTAAGGTCACGCACCGCGCTAAAAAAAGAACAAAACACACATAGGCTCTAAACACATAATCCTTTATGCGAAGAGTAGGAACATTTATGGAGAGTCTCTTTGCTGTGTGTCATACTCTGTCCTGTTCTCCCGCCTTTAATCTACTTCCCAAACAGGATCTCAGTGCCAAGCACAGTGCCATCATGTTAGAAAGCTTGTGACCAGACACGGGGAATGAAGAAAAAAAATGAATGGAAAAATACGTGTTCAATTTAAGCCACCAAAGTAAAAATAAATTGAGATTAAATGCTCTAACCCGGCAACAGAAATAGTTTAAGGCCCCTGCAGAGAGAATGGAAAAGCAGTCCCTGAAAATAATGCATTTTCATTTTGCAGGGGTCTCGTGCCCTCTGCTCAAAAGGTAACTGAGCCAGGGGCACCTGGGTGGCTCAGTGGGTTAAGCCTCTGCCTTCAGCTCAGGTCATGGTCCCAGGGTCCTGGGATCGAGCCCCGCATTGGGCTCTCTGCTCATCAGGGAACCTGCTTCCCCCCACCCCCACCCCCTCTCTGCCTGTCTCTCTGCCTGTCTCTCTGCCTACTTGCGATCTCTGTCTGTCAAATAAATAAATAAAATCTTAAAAAAAAAAAAAAAAAAAAAAGGTAACTGAGCCAAATACTCTTCCCCATGAGTGTTCCATGAAGCCTTACCTCTGAGTCTTTGTACTGGCTGTTCCCTCTGCCCAAAGTGCTCTTCCTCTTCCTCTCCCTGGCTTAGCTCTTCAGGCCTTCTTCCAGCATCTCAGCCCTCCCAGAGCTTTCAGCATTTGTTGCCTGCACTGTTCATCTGCCTGTCAATCTCGCCCTGTCAGTGATAGGCCTTGTACTGCTGTCTTGAAATGCTATTTCAATCCCTGCATGTTTGTCTTCTTTCCTTAATGCTGCGGCTCCTTGCCCAGTGCCTGCCAACCAACCACAGGCATGAGGGATTCATCCATTTGTCAAGCCTTCACTGAGTGCACAGAGCCCTGAGCTCAGGGTTCAGCATTCAGAAGTCACCAAGGCTTGGCCCCTGAGACTTGGTGCTTGTGAAGTTTTCAGGCAGTCTCCAGTGTAAGCACCTGTTCCCAAGTTTATAAGCTGACTGACCAGTACATGGCAGGTCAGATTACATGTAAAAGAAGTCTTTCTTCCTCCAAAGATTTTTCAAAAGCGGGCTTAAGGAGTAGCTAATTGAAGAACACTTAGAGAGAGTTTCCTGCTTATGGACATTAATTGTGACAATTTACTTGGCCTGAATTAGCATGAAATCATTGGAGGCCCCTTAACAGGAAGCAAAGCTCATGGGAAGCTATTAACCATTTAGCATTCTCTAAGCCTCAGGGAATGAAATTCCACTTACTGAAGAGCAGAGGGGAGAGGCAGCCTTTATTACAGCTAAAGCATCGTGCTTGGATGTTTAGAAAGTTAGAGCCATACCCAGTATGATAGGAAAGTGTGCACCAAGGAGGTGTGAGCACCTAGATACCAGCCGGGCTGCCCTTGAATGTGTTGATAAATAAAATTAAATTCGTGGTGAGGACTTGAGCGAAGTCTTGACGAGGCTTTTCTGGAATGGCAACTCAGACTAGTGTCTGCTGCTGGTGATGGTCCCTGTGGCTGGTAGTGCCTACTTGGCCACTTCCCAGGAGGGAGGAGTGCTTGCTTCTGAGGGTGGGCTGGGGAGAGGGATGTGAAAGGGTCCCTTTACTGGGGGTGAGTGCGCTGTCCTCTTTGGGTAGATTATTAATCTGGTTTTATCTGATGGGAGGGGGCAAGGAAGAGGGGGAACCATGGTACCCAGGCCGCAGGAAATGAGGGCAGGGAGAGGGAGCAGGGGGAGTAGTCAAGTGACAGGAGGGTGGGGAGGCACGGTCAGGGGCAGAGTGTGCCTCTGTGGGGCAGGGACACCGGTTTCGAGGATCAGTCCCTGCCTTTTGGCAGCCCCGCCCCCACTTGACCTGGCTGCCTGTGAGAAGCCGTTAGTTTTATTCTGCCTGGGACAGCCTGGTGATGAGTTGCTACCCTTTCCAGAGAATGCAAACAGTGTGTATTCATTGAGACCTGGCCCACCGGTCCTAGACTGGAGCAGGCACAGGCAGGTGCCCTGCAGGAGTCCGGGATAGCTTCCTCTAGACTTGCACGTCCCGATCCCACCTTGGACTTGCTGTGTCTGGTCCCCGGGAACAGGCTCTGGTACACAGAACTTGGGTGGGCTCTTCAGAGGGTTCTGGGCTGCACCCATGGCTAGAGCCCCTGGCTTCACTTAGGCCACCCTAGAGCAGGTTCTGGGAGGCGTGTCTCTAGGGAGTTCACTACCCGTCTGGGCGGCTCCTTCCATCTTTGGCTTTGCTCTTGTGTCTTCCACAGTATTTGCTCAATCCCTCCTCTATGTGGGTCCCTCAGATGTTGAAGGATTATGCTTCCATCTAAATACTCATGTCAGGGGTGCCTGGGTGGCTCAGTGGGTTAAAGCCTCTGCCTTTGGCTCAGGTCATGATCCCAGGGTCCTGGGATCGAGCCCCACATCAGGCTCTCTGCTCCGTGGGGAGCCTGCTTCCTCCTCTCTCTCTCGGCCTGCCTCTCTGCCTACTTGTGATCTCTGTCTGTCAAATAAATAAATAAAATCTTTATAAATAAATAAATAAATAAATAAATACTCATGCCATGTCTTGATTAACAGCTATCAAACCAGTCTCTGGGGCAGTCTGAGTTGGGGATGCGCTAAGAAAGAGGAGAACAGAAAAATGAAAAGTGACTCTCGTGCTAGGCTAGAGAAAGATATGGGAGAGTAGAAGTATTTTCAAATGCTTTTATATTGTTTTTCTTTTCTGATTACAAAAGTAGTGCTTGTTCCCTATGAAAATTTGAAAACGCTGAAAACCCAAAGAAGACAAAAACCTTTCTAATCCCATCTACCGGAGACAACCATTGTTAATAATTTTGTGGGTGTCCCTTTCATTAAACTACAGATTTGTCAACTTTCATTTTCTCTCCCAGTGACAAGATTATTATTTTTTTAAGATTTTATTTATTTATTTGAGAGAGAGACCGTGAGAGAGAGCATGAGAGGGGAGAAGGTCAGAGGGAGAAGCAGATATCCCGTGGAGCTGGGAGTCCGATGTGGGACTCAATCCCGGGACTCCAGGATCATGACATGAGCGGAAGACATTTGCTTAACCAACTGAGCCACCCAGGCACCCAGCAAGATTATTTTTTGAATTTCATTAGCATTAGCGTATGCCATCATTACTGGAAGCTGCCTTCTATCAGTCAGTCCCTGATTGGACGTTGGGACTCAATGGTGATCAGTCTTCCAGAACTTTGAATTACTCTTAGCCATGGAGGACCTGACGGAACTCAGCCTCTCGCCACAGTGTGACCCCACCCACATGGCCTGACCCTGGCTCACGCCTACTTTTCCAGGTCAGGTTAGTCTCAACAATTTTTGTTGTTGACTGGGACCGTGACCTGAACCTGTCCTGGAACTGCTAAGGTCCTGCCTGTACCTGAGAAAAGCTTCTTGAACTTGAGGTCCCACAGCTTTTCAGTTGAGCGTCAGTCCGCTGAGATGGGTGCTGGAAGTCCCGGTGAGGCGTGGTTCTTCAGATCTCCTCAGTACCAGAATTGTTCATGCTGAGTGAAATAAGTCAGGCAGAGATAGACAAATACTGTACGATTTCACCCCTATGTGGAATTAAGAGAGAATACAAATGAGCAAATGAAAAAAAAAAAAAGAACAAAAAAACCTGGATTTTTAAATACAGAGAACAAACTGGTTGCCAGAGGAGAGGTGGGGGAGGGGGAGACAGTGCCCTATCTTCATGAGCGCTGGGAGATCTGGAGTTGTTAAATCATTATACTATATACTTGAAACTAATATAACAGTATGTTGATTCTACTAAAATTAAAGAAAAAAAAAAGTCCCCAAAGCCTGGTAGGTAGCCTTGAGCTTCTGTGGTTGGTAGAGGGAGTATGGCTTTCCAAGCTAGGGTGCCTGGCTTTCCCACAGGACCTGACTACTCACTTGTTTTGTGACCCTGGGAAGGGGACCAACTCTGAGCCTCTCGGCCTTTTCCTCCGTGAAATGGGGAGACTCAGCCCTCTCCAGCCTAACTCACAAAGTTGGAAGGATCAGATGAGATGACGTGGGTCACATGGCTCACAGGGAATCAGGCAGACCTATGTTGCACGCGATAATTGGTCTCCTGATAGAACCCTTCGAGAAGGTGCTGACCCAAGCCTCCGTTGTTCTCCTAGACAGAGCGGACTCATTGGCTGCATGAGCTTTGGGGTGAAGTCCCTCCTGACTCCAGACAAGGTAAGCCCCAGGGAAGCTTCTGGCAGGATCATCCCATCAAGGTCAGGGCCAGCACGGCCAGAGCTCTTTGTCTGGAAGCCCTTGGGTGGAGCTTCTGACTCGCTTGCTTCATGGCCTGAATAACAACACTTGTTGATTATTCCTCGGACCAGGCTTTGGGTCCTCTTCTTGCTTGGTGCTTGTCAGAGATCAGTTGTCAAGCAGCTTCAAAGCGTCCCAGGGGGCTCTGGACCTGGAGTCTGCTACACCAGGACACTGGCAGATCCCTTGGAGTTCTGAGCCCTCCTGGGCTTGCCCTGGAGGAGGAGGGCTAGGGGGTTCTCAACCTCTTAACATTATCTACTGGCTCTCGTGTTTTTGGGTCAAGCAAGTGTCAGGGATGGAGTGAGCAGCACCATCGTCTGAGTGAGGACTGTGGAATCTTAAGACCCTTCCTCTGGGTACCCAGTTCCTTATCCACCCCTGCACTCCCCACCCCCAACCCCAAACTGGAGGCTTTTGAGCAGGGGAGGCAGAGAGATGTGGTGGCCCTGCTACTTTGTGTCCTGGAGTGGAGTCTGGGGTAGGTGGCAGAGGACGCTTTACCCTGCACATAGGTCCCAAATATCTTCTCTTGACAGCAGCGCTGGCTTCATTCCCTCTTGGGAATGAATTCCCCCCATGGGGACTGCTCAGGAGCCTCAGGATGCCTACTTTCTGGCCTCTCCATCCTTCTTTCACTGCCACCCTTCTGTTCTGTCAACATTCATTGGGCTCCTACTGTATACAAGGCACAGGGCTAGGCCCATCAGAGAGCCTCTGCACAGCCCAATGGGGAGACAAGCAGGCAAGTCGACCGTTGTCCTCCAGGGACAAGAGGCCATGGGGATTCAGCAGGGAGGAAGACCAGCTCTGCCTGGAGCATCAGGGAGAGCTTCCTGGAGGTGTAGGGATGGTAGCTCCCTCTGGGCCAGGGCAGCTGGAGTGTCTGTCTCTGCTGAGATGATGCTCCTGACAGAGGCTCTCCAGGTGCTGCTTTTTTTTGGGGGGGGGGGGTTGGTGGCAGTCTGACCTGGGGCCTCTGCTTCCTCTGTCTGAGCATGTCATGCCTTCCCTTGTGGCAGGAAGTCAGCGGCTGGTACTACCTCCTGGGGGAAGACCTGGGCCGGACCAAGCACCTGAAGGTGGCCCGGCGGCGGCTGCAGCCCCTGCGGCCCCTAAGAGGTGCGTGGACATCACCTTCAGCTTCTGCCTGGACACGCTGTTCCACCCTTGCGTTCTCCCTTCCCTCCCTTCCTGAGTAGTGGCACCGCCCCTGTGTTTTGTGGTATCTGTCACCACTGGCTGCAGTCAAGTCAGGGCTCCAGGGGCTTCTCACGAGCCCCTGCTGGAATGCAGGCTGCAGGCAGCATTTGCCCACCATACCTTGTTTTTGTGGTTGGATTTTCCCACGAGAGAACGAGAGGTTCTATGTGGTTCAGCTCCCTCCACTCTAGCTTATGGAGAACTGGGTTTCAGGAGCTTTCTGCATGGCTCCTCTGTGATCAGGAGCCTCCCCAGGTTGCCTCACTGGCCTTGGGGTGTCCACCTTGATAGGTAGGGCAAGGGGGCCCTGCCTGGATTTTGGGTTCCCTTCTGTTCTGTCCTTCTCACGCACAGACCTGGCTCCGGATTCCCTGCTGAGCCTGAGTTCGGGCACGCCCACATCTTAGAGGCCGGCAGTGATCTGGACAGACGCATGGGCCCGGCACCCTGGCCTTGTCCTCTGGGCGGTCTCTGGAATGGACTCTAATGTGCCAACAGAAATTTTCTGACTCTGATCGGTCATCTTTCAGACCCGCTGCTGAGAACACCAGGAGGTGGGGACACTGAGAACGGGGAGAAACTCAAGGTAGGTGAGGACAGGCTCCAGCAGGACTGGCAGGGCCTGGGCCTTGCCCTGGACTCTGACTTGCTCCTGGTCCATCCTTTGGCCCAGAAGATCCCTAAACAGGACTGTATTTGGTGCCCGAGACCCAGGTTCACTTGGAGCTTGGAAACTCAGCAAGTCATGAATTTTTAAGGGATTATTTTTTATGCTTTTCTCAGGTTACTCATAGTTAGGGCAGCAGTGGGGAGAGAGCCAGGCCCCGGCCCCTGGAGATGGAAGAGTCTACATCTTACTGACTTTCAGTCTCTCGAATCCAAGCCTCCCCTTCCCTCCAGGCCCCCTCGGGCCGCTTGCTTCCCCTTGCACTGTGGCCGAATTGCCCTCAGCTTAGTCCTGCTTGATGTCAGGGAGCAGCCGTGAGTTGGAACCTGAGACCCATGGCTTCTTACTCTGCTAAGGCTTTGAATCAAAAGAGGAACCTTCACGAAAGGATTTGGGGGCACTCCCCCAAGTTCATTCTGTCTCTTTATGGGACCTGGTTTTCTCTAACAATAAAGAGAGGGAGAAGCGAACTCCCCGTGACTGAGACACCCCTGTGCCAAGTCCTTCTGTTCCCCTCTTTAACCCTCACTGCCGCCCCTGTGGCAGTCGTTACTTCCCCATCTCACAGAGGTCAGGTTCAGAGAAGTTAGCTCACTCTCCTGGGTATGCTGAGCCACACAGCCTCCTGCATGCGGTCTGCTTGGGAAGATGCGACGGTGCTATTTCCCCTATGATATCTTCCGTGAGGTGTCGTATATCCTACAAAGTGTTCTCCCTCTCATCTACTCCATTCATTCATTCCCTCACCCACTCAGTGTTGACTGAACGTTCTCCTGGGTCAGACCCTGTGCTTGGCGCGGGGGGTATAGCTGTGAGCAAGTCGGCAGGGCCTGCCCTTGGCACTGTGACGGCCACTGGCCACCTGTGGCCACTGAGCCCTTCAGATGTGGCTGGTGTGACTGAGGGCCTGACTTTTTCATTTTATTCCACTTGAATTAATTCGAATTTACCTTGCACATGTTGGGCAGCACGGTTATTAAGTTATTAAAATAACTTGCTGGTTACTGTATTCTGTGGCTTCATTAGAAGCTTAAAACCTTCTCACTTCAAGGGCACCTGGGTGGTTCAGTGGGTTAAGTGTCGAACTCTTGATTTCGGCTCAGGTCATGATCTTGGGGTCATGGAATCAAGCCCCGCATCGGGCTCTACTGCAGCATGGAACCTGCTTGAGATTCTCTCTCTCTGTTGCCCTCTGTCTGCTTGCAAACACATGCTCTCTTGCGCGCGCATGCGCCTGCGCACTCTCTCTCTCTCTCTCAAATGAAGAAATACATTTTTTATTTTTATTTATTTATTTATTTTTATTTTTTTTATAAAGATTTTATTTATTTATTCGACAGAGAGAGATCACAAGTAGGCAGAGAGGCAGGCAGAGAGAGAGAGGAGGAAGCAGGCTCCCTGCCAAGCAGAGAGCCTGATGTGGGACTCAATCCCAGGACCCTGAGATCACGACCCGAGCCAAAGGCAGAGTCTCAACCCACTGAGCCACCCAGGCGCCCAAGAAGTACATCTTTTAAAGAACCTTCTAGCTTCACTGGAGGAGCTACAAAGACCTTGCTCCCTCTCTCCCTGCTTACCGAGCACAGGGAGGTCAGTGACCAGAGAGCGTTACTGGTGATTTTCGGGTATGACGTGACATGACATGGACATCAACACCACTAGTTCCCAGGTGGCTTCATTCTGGGTCTGCGCACAGGCCCGGACCCATGGGGGCATTGTTCTGAGGTCCGTTTGATCTTCCTGGGCTTGCACACTTGGAGATGTCCATAGGACCCAGCACAGTGAGAGTGATTGTCAGAGGCTTGGTTGGGCTGGGGGAGAGCCTCCCGAGGTCCCTTGCTCAACTCCCCCATTGTGCACATGGGCAGAGGGAGGCCCAGAAACCTGCATGACCTGCCCACTGTCACAGCAACCAAAGCTGGGCTGTACCGAGGGACACTCTGTGGCCCAAAGGACACGAGCGGCTGGGTGGGTTTCCACAGGGACGGTGGTTATAAGGGGTGCCTGGCTCACCAGGAACTGCTCTACGAGGCAGAAAACAAGACTGGGGCTCTGGTCCCAGCTCCACTGTACCCCGCTGTGTGACCTTAACCACCGTGGTCCCCAGCTTCTTGATGGGTAGATGGTGATTGGAATTCCCTCTTTGATGGGCCTTTAAGGTCTATGTGTAATCAAATGCCTAATCAGATGGCCGCTGCATGGCCAAGGAAACTGACTTAAGTAGCTTGTGAATGGCAGGCTGTTCCTCAGACCCCACAAGTTTTATGGTCTCCGTTTTGAGATGGGATGTCTGTGAGTGCGACCCCCTAAGGCATCCGTGGATGCTTCACACGGTGTTCGTCCCCTGGATTTGCTCCCAGGGGACACTGGGATTTGCAGGGGGAGGTGGCGCTGTTCTAGAGGGGGCCGTGTTTTCTGCCTGGGTTCTCTTCCAGCCAGGGGTGTTTGTGAGAACACTGGAATCACAAAGTGGCCCACGGCGGAGAATGCAGCCAGAACAAAGGCGCCCTCTCCCCGCCGGGGGCCGGGGGAATACTAACTAGTTGACAGGAATTTTAATATAAAACTCTGCCTCTTCCTTGTCATTCTGAGGTTTCAGGAAGCCTTTGGGCTTATCGTGCAGAGGCACACAGCACAGACAGGGCCTGGGGAGGTGAGAGGTGATTTCCTGCCATTCTTCTGCGGGGCGGGCTTCCCAGGGCGGTCATGCCAGGCTGACGGGGCGCAGTGCGGGCTCCCACTGCCGGGGGAGAGCTGGGGTTTCATGGGGCGGCAGCCGAGGCGGGACCTGCAGCCATGAGCCGCCTCAGTGGGCTCTGCAAGGTGTGCTCGGAGCGCCGCTACCGACAGGTGGGTGCTCGGCCCTCTGGGGGTACCCAGGGGTGCCCGGGAGGGGGTCAGGGTGGGGGCTCGCCTGAGCAGGCCTTCTCTCCCCATGAGGCCTTCCTTGCTTCTTCCTGCTCCTTGTAGGTTAACTGCAACCTTGGGGGGAGACTAGAGGCCGGAGTGGGCCCCAAGGTCCACCCTTTACCCACGGCCCCTCTCTAGGGGGGCCCAGGCCCAGCCTGGCCTCATCCTAACCGTGGACATGGTGGTGTCCTTGGGGAGATTATCTAGTTGATTTTCTGTTATTTTTATCTGGGGGCAGTGTGGGTTTAAAACAAGCATCTCAAGCCTGAGATTGGAAATGGCTGAGCAGCTGGGTTTTGTGTTTTTCCTAACTTTATACTTCCATGAACTTTCTCTCTGCCGGATGGGACAGGAATGCCTTGTCCTTCACCGTCTGTGTGGGATTATGTGTTCCCACGTGTGCTGGTGTGCACGTACATGTGAGATGGGGTCTTTCTGCATGTATGTGTGTACACATGACTTCCTCCTCGGTAGCTGTGATGCCTGGAGCCCTCGGCTCCGGAGCCCATCCTCACAGAGGGGGCTCGGCTCTCAGCCTCCAGTGCTGGGATGTGGGGCGGGGTGGGAGTGACCATCCCTTGGCTTCAGGGCTTTTCTGGAACTGTGTTGGGTACTTTTTCTTAAAAATAAGGAATGGGGTCAGGAAGGGTGAAGGCAAGGGATGTCCAGATTTGGGGACTGTCCAAGCTGATGGGAGCTCAGGAATGGTTCTGATTTTAAAAGTATGAAGAAACCCCTCTGTGTATTATAATGGCCAGACTGGAAGGTGGGTCCTGACTCCTGCAGACAGGCAGCCTTAGGTCCTAGGGAGATGCCCAGAGTGGCCTCCTGCACCGAGGCTCGCTGCCATTGGACCCTAGGGCCCTGGGACCCCACCTGTTCTCCCTGGCATCCTCCCTAGCCCTCAGGGCCCCGCCTGTGCTCCCCGCCCCCCCCCCCCCAGCCTGGCAGAACAGCTCCCAGGACACCAGCAGCTGGGTGTAGGGGGATGGAGGTGGAGGGCACTGTTTGGGAGGTGGGGAAATGTTTGGTCACCTTGGGCCTGTGGGCCAGAAGACAGGTATGCTGCCTGTAGGAGCGGAGCCAGGCATGGGTACGGGCGGGGCCTGGGGCTGAAGTTCAAGACAGATCCTAGTCTAGGAACCCGCCCTGGGTTTTGAGCACCGGCTTTCGGGCCTTCTTGAGCTGTGCCCTTGAGCTCGTCACTAGATCTCTCTGAGCCTCAGTATCCTCGTCAGAAGAGAGGGGGACGGTGGTGTCCAGCCAGGGTGCTGTGGGGGACACGGAACACTGTGTAAAAAGTGCCTGGTGCAGGGTCTGGGACATACATATAGGACAGGCTCAGGTAGGGAGGGGGATGGAAGCCTGGGTGTGACAGAGGAGCAGAAAGCAGCCATGAGGGCAGAGGTGAGGTACTGGCCTGGGTGAGATCTGGTAGCAGTGACCGTCCCTGCCCTGGACAGGAAAGAGCAGGGACCACCCCCAGGAAGGACGGCCTCTGCCAGGAGCTGCCGAGGTCCCAGAGTCTGGGCCGGGCTGCTCCCCTCACCTCCTGACGCTGACGCCCCAGGTCATGGAGGAGGACTGAGAGCTGGGGGCTACCACTTCCTCTGGTCAGGCCTTGGCTTCCTTCTCTGTGAAGTGGGCATATTAAAACCAGTCCTGCATTCCCCTCAGGGCGGCAGCGATGGTCCAGTTCTTTGGGCACTCTCCTCTCAATGCAGTGAGTGCTGTGAGGGACGGAGTGTAATCTCCTTCCTTTATGTGGTCCCACCCCTCACCACCCCTCACTCGGAGCCAGAAGGGGAGCTTGCTTCCTGGCACCCTTTTCTCCTCCCTTCCTTCCCAGCCCCCAGCTGACCTGGACCGTTGTCTGGGCTGGTTCTTACTGAGGCTGGTGCCTCGGAAGGCAGAGGGGGCTCGAGTCCACAGTCTCGCCTGGACAAGGGGACCAGGGTGTAGGAGGGGGAGGCTGTTTTGTGGGAGCACATCTCTTCTCTCCAGCTTTAACTCTGGGGGCCAGTCCCCAAACTGCTAGCACTGAGCCCATGGGCGCTAGGGCCTGTTTGCGGAGCTGGCACCCCAGGCAGGGAAGCTATGGCCCCTGCTGGGGTAGGACGGGGAAAGGTCTAGAAAGCCTCTGGAGTCCCAGCTTCTGCCTGGGCTAAGGATGGGTTGAGAGGCCCCATGAAGTCCTCCCTGGTCACATGGAGTGGACAGGGCTCCTGACAGCTTCCCTCAGCCTCAGCCTGGGCTTTCCACAGTCACTCCACAGTTTATTTTTCTTTCTTTCTTTCCATTTTTTTCTCTTCCTGTCTTAGCCGCATGTTTTCCCAGAATTCTTATGGGAACAGGGTATTTTCCTGCCCCCTCCCCCTTCCCCTTGTCTGTCAGATTTCCTGTTTTACAAACTCGCTTTGAATCCAGGCCCAGGGCTGGTGGGAAGCAGGGCCTCAGGGGCCTCCCCGACAGCCTCTGAGGGCCTTGGTCACCCTGCGTCCCCCGGCCCTCCCCTTCCTCATGCCTGGCCTCTGGGACAACGGGTAGGTGAATGCCAGGTGCCCAACCTTGAAGACAACCTCTAAAGGAAGGAGACAGGAGTCTCCTGACAAGGCCAGTGGCCCTTGACGTTTTCCAGCTTGCTGAGCTGGCTTTTTCTCAACCTGCCTGGGATACCCTCCCTCGTGCCTCACCAGGGTCCCCTCTGTGTCCACTTCTCCTATGGAGTCTCTTGGGACCCCAGTGAACTCTTCTTCTGACTTTCCCTCCCCTAGGTCTGTCGCTTTCATACGCCTGCTCTGAGCAGCCTAGAGTCCCTCGTCGGGCAGGCAGGGTCTGGGCCTTCTGTACCCCACCCACAGCCTGAAAGGCAGTGCACAGAGGGCCAGTGTAACAAGGCTGAACTGAACTGAGCCAGCAGACGGCACTGTGCCCTGCTGTTTCCTGCTGCTGGTGGGACGGTGCAGGACTGTCCTCGCAAAGCACTTGCTCGTTTCCAAGCCTGCCATCCAAAGTCTGACACGAAGAACTGCCCAGCTCAGTTCTTGTACTTTGCTCCAGTGCATGTTGCATCCTTTGCCTCGGAGAGAGTTGCAGATTCTTGTGGCCCTCTAGGAGCCGGAGATCAAGACCTTGTGCCTCTATACCTCAGCAGAACCTGGCATGCATGCAGTAGGAGCTCGATAATTGCATGTTACTTGGAAAAGAGATCCAGGTGGCAGGGCCCTTTCAGGGAATTTCTGGAAGTAGGGTTGCGGATCTGCCGTGCAGCAGACACCGCAAGGTCTGTGGCTAGTTCAGGTTCCACCAGGGGGCCTGTCTGTGCCCTTACCTGCCCCCTCCCCTGGGAGTCCTCCCTCACTGGATGCCTCGAGGCCCCAGCAATGGACTGCCCCAAGAACCTAGCACTTGTTCCCTGACCCTTGTCCTGAGGTTGTATGCGCATCCCCGTCTTCCCTCCCCTGTGCTCCGGGAGGGCAGCATCCAGGTGGGCTTTGTCCCTGGGACCTCAGCGCAGGGCCAGCCCTGGGCTGATATTCTGTGAACCCTTGGGGGAAAGAAGGAAGGGACCAAGGAGGCAGTGGGTCACGGGCAAGGTGGAGGTGGGCAGGTCAAGGGGGCTCTTTGGACTGCACCATGTGTCTATGGGGTCTGAGGAAGACGAGGTTTGCCCCACCAAGGCTCTGTCTGTCCTGGACCCTTCTGCCTCAGCCTGGATTTACCTCCTGAGCTCCCAGCCTTCCTGCTTGGCCCACAACCCGTGCTTAAGATGCCTGGGCCAAGATGGGGACAGCAAGGGCTGGCCAGCCTCCTTCTTGGCTCCAGCTCCCTTGGAAAGGAGGGAGGGTCCGGGCAGGGCCTATGGGTTTCCCAACCTTGGAGCAGAGGCAGCAACCTTGTGGCTTCTGGGAGTAACTGTGCAGGGCTGTGTCCTAGATCACCATCCCAAGGGGGAAGGATGGCTTCGGCTTCACCATCTGCTGTGACTCTCCGGTTCGAGTCCAGGCTGTGGATTCTGGTAAGTTAGTGTCTCAGCGGATGCCAGCCCTGCCTGCCTGCCACGCGCCTGGCTTCATGTGGGATCTGAAAGGGGAGCCCCAAACTGGAGTGGCGTTCTGGTTTTTCAAAACAAAAGAATAATATTTTTAAATGACCACAGATGAAACTGAGGTTTATGAAAATATATCCACAATTTTTTTCTTTTTATCAAAATGAAAATAGATTTTTATGTTTTGTTTCCCAATCACATTAAATGGGAACTAAACCTACATTTTCAGTAAGGGCTGCATGGGAAAATGAGAATCATTTATGGACTTAATTGGGAATTGGTATTTTATTCTATTCCCAGCCTGATTAGCACTTAAAAATAGGTATTCCGTCTGTTATTTTTCACAAAGACGTCTCCTTATTGTGGAGGAGAAGTCAGAGCTTGGTGATCTGGGTGTCCCCCCGACCCCCCCGTGCCTGCATGCAGACGGGCTCAGGACTGGTGCTCAGTGAACGGTGTTGAAGGAATGAATGAAATGTGGGGCAACAAGAAAGGGTTCTCCAGGGGACGGGAGGCCCTGGGGAGACCGAGGCAGGACCAGGCTGGAAGGGCGGATAGCTGAAGAGTGAGCAGGCAAAGCAGATGAGAGGGCGAAGGGGTGCCTTCCTCCAAGGCCCCTGAGAGCCACCAAGGTTGGCATTTCACAGATGAGGAAATGGAGAGGGCCAGTCTGCCCAGTGGTGAGGGCACTGTGGAAGCCTTGACTCTAGGCCCACAGGAGCCCTTGGGTGGCCTTTCTCTGTCCCTGCAGGAGGTCCGGCGGAGCGGGCAGGCCTGCAGCAGCTGGACACGGTGCTCCAGCTCAACGAGAGACCTGTGGAGCACTGGAAATGCGTGGAGCTGGCCCACGAGATCCGGTGACAGGGGCGGCGGGGGGCAGGGGCAGCGGGGGGCTTCGGGCCTTGGGCTAATGGCACGCCTCCCCCCAGCCCCGGGCACAAGGCCTCACCCTCCCCTCCTCCACGCAGCTGTGAGCAATTCACTCCGCTCTGCAGGGAACCCGTGTCTCAGCCTGCAAATGGAAGGTGCAGGCCCCGAGCACTTCTGCATCCCAGAGCAGACAGCGGGCAAGACACTCTCATGCGGGTCCTGCGGATTCTGCGGTTCCCGTCGTGGCTCCAGGGGCCACCGTTTCTACGCCAGCTCATTATTTCTGTGACTTGAGAGCTCAGCCCCTTGTTTTTAAAGGGCGGGTGGATGTTGCAAATGTTTCAAGTGCATGCTTGAAAAATTATTCTTTAGAATGTTTGGGTCCCCTAAGTTTCGACCGGCTGGGGTGAAACTCTCATGACCATTTTAGGTATACTTCTAGAATGACTGGACCGTGGGGTTGCACGGAGGTGGCTGGCTTGCTTCTCCTTGCTTAGACTCTGCTCGTGGCCCACATCACTAGTTGAGTTTGGTACTCTTATTTAACCTGGTCTTGGCCTGGGGGTCCTTCTTAGCTACTGCCAGTCAGCTAGACTTGACTGGTTAAGTGAGGGACACGTCTGCGGTCTCAGCTTGAGATGGCCCCTTACCTCCCTTCCTGCCCACCCACTGGGGGTTCTCTCCCCTTGCCCACCCCTCTGCTCTGCCCTGTAGGCCCCTGCCCCGGCTGACTTGGGCCAAACTCAACCTCTTGGTGTCACCACCCCCCACAACTGCAGGAGCTGTCCCAGTGAGATCATTCTGCTCGTGTGGCGCATGGTCCCCCAGGTCAAGCCCGGGCCAGATGGCGGGGTCCTACGGCGGGCCTCCTGCAAGTCGACGCATGACCTCCAGTCACCCCCCAACAAGCGGGAGAAGAACTGCACCCATGGGGCCCAGGCACGGCCTGAGCAGCGCCACAGCTGCCACCTGGTGTGTGACAGCTCCGACGGGCTGCTCCTCGGGGGCTGGGAACGCTACACAGAGGTGGCCAAGCGTGGGGGCCAGCACACCCTGCCCGCGCTGTCCCGTGCCACTGCCTCCACTGACCCCAACTACATCATCCTGGCCCCACTGAACCCTGGGAGCCAGGTATGGACAGCTGGCTGGAGGAAGGTGAAGGGTATGGGTCCCCAGCCTTGCACAAAGCTGTGTAGGGAGGAGCCTGCACAGGGCTGGAAGGGTTCAGGGAGGAGGCCGGGTATGTGTTAGCTTTGGCTGCTTTGGGGAGAGAGATCAGATGGGTCTCTGTGGCCCAGGGCACAGCTCCAGGCCCACGGGATGTCACAAGGAGGAAGACTTCACCTCAAAAGGAGGAAGAGCTTCCTGCAGGTCTGTGCTTTGTCTACAGAGGGGTGTGGGCTGTGGTGTGAGGGGTGCGACCCCTGTCACGGGTAGGAACGTTGACAGACATGACAGCACGGTGGGTCAAGGAGTACGTGCACCAAAACGTTAGTCCCATGGGACACTCTGGGGAAAAGTGTCCCGAGGTCAAATAAGTTTGAGAAATACCTCAAACTCTCCTCCTCTTCTGGGAGATTCCCAGTGCACAGTAGCCTTCTCGAGGCTCTGAGGGTGTCTTATGGGAGAGGGTGGTTTAAGCCAGCATTTCCCCAATTCCCCTGACGGTGCCCACTTCATGGCCGGGCTGGTAGGGTCCCACAGTGCCACGGATCCCTGGAATGCACTTTGGAACAAGCCACCATCAAGAAAGTTGGGGACGCCACCTAGGGGTTACACTAGATGAACGTTAAGGCTCGGTTCAACTCTAACATTCTAGAAGATTCTGGATTGTGTAATCCCTCCAAGCACGGCCCTCTGCTCCTTAGCCTGGGTGGCTGGGTTTTGCGCCCTGAGGTGCTCCCTTTCTGCCTGGTTATCCCTCCCCATTCCTGGAGCTGAGGTGATTCTTGTCTTCTTTTGCAGCTGCTGCGGCCTGTGTACCAGGAGGATGCCATCCCCGAAGGTGGGTCTGTCCTCTGCTGCCGTCCCCGCCAAGCCCCAGAGATGTGAGCTCAGCTGTCAGGATCCCCAGCGCATTGACACAGACTCTCTTTCCCCTCCATGCCTGTTCTCCCTCCCTGAACCAGTGTCTCTCCTCCTTGGAGCCTGGACTGAGAAGGAAGAAGGAACCTTCCCACAGCAGTCTAGGACATGGTGTTCAGGATTCCGGTATTCGATTGGGACTCATTCCATTTTACTGAGAAACCAAAATGTGTTAGGTGCCATAGGCCACCCGGCCAGGCCCGCCCAGAAGAGGGACATGGAGGGCTCAAATCGGAGCTGCGTTATGGTGAACAATCCTTGCCCCCTCACTGAGCCTCAGTTCATCTATAAAATGGGGCTGACAGTTCCCGCCTCAGAGAGTTGTCAGGAGGGGTAAAGGAGAGACAGGCTGTGAGCAAGAGCGTGTCCACTGAGGGAGGCTACCTGCAAGGGTGTCTCTGGACTGGTTCTTCTCCTTTGGCCTTTGAATCCTAGCCCTGTGTTTTAAGAGCCAGGGAGAAAAGCTGAGCTTAAAACCAGGGCCTCCTCCCAGGATGCCTGAGATTCCAGTCTTGGTTGCTGGAGCTGGTGGGGCATTCCAGAAGGCCCTCCACGTGCCTGGCGGGGTCCAGCCAACTCAAGTCCAGCTGGTATCTGGAAGGCGGCCACCAGCCTTGCCTGGTGGTCCCATGCTCTAGCCCTTTCTCTAGTGCCTACAGAATGCCTGGGGACATCCTTCCTTGAGAGGGGCCTTTTCCCAGCCACTGGCAGACTCGCTTCCTTGCCATCCTCCCCATCCGTAGTGTGAAGTCGATGCTGGCTTCGAGTGGATACTTGGAAGAGCGCCTATACCTTTGGGGGGGAAAAGGGCTCCCATCAGGCTCAGAGCTGCTGATGGAAGACATCTTCATTCACTCCAGGGTAGGCCATTTGGATGGATGAGCCTGGTCTTTTGGCAATGCATCTGTGCTCCTTCTGGAGAGGAGTCTGATAGTTATTCAACACTGAGTTCTTAAAAAGCTTTTAGTCAGCGCATTAGGGTAGAGCGGGGTGTCTCTGCTAAATGGTGACTTCATTAAGGCAGGGCCTAGGCTGGCTCCTCTCTGCGGAGCCGGTGCTGGGCCTGGGGTGTGGCAGGCAGCGGGTACTCAGAACTTCAGCCGAGTGACCGATTGAAGGAAAATGATCCTGGCTGGTTGCCGCTGAGGTTTGCAGGCCTGTCGCAGAGCCCCGGAGCTGGAGACGGTGCCATTTTTGGTGGGGTAGCAGCGTGGGATTGAGCCCTTCTCGGCTTGACAGATGCCTCCAGAAGTCCACCCACCCCGGATCCACATTTTGATTCCCCTCTGAGAATATAGTATTAAGTGGACCAAGGACACAGTCATCTAAGCTGTGGAGAGAGGGACAAGTAAGGAGATGTGACTGGGTTAATAACAGTGGTAGCTTTTTGAAGGCATTGTACGAAGAACTTGACCTTCCTTCGCTGATTCTTCATTGGTAATGGCTCTCTCCGGTATGCAAGTGTAGCTTCACAGCTGCCAGTCCTGGAGTTCAGAGGAAGGGGTGGAGCTGAACCTTCCCTTAAACACACTTGGGGTTCCAGAGCCTGGGGCTGTCACCTCAGTGCCGACTTCTGCCTCCTCCTCTGGCTGGGCCGCCTGGCCTCTGGCACGGAGGGGTGAGTCAAGCCATCCAGAGATGACTGGGGTCTGGTGCCCTTCTGAGGCCTCGGGCGTTTGCTGCTTATAGTTGGCATGTTCCCTGGGGCTGCTGGTACCCTCAGCATTGTCCCCTGCCCTGCGAAGGAGCCCAGCCTCAGATTTTCCAGTGCCAGACTGGGATGGCTGCCAGGGCTCACCTCGGGAGCCAGAGCAAAGCCGAGCAATTACTGTGTTTGGTCAGTGGAGCAGGTGTTGTAGCAAAAAGGGGGTGACGTGGGGGTTTGGACTGGAGGATGTTAAAAGGTAGCAGGTGGGAAGCCAGAGCTCAGTAGCCTGGTTGCAACCTGGGCTGGTTTTAAAAAAAGATACTTGCAGAAAATCCGTTTTGGAGAGCCACGCCCACTTGCCGCAAGTTATCCAGGGCTGTGTGGAGATGGGGCTCTCAGGTGTGACCACTGCATGGGTTGGATCGATCTTGCTTTATACCCTACACTGGTTGAGTGTCCTTGGGCAGGTCACCCAGCCAGTCTAGGCCTCAGTTGTCTGGTCTATAAAATGGGGTTAAGCACACTTTTCCCACCTGAAGGCACAGGTACGTCGTACAGCTTATTTATGGCTCTGTAGGCCCAAGGCGTAGATGCTGTGACAGCCCCATGCTGCTGGGCTAGGGAAGGGAAGGTGGGGATTCTTTTCCAAGTCTGAGACTGAACACACAGGTCCCAGATTTTGGCATTGGCAAATGGTGCCCTTTAATTTTGGTCTGTTTTGCCTCAGTCCCCCACTTGTCAGTCCTGTGTGGTTTTGCCTTCTCTGGTCTAGGCTTGGTCATGTTCAGTTAGACTATTTAGTTTCAGCTGGACCCTGTGACCTCACTCACGGTATGGTTTGAGGCCCAGCAGCCCTGTCCTCACACCAGCCCCGCTGGGTGGATGGTCTGTCAGCTTGGGTTTGTGATAATCCCTCATTCATTCCACTCCTATAAGCCCCTTCCCTTCAAGACTGTGGTGAGAGCCCCCCCACCAGCCCCAGGGCAGACAAGGTGGCACTGTGTGTTGTCTCCACTTAGCAGTGGGGAAAACTCTGGCTCAGAGCGGGAAGGCACCTGTTCAGGGTTACATAGCCAGAATCTGGGGGAGCCAGTGCTCATGTTCATGTGTCTTGTCCAGCTCAAATCCAGGGCAGGTCTGGAGACCCAGGATGGGTTCTTTCAGCAAAGGAGAGAGGGCCTGGCAGCAGACACCCCTCTCTGGGGCTGGGGTCAGGGGCCAGATCAGAGGAGGGGTTGTGGAACTGCTTGCATCCATCTGTCCCTCTGTCCCTCCTCCCTCCCCCAGCCCCGGGGCTCACATTCTTTCTACTCTTCTCTAAGCCACTCCTTGAAGAGGCAGGAAGTGGTTTGAGTCTTGCCCCAAGATCTGGCTGTGATCAGTGGTCACTTGTGATGGGTATCTGACTTGTTTTTCTCACCCGGCTTGGTGAGAAGGGGCATGCAGTGGGCGGAGGAAGTAAGTGTAAGATCTTCTGAGCTGAGTTTTTCCTCTGAGGCCAGGACCTCGCGTTGGCGGGGAGCTTCCCAGAGATGTAGCTGGGCTCGGACCACCTGTTCACCCCCTGGCTGCCGGGACTCGGGGTGGGGGTGGTGGTGGAAGGAGGCCTAGGTCCTGGGATGTGGGCCAATTGCCCACCTGGCAGCAGCCTCCCCTGCCCCCCCAGCCAAGGCCATCCAGGTATTTGCTGAGCCTGAATGCGATGCACTTGGCCTCCTACCTGCTTGCACCCAAGAATCCCTGACTTTTTAGCTACTCTGTGTTTTGCTCCTCTGCCCGGTGGACATGACCCGATGAAGACCTGCATGCTATCTCTTGTTCAGCGTGGGGGGGTATCCAACAGTGTCCCCTTAAAGAGGAGCCCCTGCCCCGTGCAGCCTTCTGCTCTCTTCCCTGAAGCGTTTCTCTCTCTCCCTCTCTCCTTTTTCTGATTAGAATAATGAGTGAGTTGGTGGCTGACCAGAGTGCCTTCTGGCTGGCAGTGAAGCCTGGGATTTTCAGACTTTGCAGGGTGCCCGATCCACTTGCTTTTCTGAGTAGAGGAGCCACCACAACAAGTGCCACAATAAGTTAGCAGCTAACCTTTGTTGTGCTCGTAGCAGGTCCCAAGGAATTGTTCTAGGCCTTTGCTTGGAGCATCTCACTGAATTCTCATGGCAAACCACTGAACTCGGTTCTGTTACTGCAGTTGAGGAAACCAAGACTCTAAGGGGGCGAAGGGAGTAGCTGAAGGTCACCAAGCTAGTAAGCAGAGGAGAGGGATCTGGGCACAGCCACGTGGCCTAAGAGCTGGGGTTCTTTCCCGGGAACTGGCCCAGTAGGCGCCGCTCCTTGTTTTAGACCGACACAGGTGAGCCAGGCTGCCCCACCTCCGACCGCTAATAGAGGGCAGACTCCAAAACAGCTAGGAAAGCTCCCTGTCTCCACTACCACCGGACCTCCAGTCCCTCTCTTCATGGGACCCGGAAGGCGAGGGAACCAGTGAGCTGCGCTGGGCACGCAGAGGGAGCCGTGGGGCTGGTGGCCGCGTGTCTGACACCCAGGGCCGCCCAGCTGACTGATTGTTCTATGTGGGTCTGGTGAGGTCAGATCTTCTGATTTTTCAAACGTGAGAGATTTCCTGATTTTGAAAAGCATGAGGCCAAACTGATAGGTCTGACTTGGGCTCTGGACAGGAGGCGGGGACTGCTGCTTCCACCAGCTGGTGGTTCCCGGCTCCTTCTGAGTCCCAGAGTTGCTTCTTTATGGGTCAGTACCTCCCACCAGAGTGTGAGGGATTTCCCTGCAGCCCGAGACCCTCCTGAGGCCCCCTTCCATGTTCAGCACCTCACGCAGGGCCCAGCACGTGGCACACACTCAGTGATGAGGGACTGGCCGTGTCTGTGTTCTGTTTCTGCACAGGGGCTGCCTTCGCATGGAAATGCATCATGGTCCCCCATTTCTGTTCCACAGAATCTGGCAGTCCCAGTAAAGGGAAGTCGTACACAGGCCTGGGGAAGAAGTCCCGGCTGATGAAAACAGTGCAGACTGTGAAGGGCCACGCCAACTACCAGAACTGCCCAGTCATGAGGCCACACACCCCACATTCAAGCTATGGAACCTACGTCACTCTGGCCCCCAAGGTCCTGGTGTTCCCGGTCTTTGTTCAGGTGAGCTAGGGGCTGGTCCCAAGGGCTCCCTTGGGAGACAAGACAGAAGAAAGTCCTTCGCCCCAGGATCATTCCTGAAGATTTCCCTTTGGGGAAAGAAATGACTTCTGGTGCACAGGCTTCTGGGGGTTATCCTGAGGGAGCAGAGGTTTCCAGGGTGAAGACCAGGAGAGTGAGGGCAGGGAAGCCGAGCAATGAGGGGCTCTTCTCCCCGCCGCCTTTCTCAATTTTCCCTTTCTCTGGGGACAGGGCAGGCACACTACAGTTACTTGTTGGCACTGCCACGGGGCATGCTTGCTGAGGCTCCTGCTTTGTGGCTCGTCCAGTGGTTTGCTGTTTGGAAATGACTGAGGGAGAGCCTTGAAGCCTGGCGTCTTGTGTGTTCTCCTTGGTCTTAGCCAACGAGTCTGGCCAGTATGAGCTGGTGCCTGAGATTCATTTCGGTGCCCCTCTCCTACTCCTCCCTCTGCTCCTCCCTTCCCTTCCTCCCCATTTCCAAACCTCTGTGTCTTCCACCCCCGGATGCCATTGGTGTGAACATACAAGTGTCTTGTCTGTGTGCATGTACACACTTCAGAAGGGAAACCAAACAGCCTCCTGTTGTACATTTTCTACCCTTTTTCCTTTTTCAAATGGGAGTTGCAACAGGAACTTTCTCTGCGTCACTAAATACTCTTCCAGCCTTTGATCTGTAGCGGCCACACACGGCTCTAGCTCATGGACATGTATTTATTTAACTAGCTCTCTGTTCAGATAGACTTCTGGCTCCTTCTTTTGCTACTGCAAACAGCTCTGTGATGAAAATCCTTGTGCATGAATTGCCCCTTTGATTATTTTCCTTGGAAGAGAGCCCTGGAACTGACATGACAGGGTCATGGGTCATAAACATGTCAAAGGCTCTTTATATATATTGACAAATGGCTTTCCAGAAAGACCATGTTGGTTGGTCCTCTCATCAGCTACGTGGTCCCAGGGGCTTCATTTCTGACCACGCCTTCCTTCTCCATGGAACTCTGGTGGGTGACACCCTTCACCCCGGACGGCTCCTGCCTTTCTTTTGGTCTCTTCTTTTTCTCAGAACGGGACCGCGAAACTCTTGGCATTCACGGGGGCTATTTTTCATTTTCCTTTTAAAATCTTTACACAAAATGAAAATTTGTTTTCAGAAAGTTATAACAACGTTTAAATTGCAACGTACGTAAACTCAAAATGGCCTGATGCATGTATAGGTGAACCAATCATTGTAAAGGTGAACCAGTCATTGTATCTGCTGAGATAAAGCCATAGGCCATGCTGCCCCTGGGAGGCCACGTTTCCTCCTGATCCCAGCACCTTCCTCCCCTCCGGGCCTGCCCACGAGCCCAACTCCTGGATGGTCATCTCCTTGCTTCCCTTTACTTTGACCGCCTCCTTGTGCTTTCCTGGGGAACGTATTTTGCTTGGCCTCTTCTGGGACCTTGCTTCTTTAGCCTCACATCCTTGGTGATATCCACCCAGGGGGTTGTGCGTAGTGGACATTGTTTCATTATCTTTCTTCCAGAAACTGCTTGGTGTTGGGTACCTAGAAGCCATGTTATAAATACGCATGCCCCCAGGATAAGCCCTGATGGGTCATCCAGATCCTATGGAGCTTTCTCTGGGCTGGGCAGGGGGCAGGGGCTCCAGAGCAGACACAGGGTAGGGTGATGGGGTGGGTGAGAAGTTGGGGTGAAAATCGGTCCCTGGGGACTCCTTGCCAGGAAGGAGTCCCTTAATGCAATAGTGTTCTGCATGGAGAGCAGGGACTGGCTTGGCTCTGAAGGGACGGGAGAGACCAAATCTGTCACGAGGCTCTCAGGATCCCTGGCAGTAGGGACTTTCCCCGTGAGGCCAGAATGGGACAGATGGAGGAGAGTGGGGGTTAGAGGGCCCCAGGGCCCAGTGGAGTCGGACTGCAAGCACCTAAATGTGTGGTTGGACTTCCTGCCAGAACATGGCTCTTACGGAGGGGCTTGGTGGGGAAGGTGGCAGCCACAGTTCCGCCCAGCACAAGAGCATCTGTCTTTCTGTTTCCACCTGTGTGTGAGGGGGCGTGTGGGCTCTCGGGCTGGGGGGAGGCTGGAGGCTTCTCTCAGTCGGTCGAGAAGGTTCTCTGTGCCTGGCTCTGGCAAGCTTGCCTCTGCCCCACACCTCATCTCCCCCTGGCCTCTCTGAACTGCCCGCATTGTTTTCAGCCTTTAGATCTCTGTAACCCTGCCCGGACTCTCCTGTTGTCCGAGGAGCTGCTGCTGTACGAGGGGAGGAACAAGGCCATCGAGGTAAGGCTTACTTACACATGTGGCTTCACCAGCATCCTCCAGGCCCCTGCCTTCTCTCTTCCTTGTGGTCTTAGAATTGTACAGTCTCAGGGTAGAAAAATCCTGAAGTCTTCCCCCTCCCTCCCCTGCCATCCCCCTCCTTACCGATTGGCTACCCAGCTTATTCTTGTACATTTCCAGTGATGGGGAACTCACCACCTCTCAAAGCTGTTTAGTCCACCTCTGATAGTTAGGACATTTGCCCAGCCCTGCAAGACATCCCATTGTTTGTCCCAACTTCCCCTAAGGAGCAGGAGAGGCGGCAGTTGAGCCTGGCTGTGAGGAATGACTTTGTAGGTAAGAAGATTGGAACCATTAGCCAAAGAGAATTTTCTGAAGGAGCATCAGTTACTCAGGTTTTTCCGGGTCTGTATTAACCCAAATCCCAAATCCTCTTCTGAGGAATAAGCCTGTGATTTCTTCTGGGCTCTCCCTCTGCCAACAGAGGCCTGGGTGTGGAGATCATGCTGTTCTGCCTGGGAGCTGGCCTCTGCTTATCTCTAACTAGGGGAATTTCCCTCACCCACACAAGCCCCAGAGCTGGCTCGGGCCTGCGAAATCTTCTTGGCGCAGAAGCTGGAGCCCGGGGATCTGAGTGGCCTATCTGGGGGCTTGCTGCTGATCAGGTCAGCTGTGGGGCTTGGCAGAGCTGAGTGGCAGCTTGGGGGTAGAGGAATGATCGGGAAACCAGGAGGCAGGAAGCATACAGCCAGTTTCTGCTCTGCTGTTGGCTCACTGTGACTTCCCTGTCCTTCCTCAGTGCTCTCATCTGAGCCAGCGGGGGTGTGTGTCTTGGAGGTAGCTGAGGTTAGTGGATCACTAAGGGCCTGTTCAGCCTCAGCCTTCTGGGGCCTTATGTATAGCGGTGGCTAAGTGGGAGGCTGCTTGTGTTTTTTCTCAAAAAGGGGACCAGAAATCTCTCTTTCTCCCTGGGGAGACCGCATGCTTATTCCCACCACGCTGGCATCGCTCACCACATTTCTGGACGTCCTCTTGAGGAGCTTTCTTAGGAACCTTGGCATCCGTTACTGAGAGAGAAAGACTTCATCTTGGTGAGGGGCATTTGAGTTTTAGGAACAAAAAGTTTCTTGGAGCCATGCTTGATGAGTAAGTGTGTGATGGAGCTAAGTCAGGTGGCCAAAGGTCAGAGAGTGAGGTGTGGCTGCAAATTCCCAAGACCGAGAGGAAGGCAGAAATGGCAGCTCTCCGAAATACACACGTCTGTCTAAATTTGCTCTTTAGTTTGCCCTCTCGTCATTAGGTGCTCAGACACCCAGCACACAGTGTGTGTTCTCATGGTGTATGCACTTTACATAGCAGATCTTCACTTTGCTCCCACGGCATCCTCACGAGAGGCCCAGTTGTCCCCATTCTACAGATGAGGAAGCTGAGGCTCTGTTGAGATTGGCTGGAACCCCAGGGCCTCCTGGCTCATTAGGGGCAGGGCCAGCCTTAGCAGTTGGGTCTCTGGCTTGGAGCTGCTCTCCCATGCTGCCTCTGGCATGTTTGTTGAAAAATGGCCTGGCAAGCCCAGACTGGAGCCATAGCCTGATTATATTTACAATCCGTCCCCAAAATCTTTGTTTAGGGGCTCTTCGGAGTCTTAGAACTAAGATATCCTTTTTGAGGACTGAAAGAAGTGACTTGAAAACCAAGTAAATATATTTCTTTTTCATGAGATATGCTAGGAAGCCAATGCATGAATCTTGGGGCCTTCAGATCAAAAACATGAACCAGTTCAGGAGGGGCTTGGAGAAGTTTGTAGAACCACAGCATTAGTTGGGGCCTCTGAAGTTCTGTGTTCCTGTAACTTTCCAGATGATGGTTCCAGCCAGGTTTTAATCTGGAAGAGGCAGCCCCTCCAGGCACAGGTTTTGTTACTAGAGAGTGCTAAATTGTCAGTTTTGCCTTACCCGTAACAGAAGCCTTTATTCCTGGAATGTTCCCCCCTTGTTCTTCCTCTCTCTTCTCCAAGCGCACTCCAGTTGGCTCATGTCTGCAAGCAGATGCGGTCTCACACTGGGCTGCCCCACGTCACCCCCCTCCCAGAAGTCCCACACTTGAGTAACGTGCCCTAAAATCACAGGATTATGGCCTAGCCTCGCTTACACGTTCAAACAATAGCTGTTGAGTATCTACAGGGTAGCCAGGCCCTGAACTCAAGGTCACAGGGGAATTATGGGGCATAAGACGGACACACCCTTACTTTATGCACTGACTCACTGAGTTTACCATTAACTAAGGCGCCAAGGTCTTTTCTGCAAACTCTGCCTTTAGGCAAGATCTCCAGAGGAAGCTTGGTTAGGGCTACTTGGGAGAGGTGAACCTCCAAGTTGCAAAGATTTCTTAACCAAGCATAACCCTTGGCCCTCTGCGAAAGCAGATGTATCCTAGGAGCAGATGTGGGGAAGACACCTGGTGGCTCCCATGGCCTGTTGGGGAAGGCAGCAGGTAACTGGGCAGTGGAGACGGGCATCGCGCCATTGTGGGTTGCTACAGCTCCTTGTGGAGGAAGGCCAGCAGGATGCTGGTGACACAGGAGAGGGGCCCCCCCTGGCACACTTGCCCCTCTGCCCTGCCTCCATCTATGTGCCAGCTCTGTCCTTTCCCTGACCCGACCCTTGGGGAAATTCTCCATTCAGGCCTTAATCACTTCCTGTCTAGACCACATTCTCAGCTCTGGGAATTGGGGCCAGAGTGGTGGCCTGGAGCTTTTCTCACCTTGCCCATGGTTCTTCCCCAATGGCTGTCCACCTAGCTCTCTTTGAGCCTGGGACATTTTTTGACATTTTAGGTTCCTGGCAGACTGTCCCCCCACCCCCACCCTGCCCCCTCCAGCTTCCCTATGAGTCCAGAGGTGACTGCCAGATTTCTTTTGAGTGGGAAAGCCTACAGGTTTGCGTAGAGAATCAACCCCTGAGATCCTTCTCAACTCTTAGATCGTTTTCTACCCTTAGCTTCTTTCCTTAGCTTCACTTTGGGTCCTTTGCTTTTCTCTTTTGGTCCCTGCTTGGATTGTTTCACGTTCAGGGGCAGGACAGCTGTAGGCATCTTGCTACCCCTTCATATTGGGAGAGCTTTAGGGTCAGCCAGACCTGGGCAGTGGTCCCTGGCTGTGTGCCCTTGGACAGGTCACTTAACCTCTCTGAGCTGCAGGACCCGCATCTATAAATGAAGGCAGTGATGTTATTTATAAATAAGAACCCACTGAGCAGAAAGAAAGAACTTAACAGATGGGGGCTTCTTTTAGTCCGTGTTGGGTCAGGACTGTGGTTTGGAAGAGGTACGGAGAGAGTCACTGCCAAGATCCTTCTGAGCCCACAGTTTCGGAGCTCTTGTGTTTGGTCCCCATTGGAGAAGCTAGAGTCTCTGAGAGCCTCCTGCTCAAGGACACCCCTGTTGTCTCTGTGGCCCAGCTTCCTTCAAACCTCTCTGTTTGCACTGTGCTCAAGAAGCCAAGGGGTCCTTGAAAAAAATTTATATATTTTTAAATCACAAAAGTAATAGACTGTCCTGTCATACGATGCAAATGAAACAGAAATGTAGGAAGTGAAATTCTACTCATGAAGAGTGGTATCATTGACATGTAAAAAATGTATACATTTACAGTTTTATTAGATAAAATTAGATTGAACTGTAGGCATTTTGGCACATCGCACTCTTTGGCTGTAGATGCTGTTGAGATGCTGTTGAGAACATCCTTATAGTTTCATATTAATTTCATGTGTAATTCATATTACATATCCTTGTAAGTAGAGCATTAGAGGTGGATTTCTTAGGTCACCTGGAACAGTCGGAGAGCTAAATGTCACCATGTTAACTTTCGAAACTGTAGCAACCATCCCGCACACGCTCGCTGTGGCCTTTGGGGGTGCGTGCTGAGCCCTCTGGCTCTGACTCTTACCTCAGAAGAGATGAAGTGTCAGGTTTTGACACCTCAAAGGGAAGTCCACAGAATTAATAACATTTTGTTTTCTTTGGAGACTCTAAAATTGGATTTTATTGCTTTTAACTAAAGGCCACTGCAAGATTTACAAAACAAAGAACAGTGTGATCTTCCGTGGCATTACGGGATCAAGCGGATTTTTTTTTTAGCCTGAAACTATGCTAAGCATGCCTGTTGGTTTACCTATAATGTCTAAAAATAGCATTCGCCTTTTATTTTTGGAGCAGCTAGAGAATAAAAGGGATAAAAGTCACATACGTGTCCGTTTTGGAGTGTAAGTAACTGGCTTTTTCTCAGGCTGATCATGCATTAATGCAGTTAAAATTATCCTTGAGGAATGTGATAAGAAGACCTTACACTGCTTAATGCTTCCATTCAGTCTGCCCAGGGATCGTGACAGAAGCCTATGAGAGACCGAGACAGCTACACTTCCCTATCTGTATAGACGAGAAAACCAAAGCTGAGGGTTCGGGGTCCCTAACCAAGTGTTCATGGCTCCGGAGTGGGGAGCCTCAGGACTTCTGACTCCAAGGGCAGTGCTCTTTAAGCCAGACGTGTAGAGGAGAATACAAGCAAATGTGCCAATATCCCGCAGCTCGAGGGTGGCACCCAGCCAGCTTCTCTGGGAAGTCAGAAAGATGGCCTGGCGGGAGGTAGGCAGTGGAGAGGCCTGCAGGGGCCATGTGCTGCGGGAGGTGAGGGTCGGATTTTATCCATCTCCCTGCCCCTCCTCCCACCCACTGTGAAAGTGTAGAAAACACTAGAGCAATCTAGCGTAGTGTAGAAAACACTAGAGCAAAAGGGAAGTCCTGATGCACATCATGTCTCTGTCCTTGGCGGAGGCCACACTGAGAGTCTGATCCTCGTTCTGCCCGAGATGACGAGGTTCCCTTACCCAGACCTCCCGGGGAGGTTGTGGCCGCTGGGCTCTGGGCCAGCAGAGCGGCCAGTTCAGTGTGCTCCGTGGTGATGCAGGTGACGCTCTTTGCCTACTCCGACCTGCTGCTCTTCACCAAGGAGGACGAGCCGGGCCGCTGCGACGTCCTGAGGAACCCCCTCTACCTCCAGAGCGTGAAGCTGCAGGAAGGTAAGTGTGTTTCCCAGGGATGCCCTGTGCTCCCGCCTACTTGCCCCGAGTCCCACTCCTCCCAGCGGCATGGATGCCCCAGGGCTTCCAGCCATCAGTGGGGTGTCTGAGCATATGTGGTGGGGTTATGTCCAGCCCCCGGGGCTGCGGGGCTCTCGGAGGCCGGCATTCCATGCTAGGCTGTGTGGCCTGAGCTTCGCTGGAGGCTTCTGGTCCAGACAATGTTTCAGGAGGTGGTGGGGTGGAGAGGGCTGAGCTCCAGCCTCGGACAGACCCATGTCTCAATCTTGGCCCTGCCCCCCTCCACCTGTGACCTTAGGCACATCTGACTCAACCCCTTTGCCTTTGCTTACGTGTAAGCGGGGCTCCCGGTGTGGGGAAGACAGTTGAACAGATTTGGGAAGGTCGTGTGCAGAGGGCCCGGGCCATGCCAGGTCCCCAGCCCCACTCACCACACACAGCCAGGACCCGAGAGCGCTGCTCGTATTCCTCCTAGCTGTGTCACCCAGGCCAGAGCCCCTGGGAGCAGGGGCAGGGGGAGCCTGAAGCCGATGTCCCCCGCCGACTTTCCAAGGTGCCTCCTCCACCGGGGACCGGGAAGCCTGCTGGGAGTATCTGCTGAGCGGTTTGGTTTGGCGCCTGAAGTCTCTGCCGAAAGGGGCTCGATTTCCTCTCCCAGATTATGAAAACAACAACAGACCTGTTTGAGCACGGGCGACAGGGGCAGAGAGGAAAATATTACCCAGTGAAAGAATTCTGTTTTGACGGGTTTTGCTCCAGGAAAACTTCCTGCCTGTTTGCGGACCCGTCCCGGGTTCCTGTGTGTTGGGCGCCCCCGCTGTTCTTCGTCCTCAGAAGCCCAGGGAGTGTGAGAACCTCCACTCTGGCTGCCCCACAGGAAGTCACTTATAACTTCTCCTTCTCTGCCTCAAACTTTCTCCTGCCCACTGACCAGGGCGGCCCCTGAGGGGAAAAAGCCAGTCATCTCTCATGGAGCCGGCCCCTCCCACAGGGCAGCGGGGAGCAGCCCTTTGAGCAGAAGCGGCTCTGACCCTGGCTCCCTGGTGCCCACCCGAGGCAGGGCAGGTGAGAGCTAGAGCGACTCTGCCCTGGGCTTCGCTGCCCCTCCCGGTTTCCCTCAGACCCAGCTTCCCCTGCAGCCCCCTTTCTCCTGTCCCTGCTGCACCCCTGCACGTGTCCTCACACGCACACTCATGTGGTGTCGCCCCTTCCTCTGCGGCCTGCTCACCCCAGCTCAGACAGTCAGGACCCAGGCAGGGGTGGGCTGATCGGTAACAAGTCCTGACTAATTATGAGAACCGAACCCTTACCCAGTTGTGCTCATCGCCCAGTCTGGGGCCACAAGCCCAGGACCCTCATCTGCTCAGCCTCCTGCTAGAAGGAGGGAGGGGAAAGAAGAGGGGCTCCACCTGGCTCTGCTTTGTTGGGGGGGGGTTAGGGTGGGAAAAAGAGGGCAGTGGAAGAGCTGAGGGTAGTAGCCAGGGCTCTGGGCTCTGGGCTCAGCTCTGCAGCTAATGTGCTGGGTGACTTCAGCAGGTTCTCTCCCTTTCCTGGGCTCTGGTGTCTTGGACTGTGGAAGATGGTTTGGATGAGCCCTTGATGTTCTTTCCCAGCTCTGACACCTCCACATGGACCCTGAGGTTGCTGTGAGATGCTGGACGGTGCCCAAATGTCCTACCTCCACCCCTTGGAGTGTGGTTGGGGGTGCTCGGCTGGGAATTAGCTGGATCTTCCCCTCCTGGAGCCCTCAGACCCAAGCCTTGAAGTTAGAGTCAGCGTGAGCTCGGTCTTCACTGGGTGGCGGCTGGTCAGAGTGGGTGGTGCGGGGCCTGAGGTGTTGCAGAGAAACCTTCCAGATGCTGAGCTCATGTGAGCAATAGCCTTGGGCAGGCATGGCTTCCTTGAGGTGGAGGCCACATCCTCTCTGAGCCAGTGGTGGGGGTGAGGGTTCCCCGGGCCCGCTCTCCTCAGGAGGGATGACCACGGCCACCTGAGCCTTCTGGACTGACACGGGTGTTGGGGCGTGTGTGCGAGTAGGCATGTGTTCTGCGCTTGCTGGGACGGTTGGGTGCGGATGTGTTGTCTTGCCCTTCCCCGTCAGTGTCAGCCAGCCAGAGTGAATGTGGCTCCTCGGGGACATGTCTCAGTGACACTGAGCAGTCAGGTGCACGTCCCATCCCTGAGATTTTTCTCCAGGCATCAGAGGAGCCCCTGCCTCCTCCTCTGAGACAGGCTTGTGGGTCCAGTGTCCCCCTCTCCTGCAGTCAGAGTTGGAGTGGTGGAACCCAGTGTCCTGAATCCTGGTGCCCGTCTTCCAGCCCGTGTCCTTGGCCCCTATAGACACCTGCCGCTGCAGCCAGGGCCTGAGTGTGGGTTTTAAGAGGTCCACGTGGGGTCTCCACTGGAGCTTCTCGTGGCAGAATGGTACCTGATGAAATGTGGCTCATGCCTCCCAGCTGTGTCTCTTTCAAGTCAGCATGTGGGAAAAGTTCAGTCTGGGGCAAAGAGGATGGGAACGAGGAGCACACGTGGCCTTTCCTGTGAGCTAGGGCTGGTGAGGGCTTTTCCCCGGAAGGCGAGAATCTACCCCACCCAAGGACCAATGACTCCCGTGTGTGACTTGCCTGAATGGAGCTTAGCTCTGCCGGCCAAGCGTCCTCCTAGGGTCTAGCATGAGGCTCAGAACATTGCTGGTGCCTGGTGAATGTTGCTTGGCTGAGTGAATGTGTGACTGGCTAGGAGACTAGAAGCGCTGCCCAGCTTCGGGGCTGGAAAGCACCCTTCTCCACGGCTCCCAGCTGGTGGTGGCCACTTAAACCTTAAGCTGGCCCTCCTCCTGCCCAGCATCCCCCCAGCTGCAGCAGGTCTGAACGGCAGTGTAATGGGAACAGGCGGAGAGCTCGAGCTAACAATTGGGACATCTCCGGTCGTCCGGGGCCCATTGTGGCCTCTTCCTGTCTCTGTCGCCAACTGGTTTTGCTGGTCTTTGTGTTTCTCCCTCCCTGGGTGGCCAGCATCCTGCCCACAGGGTGTCTTCCTGGCCTGCTGTGGTCTCTCAGGATGGCCTGGAGATGTCCAGCTGATTCTTGGGCTCTCCATCCACCTTGGGGAGCCAGGTGCGCAGGCTTGGAAACCCAGTGGCTTAGGTCCCAGCTGCTGGAACGCTTGGAGTTAAATTTAGTCAGTTGACATGTGCTGAGTGCATCCTCAGAGCTCACCTGAGTGCTGGCTGCCAGGTGATAGCAGGGGAAGAGACACGGTCCCACCTCTGGGGCCATGCAGATGTGTAAACTGGTGCGAGGAAGGGGGAGCAGAAATGGGACCCAGGGGTCGGAACACGGGCTTTAGAGGCAGCCGTCCTGGGTTCAAATCTCAGCTCTGCCCCTCACTCACTGCATGCCTGTACAGCTTGTTTTCTCTCCCAGGGTCTCAGTTTCTGCAACTGGAAAATGGGAACAACATGCCTCCTGGCTTGTCACACAGCATAGGGAAGGCTTGTCCGATGGTTGAGTTTGGGACCTCAGACTAGGCTGGAGAGGGCTCTGGGAACATGACAGAGGGGTCAGACTTAGGTGGGGAAAACATCTCTGTGCCTCTGGGACTGTCTCTGCACAGCCCACCGTCCTTGGTCGGAAGCAGGGTTCACCCAGGGGCCGGTGACTTCTGTGGAATTTCAAAATGGTGACGGCAGTTGGACTGTTGGATGGAAAACCCAAATGTGGGCTACCTCTGTGTCCCTTTTTACTCACCCCACATTTCCACACTCTGGAAAGCCCAGAGCCCAGTCTTGTGTCCCAGAAGGGCTCCTAAAAGGGTGAGGTTGCTCGCCTGGCTCAGCCACCTCGTGGCCTGCTGCTCTGCAGCTGCGGCTCCTTCCTGGCACCCTGGGCTCCCGAGGCTTGCTGTCTCTTTATGAGGCTCCGAGCCATGCTGAGCACTGCCCCCATTCTGTCCTTCTCTCAAGTGCTGCCAGGACAAGGCTGTGACAGGGAGCGGATTTCAGGGGCGGTTCGGGGTAATGCGGGAGGGTGGTGGCAGGGGGTGTCACAGCCCAGGAAAGTTGTCAAGTAGTCATCAACCACCCCTCGCCATAGGGAATATGTCTGAGTTTCCCCCCAAACTCAGCCTCCTGTCTTCCCGAGGCTCCCCTCTCCTTGGCTTTCCCCTCCCTTCTAGAGCCTTCTATTCTCTCACTGCCAGCTTCTAAAACCCACATTTCTGTTATTTTCTCACATAGATCTTTTTGTTTCTCCCTTGGCACTAAGATCTGGTTCTGGAAAGTCAAGGAGACATCCAGTACGTTTTCTTAAACAAAAGAAACCACCTCCCCTTGTCTCCACCCTCAGCAAGGCAAGAAGTTGACAGAAGCCTCCAAATGAGAGTTTCTCAAACATGATGGACTTCATAGGTGGGGACTTCTCCCTCCCAGCCCTCCTGTAGGTGGGGAGAAGTAGAAGGATTTCTTCTAAGTCCAGAGTGTACCTCCCACTGACTATTGGCCTGTTTTTCTCTGGATCTTGCCAGCACCCCTGGCCCTCATTTTGCCCAGGGAACTGCCCACGTGCTTGCTCCAGGTGGGGGGCCTGGCTGTCACCCACACGAGGGTCCTCACTCACGACTTTTCTTAGGAATTGGCTTGACCCACTGTCTCTGTTACTTTGTCACCTTTACTTTGCAACACATTTTGGTTTATTGGACCATTTCTTTGATTCCAATGTGTGTTGAGCCCATTTCCTCACATGAATCATGAATCACATGAATCACATGAATCATGGACGATAACAGCCCCTGTGTCCTAGGGGTTGTGGCAAGGGCTGGACTTATACACGGACAGCACGGGGCACAGTAAGCGTGTGGGGTTTTCTACAGGTGGAGTGGTCTTGAAAAGGACTACCTGCCCAGTGAGGTCAACTGCTTGAAACTCAGGAAGTTCCTAACCGTCCCTGGTCTGTGCCCAGAAGAATAAGGCCCGGTGGGGAGGGATGCCAGGTTCCGAGGAGCAGCCCGCAGTAGTCAGAGAAGGCGCAGGGCTTCTTCCACACGCTTGCTCGCCGTCGAGCCACACTTTGTGCTTCTGTACCTCGCTGCCTGTGCCCATGCTGTGCCCATGCCCTCCTCCTTTCTTCCCATCCTGCATTCAAGTTCAAAAGGATCCTCCTGCAAGAAGCCTTCTCCGGCAGCCAGGGCCATCTCTTGGTCTGTGTGTTTCTGAAGCAAATACAGCTTCTGTAGCTCTTCCGCCTTCACTCCTCTGCGGGAGGAGCGGGGAGCCTGACGCTCCTGCCCAGCGGCTCCCAAATGGGAGGTGAAGAATGGGTGAATTTGGAATTCAAGACCGGGCCTCTAGGAAGACACACCAAGGAGCTGGGCCTGGGTTGGGAGGCCGTCTGTGGGTGACATCCAGCCCATGACTGGAGGGGGATCTTGAATCTGTGTCCCTCTGGGTCCCTTAATACAGGGAGCCTGGAAAGATGGAGGCCTCCTGAGATGGACGACAGCTTCCCTGCCCCAGGCGGTTTGAGGCCCAGAGGTGCTCCTGGATACCTGTCCTGGGGGTGGGACCACAGCATTCCTTGGGTGACACTGACCTGCGGGCCGAGGCCCTATTGCCATGTCTCCATCTGCTTAGTTACTTAGTGGGCTTTCCTCCGGTGATTACCCCGTCCCCCGGGCCTGCCTCTTCCTTCTCCTCCTTCCAGGAGGTACCACATACAGGCTTCTGGACGAGCAGCTGGCGGTGCTAGGGCAAGCTTCTTGGTCTCTGGGGCCGACGCTAACGCAAGTCTCACTTGTGTTCCCTCCAAGGTTCTTCAGAAGACCTGAAGTTCTGTGTGCTGTATCTAGCAGAGGTGAGTCCTTGCCTCTAGATCCACAGAGAGCTCTGTGGCCTGGCAGTGGCGGGAAGACATTGGTCTGGGTATAGTCCGGGCCTCTGGGGCCAGGCTCTGTAGCATCTCATACCGTGGTCCTGGGCAGGGTTGCTGCCCTGTGAAATGGGGACAGCAGTCCCTGTCTCAGTGCCTCTCACCTCTGTGTGGAGGAGCAGTGGGCGCAGAAGTGTCTAGAAGGGGGGGTGCCGGGGTGGCTCAGTCAGTGAAGCATCTGCCTTTGGCTCAGGTCATGATCTTGGGGTCCTGGGATGGAGCCTGTGTCAGACTCCCTGCTCAGCGGGGAGCCTGCGTCTCCCTGTTCCTCTGCCTGCTGCTCCCCCTGCTTGTGCGTGTGCTCGCTCTGTCTCTCTCTTTCTGTCAAATAAATAAATAAAATCTTTAAAAAGTGCCTAGAGAGGACAGAAGGACACTGTGATCCCCTACTCGGGACACCTCGTCTCCAGCACCTGGCGGGGTCATTGTGAGGATGTGGCCTGACCCCCATGCCTCACCTGATTTACTTTGTTGGTAGTCTTTCTTCTGGAGGTTGCCCTCATTCTTACGCCTGCCTTTCTCCTCTTTTTCCAGGCAGTCCCACCCATGACCCCTCCTACAGCATCTTGTCAGTATTTTATTTTATTTATTTATTTTCTTTTTAAAAGATTTTTATTTATTTATTTGACAGACAGAGATCACAAGCAGGGAGAGAGGGAGAAGCAGGCTCCCTGCTCAGCAGAGAGCCCGATGTAGGGCTCAATCCCAGGACCCTGGGATCATGACCGGAACTGAAGGCAGAGGCTCAATCCACTCAGCCACCCAGGCACCCCTTGTCAGTATTTTAAAGGGCCGGAAGGTAATAACACCTTTACCTGGGCCCGCTAACGCAGGCTAAAGAAAACATTAAGTGTCTGTGTTTTGGGCCGGAAGGACGCCCACTCAGTGTGACTGGTATTCCTGCTTGTCTCGGTCTGAGCAGAAGCACATATGGGCAGTGCTATGCCTTTGTTGAACAAAATCAGGCAAACCACTTACTGCCTGATATAGTTTGGGAGATCCATATCATCAGACCAGGGGTTTGATCACAGAAGTCTGTGGTGATGAAAAGGCTGAGAGCCACTGAGCCATCCAGACTCTTACACTTGCAGCAGATTTTCTGTTCCCAATCTCATGTCTGCTCCTAGGAGCAGGGGCAGTATCTGTTCCAAGCAAGGATTCATTAACCCCGTTTCTGTCCTCTGCTTCTGCTTACATCCGTCCCTCCTAATAGTCCTGGGAACCGGCCAGTCTTGTGGGACAAGACGCTCTGGGTAGGGCATGGTCTACACTAGCTGGCCAAGAGGAATACACCCTTTCGAGAAGGAGTGTGTATGTCGCTTGTGACTGAAAATCATTCCTCTGGTTCCTGCCTATGAAAAGAGGTGCAGGCCTCCGAGAGAGTCCCCTGTGGGGACCAGACGCCTGGGGGAGAAGACAGAGTTGACCAGTTAGCTTCATGGTAAGGCAGAGAGTTCCAAAGGGCAGTAGGCATTGTCGGAGCTGAGCTGGGGACCTTGGCTGCCCCCTGACCCGAGGGCCAGGAAGGCATTGGATGTCTCCCCCTGCCCCATGTTGGCACTCTTCTATCAGGCCCAGGAAGCAGCCGGCAGAGGCCCTGCAGAGCCGATGGGGATTCAAGTCCGTGGAGCTCCGCAAACAACCTAGCAGCTGTGAACAAGGCTGGGGAAAGCCAGAGCTTTGGCCCCTCGGCCTTGCCCTCAGGCTTCCAGTTCTCCCTGGCAGGGTCTGAGATGAAGCTCCAGGTTCTTTAATGCTGGGAGAGCTTCCTGCCAGCTGGTTTGTGCGGCCCAGAGAAAAGCACTTCTGCTCATTGGCTTCCAGGGACCTGGGACCTCCCAGCTCTCCGAAGACTGCCGAAGGGTATTGATCCCCTGCCTTTTAGTTCAGTTAAAGTGCCAGGAGTTCTGAGCCAGAGGGGCTGGAAGATGCGAGCTCACAGGCAGCCAGAGGCCTCTGTTTTCTCCGTAGAGGCTGTGGGGAGAGGCACGTCTGGAACAGGAAGCCAGGGTGCCTGCTTGTCCTGCTTGTCCTGCTGGTTTGGGATCCCATGGGGAGCCCCAAACTCACGTCTTCACGGGACCTTCTGACAAGTGGTGTATCTTCATAGTCTAACACGCAGGTGGCTCCTGGAAAAGAAAGTGAGGCAAGAGAGTCAGGAGTTTGAAGGGTTTTCCATGGAATCCAGAAAGCCTCAGTTGCCTGGCTGGCCCCAGCTTTGGGTGTTTCCCTGCAGTAGGTCCTGGGTGGGATTGTCCTAGGCAGCACTCAGCCCTGGGGCCTCTGTTCTCCAGGACAGGAGTCCCTCAGCCCCTGCAAACCCAGGGGACCGACGCAGCCCCCTGCTAGCTTGAGGGCACTGGGATCCCTGGGACAAAGGGCATGTTGGTCAAGGACCATTCGCTTAGAATCTGATCCACGCTCCATTTATTGAAGAGTCTGTGCTCTGGGGTTAGGAAGACCTAGACTTGAATCTGGCTCTGCCGTTTCCTAACTGAGTGATCTGGGCAAGTCACATACACCTCTCTGAAACAAGGCTGAAACAAGGCCTACCTGGCAGGGTTGTCGTAATGATTAAATGAGATTCAATAAGATACCCTGACCAAAGCACTTAGCACAGAGTCTGGCACACGGTGAGTGCTCCGTAAATGGGAGTTATTATTATTGTCAGCTTCATAACGGGGGGAGAACTTTTCGTATTCATTTATTCTCCATTAGAGACATCACTAATGATTTATTGACCTTTTAAAAAGAAAGCTAAGAGGAATATCTCATGTTCCTTGTAATGTACACACAGAGTTATACAAATGTGGTCAGATTACAGGCTCTGGAGGAGGCAGAAGGCAGACTTTGAATCTCCTTTCCTGAGGTCTCCTGGGGCTGCTGACTTAGCCTCTCCAAGCCCCAGTGTTCTCGTCAGAAAAATGGTTAACAGCTGTGTCTTTCTTTCCTACCTGGGTCGTCAGGTCATTAGAATTAAAAGAGAGGTTCATCAAGGCGAGTGAACAAACAGTAGCAAAAGGGGTTTTGGTTCCTACAAAGATAATACTCGTTCAAGAACGAGGAGGTAAGGCAAGACAGGGTTTTTAAGGATGCCAGGAGGACCTGGGTTTCTGATTGGATTTGAGGATGTTTGAATGCAGAGGCCCAGGCCCAGTACTGCCCCATCAGGAGCCCTGTCTCTGGGTGAGTGACGTGAGGATGCCTTCAAGCCTGCTTGGGGCCGCAGCCCTTGATTCTGGTATTTGAGGGCTCAGTATGCAGTGGCATCAGAAGCAGTGAGTTAAATCACGTGGGGATTAAGAGAGAACATTCATATCGAGCCCCCAGGCATGCAGTGGGGTCCCTGATTTGGACAGATGTATGCAGATGGGAGTTCAGCTTCCCTGGAGGGAGTTGGTTCTGTGCGTTCTCTCTTTACCAGACCAGCCTCCAAAACAGGAGCCTGGGGGGCAAGGAGCCCCTCAGATGTTTGCCCATCTAGGACAGCCAACCCCTGGCCTCTGGCCAGGCCTGGGTTTAGGTCTTTGGTAGCTCAGAAGGCTTCTGGATTCCCTAGCCTTAGGAGGCTTTCCACTTCAAGCTCTCAGGGCCAGAGATTCAGCCCTGAACTCTCCTGCTGAATCAGGTCATATGGTCACCATCCCAGGCAGAGGGAAGTATGATTTTCTAAAAAGAGATTATCCACAGGACAGGGAAGAAGAAGTGGTTCTTGTGGGTGTCAGTAAAATGGAGAGAATCATAGCCTCTACCTGGCGAGGTTGTTGGAAGAAGGGCCGAGACCCCACCGGTAAAGCACTTAGTGCTGTGAGGGGTATGGCATGTCGGGGGGTGTCTCAAGATGAGGACGCTGGCAGCCCTGTCACTGTGAGGGGAGTCTCTCCTGCTGTCCTATAGGAAGGGGCCACCGTCCTCGAGCCCAGAGCAGTGTAGAATAGTACAAAACCGTTCCAGCGAGCTCTGTAGCTGCTCTGAGAGCCGCTGGCTGGCATTGCTCTTTGAAGGCCTTCGTGCTCGGGTTGCTTAGGGCCCAGTCTGCAAGGGGGAGCATTCCTGCCAGCCCTCGGCAGCCCAGAAGTCTCTGAGGGGGCCTCCTGGGTTTGGGGGAATCAAATCTCAACGGGTGTTTCTGCAAGTCTCTGAGCCTGCCTTCTGCTGCTCACTGGCATTTAGAGCTGGAGGAGGCCCTCAGCCTCTCCGAGCCTTGGTTTTCCTCTTCCTTGGATTGGGAGTAACCATCTAAGTCCTCCCTAGCTCCTCGTGGGATTGTCAAGGTCAAAATGGGAGCATAGATGGATGGGAAAATACTCTTTAAAATAAGTTAGATAAAATGAACTATTATTAAGGCAGAATTCCTGCTTTGGCACAGAAAGAGAAGAGGAGGCCTGGCTCCGGGAGATTAAGGGATTTGCTGAAGCCCAAAGAGCTAAGTAGAGGCAGGGCCAGCTTTGTGGAGAAATGGCCTTTCTAAGCTGGAAGGGACCATGGTCCTTGCCTCTCCCCTCACCTGGCAGGGGAACATGATGAGACGGAGCACAGGGCCCTCGGGTCAGCTCCCGCCCTAGCTGGCTTCCCTCCCGGGAATCTTGGGGTCTTTTTTGCTGGGCTTGTCCTTCCCCTGCAGTGGGATGGGGGTTCTGAGAAGTGGAGGAATCCGTTGTTAAGTGGGAGGATTTCCTCCCCATATCCGCCCAGTTCCCTGAAGCTAAGGCGAGGCGATTTCTTCCCTCTCCGATGATTTAGGAAGATCAGCTTCTGAGCACTTTGGGGCAGGAGAGGAGTGGCTTGTGCTCTGGGAACACTTAGCATGGGAGCTGGCCCCGCCCCAAGGGTGGCATCCCTGAGGGTTGGCGGGGGGGGGGGGGGGGGGTGGGGGGGGTAGTGGCAGAATTGAGACTGTTGCACGTGGTAGTTGATGATGCTGGTAACCATCTCAGCTCAGAGCCCTCACATGTGCTGTTCCTTCTGCCTGGAACAGTTTCTCCCAAGCCCTTGCCTTGCTGGCCTTTAGTTTTCCAGCCTTCACCCAAAAGCTGCCCCTGTAGAGAGGCCTTCTCTGACCACCAGGCTCAAGCAGCACCTCTCCCTTTTGGCCTTTTCCCAATTAGTAATGATATTATTTCATTGTTTATTGGTTTATTGTCTCTGCCCCAACCTGAGTGCCAGAGCTCAGTCTCTCTTAGTAGAGTCCCTGACATGTAGCAGGTACTCAATAAATATTTATTAAATGAGCAAAGTGTGGAGTGATAACAACGGTAGCTGCTGTCTGTTGAGGCCTCCGATTGTTCTCGTGACTTACCCGCTCTCGAGCTCTGAGAGGGGGTGATGTCGTTACTGTTCCCATTTGACAGCCTTTCCTGAGGTCCACAGGTAGGAAGTGGCAAAGCTGGAATTCAAGCCAGGCCTGTCCAATTGCAAAACGAGGAAGGACTGCATAGAAACACAGTCTTTTTCTCAGTTCCAAGCCATCCAGCTCCTGCTCTCAGCTCCCTGGCTGAGCTCATGTAATCACAGCCCTGTGAGGTTATAATCAAATTCCAGCGGAGTCGGAAAGAGCCTGCAGTCCCCTGACCAGAGTGTTCTAGAGTGCATGATAGCCCTGGGCCTGCTCGACTGCCTCCAAGCCCACCCCCGCCCTTCCCCCCAACATGTTCCAGCTCCCCAGGGCCACCTCCCTGGGTCTCGGCAGCGCCCTGATGCTTGTGCCAAAGCTGGCCTGGCTTTGACCTCATCCCGGAAGTCTCTCCAGGAGCCAGAGCTTACCGAGGCCATTACTTGCCAAGGACTGTGCTGGGTCCAGATGGAAAGGGCCTTCCTGGAAGGATTTTCTAGTCTAGTTGGGGGGACGAGATGGCACTTAACCGGGTTAGATGGCAAAGTGGGATGGGAATGACAGCAGTGGCTGTGCTGGTGTCTGTCCTTGCACTTGGCTGGGCTGAAAGACCCCGGGTCGGGTCGGACCCAGCTCCTGTGCCAGGCACTGGTGTAGCTGTAGGGGGCCACGTGACTACGCCTGCCAAAGACTTCCTGAAGGGACCTGAGTTTCTGTTTGAGTTCTGTTGGTATGTCTGTCCAACTGCCCATCTAACCTGGGCTTTGTGATCAGATCCTGCGTCAAGGTCAGGGGGAGGGGGGCTTTGTGAGCAGGAGGTGGGGTCCTGACTCCACAGGGCATCAGAGGGCTAGAGACCTTGGCCCTCTGGGTCCCCCATGTGTTCCCCCAGCTGCCGCCTTGTGCTGCCTGTCCCCGGGGGTGACCTCACCGTTTCTGTCCTGTGGCTCTCCACAGGCCTCCACTGTGTTGGGAACTAACGCCTCCCCCCGCACACAACCCGCGGGCACACACCGCGCGCTCGCCAGCTGGCCCCCGATCCAGCTTCCCTGCTCCTCGGGCTGCCTCGATGTCACTGGGGATTAGTGTGCATTTGTGGCTTTTAGCTGGCCCTCCCCTCCCTGCTGCAGCCTCACCCTCTGGAATCCAGGGATGGGCTTGGGCCTGGGAGCCCCCTGAACCAGGGAGCAGCCCTGACCATCCTCTCCTCTGTTTGCCCTGACGTCAGAAGGCAGAGTGCTTATTCACTTTGGAAGCGCACTCACAGGAGCAGAAGAAGAGAGTGTGCTGGTGCCTGTCGGAGAACATCGCTAAGCAGCAACAGCTCACGGCTTCGCCCCCGGAGCGCAAGGTAAGGGCCTTGCTGGCGGCCACGGCCCTGGCTGCCTGGCTTCCCCTCCCCAGCCCGGACCCTCAAGCCTCCGCATTGAGTCTGGGACCAGCTCCAGCTTAGGACTTGGACCTGAGCAACAAGCTCTTGGCAGGGAGGCCGGTGCTTGAATGTCTCTCCCTCTCGGCATGTCACGAGGTCCACTGAGTGGGTTTTGCATGGCTCAAGTAGAGCGCGGCGCCTAAGGGAGCGTGGCCATCGCTTCTCGGCTCCATTAGATGGTTTGCCTCCGGCCAGGTCGAATTGGGGTTGGCCTTTTGCTGCCACCTGGCAGGGAGGCCCCCTCTGCCATGGGTAGGTCGTGCCTAGGGGTAGTGCACTGGGTGTTTAACGCTGGCCGAGGGCTGGTACCATTGGGAGGCGATGTCCGCCGCAGCGGGAGCTGTTCTGGTTTGATGCAGGCCATGGCCAAGTGGAGCCGAGTAGAGTTGGCTGGGGATGGGGGGGCCAGCCGACTGGAGCATCAGGGAAGATTAGAGCCTCCCTGCTGGGGCTGACCGGAGATGGGTGCCCTGAAGCCGGTCCAGTGCCTGTGGAGGGGATGGGAGCCAGGTCATGGCCTTCCCCTTTGTTAGCCGGAGGCCAGCCACTGGGCACAACTGTATTTCCCGTTTGTGAGTCATACGGGTGACTTCTCTCTACTGAAAGTGTTGGCCGTTTGGGGGTTTGGTGTGGTTGGCTGCAGAAGGATCTGAGTGGGTGGTCCGCTGGCTCAGGGCGAGAGGATGAGTGAAAGTGAGCGGCAGCCAGTAAAGCTGACGGCCAGGTCTTCTTCCCCATGCGTTTGACGGGCTTACGGCGGGGGCTGCCGGGACGGGCCTGCTGCGGACAGGGGGCTTCTGGGCAGCCGTGCCTGGAGTGGCGGTGGAGAGCAGCTCCGCGGCTATTCCCTAATGAAGGGAGTAACAGTCTGAGAATTTGGTCATCTCAGACTTGGAAGTTATTTTGTTTTATACCAGCCGGAGACAAGAGTAACTTGATGAAAGGGGACAGTGGGAAGAGCATGGACTTCGACTCCCGCTCTGCCACTGGCTGACAAGTCACTTGACCTTGGGCAAGTCACACTACTGCTCAACACTTCGATGTCCCCGTCTGGGAACAACAGTTCCTCCTTCAAAGGGTTGCTGGGAGAGGGAAATGAGATGGTACAGACGCAGTTCCTGGCACAGTGCCTGGCACGCAGTGGACGCTCGCTCAACCACAGCGGTGGGGACTGCACTGCTGCCCCCCCCCCCCCCCAGCTCCTTGTTGCTACTCTCCCATTGTCAGGCTCTTCTGCTGATCCAAGACCTGTTGCTGACACTGTAGGCTGCCTGGTACCCTTGATCCCGGCTTGGTCATGGTCAGAAACCAGGCCTTCTCTGCACTGGGGCAGTCCCTGGGATGATTCATGGTTGAACTCATGCCCCCCTCCCCCAGCTTACTTATACTTTGGGTTTAGCTCCTTCTGGGGGGTGACGGGGAAGAATTCTTTCTGCTTCAACTTCAGTGTTTGCAAGCTCTGGAGTGTGTTGACAACTGTCTTCTCAGTGCCTGGGGTGGTCTCTCCATCTCCTGTTGGGAGGGCAGTGTGAGTGGCTGAAGGTAGTCTGAGTTTCCGAGACAGGCTCTGGGCCCTGCCGGCTGTGGATTTGGCTGGCGGACACTGGAAGGACCCCAGAGTTTGGGGCCTGGCTTTGGGGCCATGCCAAAACCTATGGGCGCCCTGGGCTGGCAACAGTTAGATAACTCTTCAAATCAAAACTCTTTAAATGTGTGTTTACTGGAGCAGCTGTGTGTTGGGGGGAGAAGAGTAAAGAAAGAACACTGGGACAACCTCAGAATTGCCCCCTGGCCTGACAACTAAACCCTGCAGTGGCCCTGCACAACCCCACGCCCACCATCCTAAGAAGGGACTTATGGAAGCACCTTCTGTTAGGCAGGCAAGCCCCCTTGGAGTCTCAGGCCCAACCTCCCCCACCACACACACTTCAAGAGTCTTAGCAACTTACTCCTTCTGGTCCATTACGAAAAGCTCCCTGAGAAAAATTCTGGTAAATATGATTTTCTCCAGGCCCATGGAGTTCCAGGAGCGCTCTAGCAACCTTAACAACTTGGCTTGGTGGCCATCCAGCTGGCCCACTGGTCAACCACCTGCACTCAGGTCCACCAGGTCCTGGCAGCCTCAGAGGTGACCAGGAACGTCTTTGCCAAGGGCTAGGCCACAGCCTTTCTGCTAAGGTTGCTGACCTCCAGGGAGAGAGAAGAGGGAAGGCCAGGCAGAGCTCAGGCCCCAGCTTCTTGCTGAGTCCTGCTTGATTAATCTGTCTTGAGTTGCATGCCTTTGCTTATTTATTTATTTTAAATGCCTTTTCTTTGTTCTTTCTGAGAATGCTCCGCCTTCCGCCGCACAAGGGAAGCCTTTGCCCAGGCTGCTCCCTGCCCCAACCCAGATGCCTCTCTGGGGAGAGAAGGGTTTGCAGGGGGAACACCCTGGAGTCCCATGCTGCCCCTTCTCCACCCTATTCAACCGTGTTTGCTGATCCCTTGGAAGGGGGGGACCCTTCATACACCTCAAGGAACACAAAGTTATTCCCAAGCTTGTAAACTGTAAATGGGACGCCCTGAACATGAAATGCTTGTTGGGAAAGGCAGAGGGCAGTGGAAGAAGATGGATTCCAAGAACAACAGAGGGACAGATGGGCCACCACCTGTGTGTGACCTCTGCAGCAGTTTCCTCAGTGGTCCTGCATTGGTTAGGTGGCTCTTTCTAGGTCTTTGAACTTTGGGATGGTCTTGAAAGCTTCCCAGGGAAGATTATCATGGAGGGCCTGGGGGTATGCAGTCTCCATGAGGGAACCCTGCCCTATAGATTTCCATACGACTAGATTGCCCCTGAACTCCAATGCCTGTAGGGGCTGGGTCTGTTGGGGCAGTCACAGGCTTTCTGTGCTGTCCCTGGAGCACCTGTGGGTTGCAGCTGGGGTTGGGGCCCTCCAGCTGGGGCAGTGTGGACCCAACGAGGCAGGCAGTGTCCAGTCTGTACCCCTTCTCTGGGGGCTCCTTTGCCTTTCTCCAGCTCCTTTGGAGCTGCCCGCTGTTAGGGAAGAGGCTGCCCTGGGTCACCCATGTGAGCTCTCCTTCTCTCTGTACAATCAAGACCCAGCTTCCTTCCGCTCCCCACACCCTTCTTTCTCATCAGAACTCTGCCTCCTTGCTTCAGTATGGATTCCTAGAGGGAACCTGCCTTTCTTCTGCCTCGGATAACTTTCACTAGACTGCCCCCCAGGGGGAGGGAAGCTGGGATGCTTCTAATCTAGAATAACTCACAGGTAGTCCTGCCTGGGGCCAACGGGGGCAAACAGGTGCATCTTTCTTTGGTTATTCAATCGAACACACAAAACAGATGACTCCTCTGTGCCAGACACTGGGTTAGGACCTTTGGGGTCCCAGAGATGGATGGGACCTGTCCTATGGAACTTTCCTTTCACTGGGCAGAGGCAACTAGGAATGGCAAGCCACAGTTTAAAGGTGAGCCTATTGGGGTCCTGAGAGCCGTCTGGCGGGGTCCGGGCCGCACATTCACCGTCCACTCTGGGAACCTCCTCTGAGCCCCTGCCACACGCACGGCACAGGCCTGGGCCGGGGGAAGCCTCTGAGGAGAACAGGCTGCCGATGGCCGTCAGGTAGGAGAGGGGTGCCGGGCAGCAGGAACAGCTCCGTTCTCAGGGTGCACCCCGGACTCCATGGTGGGAATGCACAGATGGATCTGCCACGCTCTTGCCTTGCAAGATTGCAGTCCAGGGGCGGAGACAGATATGCCAACAGACTGCTCAGAAATAATCCGGCAAGTGATATGGGAGGCGTAAACTCTGACCACTCTATGAGCTCAGGAGAGGCACCGAGCCTCGCTGAGACTCAGTGTTTTCGTCAGGAAAGTGGACGGATTGACGGGGTTCTCAGGACGATTAAGCTCGTGTCATGTGCACACAAGAAGAGCTCTGTGAACTAGCGGCTCTTGTTATCACTTGAAAGCTATGTTTATATAGGAAGATTCGTCTAGTGGCCTTGCTTATTGAAGCTGAACGCTGCTGCTCTGAGCACATGGGATGCGTGCTCCAGGTCACTGTCTGGAGCAGCTAACCAGCTAACCAGCTGCTGTATTCCGGGGGCCCAGGCAGGGAAACTGAGGCCTCCCGAGTCTCCTCTGGCTCTGAGCCTTCTCCCAGATGGGACGCCTTGTCATCTCCACTGGTCAGCTAGAGGCGGGACCCGGGAGATGCCAGGGTCTGTCCGAGCACCTTAGGAAGGAACAGGGGCAGGTCTTGGAGACAGGCAGCCCTGGCCTGAGTAGGCAGCGAGCTAATTCCAGTTCTGTCTGGTTCCACAGAAACTCCACCCCTATGGCTCCCTCCAGCAGGAGATGGGGGCGGCCAACTCAACCAATGCTACCCAGGATAGAAGCTTTACCTCATCAGGACAGACTCTGATTGGCTGAGCAAACCCAAGGGCGGGACTCTGCTTCTGGCAACTTAACCCTTTCTTGGGCGTCCCCTACCACACAGTAACCTCACCTCAACTGGACCCAAAATGGAGGACCAAGATGGTGGGCCTAGGGTCATCTGAAGGGAGTGGCCCCACGGGTGTGTGTGTGGACTGGCTTCAGAAGGACCACAGTGGTGTGAGAGGCTCTGTGGGCACGTGCTGACTGGCATCAGAAAGTCCCAGATGGAGAAGACTCCAACTTTTTCTCCACGGGGAGGAAGGAGAAGAAAGAGCATCTGGGCTTCCCGTGGTGCCGGTGCCTGCTCTGGGGGCACAGGAGAGGTTGGCAGAGGTCAGCCCTGCTGGAGAGCGATGTCATCAGCCTCTGCTGCCAGAAGACATCTCTACGCAATCACTTCTTCATCCGTTCTCATTCATTCATTCCTTCATCCAGCAGATATTTTGGGGCCATCTCCTTTATGCCAGGCTCTAGGCTAGGAGCTGGGGATTCTGTGGAGAAGGAGGTGGATATGGTCTCTGCTCTTATCAAGATACCAGTCCTAGTAGGGGAGTGAGCATTAAATAGACACACACATGCACACACACACGATGACAAACTGATCATCCATGAAGAAAAGGATTCCTTTAAGACAGAAAGGATTAGATTGCGGTGGGGGGGGGGGGTGGGCAGGGAATATCATAACTTTTAAGTTGAGACCTGCAGGCCAGAAAGGAGTTAGCCAGTCAAGGATTTTGGAAGCAGTGTTCCAGGCAAGTGGAACAGCCTGGGGACGGTACCTGAGATGGGAAAGAGCTTGGCCTGCTGGGGCCGACAAAGGCTAGTGTGGCTGGAGCTGCGTGAGGAGGCAGAGCAGGAGGGTGGGTGGGGCCAGATCACGCAGGGCCATGGTGGTTAATGTTTTGCTGATGTCACTCTAGATACAGTGGGAAGCCACTGAAGGCTTTTGAGAGAGGGACAGCCTCAGGTACATTTCTAGAAGAGCAGAGAGCCCAAGGGGGCACCCAAGTGGGTGTAAAGGGATCAGTTAAGGGGTCCGTTCAGTCTTCTGGGTGAAGAGCTGTAGTGGCCTGTCCTGGATAGTCTGGGGAGGTAGGTATGTGACTTTCCAGACCTTGGGATACAGTGGAGGCCCTGGGCTGAGAGGAGAGAATTCCCTGGCCCCCATCCGCCTTTGTTCTCCTCCACTTTGTCTTGTTCTCTCAGTGATGCAAGTGAGCCCTGGAGCCTTCCTCACAGAGCCTCCTCCTGGCTGGGCCTGGGTGGGCAACAGTGCTGAGTTCTAGCAATGGCCCTGGAAGGTGGGAACACCTGGGGCTTTGCCTGGCCCAGGTGGGAAAGTTCACAGCCCCCAGGCCTCAGTAGAGATTGCCCATCCTGTGCTGAATGGTCCAACAGGAAGCTGGGACACAGCCCTCTAGAAACAGATTTGGTTTGCTTTCTGCAGAGCTCCCAAGGTTCAGGGACTGGGGCTAGGTGTGGCTCAGCTAAAGGAAGACCTATTGGGGGACAGTGATTGGAGCCCAGTCTGCTCATGGCCTGGAGCTCAGGCTTGGACAGCTCTCCTACCCTTCTCTAACTGCCAAGACCTAGAGGGAGGGAAGCCAGAGGTCACAGGTCTGAGTAATACAGGTCGGACACAAAAGGTATATGTAGGACCACAGTCACTTGCATAGAAAAAGGGGATCAAAGAGGCTGGAGAGATGGCTCAGGCCAGAGAAGCCCCTGGACCTTGGATGGTCTCTGCATCGTGTCCTGTAAGGGCTCAGTGTCTTTAGAGAGGGCTCTTACGCCTGGTGAGGTTGTTCAGCTGCTGTCGCCACTTGAACTCCATGAAGGATGGCCCAGAAGGGAATGCTATGTCCCTCACCTCCCATGTAGGCAAGATCAGACACCTCTTGAAGAGGGGACGGCATATATCTGCCAGTGACCGTGCCGATGTCCCAGCCCAGCAGGGGAACATGCTGGGCCTCGAGGCCTGGCGATAACCGTGTCTGGGGGCCTGGACTCCGCCCACAGGATTCATTCTTGAGAGGCTGAGCAGCTGCCTCGGCAGAGACAGCAAGCTGCACTTGGATTTCATTTGATTCCCTTATAAAATGACATTAAGAGGAATGCGAGGCCCGGGAGGATCGCCTGTCTGGAAAAGGAGCAAGCTCGACTCTCCAGGACCTGGTGACCAACCTCCGCCCCCCAGACTGTGGCCGAGGACAGGAGCTCTGGCCACCGGGAAATGGAGAATCAGAACACAACACGGAGCCCTGGGGACAGGGCTTTCCTCCCAGCTTGTCCCCGACAACCTGCCGACTTGACTGGTACTCCCATTGGGGTCCTAGGCCCAGCCAGCCGCTGGGGGAGCGAACATTAGCTCCTGGAGGGCCCGGGCCCGTCCATCTGGGGACCCCGGGGAGCCACAGCACCACTGAGGCTCTGCCTCTCAGAGCGATGAAACAATGCACTGGGCTCCACGGGCTCGAGAAGATGAAACATGACCGAGCGGCTGCTGCTCTTCAGCGTCCCTGGCCGTCCCAGCCCGGGATGATGGACATGCTATGGAAATGGCATCTGAGAGTCATAATCACGGGAAACACGGCTGGGCCCCGCCCTCCACATAAATCATGCTAAGAAGCCTACACAATGGTCTCTTTCCTGATGGTCCAATTGTCTCCGTTTGGTGTCTGGGGCCTGGGAGCCGGGAGGATGGGAGCAAACCATTTATTGTTAAAAAGGCCATCTGTGCGATTTGAATACAAAGTGATCCTTTAAGTTCCCCTCACACCCTCGGATCCCGTGTTTTCTGAGTTCTCAGGCCCTGGGTCTTTTGAAACTCTGTTTCTCCTGGAAGGAGCAATGCCGGGTCTCTGCTGGCCTGGCCTTTTGACCCTTTGTGAGCTGGGACCTGTTGGAAATAAGGACATTTCTTTATGTATGTCTTGTCTGTTTTTTTTTTTTTTAATCTTTTATTTAAACATTTTTCATCCACCAGAACCCTCCTTTCTCACACACAGCCCCAGGTGGGATTTGCAGAGTGAGGGTGGAGGCCGTCTCTGGGAGGGTTCCTCACAGGGTCAGCAGGGCCTTCCGGGCCGGCAGCTGGAGTCCCCAGGCATTATCTCCCCAGACCACCAGCAGCCTCGCTGTATGGATAAAAGGGTCTGGGACTCAGAGAAGTTAAATGATTTATCCAAGGTCACATGGTTGGCAAGAGGCTGAGCTGGTCTTCAAGCCAGGGCCTTTCCACCTGACCCACTGCTCTTCCCAGATGCAGAGGCTTGCTCTTTGCGGGCGGAAGCAGAGAAATCAATCATCTCCTTCCGGAAGAGGCAGGAGGATGATATCGTGCGTGTGGAAGCCTTGGCCCTTTCAGCTCTAGAGGAGATGCCTTAGGATAAATGAATGTCTTATTCTCCACACAGTGGAGTCTAAGCTCCCAGAGTTCATATGTCCGAGGGGTAGCCCAGAAAAGCGCAAGAGCTTCACACCAGATTTGGTATGAAGGGCAAGGGAGAGTTCCTGAAGGCTGCAGGGGGGCGGCCGAATGGTCGCTGATGGTCCCTCCCCTTTCGACTCTGGCATTCTAGAGCATCAGCAGACACAGTACTGGGTACCCAGCAGCAATGGAACTGGGGCCAAAGGCAGAAGGGGATAGCTACAGGTTTAGGACCTGAGTCCTGGAAATAGGCCTTTGGCCCAAGCCCCGTCAAGGGCAGGGAGAGAGTCGGCTCTGCACTCTGGGCCCAGGTTTTGCTAATGGACTAGTTCTAAATCTCAACCCCAAGTGACTGGGAATCAGCTGGACTGGATATCAGACACTCCCCCGAGGACGCAGGCTCTTTTCCCTAAACGGCTCGAGTGTTTTCCAGTCTCCGCAGCCTTCTCCTCTCCCCAGCTTGCTGCTCATCTGGCTCTGGACAGACTGCCGGCTTCGCCGTCTTGCCCTTCTCCTCTGCCATGGTGGTCTTCTTGTTTTAGCTCTTAAGGAAGATAGCACAACCTGACCCTCCATACTGTCTTGACCTTATCTTCCCTTAAGCCTTTCTCCGAACAGGGCCACCATCCTGCCCTCGTTCCCAGATCCTTGGCTCAAGGGCAGAATGACAACACAGGGTGTCGGGTGAGCATGTACACTGTGACATTTGTTGTCTCTTTAATCCTCACTCCGGCCCTCATGAGGTTCATTATCCCCATTACACATCTACTCTCCTTACACCCAACTGGTAGAGAAAGACGCTGAGTCTCAGAGAAATTAAGAAACTTGCCCAGGGTCATACAGCTGGGGTGGCGAGGATTGGACCGTGGTGGCCCAGTGCCAGAGCCCCTTGAATCGCTCTGCATTACTGCTTTCCGGCCATCACAGACCAGCCAAGCAGCTTCAGACCACGAGGGAGGCTGTTGTTAGAATAAAGGCCAGGTCTCCGCTAGACTCTCAAGGCTCTCACTGGGTACCCTCTACTCTCATTGTGTAGCTCCAGTCTGGCCGCCCTGGATTATTTCAACCCTTCTCCAAACTCTGTGCATTCATATCTCGGCCATTCCACCTATCGTTGCCTGCCCCACTTTGCGGCCCCAGCAGTCCTCAACCTTTAGGGCTCAGCCCCTCTCCTGAGACACCGCTCTTGGACGTGCGTCAGAAGTGCATCAGAAGTCGTTGCTTCCTTCTCTGTGCCCCCATGGCATTCACCCTTAACAGTGTGTTAGGCAGATATGGCTCTTCTGCAAGACTGTGAGCTCCTTCGCAGCCAGTAGCGGTCCTATCTTGTCTATTTCTTTTTCTGTTACTATCCTATTCTTGGTACGCACTCAGGAGATGTTGTAGAATTGAATTGGGTCCTATGGTTTGAGCCTCTCATGTTCTAGAATATAAATAAGGAAACTGAGTCTCAAACCAGGGAAATGACCTGGCCATAGTCATGGGCAAGTTAGTGGCCAAGCCAAATCTCCTGACTGTCTTGGCTGAGAGCTTTCTCTGTTGCGCCTCCATTTGGTGAGACCAGAGCCTGGATCCCCACCTGTTTTACTAAACAATCTGGCCAGGTTCATTTCAGGGTCATGGATACTACCATAGTCTATGCTGACTCCTGGCATCCTCAGAGACAAAGGAGAACTGACCAGAGCTGCTCCCAAGGTTCTCTTCCCCAGCTTTGTGGGGCTCCCCTCTCACTGAAACTCTTGCCCTAGAGAAAACCAGAATAGGATTCTGAAGATCTTGGTTCAAATCCTGATGTTGCCGGTAACTGACTGTGGACTTTGGGCAAATTACTCTCTCTCTCTGCTTCTTTACCAAGAAAAATGAGGCAGTTGAGTCTAGATGAGCTCCGGGAGTCATCTTCAAAGCCCCAGAACTCTTAGTAGCAGGTTAAAGGGAGAAAGAAAATAGACGTTTTGGTCTTCACATTGGAACAAGAGTGTATGCATGGTGGGTATATGTAAATGTGTGGTTAATATTCATCATGTGGTTAATATTCACATTAATATGTAGTTAATATTCATCATGTACTCGTGATTTACTTACGGATCTTGTACTGGAAGGGATCCCTATCATAGGTACACAAATTATGAACACACTCCTGCCTCCTCCCACCCAAAGGTGCCTCCTTCCAGGCTGGCCCCCGGGAAGCCAGTACAAAGATCTTCCAACCCCAAATCCTCGCCTCTTCCTTCTTCCTTTCTATGCACCAGACTCTTGTTTGAACTTCACATATATGTGTTCTTTAACCTTTCCCACGACTGGGTCTATGGCCTATGCTGACTTTCAAGTGGAATTTGTGGTGATCAATACTCAGTACCTTTCGTTTCTCGTGTGGTCAGAAATCTCCTCAGACTCTTCCCCAGAAGTCACCCCTGACATTTTTCATTGCCTTTAATGTATATCTTCTTTCACTCAAACACTATTCCAGGTAAATTTCCTAAAACGGTGTCTTTCAAATGGGAATGACTTTCTCTGATAGCTTTCGGCTGTTGCTCCTTGTGGAAGAACATTAAGGGTTAGGTAAGCTAGCCCAAGAAGCTGACCACCGTTTATAACAGAGTTTTCAGTGGGGGAGTGCATGCTGAGACCCGTAATCAACTCTCAGAACCTTGGGAACACAACTCAACACATACCCAAGAGCCGATGAATACAGTGTTTATTTTATGAATGACTAGAGTTTTGATGGAACCACTGAACCTTTGAATGGGGAACTGAAAATCCTCCCTCCTCCCACACCAAGATGGGTTGATGAACAAGCTGATTTATAGAAACCAAGACCAAGAGAGGGGCAAGAACCTGGCCAAGGGCCAAGCAGTTGGTGTTAGAACTGAAACTAGGCCCCATAACTTAAGCTTCTAGTCCAATGTTCCTCTTCCGTGACTTTTGAAGAGTCGGCCAGGTTGGGGGTGGGGGAGGGCACAGATGTCCTAGAGACGCCCTCCTTGTCTCACTTAGCTGTGTTGTCATTAGAAAAAGTAAGTCACCACTTTGGGCTGTAATGGAAATACTGAGAAACGGCCTGGCTAATGGCGTGGGGAGAGGTTGTCTAGTCGGCTGGCTGGTCTATAAATTCCTGGTGTGTTCCTGCTGGAGCAGAATGAATGGGGCTGCTCCACCTGGGGCTCTGAGCGTGGCAGGACTGGTGGAGATGCTCCCTGTGCTCGGTTCTAAAAATAGTGGTGGGAATGGAGCTGAGGGGAAGAGGAGGGGGGGATCCTTTGGGAGCTGGGTGGGGCGCCTCACCCCCTTCCTCTTCCTGCCAGGCTCTATGTGAGGAAGGGCCATAGGTTCAGAGAATTTAGGTCTGGGAGGGTCCTGGAGCCATCATCCTTCACACCCTGTTTGTATACAGAAGAGGAGGCCCCGCGGGTCCCAAGAGGGGAATGGACTGGCCAGCAGTGGCTGGGCCCAGGGAGAAGGTCTCTGCTGGCAGGCTCTTTTCCCCCTGCTGTTTCAGCAGGGAAGTGGCAGGCTTTGGGAGGCTTTCTCTCACCTCCTCTGGGAGTGCACAGAGCCTGGGAACTCCTGGGGCCGGATGTGGTTGGGCTTCCTGAGAGTCGCCCAGCAGGCGAGGAGTACTGGCCAGTCTGCCCAGAGCCCTGACCTCTGCCAGTGGGCCTTCTAGCGCCACGCCTTCCCTTTGCTGGCGTCCCCACCCTTGCTAACTTGTTCTTCTGTCGCCTCCTGGACGGTCTGCAGGGACGGCAGACAGGGCCCTACAGGACAGAGGGCCTACTAGCTCAGGACCTTTCTCTGCCCTTCCTCAGGAACAAGGACACCTAGCTAAGGTAGAGGCAGGGTCCTGGGCCCAAACCCAGTTTTGTTTCTCAGTAGCTGTGCAATTAGTGGTAGGTGTCATCTGTGTGTCTACCTAGTGGTAGGTAGCATCTGTCAAATGAGATGAGGACCCCTATCTCGCTGGATTCTTAGGAGCACTCGAGGGGATGGGCTGTGTGAAGTCCCGGCATGCAGAAGGTACTCAGTCATGGTAGCTGTCATGCACACAGACTTGACTTTCTGAACCCCTCTCCCTGGGGCTTCTACCAATGGAGGCATGACAGGTGTTGGTTTGTTTATTAAAGGCAGTTGACTTCTGTCGTGTTGTTACAAAAGCGATTTGTGCTTATTATGAAGAAAACATTTAATACAGTTGAAGCAGAAGAAGGAAATGAAGTTCACTTTTAATCCAAACACCCGGAGACAACCACTGTTAACATTTTGGGGTGTATCCTGTCAGGCATTTTTTTTATACACATGAGTATTTACTTTGCAAATTGGGGTTACTGGTGCACACAAATTTCTAACTTGTTTTTTTCCATTCAGCAATATGTAGTGTATCCATATTTCCATGTCAATAAATATTCTTCTACAGCATCATTTTTAGCACTTGGGGAGTATTTCATTGTGTTTATCTAAATGATCTCCAGTAGTTCAACATGTAGGTTGTTTCCAATTTTTCTTTTCTTTTTTTTTTTTTTTCAAAGATTTATTTATTTGAGGGGCGCCTGGGTGGCTCAGTGGGTTAAAGCCTCTGCCTTCAGCTCAGGTCATGATCCCAGGGTCCTGGGATCCAGACCCGCGTCGGGCTCTCTGCTTGGCGGGGAGCCTGCTTCCCTTCCTCTCTCTCTGCCTGCCTCTCTGCCTACTTGTGGTCTCTGTCTGTCACATAAATAAATAAAATCTTTTTAAAAAACCCCCCAAAATAAAGATTTATTTATTTGAGAAAGAGCGAGCACAAATGGGAGGAGGAACAGAGGGAGAGGGAGAGAAAATCTCAAGCAGACTCCCCCATGAGCAGGGAGCCCAATGGAGGCTTGACCTCATGACCCATGAGATCATGACCTGAGCTAAAACCAAGAGCCTGGAGCCCAACCGACTGAGCCACCCAAGCACCCCTCCAGCTTTTCATTGTTACAAAACCCTGAGATAAAAATACCTATAGGCATATCTTGGTATCCCCCAGCATCATCCAGTATACATGTTCGACCCTCCACAGATATTTGTTGAATGAATTTTATCAGAATAAATTCCAGGTAGTAGAATTCCGAGCCAGAAGGTAAATATTTGTAAAAAAAACTTTTTGATACCTATTTCTAAATGACTCCCTGGAATGGCTGTACTGAATTATGATCTGTACTTTGAAGATTTTATTTATTTGTTTGGTGGGGGGGAGAGTGAGAGAGAGTGCAGGAGCAGAGGGGAGGGGCAAAGGGAGAGGGAGAGAATCTCAAGCAGACTCTGGGCTGAGTGGGGAGTCCAATGAGAGGCTCGATCTCAAGACCCTGAGATCATGACCTGAGCCAAAACCAAGAGTTGGACACTTAAGTGACTGAGCCATTCAGGCGCCCCAGGACTTTCCCTTTTTAGCACAGAAAGTCCTGCTTGTTGAGAAACCCCTTTTGTCCCAAGCAAACTGAGAGTCTGGGTGAGAGAATGCCCATTTCCCCGCACCCTCACCAAAACGGCATTGTCACTCTTCGATGGGGTTAATGCCTTTGATTTCTAGAGATGTTGAATATTTGTTTATATGCCTTTAGTCACTTGTGTTGCCTCTTTTTTTTTTAAGATTTTATTTATTTATTTGACAGACAGAGTTCACAAGTAGGCAGAGGGGCAGGCAGAGAGAGAGGGGGAAGTAGGCTCCCCACTGAGCAGAGAGCCCGATGCGGGGCTCGATCCCAGGACCCCGAGATCACAACCCGAGCTGAAGGCAGAGGCTCAACCCACTGAGCCACCCAGGTGCCCCTGCGTTGCCTCTTTTGTGAGTCCTTTCTCACATTTAAAAAATTGGGCTGCTTACAGTTTATTAGCTGACAAGAACTCTCTGTATAATAAAGATATTCGTGTTTATTTTTTATTATTCTTTAAAACTGTAGTTGTTTCCAACTGATAGGTAGTCAGTCATGTCTATAAATTGTTTTGGTAGCATCTTTTTTTTTTTTTTTAAGATTTTATTTATTTATTTGACAGAGCAAGAGACAGCGAGAGAGGGAACATACGCAGGGGGAGTGGGGGAGGGAGAAGCAGGTTTCCCGCCGAGCAGGGACCCCGACTCAGGGCTTGATCCTAGGGCCCTGGCTGGGATCATGACCCAAGCCGAAGGCAGATGCCCAATGACTGAGCCACCCAAGTGCCCCTAAGTAGCCGCTTTTTGAGATATTATTTCTATGTCTTAGAATTCATTCATTCATTGTGTTTTTTTGGTGTATCCCCCAGACTTTTGCAACAATCACCACAATCAATATTAGAATCTCCAGAAGAAAGCAGACCCTGCAGCTGTCAGCCCCCACCTCCTCCAACCCAAGGCAACCACTGAGACACTTTCTTGTCTGTATAGACTTACCTCTTCTGGACAGTTCATTTAAGTGGAATCCTGTAATATTTGGGGTTTGGTGGCCAGCTTCTTTCACTTCGTGTCATATTTCCAGGGTTCATCCATAGGGTAGCACGTGACTGTGCTTCGTTTCTCTGTATGGCTGTCTAATATTTCATGGACGGGTGGATCCATGGCTACGCCGCATTTCATTTACCCGGTCATCCATCGATGAACGTTTGAGTTGTTTCTGCCTTGCAGCTACTGTGGATAAGGCTGCTGTAAATGCTTGTGTGCAGGTTTTTGTGCAGACATATGTATCCGCTTCTCAGCAATATGTGCCTCCCCCCGGGTCAAATGGCAACTTTATGTGTAACTTTTGGAGGACCTGCTAGACTGTTTTCCAGAGGGGCTGCATGATTTCTCCTCCCCACCATCAGTGTATGAGGGTTCCACTTTCCCCACATTCTCTTGGATAACACTTATTATTTTCCCGTTTTTAAAAACAATAGCCATCCTTGTGGGTCTGAAGTCGTATCTTGCTGTGGGTTTGAATTGCATTTTTCTGATGACTAATATAGCTATAAATTTTTAATTTTATTTTTTTTTGCCTTTGGGGTTGTGGTATTCACCACAGGATTCTATAATATTCACCCCCTACCTTGAACTGTATGGTTTATTTTTCAAGTTTTACCCCCCTCCTCCTCATTAACTGTCTATTCCTACAGCAGGTTGAGACTTAATAAATTTACCTTTATGGTAAGTGGCCGTAGTTATCCCAAGGCTGCCCTCCCAGTATTCTGCAAAATTTCCTCTGGAATGCTGTACCCTCATTCTGCCGGGGTTTTACCCTTACCTTTTCCATAGACATATTTCCATATTGGGCATGACACCAGATCTAGAATAGTTTGTCCTCACCTCCTACTATCCACAACAAATGTGTCAGCTGACCCATACTTCTCTTTGCTTTCCTCCGCGCCTCTCAGGGATGGTTGAAATCATCTGGAATTTTAGTTTCTGATTATTATCATTTTAGACTATTCATCCTGTTTTAAGTGTCATTTATTTAAGTTGCATTCAGCTCCTCAATTATGTTATCACTAGTTCAGTGTATGTATGTTTCCGGATTCATTGCTCACCCGTCTCTTGGATACCACACCATCTCGTTCTTGACTCCTTGGCTTGGGCTCATTCTTTTTTTTTCTGGAGAGCTCTCTTGAGTAATTTTTCCATAAAGCGTCTATGGGTGGCATAATTTCTTAGTCTTTCAAAGTCTGAAAATATTTGCCGTCATGTTTGAGTCATCGTTTTCCGACGTTGAGAATTCTAGGCTAGCAGTCCTTGTTCTCCAGATACTTAAGGGCGATGCTCTGTCATCCCAGCATTTATGCTGTAAGAAGCACAGTCCTCAGTTGATTCTCTAAAGTTTCTTTATGGAAACAAGCAGCATTTCTCTTTCTAGTCTTTGGAATTTGGAAATGTCACCAGATCATTACTGAGCTCTTTGTTCTCCATGGGTAGTTTTTCCTGGCACCAAGCAGGCAAGCTCTTTCAGCTTATGTTGACTCCAGCAAGCAGATGAATGGTGGTGCCCATTCTCGAAGGCAGAAACAATAAAGAGGGACCAGTTTGGGTGACAGGGTCATGAATCCCACTGCAGTACAGGTATTGTGATGGGAGGACTAGTTAGTGGTTTCTCATGGAAACAAGAACATTTAGACCAGGGCATCTTAAACCACCCATGGTGAAGGGCCTTATGCTTTTATAAAACGAACACTACATGTGATTTCCCCTGTTGGTCTGCTAATGCTCAAACCAGCCTTGTACCCAATCCATATTCAGTAAGACCAGTACACCGGTCTTGGGCTTGTGTTCCACATCAATGTAAAGTGGCTACAAAAGTTTCTAAACACTTGATTTTGCTGCTCATCCAACAAGAAGTTCGTGGATCAGTATGATTCTGCAGACCACGCTGAGTAACACTGACCTCGTCAAACCCCGGTGCCCATTTTAGAAACACGGAAGCTGAGACCCAGAAAGGAGACTGGCCTTGCCCTAGATCTCACAGACGACCACAGCAAAATCAGCATCTCAGTCCGGTCTTTCCTCTACTGACCCTCTCTTGTGGTGGCCTGGGCCCAAGTCCAGCAGGCCAAACAGCAAGTAGACTCAGGAGGCCCTGTATCTAGCAGCCAAGGTCACGGGGCTGGCCTCCATGTATCTGAGTTGGTGGGTCTGTGCTGAAAGCTGGCCAAGAACTCAGGAAGTCAGGACCCAGCCTGACCCTGAAGCTGGCACAAGCATAGCGGGTTGGGGATTGCTCCCGAAGCCTGAAATCCTAGGCCAGCATGTGGCCAGTTGGACTGCAGCCGGGAAGGGAGACGGTCTCAGCCCTTGGCCCCCCTGTACCTCTGCAGCCGCCAGAGGTCAGATCGATATCACTGAGGCGGCAGCGGTGTGTGCCCGGGTTGTGGGCAGAAGCCAGCCAGGGGCAGTTCGCAGGGACAGCTCTGCAGGTGAACATTTGATCTTCTGGATTTCACTGCCCATGCGCTTTTCCGCATTGTGGTTGGGAGATCTAGTTCCTGGGAGCAGATTGGGACTCGGCCTCGCTGCCTGAAGTTGCTGAGGAGGGAATCGCTTCTCGGCTTTTTGGCTAAGATTAAGTGTAGTATCTGAAGTTGCTGAAGAAGGGGAAGATGCGAGAGGACAAGTGCTTAGGGAGCAGGAGAGGGGGGGCAGAGCATCCAGGGGAAGAGCACAGGCCCTGGGGCCATTTTACAGATGAGGCAACTGAGACTCAGAGACATTAAAATGACTTGCCCAAGGTAACTCACACACTGAGTTTTTATTTTTTATTTTTTTATTCCAAAGCCTGTGCTCTTTCTAAATTCCACTGACTGAATTCCACAGAATTCCTCTAGTGAGAGAAACTGGAGGGGCCTGGGACTGGCCAATGAAAGCAAGGGAGCAGGGCTGGGTGCACTGGACACACCTCTCTGGCCTCGTTTTAGGGATGGGAGAGAGACCAGTAAGGGGGAAGGGACTCACCTGGGTTCTGCAGTCTATAGGCCGGGTCCTCCCATGGACTGGAACTTGAGGATACCTGTTGTGTCCCGTCCCACCTCACCACCTGTAGACCGGGCCCAAGAACAAGGCTAGTGCCACCAGGAAGAGTCAGGTACATGCCCTTAGCAAGCAGAAGGGGAGCAGGTCCCCTACCCTGGCATTAGGGTCATGGAAACCAGAAAACGGCAGGACAACCTCTGCCTGCAGTGTCCATGCCAAGGTCAGATCTCGGGAGTGGGCTACTTCCACATCCACCTGTGTCCGTAGCTGTGTCCACAGCTCTGAGCACAGGCTCCAGCACATGTCAGGATTCAGTGTTTATTGAAGTAACAAATAAATCTGTCTTGACTGACTCTTCTGTGGGGAGGCCCTTCTTGAATGGAATCTGCAGACCTCTAAACCAGGGATGTGAGACCCAGTGAGTAAAGACCCAGAAATTCCTAAGTGTCTTAGCAGATTTAAAGCTTGGGCTGGGGTGGGTGTGTGCAGATCATTCTAGTCTCCTAAGCCCAGGCTCATCATACTCTTCTATAGAAGGTTGGAGCAGGGGCTGGGCTTTGGAGAAGGTCGGGAGAAGCATCCCTGGGCTCAGGCTTTCACTGTCCTGCCACCCAAGCACAAACATGGCTCTTTCATTCTCCAGGGAGAATGTTCCAGAGAGAAGGAAAGCCCAAGCAGCTGCTGGTGGGGACTGTGGTGGTCTCAGCCTGTTGCATGCTCTGGGATTCCTGAGACCACGCCTCTCCCTGGCTTGTGCCCAGTTTCTGCCCTAGCAGCATCACCCTCCTCCCCAACCTGGGACAAAATCCCAGTGGACTTGGGATCAGAAGGCAAGATGGGGAAACTTACTAAGTATTAGCCTTTGGCAAGTACCCCCCGCTTTCCTTGAGGGCATTGCCAACATGTGGCCTTCCTCAGGTAGAGTGTGCAGGAAGAAGGATGGTGAGTGGGTTCCCGTGTGTGTGGGGCTCGTGATGGGGGCTTGGAGGCACCAGGGTGGGCAGTAAGGGAGAATGGTGGATACATTGCCATGGAATGGCTTGTCCTGTTGCCTGGGCTAGCTCCTGCTGCTGCCAAATCTCCCTAGGGGCCTCTCTGGAACCTTGGGCTCTGGCTGGGGGTGCTGCCCCCCAAAAACGGGAGGTGTGTACAGACTGGTTCCTTGCTGACCCTCACTGGTCCCAGCCCTGGGAGCTGCTGCTGGCTGCCTGCGTGACTGGACCACAGAGCCAGCCAGCTTCCCAGGCTAGCGGGAAGCGGGGGTGGAGGTGGTGGGGGGGGCACATCTGATACGTGGGCTGCTCTGCATAGTGGTGCAGAGCACAGTGGAGAGTGCACTGGCCTTGACCCATAGCTCTGCCCTTACTAGTACGTGACCTTGACAACGTTTCATCATCTTTCTGCCTCTGTTTACTCATTTGTAAAGTGGGGATATTAGACATCATATCTGATGGGGCTGTGAAGGTTTCATGAGTCAATGATTGGGAAGTGCTTTGACCAGTGCTGGGGCATAGGAAGTGTCAAATAAATGTGTGTCGAGTGAATTAGGTAGATTGGTAAATGCGGCCCGGGCCTTGAGTGCCCAGTGCCGATCCCTGTGGCCAGTGGGCCATCTAGATCTCACTGTCCTCTGATCCCAGCTCCCCCTGTGCTGAACAGCGTTATCATTTATGTAGGTCTGAGGAGCACTGGGTGTAGTGGAAGGAGTGCTAGACTGGGAGTGAGCAAATCCTGGGTCCCAGCCCTGCCACTCAGTTGCTCTGTGTCCTTGGGAAAGTCACTTTCTCTCTCTGGGCCTCGGATTCAATGTCTATAAATGGGAGACAGCAGTGAGAGATCTCCAAGGGCCCTTTTGGCTTAGATAGCCTGAGTGTCCACGACTCCCCCTCCTGCCCCAGTACACTGGGAGACCCACCTGCTTTGCTGATTTGCTTCTGGAGCTATGGAGAGGCAGAGGGCAGTGGCTGCCTGGGCTCCCCCAGGCACGAAGTGTTCTCCTGATCTGGCCTGGCAGGCTCCTGGGCCTCAAGGCGCTGAACTGCTGGGCCCTTTAGCTCATTATCCTTGTGCTCCAGAGCAATGATGAATGCATTCTGGATCTGTTCTGGACCCCACCCCATGGACTGGCAGAGCTGCTCTGCTCGTCGTGGTACAGTGTCTAATTACAGACTCGCTATTCTGGCTGTGTGGCTGATGTCTGTCTCCCTCAGGAACTTTGTGAGTACAGGGCCCAGGTCTGTCCATTCTCTACCACATCCCGAGGGCCCAGCACAGAGCCTGGCATGTAGTTGGCACTCTAGAACCATTTGTTGATGGAGAGGTGAAGACCCAGCTGAAACTTCATCTCATGTCAAGAAACCCTCCATTCAGACTCTCCACCCTAAGCAATCTTATCCCAAGCAGCAGAAATTCCATCCCAGGAACCAGTCAGCCCTACTAGAAATTGGTCAGCCCCATTACAACTGGACTATCTTGAGACTCATCTTCTTAGTTTCTTTTTTTTTTTTAAAGATTTTATTTATTTATTTGTCAGAGAGATAGAGAGAGTACAGGCAGGCAGAGTGGCAGGCAGAGGCAGAGGGAGAAGCAGGCTCCCTGCAGAGCAAGGAGCCCAATGTGGGACTCAATCCCAGGACGCTGGGATCATGACCTGAGCCGAAGGCAGCTGCTTAACCGACTGAGCCACCCAGGCACCCCAGCATCTTCTTAGTTTCCCAGGATAATATGGACCCTGCTTCCCAGGAGCCTGCAGGATGACAGTCAGGGGCAGGGAGATGGGCAGCGAGGGACATTCATAGACAGTGAGACTGACACAGGGAGACTAAGACGTGGAGGAAAGCACTTCAGCCCAGGGTGGGGTGAGGTTGGGAAAGGGGCACAGGGGCTCCTTGTGCCCATCACTTCTGCCATGTGACATCCTGGGGTGCCCGCTGCTCCGGTAGTAAGCAGTTTCGGGCTGGAGCTGCTGTTGGAGGGGCACCCCAGCTTGGGCCCCAGGCACAACCGAGGCTGCCTTTGTTGATCAGACAACCAACTGCAGCAGCCATAGCCGCAACGTCAGACAGCTTGGCGCTGGCAAAGCAGCCTCTGGGGCTGGGGGGAGGCTATGCTGGAGTGAGGAGTGGCCACCCTGCTGTTGGCCCAACTGGTCTTCAGTCCTGGCTTCACAGCCAGCTAACTGTGTGACACGACCATTATGTACCTGAGATTCTCCATCTGTGAATAGGGCAGTCATAGCCCCTGTCTCACAAGGTGCTGGTGGGGATACAGTGAATTTACGAAGGCCAGATTCTGGGAATAATGCCTGGCATGGGATCCCTGAACAAGAGTTGTCAGCCCCATTTTACAGAGGAGGAAACCCGGGCTCAGAGGTAGGCAGGGACTTGATCAGGAGTGCCCAGCCACCGAGTGCTGGAGCTGAAACTAGAACTGGGGGCTCTTGCCTCCCAGTCCAGGGCTCTTTCTTCTACCCCCCCAACTATCCCTCGGTTAGGGATGTCTCTTTCACTTGTGGCCCTAACCCTTGAGCTGTTGTAATGTGCTCCTCCCAGCCATCATATTGTGGGGGAGGAAGCCCTGCGCTCTCTGCCTATCTGATTCCCCAGAGTTTGACACACACAAGTGCTAAGCTCGGGCAACACTGGATGGTGCTGCTGTGCTGCTCCCCCATCCCGAGGCGGTGACATTCTCAGAGTCAGCGGCTCCTGGACTGCAGGACCCTGGGTTAAATCGTAGCCGCCCACAGGGATGTGAGCAGAGCAGCGTGGGGGTGGGGGTGTGACGGGAAGCCCGGGCGGGTGATTGGCTCCATCCTGCCTGGAGCTGGAGCCAGTGGCTTTGCACTGCCCCAGCCTGGGTGGGGAGCCCTCAGCATGCCTTTGGGGTGCATGGCTTGGGGATCCCAGCGCCAGGGGCTGCCACCGTCAGCGATGGCTGCCTCTCCCTCCAGAGCGGCTCTTGAGGGGCCAGGCCAGGCCCTGGGGACCAGGCACGAGGGAGCCAGGACCTGTGCATGCATGCGTGTGAGTGTGAGCATGTAACGGAGCAGCGCAGCCGGGGCTCCTTGCCGGCTGAAGGACTGAGGACTGGCTGCTGGAGGACGGGGACGCTTCCTGAGACATCGCGCTCTCCTTCTCCTCGGATGAAAGTGACTTGGGGAAGCAGAGTTTTCTTTGATGGAAGAAAGAAATCCAGAGCAGCAGCGCGGTGGCGGGCTGGACAGGGTGTGTATTTGGAAAGGAGGAAGAGGAGGAGGAGGAAGAGGAGGAGGGCAAAGAGGAGGAGAAGGAGGAAGAGGAGGAGGGGCGAGTGATGCAAGGGTTTTGAAAACGCTACCTAGATGTGGGAGGTGGAACCTGGTCATTTGGTTCTGCTTTTCCCAGCAGGTATCGCTCCCCTGGGGAACTTGGGTAAGTCCATAAATAGCTCTGCTGACACAAAGAAGCTCTGTCTGGGGACGGCGGCCGCTTGACACGGGCGGCCAGGAGCTGCCACAGCCACGGCCGCCCGCCAGCCTCCGGGAGGAGCCCGGTGGAGACCGGGCTGGCGGGCTGGCTGGCGGGAGCGGCAGCCAGGAGTCTCCTGGGTCCCTGCTGGAGTGTGCTGGGTAGGTGCCTTGGTGACGGGGTGGGTGTGTGGTAGGCGGGGGTGGGGGGGCTCTTGTCCAGCCTGCCCCATGCCCCTGTTCCTATTGTTTCTTCCCCAGGGCAGCCATTGATAGGCACGCTGCAACTAAATCGTGTGTGTTACGCTGAGATAGCTGTGTGTGTGTATCTATCTGTCGGTCGGTCTTTCTCAGGGTGGGGACCCACAGGGCCAGGGGCACGCTGCCACTGTGTGCTGCTCTCCACTTCTAGGCTGGTCAGCTGGTTTTTCTTTCTGGGAGAAAGGAATGTTTGGTGACCACGAGTTGGGACATTGCATGGGGAGGGCGCGCTCAGCCAGCCGTGCTGGTGATCATGTCAGGGATGCTAACTCCACTCCCCAGACACCAGGGGCGGCTGCTCTCGCCTAGTTCCGGGTCAGGCAAGGAGGTGGTCTCGGGTGGGGGTGGGGTGGGGGATGGGGAGGCGGGTCTCAGCCAGCAGGGGTGGGGGAGGGCAGGGGGAGGGTTTGCCTCTGATTCCAGAGACTTCTGCTGAAATGTCCACAGGAAGTACAAGCAGGAGTGCTCTGCCCCCTGAGCCCTTTGAGAAGCGTCCTGCACCTGCTCCCTTGGCTCCAGATGAGAACCGTAGGGGCGGGGGTGAATGTTAGGGACTTGCTCACCCCACAGAGCTAACCACGGTGAGGGCATAGAGGCCAATTCTTTTTTTCAACTTGGAAGCCCCACATTTCTACTCTTGTCCTAAGGTGTCTGGGAAGACCCTTTGCGCACTGGGACATCTGCGTCGTGGAAGAGCCATGATCCAGGTTGGGAAGGGGCTGTGTCCACACAGCAGTTGTTTGGCCAGGACCAGGATAGAGGACTTCTGCTTCCTGGAGCAGTGAGGACAGGGTACATGGGTGCCATTACCTTACCTGAGTCGCATAGTTCAACTCTGAATCTGGTACTCCTGGCTTGAGATGCCTAGTAGAGCCCAGAGCCACCAGGCCCCTCACTGAAAACTTTGCACACCCTGCTACCCTCAGGCCCATGGCTGGGGGCTACTGTCGGGCTCCTCTGTCCAGGTGGCTGAAGTGGGTGTATCTCTCAGAAGGAAGGAGCTGCAGTGCCTGCGGATCCCAGCCAGGGCGCTGAGGCCATAGTCAGAGTTTCCACCGGGGCCCCTTGAGTCCTCCGTGGCCAGCCAAGGGCACCTCCCTTCTTCCCCAGCCTTAGCATGTGGCATGGCTTAGCCCGGGGCGGGCCCTTCAGGGAGCCAAGTTCTACTGCAGGGCTTGCAAAGGCCCAGCCTGGCATCTAAAACAGCCAGGGGGATGGTGAAGATGGAGGCGGCTGAGGCGAGGGACCCTCCCCACCTCCAACCCACCGCTGGGAAGTCTCCAGGGCCTTGAACCATCCAATATCCTTGATGGGACTGCTGATTCTAGTACTTGGTATCAGGACAACCACCCCCCCAACCTCACCCCCAGTTGCTTGCCTTTGCACATGTTCCCACTGCCCAGAAAACCCATTTCTTCTCTTCAGGTCTTAATGCTGGAGAGCCCAAACTTCTACAGCTAGAGCAAATACGGCCATGGGGACCTGTCTGTCCTCTGGTGGTGGCACCCAGGGTGGTTCCTTGATGTCTTATTTACATGGGATCTGGGCCTTATTCATCTCTGGGTCTCCAGGGCCTAGCCTGGGACCCAGGCCATGGTGGGAAAGGGCCAGGATGGGCTTTCCTTAAGGATAAGCCCTGATGTCCCAGTCAGCTCTTTCTGTCTGTCTCCTAGCTCTGTGTGGCAGACAGTGGTCTCTACCAACTCGCGGGCCTAGGGAGGAGTCTCTTTGGAGGAGCCTTAGTTTCTGTGTGGGGCCGAGAGGCTATTTTGCTCCCATAGGGCCAAGTGGTTGGGAGGGGGCGGGATTTGACAGGAGGTGAAACAAGGAGGATGTTAGCTTCAGCCTGTCTGAGGTCACAGGGGAGCCTATTCAGGGGTCATGCTGGGCTGGGTGGTGTTCACACCAACATTGAGATGGTAGGGGCAGCCCCGGCTGCTTTGAATGCAATGTTCAAGGTCCTTTGCATGGACTACAGCAGCTTGGAACCCATCTTGGGCCCCTTTGGGATGCTGCCAACCATGGAGGTGGATCCGGGGTTTTGTGTGGGGCTGATTCTCAGCCACTGGGCTGCCTGGCTTTCCCAGAAGGGGCACAGTTGAAGAGGGAGTACCTTTGCCCAGCTGGGCTCCTGGAGGCCCTTAGAGCTTCTTCCCATTTACTAACCCAAGGGCCTGGAGAGGGCTGAGTCCATTTGCCTTCTGGACAGATAGGGGACTAAGGCCGGAGAGGAAGGACTTGCCTGAGGGAACATTCAACTCTGCAGCCAAGTGGGGACGAGAACCCAGGTCTCCAATTTTCCATCCCAAAGTCCTCTCTATCACACCAACTAGATGACTCAAAGCACCTAGCTTTCATCTTGATGTTCCCTCTTTTTTGTGCTCCCCAGCGACACATTACTTTCTAGTACCCCCTGGCTTGCCAGCTAGAGCCTGGCTCTCCTCTGAAAATCTGTAGAGAAAGCCCTTGCTTGGTCAACAGGCCAGAGACTGAGGCCCATTCTAGCTCCCACTCACTGGCTGATCTCAGGCAAACATGCCCCCCACCCCCACGCCATGGCTCAGTTTCCCGTTTGGAGCAACCGGGAACTGGACCAGGTCCCTTGTAGGGATCCAGTTGTTTGGTTCTCTGTGGACTCTCTTCTCTTCCTGGGTTCTGTGAGTCACCGGTCAGGGCGAGGGTCTGGCGGAATAGCCCCTAACCTGTTACTCGGGCATTTTTGGTCAGAGGCTTTCTCCTGTAAGCTGGAGCCCAGGCCAGGGCTGGGAGCTTTGTTGTTTGCAGAGCCAGGCCGTTTCCAAGATGTCATTGCCCAGGGAAAACCGTCATTCCTCCCAGGGATAAACAAGGCTGCTTATGGCTCAGCCCGTTAAGCCCAGAGAGGCTGGAGCCACTCACAGCAGGCCAGCCAGGCTCAGCCCCAGGGAGCTGCCACCTTCCCCTGCACAGCCAGCTGCGCCCAGGCTTCTGGGGTGGAGTGGGGGTGGGGTGGGATTGGGGACAGGGGTGCTGCGCCCGTGACCCGCTGGGGAGATCAGTCTCCAGGCACAGAGGAGAGGGTGGGGCAGTGGGGGGGTGGGTTGTCCCAGGATTCCTTCTTGCTCTGGCAGTGGGCCTCTGTCATCACTCCAGATGTATGGATAGCTGCCAGGTGTGCTCTCTGTTCCAGATGGCCCGGGGCTTGTCCCTTCTCCCTGCCTGCCATGGGCCAGCCTGCTCGCACCTGGCACCATGCGATCAGGCTGCTGCCGGAGAACTGTCAGTCGCTCCCAACTTAGAAAGGCAGGGGGTGTAGTAAGTTCCTTGGGACCGGGCATGCTTTTTCCCATGTAGTCAGGGCTTTCTATGGTGTCCTCGGTTACCTCTTGGTAGGGTTAGCCTCAGGCTACTAGCAGGACCCAGGCATTCAGGGCAAGGTGGTAGAGGGCGTGGGGAGAGAAGCAGCTGGGCAGGGTTTCTGGGAGCCAAGTGGCTGGCCATGACCGTGGACAAAGACTAGGGGCAGCCAGTGGGAGGGCCATGGAATGGAAGGGGGTGTGGCTCTGCAGCTCCTTAGGTCAGGGGTCGCAAGCTATGCCCATCCTGGACACGGAAAGCTTCACTACTCAGACCTTGATTGACGGAGTTCCCAGCTGATCTCAATAGCGGCTCTGAACTTGCCCTCTCTGCCTCCCTGCCTTCCTTCCAAAGGCATTAAATACCGGCTGTGTACCACGCACTGGCCGGGGACTGGAGGTGTAGGCATAAAGGGACTGGGGCTAAAGATGGGCATGTGATGAATGGTAATAGCACAGCTCTGACGGGGAGACTCAGGGAAGGGGAACCGTGGGGAAGCTTCTAATCCAGCCTGGGAGCCTCAGCAGAGCTTCCTGCAGGAGGTGAGGCGGAGTCTGGATGCATGGGTGCTTAGCGGTGGAAGGAGCAGATCTCTATCCCCCCGTATGCCCACCCTTCCATAGCGTAGACGTGATTCCCGCCCCACCGGAGAAATCACCTGTGTGTGTCCAGGCGCTGTTCTAATCCCAGGGGAGGCTTCCTAGTGTGTGTTGTGTGGGGGTGTGGACTCTGGACTGGAGCTTGACGGCTGCGTGCCCTTGGGCAAGACACTGACGCTCCCCTTGCCTCCATCTCTTCAGGCAGCGGGCCCGGCCTCATTGAGTTAAAGGAGAGGATGTGTGTGCATGAGGGCTTCCTGGGCACTGAGGCTGACTCAAGGCAGCCGCTGAGGGCCGCTAGCACCTTACCTCACGGCGGCTATTATTGAACGAGGTGATCTGGGCGAAGCGAGGCACTTGGCACAGGGTCTGACGGAGAGCCGGCTTTCCAGGAGGTGGTGCGGCAGCTTCTTGGCAGACGGGGGGAGTTGGCACATGCTTGTGAGATGTGCACCGAGACGGCGGGGGATGGGGGCTCATGGTGGAAGGAGAGAAGGAGGGAAGAGGGGGTGGACCCTGAGATGAGGGCTTTTGTTTGTCTTTTAAATAAACTTCAGTTGAAATGCAACATCCTTAGAGAAAGATTAGAACTATCCAGCTGATGAGTTTTCACAAAGTGAACAAACTCTGCACGTCAAGAAATAGAACATTCTTGGGGGGGTAGCTCATTCGGTTAAGCGGCTGCCTTCGGCTCAGGTCATGATCCCAGGGTCCTGAGATCGAGGCCGGCATCAGGCTCCTTGCTCAGAGGGGAACCTGCTTCTCCCTCTGCCTGCTCCTCCCCCTCATGAGCGCTCTCTCTCTCTCTCTCTCTCAAATAAATAAATAAAATCTTAAAAAAAAAAAGGAAGAAAGAAATAGAGCATTCTAGTATCCCAGAAATACCCCACACTCCCTTTTAGTCACCACCGCCCTAAAAGTGACCCCTATCTTGACTTCTCTCATTGATCAGCCTTGCCTGATTTTGAACGTGGTGTCCCCGGAATCACTGAGCACGTATGTACTCCTTCACGCTGACTTCCTTAGGTCCGCAGATGGATGAGGAGAATGGTCAGCATTCCTGTATGAAGCTTTATTTTGTTCGTTCTCACTGTTGTATTTCGTTGTGTGAATATCCTGCAACTTAGCCGTTCTACCGTGGAACCTTTGGGTTGTTGCCAGTGGGAGGTTATCATGAAGAGCACTGCTGTGAATGGTTCCATAGATGTCTTTCGATGCACCGTACATACCTTTCTGTTGGGTAAATACGTAAGGTTTACAGTTGCTGAGTCATAAAGCGGTATATAATTAGCTTTAGCAGATAGTGTCATATAATCTTCCAAAGTGCGACACCAGTGCGCCGTCTGTGAGCTGTGTACGAGAGCCTCTGTTACTCCACATCCTCACCCACGTTATTGGTATTAGATATTACGATAACTAAATGTGGGTTTAATTTGCATTTCCTGGGTGACTAATGAGTTTCAGGACTTTTCCCCATGTTGATTGGCCACCTCTTAGTGAAACACCTCTTCAAGCTTCTCCCCTCTCAGCTTTCTCCTGGGTTGTCTTTTTCTTACTGGTTTGTGGGAGCTTAAAAAATATTCCGCTTGTGTTTTCACTGTGGGATGTACACATTGCAAATATCTCCTCCCGCTCTGTGTCCTGCATTTTCATTCTTCTGAGGAGGGTATCCTCTGAAGAGGGCAAGTTCTTAATGCAGCCCAACCTGTCAGTCCTTTTCTCTATGGAGAGTGCCCACTGAATCCTGGTTTTTTGCCAATTATAAAGTTGTGGTTATATTCTTTGTTATCTTCCAGAAGTTCCATTGTTTTAATCTTTTTTTTTTTCAAGATTTTATTTATTTATTTGACAGAGATCACAAGTAGGCAGAGAGACAGGCAGAGAGAGAGAGGGGGAAGCAGACTCCCAGCTGAGCAGAGAGCCCGATGCGGGGCTCAATCCCAGGACCCTGAGATCACGACCTGAGCCGAAGGCAGAGGCTTTAACCCACTGAGCCACCCAGGCACCCCCAGAAGTTCCATTGTTTTATGTTTCATATTCCGGTCTCAAATCCACTTGAAATAGATTCTTATGTCTGGTGGATGTAGAGGTCAAGACTCATTTTCTCGGGGTCATTATCCAATTAATTAAAAAAAATCCTTTCTCTCTGTAAGGGGTCCTGGGTCATCGTCTTTGTCAGAAATCAACAGGCAATACGCATGCGGTTGATTTGAATTTGGAAGGATGAGTAGGAGTTTGTTCCATGGACAAGAGAGGGGAGGGTGTTCTAGATAGGAACAATGAGCAGAGGTTTCAAGGCACCTGAGAGTAGAGTGCATTCGGGAAGCTTCAAACAATTTAGACCAGCTGGAGGGAAGGGAAGATAAATGGCATGGTGGGGAGGTCAGCTGGCTGGGGCAGAGCACACAGCATAAGGAGTGGGGACTATCCCAGAGGGAAAGAATGGTTTTCAAGGGGAGAGGAACATAATCAGGTTCTTATGAGGGAGATGAGAGAAAGTCCCATGACAGGAGGAGACAGGAGGATGGTTTAGGAGCAGACTACAAACCCAGACGACCCAAGCCTCAACATCACCCCCTAGCAGAGAGCATGTCTGCTTCAGGGAGGTGGTGGTGGACGGACCAGCATGCCTGGGGCATTAGAGGTGACCTTTGGCCACAGGGTGGTGGCTGAGTCCAGTGGGCAGATACCCATTCTAGTGTCTTGGGATGGAAGAGCCCCCCCCCCGCCCCCGCTCCCGCCCTGGACTCCTAGCACTGTGGGCCCCGACAGAAGAATATTTTAGGAACGGGGGCAAACAGACAAAGGTTGGGGCCCCTGGGAGAGGGGGTGCTTTCTGCTTCTCCTGCCCTGGATGTACCCAGAGGGAGACCTGGCCATACCTTGGGCTGGCTGAGACTCAGAGCTGGGCAGACTCCTCCTAGAGAGGGGAGTAATTTGGCCCAGGCCAAGGGAGCCAGACTGACCCATAGGGGAAACTGAGCGCAGGCTTTGCTGCCTCTCCAGCCTCTGGGGCCTTTGGTATGGGCCTCAGTTTCTTCCCCTTGAAATGTACAGATAACAGTGCCCCTATCTCAGGGCTGTGGTCAGAACGTGCCAAGTGTCATCTCCCAGGGTGGGATGCAGGGAGGAACTGATAATGATGACACTGATGATAGTAATAAGTACGATTACAGGAACTAGAAATGTTTCTTGAGCACCTGCTATGTGCCAGGCCACTTTGTGTGGATTCTCTTCCAACAAGGCTATGGTGTGTAGGTACTAGCTACTTACATCACTATTTACAGATGAGAAAATTAAACTTAGAACAGGTAAGCAGCCTGCCCAGAGGTAAAGGGCACCAAGGGAGGAAGTGGCAGAGGCAGGATTTGAACCTCTGTGTCCAGATCTCAGTTCTTCGCCAGCATTCGGCTTCCCTCCACCACCCCTGGCTCTGAAGGCGCTTTCTGTTCCCCAAGCTTTTGCGTGGAGTGAAGCTTTCGATTTGGGGCTGGTCCCTGGTACCTGCCATGAGAGGAAGACAGGAGGTGGAGAGGAGAGGCACCCCATCGGGCTGAGCACTGCTGTGCACCAGGCCCTACCTCCTGCCCCACTGGGTGGGGGGTGTCACACTAAGTCAGCCACAGGGTTGGGAAGTGAGATTCAACTCCAGGCCCACCTGATTCCGAATCCCGGTCTCATGACCACTGGGCTATTTGTGCCTTTCCCTGGGGTCCTCCTAGCTTGGCAGAGCTTTTCTGTTTGATCAGTCTAGCATAGGACATCACAGAGAAGCCACACGCTTCTGACTCTCCCGCACATGAAGTGGCCTCTGGAGGGAGACAGTCTGGAAAGATCACCAGCTGTAGGGAATCACCACCCCTGCCCCCTACCAGGTGAGTCCGACACCTGCCCCTCAGTGTCCATCAGTTTGGGCTATGAGCAGGGACCCCTGTGTCTGGTATGGCTCACCGTGCCTCTCGGCACCTGCCCCAGGGGGCTGCTGGGTGGGGTCTTTTGAAGGAAGGGAGGGACAGGGGTGAGGAAGGGCGGTGAGGAGGCCGGAAAGGAGGCCATGGGGTAGTAGAAAGAGCAGGGCTTTGGAGCTCTGCTGACTGTGGTTTCCATGTGACTCCTCTACTTTCTTGCTTGGTGATCCCGCACGTTGCTGACCCTCTCTGAGTCCCAGTCCCGCTTTCCTTATTTGCCAAATGGGGCCGGTGGTACCGACCATACAGGGCTGCTGGGATTGAGAGAGTGTATAGAGAGCAACTGTCATGGTGCCTGGGATCTGGGAGACCCTCAGTTCATGATCCCCCACCCACCCACCGCCCCGTCATCAGTTTTCTGTTTTTATCATCTCTGGCTCCACCTTCCCTATCTCAACAGCATCACGCAGACACAGCTCTCAGGGTGAAGTCCAAATTCCTGAACGTACCCATGCTTCTGCTTGTGGAACCACCCGTACTTCCTTGAATGTTCCATGCTGTCTCTGGCTTTGGCCTGGGTATCCTCTCCCATCCCTGTCCCCATTACCTCCTCCAAAAGCCACCTCCATCTTTCCTGCTGCCTCTGTACTTCCATAGCCCCCTGGGGTGGGGGGGAGTGTAGTGGGAGAGTGACATGGGCCTCTCGCCTGCTTCTCTGCCCCATAGACCAGCACCTTCAGGGAAGGGAAGGTGTCTTGCCACTGTTTTTCTTGCACGGGTCCTGGCACGTGACTGGGGCTCTGTCGGTATTTGCTGAGTAACACTGGGGGTTGGCGGGGGGCATAAGTGAGCCAGGGACACAATCCTGATGAGCCAAACAGGGCCTGCCCAGGGCCGTGAGAGCAGGGCGGGCTGGACATTGGCAGGAGAGCAGAGAGCCCTCTAGCCAGCGCATCCCAGGGAGCATTTAGCTGGGCTCTGGGGGGTGTGGGGGGTGGACTTGAGAGGTGCAGACAATAGGGAAGTGAGACAGTGAGTGGATCAGGCAGAGAAAGGGGATGCCAGGTGGGAAGGGGAATGGTGGCAGAGCCCGCAGGGGGCTGCTTCTGAGCAGAGAGCCCACAGCTGGGGTAGGAGAGGCCCTGGGACCTGGCGTTCTCCTTCTAATGGAGGCTATAGTCCCTATGGGGACAGGAAGCAGCTGGGACAGTAATGCTCTCCACTTTCATGCCTTTCAGAAGAGAAGAGAGCTGAGGTATAGAAGGGGTCTTTGGGTTGTGGGGGATCCCAAACCAGGCTCCCACACACACATTGAAGCAGTGGAGTCTGGGTCCTGAGAGGAGCGCCTTAGCAAGATGGTGATGGGGGAACTTCGTCCTGGAAACTCACACCTTGGGAGCTACTTTCCCTGCCTGGCGAAAAACTGGGCATCCAGGGTGGTGTTGGGGCACCCCCGTAAGCTCCAAAGGCCAGGCCCGAGGACACAGCCTTCTGGCTTACCCAGGTGGCAGTGCCAAGAGTAGGGAAACCTCTAAAAGGGGTCTCCTCACTTCCCATTCCTTAAGGATACTTCTTCCCTGTGTGTTGGCTTAGTCCTGACAGTTTCTGAACGGGAAAAGCTACTTCTCTGTGCCTCAGTATTGCTTTCAGTCCATGGGTATGGATGGTATGTTCCCTGTTGTGGGGCATTGCCCTCCTGAGTCCCTGACAGACCCAGGAGGAGTCGTGGGATCTTTTAGGAATGGAGAATTTTCGGTCTACATTCAAATTCCTCCTTCCTTTCTCTCCTGCAGTTGGGCCTCTGTGAATGGGGCACATGAGTGGGTAGCTTCCTCCAGTGAGTTTGCTAGCTCTGCATCTGGGGACAAGGGTCAGCCGAGGTCCAGCCCCTTCTGCATGGGCTTCCCATGAGACAGGGAGTGCTGTGTGCTAGAATTGGTTCCACACCAGGTTCTGGTCTGTGTGCATGGCCTGATTCTTTTGTATGACCTTGGGTACATCACCTTTCTTCTCTGGGCCTCATTTACGCTCTCTGTTAACTGGGGCTGCTCCCCAGAATTATCTGGGCAGTCAGAAAAAAGTCAAGACACCAGCCCTACTCTTAGGGAATCTTATCCAGTAAGGCCTGGAATTGGGCCCAGATACAGGGTATTTTTAAGATGCTCCACCAGTGATTCTACAGTGTACCTCTCTTTTGAGAATCAATAGTCTGGATGAGTGCTATTTTTAATGTGCAAATTAGTCTCTTGGAATCTTGGTAAAGTGCAGATTCTGACCCAGCAGCTGTGGGTTGAGGGCTACGATCCTGTATTTCATGTGGGCTTCCAGGTGCTGCTACTGCTGCTGTCTCAGGGGCCCCGTTTTAGGTACAAGATGGCCCTGTGACATTCCCTGGATTGTCCATTCATTCATTCATCCGTCGTCAAACACTTGAGATGGGGAATGGTGGAAGGTGAAGCCAGAGTGGGACAGAGCCCAGACTCGCTCAGGGCTATAGAGTTGGAACTTCAACTGGAGGGCACTGGGGAGCCTTGTCAGGGCTTTAGGCAGAGGAGTGACAGGGTCAGATGTGCATAAAAGGCTCCTCTGACGTGGTGACCAAAGGAGTCGGGGCTGCCGCTGAGAGGTCCCCATCAGTGCCAGTGGGAGATGACCGCGTCGGGAGGGAGGTGGCGGTAGTGGAGATGGAGGGAGTGGAGAGATTTTCTTTGCCCCTAAGTTAATCAACTTTGTTTTTAGAGCAGTTTTAGGGATGGAGAGGAAAGTACATGGAGTTCCCATATATTCTCTGTCCCCTTTCTTGCATCCCCTACCCCAGTGGAATGATTCTGAAGATTTTCCAAGAGACAAGCAGGAGGTTTTGGTGACTGGCCAGAGTTGGGGGGATAGGGTGGTGGTGAAGGGACAGTGAGAGAGGATGATACCTGGGTCCCTGGCTTGAGCAGCTGGCGACAGCATCCTCGAGGGAGTGGACTCATGTTTGGCTTGGGCGTGTTGAGCTGGGGGCACTGGCGGAATGTGTAGAGGGCGGTCTCTGTCTCGTGGTCTGGGCTCTAGCCACACAGGTGTCCTCTGATCCACCGGGGTGCTGGCCTCCCTGCCCACCCAGCAGACCCAGGGCTCAGTGTCGTCGCAGAGTGGCCTTTCCCACCTGCCACTGCTTTCCCTCCCAACGCAGCTTGCGGTTTTCCTGTCCGTCACCACCACACTTTGTATCCATTACGTGTTTCTGTGGGTGACGTCGTGGCTCGTGTCACTCCTTCCTCTCTGGCCTCGAAACTCCGCCAGCACAGGGCTCGTGTCTTTTTTCATCTCCTGTCATACTCAGCAGAGCCTAGGACAGTGTTTGGGGGCAGCGCTGTCGCACGAGTGCTTGGTGAACACCTGCCCCTGGGATCTAGACTCAGGAGAGAGGTCAGGGCTGGCAGTGTGGGCTGGGTGGTGGCCAGGTGGTGTGGATGGTGACGGTCACCTGGGGAGGGGATGGGGGCACAAGGGAGTGTGCAGGACTGAGACGGGAGAGGGCCTGGGATGGGTTCCCATGCGTGGGCCGGGAGGCCCTGGACCTGGTGAAACAGGGGTCATCAGACGGGTGTGGGGAGATCCAGGGAGGGAGATGTCGAGGTTGGGTTGTCCCATGGTGGCCGTGGCTGCCATTCAGGGGCTTCGTGTGCCCACATGGTTCCTGGCTCCGGGGGCACGTCAGCTCTGCCCTCCTCCCGCTGCACTGAGGAGCTGTTAGGAATCCTGTGTTGTGGCTGATGGAACTGCGGCCCGATGAGGCTCTGCCTGAGATCACCCAGCCGGCGCGCAAGGAGGGGGTCAGTCTCTCTCTGCTGGAAAGTGCTGGCCCCATGCCCCGTGTTCTGTGTCAGACCTGTCATGTCGGGGACAGGGTGGGGTGGGGGGACGAGAACAGCCTGGAGGCTCTGAGCTGGGTGTCAAGGAATGAGGCTGAGGAGCAGGACCAAGGCTGGGCTGGGGGAATGAAGCACAGGCCCGGCCGCTGAGGTTCCTGGAAGCCAGCCTCATACCAGGAACTCAGGAGCCAAGGAGCCGCTCAGGAACCCAGAGCATGCCAAACTCAAAGGAGCCACCCCACCTCGAAAGTCAAGCCCGGAGGTCAGGGATTCTCAAAGTCTCTCCCTCTCTGCAACAGCATTCTAGCTCACAGAGCACTTTCCTGTCCTTTCTCGGACTTGGTCCCCTCAACCTTCTGGAAGGGGGGATGGGTGGTGGCAGCAGGAAGGGTCCTCACTTCACGGTCCCATTTCCACGGTGGAGGAGACCAGAAGTGACAGCCTGTCACACAGCCAGCAGAGGATGGAGTGAGGATTCCAACGGAGGTCTTCTGGCGTGTCTGTCCGGTGTTCTGGCTGTGAGATCCTAGCTGTGTGAGGGCCACCCTGAGAGACAACGGTGAACCTCAGTTCATACTCCCTGCCCCACCCTGCAGTGCAGGAAGTGGTTTTTGAGGGCCGATGCAGAGCCCAGCATCTGTGGTGGGTGTGATGAGTCATCTCGGGGTGAGAGCTGCAGGTTGACCCCAGGGTCAGCAGACCTGGCTCCACATTTAGTAGCTGTGTGACATTGGGCAAGTCACTTTCAGCAGCTCATTGCCCATCCCCCCTCCCCCAACACAGGGCAGCAGGGCTCAGGAGCTGCTCTGGGAGTCCCACCTGCCCCCCTTCCCGGCCTCTTCTGAGCCTGGGATTGCACTGGGGGCAGAATTTGATTAGATCCTACACAGCAGCTCCATGGAGAAGGCCTGGCTCATTTCCGGTGTGCTTCTAGCCAGCAAGACATGGACAGAATTAACACTGGCCAGCCAAGCCGGAGAAGCAATAGACAGACAGGAGAGATGCAGACTACCCCCCCCCCACCCCGGCAAGGGGACAGCTGCACAGAGGCCCTGGGCCAGCAGGTAGATCTCTCTGGGCCTCTGTGGCTGGATTCTCATCACCCCCACCTGTGGCACAGCTGTACGGCTGGATGTTGCCTGTCAGCTGCCCGGACCCGCTTCGTCAGACCTTTCACCGTGGGCCTGAAGACCAGTTGTCCAGCCTCGGGTTTTTTCTGCTCAATAGAGGACAGAGATCGTGTCTGACTTGTCTCCTTCTGTCCCTGCAGGGTTTCCCTCAGTGCCTGAAGCCAGAATGAATGCATGTAGGTTAGGACATATGTGTGTCCCTGTAGTCCTTTCCCCACCCCCACATCCTGCTCACAGAGCAGTGTCGACACAGCGGGGCTGTGCGCGTGTGATTCTGTTCTTCATAGGACAATCCCGTGCTCTGGTATCCCTTGTGACATAGTCTCATCTTTATCTCTTTTCCTGTCCTAATTCCTTCCCTGGCCACTCCTCCCCCCAGATTTCTGAGGTTTCCTGTATTTGCTCCAGAAGCCCCCTCCCCCCAGGGCACTCCCAACCCCAGCTCGCCCAGGAACACTGGCCCGACCAAACCCACGTGGGCCCTCGCACGAGCCTGATCCTGGAACACAGGGAAGAGCCGAAGAGCTCTGGCCGGTCCCTCTTTGCCCATATCTGCCCTAGGTCCGTGAGGGGACCTCAGGTAGTGCTCAGCCTCCCCCTACCCCCCCCTTCCCTCTAGACTCCTGGGTCCACCATATTGTGTGGAAAGGCCCAACGAAGCCAGGAGATACCCCTGGCCGGCAGACGTGAGTGCTGATACTAAGTCAGCCTGCAGTTTCTTAGGTAACTCTCTGAGCTTCCCGGACCTCAGTTTCCCCATCTATAAAATAAGACCGGACTAATGATAGCCACCATGTTACCAAATGTTTCGCCTGGACCAGGCCCTGTGGGGAGCACTAAGAATGGTCCCTGTGAGTCCCGTGTGATATGATGGCCCTGTTCCTGGTGAGGGAACTGGACCGAGAGTTTGGGAGGCTGGCCAGAGTCACACAGCTGGAAAGCGACACCACTGAAATCTGAACACTGATCCCCCAGCACGCTCTCGTGGGTCCTGGGTGGTTTCTCGGCTGGGCTGCCGAAGGGCGGGGGCCCTCTGGGGACAGCAGCACTTCCCCTCCTGGCTTTGTTTGGTTTGGCCTCAGTTTGGGGTAGGATTGGCAGAGGCAGGCTGACTTGCATTTCTGGTTTTGGGTCTGTGGCTGCACTTTCCCGAGGGTGGGGGAGGCGGGCTCAGGCTCAGTCCATGCTGGGACAGGCCCTGCCCCACCCCCATCCCCCAGGAAAGGGGAAACGCGGCCTGCTCCCCTCTGGGCCACTCCAGTGCCAGGCCCCCAGGGCACCAGTTGCGCTGCTTCCTTCTGTCTGTTCTTCCAGGTCAGGGGTCTGGCTAAGGGGGAAGGGTGATTGAATGTGGGGCACAGGGAGCTGGCTGTTTGTTTTCCTAGAGGAGAATGCTCCCTGGCGGGTGGGGTGAGGGGCGGAGGACTGGGCTGCTCTGGAATGAGGTCAGAATCAGGCCTTGGAAGAAGGAGCCAGAGGCCCTGCTCCAGCCCCAGCTGAGCCCCCATTTGGTGCTCGTGCTCTGGGGCAGGTCTCTAGGTCCCTCTCCAGGCTGGGCCTCAGCCTTGCTGTGTGTCCATCAGCAAGGGAGCTGTCTCTCTCCCTGGGAACAGTCTGGTGGGGTTAAAGCGCAGACCTTGGCTTCTAGATGAGATTTCTGCAAGGAGAGGCCTGCCATCACAGTCACGAACTTTGATTCTCGGTATTTGGCCGACCTTGCTTCCAAGGGTCCATGGGAAGGATGGGCTGCTGTTGGAGGTTTGTGACTTAGGCTCTTCCCTCTAGACCCATTGCTCCAGTCACCACAACTGCCACTACCACCAGCATCCTGTTCAAGAACTTTAGACTTTTGGTGCACCTGGTTGGCTCAGTCGGGAGAACATGCGCCTCTTGATCTTGGGATCTTGGGATCGTGAGTTCAAGCCCCCCATTGGGGCTTAAGAAGAAAAAAAGAGCTTTATGCCTTCTATGTTTATTCTCCTGGTTTGTCACTTGTGTGTGTTGGTTATCTCATTTAATAGGGGGGGACCTTGAGACCCATAGGGTTTAGTGACTGGCTTTCCCTGCCTCCCCGCTGTGTGATTTGCCGTTGACTCCTGGCCCTCTCTGGGCCTCAGCCTTCCCCTCTGTGCACCGGGGATTTGGGATCATGGATGTTTCAGGGGCTGAGGCTGTGAGGTGTGCGGAGTCCCTGGGTAGAGTCATCTCCCACCTGCGGGTATGATTTATAGGACAGGGAGTCCTTGCAGGTGGACACCTGTCTTCGTCTGTGCCTGAGAACAGAACCCTGGCCAGATCATCCTAGCGTCCTCTAAGGCCCACTTCCCTGCTTCACTCAGCCATCCTCTCCGCTGGGAAAGGGGGCTCCCCTTTCCCTTTCATGCTCCCAGCCCGTGGCCTTTACCCACACCGTGCTTTCATATCAACTCTGGTGCTCCCAGATGCCAGCGGGACCCTTGCCCTGCAGAGCAGTGCTCTGCTGCTGCCTTGAGCCATGGCTGGGCTGTGGACTCTCAGATAGGAGCCGGGCTGGGACTCCCCAGACCTGAAAGGAAGTCTCACCTGTGGGCCCAGGCTTTCAGTCCCAGGCACGCGTTGCCATACATCTCTGTGATCCCCAGGACATGTGGCTGCGTTTCCCTTGGTGAGTTCTAGGGGGCCACAGCCTCTCGAGGGGCATAGCCCAGACTCCAGATATTCTTGCCCCAGCATTCTGAGTGCTTGGGTGCAATGAGGGGCCCAGCCCAGGTTTGAGACCTGCTTCCCCCTGTGTGCTTGCAGCCCTGTGGATACTCCTGCCCCCTTCTCTGAGCTCTTGTCTTCCTGCAAGCAAGCTGCCTCTCAGACTTTATCAATTTATCACTATTTTTCCCTTTGCAAACGAAACCTGTAGGAATCGAGCAAGAACGCCGAGGTTCAGAGGGTTGCAAGTCAGGCAGGAAAGGCTTTCTTCTGTCTGGAGCCCCTGAGGTTCGTCCAAACTCAGCTTAAAAACCCCTGGGTGGGGGCACCTGGGTGGCTCGGTGGGTTAAGCCTCTGCCTTCGGCTCGGGTCATGATCTCAGGGTCCTGGGATCGAGCCCCGCATCGGGCTCTCTGCTCAGCGGGGAGCCTGCTTCCCCCTTTCTCTCTGCCTGCCTCTCTGCTACTTGTGATCCCTCTCTCTGTCAAATAAATAAATAAAATCTTTGAAACCCCCCCCCACCAAAAACCAAAAAAAACCCTGGGTGGATGATCCCTCAATGAGGTCCCCGTGTGCCGGGACATCGTTGTCGTCCGAGGGTGGGCAGTATTTTGAGGTTCTGGTTTCATTCTAGTTTGCTGGTTTCAAAGAGATGCTTAAGTATTCAGAGCAAGTTCTTGTTTGAGGATTTTTTAGGACTTTAGTTCAGGTAGAAGATACCCTTTGGCCAGGTCCAAGGTTCTGTCAGTTTGTGATTGCTCAGGCTTGGGACTGGCTTTGGTTCTGGTCCACGAAGGCAGAGACGGCCTGGCCCCTGCTTCACTCATGGAGACACCAGAGGGCTATTGGAAAGATCATACAAGGAGTGTTTAATTTGGTGTGGTTCTGGCAGGCGATAGGATCCAGATAATAGTGGTTACCTCTCCTTCTTCCCCTAAATGAACAACCACGCTCTTGATGGAGCAGAAAGAAGATTCAAGCCAGAAGATAAGGGTGGGAACCCATGTGCAGCAAAGCCCAAGGGGCCTTCTGGTTCCATCTCTCACTTCGGCTTTCAGACTGTGGGGTGTCGGGTGTGGGGTTCAGGCCATTGCCTGATTTATTTCAGCCTCCAGGATGTTGGCTCACGCACAGTGCCAGAACATCTCATAGCCCTCTGTTCTGAACCTTTCTTGTTTGCTTCTTGTTTCCCAGATGTCTGAACCAGAGGCGGATGAGAAGCGAGAGATGCCCTTGGAGGAAGGGAAGGGGCTGGGTGCCGAGGACCCACCACCCAGCAAGGACCCCTCTCTGGGCCAGGAGCCTCCTTCAGGACAAGACTTGCCACCCAACAAGGACCCCTCTGGTGGCCAGGAACCTTCGCCTGGCCAAGAGTTACCATCCAGCAAAGACTCACCTTCCTGCAAGGAACCTCCTCCAGGCCAGGAGCCCCAGCCAAGCAAGGACTCCCCACCATGCCAGGAACCCCCTGCAGCCCTGGCCCTCCCTCCCTGCCAGGACCTTCCTGCTGGGCCAGAGCCCTCTTCCAGCCAAGACCTCCCTGTCATCCAGGATGCCCCTGCTCAGGAGCTTGCTCCCTGTCAAGACCTGCCCCCTGGCCAGGTCCCCCAGCCAGCTGAGGAGACAGAAAGCTCTGGGGAGCCCCCAGCAGCCACCGGGGACCCGCCTGCGGCCTCCAGGCCAACCTTCGTGATCCCAGAGGTCCGGCTGGACAGTGCCTACAGCCAGAAGGCGGGGGCAGAGGGGGGCAGCCTGGCCAATGAGGAGGACGGGGAGGAGGCTGAGGAGGGGGACGAGGGTGAGGAAGAGGAGGAGGAGGACACGAGCGATGACAACTACGGGGAGCGCCGTGAGGCCAAGCGCAGCAGCATGATCGAGGCGGGCCAGGCTGAGGGCGGCCTCTCCCTGCGGGTGCAGAACTCCCTGCGGCGGCGGACGCACAGCGAGGGCAGCCTGCTGCAGGATACCCGCGGGCCCTGCTTCGCCTCCGACACCACCCTGCACTGCTCCGACGGGGAGGGCCCCACGTCCTCCTGGGCCATGCCTTCACCCCGCACGCTCAAGAAGGAACTGGGCCGCAATGGGGGCTCCATGCACCATCTCTCCCTCTTCTTCACAGGACACAGGAAGGTAAGAAGGCTGAGGGCGGCTGGGAGCGGGTAATAAATGGAGAGGTAGAGAGGAAGGGGGTGGGTCTGGGAGACAGGACACAATGCTGTCCCACCCCAGCGCCTCTCGAAGCCTTCAGGGGAACTTCTACCCATTTGACAGAGGATCTAGCCGAGGCACGGAGAGACCGAGAAGGCCATGCCTGTGTTAAGCCCGTGACTCTGACTCCAGCAACTGTGTTCTTACAGCTCCCTTGGACTGGGGGTCCCCACCGAAGTAGAGCAGGTGTGGCCTTGCCCAGGACATGGTATTTGGATCTGAAAGGTCTGAGTCCTTGGCTGGAGGACTGTATTCTGTAGTAGAACAATTTAGACTCCGTCCAGGCCTAGCCAGACTAGAAATCCATCAGCCAACCGTGATAGCACATATCTACCCTGGGCTGGCAGTATGCTACACAACTTATTTTTTGTCGTTTTTTATTTTTTGACACAGAGAGAGAGAGTGAGCACATGACTGGGGGGCGGGGGCAGAGGGAGAGGGGAGAGAATCCTAAGCAGGTACCACACCCAGCACGGAGCACCCCCCCCCCAGCCCACCCCCTATGCAGGGCTCGATCTCATGACCCTGAGATCATGACCTGAGCTGAAATCAAGAGTCTGACGCTTAACTGATTGAGCCTGCAGGTACCCCAATTCTAAGCAGTTGAGCTGACCTCACTGACGTTCATGAAAGCCCTATGAAGGAGAGACTGTTGTGGCTCCCCGCAGATGAGGAGACCGCGGCGCTCTGGGGTTATCTCACTCACCCCAGGCCACGTGGTTTATAAATGTCTGCCCCAGAACTGGATTCTGTCTCCAGGGCTGGAGCGCATCCCCTCCATGCTATTTGCCTCTCACAAATATTTATAAATAGATGAATAAGTGTTTATTGATTCCCTGCCATGTGCCAGGCCCTGTGCTCTGTGCCACTGCGAGGCCGCAGGAATGTGTGTGGCGGCTCTCAGCCTGCGAGCAGTGAGCTGTCTGTGGGGGGAGAAGCTGGCCCAGCAGTGAAAAGATTGCGTCATGGCCCCAAAGCCTGCTGGCCAGCTTGAGCCTAGGCTCCATCTCTCACTTACCGTGTGACCTTAGGTGAGTCACAGGGCTCCTCTGAGCCTTAGTGTTCTTCTGTAAAAAAAAGAGATGAATTACACTCATGTCCCAGGGGGGTCGAGGATGAACTGGAAGAGCCTGTTGCCTGGTGACCTTAGTTCTGGCCCAAGGCCAGGTGCGTGGGGCGGGGGTGGGGGGTGGGGTGGGGTGGGAGGAAGGCAGGGACCTGGGATTTCATGGAGCAGAGACCTCAGGGCCTCAGGCCATCAGGGAGAGTTTCTGGAGCAAGAGGCTGCTTGGCTGGGGCTTGACCATTGAGCAGGTTTGGAATAAAGAGCGGGTGAGACAGGCATTCTGTGAAAGGGGACGTGACCTGGGCACACGGTCTGTAGAAGCGTTTGGCTAAAGCAGAGGATTCCTAAAATGCAGGGATGGCGGAGACGTGGCACACAAGCTGCCCTTCCTGCCTCCACACCCAGGGCAGACTTGACTAATGGATTCCAGTGCATTTTCCCACTGAGCTGGGCCATGGCTTCGGAGGCCTTCTGTACCTCAGGCACCAGTGAGAAGGCTGACTTCGCCCTTGGGAGGACACTGCTGCAGGGTGTTTGGACTGGAAGGACAGGCTGGGAGCCCCCACCCCACCCCTGCCGAAAAAGGCCTTAAACTCTGGGCCTGGAAATTGGAACTAAATCCTAAAGAACTGGCAGTGGATCTCAGTTTCCTCGTCTGCAAACACGTGTGGTTCTAAATTTGATGTGCCCCATAATGACCAGGAGGATCTTATTCATACATAGATTTCTGAGTCTCTAGACCCAGGCTCCTAGAATCAGGATCTCCAGCAGGTGGTGCCCAGACCCTTGCACGTCAGACCAGCCCCTCAGGGACTGTGCTGTTCCCCATAGCGGGAATATCACCATCTTTGGCCATTTCTTGATGCAACTAGAGAGTCTAGAACTCTGCCCTACCCGGGTGAGGCTTCAGGCTCACTCAGACCAGGCCCAGCCATTCCTGTCTGGCGGGCACTGAGATCCCAGGGCTCACTACCCACCAGGCCTCCCGATCCTGACTCCACACCCACTCCCCAAGACCCTTCCGTGTTCTGTTGTGCCTATAAATACAAACACCTAGGGGCGCCTGGGTGGCTCAGTGGGTTAAAGCCTCTGCCTTCAGCTCAGGTCATGATCCCAGGGTCCTGGGATCGAGCCCTGCATCGGGCTCTCTGCTCAGCAGGGAGCCTGCTTCCCTTCCTCTCTCTCTCTGCCTGCCTCTCTGCCTGCTTGAGATCTCTGTCAAATAAATAAATAAAATCTTTAAAAAAATATATTAAAAAAAAATACAAACACCTATATGCAGACACACCCATACCTTCACGCACACCCTTCTAGTTCCCCCACCCGACTGATCCGAGGGCCTGTTTGGGGGCAGATATGCCTGGACCAGCTCTGTTGTGTTTCAACTTCCTCCTCTGGGAGCCCTGGGTTTTCACTGGCCTCCCCCACCCTCTCTGGGCCTCCCGTTTCCTTTCTTGGGCTTGAGCCACAGCGTTGGCAGGGGCTTCAGAGGCTGTGCCCCCATGGTTTCCAGTGGCCCGGCTGCTAGTCCATCCTCGTGGACATCCCGCTTACTGCGGCCATCTGGCTTCTCCGAGAGCCCTGCCCTGCCCTGGAGGTTGAGGCTGGACCAGTGCCTGACCCTGTACCATCCCTCATGGCCCCTGGGACTGGGACAATCCCTGCCTTTTCTCTGAGCCTCAGTTTCTTCATCAGCGAAATGAGTATGGCAATGATACCTCCTTTGTGGGACTGCAGGGAAGGTTAAGTAGCCCCACGTGGGTGGAGCGTTTTGAGCGGTGCCGGTTCTCGGCACTCGGTGGGTGCTCCATAAATGGGAATCGTGTTGATGCCGAGGAGGAGGAGAGCAGTGGCAAGTGTGACAGCATGTATGCCAACGTTCACAGAGTGCCTCTGGCTCCCTTTCCTGGCGTGCACAGCACCACTGCCGGGTGGGTGCCCTTGTCCTTGTCCTCCAGTGGGGAGACTGAGGCTGAGAAGTGTCTTGTCCCAGGCCACATGGCAAGTGCTGCTGGAGCTGGGCCGTGGCCTCCCCCTGCCCAGTCCTCCCTGGCTCGACTCCCAGACCCTGCATATCTCAGGCTGGTGAGGGACTGGTTGTGGGGGGCTGTGGCAGGGGGGAGGCAGTGGGCTCTCTCATGACTTCCATCTCCCTGGCTTGGGTCTGGTATGGGCCTGGCTTTCTCGGGAAGGTCAGCTGCTGCCTACAGGCCACTGTTTCCAGGCTGTGCCAGGCAGGAGGTGAAGAGGAGAGGGTCGAAGTCTTTAGGGGGAGTCAGACAGACCTGAGTTCAAATCTCAGTTCTGCCTCCTCCTTCCTGGTCCCAAGTAAGACCTTGGCCAAGTTATGTCTTTCTTTGAACTTTTCATTTTCTCTTATAAAGTGTGAGTGTTAAGTCTTCCTTGGATTTGCCCCAGGGATTCGAGAAGATTGCAGTATGTGGAAAGCTCTGTGCCCGTGGCAGGGATCCTGTCACGATGTGAAACCTAGGAGGGCCCGACAGAGCTGGTGTGACCCTGGGCTGGTGGTTGTGCTGCTGTGTGGCTAAGCTGAGCTGCCCGGAGGGCCGGCTGCCTGTCACAGGGGCGACAGTCCCTGCGTTACTGCTCCCCCCACCTGTCACCTTGCCTTGTTGGGCGTGGAGCGATTTCTTTCTACTGGGAGCAGGAACATCTGAACCAGACAGATCTGAGAGACAGCCCACTCACTCTGGTCATTTTACAAATGGGCTGCCTGAGGTCCAGAGAGAAGACCTCCCCACCAAGGTTAACCCCTGGGCCATCCCCTGGGCCTAGCTCCTGGTGCCGAGTTGAGTTGTCTCACAGCGCCCTCTGCTGTCAGACCCCTGCCTTGCTGGCTGCCCTTTGGCTCCCCTTAGGCAGAGCCACAGGCCCTTAACTGCCCTTTTCCTGGGAGCCAGAGAAGCCCTGAGCACAGCTGTGTCTGGGCCCAAGTTGCTGCCTTTCATTTCTGCCTCAGCCTGGCCTGGCGTGGCCCAGGGTCGTGGGTCGTCCTTTGACAGCGAGGAGACAGAGGCTGCAGCCCTTCCCTGGCCACGCTTCCTTCTCCCCTCCTCCTGCAGGGACTGGCTTGGGCAGAGGCTAACTGCCACACCAAGCTCCCTGCCTGGGCAGGAGGTCAGACCAGAGCACCCCTAAGATGCCTTCCGGCTCCAAGCTGTGACAGTACCATCTAGCCCCCTATTTTCAAAACGCTTAAAGAAGAGTTATTGCCAATGTCTAGACAAATACGGGTTGCATTTAGATCCAGCATTTCCACAGGGTTCTACAGGGTCTGCCAGGCTGGGCCAGGTCAGAGAGGGACGGGGTGTGGGGGACTGGTGCCAGGCATGGCTGGGGAGCCCCAGAAGTTGGGTCGAGATCAGTGAGAGGAACCAGGTGAGGCCCCAGCTAACAGGAGCCCTCGGTCGTGGGTGGGCTTTGGAGCTAGGCCTGAAATTCCTGGCCACTTGCCAGCTCGTGGAGCCCAGGGCCTCAGTTTCCTCCGTTGCGAACTGGGGCAGATGACAACAGATAGTTCTCAAAATGGTGGTGAAGATGAAATGAGATAAAAACGCTAAAGCCCTTCATTGCAGCCCCCGGCACGTAGTGGGGCCTCAGTAACCAGGCACCATACCCACCACAGCTGGAGGTCAGCAAGTGCTGGTGCATACCAGGCACTGGGCTAGGCTCTTCCTGTGTGTTCACTTAGTTAATTTGCACCACACCCCGATGCGCTGGGTCTGGTTATTATCCTCATTTTACAGATACAGAGACTGAGGCACAGAGTGAGGTTGTAACTCAGCTAAAGTCAATGAGCTCAGAAATCACTGAGGTAGGATTCCAATCCAGGCAGTTTAGAATCGACACTCTTAACCACAACTATTATTATAGTTATAATTACAGTAAGAATTATAGTTATTATTCCAGAAGGCAGGGAGCTCCCAGTGCCTGGAGTGGCCGGGTGGGGGCTGGGCGGGCCCTAGGGATTCCTGCCTGGAGTGAAGGGAGGGTGGGTAGCTCTGGGCTCCCCTCCATTTCCCTTTCAGCAGGGAGGGCCCCGTAGCATAGCAAGGCAGTGGGGAGCAGATGGGAAGGAGAGGCCTTTAGTGTACTGGGTACTGGGCAGGCCTCGTTGTTGCTCCCAGAGAGGGGAACCTTGGGGGCCACTGTAGGGCTGGGAATCGGAACCCTGACTTTCTGGCTCAGTTTTTCTCTGTTTAGCCTGCAGCACCCCCCCACCAATGCCTGGGTTTCCCCAGATGCTCTGGGGGTCAGCGCCCAGGGCCTGGGCTATCGGGCTGATTGGTGTGGGTTGGTCCCTGCTGAAGATGACCCCCTCCCAGCAGTGGAAGGAAGAGCCCATTTCCCAACAGTGCAGAGGCTGGGGGTGTGGGCAGGGCGGGAGTGGCCCCCAGGCCCATTGTGTGGGCTCGATAAAGTACGGAAGCTGAGGTTAGAATGGGAGGAAGCCCAGCTCCTGCGGCCCTTTCCCACGGGTGGGGGCTCTGGGCACTGCCTAGCCCGGCCGGCTGGCGTAAATGCAGCCAGTATGCACACCGGGCCGCGGTGGGAAGACTCACTAAGCAATAACCTGGGCAGCCCCTCGTTACAGAGGGCCCCAGCATTGCGCCCCAGGGGCCAAGATTTGATAGTGGTGACTCTCCGGACAGCCAGGGGGCTGTCACCCCACCTATGCTGTAGCTAACGAAGCTGAAGCTGGGAGGCTAAGAAACTCCTCCAGAGCCAGCGGAAATAGGACCAGTACCTGCTTCCTGCAAACCCGAGCTCTGGAGTCTGCACCATAGATGGGTGTGTGCCTGTGTGTGCACGTACACACCCGTGTTTACAACCCTGGCAGGGCAGTCTTCTCAGGAAGGAGGTGGCACTTCCCCAAGTCTTTTACTGAAAACATTCAAAATGTGCCCGATCCTTACATTGGAGTAGCAGCATCCTCTGGTGGAGAGATGCGGGCTTTAAATGCACACACCCCTAGAGTCCTGCTGTCACTTCAACTCTGGGTATCTCTGGGCTAGTGACTTAACTTCTCTGAACCTCCGTTTGCTATATGGACTTACGCTGAAGATTAATGGGATAGTATCTGGATAATGCCCATTCCGGGGTCTGGTCTACAGTATGGATTCATCCTTCCTTCCTTCCATCCATCTATCCATCCATCCTCGCATGGGTGTGTATTCCACTGATGCTAGTCGCTCCCCCTGCTGGCTATATCTGGAATAAGGCGACTTTTCTTTCCAGAATTAAGGCCACTTTAAGAATTAGCCCATCTTTATTTTACAAATGAGGAAAGCCGAGGCCCAGGGTGGGGCTCATGAGGAATCAGAGCTGAGATCCACACCGGGTGGTATTCAGTCTTGTCTTGGGGCGTAGTGTCCATACCCAGCCTACTCTGAGCTCTAACTCCTCTCCCATCTTGGAGCATTTCCTGGGCTCCTGCTCTAGGGTGGCACTGGTGGGACCTTGGATTTCCACTGGAGGAAGGGGACAAGCACCAGCAGGGCAAGGGAAACAGAGGACAGCCCTGGTAGAGACCGTGGGAATCTGGAGTGGTCTGGAGAAGAGGAGTGGCAGACTGGGGGGAAGAGGAGAGAGGGCATTCCGGGAAGGGGACATGGCACCAGGAAAGGGGAGGGGAGAGAGAAGTGGGGGAGGTGCAGTCTGCACTGCAAGGGGTCAGTGGGGGGGATCCAGCTGCAAGCTGGGACTCAGGCAGCTACGGCCTCAAGACTCATTGTTCCCAGTCTGCTTTCCCTCTCTTGATGCTTCCATTCATTTGACAAATATTTGCTAAGCTCCTACTCGTGAGAGTGAGATGCTCACCCCGTGAGGATGACCCAGGCAGACAGAGGCCTTGCTTGTGAGAACTCACAGTCAAGCAGAGGGGACAGATTTAGAAAAAGCTCTTTGGAATGTGGGACCTCAAAAGGTGCGTAGGGGGCGTGGCCTTTGTTTAGGGGTCTGGGAGTGCTCCCTAGGTGAGGAGGAATTAAAGTGCCTTACCGGAGACTGGGTCGAAAAGGGAGATGGGAGGGTCACAAAAGCATCCCCCGTGGAAGGTATAGCACAGGTAAAGGCCTGAGGTGACAGGGCAGGTCAGGCAAAGACCTTCCATTTGGCTGGAGGGCAGGGTCAAGGAGGTGCTGGAACAGGGGTCAGGCCGAGAGATACACGAAGGAGCTGTGACTGATGTTCAAACACAACTTTCTGCCCAGATCCTAAGACAGCACACCATGTGTATCATGTCACAGAGTTTGGGTGTGACCCTGGGGTCACTGGGGAGCCATGGAAGACTTTAGGCAGGAGAGGTTCTCTCTGGCCTGTATGACAATTCACTGTCCACCCTGCTGACCAATCCCAGGTCTCGGCCAAACCTCAGAAGCCTGAGTTAGTCATTAGGATCTCGATTTTGAAATTAAGAAATCGAGGCTCACTGAGGGATGGTGACTGGCCGAGTCACAGGGCAGAACCCCTCCTGGAGCCCCTGCACTCCAGTCTGCCCTTCTGCCTGCAGCGATCTGTCTCCAGATCAGCCATCTCTGCTTTGTCTTTGGCTTCTCCCTCGCAAACCAGGCTCCTCTTTGCCCCGGGAGGAGACCTCTTTGGCTGGAGGATCTGCCAAACCAACCACACTTCATGGACAGACTGTTCCCAGTAATGGGCCTCCCTGTCCCTCGCCTGAGGGGTAGGAGCTTTGCAGGAGAGGGGTGGGGCTGTTTGGAGGCACCGTTGGATCCCTAAGCCCCTCTTTGCTCAGGCAGCAGCCTTTGATGCCCAGGCTTTAAAATGTCTGTCTTTCTTCCACAGATGAGTGGGGCTGACGCGGTTGGAGATGACGATGAAGCCTCTCGGAAGAGAAAAAGCAAAAACCTGTACGTTGGAAAGTTCTCTGTTCTCAACCTTGCTGTCAGGGAGACACTCCATGTAACCATCCTTCCTCCTCGGTCCTCGGGCTTGTCTCTCCTCCAGGGGTACAGGTGGGGAGAAGGGGCTGTGTCAGTCCTGCCCTAGACAGACACCAGTGAACAGCAAGATCTTTTAAGACTTGCCCGTGGCCCCAGGGTGGGGTCACTAGGGTCCTGGGCATCCGGCCCTGCCCTCAGCATTCATGCAGAGCGAGGCAACGTGCTGATTCAGTACCTGGAAGCCCCAGGGAACCAAGCAGAGGCAACCAGCCAGGTTGTCCTGGCCCTGGCCCAGCCTCTTGAGCCAAGCAGTGGCTAAATGACCTTGAGAAGTGCTTTACGCCCTCTGGGAAAGGACACGGGATTCCCCCTTTCTCCTCTTGAGCTCTCCAAGGCTCGCAGTCTTTGGCATTGCCAGGAGGTGGCACTGCTGGTCCACGTAGTGCATCCCACCCTCCCCAGCCTTTCTGGCCCTGTGTCTGGGGCCTTATGCACCTGGTTTGGAGGTTCGTTAGAGGTGCCAATTAAATGAACAGGGCGTGTGTGGGTTCTTCTTGGGTGTCTTTGTACACCTGGGCCCAAGGCCCTGGAGACTAGGGGCCGGATGGAGAGGAGGCCATGGGGAGCCCCTCTTCCCCTCCAGGTTGTGTAGTGCCCACCATTACTTGCCAGCTGGGCCTGGGGGAGGAGGACAGGAGTCTCCCCAGATGCCTCCTACAGCCATTTCCCTGGCCTCTGCTTTGGCTAGCGTCCACTACTCTAGAAACTCCTTCTCCCCAGCTCCTCTGCCCTCTCCAGGTTCCTGCGGCAACTATAGGCTGCTCTCACTCTGCAGCCAGGAGCAGTCCCGCCTTCTAGGGAAAGTGACATGCTCCAAAAATAGCCCTTTGCAGTATCGCTGGGTCCAGGTATCACCAAATCGGTCACTCCCAGGGGAGCAGCAGTGGGGGGGGGCCGTGGAGGGTGGGCACCTGGGGAGCTGGAGCTCTCCTAGGCCGGTCCCAACTCTAGCCTTCCTTCAGGATGGGTTCGGCCTTTCAAATGCCCGAAGCTCACGTTCTTAAAAGCTTCGTCAAAGACCCTTAGAATCTGGGATGATAATAAAAATAACTAACACTTGTTGTGCCAGGTACTGTTCTATGTGCATTCGTATATTGTATAATTTAATCTTTACCGTTATTTTATTTTACATTTCCTTTTTTCTCTCACATACCCTATTTGCCCAATGAGTAAACCGAAGCAGAAAGAAGTTGCTTGTCTCGGGTCGCCCAGCAAGTACGCGGCAGAGTAGAGATCGGATGCCTGGAGTGCTGGCTCCAAGAATATAAATACAAATATATGTATTTTTTCTCTCAGAGCCTGTTCTGTTGAAGCTCTGTGTAGGGTATTCTGAAGGAGGTTTACAGAAGCCCTGCTAGGTAGGCTTTGAGCCCCTAGTGATGAGAGTCCTTTCCCCAGAAGCCACTCATTCCATCTCTTCGTGGCTCTGATTGGAGAAAAGTGCTCCTTTAGCTTCCTTAGTGCCCCTTGCCACTTGTGGGTGGCTGTTCTGCCTTCTGGACCCACAGGGGAACACCTGGGGCCTGACTGAGCTCTGCCACCCTGTCAGACCACTAAGCCCCAGGAAGTCCGATGCTGGCAGCCCAGTCACCCCCGGGCATTCCGAGGGCCCCAGTCCTCACCCAGAGGACTGCCCATCCCTGGACTCCTCAGCCTTAGCTCATTGGCTTGGACCTTCTAGAGCAGGGTCCCCATCCCTGGGCAGCTGCCCCAGACCTGCAGGACAGGATATCTGGGCACTTTTGCCCCAGGCAATGTGCTAACACTTTATGCGCATTTTCTCCTTGCTTGTCAGAACAGCCCCAGGAGGGGTTGGATGGATGGGGAAATTTGACGTTCTGAGAGGTGAGGTGTCTAGACCATGAGCACACAGTTGGCCACTGCTGGAGCTGGGATTTGAACTCCAGGCCGCGTGGCTCCAGAGCCTCACACTTAACCTCCACGGGGTACCACCTCCTTCACTGACTCACCCAGGGCGTCCCAGAGGTCTTAATGCCACTTTAAGCCCAAATAACTTCAGAAGCATGAATACTACAAATTCAACAAACACCCATGTGAAAGTTGAATTATTCAGATTTCTTTTACACTTGCTTAGCTTTGTGATTTTTGCCAACACATTTTGGATTTTTAACTTTTGGTTACAGTCAGCGGTTTTTATCTTTAATCGGAAGAACAGAGACCAAAACTTAAGAATAAAAAAATGTGTCATTCAAAAACCGCAAAACTCAGTGTGCATTTAAAAATTACATAATTAAAATTCCAAATGGCGTTTTGGAAAGGTTATAGGACTTGTACTCCTGCAGTTATCTGAGCTCGAAACGTACTCAGACTTGTGGGACGCCGTACATATTCATGGATGCATGTATCCAAAGCCAATGACAGGCCCGGGCCTACTGCCAGGAGCTATCCTGGAGCTGCCCAGGGTAGGGGGTCTAGAGACAAGGGGGGCAAACGTGGCCATGGGGCATTTAACCCCTTTCTCGCCACCAGCTTTGCCCAGTCCCGAAAAGGGCTGCCTCCTGGGGGAGTGGCAACGCTAAAAATGCTTCCTAGCTAAAAATAGCCACTCCTGCCACCCTGGTGGGCAGAGCCCTCCCCCCTTCCCTCCCAGCAATTTGCTGACTTGTTTTCTCCTCCTCCCCCTGGCGTTGCCATGGCAACGGGGAGGCCGGTCACAAATAACTGGGCCTGGCTTTTTGCCGGGCAGGCCCCAGAGGCCGCCCCTTGCGGACACTTGCCCCTTTCACGGGCTCCCTCTCTGGGTTGGCCAGGAGGGATATTTTCCTCCTCCCTCCCCCTTCAGCCCCCCCATCCTGGTCCCTCCCATTTCCTGGCTCCTCCTGTCTGAGTCCCAGCCCGGCTTGTGCCTGGGAGCCCCAGTCATCCGGTGGGGATCCCGGCGATCGCTCGGCTGCAGCACGCGCCCGCTGCTGCCTGCCACCCCGGGACGCAGGGTGAGGAGCTGGGGGTGCTCCCTGCAGACCGTCCCGGGCCCCAAGGTGGGGGGCCCTACAGAGATGCTCCGAGGCATGTACCTCACGCGCAACGGGAACCTACAGAGGCGGCACACGATGAAGGAGTAGGTGTCTCCCCTCCACTGCGCACACCCTTCCCACCCTGAGGTTGCAGGGGCCGAGCGTGCCAGGCTGACCGACCCCCCTTCTCTGCTTCTGCCCCCAGAGCCAAGGACATGAAGAACAAGCTGGGCATCTTCAGGCGAAGGAACGAGTCCCCTGGGGCCCAACCAGCGGGCAAGGCAGACAAAATGGTGAAGTCATTCAAGTAGGTCCTCTCTGCCTCCCTGGGACCCCTCAGGCACCCACTGGTCCCCAGGGGAGCAGGGCTGGTGGTGGGGTTAAATGGAAAGGTGGGGGGGGGTTGGCTTGTTCTAGCTGTGGGTTAGACGGAGGCTCTCTTTGAGGGAGGCTGGTACCTGGCAAGCAGCAGCCCTCATGGGGAACGGCTGCCGAGCAGGGGCGGAGGTGGGACCCAGAAGGGATGCTGGCCCAGAGAGAGGGGCTGGGCCCCCTTCTGGGCACCCCCCCCCACTGGGCTCAGCCACTGCCCAAGCCAAGGGCAGCTAGCAGAGACCCCCACCCCTCTAGCCCCAATCACCGCACTTCCCCGAACCTCACGGTGCCTCACTGTGCCCCTTCCCTCGCCCCTCAGGCCCACCTCAGAGGAAGCCCTCAAGTGGGGTGAGTCCTTGGAGAAGCTGCTGCTTCACAAATGTAAGTGGGGGCCAGCTCCCCTCCCTGTGTGATCTCTCCCCTCCCCCTTCCCTTTCTTTCTCTCCCAGACCCTGAGAGTGTGGCTGGTCCCAGATAGGTCGCCTTTCCCTCTTTCCTGGGTCCCATCAGGTGTCCCTCTGTTGGGAGAGGCTGAGGCCCTTGGGCTGGCCTTGGAGCCGGCTTCTGCCAGCCCCTCCCTGTCCCTGGGAGCTGGCACTGCCTACAGGAGGCCGCTGGGACCTGTGTGCTCAGACCCAGAGACTTCCAGAATAACAATAAACATTTCCACGTACTGAGGGCTTCCACTGGGTCAAATGTGCCCCGCGTCTCATGGGCAGGATCCCTCTGGTCCTCACAGGGCTCCAGGAGATAGTCTCATGACCCCCATTTTACAGATAGGGGAACTGAGGCACAGACATGGGCGAGACATGGCCAAGGCCCACAGAGAGGCCGTGCAGGGGGTGGGTCCACATCCCGGGGCTCCTGGCTTTCCGAAGTGGTTATTTTACTAAGCTCCCCACATCTGCACCCTAAAAGGCCCCTAGAGGGGAGGCTGGGGGGTCCAGAGGGCAGAAGGGGCTGGTTCTGCCTCTCATCCTGGGCCCTGGGCTTCTATCACAGATGGCTTAGCAGTGTTCCAGGCCTTCCTTCGCACCGAGTTTAGTGAGGAGAACCTCGAATTCTGGCTGGCTTGTGAGGACTTCAAGAAGGTCAAGTCACAGTCCAAGATGACAGCCAAGGCCAAGAAGATCTTTGCTGAGTACATCGCCATCCAGGCCTGCAAGGAGGTAAGGCCGCAGGCTGGGCCCTCAGATCCCCCAGCCCCACCCCAGCTCCAGAGGCCTCTCATGCCACAGGTACGTGGCAGCCTTAACAAGGAGCCCAGGAAGAGGGAGGCCAGAGTGACTCTTGGGGACCGTGTGTCTAGGGTGGAGAGGAAGCAAGCTGGGGCCCTGGGAAGAACAGAAATCCATCAGTAACAGAAATGGCCACCATTGAGGCATGGGATGCTGGGCGCCCGCCAAGCCCTTTATGGATGCACTCTTTTATTGGATCCTCACAACCTGTAAAATGGGCTTATTATTATCTGCATTTTAAAAATGAGGAGACGGTCTCTGGGAGCCCAGGTTGGAGTTGCTACCATCTAGTAAGTGCTTACTGAGGGCCAGGCCCTGGGGACCAAGTCCCAGGGGGTGACCTGTGGACTGACTCCCTATCTGCTTACTATGGATGACCTTGTGTAGTCTGTGGCACTCTTAGAAGAGTATACCATCCTTCCTAGCCTACAGGTACGACAGTGGGCCTCAGAGCACTTAGGCGGTCTGCTTGGGGCTACATGCCTCTGTCCAGCCCTGCTGGGATTCCAATCAGGCAGAGGTGGTCTTTCCAGGCCCTGTAAACTATCCGCCCTCCAGTGAAGGACTGAGCCAGGACTCGAACCGCTGCCCCAAGGGTCTCCACTCTACGACTTAAGATGGGGAGCAGAAAGGCTCAGAAGTGAAGGGCTGGGGAGGTACCATTCCTGGCCCCCCCCAACCCCCAGGGTCAGCCCCCTGCAGGTGAACCTGACCTGTACTGCCCTCTGCCCCCCACAGGTCAACCTGGACTCCTACACGCGGGAGCACACCAAGGTCAACCTGCAGAGTGTCACCCGCGGCTGCTTCGATCTGGCGCAGAAGCGCATCTTCGGGCTCATGGAAAAGGACTCCTATCCGCGCTTCCTCCGCTCTGACCTCTACCTGGACCTCATTAACCAGAAGAAGATGAGTCCCCCACTCTAGGGGCTGCCGGGGTAGAGCTCCGTGTTCACACCAAGTGGGCTGGGCCCCCTTCCCACCTGCCTCTCTCCCTCTGCGACGGAGGGGGCAAGCGAGCCCCTGGAGGCTGCATCTCCGGACGGACAGACAGATGGACATTCGGATGAGCGGCCTGGAGGAGAAGGACTGGCCCTGTTGGGTCCCCACTGCCCTGGTACGAGGGGACCTGAGGGCCCTGGCAGGTCAGGGGCCCCGGCTGAGCCGGATCTGGAGCTGCTGCTCCGTGCTGCGTAGACTCAGCAATGACCAAGTTCCTTAAAGAACTGGCTGATGGGGCAGGAGGCCTAGCTGTGGGCTCCAGGGCTCTCAGGGGTGGGGAGTGCACTGGGGCTCGCAGCTCAGACCCACCCCCACCTTGAGTTTTATTTATTTAAACAGTAGTCGGATGCTTGGCACGTCGTCCTGTAATAGGAAATTTTTGCCTCATCGGTTTTCCTAATTTACAAGTGCAATATTTTAACCAACGCCTTGTGAAAAGCCACCTCGCCGAGAGGGTGGACACCACTTTCCAGTTTCAGGGGTTTTGCTGGTCCTGGGCACCGGGGGGGGGGTGGCTGGGCCTTCCGGACTGATGAGGCCTGGAGGGGCGGGTACTGCGTGTGACCTCGCACAGAAATCCTGCACCCCCCCACCGAGGGAGGTGTCCCTCGGGGGCCCTGGAAAAGCGTGGCCCCCTCAGACCACACAGTAGCCGAGCTCTGGAGCAAATAAAAGGCCTGTGTTATTTCTCATTGTTGACCCTTTCTGTGTGTTCCTGGGTTTGAGCTTTCCCAAGGTGGACTGGGGCTGGGGGTGGGGGTCAGTTGGCAGCTTCTACACTCTTGCTGTCACCTGCCTCCCAACCCAGAGCTACACACACGATACCCCGGGGCTCGGGCTCCTAGGCTCTCTGCCATGCTTGTTCCGTGTAGCCTCTCATCTTCTCCACCAGCCTGGGAGGCGGGGGTTATGCCCATTTCACAGATTGGGAGAGCGAAGCACAGACAGGGTGGGTGACTCGGCCAGGGTCATATGACTGGCAAGTGGCAGAGACAGGGTTCTGCCTAAGCCCCGCTGGCTTCCAAGCCTGTACTCCAGATTGCTGTCCCCTGCTTCCTACAGGACGGAGTCCTAGCTTGGCTTCCAGCTGGCTACATCCCTTTCATTCTTCTGCCCATGGCACCTTGAGATTCTAGCAGAACTTTCAGGTGACACAGGACTGGTTGGTAGAGGTGGACGAGGCTGGCCTCTCAGGCTGCAGATGGGCAGGCCCATGGATGCCAGTCAGAAGGAAGGAAGAGCTGGGCAGGTGACAAGGAGTAGGGCTTACAGAGAATCCCTCTCTCTCCCTGGAGAAGGCTTTCTACTCTGTGCTTAACCGGAGATGCAAATTTAGGCAAGGCCTGGTCCAAAGCCGTGTTTCCCAGGAGGCCCCGGACCACTGGCCTGGAGGGCGTAGAAGAGAGCCTGGAGCCTAGGCCAAGCTGATGCCAGAGCTGGACCCACCTGCCCCCACATGCAGCCTGCCAGGGTCTGGGGGTCAGGGGCCTGGGCGCCGCCTGGAGCGGGGCCTGACCCAGCTGGGCTGACTTCCGTGACACCGGATGGAGTTGGTGCAGGAGGGGCTGGGCTCCGTCTCCCTGGATCTTGTTCCTTACCTGGGGTCCTGGGTTCGGGTCCACCCGCCATGACTTGGAAATGCAAAGGACGTGGGGCTTTGTAGACGCTCTCCTCTGTGCCTCCCCTCACTGTTTGCCCTGGAGGCCCAACCCAGGGCCAGGCATACAGTAGGTGCTCAGTATGTGTTACAGCCTTTTTTGTTAGCACTGGAGTGTGAGCCCTTCCAGGAGTGGGGCTGGGTCCGGCACTGGACCTGGCCTGAGCCATGTTGGGCCTTGTAATCAGTGAAGGACTTTCCCACCACGGAGCCACCAGAGCCTCGATGAGGCTGGAAGGACAGCGAGGGGCAGAGAAGTGCCCCTAATTCAGAAACAAGGGTACCTCACAGGTGTCATCTAGGCCTGAGAAGTGGGGACCTGACAGCTGGGAAAACAGTCCCAGAGGGGACCACAATACCATTCCTGTTCCTTCCAAAATGGCTAGTGGCAGAGACGGCGGTGGAGCTCAGGACTTGAGTCCCAGCCTGGCCCGGCCTCTCTGTGGTGTCTTCCCCTCCGAGGAGACACTGTGGGCCTGAAGAGGCTCACCTTGCCCTTTCTTCAGGTGCCAGGGATTTAGCCTCGGGCCAAGCCCTCCACCTTCCTGCCCCCCAAGTTGCCACGGAAACCAAAGTCTTGCAGAGCCAAGTCAGGCAGATGGAATTCCCATTTCGGAAGGCCCCCACTGCCTGGTTTCCATTACTCACACTGGGTCCCCTGGCCCAGAGTGGCTTTGGCTGTGCTGAGCAGCTGGAGAGCAGACTGGAGAGGTGCCGGGATCCTCCTACCCTGGGCCCTGCCTGGGCTCCCTGGGGACCTTGGCTAGAGCCCTTCTCCCCGCTGAGGCCTCAGTCCTGTCACATATACAGTGGCTGGACTGCTCCTCATTTTCTTTTTTTTTTTTTTTTTTTTAACAAGGAAGGAGCAGCCCCCTTGCTCTCTGTCTGGCAATCCCAGGCTGGTCAGTGTAGGATCTGATGGCTGTGAGGTCCTCCCGTCCAGGTCCCTTCCCATTCTACAGATGGGAAGACTGAGGCGTAGGGAGGGAAGCAGCATGGCATAGAGGTGAAAGGCCTGGACCCTGGCTCCACTGTCTCTGACAAAATCACATCACCTCTCTTTGCCTCAGTTTTGTCATCTATAAATTGTACATACTGGCACCTTTCCCAGAGCTTTGGTGACTAAGTGAGGTTGTATGGGCAGTGAGTTTAGCCCTGCGCCAGCTGCCGTTAGTGACCTCATCACTCAGGGTCACAGGGAGGTGGAAAGCTTGTGCTCAAGTGGTCCAGGCCTGGGCTTTACCCTGATTGCTGTGGACAAGGAGCCTCTAGACTCAGTTCCCATCTCCCTGTCCTTCCAGGAACGTTTCGCTAGAGGACAAAGCCAGCCTGTTCCAGGGAGTGTCAGAAACAGCCTGTCCTTGCACCATTGCCCAGTCAGCCCGGCTGGGAGCAGTTGGGGTCAGCTTGCAAATAGGGTGTGAAGGGTGGAAAGGGGAGAGGGCACGGCTGTGGCGCTCGGTTGGATGCCAGTGGGAGGGGACTCAGCGTTGGCCTGCCTGTGCCAAACTTGGTCTGACTCCTTGTTAGCTGGGCTGGTCTGGTCCCTCATGCTCTTGGCCTCTTGGCCTGGCTTGGGGCAGATATGGGCTCCCAGACTCTCTAGCCTGGAAGAGACCACCTGATCTAAACTTCTGTCTTGTGCTTGGGTCCCTTCTTGGGTTCCTGCTTGCATCTCTCCTGTGACAGGAAGCTCATTCTCTCCCAAGGTATCTCAGGAGGGCCTGGGAGCCTCTGGGGGTTCTAAAATTCTTTCCCTGTGAAATCAGGATCCTGGGGTGGGGTGGGGTGAGGGGGACAGGTTAACAGTAGCCCCTATGGGTCTCCCACCTAGGTTGTCCCCCACAGGCTCCCTGATTGTCTGGTTTCACTCCTCTCTTCTCCCCTTACCCACCCAGACTCCTCTGCGCTCCTCACCCCCATGTCCTTGCCTGGCTCCTCTGCTCCCTTTGCCTACTGTCCCCTCCCTAGGTCCCTCTCACTGACATCCTACTCTAGAAAGTCTCCCTGATTCACCCCCTCTGCCCCAGCCTCTCCCTCAGGGCTCTCTGGCCCTCAGGAAACAAATCCCAGGGCCGAAGACAAGGGCTCTTGTTTTGCTTACTATCGGCAACATCTGTGAAACATCTGGCTCTGCCTAGCTTCTTCCTGGCAGGGCTGGGCAGGAGGAAAGGGGGTACCTTGGGCCCCCTGCCACCAGGGTAGGGTACTCCTTCCTTGGGTCGGAGGAAACAGTGGGGGTGAGAAAGAGCTTCAGGGCTGGTCCAGGCCTGCTCAGCAGAGATGGGAGTGTGGCTTCGGGGAGGGCAGGGCCAGCTGCAGAAAAAAGATCATTGCTACCGGGGCATCAGGGTGGCTCAGTCGTTAGGCACCTGCCTTCAGTTCAGGTCATGATCCCAGCGTCCTGGGATTGAGCCCCACGTCGGGCTCCCTGCTCAGCGGGGAGCCTGCTTCTCCTTCTCCAGCTCCCCTGAGCTTGTGTTCCCTCTCTTGGTATCTCTCACTGTTATAAATAAATAAAACCTTAAAAAAAAAAAAAGATTGTTGCTACAGCCACACAAAGGCACACACCAAGGGCATTCCATGCCTTATCTCCATCAGTCCTCGCAGCGGGCCTGGAGAGGTGCTGAGTGTTGTTCTCCCTTTACCAGTGAGAAAGTTCACATTCAGGGAAAGTGGAAAAGTATGCTGTGGCTGAGCAGAGACTGGGACCCCAATCCCTAACGTCCAGGCAGCCTCACCTCCAGCCGCTCAGAGGGAATTAGTGGAGAGCACAGGTTCTCCTGGGTCTCCAGGATGAGCTTTTCTAAGGAAGGTCGTGAACTTCAGCGTGCGGGGATGTCTGCTCCTGGGCCGAATCTCAGTTCTCAGTAGCTTTTGATAAATTGCCTTACTTATCCGAGCCTCAGTCATGTCACCTATAAAATGGGAATAATCCCACCTGATAGGTCTCAGGTGGACTCAGTGAGATATTAAATAGGTGTAAACCTCAGCACAGGGCCAGCCCCAGAGGGGGTGCCCCATGGAGGGGCAGACAGGGAGGTCTGGGGCTACCACCGAGCATCCAAGAGGTGAGTTCAGGCCAAGCAAGCAGCTGGCCAGAGGAAGCCGCCCCCGCATCGGCTCCACGGCCAGTTTCTAAGACAAGGCCACCAGGGGCTCAAGGACAAGGGTGGGGCCCCAGGACAGTGGGATTGAGCTCCAGGCCTCAGGGGGTTCAGAGAGTCCTGCTTGCTGTTTCAGGGACGCCTGAACATAGCACCCATGCTGTCAGGCAGCTGTCTTGCTCTCAGATTCGTCCCCAACCTGCGTGTGATCTTGGATGAGGCCCCTTCCTTCTCTTGTTGGTTTCTTCTGGAAAGTAAGGAGAAACAAGCTTGCTTTCTGTCTGAGCACCTTCCGAAGGGGCAGATGGTGCTTTGTGTGATGTGAGGGGCTGGGATCCAGGCCAGGTATGTCTGCTTATGCGGGATGTGTGTGTGTGTGTGTGTGTGTGTGTGTTGTGTGTTGTTAGGACTAAAAACAGAGTTTCAGCTACTTCCCCAAATGACTTGGAGGGGCCTCAGGACACGGCCTTCCCTGTCCCTTCGCCAGGCTGATCCGAGGAAGGATGTGCTGGCACATACTCGTTCCCCTGAGGTAAAGCCTGCACCTCCCCAACCTCTGCTATAAACCATCCCCCGACCAAGTCCAGGCTGAGCAGCCCCTTCCAGGCGCCGAGCTCAGTTTGCAAAGGCAAAGCTGACCGTCCCTGGACTTGCGGGAAGGAAACCCACACCCACCGTCTGCTTCTGCTGCCAATTTGTGGTAAGTCCCTTCCCTCACTGGGCCTCACTTGGCCCATCTGAGAAATGGGTGATGGGGGGGGCTTTCCAATTTCTCTCGAGGAGCCTTTTGGCTCTGACAGCTTAGGTTGCATTCACTTCTCCCTCTCGAGCGCTCTTGCTGCAAGGACTGGCTCGCTCCCTGGAATCTGTCCCTTGCAACGCAGTGGGGGATGGTGACGAGGAGCGTGGGCTTCAGAGGCTGACAGACCGGAGCTCGAGTCCAGGCTCAGACACTTACTCGCCGTGTGGCCGTGGACAAGTCACTTCGACTCTCTGAGCCACTGTGTCCTTATCGAGAAAGAGGGGATACTAACGGTTCCCATTAGTAGGGTCGTTGTAGAGAATGAAAACAGGCTGTGAGCTCCCTGCCTGGTCCGTGTTCAGGTCCTTCAGTGCCCCCTCCCTGGGCTCAGATCCGCTCTGGGCAGAAGGGTCAGCATCTCCCCAGGGAAAGGTCTCACTGAAATGGAAGCGGTTTGGGTTTTCTGTTTCATTTTAAATTTCGAAATAATTATATGTTCACAGGAAACTGCAAAGAAATGTCCCATGTCCCCTTCACCTAGTTTCCCCCAGTAGCTACGTCTCCCCTAGTTATAGTACAATCTCAAAACCAAAATCGGACATTGGAACAGTGTGTGTTTCTATGTTATTTTGTTACATGTGTCGATTATGGAACCGCTATGGAAATGGAAACACAGAACCGTGTCACCACAAAGATCTCCCTGGATACTCGTTAGTCACACCCATCCCCCACGCCCCCCCATCCCTGTGCCTTTGCAACCACTCATCTCCTCTCCAGCTCTATAATTTTGTCATTTTAAGAATGTTATATAAATGGAAGCATACACTATGTGACCTTTCGAGATTGTCTTTCTGCACACATCATAATACCCTCGAGATCCGTCCAAGTTGTAGTGTGGGCCAACCGTTCGATCCTATTTATTGCTGAGTTGTGTTCTGTGGTATGGAGATACCACAGCTCGTTTCACCATTCACTTATTTTTTTTTCAAGTTTATTTATTTATTTTTTTTAGATTTTATTTATTTATTTGTCAAAGAGAGAGGGAGAGAGCATGAGCAGGGGGAACGGCAGGCAGAGGGAAAAGCAGGCTCCCCGCTGAGCAAGGAGGCCTATGCGGGACTCGATCCCAGGACTCTGGGATTATGACCTGAGCCGAAGGCAGGCGCCTAACTGACTGAGCCACCCAGGTGCCCCAACCAATCACTTATAGAAGGACATTTTGGTTGTTCCCAGTTTCCATATGAAGCTGCCATGGGAAGTGGTGTAGAGAGTTTTGTGGGGACACAAGTTTTCCTTTCTCTGGAATAAATGTCCTGGAGTGCGATTGCTGGGTTGTACAGGAAGTGTAGATTGAATTGTAAAAAACTGCCTCACTGTCTTCCCGAGGAGCAGCAGTGAGAGATCCAGTTTTTCAGCCTCCTTGCCAGCATTTAATGTTGCTTCTGTGTTTTTTACTGTAGCTGTTCCAATAGGTGTGGGATGCGATCTCATCAGGTTTTCATTTGTGTTTCCCTGATGACTAGTGACATTGGGCATCTCCCCGTGTACTCTCCACCTGCATATCCTCTTTGGTGAAATGTCTCTTCCCATCTCCGGCTCATTTTCTAGAGTGTTTGCTATTTTTACCATTTTGAGTTTGAGAGCACTTTATATATTCGGTGAATGTATCCTTTGTCATGTATGTGATTTGCAAATCATTTCTCTGGGTCTGCAGCTTGTCTTTCCATGCTCCTAATGCATCTTTTGCAAAGCAAGAGTTTTTTAATGTTGACCAAGTTCGTTTTATCACTTTTTTTTGTTTTGTTTTTAAGTTTTTAATTTTAGGTAATCTCTACACCCATCGTGGGGCTTGAACTCACAACGCTGAGATCAAGAGTCACATGCTCCTCCGACTGAGCCAGCCAGGTGCCCCCTTTTTTTCTTTGTTTTCATTTCTTTTTTTTCTCTTCTCTTTTTTTTTCTCTTTCTTTATTTTGTTGTTGAGATTATAGTTTTCTCACTTTTTTTCCTTTTAGATCATGTTTTGGGTGTTATGTCTCAGAACTTTTCACCAGTCCCTAGGTCTAAAGATTTTCTCCAGGGCGCCTGGGTAGCTCAGTGGGTTAAGCCTCTGCCTTCGGCTCAGGTCCTGATCCCAGGGTCCTGGGATCGAGCCCTGCATCAGGCTCTCTGCTCAGAAGGGAGCCTGCTTCCTCCTCTCTCTGCCTGCCTCTCTGTCTACTTGTGATCTCTGTCTCTGTCAAATAAATAAATAAAATCTTAAAAAAAAAAAAGATTTTCTCCCACACATTTTATAGTTTTACCTTTTAATCTATAGTCCCCCATTAATTCTTGTGGAAGATGTGAAATTGAAATTGAGATTCTTGGTTTGTTTCTTGTTTGGGGGCTTTTTTGAGGGGGGGCACAGGGATGTCCATTTGCTTTAGCACCATTTGTTGAAAAGTCTATCCTTCATCTACTGGGTTGTTTTTTTAAAAAACCCAGCTTTATTGAGATGTAACCACACATCATGTAATCTACCTATTTAAAGTGTGCAACTCAATGGTTTTTAGTATTTTCACAGAGCTATTCAACCATCACCACAATCAATTTTAGAACATTTTTATCACCCCCTAAAAAATCTCCATACCTATTAGTGGTCACTCCCTTCTCTCTTATCCCTACCTTCCCGGCTTTGGGCAACCACTAATCTACTTTCTGTCTCTACAATTTGCCTATTCTGGACATTTCATGTAAATGAAATCATACAATATGTGGTCTTTTCTGTCTGGCTCCTTTGACTTGGCGTAACATTTTCAAGGTTTGTCATGTGATATGGATCAGTCCTTTTCTTTGTACTGCCTGGTAATATTCTATTGTATCGATGTAACAGACCACATGTAATAATAGACCACACTGTATTTATCCATTCATCAGTTGATGGGCCTTCAAGTCATTTCTGCTCTTCGGTTATTATGAATAGTGCTGCTATGAACATCCACGTGCAAGGTTTTGGGTGGACCTTGTATGTTTTCAGTTCTCTCGAGTGTATATGTAGGTGTAGAGTCCTAAACACATTGCCGAGTTGTAAACAAACCCTATATGCTTAACCTTTAGAGGAACTGCGTTCCAGCCTTCACTATGTATGCCCACCAGCAGTATGTGAGGCCTCCGATCTCTCCACATTTTTAGTAAATGCTTGTTATAATTTATTTATAAATTATAAATTTATAATTTACTTCAGCCACCTTGTGTGTGTAAAGTGTTATCATTAAATTGCTTTTGCAAAAAATCGGTTGGCTATACTTCTAGGGGTCTATTTCTTGCTTCTCTATTCTGTTCTATTGATCAGTGTTTCTGCCTTTCCCCCAATGCTGTATGGTCTTGATTACTGTAGCTATACAATAAGTCTTGAAATCAGTAGACTGATTTTCCCATTTTATTCTTTTTTTTTTTTTTTAATTATTTTACCTCTTCTAGTTCCTTTGCCTTTCTATATGAATTTTAGGGTAATCTTGTCTCATCTACAAAAAGTCTTCCTGAGATCTTTTTTTTTTTTTTCAAGACTTTTATTTATTTATTTGACAGACAGAGATCACAAGTAGGCAGAGAGGCAGGCAGAGAGAGAGAAGGAAGCAGGCTCCCCATTGAGGAGAGAGCCGGACCTGGGACTCAATCCCAGGACCCTGGGATCTTGAATGAGCCAAAGGCAGAGGCTTTAACCCACTGAGCCACCCAGGGGCCCCAGTCTTCCTGAGATCTTGAGAGTAATTGTGTTAAACCTGTATTTCAATTTGGACAATATTCCAATTCACAAGCCTGCCATGTCTCTCCATTTATTTAGATCTGCTTTGATTTCTTTCCATCAGCATACTGTCGTTCCCAGCATACAAGTCCCATTTTGTTAGATCTAAACCTAAGTGTCTCATTCTTTTTTTAATGATTGTAAAGAATATAAGTTTCAGTTTCCATATTCATTGCTTGCACATTGAAATGCAGTGGATTTTTGTACGTTGACCTTGTAGCTTGTGACCTTGCTGAATTCAGTAGTTCTGGGAGGTTTTTTTGTAGATGTCTTGGAGTTTTCTGCACAAACAATCATGTCATCTGCAAATAGATACAGTTTTATTTTTTCTTTTCTGATCCATATATCTTTTACTTACTTTTCTCGTCTTGTTGGGTTTCAGTCTTTCATCAGTAAGAATGATATGAGCATTCGGTGTTTTTTAAATGTTATTTACCAAGCTAGTTTATTTATGTAGCATGTTTATATGTATTTATGTTTACATATATTTATAGAGGACATTTTTTATATGCAAATTGCTCTCTATTCCTAATCTTCTGAAAAATTTTTCCCTGAGTAGGTGTTGAATTTTGTTAAAAACTTTTTTTGCATCAATTGGTATGATCACACAACTTTTCTTGATTAGACTGTGGATATGGTGGATTACACTGACTCATTTTCAAGTATCAAACCAGTCTTGCATCCCTGAAATAAACTTCATTTGGTAATGATATTTGATTTTTTAATATGTTGCTGAATTGTCTTTGCTAATATTTTGTTAAGGATTTGTACTTCACCTACAGGAGAACTATTGGTCTGTGGTTTTTCTTTTTTGTACTGTCTTTGGTTTTGGTATCAAGGTAATACTGGCTTTCTAAAATGAATTGGAAAGTGCTCCCTCCTCTTCTGTTTTCTGGGACAGATTGTATAGAATGGGTGTTTTCCTTTCAGATGCAAGCGTATGTTAGGCCTCTGTTTGAAACTTGTCTGCTATTGTCCCATCGGCCAAGACAAGTCACATGGCCGCGCCCCAAGTGGAGGGTGGCAAGGATGGTCTGCCTCCAGCGGGCAGAGCTGGAACTCACGCAGCAAACGGAGTGAGTGCTGGGATGGATGAAGAACGGGGACCAATGGGGCAATCACAGAGGAGTTCACCTCCTTGTGGGGTATTTTCACCCCAAAAAGCTCTTCACTCCAGGCTGTAAGCACCCGCAGGCCCGTGCATGTGGAGCCTTCCCGGAATCTTCCACATCTGACTGACTGGACCTCCCAGAAGGGGCTTATGGATGCTAGCAGTGTGATATAGGGACTCCTAATTTAAGCACAACTTTTAAATCAAACCCCCAGTGTGGAAATGACAGAAGACCTTCCTTACAGAATAATCAGTGATCAAAGTCCCAGACTCTGTTAAGTGAGCTCCAAAAACAGGATTTAATCTACTCAATTTGGTTTATTCCCATTTCTTTTCTTTTCTTTTCTTTTTTTTTTTAAAGAATTTATTTATTTGAGAGACAGAGAGAGAGAGCACAAGCAGGCAGAGAAGCAGAGGAAGAAAGAGAAGCAGACTCCCCGCTGAGCAGGGAGCCTGATGTGGGGCTTGATTCCAGGGCCCCCAGATTATGACCCGAGCTGAAGGCAGACGTCCAACTGACTGAGCCACCCAAATATCCCATTCTCATTTTTCCAACTATTTACTGTTTCATTTTCCAGCCTTTCTGTTGGTAAGTACTGTGTTTACATCCACAGGGAACTCAGAGAAGGATGAAATCTGGTCCCTGCAGACCTCTGCAACCTTGTTACCCGCACATCCATCTCTGCTCTGTATAACCCCCAACCTCAGGACCTTTGCACATGTTGTTCTCATGGCTTTCCTGCCACCTCTTTACCTGGCCATCTCCTTCTTAACCCTGAAAACTCAGCTTGGAGGGTATGTCCTCCCGGGATTCTTTGTCAATATTCCAAGTCAGGAAAACCCTTCTCTGAGCTATCCCAGCACAATGCTCAGGTGACTCAGTCCTGGAGTTGCCACTTACACTTCTTTTCTGAACTGTGACACCCTCAAAGCCTAGAACGGAGTGGTTGTCTGGGTCCCTGGCCCAGCAGGAGCTTGAAGGCTGACAGTTGAAGGCCTGAATGTGTGGAGGCTGAGTGTGGCGATCACAGCCCCACAGACAGAGTCTCTGGGGTTTGCCTCATGTGTCTCTGGTGTGCAGCCCTCTTCTCAGAGCTAGAGGGGCTATTAGGAGCACCTTTCTGTCCTCTTCAGCCCTGGGCTCCTCCTTCAGAACTTCTACTACCCCTTAGGGAAAAGCTCAAAGGAAGCCCCGGAAGCGAGGGTGACCACAGAACTGGCCCAGCCAAGGCATGGCCTGGATGGTCAGGAAAGCCTTGCCTGGCATTTCAGACCCTGCTCCACGGAGCCTGAGCTGCCTGTCAAGTCTCCCTTGGCACAGCCTCTCACTGTTCTGCACAGCCTCGTCTCTCGTCCCTTTGCTTCTGCTGTTCCTACCACCTGGAGTCCTTCCCTCTTTCTCTTTGCTTTGCCAGTCACGGCCTGTTCTTCCAGGGTTTTCCTCCGAACCAGCCACAGGCTGAGTCTGAAAGTCCGTACCAAGGGTCTGCCCTCAGGGAATTATAACTGGCCTCGAATTTTCCACTAAGTATTTTGCGGGTGTGAGTTTGGACTCTCCCCTGAGGGTGACCTGGGAGCTGGCCAAGCTGGACTTGGCCCACAGTAGTGGCCAGGAAGAGCGGGGCCGCTCCTGAGCCCTGCGGTGAGATAAGCAGCTGGACCCCAGCACTCCGGTGGGACTATTTTCAGTGGCTGGTTCCCGGCAGGCTCGGCCTGCTCTGGGCCTGGAGGGAGAACAATGGGCCATTGAGCCTTATCCAGCCCCATGCCCTGTGAGGCCTGCGGGAGGGTAAGTGACCGTCTGTGTGCTGGGGATGGTGGTGGGGGGAGGGCAGGGCTCAGAGGCCGGGGAGGACAGAAGTTGCCTGCCCCCCCCCACGCCAACCAGCCCACAGGCAGGAAGAAATTCTGTTGAGCGCTCTTCATCAGACTTCCTGTGGGGCCAGGTGCTGGCCCAGCTGAGTGCTCCAGAGGAACGTTCTCAGAAGCCACAGCATGAACACTTCTTAAGCCCTTTGTGTGGGCCAGACCCCGTGCTGAGCACCACACATGCTGTCTCATCTTTATCAGCCTCATTGTACAGGTGTGGAAACCGAGACCCTGGCTCACACAGCAAGCAAGAGGCGTAGATGGGGCTTAGACCCAGGTCCTCTCTGTCTCCTTCCAGTGGGCGTGACACTGCAAGGCTCTCCCGCCCCTGCCTCCCACTCTCGGGTCCTCCTTAGAACTTGTGGGCTTTCGTTGCTCCTGGCTCTGACTCCATGAACCACCTTGGGCACACCTGCCTTCTCTGGGCCTCAGTTTACTCATCTGTACACTGGGGGCAGCCCCTCTCTCGGGGTTGCTGAGGGGGGAGCCAGAGGCCACGTGGGACGGTGCTCCACAGATGGGGAGCGGTGGTGCGTGGTGGGGCCTGCCTCCTTTCCAGCATTCGATGATTTAAAGAGCCACTAAGTTAGGTTCTGTTCTTCCAGGAAGCTGTTCACCCAGGAAATGCTCTCTGCATTGTGTGGCCGGGTGTGGCAGCTTTGTGGCTCTGAAGGCTGGGAAGGGCAGCTCTGTCCAGTGCCTTCAGGGAATCTGGTCTGGAAGGGGCAGCAGGCCCATAAATCGGTGATGGCAGTGCAGTGAGACACACGCAGGAAAACAGCAGCACTTAGGGGAGCCTCTGTGGGCCACCATACCTGAGCGCCACAGACCCACTGGCCTCAACAACAGAAGCGATTTCCTCACTGTTCCAGAGGCCGGAAGTCTGAGGTCAAGGTGTTAACTGAGTTGTTTCTCTGGATCCCTCTCTCCTTGACTTGCAGGTGGTCACCTTCTCCCTGCGTGTCCACACCATCGTCCCTCTGTGCACGTCTCTGTCAAAATCTCCTCTTCGTATAAGGACACCAGTCCCATGGGATTAGGGCCACCCTAATGACTTCATTTCGACTTAATCACCTCTTCAAAGGCCCTATCGCCTACAGTCACATTCTGGGGGCTGGGGATTAGGACTTCAGGATAAGAATTTGGGAGTGGGGGACACAATTCAGCCCAGAACAATGGCTCTTCAAAATAACTGACAGCAGCTGCTTTGCCTACTGGCACAGAATGAATCTGTCTCAGGTGAGGCCCCTCCTGGGGTCTCTGAGGAGCCAGCCCTGAGGAAGGGCTCCAACAGAACAGGAGAAGGGGGAGAGACTAGGAGAGGGAGGAGTTTCCAGAACATTCTCAGGGGACAGGTCCCTCCCCCACCCCAGCTGGTTAGAGATTCTCTGGCGTCAGGGAGTGTTGACCAATGCCCAGGAATTGAGGTGCCTCCGAAGGGCAGTTTGTTTGGTGCACTGGAATCGCTCTCCGCCATCTCCACAAGGCCAGTAAACCCTGCTGTCCAAATTCAGTCTGCATTGCAAGGCCTTTGGGATAAGATAGGGGGTGGGGTCTTTCCAGACTGGAGCCCAGTGGGCCACTGGGGCAGAGGGCAGCTGTTAGGGCGGAGAGCAAAGAGGACCAATGAGGACATAAGCCTGCCGAAATCCACATGAACTCTGGGGAGCATATGCCAGGGCAGAGGGTGGGCACTGGAGTTATCTTATCATGTAGGACAGCAATAACAGGAGGATATGGGGACCCCAGACAGTTCTCCTTGGGAAGAAGGCACCTACTTTGGTCCGGAGCGGTACGCGTCAGGGAAGGCTTCCTGAAGGAGGAAGACTATGGTGGGTTTTTTTTTTTAATTTGAGAGAGCGCGAGTGCACATGCGCACGCATGAGGGCGCATGCGTACGTGCGAGAGCGTAAGTGCGGTGGGAGGGGCCGAAAAAAGAATCCCAAGCGGGCTCTGCCCCAGGTGTGGAGCTGTGCACGAGGCTTGATCCCACGACGCTGTGATGACGACCCCGGCCAAAACCAAGAGCGGGACGCTTCACCAACTGCGCCATCCAGGCGCCCCAAAACTAAGGTGAGCCTTTGTGCGTCAGAAATCCACAGAGGAGGGCGAAGGCGTTCCAGGCAGGGGGTCCTGTGAGGCCATCCGCCCGTGGGCTGCGGACGCTGAACCCCCCTTGCTGAGCTGTCTCCCACGTGCCCGGCCACCAACTAAGCTCTTCCCATAGGTAATGAAGCAGGTGGCCACGGGGGACGGGCCGGTGTGACAGGTTCAGGTGAAAAGGTGCGGGGGAGAGCAGAGGGGAGGCCGGCCCACCCGAGGGGGTCTGGAATGTCGGGACTGAAGGCTTCGCTGCGCTGGGGGAGGCAGGAGAGTCTTTGAGCCGGGCTGGTCCAGTGACGTGACCCCAGGGAGGAAAAGGCCCGATGGCCTCTGACGAATCCCGCGTGCTTGGGGTCAGGATAGTCGTGGAGTGGTGAATGGGACCCCGGAGCTCGGTGTGAGGGGACCAAGGGGTCGCGGAGGGCCACTCCGGGCTCGGCAGTTGGTGTGGTTGCTGGATGGCATTTTGATGGATGGCCAGCCTCTTCCAAGGAGGGCTTGGTGGTGGCTTTCCAAGAACTGCTGTTTCTTTCTCCCCTGCAGCTCCTGCTCTCGGGCCAGGAGGGGACGGGCCTTTGAGCCAGGCAAGCCCCGCTTGTAACCCACGCTGGCCAGTGTGGCCAGGCCCGGAACAGGGCGCGCGTCAGGCGCCTCCTCCATGCCTGGCCTGGGCCCAGTGCCTCACTCAGCTGCACGTGCTCCCCCAGCCATCCCAGGAGGCAGCTCCGGTGCTATCCCCACCCTACCCTGGAGGAAACCAGGGCTGGGGGAGGAGGAGGACTTGCCCAGTGCACCTGGGCCCTATCAAAAGGCGGTGAATCTGGGTCTTTCTATCCAAAAAGCCCATCTCCCAAGAAGATCCCCTTGGCCCCACCCTAGCCAGGTTGCCTCAGTTTCAAGAAGTAGGGAGGAGCTTCTACCAACCCTTGCTGCCTGAGGATCAAGGGGATACATGGGTGGGAGGGTGCTTGGCCTGGCTGAGCCTATGGGATGGGGACGGAGCCTCTGGGATGGGGACGGATGGAGAGGTGGGCAGGAGGAAGGCCCATATCCCTGCTGCGTGTAGCTCCAGCCACTCCCTGCCCCTCCTGGCTCCCATATGGGCAGGGTCTGTGTTTCTGCAGACAGGGAAGAGAAGCCAGCATCCCTCATGGAGCTAAACCCTATAATCCCATGACTTCCACTGACCCCCCTGCCTGATCCCCAAAGCCAAGAGGCTGTCCTCCTGGCTCCAGAGACTTCTCCTCTCCTTGTGGCTGCCAGGGGCCTGCCTTCACCTCAATCTCCCCTCTGAGCTTGTTTTCTCCTCTGTTAAAATGGGGCAGTGATTCCCCCTGCCTGGGTGGGTGTGAGAGAGAAACGAGACCCCAGGCCTCTGAACGCCCAGTCTGAGCACCGTCCTGGGGATTGCTGTGTCTTTGCTCGATGGCTCTTCAGCACTGAAGGCTAGTCCATTGTTAGGACGGGCAAGGGGACTAGGCTCCGGCCACTGTTCTGTGGGTAACATGCTTCTCTGAACTTCAGCCATGTTGCCTGTGACCCTTTGGGCTGGGGATTTTAAGACTGGTGTCCCCAGAGGCAAAGTCCAGTTCTGACATGAAGGGCAGTGTCCCGTGGGGTACAGCTCTGTCCAGTGGTCTTTCTCCCTTCATACCTGTTGTGATTTCCCCCAAGAAATTGCCCTGGAAATGTCTTGAAAGGGTGTCACTCTGGATAGTGTGCCAGGGGAGAACGGGGACCCTCTCCCCAACATAGTCCCCCTTCCAGATACGCTGCTGGACTGATGACGGCGTCCATACACAGCATACATCAAATACCCACTGTACACACGAAGGGTATCAAACACACATAACACACACACACACACTGCACCCTCTTCAGAGCACACAACCAACATACCACACGTACATAACACATATTGCAAATACAACACACATAAACACACAAACACACATATACACAGTATACATACACGGACTCCACCATTCGTGTCCCATACACGGGCCATAGTCATCTATCAGATACAGATTTGCACACACGCACGGATGCCTGCAGAACTCTAGTATGTTTAGCATCTTTTTTAAAAATATATTTTATTTATTTGAGAGAGAGCACAGGTGCATGAGCGGGGAAGGAGGGGAGAGAGGGGCAGAGGGAGAAGGGGAGGCAGGCTCCCCGCTGAGCAGGGAGCCTGATGCAGGGCTCGATCCCAGGACCCTGAGATCATGACCTGAGCCAAAGGCAGACGCTTAACCGACTGAGCCACCCAGGTGGCCCCATTTAGTATCTTTTGTTGAAAAAAATAACAAAAGTTTCAGGGGCCCCATGATGCTAAAAAATGGTTTGGCATTTCATTCATCCCCACAGTGTCTTTGGACAAGTGGAAACGAGCCATTCAGAGCTACACCAAACACCTTTTTTCTGGTCCCAGACAGTGCCCTGGTCATATGGACCTAGACACCCCAGTGGGGAAGCCGCACATGCCAGGGCTCCGGGGTGCCCCTGGTTCGAGTCCCGCCTTGGGGAGATTTTGGACTCCACATCTCTTGCTCCTCCACTGTTCTCATCCCATGCCTGGCTTCTCTCTCTGCACATCACAGGCCCGAGGCTGTGTGCGTGAGTGTGTGTCTTTGTGTTTGTGTGTGTGTCCGGGGAGGGAGGTGGGCATCATGCCGGGCAGCCTTCGCCCTCCCATATCTATGAGCTCATGAACCGTCGTCCCCAGGATCCTCCTGCAGAGAAACTTCCCAGGCAGCTCCACCCAGAAGGGAGAGCAGATGGAAAATTGGAACAAGCCCTCCTCTTGGGTCAGGGAAGAAAATATTCTTTTTCCCCCTTCTCTCTAAAAATATGCTCAGACCTTTTTTGAGCCTTGATGCAATAAAAACCAGCTGTGGCTTAGAACGGCCCCCGCAGCTTTTGCCCAGGGAGAAGGAAAACAAAAACAGCCGTTGGAGGCGGGGTCCGTGCCTGTGTCCGGGCGCCGGGCCCAGCCTCCAGCCACCTCCGCCCTGGAGTTGTGTCCCAAGTGGGTATGGAATAGTCCCCGCTCGTTTGTCCCGGTGTGGGCTCAGAGCACCGGGAGTCCCTTAGCCCTTCTTTCAACTCTCGGTGTGAGGATGACAAGATGACAAGAGGCGGGTGTCATCTGTGACTTGGATTCTGCCCCCAGGTACTCAACTCCTGGGACACAGATGGGCTCTCGTACCCAGAGCCAAACTAAAGGAGTCCTTTGGTGGCCTAGGGGGAGTGAGAGGCCATGTCCTATATAGAGAACAGGAAGGCTTCCTGCAAAATGGGACCATGAGGTTTGTCCCTTTCTCTGGAAGATCTGTTCTGGGCCAGCTCATGGCAGATGACAGATGTGGAAGGGACAGCCCTCTGTCACCCAGCAGGCCAACAGCCAGCAGGGTGGGCACCCAGGCCCTGGAGGAGAGCTTCCAGGTGTGGATTTGTGGTTTGGAGAGCCCACTGGGGTTGGCTGTCCCCAAAAAGCAGCCTCCCCATCAGCCTTGCTGCAGGTGAAAAGCAGGGGAGGCCTGTTCTTCCCTCCTGGGAACAGGACTTCAAGTGAGGCCTAACGGGGACAGTCATGTCATCCTGTCTCATTCTGCCACAGAACCTGTGAACGTGGGTTTGTCACCCTTTCACAGGAGACAAAACTGAGGCCAGAGAGGTGAATTGACTTTCCCCAAGACCTACAGCAGTTACAGAGGAGAGCTGGGACCTGAACTTCTTCTGCCAAGGGATCCTCTCCTTCCTGTCACCCCCTGCTCCCTCTAACCATCAAGGGATCCCAGGCCCTCTGCAAGGCCACACAGTGGAGGGTCCAGAAGACGATTGTGGGATGGCTGGATGGCCTGGGGGGAAAATCCAGGCGGGGGGCCAGAGCCTCCTCAGCCAAAGTCCTTCCCCAGCCTGGAGAGATGCCTCCTCTTCGGGCAGCCCCAGTGCAATGGCCCTTCTGTCCTCTCCAGTTTCCATGAGCCACTGAAGGAGGCCTGGCTGCCTGAGGGCTCCTCCCCATCCCCCACCAGGCCCAGCCCATCAAGGTGCATGGACACCAGGGCAGAAACTGGGAGGTAAATGGAGGAGATTGTCAGTAGTCACCTTAAGGCTGCTGGGGCTGCCAGGAGTGGTTGGTGACCCCTGAAAAATTAGAAGGGGCCCCACAGGGGCAGATGAGCTAAACGTTGTTATGGGGTGTGTGTGTGTGTGTGTGTGTTTGTGTGTGTGTGCGCAAATGTGTGCCCACGGCAGGCCATGGTGCTTCCTAGGCTAACTCTCCCATTGGCCCTAGATGCCCCTCAGTTTCAGGAGCTTCTGAGTGGTGCCAGCTGCTGGCAGCAGCAGCCCCTAGAGGCAGGTGCCTCCTGGCATCGTGGCAAGTCTACCCTCTTCCTGACTCAGGTATCCTCACCGTCTTGCCCCCAAACCTCCCAGCCACCTTGGAATCCCCACTTTTCTCTGCCTCAGTCTGGACCCCTCCTACCTGCTGAGAGCTTGCCTGTCTTACTTTAGCTTTTGTCCCAACACCCCCTCAGGAGCTTCCTGGAGACCTACAGTAATCAGAGAAGTAATGACAGTGACTTTAGAATAATGTGATAATCATAAAGCCAAAGATGTTCTTGGTGCATTTGATCGAGCAGTAAGTACCGGTGGCCGTGCTAAATGCTTTTTGCCTTCTTTCTTGCTTTCAGTCCTCACAGTGCACCTGAGAAGTAATTCATGGTGCCGACTCCCGACAAGAAACACAGGGCCTAATTGAGGGATGGATTCAGTGGGTGTCAGACTTGAGTCACTGAGGGTCTTGGGATCCAGGTGCTCATGTCTGCTCCCAGCAGTTGTGATGTCATTGGTCTGGGGTGTTGGCCTGAAATTTTTTTGGGTTTTGAAATTTTTAAAAGATCCCAGAAGATTCTAGTGTACTGACAAGTTTGGGCACCACGGGCTTTCGTGAAAAGTGTAATAAAGGGATTTTAAAAAAGAGCTTTATGGAGGTATTGTGAACATACAGTCCGCTGGGCTTACTTAAACTATATGATTTGATGAGGGTTTTTTTTTTCACCATCTTAATCATTTTTAAGTGTATGATTCAGCAGTGTTAAGTATATTCACATTGTTGTGCAGTGATCTCCAGAACTTTTTATCCTGCAAAATTGAAAATGTGTGCCTGTTAAGCAGGGACTCTCCTTCTTCCCATCCACCTCCCCAGCGACCACCCTTCTACTTTCTGTCTGTGACTTGCCTACTCCAGGTGCCTCATGCCGGTGGAATTCAGACAGTATTTGTCGTCTTGTGATTGGCTTATTTCGCTTAGCAGAGTGTCCTCGGGGTTCGTCTGTGTTGCAGCAGGTGCCGGACAGCCTTCCTTTTTAAGACCGGATCGTGTTCCATTGTAGGTGTGAACGGCATCGCGCTCATTTGTTCGTCCGTTTATGGATGCTTGGGTTGCTTCCAAGTCTTCCTGGCTTCTGTACATAATGCTGCGATGAACGCGGGTGTACAAATATCTCTTTGATACCCGGCTTTCGAGGCCCAGTGTGGGATAGCTGGATCATAGGCTAGTTGTACTTTAAATTTTTTGAGGAACTGCCTACTGTTTTCCACAGAGGCTGCACCTTCTTCCATTCCCACCCCCAGGGCACAAGGTTTCCAGCTTCTCTACATCCTCACGGGCACTTGGTATTTCCTGTTTTTTTGTTTTGTTTTGTTTTTTGTTTTTTTTCTGATAATGGCCTTCCTGTAGAAGGTGCTACCCAACTGGGGTTTTGATCTGCACGTAATGAGTAGTGACATGAAACATCTTTATCTTTCTGTAGGCTTTTTGGGCATTTCTCTATCGTCTTGGGAGATGAGTGAAAGGATTTTTCACTGAAGTGTGGTGAGCAGTTAAGGACCCAGTTGGGGATGAGGATGACCCAGAGACTAGTGCCAACAGGAAGCTGTGAGCACATGTCGGCGTGAAGGGGCAAGAGGTGGGCACAGCTTGGCCAGAAACCCCCAGAGCAGGAGGTGTGGGATAGGGGCTGCTGAGGAGTGTTGACCCCCAGAACCTTGGCCCGGCTGAGGGCGTGTGGGAACTCCCTGACCTACCTCTCTCCCCTCCTAGCATCCTCGGACCTCCAGCCTGGGTGGGGTCAGGCTCTGCGGAAGCAGGGCAGAGAGAGGTGAATCTGGGGGTAAAGGGGCAGGGCCAACAGAATGACCCTTGAAAGAGGTGTCTGTCACTAACTCCATTTTAAGAGTTAAGGAAACTGATTCAGATTCCACACAGCTTGGAGGTCATCAGACCAAGATTTGAACACTGGTCTGGGTGATGCCAGCCTGAATATTCTAGCCAGTGGCCGTGCTGTCTCCTGGCAGTGCACAGTGCTCACGCAGTGTGGGAGGGGCCCCTTCAGTCACGGCGCCAGCCCTGCCCTTGAACTTGGCCAGGCTGACCTGCCTCCTTCTCCCTCCTTCCTCTCGCACTGAGAAAGCAACCAGGTGGGATGGCAAATTTGTTCTTGATGGGGCTGGGGGCAGGGGAGGGACCTGTCACTCAGGGAAGACATCTAGCTCTGCTGAGCTCTTCCCCTATGGGAGGCTCCGACTTTGGCTTCTTCTGTTCTGTTCCTGGAGCCACCAAATCCTAGAACTGAGAGAGACTCTGCAGGTTCTCAGGACCAAGCTTCTCCTTGTTCAGAGGAGACATGGAGGCCCGTCTCCCCGCTAGGACTAGCCCCTCAGCCTCCTGCCTGTCATCCCAGAGTCCCTCAGTGTAGCTGAGCCTGCTGTGCTCACCAGAGGCAGCCCGTTGCTGGGCGCTCACCTCCTCGGAGCCGAAAGGCCCAAAGATGTGGATCGTGGATTGTTCTCGTGCAGCCATTGAAGCAGGCCCCCGCACTCTACTGTTTGAGGGTGTTCTTCCAAACTCCAGACCAAGAAAAAAACTGGGCTGTTGGTTGAGACACGCAACCAGCCCTCTGGGAGGGGAGTCTGTTTTCAAGCTCTTTGGTGGCACCAGTGGCCTCTCTGTGGCTCACTTGGGCAAGGTGGCTGCTTTGCTTTCCTTTCAGCCCCCAACTCTGCGCACCCTGTGCCTGGAGGGCCTCCCTGTGTGCACCTGCAGCCCAGAGGCCCTCCGAGACTTAACCTGGGAGTCACAGGGTCCTGGGCTCTCCCCAGTGGAAGATGGCAAACCCCTGTCTAGCACCTCCGTGTGGAGATGGGAGGACTGCAGTGCAGAGAAGTTGAGGGACTGGTCCTGGGCTGTCCTGAGATGCACACAGGTGCTGGAGGCTGGCGCTGTCCGGGGTTGGTACGCTCTGAGCCCTTTCTTCCCACCCCTTCCCTGGAGTTCTGCTCAGCAACCACCCGCCTGCATTTTTACAAAGTGATGTCATCTGCAGATAATGGTTTTTCCGTTCCTGGTGGAGCAAGAGTTCCAGATACTGCACTGTGGGGGAGGGGTTCCCGAGGGCTGATTATCCACCCCCCCTTAGTCATGGGGAGGCTGGGTGACACCCCCCACAAACACCGTGAAAGACACATCTGAGGTGCAGAAGGGCCGAGCTTCCAGAACCATGAATGACCCAAACCTCAAGGGCCCCCAGAGAGAAGCCTGTCCTCCTCTTCTTTATGCAGATAGGAGTGTGAGACCCAGAGAGGGCAGGGCGGGGGAAGTTCACACAGGATTTAGAGGAAAAACCCTGGACTCACACCCCAACTCCTAACACCCTGGGCCAATAGCCCATAGTTCAAGGTCTCCCAAACTCAGCACTCAGCATTTTGGGTAAAGGGGGCTGTGCCGTGGGACTGTCCCATGGGCCATGGAATGTTTAGTCTCATCGCCGGCCTCTACCCACTAGATGACAGTAGCACCTCCCCTATGTTGTGACAACCAACACACATCCAGCTATTGCCAAATGTCCCCTCCCACCCCAGGAGAGAGCAAAATCGCCCGCCCTCGAGCACCAGTGCCATGGCTGGGGAACCTGGCAGCAATTGCATATTCTACCACCCTCCATGTATAGACTTTGTTGCAATAGGAGAGGCTGGGAAGAATTCCTTTTGTCTCCAGGAAGAAAGTATCCCTCCACCTCCCGAGCCCCTTCGCCACCACTGTGGGCAGGAGAGGGTTCTGGAATCCGAAGCCTGAAGGTGCTTTGTCTGAGGACCAGACGCCATGATGGACATCCTCAGGATGTGAAGGCGGCCCTGGAGGGGGCCACGAGGGGGCTGGCCAGGGTCCAGGACCTCCTCCTGGCCAAGAACACTGCTTCCTCTGACCACTTTTCTTGGAGCAAAACTGCCGTTTTACTTTCTTGGGGAAATAAAAATAAATGCTGGTTCTTGTAATCCCATCCCCAATCCCATCTGGAAAAACCAGGCTCACGGAGCTTGGCTGCCCGAGCTCTGAGGGGCTGTGTCTGGCGGAACCTGGAGTCACGATGGGAGCTTGAACATCGGAACAGGCACGGCTGACATTTCCTTTCCTGTTACAAGGTTGCTTGGAATGTTAGCAGCCCCGGGAGGCAGTCCGTGGGCAGGCGGAATTTGGTGGAAAGGAGCCCTGGGACAAGCCAGAGGCCAGCTCATCTTCTGACTAGCTGTGTGACTTTGAGCCATTGCTCTGATCCTTTCTGGACCTCAATTTCCCCATCTGTGAAGTGGGAGGAGCAGGGTTTCTCAACATGTGGTCCACAGATGACAGGATCAGAATCCTCTAAGGAATGTGGTTAAAATGCATATTCCTGATTCCTCCCTTAGATATCCTACAGCTTTGAATGAGCTTCCAAGTGATTTCAGTATGCTTAACTTTGGGGACCTTTTGTGGGGCCTGAAGAACCCCACATTTCCCCCTCCAGTTCTCAAGTTTGAACACCCTGGAGTTCTGCAGGGTCTCCTGTCTCCCATCTGATCACCAAGTGTGAGGGTCTCAGCTGAGGGGAGGAGTACAATTATGTGGTGGGTCGGGACTGGGCATTGCTCCTGAAAATTATCTGCTTTCAAGCTCTTGGCAGGGTCGCCAAGGTCCTCAATCCAACTGAAGTCACTGGTAAAGCACTTTATTCCTCCAATGATGAAACTCAAGCTGCTAGTTACAGAGTTTGGTTTCAAAATTGTGCCATTTATTATTTTTGTTGGATTGGCTTATAAACCCTGCTATAGTCATACATCATTTATAACTGCATTATTCCACAAGAACGCATTTTCCAGATGAGGTCTGTTCCTTCTGTGAAAAACTTAAAAAAATTCTTTTTCTATTAAATGGAAGTCTTTCAGTATGGGTTACCTATTTATATAATCTGAAATGGAGGTCAGAGAACATAATTTTACTCCTTTTGGATGCCCAAAGACTGTCATTGTGAGCTTCAACTCTTGTATGCACAATGCTTTTAGGGACTCCTCAACTGTGTGGTCACTGTGCCTGGGCACTGAATAACCCCCCCCCCCAAGATGCTAACTCCTGTGTTTGCTTTTAAAAGTTTTGTTTTGCTATTATTATTTTATATTGAAGTATTTCTGCCTCCCAGCACCTGGGCAATTACTTCTTACCACGCTCATGATGATGCCCTCTAGTGGCAAGACGGTAACCCACGCTCGTTAGAATTCTTTGTATGGTAAGAGTTCAGAAACAGAGGAGAATATCCTCTGATGAGTTGAGGGCATCGACTTTTTACTTTGATTTTGGCAGCTAGGAATAAAGGGTCACTTTTTGTCTTTCTAATTTTAAGCCCAGTCCCAAAGGCCTCTGATCATTTTCTGAATAAATGAGAAATTAGTGCTGATAGGATTTTCCACCTAAGGGATTTACATTCCAGGTGGATTTGTGTTGCTTCTGAATTAGAGATGCTTCCATTTCCTCCTCATCTACACTCTGTTGTTAGAGAAACTGCTCCACCTCTAGTACGTGACACAAGACTCAGCTCATTGGCCTCCCCATCTCATGCAGGCCAATCAGGTTCTCTGGACAGTTGCTACTGGGACTCAGAACTGGAAAAAGTCACCCATGGGGAGCTGAACTTGCAGGCTGTGTGACTCAGAGGTTGAGACCACCATGGGGAGCTGCTCATGGGCAAACCCATGGCTCATGGGCAAACCCAGAGTGAGCCCGGAAGCTAGTCTTTGGAGCCCCTTGAGCAGAGATGCAGGGCAGGGTGTGTGGTGGTGATGGGGCGGGGAGTGGGGAGGGGTGAGGGGCGAGACACAAGTGAAGGAGGGGCTTGCCCTGATCAAGTCACAGAAAATTGCGGCCATGAAAGCCCTGAAAGAGCCCTAGCCTCTCTACATTTAGGAGACTGAGACCCTGGGAGGGGCAGAGACAGACCCAAGGTCACCCAGCGGGGATGTGGCTAAGCTGGACCTGAACTTTGCCGTGCTTGCTCTGCTTCTTCTTTGGGCAACTGGCAGAGAGGCTGGCAGGCCGTGTTTCCTCTCTCTTCTGCCATAGTCTCATCAGCTGGGAATCTGAGGACTAGGCAGGTGCCTGCATGGCATGATTTGCTCCCAATGCCTCCCCCAAAGCTGGTCAGAGTGTCTACAATTCTTCTATTTCCAGAAGTAGCCCTGGGCAGGTAAAAACTATGTGTCTTGTTCACAGGAAAGATTAATGGTTTGAAAAGCCCAAGATAAGGAAATCCACCTGTGTTGACTCCCCAGGCAATCTATACCTGCCACACAGTGTCAGGAAGATATCCCAATCCCTCCCATTTTGCAGGAGGAAACTGAAGCTCAGAGAGATGACTTGCCCAAGGTCACACAGCAAGTCAGGAACAGGGCTCAGATCTTCTTCCAGATCCAGGCTCCTTGCTCTCAAGAGCCTAAGTGCTGAGTTCTGGAGCCACAGAGAGGCTGAGGAGGTGGGCAGTTACAAGATGAACAGGTCCCATGGAACCATTGAGAGAGAAGGGTCCTGGCCCAAGCGTCATAGCCAACTGGCCCTATAGCCTTGGACTCCTTTCTGGGCCTCCATGTCCTCACTTCCAAAGGAAAGTTGGACTGGATGTTCGCTGCAGTCCCAGAGAACTCTCTGAGCTGAGAGTGGGGCCGGGCTCTAGAGCCTGGTGCAGGAGAACCTAGTGACTATAGCTGACTGTCCACCCATGGTCCAGAGTCTAAGTGACCAGAGAGTAAGAGCATGGACTCCGGAGCTGACGGCCCTGCTCCACCTTGTGGTCTCAAACATGTTACATGAATGACTCCAGCCTTGATTTCCTCATCTACAAAATGGGACTGAGCACGATTCCTGTCTATCTCATAGCAAGGATTAAATGAGCCCCGTGGTACCTCATGCAGGGGAGGAGGTCTCAGCTTCCAGTCCTGCTGACCCTCTGTCTCTTCCCAGATGCAGCGGCAGCCCCGAGATCCAGCAGCTGGTCCCCGTGGGCCTGTTTCCTGGGCAGAGTGAGTCCATGATCACTCAGACATGACACATGGCCTGGCCGCCCCCACTGGGACAGCAGGCGGCCAGTTCTGAGCTAAAAATACCACTTTCATGAATGGAGCCAGGGAGGGCCATTCAGGGACCCACAATTAGTGTTTGTGTTAAAACCGAGCCTCTGGCTCTCCACCCCTGGGCCTCAGCACTGTCCCTTCAGTGCGCTGCTGCTTGAGGGGAGACTCAGGGTTGGGGGGGATTGTGTGCTGTGAAGGGGAGCCCGAGGGGAGGGGTAGAGTGCACTGATGGGTCCTTTAACAAGCAAGGAGCCCAATTCCCCTACAACCTTGTGAGGTAAGATTGAAAATCCCCTTTTGGGTGGAGGAGATGGAAGTTTCCAGAGTTCACAGCCCGAGGGTGTAGAATCAAATTTGGGCTCTGGATCTGTGTCTTCTCCCCAGATCTCTTCCCTTCACTGCTGCTGCCATGCGACAGCCCCTTGGGGAGGTCCTGATGGCGGTGAGGGGCTGGCCTGAACAGCTTTTCTTCTCTCCCTGAGACCGAGAGGTGTGGCCATGTCCTGAGGATCAGGGACAGAAGTGAGGGTCCAGTTCAGGGAGCAGCAGAACCAGAGCTGAGGTTGAGTTGGAGATGCCCCGATAGGGCATGAGGTGGATGACTGGGCTTGGGGTGGGTAGAAAGAGCAACAGGTCCAAGCAAGCAGGAAGCCAAGGTGGGCAACAGTCTTGGGGTGCCCACCAGCCTACTGCTAACTGGACCCTCCAGGAATCTTCCTCCTGGCAGGAACCAGGGATTGATATCCTTGAGATGGGACCTGGGTACAGCTGGCAAGATGGGAGGCAGTAAGTGGTAGGCCAGGACCTCAGACCGCTCCAAAAGGAGTCAAGCCAGACCATGCCACTGCACTGCTAAAATCCTTCTGCATTCCTTACTGCATGAGCATCTGAGGGCAGAGCACTTAGGAATAAATGAGGAGGTGGGATTTGGGGGCCTAGGCCAGTCAACACTATCCTTTCCTAGAGAAGGATTAGTGACCCCAAGGGCAGGAAGAACAGCAAGGGCTCAGAGGGACGTGGAGAAGGACCAAGGTCCTCCCAACTCGTGTTGCTCAGGAGTCATGGAGACCCCTCTGAACTCAGAAAACACCACCACCCTCCCCTGATCCTCGGGGATAGCCATGAACCAAAGGGGATGGCCATCCCCATTGGCTGGAGAAAGAGCAGATCCAGATGGTGGCCCTACTCCTTTCAAGTTCCTCAGGCCAGATCCCACGTGGGTCCAAAGTAGGTTTTGGGGGAGCTTTTAGAAGTCAGGAAGTTGAGGCCTTTGGGACTTTGAGAATCTTGGAGATTTGACAGCCTTCGGGATCTTCAGTTGTCTTGAAATCTTAGAAATTTTCTAACCTTTGGAATGTTAAAATCTGGAGCACTTTTGGAATCTTGGACTTTTCTGAACATTCTGGGATGTTGAGGGATTTAAACTGAGGGCTTTTTCGATCTTAGAGTGGAAGATGCCCTTTCTGTGTAGGGATGGATATTCACCAGGAGACATGGCCTGTCTTCTCCCACCAGCACTTGGAGCGGGTATTTCAAATATCCTGATCTTATGCAAGTTTTTGTTTCAGATTTTAAAAATAAAACCCTAGGGATCATCTTAAATTTTGTAATGCTGTGTTTCTTAAACAACTGATGACAATATTTGTTGTCTTACTGGATTTTTAAGATTCCAGTTTTTTGGTTTTTTTTTTTTTTTTTTAAGATAATTTTTGCCTCTCATGTCCTGGGCTCGCCAAATATTCTCTCTGGGAAAAGATGTAGAAGTCAGCTACTTTCACAGATGGGGAAAAGAGGGAGAGGGCGCAGGATCCCTTGAGGGTCCTACCGTGATTCAGAGTCAGATCTGGGTTTTCTAGCCCCCGTGTCCGAGCGGCACCCGCTGCCTTCCCCATGCACCGCCTCACTAGCACCCCTGTTCTCAGTAGCTGCTCCGTCACTCTGGTTGAGGATTTTCAGTACCTTTCCACAGAGCTTTCTCCCACTTCCAAACTCCCACTCTGCAAAATGGGGCCATGACTCTTGAGCCAGGCCCAGGCCTGTGTGCCTGGAACGTGAGACGCGTGTAAGGAGCAGGGGTACCCCCCGGTTACTTCCAGCCAGCGGGATGCTCGGGTATATCAGGGAAACAAGCCCTGTTGCAGCTGGGCTGGGGCCACGGGGCTGGCAAGCTCATTGGAGAACTGGAGAGCCGTTCAGATCTGGGTACTTTGTCTTCTCCTGCATCCTTCTCTAGCGTCAGCCGGTGAAGGCTGCTCAGTTCCTCTCTGCGGCATCCTTCACCTGCCACTATCGCCTCCCTCCTCCTGGCCTCTCCATGCTGTCTCGGTGTTTTTGTTCCTTCGTGGACTCTGCCTCCCCCTGGTTTCTGCTGCCCACGGCACCTGTGAGCTCAAGCCCTCTGCAGCCGAAGCCCTCTGCAGCCCAAGCCCTCTGCAGCCCCGTGGCTTCCCTTTGCTTCCCTTCCTGTATCTCTCAGCTCCAGCTCTCACTCCCAACCTACACGTCCCCCAAAGAGAGGACGTGGTTGGCTTGGAAGTCCCCGACCTGGACAAGCTGTGGATTAAATGCACTCCTATACACAGGCTCTGAATCTGTCACACCAACAGGACGTCCAACAATTCAATTGTGAGGCTAACCCCCGTCGTTAGGGCAGACCCCAAGGTTTAGGGCTCGGTCCCCCAAGACTGTCCCTGCTCAGATGTGAGTCCCAAGCCCCAGGGCCCACCTGTACTCCTGACCAACTGGCTATGAATTCAGAGGTTCCCACAACCCCGTCTTGAGATTCCATAATTTGCTGGAACAACTCACAAAACTCAAGAACATGCTTTACTTAGTATTAATGGTTTATTAGAGAGGGTACAACTTATAAGCAGGCGGTGGGAAATATGGAGGTGGTTGGGTGGGATGGGACAGTGTCCTGTCCTCTCCAGGCACGCCACTCTCCCAGCAAGTTCATATTCACCAACCCAGAAGCTCTCCAAACCCTGTTTCGGGGTTGTTAGAGAAGTTCCATGATGTAGGCATGACAGATTTCATCCCTGGCCATTGGTGATTGAATTCCATCCCAAGCCTCTCTCCCCTCCCAGGAGGTTGGTGTGGTGGTGGGAACAGCCAGCCCCCAACCTGAACCTATCCAGGGGCCCCCTGCAAGTCATCTCATTAGCATACAAAAGACAATCAACTCCAAGGATTTAGAACCTCTGTGCCAGGAACCAGGAACAAAGACCAAATGTTTACTTTTTTTTTTCTTTAAAGATTTTATTTATTTATTTGACAGACAGAGATCACAAGTAGGTGGAGAGGCAGGCAGAGAGAGAGAGGAGGAAGCAGGCTCCCCATTGAGCAGAGAGCCCGACCTGGGACTCAGTCCCAGGACCCTGGGATCATGACCTGAGCCAGAGGCAGAGGCTTTAACCCACTGAGCCACCCAGGTGCCCTCGAATGTTTATTTTCTTATTAAATTGTAGAGGCCACTTCTCAGGCCACCAGCCAACTTCAGGATTGGCTGCTCTTAGATCCAACACCCACTTTGGTCCCGGCAGCTCTGGCCCTGTGGGAGGGTCTTGCCGTGTGGAGTTGGTGGCCTCGAGGAAGCTGCTCATATGGGGGGTGGACACGGCAGGTGATGAAAGTGGCTGCATGCCTGGGAGTTGCTGGGACATCTAGGGCAAGAATCCCTGTCTTAAAATGTGCTGTCTTGAAATCCTTTCCCCCACTCTCACTCCTTCCTTCCTTCTGGTCACCTCTCCTTTTTTTTTTTTTTTTAAAGATTTTATTTATTTATTTGACAGACAGAGATCACAAGCAGGCAGAGAGGCAGGCAGAGAGAGAGGGGGAAGCAGGCTCCCCGCTGAGCAGAGAGCCCGATGCGGGGCTCGATCCCAGGACCCCGGGATCATGACCTGAGCTGAAGGCAGAAGTTTGTTTTAACCCACTGAGCCACCCAGGCACCCCCCGCCTTTTTTTTTTTGAGAGAGAGAGAGAGCAGGTGCATGAATGGGGGCAGGTAGGGACAGAGGGAGAGGGAGAGAGAGAATTTTTTTATTTTATTTATTTGAGAGGGAGACAGAGAGAGTGAGAGAGAGAGCACGAGCGGGGGAGTGGGAGAGGGAGAAACAGACTCTACTGAGCAAGGAGCCCAATGCAGGGCTTGATCCCAGAACTCTGGGATCATGACCTGAGCCATAGGCAGATGCCCGACAAGCTGAACCACCCAGGTGCCCCGAGAGAGAGAATTTTAAGCAGACTCCGTGCCCAGAGTAGAGCCCGACATGGGGCTCAATCTCATGATCCTGAGATCACAACCTGAGCCAAAATCGAGGGTCAGATGCTTAACTGACTGAGCCATCCAGATGCCCCCCAATATTTTATTTTATTTTTTTTTAAGATTTTAGTTTTAAGTAATCTCTACACCCAATTCAGGGCTCGAACTACAACCCTGAGATCAAGAGTCGTATGCTCTGACCAAGCCAGCTAGGCAACCCTCTCCTTTGCTCTTTTATTTTTTAAAGATTTTTTAAAAAATTTATTTGACAGAGAGAAACACAGCAAGAGAGGGAACACAAACGGGGAAGTGGGAGAAGCAGGCTTCCCGCTGAGCAGAGAGCCCGATGTGGGGCTCAATCCCAGGACCCTGGGATCATGACCTGAGCCACCCAGGCACCCCTTCTTTGCTATTTTAAATGACATATTGAAAAGAAAACAGTTGTCTACAGATTTAGTCATCCTGCAGCTGCCTGTGGATCAAAGGCCCATTCTCCTCCAGGTCCATGCTCCACCTCATCCCCAGCCCCTTCTCTCCTCACACCCACCCAGTTACTCAGGTCTTTTGTTAGTTCCTGAAATAAGCAAAGCCTTAAAGGTTTTTATTTATTTATTTGACAGACAGAGATCACAAGTAGGCAGAGAGGCAGGCAGAGAGAGAGATGGGGAAGCAGGCTCCCCGGTGAACAGAGAGCCCGATGCGGGGCTCGATCCCAGGACCCTGGGATCATGACCTGAGCTGAAGTCAGAGGCTTTAACCCACTGAGCCACCCAGGCGTCCCAATTTTAAAAATTTAAATTAAGTTAGTCAGCATATCATTAGTTTCAAATAATTTAGATGTTCAATGATACATCAATTGCATATAACATCCAGTGTTCATTCCATCACATGCTCTCCTTAATGCCCGTCACCCAGTAACCCCATTCCCCTCCCTCACCTCGCCTTCTGCAATCCTCAGTTTGTGTCCCAGAGTCAAATCCCTGTCAAAATACCATTGACATTGTTCACAGAGCTGGAACAAACAATCCTAAAATTTGTATGGTCCCAGAAAAGACCCCACATAGCCAGGAGAATGTTGAGAATAAAAACCAAAGCTGGGGCATCGCAATGCCTGACTTCAAGCTCTATTATAAAGCTGTGATCCTCAAGACAGTATGGTCCTGGCACAAGAACAGACATGGAAAAATAGATCAGTGGAACAGAATAGAGAGCCCAGAAATGGACCCTCAGCTCTACGGTCACCTAATCTTCAACAAAGCAGGAAAGAATATCTGATGGAGAGAAGACAGTCTCTTCAAGAAACAGTACTGGGAAAATTGGACAGCCACATGCAGAAGAATGCAACTGGACCATTCTCTTACACCAAACACAAAGAAAAACTCAAAATGGATGAAAGACCTAAATGTGAGACAGGAATCCAGCAAAACCTTTTCTATCTAGAATATTCTTCTTGGGTACCTGGCTGGCTCAGCTGGTAGAGGATCTGATTCTTGATCTCAGGGTTGTAGTTTGAGCCCCATGTTGAGTATGGAGATTCCTTAAAAAAAAATGTGTGTGTGTGTGTGTGTGTGTGCGCGCGCGCGCACTTGGGTGACTCAGTCAGTTGGGCATCTGCCTTCAGCTCAGGTCATGATCCCAGTGTCCCAGGATCAAGCCCCACGTGGGGCTCCCTGCTCAGCAGGAGTCTGCTTTTCCCTCTCTCTCTGCCCCTCCCCATGCTTATGTGTGTGCATGCGCATGCGCGCACGTTCTCTCTCTCTCATATATATATATATATACACACACATATACATATATATATATATAAAAATCTTTAAAAAAAATAGTTCTTCTCTGCCTGCACCCCACTGCTGGCTAAGTCCTCCTCCTCAGGTCCTACCTGGCCTCTCACTCTGAGTGACATACTTCACCTTGTGCATTTTCTTAATCATACTCATTAGGCTTTCTAATGATAGACTTCTCTGCAGGATTGTTCGCTAAATCACTAGACCTCAGCTCCAGGAAGGCAGGGATCGGTCCAATTGTGTTCAGCACCGTGCAGAAGCACCTAGAGTAGGCCTGGCTTAGTAATAGCTGCTGAATGAATGAATGAATGAATGAGGTTCAATCAGAGATAACTACAATATACAAAGGCTTACAAGTGAATTAGGAAAATGAAACAACTTGAATACTCAAGAATAGCCAATGAAAAATACATTTAGTAATCTACCATGGAATTTACATGGTCACTAAAATCACTTGAAAAGCATAGTCATACCCAACATCATTAGTCATTAGGGAAATCCAAATCAAAACCATAATGAGATACTACTTCACACTCAACTAGAATGGCTATAATTTAAAAAAAAAAAAAAGGGGGTGAGGGGAAATAAGCAGTGTTGGTGAGGATGTGGAGAAACTGGAATTCTCAAACATTGCTGATGGGAATGTGAAATGGTGTGGCCGCTGTGGAAAACAGTCTGGCAGTTTCTCAAAGAGCTAAACATAGAATTACCATATGACCCAGCAATTCATCCCCTAGGTATAGAGCCAAGAGAAACGAAAACATTTGTCCACACCAATACCCATACAGGAATAATCATAGCAGCATCCTGCTTAATATCTGAAGAGGGGAAACCTCCACGTGTCCATCAGCTAAGGAGGGGATAGACAAAACATGGTAAATCCACACAGTGGAATAAAATTTAGCCAGTATACCTGCTGCAACACGGATGAGCCTTGAAAACATGCTAAGAGAAAGAAGCCAGACCTGTTTCCATGGATATGACGTATCCAGAATGGCAGATCCACAGATAGAAAGTAGATTGGTGGTTATCAGGAGGGAGAGGGACTGACTGCTAATAGGTACCAGTTGCTTTGGGGGAAGATGGAAATGTTTTGGAATTAGTAGTGGTAGCTGTACAACCTAGCCAATATACCCAAAGCCCCTGAATTGTACACTTGATTATTTAAAAAAAAAATTTTTGTTTTTAAGTAAACTCTAACCCCAACATGAGACTCGAACTCACAACCCAGAGATCAAGAGTCACATGCTCTACCCACTGAGCCAGCCAGGCACCCCTTGAGTTGTATATTTTAAATGGTGAATTTTATGTTATGTTAATTACATCTCAGGAAATAATTAAAAGCATCTTCAATGAGAGAACAGAGTGCTCATGATTTATTAAAGGGATAACACCAGGTACATAGTCTAGCTGCAGTGTGTACTATTAATCTATACAGACCACAATTTCTTTTTTTTTTTTTTTAAGATTTTTATTTATTTATTTGACAGGGAGAGAGAGATCACAAGCAGGCAGAGAGGCAGGCCCAGAGGCAGGCAGAGAGAGAAGGGGAAGCAGGCTTCCTGCTGAGCAGAGAGCCCGATGCGGGGCTCAATCTCAGGACCCTGAGATCATGTCCTGAGCCGAAGGCAGAGGCTTAACCCACTGAGCCACCCAGGCACCCCCAGACCACAATTTCTAAAAAATTATTAGAGAGTAGGAGGTACAGCTATGCAACCAGAAACTCAAACATGTAAGAAATGTCATTTCTCCCTCAATTTTTTTTTAAAGATTTTATTTATTTATTTGACAGACAAGATCACAAGTAGGCAGAGGCTCAGGCAGAGAGGGGAAGCAGGCTCCCCGCTGAGCAGAGAGCCCGATGCAGGGCTTGATCCCAGGACCCTGAGATCATGACCTGAGCCGAAGGCAGAGGCTTTAACCCACTGAGCCACCCAGGTGCCCCTCTCCCTCAATTTTTAAAATGACCTTAGATCTGACTCAGACCCTGGCCCCCTGGACCTGTGGGAAATTCAGTCTCGGTCACTTTGGGGTTCGTTCCTCTCCTCTCTGTCCAGGTTCTTTTCAGTCCGACCTATCTGATGCTTCCTTGGGGTGTGGAGGGGGTTGTGGGAACTGGGGTGTGTCTGGGGTTCAGACTCCCTGGACCTCCCCAGAGGCATCCACTCCAGGCTCACCTCCATTCCCCTCCTTACCCCTCCCTCTCTGGTCCTCAAGCCCCAGCCCTCTACCCCTCTTCCTCTAGGACACTTAGCACAAGGCTTGACATTTTTATCGCCATTTGTCTCTGTGGGTGGAATTATAGGTGGTTTTTGTTCTTTTTCTTTAAACTTGTTTAAATTTTCTACAATGAACATATATATTCCTTTATTGATTTAAAATAGGATTTAAGGGCACCTGAGTGGCGCAGATGGTTGAGTATCTGACTTCAGCCCGGGTCAGGATCTCAGGGTCCTGGGATTGAGCCCAGCTTAGCAGGGAGTCTATTTCTCCCTCTCCCTCTGCCTCTCCCCCTGCTTCTACTCTCTCTTGTCTCTCTCACTCTCAAATGAATAAATAAAATCTTTAAAAAAATAAAAATAAAAGAGGATTTAAAAATCTTAACCATCTGCTATCTTTAAAAAAAAAAAAAGTCATACTTTCCTACCCACAATGCCGGGCTCTCTTCAGTCCTGCCCCTTCCCTGGCCAGGTCCACTCACAGTGAAAGGAAGAGATGCTCAAATGCCATTCCTTGTGCCTCTTTCAACAATAGCTATTAGAAGGACACCTGGGTAGCTCCCAGTTGGTTAAGTGTCTGCCTTCCGCTCAGGTCATGATCCCAGGGTCCTCGGATCGAGTCCCACATCGGGGTCCCTGCTCACCGGGGAGCCTGCTTCTCCCTCTGCCTGTCGCCCCCCCGCCCCCGCTTGTGCTCTCTCTCTCTTTCTCTCTGACAGAGAAATAAATAAAATTAAAAACAACGACAACAAAAATCAATAGCTATCAGAGCCCAGGAGGTCTGGGCTAGGTCATTCAATATGGAATTTGCAAGAAACTGGGCAGAGAATCCCCTGACCCTTGACTATAAACCATTGAGAAGAGGGAAAGGGAGAGAAGATTTGTGAGAAACTCCTTTGGAGAAAGGTTTTGTGGTGGGGGCTGGGGCATAAGGGGGGCAGGGGTGTGAAGGGGCATCCCCCTCCTGCGCCTTAATGGACCACTTAATGACGTGCGTTCCCTGAAGTTGGGGGTCACTGGGGACTGGAGAAAGTGCAAGTAGCCTGTGTCAGGGAAGGGAGGCACTGTGTCAGGGATGAGTGACCCTCCTCCCAGAGGGTGTTCCCTGAAGCCGCTGTGGGCCAGGAGAGCTGACCTACAGCCCTTCCAATACCTGCCCAAGAGAATCTTCTAGAAAGGGGAGGGGTCTTCATGGGGGAGTGTTTATGGGGAGGAGCCTTCATGTGGGAGACTCTGTGTGGGGAGAGGGAGAATGCTGGCCCAAGTGGGAGCCTCAGAAACCTACCTGAGATTGCCCAGAAGAGAGGCAGCTGCGGGCTCAGAGAGCCTCACACGGCGCATGAGAAGTTCTGTGTTCCCTCCTTTTGCTGTCTTCCCTCACTGCTGCTCAGACCCTGGCTGGGTTCAAGCTGCAGCCTGGACTAGGGGCTGTGGCAGTGAGGGGAGAAGACGCTAACTGCTGCCCCTGTTTCTGGACCAGAAAATTCTGCTTGGGTCTGGGCATTCTCATTCTGGTGATTGTCTCAGAAGGACTGTGGTCACCAGGGCCAAGTGGAAAAGTTGCTCTAACCCAGAGCCGCCCCCATTGAATGCATTTCAAAGAGATGGGGAGACACAAAAATCCAGTTGTGTTTTTGATTCCGTCACCTGCCCAGTCTCTTCAGCCTGCTGGCTCTAGTAGCTTCATTGTCAGCAGCCACTGTGAGCCAGGCCTTTGCCTACTGCAACGGAAGAACGTGTACCTTATTTAGCCTCACGATGCTCCTAGAGGCAGGCATCTCCCTCCTGGTGATCCAGAAGGAGAAACTAAAGCACAGAGCCGTTAGAGCGCATGTCCTCAGTCACACAGCTAGTAAGTGGCAGATGTGCGGGCCTCTGTGAGGGATGGTCCTGCTTTGAGTCTCTGTCTTCCCGTCTGGGGAATGGGGGTGTGGTGGGTTACCCTGCAGGGTCTTCAAAACAATTCATTCAGAGCCTTGAGAGCATTGAGGAGAAGTGCCCTGTGTGCAGTCAAGATCAGGCCCTTCTCCTTGGGCCTGCCCTCTGCACCCCCACCCCTCCATCCTCTTCCCGGCCCCAGGCACTGTCTCTGGCAGGGACATGAGCTGTGTTTGGCCTGTGGGTCCTCATGTTTGGAAAGCATGGCTTGCTGGCATGTTTGGCTTTTAGATTCTGGAAATCCCCCCTTCTGTCCGCCACCCTCCATCTCTGAGCAGCTGACAGCAGGAGCCCCCGCTGCCAGGCTGGAGGGGGGCAGGCTCTGGGAAGGCTCGCTGCCTCTCCGGAGAGCTGCCAGGCGGAGGTCTGGCTGGCTCAGCCTTTCTCAGGCAGAGCTCCATGCTAACCTCACTTGACGTCGATGTTTCTGGTTTACTGGGAACCAGGCAGAATCCGTGGAGTCCTCAAAATATGAGATGCTGAGGTTTCTTCTGTGGGTGTCTGCCTGGCACCCTCCCGGCCCTTCCAGGGAGAGCCAAGGAATCGGGTTTGCAGACACCCAGAGCACGAGGAAATTAGGGATAAGTGAGGGGGCGGTTCTCCTGGGGCTCCCTCTCCTCCCACCCCCAGAGGCAGGGGTCCTGCACCCTTACCTCACTTGCCCTGTGATCTCAGGCACAGCCAGCTGCCTCTCAGGGTCTCCTGAGCCCATGTGGATGTAGGGAGGACCATAATTTTCCCACCACCCTCTGAGCTCTTAGCTGAGATAAAAGACAGATTAACAAGAGAAAACCAAGCAGCAGTTTATTACCACATTATACCTCCTGGATATGGGGGAGAGTTCCAGGAAGAGTAACCCCCCCATCTTAGAATGCGGGCTTAAGCACCATCTTAATAGGGAAAGAGGGAAAGGGGATGGAGGCCTCTGGGGAGAGGAAGCAGTTTTTAGGAAAGATGAAGGGACTCTTAGAAGACTAGCTGGGAGGTGTGACAGTTTGTGACACTGTGTCTGGGTGTAGCACTGACTTTCTAGGATCCTCTCCTGGGCCTAGAGTCCACTCCCCTCCCCGCCCCACACACATACCAGGGGACCTAGGATGCTTGAGTTCCCTTAGGAGGACCTGTCTTTAGGCAAATAGGAAAGTTTAGAGAAAGCCTTTCCTGCAGTTGCTGCTTTTCAGGTGCTGACAGCTCAAAATAATTGACAGACCAAAGCAGCATATTCTGGGGTGACCTTTCTGCTGCCTGTCATATGAAGTGGGAGGAGTGGTTCTCCACCCTGTGTGCATGTGTGGGTGTGCACACGTTCTTGTATGTACAGGTGTGTGTGAGGGAGAGATGGGGCTTGGGAAATGAAGGGGACATTTTAGGTTGTCACAAAGACAGAGGTGGGGTGATTTTGGCACAGAGCCGGAGAAAGCCAGGGATTCTGAACGTCCTGCAATGCATGGGACAGTCCTATATCATGAGGGCTGGGCACGTCTCATTGAGGAATTCTGGCTAAGGTAATTGTTAAGGTTTGAGACTTTTGGATTTTAGGATCATAAATGGGGGAAGAAAGCATGTGGCTGCTTAATCTGAGGAAGAATTTTTCTCGAGCTATTATAGTTATCACTGAGCCCACCGAACATCAGGCCCAGTGCCAAGGCATGAAGAAACCGTCAAAGGCCGCAGTGCCCTGTGAGAGGGTGACTCTAGTTAATTGGAAGCTCTCTCGGTGGGTGTCACTGTGGGAAGTTTTGGGATTAAGGGCTGGAGGCAGCAGCATTCCTGTCCCTAACTGGCTGGAGCTGGGGCCCCAGGAGGAGAGGTAGGATGGGGAAGAAGCGGGTAGAGACTCTCAGGGGACAGGACGCTGGGTCCTTGGGAGGCGGGGGGCCCCACGAGGCAAACTGAACAGGGCAAAATTCTTGGGCATGTGTAACTGGAGAGAAAGGGATGCTTTAAAACAGGGATGTCACATGTTCAATATAAAGTTGTGTTCTGCAGTGTGAACATTTTTCCACATTCCTTCTTTAGCTAAACCTAGAGCACACCCACAGATGCCCTGCGGAAGGGGTTTTTCCTGGTAGCAGAGGAAGGGGCTGGGTGTCACAACACGCCCAGCAGATGCACCAGGGACCTGAGACAGTGCCTCCGGGGCTCCTCAGTCATCCCCACTGAGTTAACTCTGAGCGGGTTACAGAGGACAAGCAGAGAAACCACGAGAAGGAATCCCTCTCATGTCAAAATCCTAGGGAGGGCTTCGGACTGGGATCAAGGGGCTCATGGCAATAACTCAATCTCAAGGACGACTGAAATTTATTGACCGCTCACCCACACACAGCAGGTGTGGAGAGTTGCACATAACAGGGTAAACAGGCAGTTTATTGGTTCCCATTAGCTGTGTGGCTTGGCAAGTGGTACACTCTTCTCTAAGTGTTGGTTTGTTCATCTGTAAAATGGGGGCATCGTCCTTGCTCCCCCCGGAGCTCATGGTGAAGAGTAGGTAGTATAATCCACATAAGCGTGACATGCAGGCCATGACCTACATTTCTCGGTAGATACCAGTGGTTATTTTGACAATAGTCACTCTGCTCAGTATCTTCAGGGACAGGGAGACCACAGCTGACATTTGGGTTCCCATATGTTCTCTCCGTTTGTCCTCACCCCAGTTCCATTAGGCAAATATTCAGCTCCCCGCTGTGCAGATGAGAAGTGGAGGCACAGAGAGGGAAAGCAACTTCCCTGGAGGCCACACAGCCAGCCAGCCCTGGAGTCAGGGTTTGAACTCAGGTCTCTCGGACCCCAGAGCCCTGCTCCTGCTGTTCCTCTGGGCAGCCTCCAGGGGCTGAGGCTGACAGTGGGGTGAAGTGCCTTGACAGGTCATGAGTTCCCCGTCCGTGGGCAAACTGGTAGGGGGTTGCTGCCCTGGGCAGGAGCACAGAGGGGTCCTCGCTCTAGGAGTCAATTCTGTGACTAGTTTCAGGCCTGGGGAAGGGTTGTGGGAGCTTACGGGTGAGTTTCCAGGCCTGGGTCATGAGGTTTGAGGGCGGGGTAAAGCAGACCCAAAAGGCCACCGTGGTCCTTACCACACACAGAGGTGGTGTGTGCACGTGCGTGCATGTGTACTGAATCAATATTTCTTTCCCTCACTAAAAGCCCCAGCCTTCCTGGGGATGTCACCTCACAAGTCTGCATTCAAGGTCACAGGTGCTGACACAGGATATGGGCACAAAATTCCAGGAGGAAGTAGAGAGGGGAGGACTGGAGGCTTGGTGACCACTGTGTCCCTGACATTCTTTATGTAGCCCGCCTGACTTCTGTCCTCTGGGGCTCACCAGAGGGTTCCCAGCCTCAGGAGGCAAGGGGAGTGAGAGCCCTGCAGGTGGGTCCAGTGGCCTAGGAGTAGGAGACAATGAGTCACAAAGCCACCGTGCCGCTAACTCATTGGTGACCTTTTTTTCCATCATCTTTTCTTTCCTTTCTATCTGGAAGTGGCCTGGGCTAGGCTCCTGCGGGATGGGCATGGTCCTGGAGGCCTGACTGGAATTCCTTGGAATTCCCCAAGCTGGGAAAGCGCAGGAGTATTCCCCTAAAAGGCCTGGTGGGTGAATGAGGGGCCCAGAGAAACATTATTGCATCAAAGAAAAGGAAAGCAATTTGGTGCAGAAATTTCCGGTAGGAAAGGTACCAGGGACATTCTTGGGGTTGGGTGGGGGTGGGGAGTACTTTCTTCCTGCTTAGGGCAGTGACCTCACAGAGGAAAAAGAACAGCTGTTTCCATCACCTCAGGGCTGAGTGTGAGAAAATGGACTGGAATTATAGCAAGAGGGATTCAGGTTAGACACGCAGTTCCACCGGATAAAGCAATCTCTAGTCTACTCCATATGAGATCCAGTCGGAAGTTGTAAACAGGTTCAACACAGCTTATAGAAATCCACAGGAGCTGAGCAAAAACAGAGAAGAATGGGGAAGATAAACTTTCAAATTAACAGTGGAGTTCTTAGTATTGGCCGTGTTCCTGGTACTGTGTTGGGTGTCCTGGCAATGGGTACATGGTCTGTTTCTCAGAAACCTACAGCACATCGCTGGAACGGGTCTGAAAACCAGTCGAAAGTAAAAACAATAAAAGTTCAAATCCAGGACGTAATATTTATTGAGTGCTTGCTGGGCACGAAGCACTTTGTCTACAAGAGATCAGGGAATACTGGAGAAAATAGTATTAAGTTCCCTATTTCGTGGAGAGCGGGTACGTTCAGAGAGGCTGCATCCCATGTTCAAGGCCACACAGCTGTCAGGGGTAGATCTGGCTTTCTCCAGTGTGCCACGGATATCCACGCTGGATGCCCGAACTGGGGCCTTATCTCGTTCCTTCTCTGCCAGGCACTGTGCCACATGGTGGGGGTTCTAGGGACAACAGGCCAGACCCCATCCTCCTGGTTTTACCCTCGATGGCTGGTTCAGAGGAGGAATTTCTGCTGCTGGAAACCCAAAGTCTGTAGACTCATTCCAGAGGCATTCAAGGCAGCAAGAAGCCTCGTTAGGGATGCAGGTGCTTGAGAAAAGTGGGATCAGAGAGGGTACTCAGAGGTGGGAAGGTGGTCAGGCCAGGTGAGGACAGATGTCCCTAGCTCCAGGTACAGTCACAGAGGGAGTTCGCAGGGGATGGGGATCCTCTCGGAGCCCCTCGCTGGAGTGCCTGGGCTTTCGCATCACAGTTGTGTAGTGAATGTCCCTGGAAGCAGGAGGGTAGGACGTAGGAGCACCGGCTTTGGAACTGGACACATCAGGACACCACCCCAGCTCCAGGTCTGTGTGACCCTGGACAAGTTCCTTATCCTCTCTGAGGCTCCATTTCCCCAACTATTAAAGAATGTTAGATGTAGAGCATTTAGCCCAGCGCTTGACATGTCACAAGCACCCCACGGAACAGGGGCTGTTTTCACTCAGTCTGCACCTGGGCAAGTCCCATCTCTGCTTTGCTCTCTGGTCTCCCTTTCTCCAGATCACAGGACGTCTTCTTCCTCGGAGCAGCTCTGAGAGGCCAGGGCTCTGGCAGAGACTCTGGGCAGGGGCTGACCAGGCACAGTCCTCATGGAGATCAAATTTCCAGCCCCTCAGAGAAGCCAAGTAAACACAGGGGAGACAGCGTGACTCCCTTAGCTGCCCGCTAACAACCAGATTCCCGAGGCCACCGCAGCCGCGGCTGCTCAGTCTGAGTGTGTCTGGCTCCAGTGTCCCAGGGCCCCGGTGCTGTCACTCTCATGAGACCCTGGGGTTTGGGGTGGGGTGGGGCATCAGCTGCTTCCAGGAGCAGATGGCTTTTCTCTTGGAGTTTCCCTTTCCAGCTCCCTCCTCCCTCTGTCGGTGACTTCACAGGCCCACGGATGCTGCTGCTGGAGGAGATGGAAGCCGGGATACTAAGGAAACTCCCTCCCCCAGCGCCGAACATGCTGCACCCCTATTTCTCTGTGTCCTTAGCTTGGTAACCTCTGCATTGTTCTTCTAACTCTGGCTTTTCACTTTCCAAGAGAAATCACATATTTACCGAGTGCAACTTTGGACTGGGCATAGGTAAGCGAGACAGAGGATCCCAGCCTCTGAGGATTTTACAGTTTCTGCCTGATGAACTCCTATTCAGCCTTCAAAGCCCAGTTCAAATATCCTCTCCAGGCTACATCTCATGCCACTTCCTTACTGGTTCTCTGCATGTGGCCACAAGAGCTTTTCAGAAGCTCTTTGGGGCCAGCTTGCCTCTTGAGAAACTTCACTGGCCCTGCTTCCCTCTGAATCCTCTCACCCACCTTTCCTGAGCAACCCATAGTCACTCTTCAGATCTCAGCTTGGATGGCACCTCACATAGAGTAAGGGCTTCACCCTCAAGGTCATTATCATGGTCTGTAAATTAAGCATTTATAGTGTGTTTGTTTGATTTCTCTCTGCCTCCCTCCCTGGAATGTAAATCCTACAAGGGCAGAGAGCCTGTGTGTTTGATCACTTCTGTCGTCTCAGGGTCTAGTACAGGGAGAACTCTCAGTATGCATCTGCTGAGCGAACCCCCTCTTCCACGAAGTCTTCCCTGATTTCCTCAGGCACAGCTTCTTTCTCTTCTGCACATCTCTCCTTGCTTTCTTTCTTATCTGATTTTGCTTATGAATTTTTGTTCTGGAATATTGTATGCTTGTAGAAAAGTGCATAAAGTATGTGTAAAGTTTAAAAAATAATTTTCAGGGTGCCTGGGTGGCTCAGTGGGTTAAAGCCTCTGCCTTTGGCTTGGGTCATGATCCCAGAGTCCTGGGATCGAGCCCCACATCGGGCTCTCTGCTCGGCAGGGAGCCTGCTTCCTCTTCTTTCTCTGCCTGCCTCTCTGCCTACTTGTGAGCTCTGTCTGTCAAATAAAGAAATAAAATCTTTAGAAAAATAAAATAAAAAATAAAAAATATTTTTCAAGCAAACACCTACTTCACTTGACCCAGGTCAAGATAAAGAACATAATCTGCAACTTGAACCTCCAGTGTGCCTTTCTGTCCCCACGAGAGTTAGCCATGACCTTGCTTTTTGATCATCTTCTTGCTTTATTTTATAGTTCTGCTATCTCCATAGGCATTCCTAAACCACGGGGTTTCATGTTGCCCATTTTTGGAGATTTATGTGCACAGAATCATACTGCACATATTTTTTTATATGTGTTTGGCTTCTTTGGCTCAGTATTATGTATGTGAGGCTCATTTTTGTGGGGCGTGTAATGGCAGTTCATTTCCTTTGCTGTAGACAGAATATTCTGTTGTGTGACACCATTTATCCATTAGAGTTTAACTGTGCTTCTGTAAACTTTTTCTTTCTTTTGTCTCCTAAAGCATACATGCCTTCAAATTTTAGGGTATGCACCTAGGAGTGGGACCATTGGGTCAGAGGATATCCCTGCCTCACTTTTATTAAGTAATGCCAAACTATCTTCTAAAGTGTTTTTAACGCTTTATACTCCCTTAGCTGTGAATGAGAGTTCCGTTGCTCCACATCCTTGACGACACTTGTTACTGCCAGATTTTATATTTTGGCCCACCTGGTGGGTAGATTATTGCTTCTCCTGATCTTCATGTGCATTTCCCTCCTGGCCAGTAAGCTTGAGCATCATTTCATACTGTTACTAGCCGTGTGGATTTCCTGTTTTGGGAAGTGCCTTTCCAAGACTTTTGTTGTTTCCTTTTCTTATTGATTATTGGAATTTATTCTGGATACGAGTTCTTTGCCAGATATGTGTTGTGAATATCTTCTCCCACCCTGAGTTTTGTCTTTTCACTCCCTTAATTGCATGTTTGGATGATCAGACATGGGAAATGTTAACGTAATAAAATGTATCAAACTTTTCCTTTATGTTTAGTGCTTTTTAAGGAATCCTTCCCTACATTGGGTTTGTAACATCTTTTAAAAATGTTATAGTTGCTTTTCATGTTTAGATCTGCAATCTACATGGGCTTGGGGTGTTTTGTTTTGTGGCGTTCCCCCCGCCCCCATGGTGTGAAGTAGAGATAGAGGTTCATTTTTTTCTTCCACAGGAATATCCAGTAGACTCAGCATCACTTGTTGAAAACAGTGTTCTTTCCTGACTACATTCCTTGTCATAAGTCAGTTGTCTACCTGTGCTTGGGTCTGTTTCTAGATTCTATTTCATTGGACTGTGTGTCCATTTTTGTACCAACATCACATTTTCCTGTAGCTATATTTTATTATGTGGTAGCTTTTTTTTCCTTTTCCTTTTTCCTTCCTTCCTCCCACCCCCCTCCCTGCCTTCCTCCCTTTCTTTCACATTTTGTTTATTTATTTGAGACAGAGAGAGCACAAGCAGGGAGGAGGGTCAGAGGGTCTGAGCAGGGAGCCCGACACAGGGCTAGATCCCAGGATCCCGAGATCATGACCCGAGCTGAAGGCAGATCCCCAACCGACTGAGTCACCCAGGCACCCCTCTTTTTCTTTTTTAAATATTTATTTATTTATTTGTTTATTTGAGAGAGAGACTGAGTGCTTGAGCCAAAATCAGGAGTCAGACGCTTAACTGAGTATGCCACCCAGGTGTCCCTGTGCTGTAGCTTTATACTAAGTCTTGACAGTTGGTACAGCTAGTCTTCCATCTTTTTTTTTTTTTAAAGATTTCATTTATTTATTGGACAGACAGAGATCACAAGTAGGCAGAGAGGCAGGCAGAGAGAGAGAGGAAGGGAAGCAGGCTCCCCACCGAGCAGAGAGCCTGATGCGGGACTTGGGACCCTGGGATCATGACCTGAGCCGAAGGCAGAGGCTTTAACCCACTGAGCCACCCCAGGTGCCCCGCGAGTCTTCCATCTTGTTACTCTTCTCTAAGAGTGTCTTGTCCTGGGGTACTTGGCAGGCTCAGTCAGAAGAGCATGTGACTCTTGATGTTGGGGTCATGAGTTCAAGCCCCACACTGGGTGTAGAGATTACTTAAAAATAAAATCTTAAAAAAAGTGTCTTGTCCCTTTGAATTTCTGTATGCATTTTATTTTTTAATATTTTATTTATTTATTTGAGAGAGAGAGGGAGTGTGAGTACGAGAAAGAGAAAGAGAGAGAGAACCAGTGGGAGGAGAGGCAGAGGAGTGGGAGAAGCAGACTCCCTGCTGAGCAGGGAGCCCGACAACATGGAGTTCAATCCCAGGACCCTGGGATCACGACCTGAGCTGAAGGCAGATGCTTAACCAACTGAGCCACCCAGGTGCGCCTTCATATGCATTTTGGAATCAACCTTTCAAATTCGGTTAACACACACACCCTTCTGAACTTTTGCACCCGTCCTTCACAGCACTTAGCCCTGGATTATAGATGTTTATATGTCTTCCCTCCCTGCTTCTCCGGCCTGACCCCTGTTTCTCCCTGAAGGTATCAGTTCTCCTAAGCCACTCAAGGCTTGAGCATCTTTCCAGGCTGGGTGTGAATCTAGTGTTTGAAAATGTGTACAACAAAGCCCTGGCAAGCCAGTTATCTCATCTTGCCTTCGATCAATTAAACTGCAGTCAGATTCCTGCTGGAGGGAAGCTGGCCGTGTCCATGTCCTGAGAGATGTTCTAGAGTGTTCTTCAGTGTGGTACCTCTGTAAGGGATTTTCAAGGATGACTTTAATGATGCCCAGTATTTTTACATGCTGACTGTAGAACCAACTTTCATATATGACAGGATCCCACTTAACCTTTATGACACAAACCTCCCTGGTCACAATTTTGGAAGCTCCCTGAAAGCATGGTCTGTCTGGCTTCCCCCCAAAGTTCCTCCCACAGGACCTTGGCATCATAGGTCCTCAGTAAATGCTGGAGTTATGATTGGTAAATGCTGTTGATTCTTCCATTCTCCCTGCCTTCCACAAATGTTTTGTTTAAAGAATGCTTTTAGGGGCACCTGGGTGGCTCAGTTGGTTGAGCAACTGCCTTCGGCTCAGGTCATGATCCTGGAGTCCCGGGATCGAGTCCCGCATTGGGCTTCCTGCTCAGCGGGGAGTCTGCTTCTCCCACTGACCTGTCTCATGTTCTCTCTCTCTCTCTCTCTCTCTCTCTCAAATAAATAAATAAATAAATATTTTTAAAAAAATAAAGAATGCTTTTAAAAAGATTTGTTAAATTATAGCTTACCTGCAATAAAACATATCCATTTAAATGTATGTTTTGACAAATGTGTATGTAAATGGCCCTCTGCTTCCACAAATGCTCCTTCTAATTCATTGCCCCAGGATGGCCAGAGGGAGTTTTTATAGGAAATGCATCAGATGACTGCCCTGCCCCTGCTCCCCCATGTTCTTAAAACCTTCCACTGGCTTCCACTCTGCTTATGAAAATATTGCAAGCACCTCCTGTAGCCTTCAGAGCCCCACCTGACCCAGACCTATCCACCTCCTGCATCTCATTTTCTCTCTCCCTCCTGTTTTCTCACTGCATTCCTGCCATGCTGTCCTTTTCCATTTCTCTTAGCCCACAGAGCTCTCTCTTGCCTCTGAGCCTTTGCAAATGCTGTTCCTGCTGTCAGGAATGCTCTTCCTTGTATCAGTTAACTATTGCTGGGTAACAAACCACGCCCAAACCTAGTGTCTTAAAACCACCATCATTCATGTTTTCTTAGGAGCCAGTGGGTCAGCCAACTGGTTCTGCTGGTCTGAGTGGGACTTGGTTGATCTTGGTCGGGCTCACTCATGCATCTTGGGTGAGCAGGGGGTCTGGTGTGCTGTGGATCAGCAGGTGGCTCTGCTGATCTTGGTTGGGCTCCCTCACACATTGGTGATCCAAGGACTGTTGGCTGGTTGAGGCTGGCATTGGCTGGGATGGCTGAGACACCTCAGCTCTCCTCCATGTGCCTCTCCCATCTCTCCAGCAGGCTTGCTAGGGTTGAAGGCAAAGGAAAGTAGGCTCCTGCAGGCATGTTTTCCAGCCTCTGCTCTGGTCAGGACTCCTAATGGCCTATTGCTATAGCAAGTCTGTGGCCAACCCAGATTCAAGGGAGGGGAAATAGACTCTGTCTCTTGAGTGAGAAGAACCATAAAGTTTCAGGGCAAAGAAAGGAGCAAAATGGGGGCATCTTCATCCCTGCCCCTTCTTTCTGTCTAGTATCTTCTTATACTCTGCCTTTTCTTAGGATACCTTCCCCTGACCATCCTGGGGCGGGGGTGGGCAACAGTCCTTCCCCAGTTCTTTTTGGGGCAGCCCTGGTCTGCTTCCTTCACAGCTCCCAGCACAACCTGTAATCCTCGTGTGTGTGTGTGTGTGTGTGTGTGTGTGTGTGTGTGTGAATGGTGCTGCAGGGCTTGGCGGGAGGTAGGAACCACAGCTGTGTGCCCTTTGTGCCTCCTCCAGCCTCAGCCCAGGGCTTGGCACATAGAAACTGCTCAAGATATTTGTGCACCAACTAATGACCCATCAGGGCTGCATTCTTGGAGAAAGGAGAACATATTACACTGTGCTTCTGGGAGGTCAGTCCCCTTCCCTGAGCTGCCACATCCCAGAAAGGAGGGGGGGTGGTCCTACAGAAGGTAGCTCCCACACTTAGTCCGAGCCCCAAGGCTGCCCTTGCCATTAGGAATGAGGTTCACAGAGCTTGCGGGCTACACCCCCGCTGGAAGTCACAATGCACTGCCCCACGGGTCAGGCCATTCTGCCCCAGGGGATTCACAAGCTTTGCTCCACTGTCCTTCGCTCTTAAAATAGCTTAAAGGCCGCCCTGTGAGGGAGGACCTCTGGAGTTTCAGAACTGAAAGATCAGAGCCTGCGGGTCCTGAACCCATGTGGGGTTGGTGGGCTGAGGCCACCAGGTGGGGGCACATCAGTGGAACAGGCCGGTCTCTGCCTCCCAGCTCTGATTTTACCCACTGAGTCCCTATGGGCCCTCCTACTCCACCCTCCTGTGTTGCAGCCTAAGGGGGGAGCCTGCCCAACTCACCATTTGGAGCAACGTGTTAGAAGCGCGATGTTGAACCGGGACCTTCGTCCTCTGCAATGTCAATGTCAAAACTAGTACAAGCAGTAATAATAGCAACTGCGACTCACTTGGCTTGTACTATGTGTAAGATATTTTGTGTATCTTGGCTTATTCAGGGCTCACTGTGGCTGTATGACTTGGTGACATCACCAACCCGTTATACAGATGAGGAAACAGAGAGGGTGAGGGGTGTGCCTGAGTCTTAGATTTGAGATCTGAGATCTCAGAGATTTGAATTCAGGTCCATCTAACACTGAAGCCAATGCCCTCATCCACCACCAGGCCCAGGTTGCCCCTCAGTCCTCCCTCAGGCACCCCGGGCCTGGACCAGACCTCTGGGTCCTGCCCGCCTTCCCTGCCCCGAGGGTCAGTGTCTGAGTAAACCACTCGAGGCCTATCTTAGCATCTCCTTGTCCCCACGAGCTGCCCCCCCCCCCCACCGGTCACTCAGCGGCTGCCCCGGCTGGCTGCCTGGGTCTGAGCTGAGGGCAGGCCTGGCTGCTGGTTTTGGGGGGAGTGGGGAGGGCCTTGTGAGAATTGCAAGTGCTGCCCTGTCGGGCCTTTGTCTCTCCCGTAATTGGGTCTCAGCCGTCTCTCCAGGCCCCTGAGACCCAGGGAGGCCGTGGGCCAAGTCCTTGGCAGAGCCTTGGGCTGAGGACTCTGAGTGGAAGCAGATGTGCCTGGGGCCATATCTGGCCTCCTGCGGGGAGGAGGGGGAGCAGGAGGGAGCCAGAGGAGGCCTCAGGCCTGGGAGGATGCTTGGTTTTTAGAGCCAAGAGGGGCTGAACAGAGAACAAAGCTGCCTCAGAGCCAAATATTTTAATCTGTCCGGTTTAAGAAAGAAATTAAATCTTCATTTTTGCTGTATACCAGAGCTGGTTCTGAGCCAAAGGGAATTAGAGATTGACCCCAACCTCTGGTTCAACTTACAGATGGAGAAAACTGACGATGGCAGGAACTTGCCCAAGGTCACCCAGCACTTTGTGAACTGAGACACGTTACACAGATTGGGGTGATGACTGTGGTCCCCAGCCTTCGTGTGGCAAGGTACTGGTGGACCTCTCTCTTGGCTGGCCTGAGTGTGGGCCTCAGAGCCATGAGGTTTTCCAGAAGAGACACCCTGCCATTCTAGGAAGGGGAAAGATAGCCAGCGTCTACCTGTTCAGTTAGGTTAACTCCTGCTGCAAGGCCACAGTGGGCTCCTAAACCATTTACTGGCAAAGGGACACATCCCCAGGGGAGAAGAGAGCCCCCCTTTCTTCGGTGACCCTGCTCATGGGGTCTTGTGAGGGAGAAAGCTCCACACTGCAACTGGGAATCCTGGGTTCAAGTCCTGAGTTTGTCTCTGATATGCTGTGTGACCTTGGCAAGCTGCTGCTCTTCTCTGGGCCTTGATTTTTGCATCTGAAAAATGGGGTAATAGTATTCTAAGGTCTTCTAGACAGCAGAGAGTCTTTCTCAGAATCTGGTTGCTTGTCCATTTCTTGAGTGGTTTCCAAAGCCAGTCCTCTGAGATAGGAAGAGCAATATTATCCCTCCCTGGAAGGGAATTGACAGTTCACAGGGGTTCAGTGACTTGCTCAATGACACACAGCATCCACAAAGTTACGGGATTGGAAGGAGGTCTCTTGATTTCTAGCTCTGTGGTCCTCTCCTCCCCAGAAGACCACTGCTGTCTCTACCATGTGGGGACATGCACGTATGGCCTTTGGCTCTGAGGGCCTCCATTGCCCCTCGTGGGGGAGCTGAAAATGATGGCAAGGATCAAAGCACTGAGGCTTGCTTCACCTTCCTAATGGAAGGGGCTTCAGAGGTTCAACATGGTGCTTGGCCTTAGACCCTTTTCGGCATCCAGGTGGGAGAACAAGGCCAGCCAGCCTGTGCTTGGACTGCTCCCAGACGGGAACCTCACTATTTTATGGGGCAGGGTAGCTCAGATTGTGAGAAAGTACCCTTCGGGGCACCTGGGTGGCTCAGTGGGTTAGGTGTCTGCCTTTGGCTCAGGTCATGATCTCAGGGTCCTGGGATCGAGCCCTGCATCGGGCTCTCTGCTCAGTAGAGAGCCTGCTTCCCCACCCCCCCCCACTCGCCTGCCTTTCTGCCTACTTGTGATCTCTCTCTCTCTCTCTGTGTCAAATATATAAATTTAAAAATCATTTTAAAAAGTTTCTAAAATAATTAAAAAAAAAAAAAAAGAAAAAAAGAAAGTACCCTTTACCTGACACCTAGTCCAGATCCCTCCTGGAAATGGGCACGTCTGCCGCTGCTTTGCTCCAAGAGCTGACAGATCTCCCAGCAGCCCCCTCATCTGGCTCCACTACCCAAGAGCCTCCGCGCCTGAGGCTGGGACCGCCCTGCAGCAGGCAGGAGGGAACCGACCTCTCTCTGCCCCTGGTAACAGGAGGGGAGCCTGTGAGCCCTTTGCCTGGACCCTGTGGGGGAAGGGATGAGGGCTCTGGGACAGGCCAGAGGAAGATTCATTGGTCTGGGAACGAGAACACCTGAGTCTGTGCCACATGGCGTCTGCCTGTGACTTGCTACGTCATCTTGGGTGAGTTGTTCTGCTTCTCTTGGCCTTAGTTTTCTCGTCTGTAGGATGGGGATGTTCATAACCCCTGCAGGGCCCATAGGGCTTGTATAAAACCTGCTGGGAGGGGTAGTGGGAAGTGAGACCTTTGCAAAGTCAAGCACTGGACACAGGTGAGGACCATGCAGGGAGAGATCATCCTGAGCTGGGACTCTGGACAATGCTGAGTCTCTCCGGCCCTCCCGAGGCTGTGGTCCGGCAGGTGTGCCCTTGACTTCAGCATGCCGGCTCCACAGACTCCACCCGCCGCTGGGTCCTGAGGCTGCGCCATGGGATCGGGGATGTTGGGGGGATGCGTAGGAAGCTTATTCTCTTCTAATGGCAACTCAAGACATTTCTGAACCTATGGGTATGTTCTAAAACAGAAGGACAGTGTGGCATACGGACTGCAGGTGAAACACCAGGCTGGAGAGGCCCCAAGCTAAGGGCAGCCTCTGCCCTGCCCAGCCCTGCCCTGCTCCCTCCCAGTCCCCACCGCCACCCCCCTGCTGGTGCCTGTCCCACTCTCTTTCTGTAGGAGAGGAACTTTAGGGAGAAAGTTTGTGTGGACCCCAAGAAAATAAAATTTCTGATTGAGGTTCCTTCCCCACCTCTCAGAGCCCTCCTTTGGCAAACTCTGTTCTTCTTATTCGTCACAAACTTGCCATTCAGAAATCTTGGTGAAATGTCTGAGCTCATTTCCTGTCCTTAGAGGTAGTGGTCATGACCACCATCACTACCTTCTCCCACGGGCAGCTGGCAAAGGCAGACCCATGGTCTCCCCTGGGCAGGCTGGGGCTGAGAGAGGCTCAGGGTGCTCCTCAGGTCCCTGCTCAGACAGTCCTGGGCACATCAGATCCCCCGGGGACCTTGCTGGCTGCGGATTCTGACTCATGAATGAACCTGTGTTTCCAGTCATCTCCGAGGCAAGCTGATGTTGCTGTTTCAAGGTCACCCTTGGACCCCACAGCCATTTAGTGATGGTGCTCGGGCTGCTGCCAGCCTCCCCTGCCCCACTGCACCTGCCCACTCTCCCTGAACCTGTCATCAGTGGGACCTGGAGAGCACTGAACGCCTGACTCCAGGCTCAGGTCGTGCTGCATCCCCAAGAAACCGAGTCTTCTCGGTGTGTCTGAAGAATTAGAAGATGAACATATTGTAACCTGCACGGTAAGGGACTGAGGCGAGAATCGTCAGTGCGGGCGAGGGCCACAGGGTGAGAGGTGTTAACAGGATACCGTGAGTCTTGAAGTGTCCCCCCAGAGATGACTTGTTAACTACAGAGGGCAGTGTGCTTTGGTGCTGGGAGGTCCGGCAGTGACCACCTAGACAGGCCATCAGGCTGGACCTTGGCCCGGCTGAGCTACCGCTCTTGCTGGAGATGCTTGGCCCAAGGCTAGCATGGGAATCCCTTGGGACAGTCTGCAGGACGTCTGGCCTGGGTTCTTCAAAAGGTCTAGTATGAGGAACAGAGTGGGAGGGACATCAGGGCCCAAGGCCACACACGACGCTTGACTGGATCACGGACTAGGAAAAACAGCCACAAAGCACATGTGGGAGGCCACCGGGGAAACGTGAGCAGGGATTTTGGGCGATGTTGGGTGGTGTTGCCTCATTAATGCTGGTTATCGTTGTTGTGGCGCTGGTGTGGGACGGTGGAGGGGAGTGTCCTCCTTTTGGGGAGATGCACCCTGAGCTGTTTGAGGATGAAGTATCATGATGTCCCACCTTCTTTTGGGTGGTTTGGCAAAAGTGAAGTGTGTATGTGTGTGGAGAGGGAGAGGCAGAGACAGATACACGCGCACACAGAGCTCTGCACAGTGAAGGGGGTATTGTCTCAACCATCCAATGGGTTAGAACATTTTCAGGGGCGCCTGGGTGGCTCAGTGGGTTAAAGCCTCTGCTTTCGGCTCGGGTCATGGTCCCGGGGTCCTGGGATCGAGCCCCGCATCGGGCTCTCTGCTCAGCAGGGAGCCTGCTTCCCTCTCTCTCTCTGCCTGCCTCTCTGCCTACTTGTGATCTCTGTCTGTCAAATAAATAAAATATTTAAAAAAAAAAAAAAAAAAGAACATTTTCAAAATGTAAAAAGGCACTGAAAAAGCCATAAATCCGTACTGAAATCTCTCCAAGAGAAAAGATAAGACTTAAGACTTATATCCTGCGGCAGAAAAAATGTCTTACATACCCTCTCCACCCATCTTCTTATTCAGAGTCTCACTTGTTAGGGAAACTGTTCCCTACAGAATCCTTTTGCAGGCTGGAGGCCTGGCTATGACATTTCACTCTGGCATCCTACACTTGGCCAAGTTGCTCAAAGAGTTCTGTAACTTGACTTCCTCGTCTGTAAAATGGGAGAGAACATTAGTACCCACCAAAAGCATGGTTGTGAGGAATAAATATCAGGATGCCCCTGGGGCACTGGGATGATGGTCAGTGCTTAATAAATGACAGGACTGCCCACGGCAGGTTGTTCTGGAATGTTCCCCTAAGTGAGGGCTGACCCCAGCTGTGGCTTTCCAGTTACCTCTGACCATCCATCCCACTGCCAGTGGCTGGACATCAATGATTTGAGGCCTAGGTCTCCTCTTCTGGCCCATGGGATGGTTCCCCGGGACCAGGACCTCGACACTGGGCATGGCCATTATGCCTTGCTGTGCCCACCAGGTGGAGGCATTTAACCACAGATGCTCCACTTCCCTAGCTTTCTTCCCATGTTTACACGCAAGGGGGACTGTGCAAGTTGACATGAGGTCCTGCCTGCTCCAAAAGTGGGCTCTGTATGAGGGAGGAATACATCTTTGTGGCTTTAAGCCTCTTGGGTTTAGGGATTGTTTTGTTTCCAGTACAACCTTATCTATACCAACCAATAAAGCGGGGTCACCCTGTCCGCAGCCAAGTCTCCCAGGAATGCTAATCTAGAGGAGGGTCAGTCTTAGCCGGCACTTCCCAAGCATCTCTGACCCTGAGGTGATGCCCTCACCCCTCTAGGAGGCTCTGAGCTCAGCTCTGCTAGCCCCCAGCCATCCCCTTGCCCTGGCCGAGAGCCACTGACCCATGATCACAGAGAGGGCTGCCCCTTTCCCCAAATATAGGTTCTTATCAGCCATCTGCTGCAGGAGTTTGGTCATTGTCTTAGTCCAGACATCAGAATGAAGATCTTTTATCAGCTCCTGTACTAGGGAAGTTGGGCTGGGCAGAATCAGGGTCAAAATTCCTCTGCCTCCAGTGCAGCTATTGCTGCAGCATCAAAGATGAAGCTAGTTGGAAGGGAAACCAGGGGTGAGGGAAGGAGCCCTGGACTGGGAGCCAGAAGGCCTGGGCTCCAGCCCTGGCTCTGCCTCTCATTGTGAGACCTCAGGGAGTTTCTTCCTTTCTCTGCACCGAAGATTAAAGAGCTCTGCTTTTTCCTGCCCCAGGGCCTTTGCACAGGTTATCCTTGCCTGAGAGCCCTTTGCTCTTTACCTGCTTAACTCTTTTTCGGCACACCTCGGCCTGAAACACAGGGTCATTGTGTTCGAAGCATCCCGCATGCTGCCTTCAGAGCACACATTGTTGGTTTTAATTACTTTAATTAAAGTCATTACTTTAATTACTGCTTGTGCAGAGACTGTCTCCTCTCTAGTCTGTGGGCGTCCACCTTTCTGTGACCCAGTCAAGGCTTGGTAAAGGAAGGAGTGATGTGTGTGAACAAACAAACCTGTGAGAGGATCCCTGACAGCCTGGGCATGGGGAGTGTCCAGCTTCCCCCTCTCCTCCCCTTCTCTCAGGAAGTCCCTCTTTCAGCTCCCCTGGACAGGGGCCAGGTGTGGCTTAAGTGACTTGGTCTGTGCTGCCCCCTGGTGTCCACTCCGAAGATAATGGCCCCTGGCGCTCCTGCTCCTTGGAAGAAACTGCCTTGGCGATTTTCCTGTGTTGTTACTGCTGAAAGCAGTCCTGTGTGAGACGGGGGGTTATTATTGCCCATTCAATCAATGAAGAAAGCCCATATTTGCTCATTTACTTGGGAAATATTCATCGAGTACCTGTTATCTGCCAAGCAGTTTGCTGAGAGCTGGTGCGTCACTAGTGAACTTTCTACCCCGATAGGGCATCCATTCAGGTCTGCCAGGAGGAAGGAAGACAGTAAACGCCATGAACACACGGAATGTATGTGAGTGTGAGAGAGCGAAAGAAAGCTAGAGAGTCCAGCACGTTGATGGCGCAGGCATTAACTGACTCGTCCAAGGTCACACAGATGCCACTCAATTTGAGTCCGGTTGTAATGACCAAAGCTGGTAGCTCTGTAGGGCCCAGCTCCGTGCCAGGTGCCGAACTCAGTGTTCCTTACATGTGTGTTAGCTTGTTTTATCCTGACACAACCCTGCTGTTATCCTGCCTTGCAGAAGGGGAAGCAGAACACAGAGAGGCCAGGTAACTTGCCCAAGGTCACTTAGCTGCAAAATGGTGGAACCAGGACTTGAACCCAGGTGTTTTGGCCCCAGAACCTGACTCCTGAGCACTGCACTGCATGAACTGTAGAAGTTTTGACATCCCAGGCTTCAGTGATGGTGGCCACAAATCCAGGGCCACGTCCCCTCCTTCCCTAGCCAAGAAGGATCAAGAGAGCCTGTCCTGGTGGGTCCCCTGTCTCCGAACCATCTAACATGGCTGAATAGCAGCCTGTCCCATGGCTTGGAGAGACTCGGAGGAGGGTGTGCCGTGGATGGCCCCTGCCCTCAAGAAAGCTGATGGGTCCACCTGTTGGGGAGAATCAACCCTGCTAAGGAGGGAGATGAGGGGCTCAGGTGCAGAGAACCAGGGAGGGCTTCTCAGAGGAGGTGAGGGGTGGTCCTAGAGAAATGAGTAGGAGTCAGAAGCACAATTCTGTGGGAGGGGCAGAAGCAGAGGGAATGAGGTGTGCGGCTGCTGGAGAATGAAAAATAAAACTCATTACAGGCTCTGAGGTTCAGGGCTTCCCCGGCAGGCTGAGGAGCTGGGTGGCCTGTGGGCTGGGGGCCCTCAGGGAAGGACGAGGTCAGGTCAGGGCTTTGGAAGCGCCTTGGGCCGCAGAGTGGAGGAGTGGGTGGGGGGTAGTGAGACCTGAACCAAGGAGCTGGGGTTGTTGCCGGCATCCAGGTGAGAGGGGCCAGGACAGCCACGGGACTCTGAGGCTGAAACCAAGTGAGTTTTGAAATCACATAGTCTGCCCCCCTCCACCCACTGTGTCCTTTCCTCCAGTTTTCCCTCAGTCACTGCACTCTGCCCTTGCTTTGTTAAAGAACAGTTTCTCGGACACTTGCTGCAGTATGGTAAAGAGCTTAAGACTATTGCAGTAGGAGAGAGGCTGGGTTTAACTCGGAATATTTATAGCAAGGAGCAGAGGGGGTGTCGGTGGGTAGGAAATGACTAAGAGGAGGAAGGGTAGGGAAGTGCTTGCTAAACCGACCTAACGGGGTTCTTGCTAAAGGCAGGCCAGGAACTTAGTAGATATTAAGGGTCGGGGGATTCTTCTAGCTGAGCAGACTTCTTTGCTAACACACACACATGTGCGTGACCAGGTATGGGTGCACATGTATATGCACACAGAGACACACACACATGCCTACATATGCATACACATGCATACACACGTGCCTACGTATACACATGAACTCATATGCACATGACATCGCATGCATGGACGTGGATGCATTCGTGTGTATACAACCCGTATACCCAGGCCCACACCTGTGCACACAAAGTGTACACCCAGACGTCCGTACATATATGCATGTGTGCGCACGCACATGCACTTCTGACACCCTGGCTCTGACCCCCTCTCCCTGCCAGGGCAGGACTTCATTGCCCTGGGGCCTGGCACAGGTGCCGCAGACGCTGGGCCTGGTTAGATGACCCCAGCAATCCTCTGCTGCCACCTTGTGGCCACTTCCCAGATGGCAGCATGTAGAGGTGAGGTCTTTGCCCGGTTCGGGTTCTGGGAAACTCTCAGCCACCCTGGAGCCTTGCCCACCCAGGAATGCTTGGCTTTGCCCAATGCTGTGGGTGATTCACGGGGCCTGGAACAGGGTGAGGGTCCCCACTCTTCCCAATACCCCTTAACCCCTTGTCCCCTCTTACCTTCAGGCCTTCACAGCCACCCCCCTTCTCTGTGAGCCCTTTGGGGAAGATTTTATTGTGCTCAGCTCAGTATCTGGGGACCTCATGTGGGCCTCTGGCACCGGCAGGTGTTCAATGAGTCGAGGAGTGAGGGAGAAGGAAGGGAGGAAGGTGGGGGGGAGCAGGGGAGAAGGCTGGCAGCAGGAGGAGAAGATGGCTTGATAAGCTATAACTAGGGGGCCATGGGCCCTACACATCCCAAGAGATCAAAGTTTTAACCAGGAGGGAGAAGCATGAGATTTTTTCCCCACAGTCTTTTAATCTGGCTCTAAGTTATTGCTTGCCTGCTATTATTTTTATTAGGAGACAGAGGGAGTCCTTCTCTCTATATGCCCCCAAAAGGCGAAAGTTATGAGCGGGTATGTTGTCAACTCCATGTAAGACGGCGGGGGGGGGTTGTCCCTTTGTTCCTCAGTGTAGTGGGCAGTCAGGCCAGGGCTGAGCTCCCACCCCGCTTTCCTGGCCCCCTAATCTGTAGCAGGGGGAAGGGCCATCTCCGCAGCTGAACCTTTTAAAACCAGGAAAGAAACCTCAGTAGTGGAGGCCTGAGGACCTGGGATGCCGGTCTGATGCTGTTTTGAGGGGATCGCAGAAGGAGATCGGTGGAAAACCCCTTTCACCTGGTGTCTCCCTCTTAGAGTTCTCAGTCTTCCTCTCACGGCCTTATAAAGGGAAGCATTTAGGCTTCTTAAAGGTCTGGCAAGGACCAAGGGGATCTCCTCTGATATCTGACCAAGAGTTAATTTTTTAAAATGTTACTTGAACACGCATTTTGTGCCAGTTCCTCTTCCGAGGTGCTGGGATAGGACCACGAATGACAGCAGACGGATTTCCTGCCTGCGGAGGGTGGGGGAGGATGGGGGGGATGGGGGTTCCATTATAGCTGGAGAGGCCGGGAGTAAGCATGTTCACAGAGCCGTATACAGTCATGTGGGTAGTGATGAGGACATGAGGAAGAAGGAGGGGGGAGGCGTGTGAGTCCCCCGAACACGAGCAGATGAGGAGGCGGGACCCTGAACTAGATCTTTTAATTGGCTTAATTCTCAAGAATTACACAAATAGTATAGGTTTAGTACAGACAGGTTTGAAAGTACAAGTAAACAAAAAAGCTGCCCGCGATCCCTTTGGCTGCAGGTATCCGCCCGCCCGGGAAGGAGTGATCCCACTTGACCGTGATTGAAGACTGAATCACCGTGACTGAGGGCGAGGTCCTTTGGAACTCCTGTGTGATTGTCGTGTTTGAGCCCAGGGACCACCATGCCCTGGGTGTTCCTGCCACCTGTGGTCCTGTTACCTGGCTGCTTAGGACTCCAGGTTTGTCAGCCCCGTCGAGTGCTGGCCTCTCCACACGAGGTGGGATGTAAGGAAAGCAGCGGACAGAGGCTATGGGCCTGCATTCCAGCCAAATGGAAGATGTGGTTAAGTTGAGGCCACTTAAATCTTTACCCAGAGAGGTGACCAGATGATTTCCCGGTATAGAAATTGGATTGCTTGCAGGGAAGTGTAGTAAGTATTTGGGCTCAAGTGACGTTCAAGAAGTACACATTAAAACACCACCACCCGGGGCGCCTGGGTGGCTCAGTCAGTTAAGCATCTGCCTTCGGCTCAGGTCATGATCGCAGGGTCTTGGGATCAAGTCCCGTATCAGACTCCTTGCTTAATAGGGAGTCTGCTTCTCCCTCTGTCTCTGCCTGCACCCCTGTTCCTTCTCTCTCTCACTTACTCCCTCTCTCAAATAAATAAATTTAAAAATCTAAAAAATAAACCCCACCTCACCGCAGATTAGCAAAGTAACAAGTTGGATGGTATTAAATGTGGGACCCAAATGTGGGAAACAGCCATGCTGCACCACCAGTTGCGGGGGGAGAGGTATCTGGGAGGGCAGCTGTAGACACAAACACAAATAGTATGGCTGTTCTGGAGAACCATCTGGAACAAACCCACTCCTTGACTTTATAACCTGGAGAAGTCCTCGAGCAGAGCAGTGCCATTTGGGATGAACGGGAAGTGAGAGGCACCCAGGCATCTGCCGCCAGGGGAATGACTCCGTGCACATGGAGGGGGACGTCTGTAAGGGATGCCACTTGTCAAAGAGCAGCAAGTACGTGTCCTACGGCACCTTGGAACAGATCTTAAAGGCAGGGTTGTCTTCTGTGCAACACTGTCTGTGTAAACATGAGCTCCTATCTCAGCAGCATTTAGAATTGCAGAAATTCTGTTTGTTCTCCATCCCCTCCCCGTGGTATACGGCTGCCTTTTCTACCTGGATGCTTCTTTGGACTTTTCCCTTTCTTCTGCTTTGAAAATGTTGCCATGACATCACTTGGAATGTCCTGGGTCCTTTTGATCTGTACACGCGGCTGTTTCCACGGCTCTGAAGAGGTTCTTTATGTCACCTCTTTAATGATAGTTTGTTTCATTTGTGGGTTCTCCTTGGTGAATATAATTTTTTTTGGTATTCATTGCTTGTCTCTTCTTCCCCGTTTTTCTGAAACGATCATGTTATCAACTGTGATTTTTATTTGTCTTCTTCTGTGTTCTTCCTCCAAACCACCCGTTCTGTGCTCTGCGGCATCCGTGCTGCTGGTTACTGTTTAAGTGCGGCTTGGGTCCTGCCCTCATGCCATCCCTCCCTCCCCCCACCTCATGCACCCCCCTTTTGCATCTCATCGTGGCGCTTTTCAGTGGCTCCCTGCCTTCTCGGGCTCCATGAGGAGCCCGGAAATGACCTTTAGCAGGTCATTTTTGAGGGTTTGCTCAACTCCTGGACATGCCCTGTTTCTCGTAAGAGAAAGTACAGTCGCTTTTTCTTTTTTAAATTAATTTATTTGAGAGAGAGAGCATGAGCAGGAGGGGGAGAGGGAGAGGGAGATAGAATCTGAAGCAGACTCCCCGCTGAATGCGGAGCCCGACCCACTCGTGACCCGAGCTAAAGCCAAGAGCCAGACGCTTAACGGACGGGGCCAGCCAGGCACCCCGCAGTTGCGTTGCCCATGACCTCTGTGTTGGTTTTGCCATCTGTACTCCTCCCTGAGTGAGGCTGCTCAGCAGATCTCTCTCTTTGCAGGGCCGGGGATCTGCTCCTCTGGTCCTCCAGCAGGAGGGCAAGTGGATGTTTCCACAGAGCAGTCCAATTCCCCGTTTCTGGCAGATTTTCACACAGTGTCTTTGTGACTTGCCTGTCATCCCCATCACCTGCTTCTCTGTCACTCTGAGTGATGCTGGTTGGCAGAATTGTCCCTGCTGAGGGCACTGCCATGGACACTTTCTCATGCCTCCCTCTGTCGCCCTGCACAGGACTCTTGAGTCTCAGAACAGCTGCCTTCTTGCCAACACTTTACTCTTCGATTTTTGAAGGTTATAGAGGACAGCTCCTTGTGTCCTGGTTGGCACGGGCCCTGGGTCAGGGAATGGGGGGGAAGGGAAGGTGTGAAGTGTCTTCCTGTTTTTTCTCTTCCAGATGGTTCTTTGTACTTATGAAATGTTCTTTTAAAAATCCAAGCTGAGGGGCACCTGGCTGCCTCAGTCCGTAGGACATGTGACTCTTGATCTTGGGGTTGTAAGTTTGAGCCCCATGTTGGATGTAGAGATTACTTAAAAATAGTCTCAAAAATAAAAACCCAAGCTGATTCATCTGACTCCCTTCTTTTTTTATTTTTTTAAAGGACTTTATTATTTATTTGACACACACAAAGAAAGAGAGCAAACACAAGCAGGGGGAGTGGCAGAGGGAAAGGGAGAAGCAGGCTCCCGGCTGAGCAGGGAGTCTGATGCGGGGCTCAGTCCCAGCACCCTGAGATCATGACCTGAGCCAAAGGCAGAAGCTTAATGACTGAGCCACCCAGGCGCCCCCATCTGACTCCCTTCTTAAAGCAACTTATCCCCTCCCCATTGCCCTCGATGAGGGACTGAGTCCCTTAATATGCTTCCCAGAGTTCTCTCCATCCCATCATGCCCTCTTCTCCAGCTTTAGCTCCCCACATACCCTTGGACTTGGTGCGCCTTCCTCAGTGCGCCACACTCTCCACAGACCTCTGTGCCCTCATACAAGATGCTCCTTTGGGCTCAGTGGCCTTGCCCTTCCCACCCCATCTCTACCCTGGAAGAGACTAAGATAGGGCTCAGATGCATCTCTTCCAGGAACCCGTCTCCAATGTCCCTGATTAGACAACGTCCCCCGGCCCGACCTCATGCTGCGTTCTTTCATCCATTCATTCCCTCCGTGCCTCCTGGATCCAGCTGAGTTTTAGACACTCTGGCCTCCCTTCTTGCACTGGACTCTGAGGGGCAGATCTCCAGGGTCCAGGAGTGGGCACTCACTCACTGCGGGCGAACCTCCCTGAGCCGGGCCTCCACTAGAAGGCAGCATGTCCCCTGGAGATCCAGTCCTGACCATCCCATGTGCTGGGCTCCTGGGATGGACGGTCAGAAGGGCCCACCTTCTCCAGCAAGGCAGCTCTAGAGTAGCCCAGTCTTCTGAACCAAATCTTTCAGCTCTGCCCTTGGCCTGTCCCAGGCCCACACATCCTGTTAGTGCAATTTTATTAAGAACATTGTAGAATCCAGGAAAGCATTTGCGGGCAAAGGAGAAAGAGGGGACTTGTGGTTGTGGTACACGCGAACAGTGATAACAGGTAGAAGGTTCCTCCCCAAGCCTCAAAAGTCTGTGTTTAGAAAATGCAAGGGCAGAACCAACCTCAGATAACTGGACATTTACTAAACTATCCTTTTTTGTTTAGTATTAAAAAGAAAAAAAACCATATTGCCTAAATTGCTTTAGAAATCTGAAAAAACTTATGCATAATCTGTCTTTCCAAAGACAGAAACTCAGTCCTCCTTTGCTCGTGGGAACAGAGTGTAAAAATAATCACCAGCTTTAGGGTCTGAATGCCGGCTGGATGGGGAGGAGGTGGAGTGCAGGGGGCAGAGCCGGCCTCACATGTTAAGGTGGGCAGAAATTAGCATCCCGAACTGCCCGCTGTGGAATTGTCATTTAACCAGGTTAAAAAAAGCTATTCCCAAACAGGCTCCTCCTGACGGCCTCGGAGCTGATGTGGAAGCCGCCAAATGTGTGTATTTGTGGAGTGGTAAGTAGGTCAGATATTTCTGTCGCTAATTATTACTTGTGAAAAAATATGTCGTGAGCTTGCCGCAGGGAGAGAGTATTGGAAGCGGCATTGATCTTTGGAAACTCCAGCCAGATTCATCCCTACAGGGCTGGAATCCTGAGGACAGTCAGACGAGGGGAAAAAAAATGTCCTAAATGCAGGTGCACGTGGGACAGTTGCAGGAACTCCAGCAGGAAGTCGGGAAATCTGGGTTCTAGCCCCTGATTTTCACTTCCCTCGTCTGGGCTTCGGTGTTCTCGCTGGGCTGGATTTGGTTATTAGTACAAAGGTTCTGATACCGTGACCTTGTCAGTGGAAGGTCATTTTCTGGGGACCTGGGATTTCCCTTCTGTTTTAGGGATAGGTTTTTGTGTTCTGGGAGGTATAAAGGAATCAGCCCGGAGGTGTGATCGGTGTATGTTTGGCGATGAATATTAGTGGAAAATCTTGCGGCACCTGGATGGGACCCACTTTCTTAAATACGTGTTGAGTGTTGAATATGTGTTGGACATTGTGGCGGGCGTGATGGACATACTCACGCATAGGATTCTGCCCACTCCTTTGTGTGTTTCAGACTGGTGGCCACCAATTATTGAGTTTTCAGAGGGTGAAATGATTTGACCAAGGTTACCCAGATAGTAAGTAGCAGGGTCAGGATTTGAACCCAGCTTCTCGCTCCAGTGTCCTAAAGGAGCCCGCATAGCTGTGCTTGAGTGAGCAGTTAGGGGGACAAAGAGGCCCCCTCCCCCTAGATGTGACGTCTGGATACCAGGGCAGGATTCTGCTCTAATTAGTTTTCTTTGACAGGCTCAGAGACTTGTCAATGCTCTATGCAAAGTTATGCAGAATATGCAAATGAGGGGTGGCTCTGGTTGTGTTGTAACCAGTACAGCACCTGTGTTTCTCTGATCTGAAAGGTTCAGACTGCAGAGCTGCCTGGTGGCTTGGGCAATGGGAAGGGTATGGGGCATCTTTCCCCAAAGTCACACCTGCCTGCAAGTCCCCTCTACGTGTGTGTCCAGGAACTGGGATGTAAATGCCCCTGCCATATGGACTGTATTAGTGCCAGATGTCTGGGCAGGGAGGAGTTTAGTTGATCCAAAAAGTTCTGTTTCTGTTTTTAAACAGGTGGGCTTCAGGGGCGCCTGGCTGGCTCATTCAGAAGAGCGAGTGACTCTTGATCTCAGGGATGTGAGTTTGAGCCCCACGTTGGGTACAGAGATTATTTAAAAGAAAATAAACTTTACAAATATTTCCTTCATTTCCTTATCTTCAAAATGTGTGAATGAGGGGCCCCTCCCTGATGGGCTCAGTCGGTGGAGCGTGTGACTCTTCATCTTGGGGTCGTGAGTCAGAGCCCCACATCGGGCGTAGAGCTTACTTAAAAAATAGTAATAAAAAATAAAGGGGCACCTGGGTGGCTCAGTGGGTTGAGCCTCTGCCTTCGGCTCAGGTCCTGATCTCAGGGTCCTGGGATTGAGCCCCGCATCGGGCTCTCTGCTCAGCGGGGAGCCTGCTTCCCTTCCTCTCTCTCTCTGCCTGGCTCTCTGCCTACTTGTGATCTCTGTCTGTCAAATAAATAAAATCTTTAAAAAATAATAAATAAAATTAAAATTAAAAAATAGGTGAATGAGCTTAAGACCCTGTGATGACCTGTCTCACATGCTAAGGCTTCTGGAAAGTACCATCTTCTCCCCCCGCCCCCCCCAATACTCTGCTTGTGATGACCCTGGCCCTTACCCCTCTCCAGCACTCACTCCCACCACCCCTTGTTTGCCACCCCCACCCCTCTCCCCGGGAACTGCTTGCCCTGCCTTTTCTTGCTTCTCATATTTTGCATATGCTGCTTCTGTCCCCCAGCAGCCTTTTCTCTCCCTCTTCTGTCTGTCAAGCTCCTCTCCCTCCACAGGCCAGCTTAGACATTATGTCCTCCTGTCCCCAACCCTAGGCAAGCCCAGGCGCCCTCAATGCCTAGCTCTCTTGATAGCGCTTAGTAGCTAGTTTCTTGTCATGGTTACTGGGAACAGAGACCCCCAGGCACATAACCCAGGACTGCCAGAGTCGTCTAGAATTAATATTTGAGGAATGAACAAGTCAAAGAATAAATGCATCTACCCTTTTTAGTGTAAAATTGTCCAAAGGAAGTAGTTGCTATAAACCCCCCACCTAGCCTGTGACTTTAGACTAAAAATAGGTATAGGGACACCAGGCCTAATATAAATTTTAATTTTTAATAACTTGAGAAATCAGTGAACTATACCTATGGGAAAATGATGAGGAGTCAGCCACATAAATTAATGGAAAGTATGTGTTCACATTATCTAACTATATTAAGTGTGAATAATAATTAATTATAGATTCTACATGCGGTCGTGTCTTAGAGAATTCAATGTGAAGGAATTTAAAAAGTCATTCATCACCCCCCCTGTGCTCCACCCCAGGCCATAACATAAAAAGCAATGGCCAAAGAATTTTCCATAATTTATGAAAATCATCATCTTAGAGGAAAAACAACTCTCATTAGGAGCATAATAACTTGGAAAAAGAAGCTGTGCCCAAGTGTGTTTGCTAATACCGTTGTAATCATTTGGTCTACCCTCCCCTCTCTCCCCTGCATTTATTAATTCTTCCATCCATTCACTGTCTCTGTGGTGTACGGAGAGGTAGGCTACCCACAGATGTGAATGTGAACTCAAGAGCCAGATTGTCTGAGTTCAAAACCATACTTCTCTACTTTGCAGCTGTGTGGTCTTGGGCAAGTCACTGAACCTCTCTGGGCCCTAGTTTCCCTGTCTATAAAATGGAGGTCATAACAGTACCTATTGAAAGAGTTGGTGGTGATGGGGAGGGGGTGAATAAATGGGTACAGGAGGCATACTTAGCATAGAGCTTAAGCACTCACTAAATAAGAACTCCAGCTGTGGGCCTGGTGTGCGGGTACCATGTACTAATGACCGAGCTTCTGTCCTTGAAGAGTTTGCTGACTGGTGAGGGAAACAGACTGTAAGTAAGTAAGCTCCCTTCACATGACAAAATCACGTGTTACATATGGACGTGAGTAAGGTCTGTGGTACGGAGAGATGGGGCTCCTTACATCGGGGGTGGGGAGCTGGACCACTTCTCTAAGGAGGTGACATTTCACTCAAGAGGTGAAGGGTCAGGAGCAGGTGATGTGAAGGCGGGGGGGGGGGGGCAGAATGTTTTGGGTCTTGTGTGCTCCAGTCCACAGGGGGAGCTCCTTCCCTGTCTCTGCTTGCTGTTGAGGCAAACTTCAGAGCCATGATGATAAAGGATCTAGAAAAGTCCCTAGACAGTGGGACAGACTTGATAGGCATGGACGGGAAGGAGGTGCATGGTGGGAGAAGGACAGATCCTTAGTGTGTGGAAAGCTGGCCTGCTCTGGGAAGGCAACTAGAGCTGATCTGCCCCACCTCCATGAACAGCAAACGGGTTAACGACATAAAGTTAATACCCTACAGGGAATAGAAGAAAATTGGGGGATCTTAGGTTTCTGATTGGGAGGCGGTGCTAGAAAAGCCTTCCCCACCAAGACCAAAAAGGCACAAACCATGGGGTCAAACATGACTACGTTGGACTCCATCAAAATTAGGGATTTGTGTCCAGCACCGGAGAGCAGAGACAAAGGGGTCAGGCAGATCCGGAAACATAAGACCAGGGAGCTCCCAGAGGCAGAAGGTCAAACAGCCAACAGCCCATGAAGAGATGTGTCCGCACACTAACATCCGAGATACGCAAGTGAAAAATCCTAACGAAGCCAAGCCCCCTCGTCCACCTTGGAATGGCGGCACTCAGGTGACACCAAGGATGTGGGGACAAGAGACGAAGGCTTGCTGGGGCCCTGCCGTTGGGGGCTGTTCCTGGGAATGCTGAGGACGCCACACAGTGGCCACAATTGGAGGGGCCAAGGGCATCCTGAAAGCCAGACTCTCCCCGACGTCAAGCCCCTGGCCTAGGGCTGGTGATGCCAGAAGGAAGGGGAGACCCGCCAATGCCCCCATTCACACAAATCAGCACTGGCCTGCTAGCCAGGTGGGGGTGCCTTTGCCAGTTCACACAGAGGTGCCACTGGGGCTGTGGGGCCCTGGCCTTTAGAAAGCCATCAGCCCACAGTTAAGGCAATTAAGTATTAACCTGGTCAGGACCGCTGTCCACGGGAAACCACGCATCAGCATTTGGAGGCCCGGGGACTTGGAGGCCACCCGGGTGTCTGCCCATCCCTGGGGAAACAGAGGAGAAAAATGCAGTGTATTCTTGCCACGGAATATTGTACACAGAGGCAACTATCACACATCACGGAACGCACCTTGGTGTCGAGCAGGTTGGGGAGGGAGGAAAAAAGAACCAGACGGAGAGCTATAGCCCAGAATTAGTCATGTTAATTAGAAGCATATACAAACACAGAACAGCACGACATGTTTTATAAGGACTCAGGCACATTCGAGAACATATATCAGCTACATTAGTGGGGATGCCTATGGGGGAAGGGGAAGAGGAGGGAACAGGAAGCAGGGATGAAGGAAGAAAAAACTAAAACAAAAACAAAAAATCCCATGGAAAGGGTCCTCTGCAGTGAGATCCTGCCCGGAGCTGAGGAAATTTTCCTCGACCTGCTCTCTGCACCCATGGCCAATAAAAGTGAAAAGAGGAAAACAGAAGCAAAAATAACCCTTCCCTGTCCGAATATGAGCTTGTCTCCTTCAAGGAACTGGGAGCCATTTCTCTCCTTCTCCAAGGGCCCCTGGCACACGCTCCACTCCCCTTGGGAAATCATGAGCCGCTGGAAGGTGGAAAATCTCTTACTTGTCTTCTGTCTTTCTACGGATCGCCAGCAGCAGGCCCTAAGAAAAGCTGCCGGATTGATTTCCTGTTACCTTATACTTCAGAATGTGTTCGGCACCACCCTGCGTTGTTAATGTGTCGATTACAACAAAGGAGAAAGTGGTATGACCTCAGGTTTTAGGATTCTGGTCTCCTTCCTATCACCCACATGTTGGGTGACCATTTGCGAAGGAGTTTTCCTCTCGGGGTGGGGGAGGGTCCTCAGTTTCCCAGGAGTGGCTCCTCAGTGGCAGATGTGGGCTGGATTTCCTTCCAATGATTTCCCTTTCCTCCTGGATCAGTTTGCCTACATTTCCTTGAAAGTTAGATACTGCCAAGCTATTCGGTTCTGGCCCATGGAATGTGGATGGAAGTGGTATATTTCACTCCCAGGCCTGATCAACGAAAGCCTCCCCACCTGATTTCCTATCTTCTTACCCTTTCTGCTGGTGGGTTGCAAGGGGATCCCACAAAGCCCCAGTTGAGAAGGAGATCAGGTCCCTGAGTCACCTCTTGGAGGAGAGACACCTGGGAAAGTTTTATAACCCGAAACACCCCAGCTGGACAGCTGAATGAGCAAAATTAAGCATTTGTTGTGTTTTTGCCATTGACGTGCTGAGGTTGTTTGTTACACCCAGTGTCCTCCTGACTTATCCATCTCCTTTTGACCCAAGCTGGATGTCACACAAGAATTCCTAAATATGTATAATGCTTCTCCGTTTTTCCAACTGATGTTTTGCAAGCCATCTCCTTTATCCTACTCAAAAGTCGCTAAACTGACATAGCACTATCCAAAAAGATGCAGTGTCCTCCCCGCTTCTATTTCCTACAAGCCACTTATCCCGGAACCAAAGGGGTGGCTGGAAAGAGCCAGACTGGCAGTGTCTCTTCCCCAAAATTCGTTCATTATCCTGTTGTTCTCAGGCTGAAGCCCGAGAGCTCGTGCCCGTGAGACCTGACAAGCAGCAGCCCCTGCTTATTCTCCCACCACATCTCCCACATTTCAGGGAGCACACCAGGGAGCCTTTTCATGTGTCACTTTCCCCTCCGGGGCTTGGGCATCCTGACCACCCCCTTCCATCCTCCCCAGCCCTGTCTGTGCACTTCCCTTTCATTCCTGGTTGTGGTCCTCGTTCATTCAGAGTCTCCCCACCCTGAATGTCAGTGTACCCCCCCGCAACCCGACGGAAGGACCAAGCCTGCCTGGCTTCTTGTGGGATCCCCACACCCACCACCGGCCCTGCCTCGCTGACAGCCCTCTTGGACAGATGTGGAGCGAAGGCATCAACCAGTCGATGAATAAACAATGAGGAGAACCAATGGGCTTGCCTCGTTGTAGAGGACATCGCATCCGCGGGAGACACCAGGAGTTCTTGGAAGGAATAAATCTCCCAAAGAATGAAGAAGTCATCTTTTGAGGCATTCGTTCCCTGTGGGGATGGCATGAAGTCTGTGGCTTTCCAGTGTGAATCTGCAAAGCCATAGCCCGTTGTCCACAGACAGAGATCCCATAAAGGGGCACAGGTCAGCCACCTAATTCTGCATCTTCCCTTTTCCTTTTTTTTTAAGATTTCATTTATCTATTTGACAGAGAGTGAGAGAGCACAAGCAGGGGGAGCGGCAGAGGGAGAGAGAGAAGTAAACTGCCCGCTGAGCCAGGAGCCCGATGTGGGGCTTGATCCCAGGACCACTGAGATGATGAGCTGAGCTGAAGACAGGTGCTTCACTGGCTGAGTCACCCAGGCGCCCCTAATTCTGCATCTTCTATTTATTTTTTTAAAGTAATCTCTCCATCCAACCTGGGGCTCAAACTCACGACCCCGACATCAAGAGTTGCATGCTCTACTGAGTGAGCCAGCTGGGTGCCCCTAATTCTGGATCTTGATCCGAATGCTGAGACTTTATTAAGATGAAAAAGAAAGCCTGCGGTGCCAGGCTGGAAGATAGGATTGGTGATTCCACATAGACAGGCGGGGAGGGGAGATCTCTCTCGAAGCCCTCCTGTTCGTATACACAAACTCATCTCCATGGCGATTGTTTTCTCTGCAATTTCCCTTGAAGCACCATTTGTGTTTCTTGATTTCTACGCCACGATGACCTTGTTAGGTCCTGTTAGCTAGAAACAAGACAAATGCTCCAACAACACAGGCTTCTCATGCTCAATTTCCCTCTGGCTAATTACGACCACAGGCACCGCAGGCACTGGGGTGTCCCTTCAGGTGGAGGAAACGGAGAGGCCTGATGGTTAATTTAAATAACAAATAGTGTCAGCTCGGCCATCTGGGCCAGTTGTGGACAGTCCCCAACCCCTCAGCGGTTCCCCATCAGCAAAAGGATCTGTTCTCTCAGCCTAGCAAGGTTATAAAAGGCCAGACCAAGAGCACCCCCTCCCACCTAGGACTCCCCAAAATGCCAGTGCAGTTCATAGAGGGGAGCCCAAGACAAAAGCCTGCAGGGCCAGACCCTCCGCGCCCTCTCCGAGGTCTGCCAGCTCACGAGTTTCATCCCTTTTCACCCCTATTAAAGGAAACCTGTGTGCCCTGACCTATCACTGCTGTTTGGTTAATGATTGGCATAAATATTACTTTCCAGTGACACGGAATTTGAATTTTTTTTCCCCGAAACATTTGCTAGGTTATTTTGCTCCTGTCCTTATGAATTGTCCCTATCCATTTGTCTGCGAGGTCACTGTCTGGACTAGTGGTGGCAAGAGGGGTCACTGGGGTCACTGTCTGGACTAGTGCGGGGAGGGGGGAGTTGTGCACGTGTCCTTCTAGATACTGGGAAGCAGATCCAACCTGGAGGGGCTGGGCCCAGCTAGACAGAGCAAGAGTCATAGGTTGTTGGTGCTGGATGAGCCTCAGTGGTGGCAGGGAAACTGAGGCCAGGAGAGGGGCAGCATGGCACTGCTGCCACAGGTTTGGGCCTGCGCTTACTCCCTACTCCTCCAGGGCTCCAAGCTGCCATCCTCCAAGGCAGGAAGAGAAGGCCAGGTGCCCTCCCAGCAGGATGGGAAATGTAGGCCAGTCCCTACTCTGCCCATGAGCTGCCAGTCCTGTTGGGTTCCTCAGCTCCATTCCTACGGTTTCCTCCCCAGCCGGCCTTGTGGTGGGGGGCATCTGGTGCACCCAGCTTTCCTTCCCTAGTCCCCATGATCCTTGTTTTCAGGGAGCTGTCCCTTCCTTGCTTGATGTCATTCAGGTAAGGCATGCCCAGATGTTAGGGTTTGATTGGTCTTGGGGTATGGCTTGAGCATCCGGATTTTTAAGAATGCTCCGAGTGGTTCTAGAAGGTATCCAAGTTTGAAAACCACTACTTCCTCCCCTGACTCAGGGATGAGCAGGTGGACGAAAGTGGGCTCATCAGCATCCCTTCCTGGGATTGCACTGTAGGTATAAGACGGTCTGTCTTTAAAGGCTGTTAGCGGGAATGTCAGCCTATCTGGGCTCAGCCCCTAGCCACCCTCTGCGCCTGCCCCCTCCTTGCACCGGCTTTCCAGCCCTTCAACCACACGCAGCCCTCAGCATCACTGGGCTGTAAGCTGGACGGGCGTCTCTGCAGACTGTCTCTCTTTCTCTTGGCCCGGCTTCTTTGTCATGAAGTCCGACTTAACCCAGAAGAAGCAAGTACTCCTGACTTATTCTGGGAGAACATCCCGGCTTCCCCCCACGCCCCACGCCCCCCCCCCTCAGACGGAGTCTGGTGTCGCTGTCTTGGACTGCCACAGTCCTGTGTGCTCCACTGAGGACCTCGCTGCTGGGCTGTCACCGTCTGTCCACACCTATGTTCCTGCCAGACTAGGGGCTCCTCTGAGGCGGGAGCCGTGTCCTGCTCCTATTACTCCACGCACCCCACACCTCAGGTTTCGCTAGCGCCTGAGCATAGGGCGGGGTCTGACGCATCTCTGTTTGGTGAGTGAGTCATAGCTGCTCTCAGGAGCCTGGGGTAATCACCTAGCCACGGGCTGGCGCCCCTCCGGTTTCTCAGTGTTCCTGAGAGGGAGGGGACGATGAGAATGGTAGAGAAAGAGAGTGTCACAAATCAGTGAGGGGAGACAGGGAAGGGGAGGAAGGGGTAGAGGGAGGGGGAGGGGGGAGGGGGAAAGTGGGGGGTGGGGAAGCGGGGTAGAGAGGGAGCAGGTGGAGGGCGAGGCCAGGGGAGAGGAGGGATGGGAGAGTGGGAGAAGGGGAGGGCACAGTCCCTCTCAACTCTTCTGTTCCTTCGTTCACTTGACAGACGTTTTCTCAGCTCCTGCTCTGGGGCATACAGAGAAAATTTCCCAGCGATGAACTAAAAAGCAGATGATTAAAATAAACCCATCAGTCACGTGGCCTTTTGGAAGAAACAGTAGGGGATTCGCAGAGCCCAGCCATTGTGGGAAGTGTTTTGCTTCTCCACTCCGCAGGGCAGGACAAGACTCTGGTCACAAGGAGGCCCCACCTTGGACAGGAAAAACAGGAGACCCAGAGTTGCCTCTGGACAGTACGACAGCCTCTGGGTTACCACGCGTACTTTCCCTCCCTGAGAAGATTCCAGAGTGTGCAGGCACCCTACAGCAAACATCACAGCATTGTCTCCCCAGGGCCCCAAACCATGGGGGTCCTTTTGTCTGTGGCCTGAATGGTCACGAGAAGTAGTCATGAAAAATTGCATTTTATAAACCTGCCATTTTCTAAGAACTATGTTTATAAAGCTACAAAACCAAAAAAGGATTCCATGAACAGGAACACAGTAGAAGGTGGTTCTGGCGAAGATCAGAAATCCGACTCAATCTAGCTGAAGCAAGCAAGGTAATTTCTTGATTCACTGTCTTGGGAACGTGTGTGGCTAACCAGTAATTCAAACTCTGTCTCGGGTTGGAATAAGGAAAAGGTGTCATTTGTCTAAGAATGCTCAGAGGTGGGCAGTCCCGGGGGAAGGGGAGAAGGCACAGCATGACTCCTGCTGGGCCCCATCGTCCCCCATGTGCTGCCTTGCGGCCACAAGGTGGCTAGAAATCCCTAGCCCACACCCACAGCAGGGGAAAAAACCAAAGACGGAAAAGAAGGAAGGAAGGAGGGATGCCTGGGTGGCTCAGTGGGTTGAGCCTCTGCCTTTGGCTCGGGTCTTGATCTTAGGGTCCTCAGCAGGGAGCTTGCTTCCTCCTCTCTCTGGCTATCTCTCTGCCTACCTGTGATCTCTCTCTGTCAAATAAATAAATAAAATCTTAAAAAAAAAAAAAAGGAAAGAAGGAGGCCCACCAGCAGAGTTTTGATTGTATCTCCCTATCAGTTATCAACTTAGTGCTATGCGGCAAGTCACCCCAAAATGAAGTGACTGGAAGTGACCGCCATGCACCCGCTTATGAATCTCTGGGGAAGCTCTGAAGTTCTGATCCGAGCCAGGCTTGGCAGGTCTCAGCAGGGCCCAGTCACTGTCTTAGGCTCCAGTCAGTGTGTCCTAGGAGGGCCACCTTCCGGGGGGTGTAGGGGACGTGCTGAGAAATAAAATAAGATTCTGTGAGCAAAGAAGTTTGGGAAGAGCCCATACTGTGTGCCAGGGTTTTAGGGCCTGGAAACACATCCAAAACCAACCCCCCCCCCCACACACACACAAACCCTGCTTGGGGCTTCTATAGTCTAATAAGAAGGTTGAAAAGTTTTCTTTTCTGCAGGATTTCTCAGAGCCTTTAACATATGAACAGGCATCACCCAAAGCAGATAAGACATGCAGTATTTCCCAAAGTTACTGGACCTCCAGAATAAGAACTGATGTTCTTTGAAGTAGACTTTGAGAAACGCTAATTCTGTTCAACCTCCTGTTGTGCAGTTGGGGAAGCTGAGGTCATATTCAAGGTCACCCAGGCAGAGCAGGCTGAACCTGGCTTTTCCACAGCCTTTCCTCTTGATCTTGAATTTCCTTCCTTCCTTCCTTCCTTCCTTCCTTCCTTCCTTCCTTCTCTTTCTTTCTTTCTTTCTTTCTTTCTTGCAAACCTGGTTTCAGAGCACCAAGATTTGGGAGCCTGTAATGAACTCAGATGCTTGAGATCAAGGCTGCTGGGAGCTCCCATGCTCTCTCCCGGGCCTCCTGGGCCAGATTTGTGCACAGACGTCACACCTCTGACCACATCACTCACATTCCGTGACCTCTCCCTGAGCTCAGCCCTGCTGGTGTGAGCAGCTGGACCTGTCCCTGGGGAAAAGAGGCAAACTGGGACATGGGAAGACAAATGAGACCATGATGGGGAAGGCCACCGCCACCTTACAAAAGTATGGACCACAGCTTGAGGCTTGGGGAAGCTGCCCGCTTTCTTGATCAGACTGTCTTCCGTGGACGTCCTTGGGTGCTCTGATGGCCCCCAACCTGTTCCCTGAAGTATGGGGACCGTGCTGAGTGGACAGAATGTGGTAAGTTCTTTCCCTGTCTAGTATGTTGCTCATGCAGTGACCAGGGCAGTGGGTGAGCACAGAGGGGCGATCTTGGTACACAGACATAAAATCACTTACTGATGTCACCCAGTGAGGGCATCACTTGGAGTTGGGACTAGAGCCCAGGTCTCCCTTCCCTTTCAAAACACCCCTGCTCTTTATTTTATTTTATTTATTTATAGCTTGCGAGTGGGGGTTGGGGCAGAGGGAGAGAGAATCCTCAAACTGACTCCTTGAGGAGCGCAGAGCCCGACACGGGGCTTGATCCCACAATCCCGAGATCATGACCCCAGCCAAAATCAAGAGCTTGAGGTACAGTGACTGAGCCATCCAGGCACCCCTCAAAACACCAACACTCTTAACTAAGAAGACAGCTGTCTTCACAGAACAGAAAGTAGGAGCAAGGATTCCAACTCTGAGGACCCCAGATGGTTCGGAGCAGTGAGTAAGACACTATTTTGTCTGAGAGCAATGGAGTGAAGGGGGACAGCATTAACTTACGTCTCGGGCCCTGTTCTAGGTGTTTCTCTGACATTATTGTGATACTAAACATCACACTTTGCTGACAAGGAAACTGAGGCTCATGGGGGTAAAACCACTCACACAGGGTCACCTGCCAATTATGGCAGCGCCGAAGAGAGACCTTAGTTTTAGCTGAAAGCTGAGTCTTTCCACACGCCGCCTGCCATGTCTCACAGGGGGCCCAGGCTGTGGGCGATTACTCTCCTTGAAAATGGTCCATCAACTATGCATTTAAGAACATAAACTGCCTTACCCACCTGAAGTGGGTGCACCTGCCCTCCACCAGAGCCCAGCATCCTTCCCTTTCTGGAACCTTCCACCTACCTCTCCCTTCCCTCTTGCACTTGCTTCTCGAAAACATAAAACCTCATAATGAAATAAAACAACTGACCTCACAACAAATAACAGCCCCTTCAACCGGCTTCTTTCTTCTCCAAATATTTCTTTAATATTGTGTGTTTGGTTTCAAGACATTTCAACAACCCCCCTCAACGATCTTAACATTTTCCCTGCACTAGGAAAACGAGAAATAAAACACTCTACTGGGAAGAAAAGGAAAATTGTATGTTCTTTTGTTTACACGAGTGTACAGAAAATCATTACAGATCTCCATGCAGCCTTGGTGATTTTCCATTGTGATATAGAAGGAGAAATGGATAAACTGGAATTTGCAACCAATCTCCAGGGATTTCTTCTCTAGTTGGGTGACCCCTGAAAGGCTTCTGGGCACGTAGCTATTTTTGAAAGAAAAGAGGAAACGCTGAGGGCTGACCACCGTTACCAATGGTTCAGCCAGATGCTAACTTATTCTAATGTTTGCTTGTGTTTATTTTTACTTAATCTGATGTTTTGATGCAGTTGTTGGCATTTTGTTTTTGACGTTAAACCAGTATAATTTATCTTGGGCATGCCCAGAGAGGCAGTGGACTATCAGTGACCAAGGTGCTGCCTGTTTTTCTTAAATTATGAGCCAGCCATGTGACGTGGATTGAGTGAGGTCATCTGGGGTGGGGGTTAGGAGGTGGTGCTACTTTGATCTTAACTGTGTGATCATAATATACCCCTAGGCTGTCTGGAATAGTTTGCTTCCTCCCGCCCAAGGATCCCACACAAGAGGCCTTTACATTTCAGGAAGATTTTGAGCTAAGTCCTGACCCATGAATTCTGAATGCAAGATGTGCAGAGTCAGGATGAAATATTGCTTTCCTAAAATTCTGAGCTATGTAAGTCCTAGGAGTAGCAGACGGAGCACTGGATTAGGAGTCAGTTAATGTAGTTCTCCCATAAGCCCTGGGACGAAGGTGGTTGTTATGCCCATTTTACAGATGAAGGTACAGAGGCATGGAGAGTTGACCTAATTTGCCAAAGCCAGCACACAGTGGAGCTTTGGGTTGAGGATGGGGTCCTCCCTCCAGAGGCTGTGATCTGAAGGACCAAGCACATCTCCAGATTTGCTGTCACCTCGGTCTCTTCCCCCCTCTTCTCTGGGCCCTAGCGTCCTCTCCTCTGAAATAAGGGGGCTTAGCTGAATGATATGGAGGGCGCTTTCCAACACCAACTACAGATAAAATGTGATTTCTCCAAAAGTCCAACAGGCATCCGGGGTTGTGGTCAAGTTTCTTCTCTGCAGCGTAAAGAATGACAACGGTATAGATGAACAGAAATAGCATTTCCCAAGTGACTTCTCTGTGTCTTTATGTCTGTTCAGTCTGCACCATAATTTAATGAGGTAGGTGCTATTATGACTTTACCGATATGGGAACTGAGGTTCAGAAAGGAGCTGTGGTCACCAGCTGGGGCTGGTGGAGCCAGGATTGGCCTCCAGGTTCCTATAGTACCTTGTTCCTCCCCCCCACCCCATCACGGGATTATCTGTGTCCAGTTCAGACCATGAGTTCAGAGTGTCAGGGGCCATGTTGTCTGTATCTCTAGGCCCCGGGGATCTGGCCCAAAATAGATGGTCAGTAAACAGTGTGGAATGAATGAATGAGCCCAACACTCCAGAGCTCATTTCTCTGCTGAGCCAACAGCACAGGGGTCTCCATGGGAAAGAAGAAAGTGGGTTTGGGGAAGGGACCTCAGTGAAAGACAGTTTAACTGAGTTTAACAGTTTGAACTGAATTGCCCACCCTCCTTCACGAGGTGGGAAATGAGCTGGAAGCTGCAAAATCTTGAGCTGAAATGCTTTCTCAATGAACCCCTGGTGAACCAGGACAGTAAACTCATTCCTTTCCCCTCCTGGCTGTGTTGTAGTTAGAAAAGTTTACTCTTGAGTTTTATCTTTTTCTTTGTGCTTTTCAATATTTTGAAAATTTTATATAATGGTTTTTATATTTTAATTTAAATTTTTTAAAGATTTTATTAATTTGAGAGAGAGGAATATGAACCGGGGGAGGGGCAGAGGGAGAAGGAGAAACAGGCTTCCCGCTGACCAGGAAGCCCCACACGGGGCTCGTCCTCAGGACCCCGAGATGATGACCTGAGCTGAAGGCAGACGCTTTCCCAACTGAGCCACCTATGAGCCCCTATAATGAATTTTTAAAAAGCAAAATAAATGTTTATTTTTTTAAAGGTAGGATCAATAATGAGATTGGATCTTCATTGTTCAGTGCTCTGGAAAACAGTGTTTCTGTGGGGGTAGCATATTTGTAAGAACTGTGGCACTGAATTAAAGAGTACTTTTTTTTTTTTTAAAGATCTTATTTATTTATTTGACAGACAGAGATCACAAGTAGGCAGAGAGGCAGGCAGAGAGAGAGGAGGAAGCAGGCTCCCTGTTGAGCAGAGAGCCCGATGCGGGACTCGATCCCAGGACCCCGGGATCATGACCTGAGCCGAAAGCAGAGGCTTTAACCCACTGAGCCACCCAGGTTCCCTAAAGAGTACTTTTTAAGAAGGAAAGAACACACCTGGCCCGACAGGCTGGAAAGCCCGCTGCTACCGCTGATGCCCACAAGAGGGCGACTCAGGGTCATCAGGACACAAAACTTAAGCCCGAGATCTACCTCCCAGCTGTAAAGGGGCAAAGAGCACGTTCTGGAAATCTCAGCAGTGACCCAGCTTCTCCAGCATTTTACTTTTGACATTAGCCTCTTTCTCTTCCCCTTGTTACTACAGCTTCACAGATCTCATCCTCTCAGCGATTTCCACTCCGGGGGCCATTTGTGGTTCTCTCTCTGCCTGGATGTGAGTGAGTGAGAGAGAGAGAGAGAGTGTGTGTGTGTGTGTGTGTGTGTGTGTCTGGGGTGAGCAGAGACATAAACAGGCTGCTGGAAGCTGCACAGCTGGCTACACATCTGGGAGTTCCTTTAGGAAGATATGGCGCTCACATCCCCTTTTCCAAACTCTGGGTCTGCAACAACCATTTTTAAAAGCATTTTTAAAAACCAACCTTGTCGCAGTCAGCCTGGTGTTTCATAGTAGGGGAGGGGAAAGCAATGCACCATTTCTCCTGAAGAAGAGAGTCCCAAGGACCTGAGGTGGGAAAGTGGGGAGCATGTGTTCTCTCTGACCCTGAGGAGGGACAGAAGGGAGCCAGTGTGAAACCCATGAAGCCCCTTAGAAGCGTTTTGCATATGTCTCTCTTTTAGAACCCACAACAGTCCTGGGAGGGAGCGATCATTATCCGTTTTACAGATGGAAACACTGAGGCTCAGAGAAGCGAACTCCTTTGCCCAATATCACCCCCCCATCCCAGTTCTTTGGGGACACACAGAAGCTGGAACTTGACCCCAGAAGAGCCCGGGCTCTCCCAGCCACACCCCCATCTCTAAGGAGGCACAGACAGACTCGGGAGTGACTTTCCAGAGAAGGGGAGGAAAACAGGCCAGTTAGGGCTCAGACTCCAGACACAGGAGGAAATGACCCTAGTGAGAATGCTGGCAGGCTACAGGGAGGCTCCTCTCCGGTTCGGGTGCTCAGTGAGCCAGTGCGTGAAATCTTTTATGTTTTCCCCCATTAATGCATTCTGTACTTACACTTCTCACTATAATTACTCTGCAGTAATTAACTAGGGAAAATAACACATCTGGGTCTACACTGCAACTCCAAACAGATGTACAAGAGGCACAGGCACACGCAGGTCCTTCCAGTTACTTGACAAATAGGCACTGAGCAGCGCCTACTAAGCCCCAGCCTGGGGAGGGAGTCCCTGGCACGGGGGTGTGGGGCAGCCGAGAGACAGTCCCGTCAAAGATGTCGGTAAATGACAAGGGCTGACACACGGCCAGATCGGCCTCTCGCTGGAGGTGACATTCGAGCTGAGGCCTGTGGAGGTCTGGGGAGCAAAGCACCAGGCTGGGGGAACGGTAAGGGCCGTGGCTCCAGGGGAACCGTTGATCACGTCTGGAGAAGGCCCCGAGGCCAGCGCAGCGGAAGCAGGGCCCTGAGGCAGCGTGGGGTGGGAGAGAGAAGGCCAGAGAAGGGGTTGGTGAAGACCCTGCAAGGCTGCAGAAGCCACCAGAAGGTGGTCGGGTCTCACTTGAAGCATAGCGGGAAGCCCACTAGGGGAGATTTAAGCGGGATGGCAGCGGAATCTGAAAGACATATATATATATTTTTTTAGATTTTATTTATTTATTTGACCAGCAGAGATTACAAGTAGGCAGAGAGCAGGGTGGAGGGGTTGGGGGCAGGAAGCAGGCTCCCTGCTGAGCAGAGTGTCCGATGCAGGGCTGGACCCCAGGACCCTGGGATGATGACTTGAGCCAAAGGCAGAGGCTTTAACCCACTGAGCCACCTAGGCACCCCTGAATGACATATTTTAAAAGGGTACCTGGCTGCACTTTTCATCTGTACCGAGAATAATCTGTATGGGGCGGAGGCCAAGAGAGGAACAGGGACCGGTGGGAAGCTATTGCCTCTAGGGAGGACAGGGGCTCTGACTGGGAAGGGAGAGGCGGACAGAGAGAGGATGGATGTGGAACATGGTGCAAGGTATAGTCTAGGGGAGGACCGTGGAGGTGAGAAACAGAGAGGAAAGAGGGACATTTCATTAAGGGTGTGATGTGTGGGAACCCACACACTCACGCATGTGCCACTGGCTGGCTCTCTGTGCCCCATCCCTGCCGGGCCCTGGGGATGGAGCAGTGAGATGGGGTCCCTGTCCTCACCTGTGACCTACACCAGGTGACAGACATGACATGTGGCACATATGAAATGACAGAGTGGGGTGCGGGCAGGGTGGAAGGTCTGGGGGGCAATGAGCTGCTCTGGTGGGGGCCGCAGGCAGGGAGGCTTTCTGGAAGGAAAGCAGCTCCCCTAAGATCTGAACAAGGGGGTGGCCTGAACCAGGGCAAGGGAAGAATGTTTCAGGCAGAGGGTAGGGTGTGTGGCGGTGTTGGAAGGGAGGCTCTCTGGGCAGAGTAGCAGGAATAGGGCAGGTGGGCCATGTGGGGGAGGCTGGGGCCATCCCACGTGGGCATGGCCAGGGCCAGTGTCCCCCTCCCCCCCACGGCAATGGGGAGCCACCCACAGGGCTTGAACAGAGGAGTGTGCAGGACACTGGTTGCTGAGTGAGCTGGACTGGCTGTGGAGACACAGAGAAGGAAGCCTGGGGCTGCAGGTGAGAGGCCGGCCTGGAGAAAGCTTTTGTTTTCATTCTAGAAAAACAAGGGTCTGTGATACTTCTTGCACCTGGAGTTTCTGGAGTAAAAATCACACCCACCATACACACATGTATGCAAGAATACTCTGAAAGGCTCCACACCAAAACTTGAGTGCTCTTTATCTCTGGGTGCTGAGGGTGTGGGGAGTTTTTCCCCTCCCTTTTTGGTGTGTTCAGGTTTTTGCATTCTGTAGGAAATGTGGATTTCTTGCATTAATAACACATCCTAATAAACTCAAAAGAAAAACCCCTGCCTTGAAGACAATGGCCCAAAGATGTGCAGATTTCCGTACACGCCTCCTGTCTCCCTCCCCACCCCTGCACAAGAGTCCACAGAAAGCGGAACTGGGTTGCTTAAGAGAACACAGGTGGCTCTGATTCTGTGGAACCTTCCAGCCTCGCAGGGTCCTGGGCCTGATTGGACAGGCCCCACTGGGAAACCCAACCCCCGCCCAAGCCCTCCTCTGCCCACGGCAGGGAGGGGGTCCTCAAACAACTTTAATTTGCAATCACTGCGGAAGGCATTCCAGGTGGAGGGTACAGCAGGTGCAGATGCGAGGGGTCAGAAGGCAAGGAGGTAGCAACCAGGAAGTTAGGGGACTGGGAGGAGGGTTGCGTCTGGAGCTGGGTGGTGAGGAAGAAGGGAGGAAAGTCGAGGTAGGACTGGATCCTGCAGACTCTTCCGGGACTGTGGGCTCTCCTGAAGCAGTTGGTCCCCAGCAGAGGTGAGAGAGCTCAGAGTCCTTGGGAACTTGGGGGCGCTGAGGCTGGGAGCCAGGTCTCCGTGCCTGGGGAGCACCTCCCTGGGACTCCGGCCAGCTCAGGCTCCTTCCTTTTCTTCTCCAACCTGTCCCACCCCTAGCAGGGCTAGGGAGACCGGCTGAGACAGCGACAGAAGCTTTCCAAAGCCAACCCTTCCTACAGGGACTGGGGCAGGAGTTGAAAAGGAGAGTCCTTGAGGGTAGTGGGAAGACAGGCCCCCGAGACTGGGATAATCCGTCTGGGGACCTCTGCAGCTGCTAGGGATAGGGAGGAGTGGGAGACAGGGCCTGAGGCTGACTCTGGGCCCCTCCTCCTGGGCGTCTCAGTTTCTCCATCTGAGCAGGGTGGGACTGGACCAGGAGGCCTCTTGGGAGTACTTTCGGGTGGTTTTCTATCTCCCCCTTCCCCTGCTTCCCGGTCTGGGGGCTTTCTTGCTTGTTCTTTGTGTTGGGGGAGGGGTGGTCGCGCTTTCCTGCTTGCAGTAATTCCGTGCCTGGTCCTCCAGGCCTCGCTTCTCCCTTTCCCCTCCTCCCTGCGCCGTTTCCCTCCTCCCTGCGGCCTCCCCTCTACTCTCCAACCCCCGCGGGCATCGCTGGCCCCGAGGGACCCTCTACAATTATCCCTCCGGCCCTCGAGCTCCCTTAGGAACGCTCCCCGAGGGCGCTCGCCCTCGCCGCCGCGGGCAGGTGCCACTGGGGACGTCCGCAGGCTGCGCGGTGCCGCGCTGGCTCCGCTCCGGGGCACCGAGGCTCGCAAACGGCCTAGTGAGGGCCTCCGCGGCGCTGCGCCCTGCGAGCCGGGTGGGGGCGGCTCGGAGCCAAGGCGGGAGGCCGGCCGCGCAGCCCGCGCCCGCTACCCTCTCCCACCGCGCTCGCCGCCCCCGCCCCGCAGCCAGAGAGCGCGCGACTGGGGGTGCGGCGTGGGCACTTGGCTCTGCCCCTGACTTCCTGCTGACCTTGGCCCTTCTCTGATCTGTGTCCTCTTAAGAAAACTGGAGGCCGCGATAGTACTTAACCCTGAGAATCATCAGTGCTTGCCAAAACCGCTTCGGGAGCACGGATTAGGGAGTTCTGTATTGTGGTCTTTTTGTGCCTAGAGTGGTTAAAATGACAGATCTGGAATCAAGCCGCCTGGATTCTAATTCCAGGGCCCGATGACCTGGGGGTAGGCACTCCGGTTTTCAGTGCCTCTGTTTCCTTCTAGGTGAAGTGGGGATGGTGTTAGTGGTACCCACCGTGGTTAATTTGAGAATTAAGGTGTTTATACATTTAAAGTGTTTAGAAGATTGACAGGCGCATGAAGTGCCCATTAACCCTTTCCTGCCCTCAGCATCTTCCCATCTGCCGATGGATAACTGATTCTTTTTGTAGCTCCTTGGTGACGTCAAGCTCCTTGAGATTCCCTATTTTGCTCTCCTTTTGGTCTTGGCTTCCCACCCACTCCGGCCTTCTTTCCAGGCCATTCCCCCAAGGATGAGGCACAGCTAACAGCAGAAGTCAGGTATGCCCCGAGGGGTTGGCTAGCTCTGAGCTCTTGAGGGGGTTTAAAACAACTTCACTTTGAGCCCCTTGACCTACAGGGTGCCCCTTGCGTTGGCTGCCTGGGACAGTGGTCAGAGCTCTGGGCTCTGAACTAGCCCTGGAAACTCCTGCTGGCTCAGCAGAGTGGTGAGAAGATCCCAGGGTAAGGACCTGGTTTTAAATTCTGGGTTTAAATTGTCTAAGCTGCTTATGCTTGCTGTCCTTGGGTAAATCACTTCTCAGAGTCCAGTTTTCTTAACAGTAGAATGGCACCATAACCCCTACCTCGTGGGAGAATGACAGGCTTAGAGCTAAGTACGAAAAGCCTCTCCCATTGTGCCTGGCACCCACGACAGGGGAACCGATATTATTTGGGTCTCCCCATAGCCGTTGGCCTGCTATTTAAATTTGTGCTGTCTCCTACCTTCTCTGAACTTTGTTTCCTCCTGCTGGGTATTGAGATGGCTGATCAGACGGTCTTTAAATCCTGCAGCTGATCTGATTGTGCTGCTTAGGAAAGGAGAAGATGCCTTGGGTACCCCACCCATGGCCCGTCAGCACTCACAACACCCAAGCACACATACCCCAGGCTTCCTAACCCAACACCTACGACTCTGCCCTGCTGCTTTCTCTGGCTGCAGGGGCATACTTGGCCTGCGTGCTGGGATGGCCAGAAAAGGCAGGCAGGAGCCCTCAGCCACCGATGGATGGGAACTTGGCCTCTTCCCTCAGTGGTCCTGGCAGGGTGGCTTATCACCAGCACTGGAGGGCCACAAGCCTGGGTGGACACCAAATCTTCTCCCTTTCCTGAAGATCAAGTCCAGAGGTCAGCTGCTTTGGGAGCTCTGAGGAGACAGACCTCTGGGGAGTCCTGGTGCCGGGACCTAGATCTGAGAGGACCCTTCGGAATGGGTCCCAAAGGGGTGAAGGGAGCAGGAGATGCTGAATGCAGGAATGAATGTGTGCATGTGCATTGGTCGTGGGTCTCCTTCCACATCTCGGTGTTCCAGGGTTGTAAGGCCTGGCTTCGCTCTAAGTGCAAAGGATCAAGTAGCGTGAACAGGGAAACCTCGATTCACAAAGTATTAATAAGAGGCCAGATATCGGGGTGCCTGGGTGGCTCAGTGGGTTAAGCTTCTGCCTTCAGCTCGGGTCATGATCTCGGCATCCTGGGATAGAGCCCCGCATTGGCTCTCTGCTCAGCAGGGAGCCTGCTTCCTCCCTCTCTCTCTGCCTGCCTCTCTGCCTACTTGTGATCTCTGTCTACCAAATAAATAAATAAAAATCTTAAAAAAAAAGAAAATAGTTATAAAAAAAAAAAGAGGCCAGATATCATGAAGCCATCTGTCCAAGTCACAAAGCACCTTCCCATCTGTAATCTTTCCTGATATTCCCAATGACCTGACCAGGGAGGTCTTATTGTCATTACTAGGATTACTATTTATATCCTCGTTATTACTTACCTCGCTTTCTGTGGGACTCAGCCACTGCTCAGGCTGGGGCCCCAGCAGACATGAATAATCAATCCATCAGGGTGTTCTTGCCCACCTAGCCTCTTGGTGTCCTCAGAAGCCTTCTTGAGCTGGGACTGTAGGCGGTAACTCCATCAATCACAGCCGGCAGGAAAGCTGAAACGCATTTTGCTCCCCTGGCTAGCAACTTTCTGAACAACAATAAATTCTTATTAAATTAAATTGAAAGGCTCAGGCCCCGGGTCTCCTGACACCCACCCTGTCCAGTGCTTTGTGTTAAGATATTGGTGAGAAGGCTGCTTCATGGAACGCTTCCCTCATTTTTCTGACCTAATGAGACAGCCCCAGCCACTGCGACAGGGACACACACGCAGTTTGGGGACAGGCCGGCTTCTCCCATCAGGTACACCAGCTTCCTAAACCCAGCAGTGGGGCTGGATACTGCAAGGAAACTCTGCATTGTAATGAATTAATCACTCATAACAAAGACTCAAATTTACTCTTATCTCTAAACAGGGACATGCTTTTGACTAGCAAATTGGAAATTTTTATTTGCATCACCACAAAAGCCTGCTTTTCCTCTTGTTTTGTCCTTTCCCACACTGAAAGTGTCCTAGAGCCCAGGACCAGCTACCTGGGAGGCACCTACCTTGAAGGTCCCTGGGGGCTCCAGTGTTGGGGGGGGCTGGTCCACGTCCTGTCCCCTCCCCAACCTCCGTTTCTGCATCTGGAGAATCCAAGTGCCTGGCTCTGTCCGGTTGCCATTGTGCCCGCTGAAGTAACTTGAGGTAAATTATTGGTTTCTCAGGCCAGTCTTCTCATAGAGAAGGAAACACGGACCTTTTCTTTGACAAGAGGTGAAGTGATTCACCCTTTGTGTGGATGAGAAAGCTTATCTGGAAAGCAGAGAGGAATTGAATCAACTGTCCGGCGCCATCGTTGCCCTACGTGGCCATGGAGCTCTCCAAGTATTGCTAATGAAATCCTGTATTTTAAATTTCACTTAATTTAAATCCCTTTAAATTCAAAAAGCCACATGGAGCTAGCGGCAGCTGGGGTGGGCTTGGCAGATGTAGACATACAGAAATGATCTCAGCTAGGAAGTAAATCTGTTCTCTGCACCCCCGGCAGAGGCACCCTAGAGCCCCAAGCTGTCACCGTGTCTGAGTTCAGAAGCTGGGTTAGTCACCGGGATCCTTGCACAAACGTCAAGGCAGATCTGCAAATGTCTTGTCTAGAAAAACCAAGGTGGAGAGAGGGGGTGTGACTTAGCCAATGACACAGGACCCAGGTGTCCTGATTCCTGGTGGAGTGCTGTCTCCAGCAGCAGGGAGAGCCCCACCCCCAACCATGGTAGGCTGCTTCTCCCTCTCCCCGGGGACAGGGTTAGAGGTGACCTACAAGATGGTCTCCAATGCAGACCATTCTAATCACTGTTAAAATTCCAAAATGCCTGATTCTTGGTCCAGAGCCCCCATGACAGACTCATAGTTGGATTTTTGTTCTTTCCCATGGCCAACAGGGCTCCCCACCCCAGAGGGAAAATGTGTCAGGCTGCGGGATTTTTCTATGGCCTGGGAACCCGAGAGTCCTGCTAATGACAATTCAGGTAAGTGACAATCTGCCTGGCCCCAGACAGGCAGAGGGCTGAATTTTATCTCTACTTCTTAGAGCTCTGTGGAGGCCCTTGGGGTGAATCTGGTCCACTCAAGTCCTAACCAAAGCCCCTGGTAGGAGATAATGAAGATTAAGGGAGAAGTTTCAGCAGAGCCCAACAGAGAAATGGATTAACTGAGATACTATCTTATCAAAACTGAAGGCAGAATAGCCCGTCTTAAAGCAGAACCATTCACCGTGAAGGGATTGCCCATAAAAATCACCTGCGTGGATTATCGAATCTGAGAGGGGTTTAGTCCTTAATTCAGGACCCTGCTTAGGTACTATCACAGCATTTCCTTCTACTTCCTCCCGTCGTGCTAGGATAGAGACACAAACCTTGCTCTGTAGAAAATGCATCGTGTTCTCCCGGCAACCATCTGCCTCCCAACTGCAGGGGAGTGGTAGGAGCAGTCCTTTTTGGGTGCTGTTGCTGCCTCACCATGCAGATCTGGACACCTTGTCTCCCCTTCGGCCTCAGTCTGCCATTTGTAAACAAAGTCAGAATTAGGAAAGCCCTTATGGCCAGCACCCACCATCTCCCCTCCTACCGATGGCCGGAACGCCTGCTTCAGGTCTCCCGGTTTATGGAACCACCCACCTTCCTGAATATGCCGTGTGATTTCATTACTCAGGCCTCAATCCCAGCTCAGGCTACCCTGTTTGTTTCCTTGGCTATTACCTGTTTCCTCTTCTGGATGGCCGCTCTTCAGGAGAGGAAATTGTGCATTTTGCTCCCTGATGCACTGATCTCCCCAGCCTTAGATCGGTAGCTGGCACATAGTAGCCACTCAGTAAGTATCTGCTGAAGGCTCAGGATGGACCATTGACCTCCATGTCAGAACTGAAACTACATACCTTTTGGAAGAAATCATGGGAGTAAATTTTCACGACCATCGGTTAGGTCATGGTTTTCCTAGAAATGACACCAAATGCGCAAGCAACAAGAGAGAAATGGGTAAATTTGGGTAATATCAAGCTGAAAAAATCCTGTGCTTCAAAGGCCACCATCAACAAAGTGAAAAGACAACCCGCAGAGTGGGAGAAAATGTCTGCAAATCCATGTCTGATAAGGACACAGTATTGCAGGGGGACGTTAAGCACGCTTCCGAAGCAACAACAGAAAAGGACAATTGAAAAAAATATGGGCAAAGAATCTGAACAGATGTTTTTCCAGAGAAGATTTACAAACAGCTACCAGCACACGTAGACAGGATCAACATCACTTGTTAGCAGAGGATGCACATCAGAACCACGCTGGGATTCCACTTTGCACCCAGTAGGATGGCTCAGATCAAAGTCAGACCCTCCCAGTGACGCAAGGATGTGGACAGGTTTCACTCACCTGATTGCTGGTGGGAACGTATAAGACGCCGCAGCCACCATGGAGAAGAGTTTGGCAGTTTCTCAGAAAGTTAAACCGAGAGTCCCCGTTGGACCCAGGAGCTCCGCACTTACGTGCATTCCCAAGAGAACTGGAAACCTACATTCTTAGAAAAACTTACCCACACACGTTCATAGCAGCTTTATTTCTATTGCCAACGAGTGATGGAGGCAGCCCCAAGTGTCCTTCAACTGATGAATGGCTAAATACAGAGTGGTACGTCCATACCTCAAGCCAAATGCTGTTTGGCAATAAAAAGGCATAAAGTATTGATGTGCCTTACAACATGGGTGAACTTTGAAAACATCAGGCTAAGTGAAAGAAGCTGGTCACCAAAGACCACGTACTGTATGATTCCACCGAATCGGCAATAGGCAAATCCATAGAATGGCAAATCCATAGAAGAGACAAATCCATAGAAACAGGAAGTAGGTGTGTGGTTGGGGGAAGAGGAAATGGGAAGTGATTTTTAATGGTTATGGGATTTCTTTTGGCGGGACGAAAATGTCTTTTTTTTTTCTTTTTTCAGTGTTTCCAAATTCATTGTTTATGCCCCACACCCAGTGCTCCATGCAATACGTGAAGATGTCTTAAAATTAGATTGTAGCACACCTTGTGAATACGTTGAGCCCGTTGAATCACACACTTTAAATGAGTGGCTTGTGTGTATATGACTAGATCAATAGAGCTGCCTTTAAAAAAAAAAAAAAAAAGTAGAAACACAACCACAGACAGTGAAGGCTTCCAGGAGGAGGGGATGTGTAAGCCGAGACCAGTGGAATGAGTGGAAGGGAGGGAGGTGAAGTTTGGGTGGAGGGTGGGGGTTGGTCATGGAGAAGGAGGTGTGAAGAGTGAGCGCTTTAGAATCAGGGAGCACCAGGAGAAGGTCCTGAGCAGGGGAGGTTGACTCCTGCTGGACTGGAAGAAAGTGCTGGAACAAAGCTGGAACAAGGGCTGGGGGAGGCAGGAATGAGGTGAGACCAGGAATCGCAGCAGGGAAGACAAGGGAAGGAAATCAGTTCCCGTTCCGCCGGCAAGAGAACGGAACCCTACCCTCAGCTCCTGCTCCCGAACTCTTCATTTCTTTGGGGGCTCAGACCTTGAATGCTCAGGGCAAGAACCCAAGTTTTCAGGTCACACGCACTCCCACGCGTGCACGCACGCTTCCCAACAGATTAGTGCGAGCTCATAGTCACGCATGCATGCAGACATAAACTCACAGACATGTATATGTGCGTGAGCACACACACTCTCACCCCCCCCCAGGCACACGCACAGACATGTGCACGCACATATGCACACTCACAGACGTCCGGAATGGGGCAAGGATCCCTCTCGCTGCCTCTGGGAGCTCGGGAGCAGTGCCTGAGTTTTCCGAGCTCCTCATCCCCCTGGCCTCCCCTTCTACCACTCTGCCTCGGCTCTGAGTTACTCATGTCAGCAAAATGTCTCTTTTAATAAGTGTCGGCGTGCTGCCTTTTCTCCTAGGCGCTGCTGCGGCCGGCCGGTTCGCGCACAGACCTTCCTTCCCAGCTGTTTGTCCCTTGGTGTTTCCCTTCTCCCAACTTCAGGTCTTGTCTATACACTGGGGTGATGTACACATTTAGGACTTGGGGAACTTCCAGGCACGTTTTCCTCCCCTCCTTTACCTCCAGTCCATCACAGAGCAAGGCCCGCTCTGCAGGGATTCCCACCCTGCTGAACTCACCCTTTTGTCCCTGGCCACAAGGCTTTCGTAAGTCTGGACTCCTTCATCCAGAGTATTTGAAGCCCGCCAGTTACAATCCCAGTTCTGCTCTTCGCTAAGACAAACTTCTGAGTAGCCTCTTGTAGCCTGCATTTTTAGCTCTGGATAACAGAGGTGAGACCCTCTTACCTGCTAGTTGATGGAGAGAATTGAGTGGGGGCCTTGCTCAGTGCACACACCTGGCACAGTGTCTGTGGGCGCTCAAAGGGACCACGGCTCTGTTCCTCCCCAGTCCCCCTCTGGTCAGCCTGCAATCTCCATGTCTTGAGAACACTAGTGGTATAACCATCTTCCAGACAACAGTCTCTAGTAATTGACGTTTGTTCAGAGGAAGGATGGGTGGCCAGGGTGAGGGGCGAAGGAGGAGCTCTGTTGGAAGCTCTTGGACTGTTGTGTCCAGGAGTTCAGCTCTGGACCAAGCTTGCATATCTGACTCTTCAGTCCCATGACTGTCCTTGGAGGTAGTGACTGACCTTGCTCTTACTTGAGACAGTCTCTGGAGGGGGCAGGGAGGACATCTTCCCCCACCCAAGCGGTTTGGCAGAGTCTTCCTTCTAAGCCGTCCCTAGAGTTTGTGTCTTTTTTTTTTTTTTTAAAGATTTTATTTATTTATTTGACAGACAGATCACAAGTAGGCAGAGAGGCAGGCAGAGAGAGAAGGGAGGAAGCAGGCTCCCTGCTGAGCAGAGAGCCCGATGCGGGGCTCGATCCCAGGACGCTGGGATCATGACCTGAGCCGAAGGCAGCGGCTTTAACCCACTGAGCCACCCAGGCGCCCCTAGAGTTTGTGTCTTTAGGAAGCCTCCCTGCTGGCCCATCTTTCTGGGCTGTGGGTGGAGCCTAGAGGAGTGGAGTCAGCAGCTTCTGGGAACATGTAGGGGTAGGGTAGACCCATGACCACAGTGATTTTGTTGTTCCTTATCTACGGTGCAGCTCTGCATCACTCCCTTTCTCAAACACCTGGAGGGGCTGCCTGCTGCCCACAGAATGGAGTCTCAGTTCCTTAGCCTGGCATTCAAGGCCCCTCTGTCCTGGGATCAGCATGACATCATAGCTCTCATGGCTCTTCTTCAGCCCTTGGAGGGTAATGACCTGCTGTCCACTGTGCCCAACTGTCTCTCCTCACACTGCTCCTCTGTGCTGGGCTCTGTTGGAGCCCACCCACGTTTCCATATCTGGGCCACTGCGGTGCACATATCCCGACTTCTGAGACCTCCACGGCTTCTTGGAGGGTTTTCTGAGGCTGCCACGGCCAACTCTGCCTGCCATGATGGGCGATGGGCTTGCTGAAAATTCATGCTCTCTCTTCCTCACGCCACCACTCCTGCTACCACGGTCAATGAGGAAGAGCTGGTGTATCGATACCCCAACTCCCTCGCCCTGTTGTGGGATAAATTCAAGGCTGTGGACGTCACTGGCTCTGGAGTTCCCCTCAGGGACTAAGCGCCAGTTACCCACAGTGCACAGGGACGTGATAACACACCCTTCCCTGGTGGCCTTCCCCGCTCACTTCTGTACTTCCTAGCCATATCCCCTTCACCTCCCCAGTAAGCTACTTATGGGTCACTCCTTGCCACAGGGTGTGCTTCTGGGGCATCCCAACCAGAGACTGGCCTCCAACTGGCACCATTTTCTCTCCGCCAACTCCACACAAAAGACCCTCAAAGCCAGTGATGGCCCCATCCAAGGATGTGGGGAGTAACAATAGCTAAGATGGGGCAGCAGACACTGTTGTAAGACTTTATGTGTCCTAAATATTCTAATCCTCACAACAACGACCCTATGTGGGCGGTCCCATCATTATCGTCATCGTACAGGTGAGGACCCTGAGGTTCCAAAGGGCTCAGCAGTGTGTCTCGGGCCCTAGAACCTAGTGGAATTAGAACCCTGAGCAGAGAACCTCTGAGTTTGTGGAGACAGAAACCTGGGTGAGTGTGCAGATTGGTCAGTGCTGGTGTCTATCTCTGTGCCATGTCTGGCTCCAGATGTCACTTGTCCCTTTGCGATCTTAGGTCAGCTCTACTGAGTGGCATATAAAGGCTCAGCTCAGGAGTGTTTATGCAGTGGACACCCCCACATCAAATTGCTTTTCACAGTGCACGCCTCTCGCAACACCCTGCTCATTTCCTTCATGGCTCTTCTTGTGAGCTGTATTTATTTTTATTTTGCTCTGTTGATTTGTGTCCTTTGTAGCCTGTCTGCTCCTGTCACAATAACTCACATGGTGACTTTCCTGTATCCTTAGCACCTACGGTAGCCCCTGGCAAATAGTAGGCATTCAAAATATCTGTTAATGAATGACTGAATGAGTCGTCGAAGGGAACTAGAACCTTCTTGGCTATGCAAGGGTCTGGGCTGGATATTCTTGTGTGTGACCTTCGTCTTCCTAGAATATGGTTCACGTTCAGTAGCTACCTTGCCTGGGGCCCCTCGTGAATCAATGGCAGAGAGCAGTTTCCAAATAGGGCCTTTAGGTCCAGAATTTGCTTTCTGGAAGGTGCCCCCAGATTGCAGCTTTGTCAATCCAGGGGCCAGACTCCCAGGTTCCCAGCTGAAAAACAACAGCTGTGAATGCGAAATGAGATGCATGCATAGAGAGAGTCTTCGATTGGTAGACTGTGTATAAATTTCAATAATAATGGGGAGGCATTCATCAGACCTATCAATCATTACCCCCTACGCTGCGAAGACATTTCTCAATGTCAGACACATGCCTTGCAGGCATATCCTCTGGAATCCAGCTGCACGGCCAAAGGCCTGTGGTCTCCACCATGGGCAGTCCCCTTCCCCTCCCAGACCGCAGTCTCCCTGTCTACGGGGAGGGGGTTTTGGAGTGGATAGCCTCGCTCTGAATGTCCAGGTTTCAGAGCTCAGACTACCGAGATGGTGCGCGGTGAAACCTTACGTCTTTGCCCTCTATTCACCGGATGCTGCCCGGACGCCTGTTTGTCTAGTTATGTCTCTCCTCTCTCAGAAATGCCCATGGGGTTCCCGTTTTGCCTGGAGAATGAAGCTCCAACCCCTTGAAAGGGCACTGGAGACCTTGCTGGGCCTGATCACCAAATCACCAAATCCCATCTCAATCTCGTCCTTACCCAGCACCTGGCGGAGAGCCCACCCCATCACACATGCTCAAACATAGATGCGCTCTGTCTTCCTGCTTAGGAGTCTTCGGGCACAAGCTGACTTTAAGTCGTTTCCTGGTGGCGAACGTGGAGAGTCTGGGCAGGGAGACACGGTGATGAGAAGAGTCAAGGAGGCCGTGTCAGGTGGTGGGCACAGCAGACCAGCGCGGCCGGCAGGTAAGAGAGTGCGGTGACATGGGGGGGGGGGCTCTCGTGACTTGGCATTTCAGGAATCCACCCTAGTCATCCACACAGGACGGGGTGAATGGTGGCCTCACGGCCCCCTCTGAGATGTCATAGAAACGTCCACGGGCTCTTGGCCCGGCACTAGGGATGGAACGGAAAGGACGTATCTCAACAAGGAACAGTGTAAAGTGTTGCAGAGCTGTGTGTGAAGAAAAATGGTCAAACGAATGTTTGTTGGGCACCTGCCATGTGCCGGGCAGTCTGCATGCGCTCCTCCTGACGTCCATCGTGTCTCCAAAGATATTGCAACAATATCCCAGCCCACGTGCTCTTTTGTGGTGTGACCATAACCACTTTCCTGTTGAGACTTGGTGTGGGTTTCTCCTCCCCTTGCATCTGGGTGCACCGTTTGAGTTTTGATAGTCGGCTTGAGGAGGTGAACAGCACCTTGGTGAGGGCCGTCCGTGTCCGACCCCGAGACGCCATGCTGTGGGGAAGCCCGAGCGGGTCACCAGGGGAGGGGCCATCTCAAGGGGCCCCAGTGTGTCGGTCATGTGAGTGGGGGACCTGTCTTGGATCTTCTTAGTCTAGCCTGGCCACCAGCCAGGAAAATTAACCCCTGGGGACACCTTGGGGACCAGGACCCCCCCGTCCTGAATTCCTGGCCCACAGAACCATGAGCCAAGAGAACGCTTGGTTTTCTTAAGTGCTGGGATCGTTTGCTAAGCTGCAACAGAGACCCCAAACGCCTCTTTCCTTCCCGTCTTCCAGAGGCAGGGGTGGTTGCCTCCCCTTTATGGACAGGAAACAGGATCTGAGAACTGAAATGACTTATCCGAAGTCCTATGGGAAATCAGTGGCAGAAGCAGGACTCAAACCCAGGCCTCTGTGACCCAAAGATTCTGCCATTCCCTCAGTCCCGGTGGCCTCAGAGAGCAGAGGAGGGGACCTTTCCTTCTGGAGAGGGGAGCAGGGCCGCGGTGGCAGGGGTGGCGGTGGGGGGGTGGTAACCGGGTGGGAGGAAAACTTTTTCCCATACTCTTTTGTACTCTTACACTGTTGCCTCTATTACCTCCTCCAAAATGAACAAATAGAAGTAACATTTTTATCATAAAGAAAAATAATTGTGGGGTGTGTGTACGTTAGGGTGGGAGCAGGTGAAATTAGAGGTTGCGTGCAGAGCGGAAGCATGAAGGGCTGGTTTAGAATTGCGTGTTTCCCGCCGGTTGCACACTGGGGTCACCTGCAGAGCTTCAAAACCCCAGATGTCCAGGCCCTGCCCCCAGAGCGCTGGTTTAGTTGGGCCAGAGCTCTGCTCAGACCTCAGGAATTTTCAAAACCTCCCTGGGTGGTTCACACGCGCAGCCCAGGTTGGGAGCAGCAGGCTTCGAGGGAGGACGGGGATTTCGTGGGGAAAGTGAAAGGCTGGGGAGGGGCGGGGTGGGCCGAGCAACGCTGAAGTGGAGGATTGGTGCTGCCAGAAACTGTAAAAGAGTTGCTTTGGGGTGTAGACGCTTAAACAGAACAGAAAAGAACACAGCAAAAACGGAGTGGCCCTGCCCTCCGTGCCCCGATGTGTGCGGGAACACCGTCGGTTCAGAGACGCGCTCAAACTTCATGACCAAATTGCTCCATCTCAGAGGGAATTAATTTGAAGGATGGTAATCATTAGGTTTGGTTATGGGGAGTGATGATAAGCTGCACAAAATCCATCACGGCCTGGGGCGTCTTCCCTGGCCCCAGGGCTGCCGGAGTCCTCAACCTGCAGCCAGAGGCCACCCCTCTGGGTACCCACCTGGGGAGGTGTGAACACCTGTTGGTAAACAGAGCAATTGCAAGACCAGAGGGTCACTCGAAAGCTGTGACCCCCTGCGGTGTTTGGGGACAGGCATGGGAGGGGGAGGGGGCAGTGATGGTTAACAACTTCTGCCACGTCCCACGTTCCACTTGTGGCAACACACCATCCGAGTTTCTCAAAGCGTTGAGGTCACTTTGGGAAGAGGTTTTTTGTTTTTTTTTTTTTTTTGAAGGGATCACACCATGACTCACGAGGCCTGAAAGCTTATGGCATTAGGCTTTGAAGCCTATGTAAAAACCATGGTAATAAATATAATAATAGTCACAACTGCATGTTGTGGTTCTTGTGGATCTTGGTGGATCTTGTGGATCTTGTTGGATCTTGCGGTTCCGGAGCGCCCAGCCCTGTGCCAAGTCCCTCATGTACATGAATGTAGGCAGACTCGGGCTCACACGCCAGCTTTGCCTGTCGCTGGCTCCGTGGCCCCGGGTCTCAGTGGTCTTGTTGGCAAACAAGGACACCGTGCTCCAGGTGAGGTGACCTTGGTGAGGGGCCCACAGTGACCCTCCACAATTCTTTGCTAGCCTAGGGGTCACCACTTTTTGCTAACCCTCATAATGTGGAATCAAAGTTAAAACTCAGCCTATTTACCGGCTTCCTTTCTTGAAAAGCTCTGCTCTCAGCTTTCCTAAGATTTATTCATGGTTTGGTTTCAAGTGTTCTCTTCCCAACCTCTCCGGCAACTCTCGGGGTCTTGAAGTCATTTGGCGTCAATTTTATTACTTCCCACTATAAATTGTCCCGCCCTCCATGACCCACGGAGGCCGCTGGCTTCATGTGACATTTTAAATACTAACTTTGGGGGTTCTTTTCTTAAAGGGAGGAGGAATTAAGTTCAAATTGTGGCTCTTTAGAAATACATAAAACATGAGCTGGTCTTTTAATGGAAAAGTCACCTTCACCTAACCTCTGCCAGGCATGGCTGGGACAGGCCGATTGGATCCCCTCCTTTTTTCAAAATCAAGAGCAAATATTGCTTTGCCTTTAACCAAGAGGACTTCAAGCCCATTCTTGTTCCAGAAAAACTGTTCTAGCAGGTGTTCAGAGCCACGGCCGAGCCTGTGACTTGAGGTCGTCTTAGGGCAGCTGGTTAGACTTGCCTAATGGCATGACTTTCCAGTTAAAGAAGCCTTGAGTCCTTTAGCCAAGGAAGGAAGGTGGAGGTATGGGATGTCAGGAATCTGGGGTGTCTTCGAAGGCAGGTACCTCTCTTCCACATGTTTGTGTTCAGCGGTGGGATGTTCACAGAAGGGAACGGGTAGCGAATGAATGTGGATTGTCTCAGATTCACCATTAACCCAGTCTGGATGAGAAGGTCCCCCAGGAGGGGATTCTCGGGAGAACACAGGTCATCCGGCTGTTGAGAAACAGACACTGAAATTCTGGGTGGACAAAACCAGGTGACACGCTGGTCTGGTGTTGGAGCATAAACCCTGAGGCCCGGCTGCCTGGCTGTGGGAAGCTAAGTCAGTCATTTAACCCCTCCGGGTCTTCTCTGGAAAGAAGAATTGGAAATAATAATCCCTCTTTTGGAGAATTGTTGTGAGGATGAATTGAATTAATTTTTTTAAAAAAGAGTTGAGAAGAAACCTGGTAATTAAAAAAAAAAAATCAGGGACTAGCAAAACCTTACTCTCAGGACCCTTCCTTGAGGTGACAAATATTACTGTTGAATCTCGACAACCCTCTCACAGATGAGCCACATTAAGTCAAATTTTTCTACCTGTAAGAATTTTGATTTTGGTGGGAAATCTTAATATTACTGCCTTCCCCTCTAAGCACCATGGAGAGCTTGATGGCCTGCATAATTCATGGGCTGAGAGAAAGTTCTCCAGCTCTGAAAATGTCCCCCTTCACCTGCTCATGGACACCGGGAACCCCACTGGGTGCCTCTGTTTCTCCTTCCATCATTCGAGCACAAAGTATTCTCATGCCAGGAAAGCACCCTTGGCTGTGAGTTCTCAAAGAGCCTGATTCTTCTCTCTTATCCTTGTCCCACTTGTATTCACTTGTATTATCCCCTTCAGTTTCTCTCTTCCTTGTTAGGCTGTGTATGGTTCATTTTATGTGTCAACCTGACTGGTCACGGGGAGCCCAGATATTTGGTCAACATTATTCTGGTGTATCTTTGAGGGTGTTTCTGGATGAGAATAACATCTGAATTGGTAGGCTGAACAGAGCAGATTGCCCTCCCTAATGTGGGTGGGCCTCATCTAATCTGTTGAAGGGGTGAATAGAACAAGAACCCTCCTTGAATAGAAGGGAACTCTTCATGCCTGACTGATTGAGCTGGGACATGGGCTCTGTTCCTCCCTTTTTTGCTTTTGGTCTTGAACTAAAACACTGATTTTTCTTAGGTTTTGAACTTGCTGGCTTGGCAATAGAACTTATACCATTGGATCTCATGGGTCTCCGGCTTGCTGACTACAGATCTTGGGACTTCTTGGTTTCCATATAATCACTTGAGCTAATTCCTTATGATAAATCTCTTGCTCTGTCTCTCCATATTTATATCTCCTACTGCTTCTGTTTCTCTGGATAATCCTGACTAATATACACTGTACATTTCGTAAGAACAGGAGCGGTGGAAATCTCTTGGTGCCTCAGTTTCCCCATCCTTAGAGCCTAGTGAAGGGCTGGCATTCAGTCAACATTTGTTGAAAGAAAGAATGCCTGAGCAAGAGTGAGAAGGGACCCATATGGCAGTGCCACTCCCTTGAACCCTCAGCCCTTCCAAATCCATTAGGGTGGCAGTCATGGGATCTGTGAAGTTGGTGACTTTGACCTTCAGATCTTTTCTTGCTTTCCTTTCAGCACCCTTCCCTCTGCTCCAGTGGATCCCTGCGCTCCCAGGTCCCACACACTAATCTGCACAAATGTATGAGTGATGGGGGGAAGGAAGGGTGCCTTCAAGGGCTGAAGAGCTATTGGTGGACAGAACATTTCCCCTGGTGCTTGACATGTGCTGGGCACGCAACTGTTATTTGTGATGATTGCGTCACGCTGGAAATCTGAGAGAAAGGTCTTAGCCCCACGGATAGAAGAGGCTGCTGAGGCACAGAGGGCTAGAGAGGCTTGGTCAGGGTAGAGCTGGGATTCAAACCACCATGGTTTCCCCAAAGAGCTCCCATGGTGACTGGATCATTGTTCCCAAATCTTTGCTTTTCCCCTTAAGAGAATTATACATCCTTCTGCTGGCCATGGTTTCATGGTGGACGCTTCCCCATCCCTGACTTTGGGTTTGGCCAGTGGACCCTTAGCAGATGTGATGTGTGCAGAGGCCTTAAATGTGCTGTGTGGTCTGGCCTCTTGTGCTCCTCTGACCCATGAGGGTAAGAATATATCCAGAGCAGCTTCTGATCCAAGGAACAGATTGAGTCCAACTCAGTGCCTCCAGCCAAGCTACGCCAGCCTAGAACCTGGGGCACAGCCATGGTAGTCATTCTGCAGACTTGTGAACAGGAGAAGAAAATGCTTATCATTATAAACCACTATGGTTTGGGATGCTTTGTTATGCAGCCTTAGCTGACTACTGCATGTCCCCAAATGAGTATCTTTTTTAAAAGATTTTATTTATTTATTAGAGAGAGGGGGAGTGTACACATGAGTGGGGCAGAGGGGCAGAGGGAGAAGCAGGCTGCCTGCCGAGCAGGGAGCTTAACACCAGGATCCAATCCAGGACCCTGGGATCATGACCTGAGCTGAAGGCAAACGCTTAATCGACTGAGCCACCCAGGGGCCCCCTCAAATGCGTATCTTTAAGAATGGAGGGGGAATGGAAAGACCCACAATGTTTGGGTCCCTGGAAAGCACATAATGGACATTATAAATATCCAGATGCCCTTTTCCCTTGGCACAGGAAACTCCCCAGCTCTCCCACCGGTGTCAGGACCATGTAACTCTTTCTGGTGTACACAGCATGGGGGGGAGCGCCGCGTGGCAGTTTCAGGCCACCACAATCCCGTGCAGTTCCCTGAGTTCCCTGGTTTCTCTCCTCTGCCACAGCCATCTGGGAGGGGACCTCACAGGACAGGATGGATGAGGAGCCGGGAGATCAAAGCAGGCTGTATGACACACAGAATCCCTTTACTGGGACCACAGTGGATTTTCAAGAGCAAGAAGGAAACATTTGTAGTGTGGGGGATGGAGATCTGAGAATTTTTACTGCATGACTCACCCTCATGACTGACTCACGAGAGAGCAGAGGACCATGGGAGGGGCCCAGTTGCAACCTGCTCAGAGCCCCAATTCCAGGTCTCCCCAGCAAGCGAGAAAGTGCCTGCCACGAGCTTATTCCAAGACCCAGGACCATCCCTCACTCCTCTTCCTCAGCAGGCTTAGTGGTGATATGGGGCGTCCAAATGGCCCGAGCCTCGGGGCTGGAGCTGATGGCCCTGGCCTGTTGTGTGTGAATATATTCAGTGGGAACTCACCCTGGGAGGGACGGGCCTGGCTCCGGCAGGCAGGGACTCTGGGTGCGGAAAGTGTGACTTCATTGGTGTTCATGAGGTCTCTTTATGCAGGGATCTGCGGGCTCATTGCAACACTTGACAAACCTGTAAATATTTATTTGGAGTCACTCACTGCCCAGCGTTTGCATGAAATCTGCATTGCAAAGTCAAGTCCAGGAAACAAAACTTTTTAATAAGGCCAGTGTGGTCTGGGGCCTGGCTGACACCACTCCTCCTGTAGGCTTACTTCCCTGTTTGTGAAATGGGATGGGTCTCTGCCCTGCTTGCTCTTGGGCAGTGTTAGAGACAGAGAGACAGTGGACTTGAGGGTAGTGGGTAAATTGCAGAGCTCCAGGGGTTGGGTTCTCAGACGTGAATATAGCCCACATTCTGCCCTGTCGTCGCAAGGGAGCCAGTCAAAGACAAAGATGACCCATCACTGCGGGTAGCGGAGGAAACTGTGGGATGAAGATGGAGAGAGAACTGAGTGCAGGGAGATCAGGGAGGACTTCCTGGAGGAGGGGTAGTTGTAATGGCTTCTGAGGAGCAGGTGGAATGTCCACAGGAAAAATGGGAGACTACATGCATGCATGCATCGATGTGTACAGGGAACGGCAGGGTCCACCCTGTCATAGGAGGCCAGTCTATGAGCGGGCCCTCTGTGGGCCAAGTGGCTTCCTGGACCAATCAGAGCTAGCCCTGCACGAAGGTGCCCCCAGCTCTATTTCCCAGCAAGTGTTGTGGGCAGTGAGGCTTGCTGTGGGTAGGGCAGCCCCAACACAAGGAATGTTAATTTCCCTCCACCGGTGGTCTTGAAGATCTAGGGACCAGCCCAGATCCTGACCATGTAAGGGTTGGGAGGTTCTGGGCAATTCAGCCCCCTAAAACAGAGGCCTAGACCGAGACTCCGTGTAACCAAAGGAAGCAAGATCAGCGCTCTGGGCAGAAAGAAGACATGGGAGCTGTCCTTGGAAGCAGAACTTGGGGGTCCCCAAGGGGCTGTGAGACCAGGTAGCAGGAGGCAGTGCGGTTCAGGGAGGTGTCACCAGTCCCGGTGTTGAGAGGTCTGGAATTTTATCCCAGCTCCACCAGAGACCTGCTGCGCAGTCCTTCCTGGTCACCTAACCTCTCTGTACCTCACTGTCCCTCCAGTTATAAAGTGGATATAGGATACCTGCCTAACTTTCCCCTGTGGCTGTTACTCGGGATGTGAATTTAGTTTTTATGTCACCATTGAGGTGTAGTGGTGTGAAAGCAGAGACCCAGCCCCTGTTTTACAGAGATGCAAACTCAGGGCAGAATATAAAAAAATGCTGTTTAAAATATGCTGCCCAAATCCATGCCATGTACAGAGTCTTGGGCATGATGGTGGGCAAGGCAATCCCCCAACCCTCTTGACTGTAGCCAGAAGGATCTTTCTGTCATGCACGTCGGACAGTGGAAACTTCCAGATGGACAAGTTAGAAATATGTATCAAGAGCCTTAAGAAGGCAGGTGCGCAGGCTCTAAGTGTGAGCCCAAGTCCTGGAGTCAGGCATGTGCACGTGCGAGCCCCCACCAACACTTCCCTATGGTCCCGTCTAGTCTCGTGTTCTCTGAACCCCGATCACGTTCCTCCCATAACATTCGTGCCCAATGGCTACCTTGTAAAATTGTTAGGACGTTTGAAAGACGTGATGCAGGGCGTGTGCCTGGCTTACAGCGAGCGCGGAATGCCTGGGGGTGTTATCATGATTATTAGCAGCAGCAGTAGTAGAAATAGAACAAGAAGAAGGCCACTCCAGCATCTTAGCAGCATGCCTCTTAGGGAGGCATGGCCTTGCTTGGGCACATGCCCTGTGAGGTCCGCTTGGGGACGAGAGCCCATGGGTGTGGGCTTGGCAGGAGGAGGTGGGGGGGTGTTCAGAGATGGGGGCACTGCAATGTGGGAGGCATGAGAGGTGTTTGTGGTTTTGATTCTGGGAGTCAGGAAAGGAGTGGGGAGGGGAGGGTATGCAGAGAGGGCAGTGAAGAAGACAAGGGACACCCATGGAGGGGTAGGTGGGAGCGGGACCAGCAGTCCAAGTGGGGCGGGGGGGGGGGTCCTGCTCCTCCTGCCCACCTTTCTAAGTGCCTCCTCTGTACCCCTCACTTCCTGGACTTAGGAAAGTCTGTGGTCATCAGTGCTGTGGGGCGGGAGATCTAATGGGGTGGGGGCTGGAGCTCTAAGCAGGGACAGACCTTCACAACTGGGGTGAGTGATCAAGGTCTGCAGGGACGCTCCAGAACGTGCTGGAATCTTGAGTGGGCCCTGGGTTTTCACGGCTCCCTCTTCCCACCCACTCCGGGGGATGGAGCCAAGTTTCCCAGGAGGGGTAAGAGGGTACTCAGCTGACCTCTAGGTTCCACTGGTCTGTCTGTGTCAACAGTAGTCACATCCACATTCTCGAATCTTGGACAAGTGCCAGGTACCAAGCCGGGAACCCTGTCGGTAGCCTCTCCCTTAATCCTCACAACCACCCTTGAGGAAACCAAAGTGCAGAGTTTAAGTGACTTGCCCAGGTCTGTGTGTTTGTGAGGGGGCCAGGCTCTAGAGTTGGCAAAACAGGGCCAGGGCTAGCCCTTTCTGCCCCTACAGTGACCTGCAGCTGGCCCTGTGAATAAGGGACAATGTTGCAAAAACTGAAAGATGTAAGGGCGTGATTTTGTGTGTATCTGCGTAGATTTTCTTTTTATATGATTTTGTGTGTATCTGCGTAGATTTTTTTTTTATATGATAAGGGCATTTCCACGGGGGAAAGGATGGGGCATAACCGAGACCCACTGGCTACCGGGGAAAAAACCCGCTTCTGTATCACTCACTAAAATAAATCTCATGTGCTTATAACATTTAAATGTAAACAAGTAAATCATAACAAATGAGTAACAATGTGATCTTCACTTACAATAATGTGTAAGAGCTCTTGAAACAGGTGCAAAGATGAAAACCGTAAAAGGAAAAAGTTTGATATATTCAACTGAGTGGAACTTTTTAAAATTCCGTAGAGCAGGATACCTAAATGAATTTGAATGTGTAGCAATACAATGACCAGAATATTTGTAATAAACATGACAAAGAGCAAAAAGCCTCTGCAGATTAATTAGAATAAAGGAAAAAGTGTCAGGGATAGGAAAAAAGGCAATCCAAAAAAGACAAGGGGCCAATAAATGTATTTAAAAATTCATAATTTGCTAATAATACGATTGAATAATAAAATAAATTCAGATTAAAAATCACCATTTCTTCCCCCACCAGTAGTCCAAAATGAAACATACAGCTGTTCTAGGGAAAAATGAATGATGAAGCATGAAAAAGTTCAAGCCATACTTGCCCCTTGAGCCCACGGGTTTTTCGCTACTCCCTGATCCAGAAGAAATAATCACAGAGGTCTGCAAATATCACAACAAAAATATACAGTGCAGCCTGTGTGTCTTTTAGGATGATGAAATAAGTGAAAACAGTCTAAATGTCTAATAATAGGCCATTGGGGATGTAAATTATGGAATATTTGCCCCAGGGAATGAATCCTTGACTGCTATTAAAATCGATAGTGTAAATCTAGTGTAACGACAAAGAAAGATGTTCTAATTTTATTACTTCGATAAATTAAGCATATTGCAAAATGGTGTTAAGCGTGACGCCATTTTGTAAAGATTAAAAAAAAACAACCACCTAGAAAGTGGGTACTAAAATACCAACATATCTTTCTGGGAAATGAGATTTCTGGTGATTTCAGGTTTTTTTTCTTTTTTGTTTGATTGTTCTGTTGCTTATCATGATTTTTCCTTGACAACATCTCCTATGTCTATAAAACCAGATCTAGACCAATCAAAACAATGAACAGAAGATTTTGCAGGATGCAGATATTCACAGGACATTTACAGGGGAATCGACAACTTTAAACAATGTTATTATCCAAAAGAGAAAAGCGGCCAGATTTACTTACTAGAAAAGGAACAGAAACCACCAAGGAAAATGGTAAGAATAATAGAATAATAAAGATGAAAGTTTTAAAAAATGAGAGAACAACAGCAAAAAGGCATTGGAATGGATAAACAAACCCGAGAGCGAGCTCTTTAAAAAGAACGATAAAGTATACAAAGTCTGGCAAACCTCATCAAAGGAAGAAAGGACACAAACAAAATGAGAAAGGGGCATAACCGCTGAGATAAAAGAGGTGAACACAGATAAGGAAATGCCCTGCACGCTTGCAGGCAGGGTCCTACAATTGAAACATCTTCATGAGAAGGGGCTCATTTTTGACAAATACAGAAACTCCCGGGGGGGGGCCTGCAAAGTTCACAGTCCAAGCACCAGGAAAACTAGCTTTCAGGCCAAATTGTTCTGAGAGTCAGCTTTCCTCTCTTCTTGACGAAATAAAAAATTAATCAAATCAATAAATAGAAAGGGAAGCCTGGGCCAGAAGCTGATCAAGCGTGTCAGACTCAAAATATTATTCACATACGTCAGAGCTGCCCCACCAGATGACATCATTTGACAGAGGCTCCAATTTTCTTCCAAACCCCAAGCCAGCTCAGCCATTTCTGGGGCGCTGGCTCCCCCCAGAGCCTGGCCTCTTTTGCTTGGGGAGGTTGAAGACGTTGGAGTGTGCTCCTAGGCGAGGTCTGTGCATCCAGGCACACTGGAGTCCTGGGGAAGGTCCAGCATTTCAACGGGAGCCTTCTTCTCCTGGGAAGATTCTGTGTTGAGGACCGCTGCTATAACGGGCCCCTTTGGCTTCGTGCTTTGACAATGGTGAACTCACCCCCGGAGGAGTGCTGTGCTCTGAGTATCCCCAACACATTTGTGGATGAAAGCAAAAGCTGAAGGGTGTGGGTGTTTTCTTGTACATTCTTTGCTCTGACATTTTCTAACTTAATCTGGGTCTTCTGTAAACATGAACAGATGTTCATAATCATAACTGCAGAGTAAGACTTAGGGTATGTCTTTTTTAACGTCTATTTATAGGAAACTATTGTAGACACCAAAACCCAATGATGGTGATCAGATGTTACCCAGGCGGGAAGGCGGCTGCTCGCCACACTGTACTCGCTGGGAGAAAAATTTTAATTTGTCATAAACCATTTTTATTCAACATAGGCTAATGTCAAAATACAGTACCAGAGAGGAAATCAAAGGGAAAACATGAGTTAGAGTCTCGAGATAGAAAGTCTTCCCCCAAAGTTCATCTCACTGCAGGGAGCCTGAGTTAAGGATCTTGGGTCTTACTCAAGGGTCCCATTTCAGACTAGCGAGCAGCAGCTGCATGGCTCCACACTGTGCTGGGGCTGATAGAGACAGTGAAGATGGGGTCCCCACTTACGGATGAGAAGACAGAGTCCCACAGAGATACAGAGCCCCCCCCAACTCTTCAGTGAATTAATATAACTGACCATCTGGGGAGTGCTTCCCACAGGCACTCTGTACATCTTGGGGTGGGCTCCAGGGTGCATTCGTCGGGGTTCTTCAGGGAAACAGAACCAGTAGGATGTGTGTGTGTGCACACGTGCATGCGCGATATAGAGATAGAGTTGTAGACAGATTTATTTTAAGGAATTGTCTCACCAGGTTATGGGGGCTGGCATGTCCAATATCTGCAGATCAGGTCAGAGGCTACAGCCCCAAGGAAGAGCTAATGCTACAGCTCAAGTCTGAAGACAGTCTGGTTGCAGAATACCCTTTTCCTGGAATCTCAGCCTATTTTCTCTTAAAGCCTTCAACTGATTTTATTAGGCCCACCCCCATAAGGGAGGGTCATTTGCTTTACTCACAGTCTACCAACTTGATCTCATCTAAAACATACCCTAATGAATGTGTCCAGACTGGTGTTTGACCGACTACCTGGGTGCTGCGGCAGGTTGACATGTAAGATTAACCATCACACTGGGAAGCAGATTCTGAGCAGGAGTGCTGCACACGGATGGTTTATGGGGAGTGCTCTCAGAAACAGAGCCTTGGGGGAGTGAGGAAAATAGCAAGCAGCAGACAGACAAGCTGAGCCTCCTGCGACAGAGGCCTTAGCCCCTCCCTCTGGCAGCTCTGAGGCTGGGCTGACTCTTGGTCCAACTGAGAGTCAAGGCAAGGATGCTGCGCCTTCATCCCCCTGCCTAGGCCAATCACTGGCTACCTGCCGCCATCCCGCCCCCTATCCCGTGGAGGGACATATTCCCAGAAAGAGCCTGAGCCTAGAACCACCAGCCCCTAATCTGCCCATGGCCCCAGGACATGAGCGCCCCCAACTGGAAGGAGGAGGTTGAGCGATGCACCGACACTAGGCCTCTGCAGACAGTATCTCATTTTATCCCTCCGAGAACCGTGTAAATGGGCTCCATTATCCCCATTTTACAGATGAAGAAACTGAGGCTCAGACCAGTGGGATAACTTGTTAAAAGTTCACAGGGCTGGCAGGTGGATTCAAATCCAAGCCTGACAGGCTCTCGGTTTGTCCAAGGTCTTCATCTCTCAGCCCCGTGAGTTTACCTGTAACAGAGATTATCACGTGGTGGTGGTGGGGGGGGGTGGTTTATACACTCTCCCTGGTTGGATTGGAGGGTGAAGGGTTAAGGGACATAGCATCTAAGAAAGAGGAAACCAATAGGGGTTTGGAAATGCGGAGAGAGTCTCTATAGCCTCACTGCAATACTTTTGTCTTCCCTCTGTCTGCCCCAGGTGGGGAAAGGCTCACCTCTCTGTGCGGAGTAGCTGGCTGGGGTGCACCGTGCAGCAGAGGCTCGGTCTCACGGGCTCCACATGTAAGGTATCTGCAGTGAGTCCTTTCCCCTGGGCCACCTGGTACCCTACGGGAATTCCTCTGCGGGCCCAAGATCTGCGTCCAAAGGAGCGCCTTCTAAACGTGTTTTTAGGGGTTTCCCCGCTACTGTTAGGACCGGGGAATGGGCGGGTGGAAGAGGACGGCTGGAGGAGCCCAGCGCTCGCCTGGCAAGTACATATGAGCAAACGGTGCCATGATGATGTTAGGCTGGCTGTTTAACCTCAGAGCTCAGATGGCTCATCTCTCAAGTGGAGGGGATCATATCATGTCAAGGGACCCCTGCGAGCATTAGAGAGCACGTACCTGAAATGTTCGGGATGGTCCCTGGCGCGCGGTGCTTACCGCTCGCCGGCTTCCTTCCGGCCCCTGCAGGGGGCGCTGCGGGGCGTGCAGGACCCAGCCCCTGCCCTCCGGAGCTTGCGGATGCACGCCGATTAATCTACGGGAAGCAAAGGGAGAGGACGAGCTGGTAAACCTCCTGAGACCCCCTGGGTTGGGTCCGCGGGGCACACGATGGGGTGGGCCGAGAGGTCCGCAAGCCCGGCTCTCCCTCAGGCCGGTTGGGGAGTGAGCGCCTCTCAGCCGTCCACTTCTCTCTGATTGCTCTCACTTGACTTTCATCAAAGGCAACACGCAGGACTATTTTATTTATAAACTGCATTGGAAGCATAGAGCGTTGCATTTCCTGGAGGAACCCACTGTTGGAGAGAGGAGCTCTGCCACACGTGCGTGCAAACACACACACATGCACGCACACTTGCATACACACACACACACGCATCAGAGAAAAGTCCAGGAAATGCGGACTTCCCTACTGACAGTGGCTGCTAAGCCTTTCACTTGCCAGGCCCTGTGCTAACACTTCACAGGCATTGCCCGCTTCCGCCCCCAACGCCCGGTAGTGTAGAAACTACTATTAACACTAGCTAACCGGTGAGAGGGTAGGTCATTTGCTGAGCCGCTCACAGCTCTTAAGTGCTGGACCCAGAGTCTGGACTTTTAGTCTCTATTCACAACCGGCGGCCTCAGATGAAGGACTACAGGTGCCCCCAGGAGGGGAGGTTGGGAGGGGCAGGAAGACGCAGGGAGGGCTCCCCTGGGGAGGTGACCCTGATTCAAAAGAAGTGACCGCTAAGGGATGAACATCTCCTTGACTTGAGGATGGCAGAGAGAACGGGGAAACGCATCACGGTGGTAGCTGTGCAGAAGCAAAGGCAGGGATGTGGGACTTCAGTGCCGAGTGTACGGGTACCCTGGGGAAAGGGAGCCAACTGGCCCAGCAGGCGTGCGTTAGGCCTGGGAAGCTGGCAGGGCCTCTGCGCTGCCTTTCCTGCCCCCCCGCCACAGCTTGTCCCTGAGCCCCAAGAGCAGGGATGCCTGCTTCATCCTTCTTGGCTCCCTCCCGTCGTCTGTGTCTGACACACTGACCCACATCACAGGCAAGTGCCTGCTCCCTTCCAGCCGCCTTGGCAGGGCCTGTTGGCTTCGTGGCTGCCATCACTGAGGCTTATGCTTAGGCGGGCAGACAGGAAACTGTCCCAGCCAGAGGGCTCGGCGCTCCCCGATCAGCCGAGTGTGTCTGGCCTTTTCCACAGAGGTTTCCTTACGGCCTGGGCCTTGCTCCTGGAAGCCCTCCGTCATCGCTACATCTAGGCTAGGGGAGCGCATAAATCCCTTCTGCACTCGGACCACTGCTTCCCGATGAAGCAGCCGCGCGTGTGTCACCTCCCCCCCCCACCACCGCCCCCCACCCCAGGGCTCCTGCAGTTCCTGCCCAGAGGTCTGCAGACTGACCGCAGAGGGCGGCTCCTGGAGCAGGCGGCTCTTAATGGAACGGGCCAGGTAAACAGGCGAGGGGAAGAAAGAAACTAAGGGAACAGAACAACGTGAGCAAGGTAGCTTTGAGGGCCAGCCGCCAGTGGCTCCTTGATTCAATCCGCAAAGATTTCTTGCGTCCTCACTGAGAAGGAAAGCACACCCGCTCGGCTCTGCAGGGCGGTGAGATGAGGCTGAAGCTGTCTTGTGGGGACCTCCCTTCCCCTTGGAGCTTCCCCCAGGTGCCTCCACGTCTGCTTGTCCCAAGCGGACTTCATCATGTTGGTCTTCTCCTTCCGGAATCTCTGTCCTCATGAGCGACAGCCCTGGAAACCTTACAGCCAAGACCAAAGATTGGGGGGATGCCGTGACTTCCTCTGCCCCACTCCCTCCGCAGTCCATTGGCCCCCTGCTGTGGGGCTGCCCCTTTGAGCAGCTGGCAAATCTGGTTCCATGGCTCAGCTGCGACCACCCGTAAGGCCTGTCATCTCGGGCTGGAGAGCTCCCCTGACTCCTTATAGGAAATGCCACTAGACTTCATGCCACCTCGCTGCCCCCCACACCCCTTTGCCCCCTACACCTGGAACTGTAACCCCCAGCGGGCACTTCCTGAGGACATCGCCCCTGCCACCAGGCCAGGCTTCTACCTCAAGGGCCTGCAGGGGCTCTCTGATTTTTTTGGCCCTCTCTCCCATCCTTTGGAAGGATAGTGCTGAGCCGTTTTCTGAACAGTTTCTCAGAGCATCCCCTTGAATTGAGCCCTGGTTACCCCCAAGTGCACCCGCCCCACTTCCACACCCTCAGTGGCTTTCCTTTATTGTCTAATACTCCCACGCCTTCACTGTTGTGTCCTGGGATTGCCACCCAAATAAACTCCCTGCTCCCAAGTCCTTGTTTCAGGCTCTGCTTTCAAGGGACCCAAACCGAGAAGCCCCTGCTCTCGCTCAGACAGGGGTAGATGCCTTTCTATTTTTCTGTTGTTTAGGTACCTACAGTCTGTAGTATAATTGTCTGTGTTCATCATCCCCATGTCAGTGTGAGCGAGGAACGGGAAGGCACCGCGGCTGTCACTTCCCAGCACTAAACACAGGATACCTCGACAGCTTGTAGGTGTTGTGAAATGAGTGAATGAGAACTAGGGTGTCCTGATAAAAACATGCAGCAAACCGGAGAAAGAAGGGAATGTCCTCAACATGACAAAGATCATTTGTGATAAGCATCACACTTAGGGGGGAAGGACAGAAAGCCTTTCCCCTATATCAGGAACAGGAGAAGAATGCCCATGCTTGCCACTTACATCCAACAGTTAATGGCGAGGGCCATAGAGGCAATTTCTTAAACGAATTAAGGGGCGTCCAGATTGGAAAGGAAGAAGTACAGTTATTTCTGTCCACAGATGACATGATCTTAGAGAAAATTTTAAAGAATCAACAAAAAATTATTACTGCTAATAAATGAATTCAGCAACATTGTAAGATAAAAGATTAACATGCAAAAATCAGTTGCATTTCTATATGCTAGCAGTGAATAACCTAAAAAGAGAATTAAGAAAACAATTCCATTTAAAATATCATCAAGAGGAATAAAATATTTAGAAGTAAGTTTAACCAAAGAGATGCAAAACTTGTACGCTGGAGACTATAAAACGTTGCTGAGAGAAAATGTAAAAGATCCAAATAAATGGAAAGACGTCCCTTGTTCACGGATTGGAAGATTTAATAGTGTTAATGTGTCAGCACTTCTTAAAATGATCTACTGATTCAGTGCAATCCTTATCAAATTCCCACTGGCCTTTTTTGCAAAAATGGGAACGTTGATCCTCAAATTCATACACAATTGCAGAAAGAGTTTTGAAAAAAGTCAGAGAACTCCTATTTCCCAATTTCAAAGCTAATTTCAAAGCTCTAGGAATCTGTGTTGCTGGCCAAAAGATGCATATATAAATCAATGGACCAGAACTGAGAGTCCAGAAATAAACCAACACATCAGTGGTAAGTTGATTTTGACAAGGATGCCAGGAACATGCACAGAAGGAAAAAAGAGTCTCTTCAGCAAAAGGTGCTGGGACAATTCATTGCCAAATGTGAAAGAATCAACTTAGACCCTTTTCCGTGCCATATACAAAAATTAACTTAAAAGAGATCAAAGACCTGAAGGTAAAAGCTAAAGCTCTCCCACTCTTAGAAGAAGGCATAGGTATAAATGTCCACAATTTATGGATTTGGTGATGACTCTTAGCTAGGACATTAAAAATAGGTGCAACAAAAGAAAAAAATAGGGAAGTTGGAACTTCATCAAAATTAAAAGCTTTCATGCGTTAGAGGACACTAGCAGGAAGGTGGAAAACAAGATGTGGAATGGGAGAGAATACTTACAAATCCTATATCTGATAAGGAAAGTGTATCAGAGACTTTTTTTTTTTTTTTTTTTTTTTTTGCCAGAGAGAGAGAGAGTACACACAAGCAGGCAGAGAGGCAGGCAGGCAGAGGCAGCGAGAGAAGCAGGCTCCCCGCTGAGCAAGGAGCCCGATGCGGGACTCAATCCCAGGACCCTGGGATCATGACCTGAGCCGAAGGCAGCTGCTCAACCAACTGAGGCACCCAGGCGTCCCTGTATCAGAGACTTTTAAAACCCAACAACAAAGAGACCCAATTAAAAAATGGGCAAAGGACTTGAAGAGACATCTCCCCCTAGAAGGCCTACAAGTGGCTGACAAGCACCTGGAAAGATGCTCAACATCATTAGTTTTGAAGGAAATACAAAACCACCAGGAGAGCCAATCTTACCCTTGACCGAGCGGGAATTACAATAACAATGGAACGTGACAAGTGTGGGCGGGCATGTAGACAAAGTGGAACCCTTGTACACAGCCTGTTGAAATGTCAGATGGTGCAGCCCCTGTGGAAAATAGTTGAGCAGTTCCTCAAAAAGCTGGGAATAGATCCGAAAGAATTGGAAGAGGTAGTGATGCGAAACGTGTAGGTATGTTCACTCACTGCAGTGCTATGCCCAGTGGCCACAAGGTGAAATCAACCCGAATGTCTACCAGCTGGCGGATGGATAAACAAAATGTGGTAGAGCCACGCGATGGAATATTACTGAGCCGTGAAAAAGAGTTGAGTTCTGCCACCTGCTCCTGCATAGATGAACCTTGGAGCCATGATGCCCAGTTAATGAAGGCAGACGCAGAAAACCACACATTGGATGATTCCATGGATAGGGGGAAATGGCCCCCATAGGCAAGTCCGTAGAGCCAGAAAGGAGATGAGTGGATGCCAAGGGCAGGGAAAGGGGAAGACAGGAGCGTAGGGAGTGAGTGACTGCTTAGAGACAGCAGGGTTTCCCTCTGGGTGGCGAAAATGTTTTGGAAGTAGACAGATGTGATGGTTAAACAACATGGTGACTGTACTACAAGCTATCGAATGATATGCTTTAGAACGGTGAGTTCTATGGCAATGGAAACAAAGCAGAATGGGGTGGGTTGGTCGGGGTGTCTGGCGGCCCATCTCATGCTGCGCGGCATCTGGGGACCCTGCACACACAGGACCCCTCCATCTGGGCCTTTGGTGTTTCCCACAGAGCAGCCACCCAGGCGCTTGCTGCCATCTTTGTCCCCCTCTGCCCTTTCCAGTGGGGGGAGTGGGGGGTGGCCTCACATTTGCAATCTTCCATTTCTCGGGGAGTGCCCATCAGATCCCTTGCTCCAGGTAACAATTGCTTCTGCCAAAGGTGTGTGAATATTTATGACAGCTCATATGCTTGTTTACTGTGGTGGCAGCACGGTTTGCATTCGTGCTGATAATAAAAACTCAATTTATAATAAAAACAAGCATTTTGTTGCAGAATCGGGTTTTAAGGCTCCTATAAAGGCTTTGTAGAGATTTATTTTAGTCTAGTAAATGTCTTGCCCCAGGGTGAGACTTCAGAGCCTTCAAACAGTTCATTTTGAAGGATTTGGTTATTAGAAAACTTTTATAGTCTCTTTAATTTAATGGGAGAAGAATAACAAAGAGTATGCCCTCCAACAACAATGCAGTCTGCGTATCCGGAATGCGTTTCCATCCTAAATGGCGGAGGGGTTCAAAACCACGGGCAGTTGGGAGACCTGGGGCCTGGGCTACTCATCGTTTAGTCCTTTTCCTCTTTGAACCTCAATCTTATCTTTTGAGCAATCTGGGAGTGGAGGGGTGTTGAAATTTTACATAATAAGAAACTTTGATCCTATAATCTAACACTTGGGAATATTTCTGCCCCCCCTCCAGGGGGAAAAATTCAACAAAAGCAGAAAGTTGTAGTGTTATCTATAGAGGCAAAAGGCAGAAGTGAAAAAATGAGCCACAAACTAGAAGTAACTGATAGAATTACAGAACGATTGACGACAGAATCACAAACTGACATTAAAAATAGTGAGGACAGGCATATGGCACCCTCCGCAACGCGACGAAGACCAGGATGGTGTTCATTAAAACGAAGCAATGGTTATTTCCTGATGATGGGGATAAGAGTCGATTTCTGTTTTCTCCTTTACGCTTTTATGTATTTTTCGGCTTTTCTATAATGAACACATATTACCTTTATAATCAGAAAAAAATGTCATTGAAATAGCAATTAATTTTATAAAGAATGGCGACAAAGAAGAAAATGCTTTAGTTATCATGTGAAACAAGGAGGAAATAGAACATGAAATGAATATTCAGATCGCGACTAGTTTGAAACGTTAACAGACCGAATCTCGGAAAACCACTTTGCCCCATCATCCATACGTCTAACAACCAGTTCCCCGAATGTTCACCCCTCTGCCTTTAGGCGTTTCGTTTTGTGTCTGTCCCATTATCATCCTCTTTTTCATTTTATCATTTTTTGACGTGTTAAGTATTTGTTATCCACTGTCTAAGGGTCCTTTGGATAATTTCCTATTTTGAAGAGGTGTTTTAAACATTTGTGCCATCCTTGATTATGGGATTGTTTTTATTCTTGTGTGTGGAATTTGTTCCTTTTTAATCTACTTTTGAATAATTTAAGGACTTGTTAGGCTGTTTGTTAAAGATCCTTTCTTCGAAATTTAATATTTCTAACACACTTCTCAGTGGTACCCAAGACACTAAGTACAACCAACTGTCAAACCTCCTCTCGCTCCTTCATGAGAATTCCATCACTAGAGTTACGGGGTCAAGCAAGACATGGATGGATCTCCTAAAGGATGAAAGTTTCGTTTATGGAATGCTGATGATTTAATCGGTCTAAGATGCTAAAAAGATGGCAAGAAAGAACGAGATGCTCAGTGGATTTAACTCAAGGTCACATTTTAGGTAAATTCTTTTTAGGGAACTGACCAAAGATGAATTGAATTAAAAACCTGAGGAAATTTAAGGCAAATTGCAACATAGTAATTAACAACAACAGTAACAATAATGTTGTACGACAGTGGTAGAATTTTTTACTCGAAATTCTCTTTAAGGCTATTGTCCCCCACCCCCTCCAGTTGTCTGAAAGAAGACATCTAAGTATCTTGTGTGGATTTTTCTTTCAGCAGTTTTTCTTTCACTGAAAACGCCAGAGATGAACTTTTAAGTTTTATGTTCACGTCAACCACTTCTTTTTTTTAATAGGTTTTTCTTCTATTTTATTATTTATTTATTTATTTATTTATTTTTAATTTAAATTGTAGGTAGTTAACATAGAGTGTGACATTGGCTTCAGGAGTCGAACTTGGTGATTCATCACTTACATCCAACACCCAGTGCTCATCATGACGTGTCCTCCTTACTGCCCATCCCCCATCTGGCGCATCCCCCACCCACCTCCCTCCAACAACCTTCAGTTTGTTCTCTCTCAGTAAGTCACTTATGGCTTGTTTCCCTCTCTCCTTTTTTCCTCTTCCCCCTTCCCATATGTTCATCTGTTTTGTTTCTTGAATTCCACCCGTGAGTGAGATCATGTGGCGTTTGTCTTTCTCTGACTGATGGTCCTCTCTAGCTCCATCCATGTTGTTACAAATGGCAAGATTTCATTCTTTTGGGGGGCTGAGTGGTATTTCCTTGTGGTATTCCCTATATCACATCTTCTCTATCCACTTATCGGTGGATGGATGTGGCCTCTCTCCAGGATGTGGCCTGTTGGATGATCACTTAGGCCAATTCTTATGTGAAAGGAAAGAGGTTAATCTGTATTCATAGTCTTCATAGTCCTTGTGACTTTCTAGTGAGAAGGCATCCTGGTACCAGGAGCGGGAGGGAGATCGTCCTTAGTAACGTGGCTAAGTGGGGTGATGGCTATGGGGAATAAGAGGGGGGCTGGAGCAAAGTTGGGTCACCCTGCCTAAGAAAGGAAAAGGGGCTCGGGAGTACAGGGGGCAGGGAGCTAAAGTCACAGGCTGGGATGATTGAGAAGGAAGGGAAGGGTCCAGGGAAACAGTGGTCCTTCCGAGTTGACCGTGGTGCCGTAGGAGCACTTGGCGGTGGGTCTGTCTGATGGAGGGGATTCCTTGAACTGTTCGTGCTGTGGAGTGCAGTGAGCACTGTCTCTGTTTCTCCGACCACATCGCCAGCATCATCTAATCAGCTCACAAATCCTTTGGAATGAATGGAATTCTTTTCTTTTTAAAAATATTTTATTTATTTATTTAACCAAGAGAGAAAGAGAGCACGAGCAGGGGGAGCCGCAGAGGGAGAGGGAGAAGCAGGCTCTCCACTGAGCAGGGAGTCCCGGGACCCTGGGATCGTGACCTGAATGGAAGGCAGATGCTTAACCAACGGAGCCACCCAGGTGCCCCTGGCATGAGTGGAATTCTTAATTATAGACCCAAAGTACGTTTGGGTCTTACTTCAAGATTAGCCCAGTGCAGACGTCACAGCTTCCCACAAGTCCAGGCAACAGATGGTGACATCTGGCCATTTCAGCCTCTGCCTGTGAATATGCCCAGAAAGAAAGAAGGAGGGAAGACGTGGGGGAGAAAGAGAGAAAAGAAGGAAATAAACAATCTTATGAGAACTTTATACTGTCCATGCCAGTTTAAAGTTGAAATCATTGAATTTAATTATGCTTAAATTTAACAACAGAGAAAGAAACAGAATGAGACTTCAAATAAACATTTCTACAGAAAAGCAGTATTGGTTACTGAAGATTTGTCTAAAGTTAAGGGATGCGGGACGCCTGGGTGGCTCAGTGGGTTAAACATCTGCCGTCAGCTCAGGTCATGATCCCAGGGTCATGGGATCGAGTCCCAGCGCTGGCTCGCTCGCTCTCTCTCTGACAAATAAATTTTAAATAATGAAGTTAAGGGATGAAAGGTATGAAAAAGTTTGAAAGACTTTAGTGGTCAAAACCACTGTTATTTTTCTTTCTGTGAAATCTGATAGTCTCTGGTGTTAAAGTCAATTTATCCTGGTTATACTTATTCGATCCCTGGGTTTTGGACTTATTTCCATCTTTAAACATTTTGATTATTTTCCTTTGTTTCTTTCTTTTTCTTCTTTCCCGCCTTCTGTTGAACTAATAAAGTTTTCTGTATATCTTCCTCCTTTTTCTCCTGGCTAATTAGGAAGCTTAAATTTTATTTGTACTCCTTTGGTGGTTATCTTGAAATGAATGTGTGTATTCAATGCCTAATTACTCTAACACAATCTGCACTTACTCAGTATGTCTACTCCTCTGTGAGGCAGGTTGAGGATGCTGGCACACTTTTTCCTACATTCGTTAACCAATCTTTCTCGTGACCACAGTCTGGGTCTTCAGTTTCACTTCGGTCAAAATACAGGAAATGGCATGATGATTATTATGCCATCAATAATTAAATTAGCTACCATATTTGATCAACTCCTATGTTCATCATTTTCTCTGCATTCTCCTCTTTTCTTCAATTTCACACCTCTTCTTTTTTTTTTTTTTAAGATTTTATTTATTTATTTGACACAAGTAGGCAGAGAGGCAGGCAGAGAGACAGAGGGAAGCAGGCTCCCTGCCAAGCAGAGAGCCTGATGTGGGGCTTGATCCCAGAACCCTGGGATCGTGACCTGAGCCGAAGGCAGAGGCTTAACCTACTGAGCCACCCAGGCGCCCCATTCACACCTCTTCTTGATGCAAAGGTCAGTGGATAGTAAATGGTACATCTGGGGAAAACATCTGTATTTTGCCCTCCCTCTGGAATGATGGCTCAGTGGGGTAGAGAAATCTAGGTTGGTGGCTAGTGTAAGCTGTGTAAGCTATGAGTCGGGTCATGTAAAGACAGACTTAAAAAAAAAAAATATATATATATATATACACACACACACACACACACACACACACACATGCATACACACACATATGTATTTTTTAAAAACGATTTTATTTCTTTATTTCAGAAAGAGAGAGTGAGCATGAGTGGGGGGAGGGACAGAGGGAGAGGGAGAAGCAGGCTCCCTGCTGAGCAGAAAGCCTGACTTGGAGCTCCATCCCAGGACCTCGGGATCATGACCTGAGCCAAAGGCAGGTGTTTAACAGACTGAGCCATAACCCAGGCACCCCAAGACAGCCATTTAGGTGGGGTCTTTCAGGTCACCATGAAACAGGTCAGATAATGACAAGTCTCTGGAACGTGAAGGAGCTTTGGCTCTGTTCTCTGGTGGCCATCAGAGTGTTGGTTTTTATTGTGATGTTGGGCTGCTGATTTTCAGGGCTACCATGGAGCCGGGTAGCATGAGACAGGAATAGGGCACATTAAAATGCCACAACACTTGCTGACCTTACCAACATCTAGCTGTTTTTCTTGAAGAAATGTGCCTCAGCTGGCCACGAGCCTTTGAGTCACTTCCAGAGTTCTGAAAAACTTGCTTCTGAATTTTTTTTTTTAAGTTTTCTCATTTTTATGAAAGAGAATTTTTGGAAGTCCTTCCTCGGCTGTTTTCACTGATACTACTTGTTCATCTGGTTTTTGAATTTTGGTTTCCAGGCTCATCTTTAGTAGGAGTTCTCTTTTTCTCGCCCTGCATTCCTCCCCGCCTGGCAGGCATGTGGCGCTCTCTACCCAACTCCTTGGGACCTTTAGTTCAGAATGAGCTGTTGCATTTGCAGCCCGGGGCTCTAGCACAGACCTCAATCTGGGCATATGGCAGATCTCACTGAGTCAGCAGCTTGACTGAGGTCCTGATGTAAGGTTCTGTCCTTCCCCTGTCTCCCTAAGCTTGTACTTTCATAGGAGATGTACCCCTGGGAAGCTGTCCAAAGACTTCAGCAGCTTCCCTTGCAAGAGGGGCAGGTACCCCAGTCAAACCCTTGCTGTGGCTCCAGTGCCCCATTCCCGGCTGGAGGCTGTTCGTCACCTGCCCCCAACCTAGGAGCCAGATTTCCTCTCCCTCCGCTCGCTTCCCAGCCCAGAGCCCTGCAGGTTCATAGTACAGCCCCCTCTCCCACTTTTCATGTCTCATCTATGGACATGCTTCTTGTGTTTGAGCTGGACTGTGTCTTTTTAGTTTTCTCTCTCTATTGTTGCCGTGGGTTTGGAGTGAGGGGGCTGAGGGGTGTCCAGGGTAGACAAGGCATAATGAACAATGTCTTCTGGACTTGACATTGTGAAAGGTCTGCCATCATTTAAAACTTTAAGCTATTTTTCAACCCGAGACGGTATCTATTGACTCTCCGCCCTGATAGATGGGGAAATTAGCCTAAAATAATTAAAAATGACCGTACATATCTAAGGCATGCCTGCACACCGGGGACTGTACTCCCAAGTCTGGTTTCTTTGACAACACTACCGTTGTTTCTTTCAAAATCGTATAAATACACCAAGCATCTATCTTGATTTTGGTTTCTAGGAAAACACAGAAATAAGGCACCAATCACCATAACAAGGAACTTTTCCTTGTCTTCTGTCAAGCATATTTTATGAGGGTGAAGAAGTGGCTCTGCAGAGGGTAGAAGTAATTCCCAGAAAAACCATGATTCCATCCAATTATAATATTTGTAGGCATATATGTGAAACTTGGATGAAAAACTGTAATGCCCAGTTGGACAAAACCTCACTAACTAGAAGCTTAAGGCATAGATTAGCCTGATCCAATTTGACCAAGTTTTATGGAATTTCTGTGGGGTGCAACTTATTGTCCTAGGCACTGAGGGGATTCCAGAAGTGAAGGAACACCTGAGGATCACGTGCCCCCGGTGACAGCTGAAGGTTGAAGAACAAACTTCTCATGTTGTGGGAGGCCCAACAACGAGGGAACAATGAATCATGGCTTTGTTTGAAAATTTCCCATTGGCTTTTTATGGATCCACTCAGTGATCTAGAAATGAAAATAACAATAATCCATCAGCTAGAGATAGAACTCCGAAGGGTCCAGAAACTCATTTATTTTAGCGTTGAGATGTAGAGGAGGGTAGACATAGTTCCGGAGAAACCTCTTCTTAACAAGCATCTGAAATCAAAGCTCCTCTTTGGCCTGTAGCTTCTCTCTTGTGAAGCGGGGGATCTTGGGAGAAGACGGTGGGATGTGTCTCCCGGGGCAGGTGGGCCATTCTGCCCTGGGGAGAAGGAGACCCCCGATGGAGGTCTCTTGACCCCCCCAGACACACCCAGGTACTTGCAGGTCTGAGAAGTCTTCCAGCTTCCATACCTGTGTCTGTGCTGTGCCCTCTACCTGGAGACACATCCCTGCCCCTCCCTCCGCCCAGAGGCCTTTGCGCATATACCAGCGATAGGCAGCTGATAATGGGCAGGACCATTTTAGTGGTATAGGAACCCACCAAATAACAGTAGCTTACATCAGAAAGTAGTTAGCAGGTTTTACACCTGAAAGACTTCGTTGGTGCAGAGACTCTGATATAAAAAGTTGTCTGTAGTGGAGATTCCTTCTAGATTTTTCTACATCTTGAAGACACATCCTTTGTCCTCACTGTCCAAGAGGGCTCGCTGGCACTGTTCTGGGGGTGGGGGGACAGGAGGAAGAACAGGAGGAAGAGCTGGGATGAGCCCTCCAAAATGGCGGTGAGCAGGAAGGGCGGGTCTTACCGTTTCAAGGGCGTGACCGAGAAGTTGCAGACGTCGCTTTTGTTGGCATCCCATTAGCCAGAACTGACTCCCATGGTCTCGGCCAGCGGCAAGAGAGGCAGGGAAGCCTCTGTCACTATGGGTGGAAGGGGAATATGGGAGAATGACTGGCTGCGGATGACGGCAGTGAGAACAGAAGGACCAGGCAGAGTGGGGAAAGATGGACTTGACCATGAAGATGTCCAGTAAGGGAGAGAGTGACATCAAAGACGGACAGATGGCAAAGCATGTTGAGGAAACAAAACATCCATAGCTTTACTCCTGTAAGTCTTCTGTCTAAATGCCCTGACATCTCTCATCTCTCAAGGCTCAATTTATATGCTTGACCTCCTCATGGAATCCTATATGATAATGTTAATCTTCCTCAGGTGTAAATAAAAAGCCTCCTCTGTGGGCTACTAAGTGGGCCAGAATGACTACAGTAATCTGTTATTGATGCCGATTAGAAGCGTTTTCTCCCCATGATGCCCTTAGTGGGTTTTTAGGGGTTCAATAAAACACTTCTCTCTTTCCCTTCCAAAATGAGGACCAAAAGGAAATCGGATCCAGGAGACCATTGAATGGAGAGCAACGTGAGCTTTTTATGGATAAACCCGACAGCGCGGCTTCATATCTGTGGTCAAAGGGCTTACCGCCCTCCACTTTTCCCCTCTGGATCTGGAATAGCCCCCCGGGGGGGAAGACTGGACTTCAGAGTCGCCCTCGTACTCAACATTCCGGCCTTGCGCTAGTGGGGAACAGGGGGACCACGCAAGAAAACACGCCCCAGTCTCATAGCCTTTTAACGAATTAGCCCCAGCCACTAAGGAACGTGGCCGGAAGGCTGATGCTCCACATCCAGCAGCCCGCTCTTCCTCTGTGGGGCAGAAGGGGAAGGTGCGGGGCAAGAGGCCAGAGCTTGCTCCCCGGGTTTTCCATCCCCGTGGAAATGCGAGGTGAGAGGAATGAAGTTTTCCCCAAAGCAATCCCTAATGAGAGGCACCGTTTTGCCACATCATAGACCAGGAAGCCAGCACTGCGAGAAGCCCCCCGACTTGCGAGGCTCCCTTCGACATTAGGCGGCAGAGAGTTTTGCAACCAAGGCCCTGTCTAGTTCCAAACTCTGGCTTTCCGTCGCTGGCTCCAGGAGCTTGTAAGCGCTCTGAGGGAGACAGTGAGTAAAATATCTCCCCCTTCCCTGCCCTGCTCACTGGCTATTTGTTGAGAGACTCATGGCAGTTGGGTCTAAAGGCCGGGCTGCTTTGGCTCACATTTGTCCCTGCGTTGGCCCCATCTCGCGTTCAGCTGGGGATTCTTTACCAGGACAGTTTACTGAGGAAACAGCAGCTGGTGATGCTGCCTGGGGACATTCTCCACTCTTCTTCCCTGGGGAGGGTCCTGCGTTGGATTTGAAGGTGTGAGGCACTTTGCCTACTTGAAATCCACGTTTTCCCTTGAGCCTCCTACTCCCCATGAGGAGGGAGGGACAGGATGGGGCACAGAGGGTTTAAGGTCCCTGACTGGTTCAGGCCGGTGGTTTAGTTGGTAACCTTTCCAACAAATGTCCTTAAATAGTTGTCTAGCATCTGTTTCAAGAGGACAAGGAGACACTCTGCAGAAATTGTGCAGAAAAAGAAATTCACTTGCTAATTTGCCTCCGTTGGCAGAAGTGGTATCAACATTCTGAGAAACACCTGCCAAACGTTCCCACCATCCTGTGGTTCTTATACGTCTCCGTCTCCTTTTGTAATTTGCTGAACTGTACAGCTCTCTGATGGGTATCTTAAAGGGTTTTATATTGAGAGAATGAAACAAGCCACTTGTTCCCAGGAAACAGTCCAGCTCCGTGGAACAGAGCTTTACAGAATAGCGGCCGCAGTGACCTGTCCCCTGAAGATGCCTGCGCTTGGGAAGAACGCTTTATCTTTATTTTCCACTGGAGGGCGCTGTGTGGAAGCTTTGGTGGAAGTGGAACCCTGCACTATCTCCCCCTTTTAGTCTAGTGATCTGTTAGCTCCCCTCATGGATTTGTGCCCTGGGCACTTGTCCAGCTGTCCACTCTGTAATCTGGCTTTTTCCGAAGTTTCACAGGGCAGCGGTGTCAGGGTTTAGATGAGACCCCGCTCAGTCTGATTCCTACTGGACGACTGCGCTCGGACTTACTACCCGGATAAAAACCCTGGAGCTTACCCAAGCCTCAGCCCCACGTGTGTGTCTACTCTCTGTGGCTTAATTTCCATGACTTTGTGTCCATTGCTTTTGAGAAAACATAAACTAGGCATCTCTCAAACAGAACCTGCTTCCTGGGTCACAATTTCCACCTCTGATTGACAACATGATCCCCCAACTGCCAACCTGGGGTTTTAGAGCACGGCCTCTCCAGCTGCAGTGTGCGAAGGAATCACCTGGGTGTCTCGTGAAAATGCAGATTCTGATGCAGTGGGTTTGGGACTGGGGCCTGAGAGTCTGCATTTCCAACTAGCCCTGAGTGATGTCACTGTTGGTCGACGGAGCAGGTTTTGAATAGCAAGACATCACCTGCTCGTGCCGTCCCGAAGCTTTCCCATTGGGTTTTGCATAGGAGGGTATGGGCAGGTAAACTCAAGGATGAAGGTGAAGGTGGATCTATATCTACGTGGGCTTTGGCTCTTGTTTTCATAAATTTTTCCCGCAGGGCCGTTCTCCTAGACTTTGCTCCTCTTGTCCGTTCTCTTTCCCTAGCTGGACAACCAGGAAGCCGTGTGTTGATGCTTGCGTATGCCACTCTTGTTCCGTGACTTGTCTTTCACTGTTGCACAAAGTCAGTTCTTTTCATTTTCTCGGAGCTCCCCTTTTTGTTAAGAACCTGAATCAAGATACGGTGGATGGCAGCTAATGGTAATAGCAGGCTGCACAGGTGCCCCCACGCACGTTAATACCTGCGAGACAGTATAAGGAAAGGCTATGGGCCAGGGCTCCTATATTCAAATCCTGCCCCTGCTGCTTTCAAGCTGGGCGGCTTTGGGCAAGTTGCTTAACCTCTCTGTGCTTCTGATTCATCGACTGCAAAATGTGGCTAATAATGCTTCAGAAGGTCCTTGTGGAGATCGAATGAGATAAGTACATGAGGCCCTCGATCACAGTCGGTGATGTTATAATTCCTCAATCCCGTCGGGAAGCAGAGGAACCCAAGCCGCAAGGAGGAGAAATGACTTGCACTCAGGATTCCACAGGAAGAATGGTGGCACAGTTGGGACCAGATCTGACTCCAGCTCCAGTGCTCACTGCACCCCTACCATCCTTCCAAATGCCAAGTTTTATTACCCCGAGTTTTTTTAGCCCCGAGTGTGACTATTTCCCCAGCATTCTGATCTTTTGTTCTTTTCCCTTCTAATGGAGCATTTCCAGCTGGGGTGATTCATGGATCTGGGACCGCATGGCTCCCATTAACTTCAAGGAAAGTCATAAGGCAAAACCCACATCAATCAAGCTTCCAAATTATGCATCCATCTTTACAGGTGACACATGGATTAAGATGAACAGGGAGTGGAGTGGGTATCATACAATAACTATTTAGATTTATGAAAATCGCATAAGAGCTCTCACCAGGTCCCAAAATTGAAGTTTGTTTTGTTTTCACAGCAAGGTTGAACTTCAGGGATAGGAGACAGGATGTCGCAATAGAATGGCCTGGAAGCTTAAAGTCAGAGGGGCTGGGACTCCCAGCTTCACGACCAGCTAGACTTGTGATTTTGAGAAAGTCTTTTAACCCCTTAGAATCTGTTTTCTCCTGTTATTCATCCTTACAATAAACCAAGGAGTTTGTTACTATCCCCATTTTACAGATCTTGAAACTGAGGCCCTGGGAAGTTAAGTGACTTGCCCAAGTTGACACAAGGACCAAGAAATAAAGCAGCCTTCAGATCCCTTATATTTGAGTCCAGAAACCTATATCCTTATACCACTTTATCTCATAAATGAAATGACACATCTAAACACAGCAGGCTCTGTGTAGGAGCTCAAGAAACCTTTACTCAACCTGAATCTTGAGGACAAAATTTACACCAAATTAATCCCTTATTCTCTAGAATACCTTCGTACCTAGTAGGTTTTCAATTAATCAGAGTTGAGTTGCATTATTACCCCCCTGGAAATGGTTCTGTTTTTATTTAATGATTTGCTTAGATGCATTTTAATATGCAGACCACAATGCTGCTTGTACAATATCTTCTGGACCGCGAGGCGCGGGCATTCATTATTTTATGAGACGCATATGTCATGCATTGCACAGCCCTTTTCTTAAACCAACACAACATGCAAATAGAAATTTCATGTAAAATCACATTCAGACAGTCTCAAAGTAGAAACAGATGTCTGAAAAATATGAACGCCAGGCTTATTAAATATTTTATCATCAAATATTTCATACATTTCAAAAATGTCATCTGTGAAAACACAGAAATACCGCCTCAGGAGAACCAAAATATTTAATCACTTTCAAGAAATTCTTAAAAATAAGTCTTCACCTCAGAACTATTCCAGGCAGAGAACAAATTTCCAGGTGCTGCAAGCTATATTTATTATATTTTCATCAAAATCAGTAACCTAGTTGAAGGAGATACAGCAATCAGTAAGGTCATTATTAGGTAAGATAATGACTTCTGAATGAATTCTCTCATTAATCTCATTACAAAATGGTAATGGTACCTGACTAATCATGCCGGAGGGGAGAGCTGTGTTGAATCAGAGCAAAATTAAGGCTGTAATCACAGAGCTGCTCTCGCCATGTCTTCATGAAAGCCTCACTCGGGCTCTGGGGACTGGCTGGAGGATCCTCTGACCGCCGGACTGTTGGGCTGTCGGCCGGGGGCACCTGGTGTAGTGGGGGTGGGGGCGTGGGGTGGAGTGAAGAGCCCTGGGCAGCGGCACTGGGGAGAACTGGTCCTCTTGCTGCTTTTGTACCCCTATGTTCTGTGTGACCTTGGACCCCTCAAGCCTGTCTCCGGGCTCCATTTCCGGTCTCCCTGACTCAGTCTCCTCTTGCGCCTTTGCCCCTTATACACGCACGGGCAGATCCCAGCACTCCCAGAATGGCTGCCCGTCTCACCCCAGGAAGAAACGAGATCTTCACGTGGACCACACACACCTCCATGACCTCATCTCGCCGCCGCCTCTGTGACACTTGCTTTGCTTCAGCCGCCTTGACTTTGCTGTTTTCCTCTGCCTTTCACCCGTATATCGGCGTGACTCACCCTCTCCCCTCTTTCAAGTCTTCGCTCTGGTGTCACCTTCTCAACAGTGGCCACCCGACTGCCATGTTGCATGCTGCAGTCCGTTCACTGGCGTGCCCGTTTCCAAACTACATTTTCTTTCCCCGCATCCTTATTGCCTTCTGACACACTGCGTGCTTCACTAGGTGTCTTGTCTGTCTCCCCACCCCGCCACCCCCACCGGAACATAAGCTCCGCAAGGGCTAGGATCTTTGCACACTCACACGTGCGCCTGGCACACAGCAGATGTGCAAAAACTCTTTGACGAACGCGGAATGTATCCCATGCTTGTGGGTTCCCAACCTCGCCAGACAGGGAGGGAGGAACCCAGCGCGTGGGACAGTTGGCCAGGGATGACAGAGCGTTCACTCTGTGGCGAGGCCCCCCTGGTGGTGGGGCTGGCTTTGCTTTTTCCATCTCGTTGGAAATTGGGGCCCCCTCGGGCCCCTCTGTGTCCATGAGGACTGGCCTGAGAACACACATGAGGAGTGGCAATGCTGAGTCAGAGAAACCTCAACGGCCAGGAGAGATGGGTCAGACTGAGTTGGATGGAAATGACAGAGACAGAAGGCATGCCCCGTCCGAAGTTCCAAGCCCAGGATAGAGGTCCCCAGTCAGGGGGACGGAGCACCACAGTAGCAGGCATGCGAAGACCTTAGGGGTGTCAGCAGATGGTCATTCCAGGTGTTGACCCTACTTGGGTCTCATGACCCATGTAGGATGACAGGAGGTCATCTCTTGCAGCGTAGGAACAGGTCAGGGTGCCAGTCTCTGTTCACACTGTGCCGACGAGAGGATCTGCAACATGGTGGGTACCCAAAAATGCTCAGTGAGTGCATGAAGTCTCTGTATTACGGCTTGATTCTGTTTGTTTCTGTGTACCCCGTTTTATGGGGGGAGAAGGGGCAAAAATAAATGGTCCAGTGCTAGCAAGGAGTCTGGAAACCATGTCATTGAGGGGACAAGGGAAAATCCGGGGATGTTGAACCTGGACAACAGAAGGCAGGAGGAAAGTAAGCCCATAACTGCAGGACTGGTATGTAATGCCAGATTATTTTTGTTTTATGTGGCTTTCTGTGGAGCAGGGATTGCAGGTAACTGGCCCTGATGCCACCACACCCGTCTCAAGTTTGTGACAAACAACACTAATTGATCACAGACATTTTCCTAGAGAGCCAGACCAAACCTCAGAATCCTTCTCAACACAGTGCCTCAAACTCTCCCCACCAAATTGAGTGGTGCTGACATATGAGATAAACCATATTTTCGAAACTTTATCTGGAACCCAGGGATAGTGCAATGATGGAAAGCCCATTAACGTTAAGCAAGAACATTTCGTTATAAGCAAAGATGAAGTCCATTTCTCTGGGGGGCAGTGAGTTTCTCATCACCGCTCAAGAGAAAGCTGCTTCTCTCCACTGTTTTCCGTGGTCGTGTCCAGTGGCAAGGAACACACCCAAATCCCCACTGGTAAGCGGAGAATGCATTTCCAGTGTTGGGAATTCAGACCCTGAATTACATCCAACCTGACACCTTAACAGCTAAGGACTAAAAGAAAGGATAATTACCAGATTCACCGGAGAGGTGTTAGTTAACATTACAGTGGCAATCTTGTTGCAGTACAGATGTGTCAAATCAATATACACACACCTTAAATTTACACAGTGTTACGTGCCAGTTAAATCTCAAAAAGAAGAGAGTTAAGGACAGTGACTTCATCAACAGGAGAGACAAGGCATTCATTACAAGGACAGTGTTCTGGAAATGCTTCATAGTTGTTCCCAGGAAGTTCAGCCATTTTCCCCTCTTAACCAAGTCCCCACTCCAATGGCTCTACCTAGTACTACATCCCATGCATTTTCGCCCCAGGACTATTTCATTTCCCGATTCTGTAGTTCATCCTGTAGGCTAAATGGAGCCAGGACTCTTGAGTCTCTCATCCACAGTCCGTATAATTCCTTCTCTCTCCACTTCTTTCTTCCCCTTCCCCTCTCCCTCTGATGGGAACTTGACGCATTGATACTCATCATCTTCTATGATACGACTATGAAAAAATTCAATAATCTGACACCTCTGGGCTCTGTTCCTGATAGTAAAGGAACATTTAGAATATAAAGACTTTAATCTTTTTCAACAAAGCCTGTCTTTCAAGGCTACTATCTTGCCTCAAAACTCTAGTTTGATATGAAGTTGGGCCATCACATCCTTGATCTACACTGTGGGTGGTACCCCAGGCCTCCCCCGTGAAGCCACAAGGCCATTGATTTAATAGATGGGGAGTTACAAGACACCATGACTCACAGAGAGGGAAAACCATGGGCTTTTCCATCTTGAAAAGTTATTTTTCTATGGATTAACCAGAATGCACAAAAAGATTTGAGTTCAAGGGTGTCTGTTGTAGTACTGTGTATACAGTTGGCTCTTGAACAACATGGGTCTGAACTGTGGGTCCACTTATATGCGGATTTTGTTTGATAAATACAGTACAGTAGTATGAATGTATTTTCTCTTCCTTATGATTTTGTTAATAACATTTCCTTTTTTCTACCTTGGTTTATCATAAGAATACAGTGTATAATACATAGAACATGCAAAAAATGAATTATTTGACTGCCAGTGTTACCAGGAAGACTTCTGGTCAACAGGGGGCTATTAGGGGCACCTGGGTGGCTCAGTCATTAAGTGGCTGCCTTCAGCTCAGGTCATGATCCCAGGGTCCTGGGATTGAGGCCCACATCAGGCTCCCTGCTTGGTGAGAAGCCTGCTTCTCCCTCTCCTGCTGCCCCCTGCTTATGTTCCCCCTCTCTCTGTGTCTCTGTTAAATAAATAAAATCTTAAAAAGAAACACAGTAGGCTATTAGTAGTTATGTCTTGGGGAAATTAAAAATTATACTCAGATTTTCAACTGCATGGTGGGTTGGTGTCTCTAACCTGCATGTTGTTCAAGGGTAACCTCTAATTTTTTAAAAAAAATTTGGAAACAAATCATGTGCTCAACAAAAGGGGGATTAGTAAAATTATGATTTTCTTTTTTTCCTTTCTTCCTTCTTTTTTTTTTTTTAAGATTGATTGATTTATTTTAGAGAGAGAAGCATGACCAGGAGGGGCTGAGGGATAGGGAAGGAGAATCTCAAGCAGAATCCATGCTGAATGCAGAACCTGATTCAGGGCTCGATCTCATGACCCTGAGATCAGGACCTGAGCTGAAACTAAGAGTTGGGTGCTTGACCAAATGAACCACCCAGGCACCCCTCCTTTTTTTTTTTTTTTTTTTTTTTGGAGAGTAAGAGAGTATGTAAACAGGGGTGTGGGAGGGGGAGGGCAGAGGGAGAGGGAGAGAGAGAATCTTAAGCAGGTTCCACACCCATTGCGGAGCCCGATGTGGGGCTTGAACTTATGACCCCTGATATCATCACCTGAGCTAAAATCAAGAGTTGGACACTCAACTGACTGATCTGCCCATAAAATTGTGGTTTTAAATGGTATCATAGAAGATCATTCGTTTACATGAATAAAATTTTATAATATATTATTAGGTGAGGAAAACACATTACAAAATAGCATATTCAATAGCATTACATTTTGTTAAATGAATAAAACTAGCTGTCTCTGGATGCTAAAATGATAAGTGACTTTTATATTCTTCTTTGTACCTTTTCATATTTTCCAAATTACCAGTGAACATGTGTTAGTTTTGTCATTGGAAATGAATGAATAATAAAACAATAAATACTTTGTTTGCTTGTTTGTCTGAGAAGAAAATGCAGGTAATCCCTTGATGGGGATGATGAGGGTAGATTCAAAGAACCAGATGGAGGGTGCTGGAACCTTTGTAGCCTTTCCAAGTCTAAAGGACTCTCCAACCTTGGCCTTTGGCCCAGTGATGTGGTGAGAGTGTTAGGACGGTCCTCCCCAGGCTTGGTGGCTCCCGACGCCCTGGGACAGTGGCCAGGGCCCCAACCAGCACAGAAAATGTCTACTCCCCATGAAGCCTTCCCATCCTAGAAACACTCCATTTATTTAAGAGCCATGGTGCCAAGAGAGCTTTCTGCCTGCACTTAAACCTTGAGTACCCTGGAGTTTCAATCTTTTATGAAATAGCTTTTCATTTTTCCCTCTCTACTAAGGGCTATTACAAGCCACTGAGTGGTTCTTCGTACATCAATTTTTAATCTTGTTAAGGTTTTTTTTTTTCTTCTTCACTTGACCAATGCTCAGTTCATACATAAAACATCAGAAATTTGTTCCAGTTCCTTCTTAGGTTTTGTTTGTTTGTGTTTGTTTTAGTATGTTCTTCCCCTGGGGAGGAAGAAAGCAGTGAACACGTCACTAACCGGCCACATCCTTAGCCTGTGTACACACCTTCCATGGCTCCCTATTGCCAACCAAAGAAAGCCCATGATTCTCAGCATGGTGTTCAAGACCTGCCATGACTTGGCCCAACTACCCTTTCTTACTCAGCTTCTCTCTTCCAACACACTCCCAAAGCTGGGAACAACTGTTATTCTAGAGCATAGCCCATTTCCAGGCCTCCTGCCTCTGCTCACTCCATGCCCTCTGTTGGGAATACTTAGAAGAATACTTGGAGTGATTTTTGGTATTTTAATTTAATATTTTCTATATGATTCTCTTGAGTTGTGTTTAAGCTTCTGCCTGCCTAACATGGCCTCATTCCTTTGTAGATAAAGCTGCAGCTTAGCAAACATTGGACTTGAGGTCAGACAGATGTGGGTTTGAGTTACACTTTGTGACACTCATGAAGAATTGGTAGTTCCACTGATTTATTCATAAAATGGGGAAATGCTGGGGCACCTGGGTGACTCCGTCATTAAGCATCTGCCTTCAGATCAGGTCATGATCCCAGCCAGGCCGGCATTGGGCTCCCTGTTTGACGGGAAGCCTGCTTCTCCCTCTCCAGCTCCCCCCGCTTGTGTTCCCTCTCTTGCAATCTCTCTCTGTCAAATAAATAAATAAAATCTTTTAAAAAAATTAGAGAAATATCTACCTAATAGGGCATTAAGGATGATTAAGTACAAATGTATTTATACAGGAGTGCCGAGCACATAGAAGGACTTCAGTAACCACGAAATCTGAATTTTAGGCAATATTTGTGTATCTAACTGCATAGACTCAGTAGTTGTTAACATCTGGCTGTGTATACTTTGTCGACCTGGCTCTATCTGTACACCCATCTATCCATTACTGCATATCTATTTATCTATCTGGATCTAGATAAACATCTGCCTTTTGAGGGGGGACTACAGCACTTGAAGGAGGTAGAAGACACAATGATTCTTTATCCCTCATATATATCTAAAAATAAGAAATCTATAACCAAATGCCATTCTGTACCCAAGAACATCAATACTAATTTTATACTGTAATCTAATATCCAGTCCTCAGTACAATTCCCCACTTGTCCCCAAAATATCTCTTACAGTTTCCCCTTAAGCAAGAAGCCCTCAAAATCCATACACTGCATTTGACTGTCACAGCTTTTCTGTCTCTTTTATTTTATTTTTTTTTAAGATTTTTGATTTATTTATTTGACAGAGATCACGAGTAGGCAGAGAGGCAGGCAGAGTGGGGGTGGGGGGAAGCAGGCTCCCCGCTGAGCAGGGAGCCCGATGCAGGGCTCAATCCCAGGACCCTGAGATCATGACCTGAGCCAAAGGCAGAGGCTTAACCCACTGATCCACCTAGGTACCCCACTTCTGTCTCTTTTAATCTAAACTGTCTCTCACGCACAGGCCTTTCCTGACTTTTGGAAATCCATGGCCTCTGTCTCGTAGAATGTGCCACATTTTGAAATTTCTTATTGTTTCCTTCCAGTATAACTTAACTTTTTCGTCTACCCCTTTTATTTTCCATGAACGAGCTGGCATAGACTATAGATCTTCCTAAAATGATCAAGTAGGGCTTAATTCTTTCCCTTTTAATACCAAGTTTCAAGTAAGGAATTGGAGTAAGTGTCACATTCAGTGTTGGCATCTGAGTCTTTCTCTCTCTCTCCGTATTCACTAAGCATTTGTGGATTTTTAAATTCACGCCTTCTGTTAGAACACATACCTTCATTTTGGTTTTGATGCTTGGATTGTCCTAATTTGGCAAATGGGAGCCCCTTCAAGCCAATTCCTGTGCCTTAAAAAAACAAAACAAAACAAAAAAACCCATCTCCCTCATTTTCTCCTAACGTATATTATGAAAATTTTAAGCCTCTGGAAAATTTGAAAGATTTTTCCGGTAAACACTCATTACATAGCACCTGGATTCTACCACTCCCATTTTACTGTATGTGCCTAACCACATATTTATCCCTCCATCTACTTCTCCATTCACCCGTGAATTCATCTAGGGATCATGTGAGAATCCAGTTTTGTGTGTTCCCAGGTGACTGTCCAGTTGTGTTATATCATTTACTCCCTATTTCTCCGAGGATGAGATTCCTTCTTTAATAGCATCGGCTTTCCATTTGTAGTGGGTCTATTTCTGGTCTTTTAATCCCATTCCATCAATGTATCTGTCACATTATGTGTCAATACCATGTTATTTTTTTTTTAAGATTTTATTTATTTATTTGACAGACGGAGATCACAGTAGGCAGAAAGGCAGGCAGAGAGAGGGGGGGAAGCAGGCTCCCTGCTGAGCAGAGAGCCCGATGTGAGTTTCGATCCCAGGATCCTGAGATCATGACCTGAGCCGAAGGCAGAGGCTTAACCCACTGAGCCACTCAGGCACCCCAATACCATGTTATTTTAATTTCAGAGGCTTTCCTACATGTTTTTACATCTAAGAAAACTAATTCCTCTTGTTATTACTCTAAGGTTTTGGTGTTTTTCTGGATGCTCTTGCTTGTTTCCATATGAACTTTAAGTTCAAGTTGTCGTTTTCCAGAAAAAAGAAAAATGCTAGTATTTTTACTGTGATAGCCTGTTTTTATTACCTTTGGATGGAGTAAGTTGTCTTACCTGAGAAGAACATCTATGGGGATGATCACATTATTTTTATTATTAGAATTATTAATATTTAGAATTGTATTTATTTCCTAATATTGAACCATCCTTGAATTGTTGTAATAAAAAGTAGTCATATATACTGTTTTAAATGTGCTATTGGATCTGTTAACAAAATTCTATTTCGGATTTTTATATGGCCATGGATAAGGTTGAGGTTGCTCTGCAGATTTCTTTTTTGCATAATATTTGTGAGGTTTATGTATCAATATTATTTTCACTTTATGCAAAAAATTCAGAAGTTTGCATTCTTTTTTCTGTTATTTGGAACAGTTTAAAGGGCATTGGGATTATCTGATTTTCAAAGCAACAGTAGACAACATCCAGGCCTGGAAATTTTATGGAGTTGCCTCTTTTGTAACTTTCTCTTTCTGTTGCGAAAATTGATCTATATAAGCTACCCTCATTTGTGTCAATTTTGGTAAATGGCATTTTTCCTAGAAAATTGTCTTTTTCCTCTAGGCTTTAAAATGTCTTTGCATAGAATCCTACAAAAAGGTCTTAAGAATTTCTTCTGGGACGCCTGGGTGGCTCAGTGGGTTAAAGCCTCTGCCTTTGGCTCAGGTCATGATCCCAGGGTCCTGGAATCGAGTTCCACATTGGGCTCTCTGTTCAGCAGGGAGCTTGCTTCCCCCTCTCTCTCTACCTGCCTCTCTGCCTGCTTGTGATCTCTGTCAAATAAATAAATAAAATCTTTTAAAAAAAATTTCTTCTGTTTCTATAGCTATTTCTTCCTTCGTATTACAACCTTATTTTGTGTATTTGTTCTTTCTGCATATTTCTCATGGCTTAGTTGTCTGTCTGTTTAGCTTTTTTTTTGTTTAATTTTTTATATTTGTGTGCTTTTATTTTTTATGGAACTTACTAAGGTCTCCATTGTGACCTAATGTATTATTCTTTTTTTGTGAAAGTTTCATGTGAACTTGACAAGAAGGCAAATTCTCTGTTATTAATCAGGGTATACATTTTGATAGTTATACATCAGATCTACCATATTGATTAATGTTGTTTAGGAGTTCTATCCATCTTTGTCTTTTGTCCACTTCATCTTTCTTGGAGTGAGAGTGATGCACTAAAATCTCTCTTCATTAGTGGTTTCTGTGACTTTCACTCGCATCCCCTACAGTGTCTGCTTTATGGAGATTGCTGTGCGTTATTTGGTGCAGTGATATTCATGATGGTTACATCTTTATTTTGAATTGCAGCCTGTAACATTATCAAGTGTTCCGCTTTGTCTCCCTTAATTTCTTTGGCCTGAATTTTATTTAGCTTGTTTTTAGATCAGAGTACCTGTTTTCTTTTTGCCTGACACTCTTTTTTTTTTTTTTTTTTTTGCCCCAATCCTTTATGTTTAGCTTTCTTGAGTCACTTACTTTCAAGTCTGTTTGTAAGCTGATCTGAACATCTTTTTCCTCTAGTATGTAAGTACTATAGACTGAATGCTTGTGTTCCCTCAAAATCCACATGTTGAAACTTAATTCCAGATGTGATGGTACTGGGGGGTGGGCTTTGGAAGATGATCTGGGTGGATCTCTTGTGAATTGCATCAGTGTCTTTATAAAGGAAACCCCTGAGAGTTTCCTCACCTTTTCAGCCGTGTGAGGATATAATGAGAAGATGGCCATCTATGAACCAGGAAAGCCTTACCAGACACTGAATCTGCTGGTGCATTGATTTTGGACGTCCCAGCCTCTAGAACTGTGAGAAATAAATTTCTGTTGTTTAAAAGGCACCCAGTCTCTGGAATTCAGGTTATAGCAACCTGAACAGATGAAGATAGAAATACTTGTAATCAATCATTAATTTCACTTGTCGACTGAGCTAAAGGATGCCCAGTGAGCTGGTAAAACATTATTTCTAGATGTGCCTGTGCAGGTGTTTCCAGAGAGATTAGTATTTGAGTCAGTAGACTGAGTAAAGGAGCTGCCCTCCCCAGTGCAGGGAGACAGCATCTGATGCATTAAGGGCCTAAAAAGAACAAAATGATGGACGAAGGGCAAATTTTCTCTCTGCTTAAACTGAGACATCCATCCTCTCCTGCCTTCATACATCAAAGCTCCAGTTCTTGGGCCTTTGGGCCTAGACTGGAACTTAAAACATTAGCTCCCAGGGCACCTGGGTGGCTCAGTCACTAAGCGTCTGCCTTCGGCTTAGGTCATAATCCCGGGCTCCTGGGATCGAGCCCTGCATTGGGCTTCCTGCTCCATGGGAGGCCTGCTTCTCCCTCTCCCACTCCCCCTGCTTGTGTTCGCCTCTCTTGCTGTGTCTCTCTCTGTCAAATAAATAAAATAAAATAAAATAAAATAAAATAAAATAAAATAAAATAAAATAAAATAAAAATTGGCTCCATTGGTTCTCAGGATGTGGGGTTCAGACTGGAACTACACCACTGACTTTCCTGGGCCCCCACCCTGCAGATGACAGATTGTCACAGGACTCCTCAGCCTCCAAGATCATATGAGCCTATCCCTTATAATAAATCTTTTTCTATATATCTACATATACGCTATTAAGTCAGTTTCTCTGGAGAAGCCTGAGTAATACAATGAGTCAAGCCCATCTACCTTTACTGATAGGATTTCTGTTTAGACTCAGTTCTGTCTTATTTTATGTTACATTTATTATGTATCTTTTGGTATGGACTCTATTTTATTACTTAAACTTTTCTGTTTCGTTTCGTGTTTATGTGTCTTTTGGTGTTTAGAAAGGATTGTGATTTTATTTTAGTGGTTTTGTCCACACTAATGCCTTCATTTAGAGCCCTGACTCCCCCTCTCTTTCCTTGTGCTTTCTACTATTTGGGTATTAACTTTAAATGGTATTCATTCGCTATGCAGCAATGATGAACTAATTCCACTTTGCTTTTCCTCTCTTCTTTCCCCTTTTTAGTTATATAATTTCATCGTTCTCAGAACAGATGATGTTTGCATACTGTTCTCCCACACTTGTGGAAATCTAAGTTTTAGTCACAGATCTGTGGTTGAATAATCCAATGACTGAAATCAGTCTTTTGACCAGTGTTTCTCTCATCATCTCTGGGTTGGATGAAGCTCTTCCTCTGGTAGATTCCTCAGGAAAGACTCATGAATACAAGATTGTGTGAATTTTTGCATATGCAGAACTATTTTTCTGCGTCTTAATAGTGAAGAACCGATGACTGGATATAAAATTCCTTCTTTCCATGATTTTATATACTTGAGTTTCTTGAATGTGTTACTCTTTTTTTTTTTTTTAAGATTTTATTTATTTGACAGAGAGAGAGATCAAGTAGGCAGAGAGGCAGGCAGAGAGAGAGAGAAGCAGGCTCCCTGCTGAGCAGAGAGCCCGATGTGGGACTCGATCCCAGGACCCTGGGATCATGACCTGAGCTGAAGGCATAGGCTTTAACCCACTGAGCCACTCAGGTGCCCCAGTTTTATATGTTCTTATTGAGAAATTCCATGCCAAGATTATTTTGTTTTTCCTTGCTCTCTGTGTCTGAAAGCTCAGAAGACATTTTCTTTAACTTGAACGTCTAATATTTTCATTAAGATAGGACTTGGTGTCCACTGTTCTGGGTCAATTTCCCCAGGCAAACAGGGAGGCTTTTTGATATATAAACTTATGTCATATTTTATTTCAGGAAGTTTTCTTGAATTAGAGTTTTAATGGAGAGTTCTATTCATTGTTTTCTTTTTTTAGTTCAAAAACCCCAATTACATACATATTGGTCTTTGTTTATGTTCTCTATCTACCACTTTCTCTCTGATCCTTATAACTCTTTCCTTTGGTTTTATTTTCTTTTCTCTCTTCGTTTCCATCCACTTGGTTGCATCTGTTTTTTCCTGGATACATCATTTCTCTGTGATTTTAACTCTTTTTTCCATGTATTTCCTGAGTTTAGCCAGTTTCCATTTTCTGTCTTCCTGTTATTTATACAATTCCTTTTCCTAGTTTTGAAGTTGTTTAAAAAATGTTGATCTTTAATACCTAGAATTTCTTGTTGAATTATATTTAGCTTCTGCTGGAGTGTTGTGTTACAGTTTTCTTCCGGGTCATGTATTTGTGTGTGTGTGTGTGTGTGTGTGTGTGTGTGTATTGGCTTAAAAGTTCTGATTCTCATTTTCTAATTTCCTTTTAAACTTAGTGTGGATTCTGTGGGTTTTAAAAAATGTTTCTTGTTATTTCTTTAGGTTGGACCTTCCTACCAGGTAAGCATAAAGAGAGGATGGAGGAGTTTGAGTGTCTTGTTGGATTCTGGGTTTGAAGTTTCCCTTCCTTTGTGGCTACAGATAAAGCCAAATTCTTTAATAAATCTTTAGTAAATCTTTAATAAATCGGGTCTTTTTTATCTGACTTAGACTGAGTCTTCGACAGTATCTTGCTTAAGTATCTTGGGTTATTTTTTTCTTCCTTTTCACTACCACAAAGCCAAGTTATACTCTCCTTTTAAGACTCTTTCCTCTTCCTGGAAGCCGTCACTTAAGGCTGCCACTTGCGGATGCCGCACTTCATGGATCTCTCCTTTTGACTTTCCATTGCTAATATTTAATGTGCCAGGACTCAGACCCATTCTTAGTGGTGCTTCCTTACTCGGGATGGAGAAATACCTCTCTTTCTGGGAGTGAGATCTGGTTGGTGTCATCTGGGTTCTATCAGTCTCGGACCTTGCTGCCCTGGTCTCTGTTCCATGCGGACTGTGCCTGGAATTATACTCTGCTGTGGACTCAGATTCAACTCTACGGGGCGCAGATGTTGGTTTTCCCACTTACAAATAAACTGAAACTTCCCGTATTTTCTGACTCGTGGTTATGCCATGGACGTGGGCGAAGAGTAATTTTATCCGCTCTTCTTTTTTGTTCTGCAAAGTTTTTAGGAGAATGTATAGACAAATTGGAATTCGAGCAGCAGTTCTTATCCTTGGGAATCCTGAAGGGCAAATGCAAGCTTTGAAGATTATTGATAAATGTCATGAGTGGTTCTAATTGGCTGATAATTGCCAGTTCAAATATTTTCATTCTTGCAAAGGAAGCATGAGATCATTCATTTGTCTATTCAACTGATATTGGTAGAGCAACTGTTACGTGCTTGGTACTGGGAAAATTCTGACCCAACACCTGCCCTTGCTAAGGTCCTGAGAGGTAGCTAGTGCAGACATCACCATACTCATTTCATACATGAGGTGATTCTCCCTCATCAGTCCTCCAGGGGGCAGAGGGAGAGAGAGAATCCTAAGCAGACTCCAGGCCCAGTGTGGAGCCTGACTCAGGGCTTGATCTCAGGCCCTGAGATCATGACCTGAGCAGAAACCAAGAGCCAGATGCTCCACCAACTAACTCTCCCAGGTGCCCCTCCTCTCTTTCTTAATTATGTATGCCTCAGGGCCATTGCACCTGCCATTACCCATCTGTTGGGAACATTCCATCACTGGCTTCTTTTGTATCCTTAATATCTTAAGACTTAAATATCATCTCTTCAGCATCTAAGATTTTTTCCATCCTTACCGCCATTATTCTGTTACTCTACATTATTCAGTTCCTTTGTAGCTCTTATCACAATTTATATTTAGATACTTATTTTTTGGTCATTTGCTGATGTATTTTCTGTCTCTCCACTAGATCGTAAATCCCCAGAGGGCAAGGATTGGGAATATGTTCAATTACATCTCCCTACCTCGTAACTTTCAAAGTGCTGGGAACATGGTAGGACTGCAATAAATATTTGTCAAACGAGTGATGCCCAGAGAGAGTAGGCAGTTAGCTCAAGGTCACACAGCAGGTTAATGGAGGAGCCAGAATTAGAGTCCTGGTCTCTCCAAGCTAAGCGTTCTGTTCATTAGCAACTTGCCTCTGTGGAGGGCGTGCTGTCTTCTCTCTGGGAGTAAGAGACAGATGTTCTCTATTTTTGCCTCAATTAACCTTCTAAAAAATCTTCATACTCCTAGGATGAATGTGGGGGAAATTTTTTAATTTTTAAAAATTAAAAAAATTTAATTAAACTTCAGGCCCCAGTGTTCCAAAGTCAGCCATCAAGACCAAATGCCTGTGCTCCGCCAAGCAGCCCAGGGTCTGACCAGAAGGGCTGGGGGGACAGAGATTGTAGACACTGAACCATTTCAAAGTCAGTAGGCTTGCATTGAGCATTCACTAGGTGCTGGACCCTGGGGATTCAAAGATGGACAGTCAGACATTTCCCCGCCTGCTGGTGGCTCCCAGGGTCTGAGTCCCTTCCAGAGCAGGGTGTGAAGTGTTATGAATTGGGAGGGACAGGAGCCGCCCAGAGGAGATGCAGAATCCATTCTTAGGGCAGAGGGAAGGTGGATTCCAGGAGGAGGGTCTTGAAGGAGGAAAAGGAGTTAACCAGGTGAAAGACAGAGGCAGGTGAGCGTCACAGGCAAAGGACTCACGGCCCAGACGCAGGAGGGAATGGAGCGCCTGAGATGATTTCCAGAGCCTCAATATGAAACCTGGCGAGCTGGCGTTGTGGTGAGATGAGAAGAGGAGGCTGGGCCCAGGTCACAGAGAGACTTGGAGGTGGGCGCCACGGAAGAGTGTTGCGGTGTGGGCAGGCAAGACCTGCTGCAGAAAGGACCTCACTGGTGAGCTTGTACAACCCCAGCTCTGCACAGGAGCCTGCTCAAGGTTGCACACCTCTGGGGACGGGCAGCTCCTCTCTCCTTGACAGCCTGGCTTGCTCTGACCAGGGGAGAATTCTTCCTTATAGAGAGCTAAAAGCTGCTTCCCTATGTTCTCCACTCAGCACAGCTCGGCCTTTTCCTCTCTTAGCTAACATCCCCAAGTCCCTTGACTAGGACGACCCCGTAAGATACCCATGATGCCGGAAGTCATTGACAAATCTGAAAGAAGTTTCTCTGGGGAGCTGAAGACGACCACACAATGCTGCTCATACCCCCAAGGACTGCGGTGGAGACGGCCACAGGTTGCTCTCCAGCAAGGACCCTGACAGATAAGCACACTCGGGGCAAGATGTTGGGGCCCGTGTGGTAGTAGCGGCTTCCACGCAGAGGGCAGAATAAAACTGCCCTGGTGTCTCCCACTCCCGGGTTCTACTCATCTGTATCCCTCTCCCCGCTTTTTTGACCTTGACCCTAAGCTTGTGCTTTGCACCCCTTTAATCACCTCCAGGGGACCCCAGTTCCTGGCTCTTGGTTGATGGGGAGAACCCAGTTTCTAGCTCCAGACCCTCTTCCCAGGGGCCGTCTCCGGGTCCCAACCCTGGGTCCTCACTTCCTCTTAAACAGGTCTGCTTAGCTGAGCCCTGCGTGGCACCGTGTTATTAAGCAAATTCCACCAAAAGGAAGTATCTGCTGCCAAGCACATTTCACAAGGGAAAAGGGAATTTTCATCTATCAAAAGCGCGTTTATTTCAAGGGGGCCTATCACTCACTGAAATTCACAAGAGAAAGAGAGTCCCAGGAAAATCAAGGGCATTTGCATTACAATCCACCTCAATGCCCAAAAATATCCCGCTGAACATGCAGAATTTCAAGGAAAAGACTGTGTTTTGCTTATTTGCGGGAAAGAAATGAATGTTCAAGAGAAGGGGGGAGCTGAGGTTTAACATCTCAGACATGCAAGGGGAAGTGTTCGGTGAATTGTGACCGAAGGATCACCTCTGACCTTACAAATTTTGGAACAGGCCCTGGCAGGGATGGCAAAACAGTGGGAGAGGCACTGCACCGCGGAAGGTTCCTTGGGATGGATCAAAAGGGTTTGCGGCTGGATGATCTTGACCTTTCAGTGCCTCTTGTTCCTTGTCTCTGAATGGAGGCGATGGTAACCGGTCATCCTAAGAACTCGAAGTGCGCCCTGCAGACTGGTCTCTCAAATCTCCCTGATGGCTGAGGAGAGGGAGCAAGAACTTGACCCACACAGCTGCCTCCCCCCACAGCGGTCCTGGTGAACTAGAAATGCGTCTCGAGTTTTGCACTTAAGGCTAAAAATTAATGCGATTTGCACCCCACTTCGTACTATTTTGTGTTTATAACATGGAAGTGCTTAAAATGGTTCCCAACGAGGGGGAAAACCAAAAATCAACCACAAAGACTTCCTAGCTGGCTCACAGGTGAATGGGGGAGTCACTTTCCATAACAACAGTGACTGCTGGGGTGCCTGGGTGGCTCAGCCCCTTAAGGTTAAACAGTCAGGCATCTGCCTTTGGCTCAGGTCTTGATCTCAGGGTCCCGTCAGCGGAGAGTCTGCTTCTCCCTCTCTCTCTGCCCCTCCCCCCACCCCCTGCTTGCATGTGTGCCCTTTCTCTCTCAAATAAATAAATGAATCTTCAAAACAAAACAAAACAAAAAAACAGTAACTGCTGGTTAATAGACACTTCTTTGCCAGTTATCATGCTAAGAGCTTGCTGCCTCTTCTGTAACTTGCACCCAAAGTCATCTGGGTAGAAAGTGGCAAAGTAGGACTCCTGGTCAAGCCTGGATGACTTTAAAACCCAAGCATGGGAACAGTGCCCTCCACAGCCTGAGTCTGGCACTGCCGGGGAAAGGGGCAGCCAGGAAGTGTGATGACGTCCCAGCAGGTTAGACTCCAGACCAGATTTCTTCTCTTAGTTAGAGTATTTTAAGAATCCTGACTCGGGGGGCGCCTGGGTGGCTCAGTGGGTTAAGCCTCTGCCTTTGGCTCAGGTCACGATCTCAGGGTCCTGGGATCAAGCCCCGCATCAGGCTCTCTGCTCAGTGGGAAGCCTGCTTCCTCCTCCTCTCTCTGCCTGTCTCTCTGCCTACTTATGATCTCTGTCTGTCAAATAAATAAATAAAATCTTTAAAAAAAAAAAAAAAAGAATCCTGACTCGGGTGAATATGTGCATTCAACGATTTTTAATTTTACTTCCGTAAGCCCCATTAGTGATTTGCAAGGGAAGAGTCTCAGAAAGTAGTAGAAAGGTGCATGGTACAGTCAGGGTTCTCAAGATGACCTTAGAAGATTCTCAGGAGCACCTGGCTGGCTCAGTGAGTAAAGGGAGTAGATCTGATCCCGGGGTCATGAGTTCAAGCCCCACATTGGGTATAGCGATTACTTAAATAAATACACTTTTTTTTTTAAAAGAAAATTCTCGATGACGGCCTCATCCTGTTGAGAGAACAGACCACTCGCTTTGTTGGCCCTTTTTTCTTCTATCTCAGGGCAATGCTCAGCAGAGCACGCTTCCACTGAGGAACTCCCACTGGTGCTGAGGACCTGGGAGGGTCTCTAAGTTTCCATGAATGCCGTCATTTTCGATTATATTCTTCCCCATCATCAACTTTCTCATCTAGTTCTCAGACTTGTCTTGAGCAGTAGATTATTTGTTTGCATTGCAGTTGTCTGAGAGGGACCAGCCCCCCCCCCCAAAAAAAATCTGCTGGATATTTATAGAAATTAAATATCTGCGAACCACATTTCCAAGGGCTTTATCCCCTCTCCCTTTATTCTGAAGTCTGTCCGTAGAACAAACTAAGACTGTAGGAGGCAGTTTTCATTCACTTTGTCTTCCAGTATCTGAAGCTCTTCCGGTCTGTAACTGGTGTCTGGAGTACGTCGGATGGGCAGCGGGTTTATTCTCCCCATGAGGAGTCCCCCACCCCTCGGCAAATCCCTTACTGGCCTCTCAGAAAGTGCCGCTGGCTTTTGGGGCCCTTGTGGCCATCAGAAGTCAGCCCATGTCCAAGCCCACTTTCTGCCACCTGCCAACAGCCAGACCTGTGGCCCGTGGACCCTAAGTGGGCCACGGAGTCTGCCGCCTCCTCCTCGTGCTCCAGCATCAGAGTGTGGAGGAGCAGGGTGGAGACTTCCTCCTACTCCTCCTTCTTAGACCTCATGCCTGTGGTTCCGTGGGCTGAGAGGAGAATGGGAGATGGGCGAACGCTCTTTTCGCTTAGTTATTTTGGCTTGGTCCTGTCTCAGTTGGCTGTTCAACTTCTCCAGCTAGCCCTGCTGAAGGTCAGTGCCTTTCCGGGCAGCAGGTGCACACAGCACCCCAGATGCTTCAGATGCAGCCCCAGGGCGATCCCTTTGGCTCCCTCAGCTCCCGCACCCCCACCCCACAACCTCCTGTGTCTGCCGGGGTCCCTTGGCATCAGGTGGATCTTTTGACTGGGGTCCTGGCAAGATGGCAAGACCCTGGCCAGCATCTACCTGGTCTAGAAATTTTGCTCTCTCTCTCTCCACCCTACCTTCTCTTCTCTTCTTCCTGCTCAAACAGGACCAAAGGGCAGATGAACAAGTCTTCTGCTGAGTAAATACCAACCGGGGGCATGAGGTACCTGTCTTTTTGCTTACACCCTCAATCTCTAGGAGCGAATTTCTTGAAGCCTTTCTGCATCACCTGCCTTACGGAGGAAAGAGTGGCACCCTGTTCTCCCCCAGATGGTGGGCAGAGATAGGAAACACGCTGTCCTTCCTGTAGATAGTTCACCAATCGCCTCTCCCTCCAGCTTCCGTGTCTGCTTAGGTGTGGGCGGGGCAGAGCCTACTCGGCCGCCTCTCAAATAGCCCCCGACTGGGGTGCCGCGCCCCAGTTGTTCCCGGCTCTTTAGAATCCGGAGTGCTTCATCCTCACTTCGGGGCCCTAACTGCACTCCCCATCCTGTTTTACATAGCTGGAGGGTTTCCATCTTCAGGAGGCAGAGGCCGCCTCTTGCCGGAAGATGATGAGTGGCAAGAACTCACTTTCCCAGCCTCCCTTGCAGCTGGGGTAGAGGTATGCTACCCAGCTTCTGACGTTCACCTGCATAACCCCGGACTTGGAGTTAGAAAGCAGCAATATAAAAATCAGAGACTTGGCAGAAATTCCATGTGGCAAATGGCAGCGGCCACCAGAGCGATACCCAGTGTCTCGCGGCACAGTGACAGGAGCGCAGGGATCCCATGTCACTGGGGTCCGTTGTACAAGCCACAGAGTCTGCGCGGCCGCCATGTTGGTTATGTCTTCACGGACGCCTTCTGACTTGGGGTGCTGCTCTGGGCTGCACGCCCTCTGGGCCGCCTCAGATTCTGTGGGTGGACCCAGTATTCTCTCAGTCGGTTCTTCAATCTAGCACCCCTCCCCCACCACAGCTTAAACAAATGTGTAGCAGTGTAGTTAAGAGGGCTTTCAAAGTTACTTCCTGTTCCATTATATATTTGTCAAAAAAGATGATGAATCAAATGATGCTATTTTGGGCAAAAGTTGCTTTAAAAAAAAAAAAAGCCTCACCAACACACTCAAAAACTTGAGTGGAAAACACTTCTAGGCAAAATACCGTTCGTGGCTGAAACAGTAGCTGTTGCTGACCTCATATTGCAGTGGCTTTGATTAGTGCTCTCCTGCTTAAGATTTCACCGCTGTGGAATTGATCCCACCTTCACAAATACCCTCGGGTTTTTGTTTTTTTTTTTCCCTAGTTGACGTTGTCCTTGATTAAAAAATAATTTTAAGTAATACTGAAAAAATTTCACCAGGTTTTTTTTAACCATCCAGAAATTTTATTCAGGACCATTAAAAATAAAGCAATTAAAAATGAATAAAACGGCCAAATTATTAACACCCAAGAGTATACCCAAGTGTAAAGTAAATAAATATTAATTTCTGAAGGTTTGACTGAGCACCTGCTCTGATGTGAGGCTGAGTATTCATTGTTTCATCTAATACTTACAATAACCCTATGAAGCCAGCATTAGCATTCCCATTTCATAGGTAAGGAAATGGAGGCTGGCCAGATTAAATCATTTCAGTGTTTCAGCCAGTCTTTGTTATATTGATGACATCATTCTGTAACCGCACCTTCTCCAGGTTCTCTTAGACCTAAAAAAAAGACTTAATTTTATCTACAGTAAAGGGCATTGAATCTCTCCTTTCTATGCTTCCCGAAGTGCGTTCGTCACGGTTCCACTGCAGAGAATCAAATCCTTTGTAGCCAGTTGTAAACAGAAAGAGCTTTGTTGCACAGTTAATGGAGAAATGAAGCCTAGCACAGGTGTGGAGAAACAGCTCCTAGAGCCACATGGCAGAACTGGGCCACCAAGGGAGCTGCTGCTCCTGTCACCACAGGAAGCACACTGGGTTCAGAAACATGCTGGCTCTGCTCCCAGCAGAAGGCCACCTCTGCCACGTCCTGAAGCTGCGCTAGACCTATCTCACCTCTGCTCAAATCTGCAAGGCAAATGGATGCCCGACACCTGCTCCTTTTCACACTGAACTTGGTTCCTAAGTCAAGTCTAGAGCAATACAATAAAGACAAGATCAGTATTAACTCATGGTCAGCTTAACATAGATACAGATCGTTATGTACTGACAAAGTTATAGATATGTGTATTACATGCATTAGGAAACAGCCATATGTTTCCTTGATCTGTCAACTGAGAAGGTCCAGAGGCAGTGATATCCTCAGAGCAGTGAGCACACCTCACACCCAGAACTCCCACTCCTACCTGTCAGGCTGGGGAGTCGTGGACATAGAAACTGGGTGTGGGGGACACCACTGAAGCAGTGACGGAGAGAACCCAGGGAACCACAGCTCTTTAGATTGGGCGAGGGGAGGAAGAGCATAAAAGGAGCCTCAAAAGAAACGGAGGAAAACCAAGAGGGAACAGAGTCACAGACATAGGGAATCTTTCTAGAAGGATCAAGTGGCCCCCCCCAGAGCAGATGCTGCTCAGAGGGTCTGAAGAGTGGACATGGCAGGTGACCTTGATGTGTCAAGGTCAGTGGGATCTTAGTGAGATTCCGATGGCAGAGAATGAAAAAACACTCCAGGCTAAGGAGACATGATCAGGAAAAAAAGGGGGGCCAATGAAGAATGAGCCATGTTAAGGGAACGAGGGAGAGAGAGAGGCAGTCTTTGGAATTTCCAGTTCTAGGAATTCCTGCTATACTCCATAGACATTAAGGAACCAAGGCAGGGTGTTGAGTAAGAGGAGTGTAATTAAGAGACGACAAAAAATTTTTTTTTCCCCCCAAAGATGACTGCATGCATGGGTCCTTTCTGGGAATACCGAGATTCAGGCAGATTTCTCTAAAGTGTAGTATTTCAAGATTTAGGACCCAGTGCCTCTGTGTTGGTCCTTGTTAGGACTGAAGGGGAAAGAATTCATTTCGTGTGATTACACGGAACCACGCCACTTCCTGGTGCACCTACACTTGAGACTTGGGGAGATGGGATGTGGAAGATATGGGGACTAGTAATTCTGATGAGGATTTAATTAAGAACTCAATTTTCCCAGACTTCCAATACTGACTGCCTGATGTTTCTTTAATAGGAACTGTTGATATGTTCTAATTATGGTGGGTTATTTATGGGATCAGGTCTCATCTCTCCGCTCAATTATGTTTTGTTTGGGAAATTTGCGTACTTTTATGAGTCTGGTTCTTAATTGAGTCTATTGTCTTCCCCAAAGATGCACTTAGTCTGGGGACGTATTCGTTTGTGGCTTTTCCTCTGCCAGAGATCCCGACACTTCTTGCCTTTCTCCTCATTGATAAACTCCGAAGCCGGAGGGAAGGAGGCTCCCTCCTTCCCGATTCTTGGCATCACCTATGGTCCTGGCCCGTGGCTTGGCTTTGCAGACGCAGCATATAGCCCTTCCTTTATATTTTGGGGACAGGATACTTGAAAACTGTGGCTGGGTATCGGATATCTTTGAAATTCCGAGAAAACTGAAACTTTCAGGTGCCTGGCATCCAGAGACCATTTGACATTCTGAACTAGAGCATATTTATGGATGTTTCTTTATGGAGGAGAGATTTCTGATTTACTATCCTGGAGTGGTTCTCCACTGTGGGTAAATCGCCATTAGGTCTTGGAAGACTGATAGTGCTATATTATTCTGGAGATCGGATTCCTTCTGGCATTGCAAGATGACTCTTTCCGTAACGATAAACATGCATCTACACTATTTTGAACGGCCACGTAGATATTCTGTGTTATGGATACATGATAATTTGTGTAACCAGTTTTCTATTGGTGGGTATCTAGGTGGTTTTCAACCTGTGATGAGTAACTTTGGACAGACATCATTGCACATGTTCAGCATTCTTTCTAAAAGATCGTTTCCTAGGGGCGTTTCCTAGGTGGCTCAGTCAGTGAAGCGTCTGCCTTGGGTTCAGGTTGTGATCCCAGGGTCCTGGGGTCCAGCCCCACATCAGGATCCCTGCTCAGGGGGAGTCTGCTTCTCCCTCTGCCTCTGCCTCCTGCTTCCCCTGCTTGTGCTTTCTCTCTCTCTCAAATAAATAAATAAATAAATAAAATCTTCATTAAAAAAAAAAAAGACCAATTCCTAGAAGGCAAATTGCAGAGTCCAAGGGCGAGTACTATGTTGAGACTTTTAAAGACTATAGATCACTAGTCCCAGCAGATGGGATTCCGACTGGAGCAGGTCTGAGTAGGGAAGTAGAAGCCTGGGCACAGGAACAGGACGTGTGAATGTATGAATGCTAGGAAGTATAGTTTCCATCTTCACTAATCTACTTTAAGACAAAACTGGTCATGATGAGATCAGGTCAGTGAGAGTCCCTTGTTCAGGCACAAACCTCCACTCCACCATGATTTTCAAGACAACATTATCCCACTTGTTTCCTTGCAAAGCAAGGAGCATACAGCTGGTGTGAAATAAATGCTTGTTGGCCTGTACTGAGTCAGCAGAGAAGTCTGTGAACTCCCTGTTCCTTTAAAGCCCTTTCAGCCTAGACTTTGTAGGATAAAAATGCAACAAAGGAGGAACTGGCGGCGGGCCCCGATTTATCATCGTTTTGTGACTACACGGAAGAATTTCATCCTCCAAACATCCTCTGTTTCTGGTCATTTCCATTTCTGATTTTGATTCTATGGCCTTTCAGACATGAAGGAAATACGTAATAGAGGGAAAATGTGAACTATTAGTGCAATCATTTATCATGTTCATTGAAGAGGGGTATTGATTCCCTGGAACGTTCACGAACCCAGGATGCTTCCGGCATCTAAAGATTGCTCTCCCATGATACACCCCTCTCTGTCTGCTCAGCAGGGTCATTCAAGCCCCGAGAGGCTCTCCATGGCACCGACGTGGGTATTTTCTGGGGACTGGGCAAAATCCTCCCCCTTGAGGGAGCTGCCCTTGCTCGTTTGTCTCCCAATCTGACCATAGCTTCCAGCTCTGTTGCCCGAGGAGTGCCCTCCATTAGGCCGGCGGCCATTGCTGCCCCTTTCTGAGCCCACTTCCCGACCCAGTCAGAACCTCACGAAGCCGTGTGCTGCCATTTTCTCTCCCACTGGTCTCAACCGATGGCCTCAACAAGAGGTCTGAATCCACCTTCTAGTGCTTCCGTAACAAATTACCACAAACTGAGTGGCTGAAAAGCACGGCCATTCATTATCTCACAGTTCTGTGGGCCAGATGTCCGCGCACAACACCCAGCTGGGTCTTCTGCTGAAGGGCTCACCTGGTGGGGGAGGGGCTGGGCTCTCACCGGGAAGCTCCAGGGCAGATTACGCTTCTAAGCCTATTCGGGTTGTTGTTGGCAGAATTCGGTTCCTTGTGGCTGTAGGACTGAGTCCCCGTCCCCCCTGCTGGCTGCCCACTGGGGCTGGGTCTTTGCTGCCAGAGGCTGCCTGCATTCCTTATAGCTACTTTCCGTGTGGTTCCCTCCAGAAGGCCCCCCAATCTCTCTCTTCTGCTGCTGCCTCTCTCCAAGCCCAGCCAGAGAGAGTTCTCGGTTTGTAAGCCCTCCTGTGGCTAGACTAGGCCGCCTGAATAACCTGGGATCACCTCCCTGCTTTAAAAGTCCCTTTTGCCATTATAACTGAACATGCTCACAGGTGCTAGTGAGGGGAGGGTGGCTATCTTGGGGATGGGGGTCACTTTGCCCTCTTTGAGGGAAGTGGCAGGAATCCAGTCTTCCTCACTGCTGTCTCCCCCGCAAGGTCTGGCAGGGGGCCTAGTGCTCCATCCTCTCAGAGTCACCCTTTCTCAGCGGCCTCTCTGCAGTCCAGGGTCCCGGCCAGTTTAAGGGGAAGTCGGATTCTGTGCAAATAAGGTCAATTATCCCTTTTTCCTGTATAGCCCTCTGAAATCGCTAAAGCAAGGGAGGTGAGAAAACAGGCCCGAAGGGGGCGAGTCACACGAGGAATGAGAGCCGCAACAGATCGTCAGGGCACCCTACAAGGGCCAGAAGTAGGTTTCAGGTCTCCAGGCCGCCAGGCCATCACTCCTTCAAAATCTGGAAAATTCCCTGCAACCAGAAGCCAAGTAGTTAAGGAACATATCTTCCAGTTTTCCAAGGAATCCCACGGGAGAAGCTGGCAAGCCAGCTGGAAGTTTGGCAGGCTGTCGCGGGCTCCAGCTGCTAAGAATCTGCAGCGGCAGGACTGCCCCGGAGTGAATGGCACACTCTGTCGCTGGCACAGCCTGAATGGAGACGCCAGCTTGGACAGAGCTTCCCTGCCTTTTCCAAGCTGACACATGGCTCCGACTTGGCCACGGTTCATCTCTGGGTAACAGTTTGAAGGAGAGGAGAGAAAGGAAGAGAAGCATAGAATGGCAGAGCCAAGAGACTATTTAGACATCATTTAATCCAAACCCTTCACCTGATTATAGAGATGGCACATTTGAAGCCCACGCTGATGGGGAGATTGCCCAAGTGAGCAGTGGACTCACGCCTGAGATCCAGGCAGTCTGCTTTCCAGAGCGGAATTCGGCTCTCAATGCCATGATATTTTGGTCCTTTCCATGCAGCCATCCTGTGGGCCGACCCGTACAACCTACAGCATTACGACTTACACTTGTGTACAGATGCAAGAACACACAGTCTTTGTCCGCCCACACATACATGCATCAGCAATCTTTTTTTTAAAGATTTATTTATTTAGAGAGAGAAAGAGAGCATGTGCTAGTGGCGGGGAGGGGCAGAGGGAGAGAGTTTCAAGCAGGCTCCATGCTCAGTGTGGACCCTGATGCGGGGTTCAATCCCATGACCCTGAGATCGTAACCTGAGCCAAAACCGAGTCAGATGTTTTAACCAACTGAGCCACCCAGGTGTCTCCACCAGCAATCTTGATAGAATTTCTGGTTGAGAGGCTGGACTCTGGGACCCAGTGATGTGGGTTCAAATCCCTGCAACGCTAACCTTGGGCAAGTTCCTTAACCTCTCTGTGCCTCAGTTTCCCCATTTATAAATGAGAAGAATAATAGCACCCATGTTTATAGGGTTGTTTTGTGGATTCACTGAAATACTGTATGTAAAGGGCTTAAAATGGTGTCTGGCATTTGAATGCTGAGAAATTGCTTGCTATTGTTATTTCTAGAAAGGTTACTGCCATGCCTGCCTGTTGTTCCCTTGGTTGGGAAATAATAACCTAATAAAAGTAATAATCCCATACAACAATATTCACAAGCTGAAATGCCTAGGAGGGCCAGGAATAGAAGTGCGCTGGGTATGAGAAACATCGTGTGACCCCCCCCCCCCTCAAGTCTATTTGATTTTGCATTCTGAAAGAGATACATTTCTCCAGTATCAAAAAACAACAGTGCAAGCACAGTGAAAAAAAGTGCCTATGTCTTGGCCTCAGTGACAGAGACAAGAGGGAGTGGGGGGGGGACAGTGGGGGGCAGTGGCGGGCACTGGCCCTGTCTAAAGGGATAGTCACGACTCGGTTTCGGCTGATGGCTGCCACGTGGGAATTCAGATCTGCTGCTGTCAGATCTCTTGACTTTTTTTCAAGGGGAGCCAGAAATCTGCATTTTTAGTGTAAAATCTTCCAATTATTAAATGTTGGCTCAACTCTTTGCAAACATTGGATGAGCCAAACAAAACATCTGTGGACCAGACTCAGCTGCAGCTGCCAGGACTCAGTTTCTGCCCTGTATTTGTGTGCTGTTCTCGCCCTCTTACTTAATCCTATGGCGGCCACGTGAGCACCCCCGGGTGGCTCTCAGCGGCCCCCTCTGGGGTTGAGATCCAGAGGTCCAGTGGGTGGCCCCTCTCCACAGGTGACTCAGCTGGTTAAAGAGGAGCATCCGACGAGATCACAGACTGGACTTTCCGAAGAAAACTGCATCCCCGCTTCTAAGATTGGTCCTTTCCTTCTCTGGGCCCTTAGTTTTTTCATTAGCAAAACATAAAGACAACCTGAGTTTTCTCCCAGTGCTTTCTAAGGAGGATCGCCACTTCAGGCCACCCCTTATCAGAGTACCCTGGGGAGTACTTCATGGGAGGACATCTGCTGTTTGGTCCCCTTGCTTCCCTTCTATCGGGGGAACATTCCTTCTCGTCTCCATGTGTTTCTGGTGGAACCACTGATGGCGGTACGCAGGAAACCCCCACTGGCCAATCGTACTTCTTCATCGTCCAATAACTAATTAGTTCTGGGGGTGGGGGAGGTGACCCACGAAGGGTCTAGAGGGACCTTCTCTGGGATGGTCATGCAGGTGCCGGGAGACAGAAGCACTTTCTCTTTTGGGCTTGGGAAGCTGGGGCTGCTGGTGGCCAGGTCCCCACCCCAGCAGGAAGGCGTCTCGGGCCGGGAGAGAAAGAAGCCACGTGCGGAAAGGCAGAGACAAGATTCACTTGCAGAGGGACAGTTGGTGGTTCAGAACCCAGTCCTCAGTTCCAGATGACAAGACCCTGGTCCCTTCAGCCCTTCCTCGGCTTCAGTGGGCTACTCCCGATGCACCGAGCCATCGGAACCAGTCCATTCCTGGAGCAAGTTGGGTTTCTGTTCGTGGCAAACAAAAAGTTCAGACAATTGCATTGGAATCTAAGGTCCATGAGAACATAACTGTCCAAGAGCAGAGCTGTATCTATCTTTCTTTCTTTTTTTTTGTTTTTTTGTTTTTTTAAGATTTTGTTCATTTATTTGTCAGAGTGGTGGGGGGGCATGAGCAGGGAGAGAGGCAGAGGGAGAAGCAGGTTCCCCGCTGAGCAAGGAGCCGGATGCAGGACTCGATCCCAGGACCGTGGTATCATGACCAGAGCCAAAGGCAGACACTTACTGGACTGAGCCACTCGGGTGCCCCAAGGGGGTCATATCCATCTTGTTGACTACTGGACCCTCAGTGCTATGAACAGTACCTTGCCCTGGGCAGGTTCTTGGGAGATATTTGTTAAAACAAAATAGTACATGAGTCTTACCTCCTAGAATCCTTATACAGACCCTGCTAGGGAGGTATTGTTCTCTAAAGCGCTGTGATAAGGTAAGGGCCAAGTTCACCAGCTAGGCAGTGGTAGTGGCCAGGTTCTGATGTTACTCTTAAACCTGATAATTGGATCACTTCCCAGCCTGACAACCCCCTTCTGACCCGTTTCTTTGCGCCTCCCCCTCCATGCAGGGGAGCAGAGTGATCTTTCAAAGGCACAGACTTCATTTAACCCCCTCCTGCTGAAACCCTTTACTGGTATCTCCTGGTCTGCCAGTCAGTGGCTGGAAGCTGGAGCCCATTAAGACCCATGTCCCACCGCCCATGCCTTTCCCACTGCCTCCTGCTGCGTGGCCTTGTCCTTCAGCAGCACCCACTTTCCAGACGGAGTTTTCCCGCCTGGAGGGCTCCCCCCCAATCTCCCCGTCCAGTTCTGTGAATCTGTTCCAAGTTTCTGGCGAGTTTTTGGAGCCTCAGTTTTAAATCTTTTTCATATGCAAGTAGTTTATTCTCATTAAGAGAAATCCTATCTTCTGCTTGTTTAACTCTGTCAGTTAAATCCGTTAAGTTTATTTGTGTTTGCCCAGTGGTAATTTTTATTGAGAGAACATCTGACACCATCTGCAGGGGGGACGCTGAAGCAGCCCACGGAGTGCCCCGGCTCTGGGACTGATTTCTCCCAACATCACCACCACCCAGAGCCGCTCCTTCCACACACTGGAGGCTGACCACAGGGTTGCTCATCTCTGGGTCCTTTTGAGTTTTGAATTTGCATAGGAACAGCCTTGACTTTTGAGATTTCACACTGTGTGTGTGTGTGTGTGTGTGTGTGTGTGTGCTGTTGTTGGAGGGACTTTTAGAGAAGGGTAGCCCTCAAGGGCCCGGTTTAATAATTTGATGCAGGGTGTAATGAGCAGTTTCCTGCCTTCAAATGAAGGGGAGAGACCCACAAATGATCCTGTGCAATGTAATCCCGTCCTCCTCTGAGCCCCTGCTGCTCTTGGTACCTTTAAGAAGCCCCTGGCACCTTTTTCCTCGGGCCAGATCCGTCCGCCTTATTCCCCCTTCTAGGCTCTGGAAAGCCTTGAGTAAGGGCTGTGTATAATCCGTATACTCTCTAGTTTACCCAGTAAAGTGTGCTGAGTATAGTAACCTCTACTCATGTTGGATGAATAAATGAATGAATGAATGATTCCACAAAGGTCCTCCCCCGCACGCAGCCCCTGCCTTCCCAGACAGAATGTGTACTGTCAGAGACGACCACAAGTGAATGGCCCTAGGAGTTCCAGGCAGGCGATTATCATTGTTCCTGTTTTATAAATAAGCCTTTTTAAACATTTGTTTTCTTATCTTTCTTTTCTTTAAGGAAAAAAAAAATCCTCACCTAGTTAATCAAAAGTTTCCTGTGTTGGTTCTTTCAATGCAAATTGCATTTTCCAAATAATGTAGAACAAAAGATAACCACAATTACAAAACCAGGCAGCTCAGAAAGATAAACTGTAGATACCAAAGCAGAAAAGAAAACTTAACAGCAGAACTTTGTCAACTCCCCTCATTCCCACCCAGGGTTTTTAGCATCTCATTTTGATTTTAAAGACGCTTGTAATAGATTGGGCTCTTAATTCTAAGTAGGTTGTCTGGATAGGTAGTGAGCTCCCTGTCACTGGAGGTAGGCAAGTGGAGATTTGATGACTAACAGTACAGAAAATCGAACAGAAACTAAAATATAATGAAGAGTTGAATAATGTGCTCTAAGAACCCAAAAATGATAACTTCAACTCGACCACTGGGAGACAGAAACGAATAGCGTAAGATCTAAGCAGTCCTGAGGCTGAATCTTGACTCCAGGGATGACTAGGTGTGTGATCTTAAGTTACATAACTTTTCTGCTTAAATGAGATCTAACTTATACAGAACCGTGCTGGCACAGAGTTAAGTTAAAATATGGTAGCCTGCTTTATTTTTACGAGGAGAAAGTGGATGGTAGATTGCAAGATTGGCCCAGACTTCTCCCATAGCTGTTGCATACCCACCTGCAAAGTGATATTACCTCTCCTCCCTTCTAGAGGCAGAATGTCTGTCTCCGGGTGGGAACTGGGTGTGGTTATGTGATTTGCTTCCACTAATGGGGCTTTCGCCAATATTGGCCCAGCAGAGACTTGCAAAATATACTTGGGAACTCTGAAACTAGGGCCATGTGAGGGAGCCTGGCCTAGTCTACTGGATGGGCAGAGACAGGTGGCTGTTCCCTCTAGCCAATACCCATTCCAGACCCACCAACTGACAGCCAACCCACCAGCTGACTGCAGAATTATCTGGTTGGCTCACAGATTCATGAGCAATCATAAAATGGTGGTTGTTATGAACCACTAGGCCTTGGGATGGTTTGTTACCCAGCAGAAGCTCACTGTTACAAGTAGATTGGAAAGTTATTTTGCCATTTAATAATGAGGAAATGAAATTTGCTTTTCAGAAACTCACTCGATAGGTGACTTTGTCATAATGCAGATATATTTCCTAATGCAAGGGCCATCCAAGTGGATAGAACTGTCAGAACATAGTTCAATTATTTGTCAGGCTTTTAGCCAATGTAATCTACAGAAATGCGTGTTATGCCTAGAACAATGAATTTTGATGCTTGGGCTGCTAAATGCAACTTATTGCAATGGTTGTATTCCAGGGAAACCCACTGGTCCTCCCGGCTAGCAGGGTGGCTCGGGGCATCACTGGTGTTCTTCCTCTAGGATCGACTATCTGTGATCCCCGGGGAAAAGCAGAGAAATAGTCGAACATTATTTAGAGCCCGCTTTAATATTACCTAAAAAGCGCCATTCACAGGCTTTGATGTCTTAGCTTGGTAGAAATAACACTTCCCTCATCAAAAAAGTTGTTTGATCCCTGAATTCCATTTTTTTTCTTTTAGATATTAACTCAGAGCATTTCAGTCTTCCCTGGGGATGAAGCGATGAAAGCGCATAGTTGATTTAGTGAATACAGTTATTTAACATCATTATTACCACAGACCTGCAAGGGGGCACTATCCTTTTCCTGTTGATAATGCCACGATTCCTGCCACCACCCCCACGGTCCCCACGCAGCCCCCAGCTGGTTCTCATGCCATCTCACACAAGATCGTGGTAGCTCTTCTTCTGCCCCCCTCTTTTCTGCCCTTCCAGACCCCAGGTCTCCATGCCACTGGAGTCATCTTTTTCAAGTGCCAATTGTATGTGATTCCCTGGCTCCGAGATCTGCAGTAGCTCTCCATTGCCTAGGTCCCTGGGAAGTCCACCCAAGATCAAAGTGCTGGCAGAGTTGGTTCCTTCTGAGGGCAAGGAGGGGGCGTGTTCTGTCATTTCTCCTAGCTTCCCAGAGCTTTGGGCCATCCTCGCCTGATAGATGGCATTCTCCCCTGTGTCTTCACCTTGCTCTCTGTGTGTGTCTATCTCTGTGGCCAAATTTTCCCTTTTCACGAGGGTACCGGCCATACTGAAGGAGGGCCAGCTCTCACGACTTCTTAACCGCATCATCTTTTCTTTTTTTCTTTTAAGATTTTATTTATTTATTTGACAGAAGAGAGAGAGATCACAAGTAGGCAGGGAGGCAGGCAGAGATAAAGGGAGAAGGAGACTCCCCATTGAGCAGAGAGCCTGATGCGGGGCTCGATCTCAGGACCCTGAGATCATGACCTGAGCCGAAGGCAGAGGCTTAACCCACTGAGCCACCTAGGCGCCCCTAACTGGATCATCTTCAAACACCTTATTTCCAAAGGAGGTCACGTGTACAGTTACGGGGGTTAGGACTTCAACATCTTTTAAGTGGACTCACTCAGCCCGTAACACCTGATTTGGAAGGCCTTTCATGGGCTGTGCCACACTCCCTATCCTGGGAAGTCGCAGTTCTGGCTATGACACTGCTCGTGGTTATGTCTGAGTTCCCATTTCTCTTCTGCCACCTCCCAGGTCGCTTATGTGCTCTATGCCTCAATTTCTTCATCTTTAAAATGGGGATAATACCAGTACTTATTTCCAGCAGATCGTAGGGAGCGTTAAACGAATTCAAACAAGTAAAACTTTTGAACAGTGCCTGGCTCATAAAAAGTGTTCCGTGAATGTTAATTACTATTATTTTTATGTTTTTTGAAGCTTTCCCTGTTTCTTCCGTCCAATGAGGCTCTCTCTTTCACTGTCCCCAAATAGAAGGTTGTGGTACCTCAAGGTCACACTGCAAGTCCACAAGGTCAAAACCCAGACCTCTTTCCCGAATCCCAGTGCTGGTCCCATGGCCTCGAGTGTCTGTGCCTCCCCCCTTGGCCCTTGGTTTCTGCACTGCTCACCCTCTTCTGGCTCCTTTCTGCGATCCCAAATTGTTCCAAGGTTGAGCCATGAGAATCTTCATTTTCTGAAAATCCTAGCTTCCAATCCGAGCTAAACGTGCCCTAAGTGTTAGCAGCCGTTGTTCTGTTTCGTGTTAATTTGTCACTCGGGGATACGGAGGGGACGGGAAAAGCCTTGAGCACTGGGTAATGGATTTCTCCAGAGTTCGCCCCCAGTCTTCATCAGCATCCTAATTATTCCACACCTTTTTAATAGAGGAAGCATTAGCATTCCTCAACTGCGTAGGGGTCTGATTGAAATAATGTCTCCTGAATTATCTTTTCATAAACCGAAAAAATAAATAAATAAGTGGGAAGCTCCACAGACACAGCCTCCTCCTGGGCTGGTGGCTGGCCAGGGTCTCAGGGGGCGTGTGAGGGGACAGTGCGTGGGACGTAGCTGCATTCCACACACTGAGGGTTAGAGACCTTGCCTGTTCCCTTTGCTCCTCCTCCCTATCCTTCCTCACTGTGCTCATCCCTCATGGCCCAGTTCATACCATGTTCCCTCCTCCTTCAGGAAGCCTTCCCTGATTTCCTTCCCTGGTTACGTGTAGAATACATGCCGCCAGACCCTGCTCTTAATTCTCTCAAGTACCACCACTATTGTTCTGTGGGTGTGGCCCTTGCCAGCTTGTGTGGGGATTTCACAAGGACAGAGTCCTGGTGGAACCACCTTTTGTCCTCTCTGTAGCTGCCGCCATAAACACAGCCCCTAGTAAATCCTGGCATGTAGCTGCTGACTTGAGTCTGAGTCTCCACGTGTCCTGGCCCCCTTTGATCTGTCCCTCCAGAGAGGACTTTTTCAGAGGACTCAGCTAGCGTCAGTGAAATGCAGAGAGGAGCTCAATGAGCAAGGGAGATTTCCCAACAGCCGGGGGGCTCAGCAGGAAAGGAGCTGCCTTAGAAGATACAAAGCTCACCATCTCTAGGAGCATCTAGCAACAGATGCGAGACCTTCTAGGGCTCAAGGACTCTAAGATTCCATGGCTCCAACATCCCCTGGCTCCAGGGTCCTGTGACACCAGGTTCTGTTCTGTTTCATGTCATCCTTTGCAAAGGGAAGACCAGCCCCTGTTATGAGCTCCCAGGCCATGTGTTAAGAAGGAAATGTGTAGCCGACACCCGCCACTTTGTTAAAACTGGTACAAACAGAACATCTCACATTTCAGAGCTGTCACTCCACTGAGAGTCATTCACATAAACAACAAGGTCCTCGTGGGTTTGATGGCAACACAAACACCACTTGTGACTCAATTAAGGAAGCGGTAATTAAAAAGGGGGAACAGCATGTCGTCTCTCCAATCATATCTTTCCACTGGGGCCTGGCCCACTGGATCTAGTGGGCTCCGGGGCTGTTAGGGAATCTGCCCCAGGGCCTGTGCTCCTGGTCCAGGCGGAGCTCGCCCGGATGAAGTGCAGAGGGAGGGACGACGTGGGGACATGCCTGGGGGAGCGCCCCATGTCTCATACCAGCAAGGGGTATAAGTTAATAAAAATTATTGCAAATTAACAGAGTGCATCTGAGGGGAAGCAATGTTGCCCCCCGGAGATTAGCCACAGTTCCTTGGATCTCAGATCATCATAGCCAATATTTTTAGTGTTTACTGTCTTAAGAACTTGGAGGTATTAAGTCATACCATTCTCATGAGATAACCTGCTGTTAGCGGCTCCGTATTTCCAGACAAGGAAACTGAGGCGCAGGCCACAGGTCACTCAACAAGAAGAGGCAAAGCTAGGATTTAAACTCCGGATGTCTGGCTCTAGAGCGCTCTCCCTTAATCACTATACTCAGCTGCCTCTCACCTTTACGAAATGCTCTTTTCTGGGCCCCTTCCTAATAGTCAACTTTGCAAGTTGTTAAATGCCTACTTCGGAAGCTATGCTGTGTGCTTAACATAAGGGACCTCATCTTATGAAGTAGGTATTATAATTAGGCCCATTTTTCAGATAGAGAAACTAGATGCCTAGTTTCTAGATTTAATGTGAGATTAAATGCTCTCGTTTATTCAGCTGAGAGACAGAGCCTGGAATTAAATTCACACCTGCTTGATGCCAAATATTCCAGCCTTCACTTCTTACTTCCATGGTTTTGTGGAGAGGATTGGTCAAGGCCAAAGAGTAGACTAGCAGATATTTTTTCATTTGTATCCTGCTAAGCTGTGAGTGTGGGAGGAGAGGGCTCAGTAAGATATTCCTGTCCTTGAGGGTTGCAGTGGTTTGAATTGTGTTCCCCCAAATTCAAGTTGGAGCCTTAATCCCCAATGTGACTGAACTCGGAGATAAGGTTTGCAGGAGGCAATTAAGGTTAAATGAGGCCATAAGGGTGAGGTCCTCACCTAATGGGATTGGTGGCCTTATACCAAGAAGGAGGGAAAAGGCTCTCTCTTCATGACCATGCACTGAGGAAAGGCCATGTGAGCACACAGAGAAGGGGGCTGTCTGTAAGCCAGGGAGAGAGAACAGAACTCAACCATGCAGGCACCCTGATCTCACACTTCCAACCCCCAGAACTGCGCAAAAACACGTCTCTGTTGTTTAAACCACTGAATCTGTGGAATGTGGTTAAGGCAGTCCCACCTGACTAACACAAGGGTCTTATAATCCTTTTGAAGCATTAAAGCCAATGCGCTGTGGCAAGCAGGGACTGTGGCTGACCCCTCATCCACCTTGTGTGTGGCTGGATGGCTGGATAGATGGTTAGATGGATGAATGGGTGGATGGGTGTGTGGTAGGTGGATTCATGGATGGGTGGATGGGTGAGAGGGTGGATGGGTGGGTGGGTAGATGGGAGTGGGTAGGTGGGTGGATGAGTGGATGGATGGATGGATGGATGGATGAGTGGTTGGATGGGTGGGTAGGTGGGTGGATGAATGGTTGGTTAGATGGATGAATGGATGGATGGATGGATGGATAGATGATGGATGGATGGATGGGTGGATGGATGATGGATGGATGGATGGATGGGTTAGTGGATGGATGGGTGGGTAGGTGGGTGGATGAATGGATGGGTGGATGGATGTATGTATGGATGAGTGGAAAGCTGGGTATACATTTTATTCACCCAGAGTTAGAAGCAATGCCCATGGATCAATGCTGTTCTGGTAACTGTTCCACATCCATCTCGGTAGCTTTTCCACCACTTCTTCTCACCTTTCACGGGTGACTGAGATCATGGAGAAGAAGCCTCCGCAGGCATCCTACAATCTGGATGCCTCTCAGAGAGCTACAGCTCTGACCGCATGACCAGTGGATTAACATTCAGTTCCACCCTACGAGGTGGCTCTCAGAAGTATTCGCGACTAACACAAATACGCTAAAGAACCGCATTCTGAAATGACTCCAATGTAGGCTCTAATTCTATAAATTACATCCTCTGTGTTCAGGGCAGGATGTTGTTTGAAAAGATTAATAGTTGTGGGAACCATGCTGGGGGCCCTGGGTCCAGGCTTAGCTTGGGGCTTGGCAAACATTTTCTGGACACCTACTGTGTACTGGGTCCCTTGAAGGGCTGCCAGAAACAGAGGTGAACCCCATGCCGGCCTCGGAGGAGCACTCAGTCTGGGGGAGGCTTGTGAAGCCTCCACCCTCTATCCTCAGAAGCTCAGCAGCTTCGTAGAGTGTCCGTGGACCGCCTCCCCCCCATCCCACCCAGGCAACCCAAGGGAAGACACATCTGTCCTCTGCCAAGGAACGGAGCACTAAACTAAGTGGGACAGAAGGCAGTGTCCCTGAGGACAGCAGGCTCCAGACCAAAGGGCAGTCTCCACGGTCAGGTCCAAAAGACTGAACAAGCAGAAGAAAAGTTCAAGGGCAACAGTGGAGTGGGAAATTAAAGATTTTATTTATTTATGTGAGGGAGAGAAAGAGAGAGAGAACATGAGAGGGGAGAAGGTCAGAGGGAGAAGCAGACTCCCTGCTGAGTGGGGAGTCTGATGCGGGACTCAATTCTGGGACTCCAGAATCATGACCTGAGCCGAAGGCAGTCGCTTAACAAACTGAACCACCCAGGCGCCTCTGGGGTAGGAAATTAGAACAAATTTTAGTTTGGGGGGAGTGGTCGGGAGGGCATTGGTGGGGATGGGATAAGGAGGTTAAGGGCCCAAAGAAGCAAAGAGGCAGCGGGAGGGATCTGTCTTTTAGGGCAGCAGACTTGGGTGGGTTGGGAGGACGGTTCAGCGGGAGGGTAGTGGCGCCTGCAATCTGCTAAGTACCACACACCAGGGATGGCGGGATATTCCCATGGGACAAGGTCAAGTCTGAAACGCCTGTGCAGTGTTTAGCCTACTGCCAGATCCACAGAAGGAAAAACTCTGTGACAAAGGCTGTATTTTCCCCTGAAGAGAAATGAAAGGTCAGAGAGCTAGGACTTCAGGCCCCCTGCTCCTGCCACAAACTGGCCAGAGCCATGACTCCTGTCCAGGTCTATGCAGCCCAAGGACTGCATACCCTCCATCCCCACGTCCACTGCCTCCCTGCAGGTCCTCTGAAACTGGGCAAACCTCCACCAGACCTCTCCGGCTCTTCTTTTTCCTTGTCTATAAAAGGGGTCTGGGAATTCAGGACTAGATGAATCCAGGTAACCAAGAAGCACATGTCAAATTCATGGGGTGTGGTTGCTGGTTACAGGTGCGCAGCGAAGACAGGGGTGGTCAGTGGCGCTCTGCTCTGCATCTATGCCAGGCACAGCTCTCAGCATCATTCATGACGTGAACCCATGCAATCCTCTCCCCAACCCCAGGAGGCAGGGTGGAGGAGCATCTCCATTTTACAGGGACAGGGTGCTGAGGACTTTCCGCAGCATCACATGGCCCCCACCCCCCATGTGGAAACAGGCTCTGCCCCTCGGTCATTTGCCTCCAGAGCCCACGCTCCCTCCCCTGCAGAGAGTGCAGGCCTGGTGCCCAGAGAGGTGGCGAGAAGCCTGGCTCTCCCTGATGGTTCTGTGCCCTTTGGCAACTCACTGGACCTCTCCGGGACTATTTATCTCTTGAATGGAGATTTAAATGCAAGTGCCCAGCTCACCAGGGCTGTTGGGAGGATTTCAGGACACAATGGACATAAAACACTCAGCCCCTTGCTTGGCACATATAAGTGGTAGGTGGCTATTAGCCCTTCTGGGAGCCAAGAGGAGGATTAGGGGGCAGAGAAGGGGAGGAGAGGAATGAGAACAGGGGATACCTGTTACCTGCTCCAACTTGCCTCTGAGTCTGGCCTCCCTACTCGGCTTAGGTGAGCCAACCCACCATAGAGGCCATGGGCAAGACGAGCCTGGTCACCCACGGTCCCCAGGCAGTGGCTCTTCCCATGCTCTCCTGTCTCCCCGAAAGTCCCTTCCTTGATCTCAACGGCCCCAGAGCCTCAAAGGCCAGGAACTCCATAAACAAATATGTTTCAGGCAAGGCCATCATTGGGGTGGGTGAATCGATAGGCTTTCCTTAGCTGTTTGCAGAATCAAAGGCATGGTTCCAGATAATGCATCCTGCCAGAGGGGCCGGGGGGGGGGGGGGGCGGGGGGGGCGGAGCTGTCATCTCCAGTCATCACAAGGGAAAATCTGTGTCCTCTCCTGGGCCCCAGCGCTGGTGTCACCAAGCTGCCCAACCCATGTCCTGCATGAGCCAACGTGGGGCAAGTGACCATAGCTGCTGCACACGTGTGTGTGTGTGTGTGTGTGTGTGTGTGTGTGTGTGTGTGTGTGTAGGGAAATGTGTTGGTTTTTTTTCTTGTTGTTGTTTGTATGTGTGTGAGGTTTGTTTTTTTTTTTTTTTTTTTTCCAAGAGGCCATCAGCATTCCGGCAGCGTCCTGAGAAATTCATCAAATTATTTAACCTTTGCTGGAATAAATAATACATGTGCTTTCTCAGGATTTATTCTGATTAAGCCGTCCTGGAGTGGTGCCAGGCCTGAGCCCGCCCCAGGAAAGGCAGGAAGGAGGCTGGTGGCACAGGATGGGAAATCAGGAGGCCAACTGAGGGCTGGATGGGAGGGGGCCGATGAGGCCGGAGGGCCCTGGTGGTGGAGATGGACCCCTGTGGGCCCCTCACCGCAGTGGAACAGAGAGGAAGAGGATGAACTCTGCCAGCCCCGCCTCTCAGCCCACAGGCTGGCTGGCTGCCTCCCTCTGGGAGAGAGGAGAGAGGCACAGGGGAGACAGCTGGACCTGGGGCTCAGAGATGGGGCTCAGGCTGCCGGGGGATGTCTGCGTGTCCGGGAGGCTGAGGACCAGGAGGCCTGGGTTTGAGTCCCTGGTCCGCTCTCCACCAGCTGTGGCCTGGCCCTCTCTGGGCATCCCCCTCCGCACACACTTCCCCAGGCTGCGTCTGTCAAGTACAGCATCTATTAGCTACTGAGCGCTCGGTAGATATTAGGTTGGAACATATGAAACCACAGCTATGTTACCAGCTTTACCCTGCAGAAGGACCACTTCAGCCCAGGCATGCCCGTAGTGACGGTTACTGTGCTACGTGGACAGTCGACTCCGTGCCCCGGTCTGTGTGCCTTGAACGAATAACCTGATTGAACTTTGGTCCTCGGAGGTCTATACAATTACAGACATGTAATCTAAAACATCGTCATGTTTTAGATGGGGAAACTGAGGCCCAGAGAGGTCTGTGAACCTGCTGGAGGCCACCAAACTGAGGAGGGGCCTGAGCTGGGATTTGAACCCAGTGGACCCCCAGACCTCCCCTCTATGATACATCCCAACGTCTCTTCTGCTTTGCCTCCCCCAGGGGGGACATCACCGCAGTGCATGGGGTGAGAAAGACAAAGAGAAGGCTCTAGGTGTCCAGATGTGACTGCCTGCATGGAGCACATACATGGGAGATCAAGATGAACTGAAAACTCTGAGCCCATCGATGACATGAATGTGCAGAAACTCGGTTTCAGTGAGAGGCTCTAGATAAACCGCAGAGACACGGACAGGGGGATGTTGTGACATGGGGGACTTCTGTCCACGCTGGTCTCGGAGGGTCTGAAAAGGTTTTAGAGCCAGTCCAGAAGCCAGCAATGGCAAACACATCTCTAGGAAAAGCCTGTGGATTCCAGGAAGAGGACCCCCCACCCCGTGTTTGTTCCCACCCAGGGCAAGTGCTAGAGCAGGCAAGCCTTAGACACTGTCTGAGTCAGCCCAGGCTGCCATGCAGATGCCACAGATGGGGGCTGCCACGACAGAAAGTTCCTTCCTTGCAGTTCTGGAGGCCGGAAGTCCAAGATCCAGGTGTCAGCAGGGCTGGTTTCTGGCTTGCAGGTGGCTACCTTCTCGCTCTGTCCTCACATGGCCTTTTCTCTGCATGAGCACACTTTTGGCGTCCCTTCCTCTTATAGGGACACTGGTAATATTGGATTAGGGCCCCACCCTCATGACCTCGTTTAACCTAATCACCTCCTTAAAGACCCGATCTCCAAATACAGTCCTCAACATATGAATTTGGGGAGGGGGCTGTGGACAAAATCCAGTTCATACAGGTCAGTACAGAGGAAGGCTGGCCAGAGCCAGGCATCCAGCCTACCTCAAACTGGAGGCTCTGTGGCCAGACATGAGTCCCTTCCCCTTCTGGGGCCTCAATCTCTGCTGCTGAGTGGAGTGGTCACTTTTCTCCGCAGTCCCTCTGAGCCGTAACATTCTGATTCTCCAAATGTCTGCACAGCCTGGAAAGTAAGCTGGGGCTCTGCAGTCAGCGTGCATGGGTTCAAATCCGACTCCACCACTGAGCACTCTGGTCTTGGGCAAGGGACCTGAGCTCTCTGAGGAACGGAGGAGAGTGTGGGTGCCAGGAGCCCAGAGGAATGTCCCAGGGGAGGAGGTGAGGCGCCCAAACCCCAAACCCACCTGGGATTCAAATCTCAAAGAGCTCAGCATTTCCATAACCGCCCAGTCCCCCAGCCGGCTCCAGTCCCTTTCTCAGGAGCAGAGCCCTGGGATTGGAAGGATTCACAATTGCCCACCGATAACCCCAAATAATCTTTCTTGAAACCACCTATCATTTTCCTCTTAAAGCACCGAAATCGCTAATTAGAGTTTGCTCTGAACGTTTTCTCTTTGAAAAAAAAATTAAAAATGTATAAGCCCTCCTGTATCACGTATGTATATTTCATTGGCGCATAATTGGGATCTTTGTCAGTAACTGGGGGTAGCCGGGCGACAGCCTTTTAACCGGCTACAGATGCTAATGTGGAGAGAGATGGTTCCCTCCTCCTTGCTCAACTGTTCCAGCCAGAGCCTAGAGTTCTCCCTAATAAGTATTTATGTCAAAATCCTTTTTGGGGAGTGGGGGGGAGAGAGAGCAGCTGTAGCACAGTTGAAAGACGGGGCTCTGATTACAGTACGCCAGCAAAGGGAGGGGGGATCATTTTTAGAGTGAAACAGTGTTAATCAAGTTAATCACAAAACCCGCGCTATAATTGCTTCTGCTCTCAGACAAAATTTTACTTTTATCTAAATTACTAAAGTGAGGAGAGTGCAATCCACTCTAATTTAGCTTTTGAGCTAAGGAGAAAGCGTGTGTGGAAGGCTGGAGAGGTTTTTAAACATCAGGAGAACTCGGGCTATGGAATTCAGCTCTCCTCCTCTCCCTTCCTCCCACCCTCCTGGCCTCCCTCTTCCTGCCCTCCCTTCCTTCTTTCAAGATATCTCAGCCTTGGAGTTGAAAGCTTCCAGGTCGCCCTGGATCTACCACTTAAGCTCTGTTAACAAGTTGCCTAGCTTCTCAAAGTCCTCAGTTCCCTCATCTGTGAAATGGGGATGATTAGGGAACCTATGTCAGGATTGTGGGGCAGATCAATGAAATTAACAAGGATGGAGGACAGTGCTTGGTGCATCAACACACACACACACACACACACACACACACACTCCACAAAGAAGTATTAGTTGCTATTCTTACTCCTCAATTTTTCTTTCTTCCTTTCCCACCTCTCCCCCTCCTCCCCCTGCCTCTCCTCCTCCTCCCCCACCTCCTCCTCCCCCCCAACCTCTTCCTGCCTCCCCCTTCTCTCCTGATTCCTGCCTCTGGTTGCTTAGCACTCACTCTGTAGGAGGCATGACCCGTCTTCAGGGAGCTCATATTTTGGTTCTCAGTTAGTTCAAATATAAGGAGGAAAGTGGGCACAGACTCAGGAGAAGACAGAGAAGTTCTGGGGATTTGGACCAGAAAGGAAGGATCCTTTCTCCCAACTGGAAAATCAAGAAAGGCTTCATGGAAAAGGTGGCATTAAATGACACTACGGATGTGGAATCAGAAGGGTGGGGGACCCAGGACTGGGACCCTTCCTCCAGGCAGAAGGACCAGCATCAGCAGAGGCCTGGAGGGGGCCAGCGAGGCTCTGGCAGATCTGGGTGCTGTCAGGTGGGCTCAGCGGAGGTGCGTCCTGCCCTGTGAGGCCCAAACTCAATTTTCCTCCAGATCGGCTTCCTTTCCCCAATCCCAGGAGACCCAGGCTGGCTCCCATGAACCACACACAGTCCCGTGGTCTTTGGCTGCCGTTCCCCACCCGTCCTCCACCGACCTCACTTTTCCCCCCGCAGCGGCCTCTCCGGGTCTTCCAAATTCAGGCTTAGTCCAACGAGGAGCTGATGTCATCCAACTTGCCCGGAAACACAGATTAGAGAAAACACACACAGTCAATTTAACTGGCAATTAAACAGGCTCCCCTATGTAATTAGCGTCAAGACAACTCACAATTACTACAGGGCGCGCGTTCGCAGCCGAGGCTCCACATTTATATAGAGCGACAATTACTGGGCGCTAATATCTTAACAGGAAGCAGAGGGAATTTGTGAAGCTGCTTCCAGAAGGCAGCCTGTCCTGTCCCTTTGCACTGTAAATAACTCTTTTGTAAGTGCAACTGTAAAATTAAGGAGGGAACGCTTGAAATGATGCAGAAGGAGAAAAATATTTACTCTGTTGAAAGTAACTGATTGCTATTTCGAGATGACTGATTTCAGGAGACTAACCAGTTGTACCGTGTTAGTAATAACAAACGCCCCTGATTGAGGGCCTCCCCGTGCCAGGCCTCTCATTAGGTTATCTCATCCAGAGTTCACAGTGACTCTCTTACAGAGGGGACAGCTGAGATCAGAGAGGTGAAGCAGCTTGCCCAAGCTCACACAGCACACAAAGCAGGCAGGAGGATAGAAACCCAGGTCTGACTTCAGAACCTTAGTGTAAAACCCACCTGACTCACAGCTGTTCTGTGCTCCCTGGCAGCGCTCACAGCCAGTGCCAAACGCTAGCTAGCCATGGGGACGCCGAGACCCGGAAAGGGATGGGCTCGCTCAGGGCTGGCAGCGAACCCACACCCCTTGACTGAAGCAAGAAACATTTGAAAGCACTGAGCACTGCCCTAGGCACACAGTGGGCATCCTCCTTCCATTTTTCCTTCTGACCCTTTAGAAATATCCCCGAAAGGAGTAGCAACAGTCCTGAATTACAAACCCAGCGATCTGGAACACTTAGCCAGACTTAATGCATAAGCTTAGCTCATCAGATACCTTTAGCAGTAAAATCTGCTCATCCCCACCACTATGGCAAGATGCTGGATATATCAGTTAGCTAGAGCTGCGTAACAAACCAGCTTAGAAAGAATGGGCGCTTAGAAAGAATCCTTCTTTAGCTCTTACCCATCTTGCTGGTCAGCAGGGGTCTGGCTGATCTAGGCTGGGCTTCTCTGGGCCCCTCTTCTCACTGTGAGTGTGCAACTCGGTGAGGCAGTTCTGCTCTGTGTATCTCCCAGCTCCTAGGACCAGCAGGTTGGCCAGGGGCTGGGAGAGGGCCTGGGGCTGGGAGAGGCTCAGGAGGATGACGAGAAACAGGCAAGGAACGCCTGGGGTTGGCTCTGATAGGACACTTCTGCCCACATGCTATTGGGCAAAGCAAGTCACAAGGCCAAACCCAAGTCACATGGCAAGGGTGTGGGTGCAGAGAGGAGTGAAGGATCCTCAGGAAGAGAGGCGTTCAACCTAGCCCAGTGCCATGAAACAACAAATAAGTCATTTCTTTGTTTAAAGATCGGTATTCTAAGCGGTAAGGAGCTAGTGGCTGGAGCCATAGGACAAAGCTTTCATTGCTGCCTCTGTAAAATGAGACCATCACAGCCGGCTCACAGCGCTCTTGTGGGATCTAAGTGAGACAATCCATGTGCCATTACCCAGCGCCATTCCCGACAAGTTATCCGCACTCGGGAATCACTGCTGTCCCAGGACTCGGATCAGCCGGGACTGTCCATCCCGGGAAACTCTCAGTCCCCAGCAAGCCAGGATGGCTGGTCACCCTGACTCTCCCCATCACCAGATACAAGCTAACGTTCCTCTACCAAGTGTGGGGCAGGGGTGGGGGTAGACACTCCCTTTTAACCCCGGCACCCACCCTGCTCCACCAGGGGCCACTAGCTCACCGCTGCCGCTGCTGCATATGGGACTCAGGCATCATGAAGACAAAGGATGCCAATGTTTAATGGACTCTTCCCTCAAGGGGCTGACAGTCTAGAGAGAAGGCTAAAGAACACATGTATAGTGACAACCGTGACACAAGGGGCAAAGTGGTTCCGGCAAATCCAACTTCCCCAAGGATGGTGAGGTTGGGATTTTTCAGAATTAACATTCATGTTTTTTTATAGCTACTCCATCCTGATAGCCAAGGTTAAGAGTCTGGCTTTGGAGATTCAGGGAAAAATATGTGTGACAACAGTTTCCTTGACGAAAGGAATTCGACTTCGTTCTCCCACCGGGGGTCTTTTTCTAAATATATTTGTTTACAAATTGGAAAACCTTTAAATCAACGAAGGGTTGGTGGGCGCTGTTCGACCTTCTGTTCCCTAAAATCTTGGGAAAGAAGGATCTGTGTTCAGGGTGTTCTGGGTAATGTCAACACTCCCCCATTTACTTAGAAATGGATACTAAATCAAATTTATCAGTCCTGTTCATTCATCTTTCTCCTCGTAGCCGGGCCCTTTAATTTTACATTTTCGTTGTTTCAGAAAGTCATGGGTGGAGTAGTATATTACTGGGAGCAGCAAGCAAACGGAGTGTTAGGCAAGGGAGCCAGTTTGGGCCTCAGCTTTGATGTCTTCTGGAAGAGCCAAGCCTGAAAGGTATGATCAAGCACCACAGGCTGATTTTCGAGAGCGTCTTAAGGTGAGCTTGGGAGCTTAGTGCCCCGTGACCTTTCCCTTGTGGGCCAGATTTCAATTCACTTTTGCTGGAGTGAAGCTAGGTCGTGAGTGCCCACTTCCTGCCCGCCCCACCCCCCCAACCCCAGACCAGAGCTCTGGCCCATTGCTAGAGTCTCCGGGTTCATCCATCATCCGGCAAACTTTCGCAGAGCCCTCAGGGGTAGAGATAAATGGATCAGCCTTGGAGAGACTACCCTGGACACAGGCATGAAGGATGGCAAGGCGGTGTCAGCCTTAGGAGGTCCAAAGAGGGGGCCACGACCCATGTAATCAGGGCGAGAATTAAGGAAGGCTTCTCAGAGGACGTGGTGTTTGTGCCCAGCCCAGCACGTCCATAGCACCTTCTTGAAAGCAGGAGTCACACAGAGGAAAATTAAGCTCTGAATCCTAGGCTTGCTTCTCGTAGCCGGGCGACTTTGGGCCAGTTGTCCCAGCTTTCTGTGCTGTTTCCTCGTCTACAAAATGGGGGGTGATGATTTTACCAAATTCATGGGGGTCCCAGGAGAATTAAATCAGATGGCAGGAATTATGTACAGGAAATTCAATTGTGTATTTAATTATTACATATCCAACACGAATTTGATGCCGGCCACTGTGCCAGGCGGGGGAATCCTATGGTGGACAGAGGCAGACCCCAGCCCCATGATCATTACACGGTACCTCGTCCATGGTACCTATCCAGTACATGGCGGCTGGCATTCATATCCTTGCAGGCCTTCATTTCCCCTGATTTAAAATGGATATCATAGGGGCACCTGGGTGGCTTAGTCCTTAACCGTCTGCCTTCGGCTCAGGTCATGATCCAGGGCCCTGGGATCAAGCCCTGCATTGGACTCCCTGCTCAGTGGGAAGCCTGCTTCTCCCTCTCCCTCTCCCACTCCCCCTGCCAGTGTTCCCTCTCTGGCTGTGTCTCTTTGTCAAATAAATAAATAAAATCTTAATAAATAAATAAAATGTATATCATAATATGGTAGGGAATGTGGTAGCAAATACATATATATTAATATTTTTGTATCATGGACTTTAATTCCTCCCTTGAACCCCTGTCAGTCTGCTACACCCTCTTTTTCTGAGCCTGTTTCTAAGTTCAAGGCCCTTATGTAGTGTTAAGGTGTTAGGGACACCTGCCGGGACAGCGACAAGTATGCCCCATCTTCAGCCCTGGCCCCATGCCAGGGGCCACTAAGTCACCTCCATGTCCCCTCTACGGGGGCCCTTGAGGGGCTACTTCTTTTGGGCCACCTTTGGCATACCTGGCTGGGTATAGGGGCCTCAAGGAGAAAGATAAGGCCCCGCCTGCTCTCTGGGACCCCCTCTGGGTCCTGGGGATCCAGCCCTCTAAGGCTCCCCCTGGGATGTGAAGCCCAGTACCCACTGGTTCATGTCCCACACATTCTGGGGGTTTTCTAGCCACCACTCCTGCTGCCACCTATGCTATTGACGTCATTACTGACTGAGGAGTCATATCCCACATAATACCAGCCTGGGTGATGGAAATGAGGGAAAGGTCAAGCGGTAAATGGAAATACTATTCTAAAATATTCATTTCTGGGGACGCCTGGGTGGCTCAGTTGGTTGGGCGGCTGCCTTCGGCTCAGGTCATGATCCCAGGGTCCTGGGATCGAGTCCCACATCGGGCTCCTTGCTCGTCAGGGAGCCTGCTTCTCCCTCTGCCTCTGCCTGCCTCTCTGTCTGCCTGTGCTCACTCTCTCTGACAAATAAATAAATGAAATCTTTATAAAAATAAAATAAAATAAAATATTCATTTCTGTTGCAGAATGTTGTCCCACCTAAAACAAAATAAGCTGTCTAGGGGCGCCTTGGTGACAGTTAAGCATCTGTCTTCGGGCTCAGGTCATGATCCTGGAGTCCCAGGAGACGAGTCCTGCGTTGGGCTCCCTGCTCAGCGGAGAGCCTGTTTCTTCCTCCCCTCTCGTGCTTTCTCTCTCTCACTCTCTCTCTCTCAAATAAATAAATAAAATCTTTAAAATTTTTTTTAAAAAACCTGTCTGCGACCAGAGGTCCATGTCCTGGCCACAGCGCCGTGGGGCAGGGATGGAGAAGGACCTCCTCTCTTGACTGTCCACAAGTTCATTATGTTAACAAATTAGGATGGGCATGAGGTTATATTTCTGTGCTTTTATTTTTAAGATTTTTATTTATTCATTTAACAGACAGAGATCACAAACAGGCAGAGAGGCAAGCAGAGAGAGAGGGAGAAGCAGGCTCCCCGCTGAGCAGAGAGCCCGATGCGGGGCTCGATCCCAGGACCCCGGGATCATGACTTGAGCCTGTTTGAGAAGACTTGGCTCTCGGGCCGCACGGCTGATTTGATGAGATGAACAGGCCTTGATTTAGAGCGGGTTGAAGAGAAACCTGGCCCATTCATATGTCCCCATCACTCTGGCTCTCCCTTCGAGGGGGAACCTTCAAGCTGAGACCCGACAAAGGAGGGGAAATTCGCCAGTCCAGACGTGAGAGGGACAGTGTGGAGGGAACAGCATGTGCAAGAGCCCTGAGTCAGGGAAGAGTTTAGAGAGACAGAGAAGATAGACCAGAGTGTAGGAAGGGGCGAGGAAGAGGCCAGAGAGCTAGGCTGGGACTGAACCACACCACCGCTGGGATTTGGGAGGTGATGGGAGCCATGAAAGGTTTTCAAGTAGAGGATGATAAGGTCCACTTGAGAGCCGCTCTTTGCCTCCAAGGTACCCGGATGTTCCTGGGGCAAAGGGTGGAGTCCATGGAGAACAGTATTGGGGGTCTGCCTGACTTTTAGCCAGCTCTCCCAGGCGCTCTGGGCAGGGAGACTGAGGCAGGCCCTGGTGGGTGGAGGAGACACAGCCGCTGAAGGGCGTTCAGGTGGATCAGGAGATCTGGAGAACTCGGGGCCCCCAGCTTCTCCCCTGCCTCCCTCTCCCGCCCCCACACCCCTGGGCTGGGCCCAGGGATTGAGCTGTGGCGTCAGCCTGCGCATGGTGAGCTCTTGTAATTAAAGGTCTGTTAATGTTTCCGTTGGAAAGGCAATTTTCTGAGGGCATCTGGGTTTTTTTCCTTTCTTTCCTGGGTATAAAGGAGACGGGGCAGGGCGTACTGATTGTGCATGCGAGACAGGTCTTGAGGTCGTTATGCGAGTGTTAATGTTCCGTTACAATATACAGTAATGAATTGGGACTTTCAGAATAATAGCAGTGTGTGCTATTGGCCAAAATGAGTGTATTCATCTTAATTTTTAACATCTATTGCCTTGGAGAAGCTTTTGTAATTAAATGTTTGGTTGCACCAGCAAATAAGAGGAAGGAGGTTTCCTTCACTGGATAGGAAGGACTTTCCTAACTTCATCCAACAAGAATCCTGATCCTGTCTCCTTCCCCACCGATGTAGCAAGAGTGAGGTTTCAGTCCATCATAAACAGGGACTTTATGATGACAACCGTCTGGTCATGGACTGAACTACTTTTTGAGGTAGTGAGTCCCCCTTTGCTGGTGGTATTCAAGCCTAGCTTATAAACTGCTGAGCTATAAAAGGGATTCCAACACTGGAGCAGGGATTCGTATTTTTTCAAGGTACAGAGATTTGTGTATGGGACCCACACGGGAACCTCTTTTAGCAAGAGTGACAAGGAAGGTTATAAGGGGAATTTATCACCAATTTACCATGAATTGTGCTCCTCTCAGATGACTCATCCATTCTGCTCTTTTCTGGTCACTCATCGCTGCAGGCCTGGTGATGTGGCGGGCTCTTCTGAGTCACTGCATACACTTCACGCTGAATCTTCTCGAACATAATTCTAGACTTCAGACTTGTCTCTTCTCTGATGTGCTTTCTTAAAGAGAGCAGTCAGGAGCGTGAGGAAGGACTCCGGGGAGTAAGTCCCTTCTGTGTCTACGACAGGGAGTGACCTTGTCACAGGACTGGCATCTCCCCCTCCTTGTAGACCTCAGGAGTCGGATTTGAGCCGACGTAGGGGGTAGGAGGAGTGGAACTCCCCAAAGAAAGTTTAGGACTCTCCATGGCTCGCTGGCTGTGTGTATAAACCAGAAGGAAAGTAGGGCTTTGTTTGGGGAAAAAAATCTCAGTGATTTCATGCTGATCTTTGTTTTGTTCAAGGGACCCCGGGGCCATCGTGGGCGTCAGTGTCCCTCGTCCAATATATCCTGGTGGAGGGCGGCTGTTGGCAGACCCTGTCCTTGAGCGCCCGGCCTGGTTGCCTTCCGGTCTCTCTCCCTACACACTTGACTCCGCCACCCTCCGTGCCCTGAGCTGCCGAGCTTGGTGTCCACCTGGCACGTGGGAAACCTTGGTGAGACGAACCAATGAATGAATGTCCACAGAGGCAGGGCCTCTTTTCAACTCACCCCGTCCTGCCTCCTGAAGACAGTGAGAACCCTGCAGCCCCTTCTCCCTCGTTCTCTCTTCTCCTTTGACGGGCATCTCACGGCACCCACACTGTCGTGCCTGGAGTGCGCACCACACTCTCTAGCCGACAGAACCCTCTTGTGGTCCTCATTGGCTGGGACCTGCCCATTTTCAGGTGAGAAAACTGAGGCACAGCGTCTCCAGAGCAACAGATGGCGGAGGGAGGACCGCAAGCCTGGTCCTCCGATCCCAAGCCCCGGGCGCTGGCCACGAGGCACCTGCAGGTCCTGCCATTTCCAGGACGCGTCCCTAGAAAACGTCTGCCTCCGAGGGGCCCACCCCTCTTTTGTGGCGGGCGCAGACCACGCACGCCTGGGCTCCGGCCTTCCCCTTCTGATGTCCTCCTAACTGCTCCAGGACTTGTTCATAAGGGCTTTTCCTCGGTAGGCAATTACCTGAGTTCATATGGTTAATTGAAATATTCCTTTTCCTAGAGTTTTAATTCACCCAGCGTAGTTTCAGGAGCCACAGATAATAAGACCTAATTTATAATTAGGGCTTATCAAGAATCAGCTAATTTCTAGACCCCTCATTCCCAAGGAGGGAGCTTGCAGGGTGGGGGCCCCTCTCCTCTTTCCAGGGAGTTGCTACCCACAAAGCTCAGAGAGGCACCAGGGAGGGAGGAGGACTAATTGGGAGCTGGCCCTCCATCTTGGACAATTTATTAATTGGATTATGGGAAATCTCAGGCCCCAGGCAAATCCCAAGGAGGCACTCCTGCCTCCCCTGGTTTACTGTGAGAATATTAGACACAAAGACATGAGACCCAGGCCCTACTCAGTCTTTTAGGAGATGAGAGTCTCTAAATAAGTCACCAAACCCTGTCTAGCCTCAGTTTCCCCATCTATACAATGGTCAAGATCACCTGCCCTCTGGGCCCCCCAGAGCTCCCCTGGGAATTTCATAAGGTGTTAGGCAGGGGCATTTCAGGAGCCGTCCTAATTTCTTCTGGGGCCTTTGTGCCCAAGATGGGCATGATAAACAACCAGAAAAAGGCTGATCCCAAGAAACTGTGCCTCAGACTGAGACTGGCCAAGACCCCACAGGCAGGCAGATTTGGGGTCTGCCTTTGACCCCAGCTGTCCTGGTGCCTGGTTTCCTGAGCCTTTCCTCACATATGCATGTCTCGGGGGTCTTGAACTTGTCTCCCTGTTGCTAATCTACTGCAAGCTCCACTTCTCCCTGGAAGCCACTCAAATCTTCACCCAACCAGTTTCAGTGTCTGGAAGAGGCAATACAGAGGCAGTGGAGTGAGTACAACTTTGGAATCATATAAGCCTGGTGTCAAACCCATACTCTGCCCTTTACTAGCTGTGTAAGTCGGGATTCATTTCACCAAAAGAATGTGACATGAGACAAAAACCCAACTGAAATTATCTTAAGCTAAAAAAAATAATTAGTTAATGTATCTAAAAACCTAAAGGCATTGGCTTTAGGTATGGCTGGATCCAGGTGCTCAATGATGATGACAGAACTCTCTTTTTCTCCCCAACTCTTAGCTGTGATTTCCTTTGTAGTGACTTCATTCCCCAGCAGGGTTTCACCAGTGATGGGAAAAGATGGCCATAGCCCAGCCCTAGGGTGAGCTAGAATGAGCCTGACAGTAGACAGACTGAGCAGGATTTCCATGCAACCAAGAAAAGTGGTTTCACAAAGAAAACGAGATTGGGAAGTTAAAAAAAAAATGTAATCTTAAATCAGTCACTCATGCCATCTGTTTTCTCATCTGTAAAATAGTATCAATAGCAATGTTGTAGGATTAATGTACAAGATTAATATACAAAAATCAACTCTATTTCTGTATACTAGCAAAAAACAATCCAAAAAAAAAAATCAGGAAAACAATTGCACTTATAATAGCTTCAAAAAGAATAAAATAAGGACGCCTGGGTGGCTTAGTTGGTTAATTGTCTGCCTTCTGCTCTGGTCACAATCCCAGGTCCTCAGATCAAGTCCTATATGGGGCTTCTTGCCCAGCAGGGAGCCTGCTTCTCCCTCTGCCTGCTGCTCCCCCTGCTTGTGCGCTCTCTCTGACAAATAGATAAATAAAATCTTTTTAAAAAAAGAATAAAATACTTAGGAATACATTTAATAAAAGAAGTACAAGAACTATACCCTAAAAACTGCAAAACATCTTTGAAAGAAATTCAAGAAGACCTAAACTAATGTAGATATCCTGTGTTCATGGAAGACTTAATATTGATAAGATGGTAATACTCATCAATTGAGCTGCATAATTGATGGAATCTCTGCGAAATCCTAAGGACTTGTCTTCGAAAATTGACGGCCAACCCGAAAACTCAGAGAGAAATGCAAGGAACTCAGAATAGCCAAAACAATCTGGAAAAAGAAAAAAATCAGAGAGCTCACTGCTTCAACTACAACTTCCCCATGTCCAAACGTTCTACAAAGCTATAGTAATCAAGACAGTGTGGTCCTGGCATAAGGAAAAACATATAAATTAATAGCACAGAAGTGAGAGTGCGAAATAAATTCATACATCTATGGCCAACTGATTTTTCAACAGAGGTGCCGAGACAAGAAATGGAGCAAGAAGAGTCTTTGGATAAATGGCGTTGGGACAACTGGCTATCCACATGTGAAAAAATGAAGTTGGACCCCCTACCTCACATATTTTTCCAAAAACAACTGAAAATGGATCATAGATCTAAATGTACGAGCTAAAACTCTAAAGCTCTTCGAAGAAAACATAAGTCTTCATGACCTTGGATTAGGCAATGATTTCTTAGATATGGCATCAAAAACATCAGTGACAAAAGGAAAATAAGTTGGATTTCATCAAAATTAAAAACTTTTGTGCTTCAAAGGACATCATCAAGAAAGTTAACAGAGAGAATGAGCTATGTGCAAATCACGTATCTGATAAGGGAATATATAAAGAAATCTTACGGTTCAACAATAAAAAGAGAAATAACCCAATTAAAATTGGATTTTTTAATCAGATATCAAAAGGCTTGAAATACACATTTCTCAAATGCACACATCCTCCAAAAGAGGACATGCCAATGGCCAATGAGCATGTAGTGAGATGCTTAACGACATTATTAGTCATTAGAGAAATGCAAATCAAAAGCACAGTGAGATCCGATTTCGTGTCCTCTAGGGTCCATACAATAAAAAGGATGGGCACAAGCAAGCATTGTTGAAGGCCTGAAGGAAATGGAGCCTTCCCACGTGGCTGGTGGGGGAAAGATGGCACGGCTCCTGGGGGAGACAGTATGGCAGTTCTCCAAAACTGAACCACAGAGTGACCGCATAACCCTGAACTCGCACCCTGAGCACTTCTACTCCCAATGTCAAGAGAACTGAAAGCAGAGGTCCACACAAAAATGTATGTGTCAATGTTTATAGCGGCATTAGTCGTAATAGGCAAAAAGTGGAAACTGAGCAAATGTCCGTCACTGAAAGGGGGATAAATGAGGTGTGTTATGTCCATGCAATTGAGTATTATTCACCCCCAGAAAGGAATGAAGCACATGCTACCCCATGGGTGAACTTCGAAAATATCACGCTTAGTGAAGGAAATCCATCGCTCATGGCCACATACAATGTTATTCCCTATATATTAAATGTCTGGATTTGATAGCTCCACGTGGACGGAGAGTGGGTTAGTGGGCCAGGGGCTGGGGGGAGGGGCAATGGGTGTGGGATTTCTTTCTTTCTTTTTTTCTCTCTTTTTTTTTAATTTTATCTATTAGAGAGCCCCCAAGTGCGCATGCTGGCATAAGCAGGGGGAGCGGGAGAGGGAGAAGCAGGTTCTCCACTGAGTTGGGGAGTCTGACACGGGGGGCCATCCCAGGATCCTGCGATCATGACCTGAGCTGAAGGCTGACGCCCAACCAACTGAGCCACCCAGGCGCCCCAGGGTGTGGGATTTCTTTGTGGGGTGCTGAAAGGTTCTGAATATAGACATGGAGGGTTGCACAACTCAGTAACTGTACAAAAGCCCCTGACCTGTCTGCTTCAGAAAGGTGACTTGATGGTGGGATGGTCAATTGTAGGTGCCAGTGCGACTAGGACACATGGTGCCCAGGTAGTAAGAAACATCATTCTGGTGTTTCCGTGAGGGTATTTCTGGAAGGGATTAGCATTTGAATGTGTGGACTGGGGGAGGCAGACCCCCCCTTCCCAGTGTGGACGGGCATCATCCCACCCACAGAGGCTCTGAATAGAACAAAAAGGCAGAAGAAGGCTGAATTCTCTCTCTCTCCACCTGACTGCTTGAGCTGAGACATCTATCTCTTGCTGCCCTTGAACCAGGACTTAACACCACTGGTGCTCCTGGTTCTCGGGCCTTCGGAATGGGACTGGAACCGATCGCTGGCTCTCCGGGCTCTGCAGCTTACACTAACAGATTGTAGGACTTAGCCTCCACCATCACGGGAGCCAATTCCTTATAATAAATCTCTTTTTTTTATATTTCTCTTAGAAATATATATTTATACGTATGTTATATGTGTATATATAGATAGATGTATAGATATATATATTTATATCTATATATCTTATTGGTTCTGTTTCTCTGGAGACCCCTGACTAGTACAGATGGTATGTGAATTAGCCCTCAATAAAGCTGTTATTTTAAAAACTGGTATCAAAACAGCCACCATACAGGGTAACCGTGGAGAAGAAATGACTCCTTGTAGCTAAAGCTTCTAGCCTGGGGCTAGGCCCACAGTAAGAACGAAGTGTTCATTTTCTTTCCTTTCCCAACAAACATTCCCCACCCCCACCCCTCTTTAAACAATTCCACCCCAGCTCCTAAGGTAGAACTTTGAGGCTTTCCATGAAGGAGGCCGAGCTATGCTTGGCTACTCACAGAGCAGCCAGGATGGTTATTGAGATGGCTGGGCTGGTCTTCCCTGATATTAATGAATAAGATATTCATTTCCCTAAGAATGCATCAACCTCGCTAGCAATCCCGGGGACACAGGGGGAGGCCAACGCAGCTCTATTAATCCAAGCAGGCCTCACATCCACTTTGATTCAAAGGTTTCATTCTGGTCGGTTTCCATGAGGGGGATGGTTTATTAGTTGGCGATGACAGGCTAAGTGAACTCAGGTACTGGGGGCTTGGCTAAGGATGACGATGAGGCTATTTTAAGTCACTGGAGTTCAAGGGTACCTGCCTCAGCGCTTTTGTTTAAATTGATTTGTAGTCCTGCTCGCTTGACCTTGCTGCATAAAATAGTTCCAAGGGGGAAAAATAGAAGAGCGTAATTCTAGCCAAGGGAGCAGATGTGTCCCAACCCGCCCACCCCTCCTGCACACCAGGGAACCCCCCCCCCCAGGCTGACCTTGAGTGTGGGCTTCAACTGTCACATGGTCACCGCCCAGTGGTCACGGGAGTCAGAGGACAGCCCAGCAGGGTGGTCCAGATGGGGAAGACCCCGAGAGGGGGAGGACTGCCCAAGGTTGCAAAATGAGTGAGAAAGTTGGGATTTTAATCCAGGTCAGCGTAACTGAAACTCCTCCTCTCAAGTCTTACAAAAATATTTAATATTTATTAAGTGCCTATCACAATGCAGTTACTCTCTAATGCTTTATATACATTAGCCCCTTTTATTCATACACCAGCCCGTGAGATAAAGTTCTATTGGTGTCCCCATTTTACTGGACAGCTGGACAGTTCAGCTGTCTACATGGACCAAATTAACCTGGAACTTGTCATATCCCCAAACCACCTCAAACAGAATGAAGCCAGATGACATTGCTTTGGAAGCACTCCTCTGTCTCAGTTCTTGGAGTGCACAAAGCAAGATAGGCTAGCCAGACTTTCCTGGCACTCATTGTCCAAATAAGCTGTCTTGTCCTCCCCTCCCCTCTGATCAGTCAGAAATCTGCACCCCTGCACCACCGTGCTGGGGGTCCTTACCTATGGGCAGCAGAAGCACTGAACTGGGAAATCAGGGCATCCCAGTGCAAATCCTGTGTGTCCTTGGGTGAGTCACTTAACCTCTCTGACCCCCAAATTCCTCTGTAAGGTAAATATAAGGATACCAGCTTTTCTCACAGGGTTGCTCTGAGGATTCAGAGAACCTGCGTGACATGGGTGGGTTTTGGAAAAGACCCCAAGCATTTTCAGGAGCTACTCTTGCAAGGTAGAGCCCTCAGGGGTGTAATGAGAGGGAGCTACCGGTAGGTGGCAGTGCTTCAAAGCGGCCTGTGGGATGCCTGAAGGAACTTCCTATTAACCCCTCCTCTCCCAGCGTACGGAACCTCCCCCCACCCCCACCCCATACATACGTCTGGAAAGGGGAAAGTGAAGCCCAGACGGTAGAAGTGCAGAAATGGCAGAACCGGGATCATACCCCAGGCCGAGGTGTTCTCTGAATATCATCTGTACTTCAGCCCCTATTGATCAGATTCCTAGTGGGTACAAATGCTATGTGCTTTGCCACGAAATGTATAGCTCCAGCCGGAGCGATTTCCAGTCCCGTCCAACTTCCCTGTCCGCCACCTTCCAGTGCTGCCTAGGCGGTGCTCCCAGGGATGAGTACTCACCCAGCCCAGACTGGATTCCGGGCAGGGAGAGGCGCTGGAAGGGACCGCGGACTGACTCCCGCGATCCGGCTCCAGCCGGTTCACCTGGAGCTCGCTAGGTGACCTTGGCCAAGACCACCATCAGTAGGTCAGGAAATCTCTTTCGTGGGTGGGTGTTTGAGGAAAGGAATTTTAAAAATACTAGCATAAATCTGTCATAGTACAGCTAACATTTTATTAATTGTTCCAATTTTGTATCCACAAACACACACGTGCGTGGGTCTACTACCCCAAATGCCTGATGTAAAAGGGGTTTCATCTTACATCCGAGGGGGATTCCAGCTCCGTATTCTGCAATCCAGTAGCTGCTGCCCTTTGCCCCAGGCTGCCCAGGCACCCCTCATTTCCACGTGAGGCTACTGGCTTCCTCAGCAGCGGGAGGACCTGGGAACCACCTACCTTCCATTATGTAAGTCCGCTAGCCCGCGCCAGGCCGTTTTAGCCCGGATGCCGTCTCGCGGGGCTGACGGTACCCCACCTACAGATGAGAAGGTGGAGGCTCAGGGAGGTGACGCTGCTCGCGGGGGTGGGGGGCGGCTTGCACCTGCTCAAGTCCCACCCTGACACCTCCCTGCCTGCCTGGAGCACAGGGCCGCCGACCCCTTCTCCCCACAAAAGTAACAACCGCTTACCAGAGCTTCCATTTCTCTTCTTCCGAGTCACTTTTATTTTCTCTCTCACTCTCAAGTTTGATTGAATTTACACTTAATGAATCCAACTTTGTCATTTAGGGGATGTTGGAGCAATAAGACCTGACAAGGCGTGAGTGATGATGCAATCAGCTGCTCCCGGAGCCCTAGCAGGCGCGGCCCGGGAGCCGGAGCCGGGAGCCATCCCCGCTCCCTCCTCGGAGGGGTGGCTGCGCGGCTCGGGCTCCCGGGAGGCGACCCGACGCCCTGGAGATAAGGGAGGGGGGGAGGTGCGCTCAGCGAGTGGGGGGAGGGGGTGCCACATGCGCCCCCGACCTGCTTGCTCCGTGGTCTTGGGCGAGTCACTTCACTCTCTGGTCCTCTGTCCCTCCATCTGTAAAGCGGGACAGGGTCCAAGGGTGTTGCTTTGTAAGGTATAAGGATGGGGGCCGAGGCTCTCATCCCAGGCTCCGAGGCGGTCGCTCGGCAGCAAGTTCAGCGACTTGGAAGTCCAGCGCGCGTCCTTTCGCTCGCCATGATGAAGGGCAGCTCCACCACCCAGCGCCCGCCCTGTGCGCTAAGCCCGTCGGAGGGCGCCTGGGGGAAGGGAGGGTCAGAATCTTTGATAAGAGAACAAAATGAGAAATCAAAATTTTATTACAGTGTGATCTCACTTTTGTTAGGGAAAACAGTACGAGCTCAGGGGAAACTGGCAGGGAGAATACACCCAAAATGTTCAGGGGGGTTAGAATCTTGTGAATTTCCTCCTCCTTCCTCTCCTCCGCCTCCTCCTCTGCCTCCCCCTCCTTTTCCCCCCTTCCTCCTCCTCTTTTTTTTTTTTTTGGCCTTTATTTTATTTTTCCTCAATTGAAATTTTACCCTCCCCTCCTTTTTTTAAGTGAAATTAGGCACACATACAAATAAGGCGAAATAATTGTAAAGTGGACCACCTTCATTGTCACCCCTTAGGCCTCTCAATGCTGGACAAAACATTTTTGCCTTTTTTTTTTTTTTTTTTAGATTTTATTCATTTATTTGAGAGAGAGAGCACAGACAAGTAGGCAGAGCGACAGGCAGAGGGAGAGGGAGAAGCAGGTTCCCCACTGAGCAGGGAGCCCCAATTCGGGGCTCCATCCCAGGGCCCTGGGATCATGACCTGAGCTGAAGGCAGACGCTTGATCCACTGAGCCACCCAGGCGTCCCCATTCCTGCTTTTTGACAGGCAGCTGTTTGTTTCTCTGTTTTTATTTTTCATAGTTCTACTCCCGGAGCAGACATCCCAAAAGAATAATCAATTTTTTTCCTATTTTTGAAATTCATAAAAATGGAATCATACCGTGTGTATTTTGTGGGTATGCCGTCATTAAATCAAGATTAGGTCTCTAAAATGTGTCCTTGTTTTGCATGTGGCTACAGTTAGTGCATTTTTAAGCTGGGCAGTGGTAAATGTTGTGTCTGTATTACAATTCACATACCCATTCTAATGCTGGTGGACATCCGGACTGTCTTCTCTGTGTTTCTACACTTTTCTACAGTGACTATGTCATCACAGCTGGAGCACCTTGCGCATAGTAGGTGTTCAACTAAAATTTTTGAACAAATGCATAAAGAGTGATAAGTTATTTTTTCTGTCCACTAAAGAAAAGTTCCAGTGGGAAGGATTGTAACTGTGAACAAAGACGGATCAAAGGGAGAATTTTCCAGATCTGTAGATTTTCCCCGGAGCTCAAGGGAGACATATCAGATTAAAGCAGAAGATTGGTGGGCGTCATCTCCATTACCTAGAAAAGCCTCAAGCATATTTGGGCATCCCATTTAAAACACGAATAGAGTAATATCGAAAATGAAGAAAAATTCCCATAATCATTGCGCTACACATATGAGTAGAGAAAATTAAAATTTACAGAAAGTGTTGCAGCAAAGCACGCAAAGCCGTTAACTGGGAGTCAGAAGAGCTGAGTTTAACTCTTACCAGCTGTCACCAATGAGTGCTGTCCCTTTGAATAGTCCGCCTAACATCTCGGAAACTTCATTTCCTCATCTGTAAAATGGGTTGGTCAAGCGAAATGGCATAAGTGATTGAGTTTTGTAAAGGTCAACACAAATGGTAGGTCTTTCCTATGAAACCACAGGACAGAAAGCAGATCGATTAGATCCACTTCCCGACCCAGAACAGCCATGTCCTTACTGCCTACCCCACACCACCCCCAGCTCAGGGTGCAGAGGATACGGAACTGAGGAGACACAGCCTGCCTCTAAAACGGAAGGAGAGATTCGAAGTAAAAGTCACCCCTGTTATTAGGCATCTGCCTTAAGCAGGAAGGTTGGGGGCAGAGGTGGGAACAGGGGACTCCCGTGTATGCCTGCTGTCCTGCCCGCACTAGGAGGGAACGGACTCCGGCTCTGCTGGGCACCTCGCAGACACTTCATTTTGAATGAAAGTGGCAATATTTTAAAGTCAGATTTTGGAAGAACTCCCCTCTCCTCCCCTTTTGGGTGGTATATTCTCTCAAAAAGTTGGCAATGTTCTTTGAATCCTCCTGAAATCCCACTGAGGTCAGGAAGACCCTGTCACAACCAGGCATCAGAGCAGAGTTCTTGACCATTTTGGGGGGGCCTTTGACGTCTTTGACAGTCTGGGGGAGCTCATGGATCCCCTCTCAGAATCATGTTTTTAAATGGAAAGAATGTATATATACGTAAGTGCATATGATTTTTTGATGAGAATATAAGATGGCAAAGAAAATAAACGATATTGAAATACCGTTTTCAACCTATTAAAAGAACAAATATGGAAAATAGTAATAGATAGGTTGCCTTGTTAATGCATTAAATAACCAGCTCTCCCGACAGGTCTAATAGCTAACATGATTCTGAAATAAGGATGACCCTAACTGATATTTCGAGGTGTCTGCTGCAACTGTATTGTGATAGAAAACCATCTGCGAAAACCTGCTAATGTGACTGTGTTTTGTTGCCTACATTCAAACGGGACAAAATGCTGTATTTCCATTACAAAATCAGTGAAAGCAAAGAAAAATAAACATAGTTTCTCCCCCATTCAAATTTACAAACCTCCTGAATTCTAACTGTATACCCCCAGTTAAGCACCTGCGCAGGTGTTGGGAACTGTTTTGGTGTTTTGTTTTGTTTTTTTAAGATTTTATTTATTTGTCAGAGAGAGAGCGAGAGAGAGAGCGCGCGAGTGCACAAGCAGGGGGAACAGCAGGCAGAGGGAGAAGCAGGCTCCCCACTGAGCAAGGAGCCCAATGTGGGACTTGATCCCAGGACCCTGAGATCAGGACCTGAGCCACCCAGGCGCCCTGGAAACTGTTTTTATTAATAAGGAAGTGTCCCACACTGCGTCACTCTCATTTTGGAAAAGGTTTCTCTTTTTATAAACACAGGAACACAGTCAGCCGCCCATGGAGCCCAAGATGAGGAAGGGACACAGGGAGACATAAAAGAATCTCAACAAGGGTTCATGTTTGGGGTTTGGGTCACATATCACCACCAACCCTTACCCGCCGCCCCCCACCCCGCCCCGTCCCCGCCCCTGCCATCGCCATGACAGCACAGCCGGCTACAAGTTCATACCACATTATGCACTGGACTGACAGACAGGGGTCCAAAACGCGACATGTTAAGATCATGAGAAGCAACTTGGTTAGTACTAGGGGCAAATTCCAATTTAGATGCTTTGTAAATTAAAAAAAAAAAAAAAAAAAAAAGGACCTAAGCTTACTGCTTTAGATCTTGGAAAACAGATTTCCCTGCCCTACCCCCACCAAGTACACAAACTGGAAGGACAATAGTACACAGGAAAGAAAGATAACAGCAAGAATAAACAAATTAAGAAACAGAAGAACGATAGAAGCAGTGAATAAAACCTAAAGCTGATTCTTTGAAAGAGGTAATAAAATAGACCAACCACTAGCACAATATAATCAAGATAAAAGGCCCAAATGAAATCAGAAATGAGGAAGGGATTACAATGGCAGATCTAACAGATTAAAAATTTCAAGGGGTGACACTGTACATATTTCTTTAAGAGATTTATTTTAAATTATCAATTAAATGGACAATAGGTGACAAAAATATAAAATAATCCAACGGCTATAACAAGAAATGTAAGTTAGATCAGCAAACAAGGAAAACTCTAAGAGAATGAGAAATTTACCAAAGAATGATCCACCCCAACCCTGAACAGGACATTTGTACCAACCCTAAAGTCTCTAGAGAAATCTATCCAAATTTTACAGGAGAGGGCATTTCCATGTTACATAAATTATTCTTTAACATAGGAAAAATGTTTCTAAAAAACTGCTATTTCATTTTGCAAGGCAAATGCAGTCCTGATTTTAAGCCGTGATATGGAATTTTTTTTAAAGGAAACAGGATCCAATATCATTTGAGAGTACAGTCCCAGCAAATAGTGTTCAGCAGCACATTAAGGGACTAAAACACCATAACCGCAAAGGGTTTCTCCAGCAATGCAAAGAAAGTTCAGCACAAGGGTATCTATTAATACAACACATCAGATCAATAGATTAAATAATACGAACCATATGCTCATCCTAATGGATGCCAAAAAATGCATTTCAATAGATCTCAAAACGTTCTTTAAAATAGGAATAGAATGACACTTCCTTAACATGACAAGGATCTGTTTAAAATCAAGCCAGCATCCTTTTTAATGGAAAAACATTAGAGATTTTCCCATTAGAAAAGGGAATAAAATAAATAAGCTCTCTATCCCCATTATTATTTAATATCATATTGATAAATCTGGCTGATGTAATAAGACATGAAAAAGAAACCTTAAGAATAGTTGTTAGAAAGATAGAAAGCTTCATTTGCAGATGACATAATTATAGCCTTTAAAATCTGATGTTCTCATCTAAACCACCATTAGCAGTAATACAAAAAATTCAATAACTGGCTAGCTCTGGATACATGATAACTATTTTAAAAATCAATAACTTTCTTAACTAAATACAAAGACAAGACAGGAAACAAAGAATGAGATCCAATTCATAATCAAACATAACAAATTAAATACCCAGACATAAACATGGGACACAAAAAATTTGAAAATTTTCCTGGAAAGCATAGTAGAAAATCTGAATAATAGAAAAATATCATGTTTCTCAACAAAAAGTATAAATACTCTAATTTTCTGATTTAGTGATTCAAGATAATCTCAGAATAGTACAAAAGGATTTCTTACAGAATTTGATAACTTGCGTTTAAAAATAATTTTGAGGGGCACCTGTGTGGCTCAGTTGGTTGAGCATCCAGCCCTTGATTTCAGCTCAGGTCGTGATCTCAGGGTCATGAAGTTGAGCCATGGGTCAGGCTCCACGCTGACTGGGGAGCCTGCTTAAGATTCTCTCTCTCTGGGGCACCTGGGTGGCTCAGTGCATTAAGTGTCTGCCTTCAGCTCAGGTCATGATCCCAGGGTTCTGAGATCGAGCCCCGTGTCTGGCTCCTTGCTCAGCGGGGAGCCTGCTTCCTCTTCTCTCGATCCCTTCCTGCTGCTCATGCTCTCTCTCTCCCTCTCTTTCCCTCTCTCTCTCAGACAAATAAATAAAATCTTTAAAAAAAAAAAAAGATTCCTTCTCTCCCTTTCCCTTTGCCCCTCCCTCCTCTAAAATAAATTTAAAAATTGTACAAAATAAGTAAGTCACTAATAAATAATACCTGAAATAAAGTAGTACTAGAGCAAAGTATACCTATTAACTTGATAAAGCCAAAGGTCCAAATGCAGGCTATGACAAAAGAGAATTTAGCATATAAAAAAGATGTCACAAAATGACAGGGAAAGGAAACACCATGGAATAAAGGGGTTGTGCAGTAGACAAGCAGGGAACTTAGTTTACATGTACACCTAAAAATAAATTCCAGATTTAGAATGGATCAATCAAAGATGTAGAGGACCCAGGGGCACCTGGGTGGCTCAGTGGGTTAAGCCTCTGCCTTCAGCTTAGGTCATGATCTCAGGGTCCTGGGATCGAGCCCCGCATCGGGCTCTCTGCTCAGCGGGGAGCCTGCTTCCTCCTCTTTCTCTGCCTGCCTCTCTGCCTACTTGTGATCTCTCTCTCTCTGTCAAATAAATAAATAAATAAATAAATACACACACATATATGCATACATATACATATATATACATATATGTGTGTGTGCGTGTATATATATATATACACACACATAACTCTGTGAAATATACAATGGTAAGTTTACTCTATCTAAGAAATAATAATGGACCAAGATAGGAGAAGTAGAGATTCAAAAAGGAGAAAATGATAGAGTAAGCAATATCACAATGCTAACTGAATGCAAACATAAACTAAAGGGAAAAGAAAAGGAATATTTTAAGGAGAACACTGCTATCAAATGAGCTCTTAGCTATTTTTTTTAAAGATTTTATTTATTTATTTGACAGACAGAGATCACAACTAGGCAGAGAGGCAGGCAGAGAGAGAGGAGGAAGCAGGCTCCCCGCTGAGCAGAGCGCCGGATGCAGGGCTCGATCCCAGGACCCTGGGATCATGACCTGAGCCAAAGGCAGAGGCTTTAACCCACTGAGCCACCCAGGCACCCCAGCTCTTGGCTATTTTTTAAAATTTGGTATTTTTGAGAATCTAAAGAGACAGACCTTTTCATATTAAAAATTTGATGTTTTTGACAATCTCAAGAAACTTAGTAGCTTTTCACATATATACGTAGACATGCATACATACACATACATACAAAGACACACAGGAGCACACATTCACAATGACACATGCAGACCTACACATACATAGACACAGATGCACCTAAATGGTCGGTATACTGGTATGGGGCTGGTGGACTTTCCAAGGCTCTCTGTGACCCCAAGATTAAGAATACCTCATCTAGACAGAATAGAATACATTAAAATATGTAAGAATACCCCAAAGGCAAATCAATGAGCAGATGACATGGCCAAACAATTCACTGAAAAGGAGATAGAGAAAGTAAACACAAGGACAAATGATCAATAGGCATAAAATATGCTCCAGTTTTGCCTACTAAATTCTCAAATTGGAAAAAAAAATAAATTCTCAAATTGGTATGAAACTGATTTTTAAAAAGCAAACTAATGTTGATGAGGTTTCAGGAAAATTGCCACATTGCTGATCCCTTTTGAAAGTAATTTAAAATACCTAATGAGAGCCCCACAACATCAATACTTTTGACCTAACTGTCCTTCTTCTGGGAATTCATACTCATGAAATAAATTTCAGGAACAAAGCTCCTCAAAGACTTTCATCACACCACTTATGAATAGTGGCAGTGCCAAAGGAGAACCCTATAAAGAGTACAAGAAAAGACAGGGGACAGCTAAACAATTTGGGGAATCAACATAATGGAATAATATATGGCCATTAAAATGAAAACGATGAAAATTTAAAAATGATTCTGATATGTTAATTTAAAAAGTTAAATGAAAATGTATCATTTTTATTACAAAAATGATGGTGAATGATACATTTATTTTTTTAATTGCCCTTAATGTAATACGTGAAAAGCTTTATGCCGAGGATGGAGAGGACATCATAGTAGAGTAGAATATGAGAAAGGGAGGGATGGTAGAGACAAATGGGGCTGCCACTCAAATCCAGGACCTTCTAATTCATCTAATGGTGCACATGAGCTATCTGAGAGAAGTAGGGCCCTAGGAACTTCTATGATGAACTGTTAGTTCCTTACCTTCCCTTTCTCTCTGTTTTTCCTCTTTCTTCTTTCATATAAGCAGGTGATACTTTACTTTATAATCATGATTTGAGTTTCCTACCTCCCAAATCCTATCAAACTCATAGAGCCCTCAAAACATCTGTATTATTCCTAGAAAACAAAAATATTTTAATGTAATGTGATATAAATGAGCTGAGATTGAGGGAGATAAAATTTCCCCCATCATGTAATACAATGCTTCTCTAGAATGCAAGATCCACTTCTGTGTTCTTCCACCACTGGATCTTATGCATCCAGAACAGTACTGGGCACATAGTAACTGCTCAGTAAATATCAGATGGATGGCTCGGTGGATGGATGGATGAATGGAGGGATGGGACAAAAAAAAAAAAGAGCCACCTAAGAAACAAAGACAAGCAAGCTTGAAAATCCTAAAACTCTAAGCAAATCGTGGCTATGGAGGACCACACGGTGGTCAAAAGTGGCAAATCAAAAGATTTTAGGAACTGCTCCAGGTCCATACTCAGGGCACTTGGCTGGTGAATTTGCCCCATTTTCCTCTGAGGTACACTAAAATGTGGTACACTAAGTCAAGATGGATAGTCAGACTAGTTCGAGAAGAACCAGTGCCCCCCCCCCAACTCAAATATTAAAGCAAGATACGTTTGATTGAACCCTGAATATCCCTGATCCATAGGGCCCTTTAGTAGAAACCTTTTACTATCACCACTGGCATGGGGACCTAAGACTTCATCCAGATGCCTAGAATCAGGGATTAGCGTTGAGGGTGAGCCAAGAGGCAGTGAGGAGAGCTAATCTCAATCCCATGAATGGCTTGTGTTACTGGGTCTGCCCATGCCCATATCCAGGGAGGGTGAAAGGACATGTTCCACAGAGAAGGGCGCTTCCCTACCAAATGACTGCCTTACAAATAGTTACGACCTACAGCATGTGGTACCTCGAATGCCCAGACTAGCCAACCAGACCTTCAGAAATGTAAAATTTCTCTTTCTCCATGTCTGAGATCAAAAGAACTGAACAGGCTCCTCCAACAAACTTCCTCTGCAAACCCATCTGGAGACCCATCTCCGAAGCATAAGTAAAACAAGGACATGCATCAAATTGTTAATTCCACCTGGAATTAAATCAGATATAGAATCCGAACAAATGTTCCCCTATAAAGCAGACTTACTCCAAGAAACAGAAGGAAATTTTTTTAGTATAAAATTTATATTTTCCATGAGATTAGAAAATGTTTTTATGAACAGGTAGTCATCGGCAATAAGATGATTTTACTTAAGATGAAAAACCACGATTACAGAATTTTTAAGTGTAGCAGGGGCGATGAAGAGCATATTAAACATTGAAGAAAACTGAATTAATAATTTAAATTGGCTGTGAAAAAAAGAAAACCTCCTAGAATTCTGAGAGCATAGTGAAATGAAGGAAGATGAGCAAAAACATCAGAGTAAATCTGTAAGTGGTGATAAGTTTGAAAGAAAAGCAGCCACCATAAGCAGGTAAAATTAATTAAAGGAATATATATCTAGACATAGCCTAGTGAGATTTCCAAATGTCAAACAAGCAGGAAAGGGGTCAAAGATGAATAGAATTTAAATTTTAAAAATAGGATCAACCAAATAAAAATAAGAGAATACATGTAACTTCTGAAGGAGGAGAAAATGAGAAAATGAAAAATATGAAACTATAACCAAAGACAGAAAGAAAATAAGAAGAAACGTAAAAGACAATGACAGAATTAAGGACATATTAGTCATCACAATAAATAGATCAACTGTTCAAATTTCTCCATCAAAAGACAACGATCGGGGCGCCCGGGTGGCTCAGTGGGTTGAGGCCTCTGCCTTCGGCCTGGGTCATCGAGCCCCACGTCCGGCTCTCTGCTCAGCAGGGAACCTGCTTCCACCTCTCTCTCTCTGCCTGCCTCTCTGCCTACTTGTGATCTCTGCTTGTCAAGTAAATAAATAAATAAAATCTTTTTAAAAAAAAAGAAAAAAGACAAAGATCATCATATTCTAAAAGCAAACTCAAAATATAATGTTTAAAGTAAAAGAATGGGTAAAAAAAATATAAGGCAACTGTTAGTCTGCAAAAGACAGGGACAATATTATTATAAAAAGTTAAATTATGGGACACCTGGGTGGCTCAGTTGGTTAAGCATCTGCCGGAATTCCGCTCTGGTCATGATCTTGGGATCCTGGAATCAAGTCCCACATAGGGCTCTCTGCTCAGTGGAGCGTCTGCTTCTCCCTCTCACTCTCCTTTTGTGCTCTCTCTCTCTTTCTCAAACAAATAAAATGTTTTTAAAATAGTGAAATAAAGTATACACACTTTCTATTTAAAAAAAAAAAAGTTGGGACGCCTGGGTGGCTCAGTTGGTTAAGCAGCTGCCTTCGGCTCAGGTCATGATCCCAGCGTCCTGGGATGGAGTCCCACATCGGGCTCCTTGCTCGGCAGGGAGCCTGCTTCTCCCTCTGCCTCTGTCTGCCAGTGCTCACTCTCTCTCTCTCTCTCTCTCTCTCTCACAAATAAATAAATAAAATCTTTAAAAAAATAAAAAATAAAAATAAAAAATAAAAAAATTAAAAAAAGTTAAATTCTTAACTCTAGGAAACAAACTGAGGGTTGCTGGAGGAGAGATCGGTGGGAGGATGGGGTAATTAATTGGGTGATGGGCATTAAGGAGGGCACGTGATGTGATGAGCTTTGGGTGTTATACACAACTGAAAAAATTATTGAACACTACATCTGAAACTAAAGTTGGCTAATTGAATTTAAATTTTTTAAAAAAGGAAAAAAAAGTTAAAGTCAAACCAAAATTTTAAATAAGATAGGACTAAGTTGCTTTGATAAAAGTAAAATTCTCATTTATGATGTCAGGAACTTTAGGCACTAAATAACATGAACTTGTGATATACAAAACAGACATTCACAATGAGAGGTTTTACAAATATTACCCACACTTTCATTTCTGGTCATGATGGAGTAAATAGAATCAGACCAAGCCTCCTGTCATAAACATCTAGAAAACTCAACAGAATACATGAGGCAACTGAATTCAGGCAAGTCTGAGATTAAAAAAAAAAAAAAAAATTACCAATTATGGGGGCTTCTGGCTGGTTCATTTGAAAGAACCTGAGACTCTCCTGGGGTTGTGAGTCTGAACCCCATATTAGGTGTAGAGATTATTAAAAAAAATAATAATAATAAAACTTTTTAAAAATTACCAATAATCTAAAGAAATCTAAAAACACAAGCAACAAAGAAGAGAAAAATCAGTCAATTGACACTGACCCAGAAATGATATAGATGAGTAAACAAGAGCCCTAAAACAGTATTATAACTGTGTTTCATGCATTCAAGAAGCTAGAAAAGGTAGAGCAAGTTCATTGCAGACACAGTAGATATAAAAAATGATCCAAATCAACATTGTAGAGATAAAATTACAATATCTTAGATAAAACACGCTACAGTTGGGATTAATAGCCGATTTGACATTGTACAGGAAAAGGTTAATGGAGTTGAAGACGTGACGATAGAAACTATCCAATATGAAACACAGAGAGTGATGGAGTAGATGGAATTTTCCTTATTTTTTTTCCATTGAATATAACTAAAAACCCTGGACATCATATATACACATATGATAAATACACCATTGTATATCTCACTGGGTCTTCTATATCTTTTAGTTGATCCCTTCTAAATCTAGAATTTATTTTTAGGTGTACACTTAAACTAATTTCTCCACTTGTGTACTGTCCAATTCCTCACTCCATGGTATTTCCTTTTCCTATCACTTTTGTAACAACCTTTTCATACGTTAAATTCTCTCATGTCATCATTGGCTTTTGGACCTTTGGTTTCATCAAGTTGTAGATCTAATTTGCTCTAGTACCACATGATTTCTGTTATTTTTCTTTAATGACTTATTTAAAGGTCATCTATTATTATTGCCTTTTTTCAGAATATCTTTTACTATTTTGCCTATATTATTACTATAATAATTATTATTGTTATTACAGAGAGAGAGTACATGTGTGAGTGGTGGGGGGAAGGACAGAGGGAGAGGGAAAGAGAGAGAATCTTAAGAAAACTCCATGCCCAGCACAGAGCCCGACTTGGGGCTTGATCTCACAACCCCGAGATCACGACCTGAGCTGAAGTCAGGACTTGGCTGCTCAAATAACTAAGCCACCCAGGCACTCCCTAAAATTATTTTTAAATGCGTGTTGTCAAATTTCATAAGAAATCCTTTTGTATTAGTTTGAGATTCTCTTGAGTCACTACATCAAAAAGTTCAGGTTTGGGGTTTTTTTGGTAAGTCAGAAAACTCTTAATAAGCTTCAGACTGGCAAGGGATGTCAGACTCAATAAGAGAGCAGTGAGTTCCCTCGGTTTTCTTTCTCCTTCATTGATCCCAGACTGGGTACGGGAGTAGGTGGCCAAGTGGAGACACCAATGGAAGCAGGCAAAAACAGGCCACAACAAGAACTCTCTTCCTCTAGCCAAAGGTCCAGGAAAAGGGCAGCCTAGGGGGATGGAAAACTTTTAGAAATTAATTGTTTTACTGCATCCCAACACCTAGGAAAAGTCTGGGGCCCCACCATAATGCAGTCTGGGAAAGACCAAGTGGAGAGCTTAGACTCTTCCACTCTTGTCAAGCTGTAATGAGACACCCCAATACTTCCACTAGGGTGGTGACAGGGAAGGCCAAGATGTACTTTCATCCTCGCTAGTTGGTAAGGAGGCACGCCTCCATTGCATCAGGGGATACCATGTGGGAAGCTCAGACTTCCACCCCCACCGGGAGGTGATGAAATTGCCCTCTCATAGCAGGATGGTGTCAGAGGAAGCTGAGTGGAAAGTGAGGACTTTCGCCACTACTCAGCAAGAACAGGGCCATCCTATAGCACCAACAGAGGCCATGTGGAGAGCAGAAAGAAGGCATTTCTCACTCTTTCAGCCAGGAAGCTATTAGTAGAGGCCTAGTGGGAATCTGGAATTCCCATGCAGGCCAACAGTAATGAAGAGTGTTCCACCTTGGGTATCAACAGAGGCGGAGTAGGAAATTTGGATGACTACCATTACCTGGCAGTATCGAGATGGTGTCAGAGTAATCCAGGCAAACCATAGAGTTTAAGTAACATACAAGTCTCATAATATGCCTAAAATGTCCAGCTCTTAATAAGAAATCACTCATGATACCAGGAAACAGGAAGCTCTCCAAATGAATGAAAAATCGTAATTGGTATATGCCTACACTGAGATGGCAAAGATGCTAGATCTCATGAAAATTTTAAAGTAGACATCAGAAAAATGCTCCAGGGAGTGGTTACAAACATGCTTGAAACAAATGAAGAACTAGGGATTTTCAGCAAAGAAACAAAAAGGCTCGACAAAGAAATAGAAGGCATAAAGAAGACCAAATGGAGGGGTGCCTGGGTGGCTCAGTGGGTTAAAGCCTTTGCCTTCAGCTCAGGTCATGATCTCAGGGTCCTGGGATCAAGTCCCGCATCGGGCTCTCTGCTCAGCAGGGAGCCTGCTTCCCTCTCTCTCTGCCTGCCTCTCTGCCTACTTGTGATCTCTCTCTGTCAAATAAATAAATAAAATCTTAAAAAAAAAGACCAAATGGAAATATGTGAAGTGAAAAATCCAATAACCAAAATAAAGGACTCAGTGTGTAGGCTCAAGAGCGGAATGGAGGGGATACAAGGGGGAAAAAAAATCAGTAAACTGGAAGGCATAATTGAAATTATCCAACCTGAACAACAGGAAGAAAATATATGAAAAAAGTAAATTAACAAAGCCTAAGGAACCTCTGAGACTGTAACAAAAAGTATATTTGTGTCACTAAAGTGACAGAAGGGGAAAAGAAAGAGATCAGAACTGAAAAAGTACTAATTAAAAAATGTTGAAAAGTGCTCAGTTTGGCAAAAGATATAAATTTTCAGATTCAAAAAGCTTTAGGGAACCCTAAACAAAACCCAAAGAAATCCACACCAGGAGTTTCACAGTCAAATTTCAAAAAACTAAAAACAAAAGAAACAAACAAACAAAAAACAACTTGAAAGCCCTAGAAGACACCTTATCTAGGGAAAACAATTAGGATGACAAAGGGGTTATGATCAGAAAGCACAGAGGCCAGAGGAAGTGACACAGTATTTTTCAAGTGTTCAAAGAAAAGAATTATCAACTCAGGACCTATATCCAGAGAAAATATCCTTCAGGAATGAAGGATAAATCAAGACATACTCAGATGAAGGGAAACTAAGAAAATTTGTTACTATAGAATTTACCCTAAAAGAAAGGCTAAAGAAATTTCTCTAAGCAGAAAGGAAACAATAAACAAAGGAATCTTGGAACATCTGGAAGGAATAAAGAACACAGTAGACAAAAATATGGGTAAATACAAGAGACTCTCCTTCTGTTGAATCTCCTAAATTATGTTTGATGGTTGAAGAAAAATTATAGCACTGTTTGATATGCCTTGAATTTCATGTAGAGGAAATATATTTGATGATGATTAATATAAATAGGGGAGGGTAAAAGGACATAAAGGGAAGTAAGTACATTGTGATAAGATATATATATATTTATATATATATATATGCACACATATGTATATATATGATATGTATTATATGTATAATATCTATAGATATCTAATACACCAGCCACTAAAAATCTATACAAAGATATAATGCACTATAGATAACATGATAACCCAAGATGGATTTCTAAAAATGTTCAAGAAACCCAGAGATGATAGGAAATAGGAAACAGAGGTATGAAAGACAGAACAAACAGAAAATGGAAAAATAAAATGGGAAACTTAAGCCCTGATATATCCATAATCCCATTACATGTAAACAGTCTAAATATACCAATTAAGAGATAGATATTGACAATAGATTAAAAGACATGAACAAACTATAAGAAAACCTTTTCAAATATAGTGATATAGACAAGTTGAAAGTAAAAAGATATGAAAAGCTCTATCATGCTAATCAAAATAGACCATGAATAGCTATATTAATATCAAGTAAAGGAAGCTTTAGAGGAATGAAAGTTATTAAGACAAAGACATTATATAATGATAAAAAATTAATCCACAAAGAAGACACAACAAGCCTTAATCTGTATGTACCAAAATACAAAGCTGCAAAATATGAAGCAAAAACTGGTAGAACTTAAAGATGAAATAGAAAAACCCACAGTTACATTTGGAGACTTCCACACTCCTCTCTCAACAATTGGGAGAACGGCTAGACAGAAAATCAACAAATATGTAGAACTTAATACCACCACCAACCAACAGTATTTAATATTTATAGGACATTCTACCCAATAAGAGAAGAACACACATTCTTTTCAAGTGCCTACTGGACAAATATCAAGAAAGACCACATTTTTTGGCCATAAAGGAAATATCAACATTTAAAAGAATTGCAATGATAGTGTGTTCTCCGACCACATGGAATCAAACTAGAAGTCTTTAACAGAGAGATAACAGGGAAATCTCCAAAATCTTGGAAACTAACAACACTGAGTGACTTCTGAATAATCCATGGATCAGACAGGAAGTTGTAAAGGAAATTTTTAAAAAACACATTGAAGTGAATGAAAGTAAAAAATACAATGTATCAACATTTGTAAGACAAAGCTAGGGAAGTCTTGAGAGGAAAACTTCGAACGGTAAATGCATGCATTAGAAAACAGGAAAGGGGAATAGCTGGGTGGCTCAGTCAGTTAAGCATCTGACTCAATCTCAGTTCAGGTCTTGATCTCAGGGTCATGAGTTCGAGCCCCACATTGGGCTCCACATTGGGTGTGGAGAAAAAGGGAGAGAAAGAGAGGGAGAAAGGTCCTAAATCAATCATCTGAGCTCCCCCATCAAGAATCTAGAAAAAGAGGAAAAAAACCCAAAGCAAGAATGAAGGAAATAGGGGTGCCTGGGTGGCTCAGTGAGTTAAAGCCTCTGCTTTTGGTTCAGGTCATGATCTCAGGGTCCTGGGATCGAGCCCCGCATCGGGCTCTCTGCTGGGCGGGGAGCGTGCTGCCTCCTCTCTCTCTGCTTGCTGCTCTGCCTACTTGTGATCTCTCTCTCTCTGTCAAATAAATAGATAAATAAAGTCTTTAAAAAAAGAATGAAGGAAATAATAAATATAAGAATACAAATGCATGAAATTTTAAAATGAAAAACAATAGAGATAATAAATGAAACAAAGAGCTCAGTCTTTGAAAAGATCAATACAGTTGAGAAATATCTAGCAATACTAACAAAAAAGAGAGAGAAGTCATGTTTAGCAATACCAGCAATAAAACAGGAGGAATCTCTATGGACTGCGGAAACCAAAAGAGTTTTAAGGGAATACTAAAGACAACTCTACATATATAAATTTGAAAATATAGATGGCATGGACTAAACTCTGAAACATACAAACTACCACAACCCAATATTAAATAGATAATTTGAATACACCCATACATGATAAGAAATTAAATTTGTAATTTAAAAATTCCTCACAAGACGCCTGTGTGGCTTGGTGGATTAAGCATCTGCCTTTGGCTCAGGTAATGATCTCTGCTGCTCCCCCTGCTTGTCCTTTCTCTCTCTGACAAATAAATAAATATCTTAAAAATAAATAAAATCAAATCAGAATTCCTCCCAAAGAAATCATCAAGCCCATAGGGTTTCACTGGAGAATTCTAGCAAACATATAAACATTTAACACAAATTTAACAGAATCTCTTCCAGAAAGTAGAAAGGAAAGTGACAATTCAAATGCCTTTTATGAAGATAGTTTTACTCTTCTACTAAAACCAGACAAATAAGTACCGAAAGAAAAGGGGGGGAAAGAAAGAAAGAAAACTAGAGACTGATATATCTCATCAATATAGGCATACAATTTCTTTTTTTTAAAAAAATATCTTTTTAAAAATATTTTATTTATTTATTTGACAGACAGAGATCACAAGTAGGCAGAGAGGCAGGCAGAGAGGGGTGGGGAGGAAGCAGGCTCCCTGCCGAGCAGAGAACCCAATGAGGACTCGATCCCAGGACCCTGGGATCATGACCTGAGCTGAAGGCGGAGGCTTAACCCAATGAGCCACCCAGGCGCTGTAGGCATACAATTTCTTAAATAGAATTTAGCAATGTATTAATCAAAAATGCAAGGCTGATGCAATATTTAAAAGTCAATGTGATCAACTAAACAAAAAAAATCATGTGATTGTATCAAGTGACACCAAAAAAGCAGTTGACCCATCCATGACTAAAACTTTCAGAAAAATAGGAATAGGAGGATTTCCTCAGATTGATAGAGCACATCTACAAAGAATCTGCTAACATTATACTTGATGGTGAAACAATAAATGCTTTTTGCCTAAGTCTGGGGAGAAGGGAAGGATGTCTGCTATGTCAATCTTATTCAACTTAGTGCTGGAAGGTCTAGTCAATGCAATAAGACAAGAAAAAAATAAAAGGATACCAATCAGAAGAAGGAAAAGAAAACTGTCCCTGGTTATAGATGATATAACTGTTTATGTAGAAGATCCCAAGGAATCTTCAGAAAAATCCTGGAATTAATTAGTGAGCTCAGCGAGGTCACAGGTTCTACGGTTAAAAAAGAAATGCTAATCAATTGCGTTTCTTTTTTCTTAAAGATTTATTTATTTATTTGAGAGAGAGCGAGCACAAGCAGGAAGGGCAGAGGGAAAGGAAGAGAGAATCTCCAGCAGATTCCACGCCGATCCCAGAGCCTGATGAGGGGCTCAATCTCACAACCTTGAGATCACAATCTGAGCTGAAACCAAGAGTCAGATACTTAAGCAATTGCACCACCCAAGTGTCTCAGTCAATTGCATTTCTAAATATTAGCAGTAAACACGTGGACACCAAAATGTAAAATGCGATGCCACTTACAATTGCTCAAAACAAAATTACATACTTGGGTGTAAATCTAACAAAACATATAGAAGACTTATATCCTGAAAACTATAAAATGCTAATGAAAGAAATCAAAGAAGATCTAAATATATGGAGAAACATACTATGTTCATGTTTTGAAAGACCCAACATAATATCAATTTTCCCCCAAACTGATATGAAATTTTGAAATTTCTATCAAAATCCCAATAAGATCTTATAGATATAAACAGGACTTTCAAAAAATGTATCTGACCAGGCAAAGAAACTAGAGTAGCTGAAACAATTTTGAAAAAGGAAGTGGAAGGAATCAATCTATCAAATTTCAAGAAATATAGCTGTGGTAATCAAGACCTCTATCAGACAAAAAACCTGTATCAAGAATATATAAAGTAGGGGCACCTGGGTGGCTTAGTGGGTTAAGCGTCTGCCTTCGGCTCAGGTCATGATCCCAGGGTCCTGGGATCTAGCCCCACATCGGGCTCTCAGCTCAGCGGGGAGCCTGCTTCCCTCCCTCTCTCTCTGCCTGCCTCTCTGCCTACTTGTGATGTCTGTCTGTGAAATAAATAAATAAAATCTTAAAAAAAAAAGAATATGTAAAGTATATATAAAGTACTGAGCCTGGGTGGCTCAGTGGGTTAAGCATCTGCCTTCGGTTCAGGTCATGATCTCCAGGTCCTGGGATGGAGCCCCAGCTTGGGCTCCCAGCTAAGCTGGGAGTCTGCTTCTCCCTCTTACTCTGCCTCTCCCCCTGCTTGTGCTCTCTCTCTCTCTCTGTCTCTGTATCTCTCTCAAATGAATTTTTAAAAGATCTTTAAAAAAATTAAAAAATATTTTTAAAAAAGAGGAGCGCCTGGGTGGCTCAGTGGGTTAAAGCCTCTGCCTTCTGCTCAGGTCATGATCTCAGGGTCGTGGGATAGAGCCCCGCATCGGGCTATCTGGTCAGCAGGGAGCCTGCTTCCCCCTCTCTCTCTGCCTGCCTCTCTGCCTACTTGTGATCTCTGTCTGTCAAATAAGTAAATAAAATCTTTAAAAATAAATTAATTAACTAAATAAAAATAAAAATATTTTTAAAAAAGAATATACAAAGTGGAGCATCCGATTGGAGCAGCTGGTAGAGTATGCAACTCTTAATCTCAGGTCATGAGTTCAAGCCACATGTTGGGTGTGGAGCCTACTTAAAATTAAAAAAAGAAAAAAATAATACAGAATTCTCACAACTCATGTATAAGAGAGAAAAAACCCAACTTTTAAAATGAGCAAAGATTAAAACATGATTTCACAAAAGATGTATAAAGTGTCAAGCACAAACATCATCAATCATCTGGGAAATGGAAATCAAAACCACAGTGAGATATCACTATGCATTCATTTTTTTTAAGTTTTTTTTTTTTTAAAGATTTTATTTATTTATTTGACAGAGACACAGCGAGAGAGGGAACACAAGCAGGGGGAGTGGGGTTAGGAGAAGCAGGCTCTCTGCTGAACAGGAAGCCCCTACACATTCATTTTAATGGCCCAAATTTTAAACACTGATTATCAGTGAGAATGTGAAACCACTGAAACTCCCATGTTGCTGATGAGAATGTAAAATGCATAGCCACTATGGAAACAAGTTTAGCAGTTTCTTATACAGTTAACTCTTCACTTAAAATACAACCCGGAGAAGGGTGCCTGGGTGGCTCAGTTGTTAAGCTTCTGCCTTTGGCTCAGGTCATGATCCCAGGGTACTGGGATCGAGCCCCACATGGAGCCCCACATTGAGTCCCGCATTGAGCCCCACATCTGGCTCCCTGTTCAGTGGGAAGCCTGCTTCTCCCTCTCCCACTCCCCCTGCTTCTGTTCCCTCTCTCGCTATCTGTGTCAAATAAATAAATGAAATCTTCAAAAAAAGAATACAACCCAGAGAAATGAACTCATGTGTCGCATGAAGACTTGTACACAAACATTTATAGCAGCTTTAATTATAGTAACCCAAATTGGAAAAAATCCAAATGCCCATTAACTGGTGAGTGGATAAACAAATTGTGGTATATCCATACAATGAAGCACAACTCAGCAACAAAGAGAAATGAACTAGTGATACTAGCAACTACTTGAAGAAATCTTAAAATATTACGCCATCCAAAGAAATCAGACACAAAAGAGTATAATCTCTATTTGACCCCTTATATGAAATTCTGAAGAGACAAATCTAATTTCTGGTAACAAGAAATGGAACAATTTCAGTCTAGAACCAACTTTGAAGGGAGAGGAAGAGGATGAATTGGAAAGGCCACAAGGAAACTTTTTGGAGTGATGGAAATGTTCTCTATCCTGACTGGAGCATGGGTCACACTAATCAAAATGTACACTTAAAATGAATACATTTTAATATATGTAATTTATACACAAATTAGTTTTTGTTTAAATCAATAAAATTGATTTAAAAGAAACAATTCTCAGTCTTTGATGGATCAAAGAAGGAAATAGAGGAACTGAATATTATATTTAATTATGATAGATGAGAGAGAGAAAAATGAATAGAATATTCTATGCACACATTATTCTCAGAACAGTTTTTAAATTGATGATCTCATAGGTTACCAAGAAAAAAATTAATCCTATAGAAGTAGGATTTCACTGATACATTCATATACTGTAATGCAATAAAATAAGAAATGGATTGCAAAATAATAAATAAACATCACTTGGAAAATTAAAAATGCCCTCATAAATAAAGCTTAAGTCAAAAACAAAATAACATTGCAACTACAGGCTGGAAAATAATTATGATAACACTGTATCAAACTTATGAGATGCTAAGGTAATGCTCAGAGAATAATTCATAACTTTTAATGTTATTTATTATGAAACAAAGAAGAATCAAAATAAATGAACTAAATGTTTCAGGAAGTAAAGAAGGGAAATTTACTGGATTTTCCTAAAGAAAGAGAAAAGAATTAACAAGGTTAAAGTTGATGAATTGGAAAAAAAGGAAACCAAGAATTAATAAAGCCTACATTTGGTTTTAAAAAATAGTAACAATAAGACAAAGTTCTGGCAAAACTAATCAAGGATTAGAGAGAGATAAGAAAGAAAAGCTAAATTAACATTATTTGGGTGATGTCAGTGAAAATGGCAAGGCAAGGACATCCAGAAATTCGCTCCTTCATAAAAATAATGAGAGAACTGGCAAAAGTGGTCAGAAGCAATTTTTCAGAACTCTGGAAATTCACCAAAGGCTTGCAGTTATGTGAGAAGTGTTTGTTCGAGAAAAACAGCCGAATCCCAGTAAGAACAGAAAACTTTGTGGCATTTTAATTGCTTTAATCTGATCTTCCATTCTCCAGCTCTGCAGTAGTCTTGAAAACTAACAGTCTACCTTTGGGGTAAAACCCAGTAGCCTGATGGCTAAAGGTGGAGCAGAACAGTACTATACCTACTTCAAAGCCTATTCCCAGTCACTTTTCATGATCTGCCCCATCTGGTGAGTGCTTGGAAAAGTCCATGTTCAGGACTATCTTTGACCTGATTCGGTGCTTGCCCCACGCAAGAAATCTCTTCCCTAGAGGTGTTTGTCAAAAACAATTACAGGCAATTTTTTAACTTTCTGGTTCCCCAAGGTGGTGGAAAATAGTTGGACCAAACAAAAACAAAACAAAAAAGCTTAATAAAAGAACCTGGGGAATGAGATATGTGTTGGGCTTTGAAAAATCGCTGACACATTAAAATTTCAGCTGCCTTGGGACACCTGGGTGGCTCAGTGGGTTAAGCCTCTGCCTTCAGCTCAGGTCATGATCTCAGAGTCCTGGGATGAAGCCCCGAATTGGGCTCTCTGCTCAGCAGGGAGCCTGCATCCCCCCCCCCACCCCTGCCTATTTGTGATCTCTCTCTCTCTCTCTCACTGTCAAATAAATAAATAAGATCTTTTTTTAAAAATTCAGCTGCCTTTTTTTTTCCTTCTGAAATTCACAAGCTGATCCTAAAATTCACATGAAAATACAAGGGACTAAGAATAGCCAAAACAACCTTGAAAAGGAAAAACAAAGTTGGAAGCCTCCTACTTTCCAATTTTAAAACTGAAGACAAAGCTGCAGTAATCAAGACATCGTGGTAGTGGCATCAGGAGAGACATATAGATCAGTGGTATAGAATTGAGAGTCCAGAAATAAACCCATACACCTATAGTCAACTGGTTTCCCACAGGGTGCTAAGAAACGTCAATGAGGAACAAATAGTCTTTTCAATAAATTATCCAGGAATAAGTGGCTGTCCACATCCATAAGAATAAAGTTGGAGCCCTACTTCATACTATATAGATCTACTTCACAAAGTGGATCAAAGGTAAAACAGAGACTAAAATTAGAAAACTCTTAGAAGAAAACTAAGTTTCAATTGCTGTAATTTTAAATTAAGCATTATTTTCTTAGATAGAACATCTAAATCTCAAGCAACCAAAGGGGGAAAAAAATCAATAAATTTTATCAAAATTTAAAACTTCATCTTTTGCTCAGGCCCATGGCTCCAGCAGGATGGCAAAGTGTCAAGGTATTTGTACCGCCAGGAAGCTCTGTGGCCCCGGATGAGACCAGAAGTATCATGATAAACAGTACAAGAAAGCCCATTTGGGCACAGCCCTGAAGCCCAACCCTTTTGAAGGCACTTCCCATACAAAGGAAATTGTGCTGGAAAAAAATAGGGGTAGAGCCAAACAGATTCTGCCATCAGGAATTGCGTCAGGGTCCAGTTAACCAAGAGTGGCAAAAAAAATCACAGCCTTTGTACTCAATGATGGTTGTTTGAATTTTAGTGAGGAAAATGATGAAGTTCTGGTCACTGGATTTGATCGCAAAGGTCGTGCTGTAGGTGACGTTCCTGGAGTTCACTTTAAGATTGTCAAAGTAGCCAGTGTTTTTCTTGGCCTTGAACAAAGGCAAGAAAGAAAGACCAAGATCATAAGTTTTGATGGTGAAAACAGGTTAGTTAATTAGAAAACAGTCAATCAATTTTCATATTCCAAAAAATTTCTTCAACTTTTATGCTTTGAAAGACACTATCGAGGGGCGCCTGGGTGGCTCAGTGGGTTAAAGCCTCTGCCTTCAGTTCAGGTCATGATCCCAGGGTCCTGGGATCGAGCCCTGCATCGGGCTCTCTGCTCCCCGGGGAGCCTGCTTCCTCCTCTCTCTCTCTCTGCCTGCCTCTCTGCCTGCTTGTGATCTCTGTCAGGTAAATAAATAAAATCTTTAAAAAAAAAAAAAAAGACACTATCAAGAAATTGAAAAGGCAACCCACAAGATGGAAGAACATATTTGTAAATCATATGATAATCATGTATCTGATAATGGCCTTGTATCAGAATATATAAAGAGCTTCTACAACTTAACAATAAAAAGGCAAGTGTACCTAGTTGGCTCAGTTGGTGGATCGTGCAACTCTTGGTCTCCAGTTGTAAGTTCAGGCCCCACACTGGGTATAGAGATTACTAAAATAATAATAATACTAATAATTTAAAAATAATGTAAAGACAGATAACTCAAATGAAGATAGCCAAGTAGGCAAAGATGTGAATTGGCATTTCTCCAAAGAATACATGTTTTAGGGAATTATAAATAAAAACTACAATGAGATACTCATACCCGCCAGGATGACCCTAAATAGACAATTAACAAGGATGTGGAGAAGTTGGAACTCTCATACATTTCTGGAAGTGATGTATAATGGTAAAGCCATTTTGAAAACCAGTTTGGTAGTTACTCAAAAGGATAAGCAGAGAGTTCCCATACAACCCAGCAATTCCACCTCTAAGTGTATGCCCAAAAGAATTGAAAACATGTGTTCACACAAAAAAACTGTACATGAATGTTCAGCATTATTTATAATGGCCAGAAAATGGAAACAACCCAAACCCTCATTGAGGGTGACTATTATTCAGTCATGAAAAGGAATAAAATACTAATACATTTTACAATGTGGATGAATCTTGAAAGTATTATGCCGAATGAAAGAAGCCAGACATGAAAGGCCACACATTGTGTGATCCCATTTGTACGAAATGTCCAGATTAGACAAATCCCTAGAGACAGAAAGTGTATCAGTGTTGCCAAGGGCCGAGGAGTGGGGGGGACATTGGGGAGTGACAGTTTTATGGGTGTCAGATCTCTTTTTTGGAGTGATGAAAATATTCTGGAATTACATAATAGCTATTCTTGTAAACCCTGTGACTATCTTAAAAATCAGTGAATGGTTCATTTTAAAAAGGGTGAATTTTATGATACGTGAATTTTATCTCAATACAAAAATTTACAATCTTGGGAATAATAAGCAGTTTGAATCAAAGGTCTAGAGGAAAAAATGTTATTTGTAAGCACATATTACATAGAATTAGCAAGTGCTCTATGCTTCAAAAATTAAAAATTTGAATGAACTAGATTATTTTATGAGACTATGTATCCCCAAAATGGATGCAAAAAGAAATAGAAAATGTGTATAGACTACAAATCACAGCTGAATTGAAGATGGTTGTCAGAGAATTGTACCAAAAAGGCATTAAATCTATCTTGCTTCATCAGTAGATCTTTCAAACTCAAGTCTGATAAAATATACACATACGTAGAAAAGAAAACGAATAACCAGTCATGCTTTGGGTTATGGATATAAAATTTCTTTAAAAAAAATAAAAGCACGATTGGATCCAGATGTACCTTAAAAAAATAATATCACCACCAAATAGGCTCATTATGAGAATAGAAGGTCAATTCAATATTAAAAGTCATTATTATAACTAATCATATTAATGTCAAAGATGGGAAACCATATTAAACTCTTTATGTATCCGAGATCATGCTTATACAATTATTTTTTTAACCTATATCAAATCAAATGTTGGCATTATGTTTAATGGCAAAGCACTAGAAACATTGTAATTAAAATCAGAAAGAAGACAAGGTCCTCTATCATCAGTGTTACTTGACTTCGTTATATAAGTGTTCCTAAGATGATTAGATGATAAACTGTACCAAAAGCATGGGCAATATTTGAAATATTTAACAACGAGATAGTAACATAAACCAACACATTCATTAAAAACATCAAAATTTAGTACCTTTCACTTTCTAAGGAAACTAAGATATAAAATTGCCAATTAATAGAGGGTATAAGTAAATATTTTTTATCAGATAGACAATTGTAATAATTTCCAAACCATTTGCTGAATTTTAGAAACTATTGGTACAATGTTGTAAAACACAACCATCTTAATTAAATGATGCTCTCTCTGAGCTACAATCTGACACATGAATTGGACCAAATTCTTTAAACAATTTACCATTAATTGGTAGTCAGTGACTGACTTGGTTAAAAGCATGTCTTTTTTTTTTTCTCAAGATTATATTTATTTGTGAGAGAAAGCCCAAACAGGGGTAGGGGGCAGAGGGAGAGGGAGAAGTAGACTCCTTGCTAAGCAGGGAGCCTGATGCAGGGCTTGATTCCAGGACCCGGGATCGTGAAGTGAGCCAAAGGCAGGTGTTTAACCAATTGAGCCGCCTGGGTGCCCCTAAAAGCATGTCTCTTAAGGTCCAGAATATTGTACACAGTTGTGACTCATCTCTCAGCTTCTGCTGAATTTTTTTTGCCTATAGAATATTTGGGATTTTATATATTTAACTTCTATTATTAAATAAGCCACTGGGGCATCTGGGTGGCTCAGTGGGTTAAGCCTCTGCCTTCAGCTCAGGTGATGATCTCAGGGTCCTGGGATCGAGCCCCATATCGGGCTCCCTGCTCAGTGGGGATCCTGCTTTCCCCCTCTCTCTGTCTGCCTCTCTGCCTAATTGTAATCCCTCCCTCTGTCAAATAAATAAATATATTTTTAAAAAATAAACCACAAACTCATTTTCTATAATGCTGCATTTAGTTATAAAATCATTTATTAATCTTTATTTATTTTTAATCCATGGGCTTCATAAACACAACTTTTGGTCAAATAATGGCCAAAGCAACATTAATAATTAAGTAAATTAAAGGACACAATTTATTAAAGAAAAATAAAATAAGGTAAATTAAGTTAAAATATTATTACTTGTTAAACAATAAACATATTTCTGATAATTTATCAATTTAATACATTTTCTCTTTGAATTAATCCTTTACCTTATTTAAAAGATTGTACTCTATTTCTATAAAATCTCCATTTTTCTTTCATTTTGTATATTTAAACATTTTTAATCTGGGGGCATTAATTGTCCCCTATACTCAATAAAACTTTCTATTAAGCTAAACACATCATTGATATTTTAATGAATGAATTAGCTCAAAGTAAAATCTCTTATTTATTTATTTATTTATTTATTTGTCAGTCAGAGAGAGAGAGAGAGAGGGTGCTCACAAGGCAGGCAGAGTGGCAGGCAGAGGCAGAGAGAGAAGCAGGCTCCCTGCCGAGCAAGGCGCTGGATGCGGGACTCAATGCAGGACTCGATCCCAGGACCCTGGGATCATGACCTGAACCAAAGGCAGCAGCCTAACTGCCTGAGCCACCCAGGCGTCCCTAAAATCTCTTTTTAAAAAAGAGGAACTGTTAACCATTTGCTTCATGTCGTAATTTTTGTTCAGTTGATCAACTTGAAATGAATTTCAAATTGCTTTTGTAATCCTGGCATTCTGGCTAACCATTCTAATTCTCATGGTCTCAATACCCGAATCCTCAGACGGATTCTAAATTTTTCCTGACATTACATGATGTACGGTAATAAATTAAGAAAACATTTATAATTACTTACTTACTTTATGTATTTTATTGCATCATTCAAGGATAATTGAATTCAGTGACTTGGACAGTGCCAAATTAAAACATTCAGAAATTTTCCTGAATTTTGGCTGTAACTGCAGACTGTGTCCCTTGCTGTTCACAGGCACTATTTGTATAAAATCCAATAAGGTTTTCATGAAAATATTTTTCATTGAAACCATTTTTCTCATGTGTCAACAATAAATTTTGATAAATTATTTCAGATGTTGTTCCTTCCTGCTTCGTGAGATCAACAAAAGCCATTAAATTATCTTCAAAGTCTTGAATTTCACATTTTAAGTAAATTATTAAAACTAGTTTATATGAAACAGTTGAAGCTTCATCAATAATGATTGAAATTTTCCTGCCTTGATTTATACATTTTCCAAAAACTTGTTTTCTCATACCGGCAGACAAATATTTTCCAACAAACAAGTTCATAAATTTAGAGTGTTATGATAAACCCATATTGATATTGCTCTTTTTAAAAGTTCTATTAAATATTTTATATTTGACAATGTTCAATTAGTTTTAACCACATGGATGGTATTTTCTAGATGCTTTTCATGTGCTTTATCAATATCGTGATACATTTTTCAGAAGTTTTTGCTATAGGCCATGTTTTTTATGCGAAACTGATTTATAACATTCTTACAATTTTCCTCGTCGAGGAGAGAAACTTTTCTTTATTTAAACCATGAGTTTTAACAGAACGTAATTGCCATTTGATGAGCATATCATACTTCCAACGTTTAGTTCTGTATGTTTGCACGCTGGTCATCTGAGCAACACTTACATGCTAACTATAGTCACTCATTTTTATTGGAGTAACTGCATCGTTTTCATGCCATTTATACAACTTCTTCATTTTATTTTCCTTTGTTTCTTACGCGGTATCAAAAGATGCCCCGAGTTTTGGTTTCCATTTAGTGTAAGAAGCTGTTGCAAGAGTGGTTCATGATTAACATTTCTTCTTTGGTCTTCCACGGTCAGAAGATTCATGTTTATAATATTTTAAGAGAACATGAAGAAACTTATCCAGACTCTATGATATCTTCACTCTGGGTTTCATTTTTAATACCTTATTCTTCAGTTTATAAACCTCAGAATCCTGCACCATGATGAGTTATACAAAGAATTATAGCACACTAACTGTAAAAGGAATGTAAGATTTGAAATATTTAGAGGAGGGGCAATTACATAATTTGGGCAAAATAATAAATTGTGAATTCTCCCAGCACAGTGGTTCTCAAACTTTTGGTCTCATGACCCTTTTACAGAGTTAAAAATTAGGGCAGCCTTAGGTCTTTTGTTTATGTGGGTGGTATCTATCAGATGCTTATGCTGTTAGAATTTACAACCAAGGGGTGCCTGGGTGGCTCAGTGGGTTAAAGCCTCTGCCTTCGGCTCAGGTCATGGTCTCAGGGTCTTGGGATCAAGCCCTACATCGGGCTCTCTGCTCAGCAGGGAGCCTGCTTCCCCCCTCTCTGCCTGCCTCTCCACCTACTTGTGATCTCTGTCTGTCAAATAAGTAAATAAAATCTTAAAAAAAAAAAAAAAGGATTTACAACTGAGAACTTTTCATTTTTTTATTTATTTGGTTAAAAATAACAGTAATAACCTGGTGAAGGTTATCATAAAATAGTTTATGAAAATAATTTTCCAAAAAGAAAAAAAAGTAGTGAGAGGGTACCACCATTGTTTTACATTTTTGCAAATCTCTTTAATGTCAGGCTTAATAGAATTCAGCTGGATGCTGAGGTCTGCTTCTGGGTTCAATCTGTTGTGATATCGCACATCACGTAGCCTCTGGAAAACTCCACTCACACTCATGGGGAAAAGAGCGGAAAAGGCAAATGATGTGTTGGTATCATTCGTTTTTGTCCTCACAGATTCCTAAAAGGGTCTCAGAACCTCCAGAGGTCACCAACCCACAGGGTGAGAACCACTGTCCTAAAGTACGGAGTGCTTCTCAGAGAATGTGCCAGGAAGCCTTGCTGCCTTCATGAAACCGGCCAGACTAGCGTGGAAGGCGACATGAATGGCTCAGATGTCACTCTGATGGCAGGCCCACTGCCCATCGCTTGTTGTCAATGCTACAGCCATTGGCTTGAATTAATGGAGTTACATTGGAATCTCTAGCATTAACTGGTTTTCTGTACCTTGCTGTTAGGGATACGCTCCTTACCAACTGGTAGGGAAGTATTTCCAAATGTAAAGATGGGTAGACCAGACCAGTAACTACCAGATACAGAATATTAGCTCTGCTGAGAATTATAAATATTTCAGATGGAGAGTTAGAATCATCACTCTTTGGTGGTGATGTACTGACATAGGAAAGCCAAGAAAATAAAACAAAAAATTCAGAGTACTTCGTGCATTTGCTAAGAAAAATCTATTGCTAAATAAAAATGGGATTGTGTCTGCGTGTTTGTGTGTGAATCAACATTTATATTGATATACACCTATGTATACCTTTCCTTTATAGCAAAGACCGTTCAAACTTTATAAATATATGCAGAACATATATGAAGACTAGAACTAGATTGAGGATATGAAAGAAGCTGTATCATTATCCTAAACGAGAGGGTTCAATATTGTTAATGCTCCCCAAGTTTATCTGTGTATTTAACATAGTTCTGTCAAAATAATGCTCTTAATCTTGAACTTGGTAAAATTATTTTTAAAGTGTTTATAGAGAACTAAATTTGATTTTAAAAAATAGGCAAGAAGAGCAAAACAAAATCTTGAGGAGAAGAACAGGGTGTGAGTGTTGGGTCTGTTTGATTAAAGGTGAATATGTATTAAAAATCTGCAGTATCGGGGCACCTGGGTGGCTCAGTCGGTTAAGCTTCTGCCTTTGGCTAAGGTCATGATCTCAGGGTCCTGGAATCGAGTCCCACATCAAGGAACCTGCTTTTCCCTCTCCCTCTGCTGCTCCCCTTGTGTTCTTTCACTCTATCTGTCCAATAAATAAATGAAATCTTTTTTTTTTTTTAAGATTTTATTTATTTATTTGATAGACAGAGATCACAAGTAGGCAGAGAGGCAGGCAGGGAGAGAGAGGAAGGGAAGCAGGCTCCCTGCTGAGCAGAGAGCCCAGGACCCTGGGATCATGACCTGAGCCGAAGGCAGAGGCTTTAACCCACTGAGCCACCCAGGCACCCCTAAGTGAAATCTTTTTTAAAAAATTGCAGTATGAAAACAATGTAGTTCTGAGACTAGAATAAATAGGTCCATTATTGAAACAATAGAAAGTCCCCAGAACACCTCAGGTATATACCAATTTAGGATGTACCATGGGGGACATCCCAAATTCAAAGGAAAAAGAGGGTTACTCGATAAATGGTGATACAACTGGCTAGTTATTTTGGAGAAAAAAATGATGCCTAAGTCATATAATACACCAAAATGAATCCCAGGAGCATCAAAGATTTAAATATCAAGGAGATAGAGCAATTAGACAAAAATGCAGAGAAATATTTATATAATCTTGAAATAGAAAAAGCTCTTCAAAGCATAGGGGAAAAAAAGATTTGGCCACACAGTAATTTTAAAATTGCATTAAAAAATGGATAGAGTCAAAATAAAGACCCAAAGATCAATAGGGAAAACTTTAACATTCCAGTAGAAACGTGGACAGCTGTAGGCAGATTTACGAATAAGCAGGAGTGGCCAGAAAGCACAGGAAAAGATGCTCAACTCGATTGTATCAAAGACTGACATAAGAAGGAGGTATCAGTTTTCATCTTGCACACTGGTCAAGAGTTCAAGTGAGTCATGCTATCCACCGGGTAATATGTGGAGAAGAGGAAAAAAAAACTTTTTTTAAAGACTTTATTTATTTATTTGACAGACAGAGATCACAAGTAGGCAGAGAGGCAGGCAGAGAGAGAGGAGGAAACAGGCTCCCTGCTGAGCAGAGAGCCTGATGTGGGGCTCCATCCCAGGACCCCGGGCTCATGACCTGATCTGAAGGCAGAGGCATTAACCCACTGAGCCACCCAGGCGCCCTAGAGAAGAGAAAATTTAAGCCGGAACAAGGGTTTGGGATGGAGTGGAGGTGGATTTGGAAGTTATTTTGGTGAATTCTCTTTTTTTAATTTAAGATTTTATTTATTTATTTGACAGAGATCACAAGTAAGCAGAGGGGCGGGGGGCAGGTTTCCCGAAGAGCAGAGACCCCAATGCGGGGCTCGATCCCAGGACTCTGAGACCACTACCTGAGCCGAAGGCAGAGGCTCAACCCACTGAGCCACCCAGGTGCTCCTATTTGGGTGAATTTTTAAAATGCTCATAATTCTGATGCAGCAATTTCATTTAAAAAATATTCAGGAAGGTTCATAACAAGGAATGTTCAAGAAGCCCTTCACAATATTATCTCTGTCAATGAAAATATCAGAAACAACCTAAATCAATAATTAAGGTTTGGAATATATGTACATATATATATATACACCATATAATAAAGGTTTGGCATATTCTGATATACCATATATTGTCTCATACGTACCATACCATAAGGGGATGGCATATCCATGTAATGAAATATTATACTATCATTAAAATGTTAAAATAGATATTTATTGACTTGGAGACAGGTTCATGACACAGCTGTAAATGGACCATCCCAGGCAGCACATAGAGTCTTACTTCATTGTTTTTATTTTTTAAAAGGTTTTATTTATTTATTTGACGGAGATAACAAGTAGGCAGAGAGGCAGGCAGAGAGAGAGGGGGAAGCAGGCTCCCCGCCGAGCAGAGAGCCCGATGTGGGCTCGATCCCAGGACCCTGAGATCATGACCTGAGCCAAAGGCAGAGGCTTAACCCACTGAGCCACCCAGGCGCCCCACTTCATTGTTTTTAAAAACTTGCTGCTTACATATCTGTATTGTATATAAGTGTAGAAAGTATTTATCAGGCTGTACAATAAAATACTAAGATTCAGGAGCTTTAGTGGGAGGCTTAAAATGATTTTTACTTTTTTGGCGTTTTTGCTGATTTTTTCAGCACTAGACATGGAGGACTTTTGCCAATAATATTTCTTTTAAATCATGCTTAGGCTGCCACCCAACTAAGTTCAGTCTTTAATACTTCAGAAACCCGTGTTCTGTCAGCTGCACGTGGAGGGAAATCCAGGGGATGGATCACGAAGGGCTGCCCAGGCTCTGGGAGACTGTGTCGTGGCCATTATAAACGGTATAAATAGACGATGTGAGAAGACTGCCAGGCTGTCTGGGTGTCTGGGGAGCTGCAGCCCATGTGCATCTTTCTCAGGCTGGAGAAAAAGCTCCCTTGAAAGCCCCAGACAGTCAGAAATGATCTGTGTGTTGAGTTGCCCTCATCTCACGGATCTAGGCTTCCATTCCCTCTGCCAGAGGATCAGACATGGGTCCCTGAACACATGGGCTCTACGCTGTCCCCTCGCCTCTCTGGTTCCATTCTCTGGTGTTTGTTTTGTTTTGTTTTTAAGATTTTATTTATTTATTTGACAGAAATTACAAGTAGGCAGAGAGAGAGGGGGGAAGCAAGTTCCCCGCTGAGCAGAGAGCCCGATGCGGGGCTCGATCCCAGGACCCTGAGACCACTACCCGAGCCGAAGGCAGAAGCTTAACTCACTGAGCCATCCAGGCGCCCCCATTTTCTGTTTTGCTGACAACTGACCACCACTCCTCTTTAGGTCCCACCGTGCCCCTGAGAAGGGCGAACGTGGCCAGGCCCAGTTTACCGCTGGCAGCTTCATCCTCACCGACCCCGCTGCCCGGAACACAGCCAAGCGATTCATCACCTGCATTATTAACTGTTTATGGACCTGTATCTTCTTCCATCAGATTTGGCCTTCCACTAGCCCAGGCAGCTACCTGGTGTGTAGCTGAGGCCCTAGCACTTGGCCAGGTGCAGTAAACCCTTTACTAACCCGTGAAAATTTGGGATGAAATCTCGTTTTGCCTCCCGTTCCCAATACCACTCACTCATTCAACAAGTGTTCAGGGAGGAACGAGGCTCATCTCTGTGCCTGGGACATCCTAACGCTAATCCGCTTTTTCTGCCTAAGTAGTGCCCACCAACAGCTGGCAAGAACCTTGTCCGTGACTGGTGAGAAGCCAGAGGGACGGAGGTTTTGGCGTGGATGGAGAAAGAGCTGGCAGCCTTCCTCCTAGTGCTTCCACCTGGCTCCCTCAGCGAGAGGGGCGAGCCAAGTCTTAGGACCGAGTACTCCAAGAGCATAGGATTTGGGGATCAAATAACAATTCAACCCCTTAAACGCTGTGTGACCTCGGGCAACTGACTTTCCCTCTCTGAGCCCACTTCCTCACCTGTAAACTTGGAGCTCATAATAGTTGATATCTCACAGAATAGTTTCTATTTTATGTGAAATAATGTATACGAAGATCACAGACTTGAGCTCAGAAGTGGAGTTTCCCTTGTTGCTCTCATTAGCCTTGTGGTTAATTACATTTATTAGATGCGTCAACTCTGGTCAGACTGAAGAACTGCCTGAGAAACCCCCTGCCCCACTACCTGCCATTCCCCATAGACTTGGGTCATGGGTAGACTTGAGACCTCTTGTTCCACCGACAAGGCTACTGAGGCCCAGGGGAGATGGGTCTTGGCGAAGGTCACCCAGGGAGACTGCTGTGGCCATCGAGACTCCCAAGTCCCTCCTTCCCCCCAGCCACATGTTTTCTCAGAAGAAGAGGGGAGTCTTTAAAAAAAAAAAAAAGGAAGTTCCGAGAAGAGGGGATTCCCCTCTTTCCCTCGCCTTGTGCTTGGCCCGCACAGCTGTCTTTGCACCATCAGTGGGTGGTGAAGCCGGGCTGGTCTCTACGGCTGCATGTTTCACATTTGCTAACTTCAGCTCAGCTGCCACTCGCTGCTACACCCTGCACAGGCACACTCCGAAGAGCTGGCAGAGGCAGGCTCCCCTTCTCTTCAGGAAACAGATGCCTCTTGGCTGGAAGACGGCCATCACCCTCGTGCGGCTTCTGAACCCAGAGCGCAGCAGGCTGGGGTGTTAGAATGCCAGCGCCTGCTTCCAGCGAAACCACACCACCAGCTGGTAAGGATCCCTGTTTCCTATCCTCTGAGGTTCCCAGCCCAGCATTTCCCTGCCCGGCGGAACAGTGGTTCTGCAAGAGACTCTGGGATGGAGGAGGCCATGCTCAGAAACGTGGGGAGGTGTGCAAACCGTATTTCCCTCCTGGAGACGTTCGTGGCCAGTAGGCACCATAAAACCCCCGAAAAAGGCTTAGGAAGGGAACCGTCAACTCACGTTGAATTTGCATTCTCCAAATTTATTTGATCATGGAATACCACTTTTTTAAAAAAAATTATGTTAGTCACTGTATGGTACATCATTAGTTTTTTTGCTGTAGTGTTCCATGAATCATTGTTTGTGTATAACACCCAGGGCTCCCTATAGTACGTACCCTCCTTAATAGCCATCACTGGGCTCACCCATCTCCCAGACCCCTGCCTTCTGAAACCCGCAGTCTGATTCATGGTTCATCTCCCCCTCTGATATCTCCGCCTTGATTTTTCCCTTCCTTTTCCTCCACGCTATTCCTTACGCTCCACAAATAAGTGAAACCATATGATAATTGTCTTTCTCTGCTTGACTTATTTCACTCAGCATAATCTCCTCCAGTCCCATCCATGTTGATGCAAAAGTTGCGTATTCATCCTTTCTGATGGCTGCGTAATATTCCATTATGTATATGGACCACATCTTCTCTATCCATTCGTCTGTTGAAGGGCATCTCAGCTCCTTCCACAGTTTGGCTATTGTGGACATTGCTGCTATGAACACTGGGGTGCATGTGCCCTTTTTTTCTTTTCTTTTTTTTTTTTAAGATTTTATTTATTTGACAGAGAGAGATAGATCACAAGTAGGCAGAGAGGGAAGCAGAGAGAGAGGGGGAAGCAGGCTTCCTGCTGAGCAGAGAGCCCGATGTGGGGCTAGATCCCAGGACCCTGAGATCATGACCTGAGCCGAAGGCAGAGGCTTAACCCACTAAGCCACCCAGGTGCCCCAACCCCTTCTCATTACATCCGTATCTTTGGGGGTAAATACCCAGTAGTGCAATTGCCGGGTCATAGGGTACCAACAATACTACCTTTTACAAGTGAAAATAGCCATGAAGGTGGTTGGTTCCCTCCCTTCTGCCTGGTCTCTGATGAAATGTCTCCTCAGAGGAACTTCCTGGTCCACCTGGCTAACACAGCACCCCGAATTTCTCTCTATCTTCACCCTGCTTTGTGTTTCTCCATAACACTTATCACACTGTGCTATGTTTGCTTTTATATTTTTTCTCTTTACATAAGAGTATTTTTATATTTATATTTTATATTGATATTTTTCTCTCTCTAGACTGTGAGCTCTGTGGTGGGAAATGTCTTCTGCGTGGCTGTGTTTGCATTCTCTGGCACATAATAGGTGATCAGTAGATGCTGTTGAACAAATGAACATTCCCGCAAAAGAATTCAGTGCCCAACCCCTCTGTAAGCAAATTTCCTTGGATGTCAGCCCCAAAGTGGTCTGGGATACTATCTTTGTCTCAGACATGAGTTTCTTAGCCAATTGGTGTAGCTTCAACTTGTTTGCACAGATTACTATGGGCTCCATGAAATGGGAATTGAAAATAGTCTGACAAAATTTCGCAAAAGCGAAAGTTGTGATCAAAATTGAAACGGAAATGCAGACGAATCCTTACAATAGCTCACACCTCCATCAGAAGTGCCATCGGATATCCCCATCTTCCTCCTCCCATTTAATATGTATCTCCTTGTATCTCCTCTTGTTCTGTGCTGCATACTATACGAATCACCTGACATACATTATCTCATTCAGTCCTCCCAACCACGTCATAAGGAAGGGATTATCGTGTCCATTTTGCAGATGAGGAAACAGACTCAAAAGGCTTAAGCAAGATCCTTAAAAAGAGAACAGACTTATAGATCAGTTTGGGGAGAATTGATGACAATTTTGAGTTTCCCAATCCATGAACATTGGATATTTCCCAATTTTAGTTCTTCTTGAATTTCCCTCAGAAATGTTTTATGGTTTGTAGTCTCCATGCCTAGCACTCCTTTTATTTTTTTTAATGCTTTTTCCCTTTTTTTTTTTTTTTAAGATTTTATTTATTTATTTGACAGACAGAGATCACAAGTAGGCAGAGATGCAGGCAGAGAGACAGGAGAAAGCAGGCTCTCCTTGGAGCAGAGAGCCTGATGCAGGGCTCGATCCCAGGACCCTGGGATCATGACCTGAGCCGAAGGCAGAGGCTTTAACCCATTGAGCCACCCAGGTGCCCCTAGCACTCCTTTTATTAAATTTATTCCTAAGTATTTTATTCTTTTTCATTGTGAATGGAATCACTTAATTGGACGGTTTGTTGCTAGAATATAGAAATATAATTAATAATTGCACATTGAACTTGTATCCTGTGACCTTTCTCCGTTTGTATCTCAGCTGTCACATCTCTTTTGTGCACTCCTTGGCGTTGGGCACATAAAGGATTGTGTGATCTGTGATTTTACATTTTTCCTTTTCAATTTCTATGTTGCCGTGGGTTTTGTATGTTGTTTTTGCCTTATGGCACTTGGCAGAAACTTCCTGTACCACGCTAAAGTGGTGGGAGGGAGCAGATATCCTTCCCTTGTTCCTGATCTTAAGGATAAAGCATTCAGTCTATAAGTGTCTGCCTTTGACTCAGGTCGTGATCCCAGGGTCCTGGGACTGAGCTCAGCGTCGGGCTCCCTGTTCAGCAGGGAGCCTGCTTCTCTCTCTCTCACTCCCCTTGCTTGTGTTCTCTCTCTCGCTCTGTCTCTGTCAAATAAATAAATAAAAGTTTTAAAAACAAACAAAAAAGAAGGATAAAGCATTTAGTCTTTCACCATTAAGTAAGATGTTAACCGTGGATTTTTTTGCAGATGACTCTCTTTCCCTAGTTTGTTGCATTTTATCGTGGACTGTTGTTAGATTTTTGTCAAGTGATTTTTCTGTATCTATTGAGATAGTTTTGTGCTTGTTTTGTTTTTATTCTGTTAATAAGATGCATCATATTGATTGACATCTGTGTGTTGAACCAACCTTGCATTTCTGAAATAAAACCCACTTAGTCATGGTGTTTAATGCTTTTATAGTGCCGCTGAATTCACTTTGTTAGGTTTTTTTTTTTTTTTTTTTTTTTTTAGATTTTATTTATTGTTTTGACAGAGAGAGAGACACAGTGAGAGAGGAAACACAAGCAGGGGAAGTGGGAAAGGGAGAAGCAGGCTTCCTGCTGAGCAGGGAGTGCAATGCAGGGCTTGATCCCAGGACCCTGGGATCATGACCTGAACCGAAGGCAGACACTTAATGACTGAGCCACCCACGCACCCCTCTTTTCTAGTATTTTGTTGAGGATTATTGCATTCAAATCAGGTGATGCTACACAGGCACCAACAAGGGTAGCAAAAGGTTTATTACTCACATCATGAGGCTTTCTGGAGAGACTAGGGAAGCTTGCCAAGCAGACATAAAAAAACCTCAGAGGGGCAAGGAAAGGAGACTAGTTTGGGGTGGGGGGGGTCATGGTGGTTAGGAGTTAGGGTTGGGGTAAATGTTCCCAAGTGCATGGGTTGGGACTTGCATGGTCTGAAATTCTCCAACTATTATTGCTAAATTGTCTGTTTTTCCTTTCAGTTCTGTCAGTTTTGTTTCATGTATTATGAGGTGTGTTACAAGGTACATATATAACTGTTACGTTTTCCTATATTACCATGAAATGTCCTTTTTTGACCCTGGTAATATTTCTTATCCTAAAGTCTGCTTTTATGGTATTAATATAGCCCCTCCAGCTCTCTCCTGGTTACTACATGCATGCCTTATGCATCTGTATGTCTCGTATAAAGGGCATGTGCTTGGATCATGAGCTAATGATCTCTTTCTTTTAAAAGAGTTAATTAATTAATTTAGAGAGCATGAGTTGGGGGAGGGGCAGAGGGCGAAGGATATGGAGAATCCCAAGCAGACTCCCTGCTGAGTGCAGAGCCCCATGCAGGGCTTGATCCCACGACTCTGAGGTCACAGCCTGAGTCAAAAATTGAGAGTTAGAGGCTCAACCAACTGAGCCACCCAGGTGCCCCCAGTCTCTTCCTTTTAATTGAAGTGATTGGACCATTTACATTTGCCATTTTGTAATTTGTTTTCTATGGATCTCTTATATATTTTGTTTTTCTGCTTCTCCTGTAGTTCATATCCAGTATAAAATATTTCTGTGTGCTATTTTAACTCCTGTATATTTTTTTAGTTATTTTCTTATTGGTTGCTTTAGGAATATAATATGCATGTCAACTTATCATAGTGTACATAAAATTAATACGAGGGGCACCTGGGTGGCTCAGTGGGTTAAAGCCTCTGCCTTCGGCTCAGGTCATGATCCCGGGGTCCTGGGATGGAGCCCCACGTCGGGCTCTCTGCTCTGCAGGGAGCCTGCTTCCTCCTCTCTCTCTCTCTGCCTGCCTCTCTGCCAACTTGTGATCTCTGTCTGTCACATAAATAAATAAAATCTTAAAAAAAATAAAATTAATACAAACTTAATTTTGGCAAAATATAGAAACCTTGCTCCATTTCTACTTTTCCCCTTAGGCTATTATTGTTTTTTACATAAATGTTATTATATATATATATATATATATATATATACATGTTATATATATAATAATAGTGTTAATACTTTATATAATAAATTTACACAATTTATACAATTGTTTTATAAAATTGTATAATTTTATGTCTTTTTTAAACATTAAGATAATAAAATAGATTTTCAAATTAATTCTCTTCTCTTATTTTAACTCTTATTACATATTTTTCATTTCTGATAGTTTTTATTTCTTCTTGTAGATTCAAATTACCATCTGGCGTCAATTCCTTTGGGCCTGAAGGATTTTTTATAGTATCTGGTAAGGCACTCCAATCACCATGAATTCTCTCAGCCATTTTTTCTTTTAATCTGAGAATGTCTTTATTTAGCTTTCACTTTTGAAGGGTAGTTTTACTTAATATAGGATTCTTGGTTGACAGGTTTTTTTTTCTCCCTAGTGCTTTTAATATGTCCTTCTAGTCTCCATTATTTCATGTGGAAAGTCGGTAATTGAAAGTATTGATGTTTTCTTGTATGTGCTGAGTCATTTTTCTCTCTGCTTTCAAAATGTTCCCTTTGTCTTTGTCTTCCTACAGTCTGACTCTGATGTGTCTAGGTGTGGATCTTTTGTATTTATTCTATTGGGGGTTCTTTTAGTCTCCAGGATGTCTAAATTAAAATTTTCCTCAAATTTGGAGTTTTCTGCTATTATTTCTACAAATACTTATATTTCTTCATCTCCTTACGTGGCCATAGCCAAATGTCTAAATTTGAGGCTATAGTTTATAGTAGTTAACTGGTCCTGAACGTGTATTTTCTGTACCACAGCATGTGACCTCCATTATGCTGGTTTAGCCCCCGAGAAGTTTTTTTTTTTTCCCCACAAGTATTAACTGTATTTGGTGCCCAAGACAAGCCTGTAAAAAGTTTGTTTTTATCATTCCAGATTTAGAGCTAAGGCAATTGAAGGGTAAGAAATATTGGAGATGAATGTTTTTTTTAAGATTTAAAAAAATTTTATTTATATATTTGACAGAGAGGGAGAAATCACAAGTAGGCAGAGCAGCAGGCAGAGAGAGAGGGGGAAGCAGGCTTTCCACTGAGCAGAGAGCCTGATGCGGGGCTCAATCCCAGGACCCCGGGATCATGACCTGAGCCAAAGGCGGAGGCTTAACCCACAGAGCCACCCAGGCACCCCACTGGAGATGAATATTTACAAGCGAGAAAACTTGGATTCAGAGAAGGACATTGACCAAGGGTATATCATGAGTCAACAACTACCTGAACTAGAACCTGGGTCTTCTTTGTACATCACCCAGCATCCTGCCTCTGGGGGATGATTGGGGTAAGAGTAACCCTCCTCACTCCCCACTCTTCTTCCCTTATCTCCCTTTGACTCCACCACACCCCCTTTGATGGCCTTACTCCTGCGTTGAAAAAGCACAGGTCAAAGGGCATTAGGTCATTGGCGCTCCCTGCCCCTAGGTGGCGCTGCTCTTTCTAGCCAAAAACCACAGGTTGCGTAGAAAGGTGATTTAAATTTATAGCATTTTGGATAATGGCAATTGCATGCATTCTTTCAATCTAATTATAGATGGATTAATCTGTCTTTAATAGATGACTATTAATAATTTATATTGTTATCTTTAATAATATAGTTCTGTTTAAAATGTCCATTTACATTACTTTTCTGAGACTCTCCCTCAACTCCTGGGTTTGAGTTGGAGCCTGTAGCGATCTGTGAAAGCATCCATGAATGGGGATTTAACAAGGCAATTGTTAGAGAACTAAAGATCAGTTTCCAATGAAAGGAGATGCCAAAAAAATTATAGTATTAAAGTAAGTAGCTCTCTGTGTGTATCACAGTTACAAAATGAAAAATAAAAATCCTTCTAAACACCCCTGAAATTCCTCCTGCCTCACAAACATAGGCTTTGGGATTCTTCTGGGGACAGAGCTCTTTCCTGTGCCGCAGCTTACCTTGACTGAAAAACCCAATCTTTTTGTTTAAATACAAATGTCAAGTTCAAAATGGAAAGCATGGTGGATATTTTCTGGTCGCCCATCCTGACCCACTCTCCCCCCTCCTCCGTTTTGTTCTGGGCCCTGCAGGTTGACCTGTAAGGAATGTGTCAGCCAGCTCCCTTGCCCTCTGGCTTCTGTGAAATTGGACCAATGAATGAAACCAGTAGGAAAGCCATGAGGGAGGAGACGGAGATCACGGCATTGATTCCCCCAGCGCTCTCCCTGCTAGGTGTGGTGTGGAGGAGGTCCTCTTCCTCTACTTAAGACAAGTTCCTCCTCTAGGTAGCCCTCTCCTCCGGCTACAGGTCCCAGAGAGTCCAGGTAAGCTAGCTGTCTTTCTCTTTGCCCCTTCAGCCCAAGGGTGGAAATGGCTTTCCACCTTTGCTAGTCCTCGCTACTTGGCCAGCCCCTGTGGCTTTCCCTTGACCCTGCCCTCACCTCCATAAATAGACAAGTGATTAACTTGCCTCCCTGTCTTGGCTTTCAAATGCTGGGACCTGCTGGGGCTCCAAATGACACAGGAAATCAGCATTGATAAGGAAAACTGGGCGTGGTATTGGAAGTCCTGAAGCTTTTCTCTTGGTCCTAGCTCAGGTACTGTTCTGCCCTGTGACCTTGGGTAAATCCTTTTTAACTCTTTGGATTGCAAATGCCTCATCTGTAAAAAGAGCTGGCGGGGTAAAATAAGAGGACTTTGCCGGGTGGGGAATTTGTTTTGTCTGTTTGTTTGTATTTGCTCCAGTACCTCCAGAAGAATTCTGAAAGAGCACATAATCATGTAGATAAAAAATTTGTCCTGCTGGTTTTACACAGTTGTAAAGGATGCCATGTCCTGCATCTTGTAATTATTAGCATTTAAAAATAAAACTGTTACATCATTCTTTTAAATACATCCAGTGACATTCAAGCATCACAGTGATTTTATTTTTTTTTTTTAAAGATTTTATTTATTTATTTAACAGACAGAGATCACAAGTAGGCAGAGAAGCAGGCAGAGAGAGGGAGAGGGGAGCAGGCTCTCTGCTGAGCAGAGAGTCCGATGCGGGACTCAATCCCAGGACCCTGAGATCATGACCTGAGCCGAAAGGCAGCGGCTTAACCCACTGAGCCACCCAGGCGCCCCAAGCATCACAGTGATTTTATACCCAACGTCATCCATTTAAAAAATAGACAAACTTTTTTTTTTTAAGATTTTATTTATTTATTGGGCAGAGAGAGAGAGAGAGCACAGCAGGGGGAGCAGCAGAGGGAGAGGGAGAAGCAGACTCCCTGCTGAGCAGGGAGCCCAAAGCAGGACTCAATCCCAGGAGACTGGGATCACGACTAAAGGCAGACGCTTCCCCAACTGAGCCACCCAGGTGCCCCAAGACAAACAAACAGCTAGAAATTTTGTGATGTTCCCTTTTCTCCTTTGAATCACTTGTTCCTTTGAATCACTTGTTCCGTTCCACTTCCCTACAGAATTTTATGGGAATGTAATATATTTTTCTGCCTCTGAGTCTCATATGGATCATCTTGGTATTGTCTCTAAATTAGAAATATGTTTGGGGCACCTGGGTGGCTCAGAGAGTTGGGTGTCTGCCTTTGTCTCAAGTCATGATCCCAGAGCCCTGGAATGGAGCCCCACATCCGGCTCCCTTCTCAGTGAGGAGCCTGCTTCTCCCTCTGCCTCTACCTTCTGCTCCCCCTGCTTGTGCGCGCTCTCTCTCTCTCTCTCTCTCTCTCTCAAATAAATAACATCTTTTTAAAAAAATCCTTAAAAATGTGTTTGTAGGTAGAAATTTTAAAATGTTTCTGTTTCCGGGGATCATAAGGTACTATGGATTGATAAGTGTGTTTCTGAATTAATTTTAGGATGCCGCTCATCAAAATTTCTGTAATTGCTCACAGAAAGTAAATAGTAATAGAATTTTGTCTCTTAGTGAGATGGATGGGAGAAGGATTATGGAGTCTTGGTTAAAAGAATTTCTGTTCCCCTATTTTTGGAATCTTCCCTCCCAGCCCCCAACCCAGAGTGGTCCTCCTCCCAGGGCAATGCCCCACCGGAAAATTTGGATGGGTAAAGGGTGCATTTTTGCTTTGTCAAGAAGGGCAGAAGGGCAGCCGAGAAAGGGAAGGTGGGGAAGGAGAACCAGGTTGGTATTTTCTCAGCACAGTTCTCAAGCAGGTCAGTGGTAGGAAACAGAACATAGGGCAGTTGAGAACCTAGACATGGGTTTTCATAAAACTCTGTGTCGACTACTTGGAAATTGTATCCCCAGTGCATGTCCCGCCTAATTCGAAGGCACAAGGCTGGATGGCATCTGAAGGGCACCCTGAATGGAGGCTTTCATAGGGTCATATCTACGAGCACTGCTTCTAGAGTCAGAGTGTCTAAACACCAATGTTCTGTGTGACTTGGGCAACTTACGGAAGTGTTGTGCCTCCATTTCCTCTTCTGGAAAATGGGGTTGTGTATAGCCCCTTACGATTCATTGAGGTAATGTGTGAAAAACACGCCATGTACGGCAAACAGCATATCCAGGAAGGGGTCCGAGGAGTGTGGAGGTTCCCGCAGCTCTGACAGTCTGGGAAGGGGGACCTGCTTGATGGGTGTCGATTTCCCTCCCACCGGAAGGCCATTGTCCGGGTCCTGCTGTCTCTGTAAGGAAAAGCGGACTGCTCCAGGCCCTTTTGCTCTGTTCTTGCTAAGTTTTAGCTTCCGCTGAGTCTTCTCAGATATTTCCAAAAAAACATCCGTTGTTCTTTGTCCCCAGGGCTTGACCTTTGCCACCTCAGGGAGGTGGCTATTTCTGGTGAACTCCTGCTATAGAAGAAAGGGGCCCTGGAATTGGGTCTGGCTGTCTAGCAGTTCTCCTCCTTCTCTCCGAGAAAGAATTATAACCGCGCTGTGTGTAGGGTGTGTGAGCCCAGAAAATGACAGCTCCTGCTTTCCAGGAATGGGAATAAAGTATACATTCATTTATACTCTCTTGGAAAAACCAGGGTGGCCTCCGGGCCAATTTCGACTCAGGCAAGCCAATATTTGAGCTTTCTGCCTGAGAAACAAAATAAGACAAGGATATGCTAAGAAGTGGCTAACTGAGTGGATTTTGCGTAGGCCCGCTCCGACGGGACTTTTGTACTAACATTATTGCTTGGACACCAGGCCTGCACAATGCCTACCCCGCTGATGGCCACTTTGCCCCCAGAATGGGGGCCTCCCTGGCCGAGTTCTGAATTCTTGGTTTCATTTCCTATTGATACAGAGGAACGCTGCTGCTTTCCTTTCATAAAGAGACCATTTGTGCATGTTGGCCCTGGTTTGGTTCCCTTCGTTCCCAGCGTTCAGAGCATATAACTTGTGCAGTCTTGGACACTTTTATCTAAATGGTTTTTCACTTTGAAATTTAATTTTGTTCAGACATTTTTTGAGAAGAAAGTACATCGGGGCTAAGTGAAACACATTGGTTGCAATAATGACCCAGATCTGTGCCTTTGGGGCGTCCGGGCCCCGTACCTGCTTGAACTCTGGGCCCAGCTGCGTGACTTGCTTTGGCCAATGGGATGCTCACAAGGGGCTTGGAACAGAAGCTAGAAAAGTGCTTGCACAGTTGGGCTTATCTGCTTTTCTCCTCTGGTGTTGCCAAATGAATGTTCCCCGGGCTAGCCTGCTGGCAGGTGAGAAGTGTGTGGACCAGGGTCAGGTGGCCCAAGTTGTCCCAGCCACAGCCAACACAGATCGGCTACGAGCCAGCCTCGCCCGGCCATGTGAACGCACCCAACCAAGATCAGAAGAACCTTTCTATTGACCGGCATTGTGAGCTGAGTTCTTGCTTATTATTTGAAGCCATCGAGTCTCCGGCTATCTGTTACGGGGTACTGCGGTAATGGATCTCTGGTAGAAGAAGCTAGTGGCAGACTTGCCCTCCAGGAGCAGTAGCCACAGGAACACTGAGCCCCCATGTGACACCCCCAAGGACTCTGAAAAGCATGATAATTAGGGGAAGGAGGGAACCCTACCATGGAGTTTCAAATGCTTCCGCAATGCAGGTGAGGGATCCAAATCAGGGAGAGTCAGGAGAGCAAAGTAACTACAAGCATAGGCTCTTGGGGTCAGACTCCTGGGTCCAAAACCCAGATGCACTTAGGAGCTCTGGATTCTTCGGCAAGTTACTTTAACCTCTTTGTGCCTCGGTTTACTCATTTGTAAAACAGAGAGGATAATAGATGGTACCTACCTCACCAAGTTGTTGCAAGGACCGATGGTTTTAATGTGCTTAGAATAGCTCATTACAAGCCATAGGAAAGTATTTGTTAAATAAATAAATAAAGTGTGACCTCATTTATACCCACAGGCTAGTGAGTCCTGAGGGACTTCTGGGGATTACATTCGTCTTTTGGTAGGAAGGATACATTTGGAGCATGGAAGGCTGTTTCTCATTTCGTATAGTCAAATAATGGCTTCTAAAGAACTGAATGCACACTCAACAGCTCTCAAAAAATCTGGAAAAAAATGGTTTCCTTTGAAAAACTCACTCTATTGTCCAAGTACCTTCAGCTCAGTTCAACTTCTTTTTTTTTTTTTAAAGATTTTATTTATTGGGGCGCCTGGGTGGCTCAGTGGGTTAAAGCCTCTGCCTTCGGCTCAGGTCATGATCTCAGGGTCCTGGGATCGAGCCCCACATCAGGCTCTCTGCTCAGGGGGAGCCTGCTTCTCCCTCTCTCTCTGCCTGCCTCTCTGCCTACTTGTGATCTCTGTCTGTCAAATAAATAAATAAAATCTTTTTAAAAAATTACTTATTTATTTATTTATTTAGAGAGAGAGAGAGAGAGAGAAAGCACAATCAAGGGGAGCAGGAGAGAGAGAAGCAGGCTCCCTGCTCAACAGGAAGCCGAGTGCGGGGCTCCATCCCAGGACCCCAAGACCATGACCTGAGGCAAAGGCAAGCGATTAACTGACTGAGCCACCCAGGTGCCCCCAGATCAGTTCATCTTACTAGAGTTTGGGGCCGTGCCTGATGTGAGATTTCAGGAAAGGAGGCAGGAATGATGTTTTTCATTATTTAAGAGGCCAGGAAGGATTTCCATTCCAAATTATTGAAATAAAAATTGGGGTGCACGGAGCATACACACATTACCTCACAACTTTTGTGGGTCAGGAATCTGCTTTTGTGTCTCTCATGAGGCTGCCAGGAAGGACTGGCGTCTCAGTGAAGGCTCAACTGGGGAAGAATCCACTTCCAAGTTCACTCACAAGGTTGTTGGTAGGACCCGGTTCTTTTTGGGTTGTTGGACTGAGGGTCAGGTCACTAAGTGGCTGTTGGCTGGAGGCTGTCCTCCACGGCAAGGGATTTGCCGTGTGGAACGCCCTTCCTCGAAGCCAGCATTGTGGAGAGCCTGCCAGCCATGCAGAGGTTATGGTCTTCTGTCACAAAATCGTCTCCGTAAACCCATCCCCTTGGCAGTATTCTGTTGATTAGGAGCAAGTCTCACTCTCACTCAAGGGAAAGGGATGACACAAGGGTATGAATACCAAGAGGTGGGTACCATCTTAGAGTCTAGTCTGTCTGTCAGGCTGTCTACTGGAGAGGCTATACATGGCCTCTTGGTGTGGCTTAGCTTCTTGACAACATGGCAGCCCAAGGACGTTGGACTACCGCCATGATGGCTCCGGGCTCCAAGGATGAGCATTCTTGTGAATAAGATGGAAGCTACTTTGCCTTCCATGTTTCAGTAACTCAACATCATTTCCACGGCGGTCTAGTAGAGGAAGCAGTCACAAGCCCAAATCCAAAGGGAAGAGAATCAATCTAGCTCTCGAGGGGCAGAGGCGAGGTCATGTTGCAGCAGAACATGTGGGATGGGAGATACTGTTGTAGCCATCTTTGGATTCTGCTGTATCTGCTGTGCTATTATTTCAACCTTTTGGTAAAGTCTGAAACCCCTGTTCAGCTTGATGTGGGGGGCAGCGGAGACTAAAGGGATGACACGATGAAAAGAAGTGTGGCTTGCTAAAAGGAACTGTATAATTTGTTATCCAAACGATGACACTATCAACAGTGCAAGGGAGTGCTATTAGTAATCATGCTGGGACAACAGGCATAAATCAGAGCTGGTCAGGGCAAAGGAGCCTGTTTGGAAGAAATATCCCTCTACGAGGTGGACTTCTCCTGGAGTCCCAGGTGGTGACCGGCAGTGACAAGCACAGTGGTTCTTCACAGCAGTGGGCCTAAGAGCACTATAGAGGAGCCTGTGGTGATTGGGGAAAATGCAGTCAGGGAGGTGACCCAGGAGAAATGAAAAAAAAATTTTTTTCAGTTACAAGGGACCGAGTCCTTACTCAATTAACAAAACAGAACAAGAATGTTATTGACTCACGTAACCAAAAATTCAAAGGAATACAGCTTCAGGTATGGCTGGATCTAGGGGTTTAACTGTGTCATCAGGGCTCTGTTTCTTCTCATCTCTGGGCTTTGCTTTTCTCATTGTTAGCAAGTTAGGCAATCTTTTTCCACATGGTAGTCCCTGTGTCCTCTAGACTTAAACTATATCTCAGTAATCTCAGTGGAAAAAGAAACTTTGCATTCATATTCTTGAAACTGAATCTCGTGAGTTTGGCCTGCCCTGTGACCATCCGGGAGCCCTATTGGGGGCAAGGGGATGGTATACATTGATTGGATAGGCCTGAGGCATTTGTTGATGGTACTCAGAGGTGAATAGAGCAGCTCCACCCAGAATACATAGACTAAGCATAGCAGATATCTTGTTCTCCAAGGAACCCTGAGATCCCATCACTAGAATGAGGGGCAATGGAGAACAGATGCTGTCCATACCTCTCTTTCCCAATAAACTAGAGGAGGGTAAACTTTCTTTTTTAAAAAAGATTTTATTTATTTATTTGACAGAGAGAGCGATCACAAGTAGGCAGAGAGGCAGGCAGAGAGAGAGGGGGAAGCAGGCTCCCCACTGATCAGAGAGCCCATTGTGGGGCTTGATCCCAGGACCCTGAGATCATGACCTGAGCTGAAGGCAGAGGCTTAACCCACTGAACCAACCAGGTGCCCTGGAGGGGGTAAACTTCAAGAGGGAGGAGAAGTCAGCCTTTTGATTGTAACTATTAGATGCTAGACCTTCCAATTCTGGCATTTGCCTCTCACGCAGGCTTTGTGAAGTTGGTGAACTCAGTGGTCTCCTCACCCTTTGACAATGTGGGAAGCATAGCAGTTGACAGGGGCAGAGGGGAGATGTACCAGTTATCTGTTGCCACAGTACTACTGTGTAACAAACTGCCCCGAAACTCATTGTTATAAAACCGTGTGCATCTATTTCACTCATGAGTCTGTGGCTTGGGGTTTTCCTCTGGATGATTCTGCTGATTTCCTCTGAGCTCTCTCACACTCTGGACGGGAGGTGGGGGAGCGGGGAGTGGCTCGCTGCTGGTTCAGGACTCACACACCAGGTGGTCAGCTGGGGTGACCATCCTCTCCTGTTCTTGCAGAGGGCTAGCCTGAGCTACCTTCTCATGGTTGAAGGCAGACGTGCACACTCAGGCACACCAACACTTTTAAGGCCTCTGCTTACGTGAAATTTGTTAACATCCCATTGGCCAGAGTGGGTCCAACAGTCAACATCCAGACTCAAGGGATCAGAAAAGAGACTTCACCTTTTGGGTGAGAAGAACTGCAAAGCCACATGACAAAGAGGGGTAGATGCAGAGAGATGTGCAGAGGTGAGACTTTCAGTGTAAGCCGTCTGCAATGGAACAAAAGGGGAATCAGCATCCCAAGATGCTCTGAGGTTACTAAAGATAGATGTATGAATTTTGTTTCTCAGTAGACTTGGGATAAATGTCAGAAAGGATTAATCATTGTTCTCCCTTTATTATTTTACTATTTTTTTATTTTTTAGAGAGAGAGAGAGAGAGCATGTGAGTCGAGTGGGGGGGAAAGGCAGAGGGAGAGAGAGAATCTTAAGTAGGCTCCACGCCCAGTGCAGAGCCCAGTGTGGGGCTCGGTCCCCCGACCCTGAGATCATGACCTGAGCTGAAATCACGAGTCGGATACTTAACTGACTGAGCCACCCAGGCGCCCCTGTTCTACCTTTATTAAAGCAGTTTTACAAAATGTTTTTTCTTCAGCTGCTTGAGAAAATATTAAGGCAGTTCCTCAAAAAAATTAACATAGAAGTGCCATATAATGATTCCACTTCTGAGTATCTATCCAGAAGACATGAAAGCAAGGACTTGAACAGATCTGTGGACACCCAGATTCATTGCAGCATTATTCACAATCACCAAAAGGTAGAAACTATCCAGATGTCCACCAAAAGGCAAAAATGGATAAATTAAAGTGGTACATCCATACAGGGGAATATTATTCAACTGGAAAAAGGAATATCATTCTGGGGCACCTGGGTGGCTCAGTCGGTTAAAAGTCTGCCTTCAGCTCAGGTCATGATCCCGGAATCCTGGGGTCGAGGCTCACTTCTGGCTTCTTGCTCAGTGGGGAGTCTGCTTTTTCCTCTCCCTCTGCTGGTCCCCCTGCTCCTGCTTTCTCTCTCTCTCTCCCTCTCATCCTAATAAATAAATATAATCTTTAAAGAAAAAAAAGGAATGCAATTCTGACACATGCTATATCATGAATGAAGATCATACCAAGTGAAATGAGCCAGACACAAAAGGACAAACATTATATGCCACTGAGATGAAGTAACTCATGTCGTCCAGTTCACGGAGAAAGTAGAATGGAGGTTATGGTGGGGGGTGGGGGGCGCTGGGAGAGAGGGGAAAAGGGAGTTAGCGTTCTGGAGATGAGCAATGGTGCTGGTCGCTCTGCAGTGTGAAGGCACTTAACGTCCCTGAGCTGTACCCTTGCACATGGTTCAAATGGTAAATTTCATGGGATATACATTTACTACAATAAGAAAAAGAAGTTCCTTCTCTTGATGTTGATATTCAGCGTTTGGGTTGAGCTGGCGATAATGCAGTTAATATTTTCTCTGCCTAACCTAACAAGTAATGGGCTGGGCAGGCCATTCAGAAACCATCAGCTTGTTGCCTCTCCCCACGAACCTCATAGCCAAGTTAGGGAAGTGGGATGTTGCCATGAGGATAGCCAGGCCCAGAGAGTTTAATTATTGTACTCCTGATCACACAAGGCAAGTGGGGCACCACACTGAGCGATGGGCCAGTGACTGCTAAAAATTTGGGAGTTGGGGGGTCAGTGAAAAATACAGATATCCGGGGGGCACCTGGGTGGCTCAATGGGTTAAGTAAGCCTCTGCCTTTGGCTCAGGTTATGATCTCAGGGTCCTGGGATTGAGCCCCACATCGTGCTCTCTGCTCAGCAGGGAGCCTGCTTCCCCTTCTCTCTGCCTGTCTCTCTGCCTACTTGTGATCTCTCTCTCTGTCAAATAAATAAATAAAATCTTAAAAAAAAAAACCAGATATCTGGGTCCCACCCCAGACCTATTGATTCAGAATCTTGGGGTAATTTTAGAAAGAAAAAAACACAAACCTGTTTGAAGAATTAAATCTTTTTGATAACACTGAAAATCACAAAAATTGGAAAAATTTTTACTTAGCAGAAATAAGCAACGGGGGGAACCACTGACAAAGATTGATTCTGCACACAGTAAACGTTATTGACTAAAAATTGATGGGACACCCTAAATCTGCTTGACAAAATTTAGATCACAAAATTTGCCTGCGACAATTGGATGTGGTAGGAATAGTGGTCTCAAAAGAAAACTCATGTTGTTAGAAAAAAATAATCAGCAGGTTTTGATGTGGACCAAGCAGTGATCAATGAATGAAATTTTGTTGTCAAACATACAATGAAAAAAGAGTTCATTCTGATGAAAGTAATTTCAGGGTAGGCTTCTGGCTTTTTCCCATATTTCAGATATATGACTTTTCTTAATTTTTTATTTTGAAATAGCTTCAAAGTTCTATGGAACAGTTGCAAGGAGAGGACAAAGAACTCCTGCATTGTCTTTACCCAGGTTCGTTAATTATTAATATGCTGTCATATATTAATGCTTTAACTCATAGATTGATATATAGGCATATACGGACATACATAGATAGGTGGATAGATGGGTAGACATAAAATTTGTTTTCTTGAACCATTTGAGAGTAGCAGACATCACATCCTTTTTTTAAAAAAATATTTTATTTATTTATTTGAGAGAAAGAGAAAGAGAGAGAGAATGAACATAAGAAGGGGGGAGGGAGAGAGGGAGAAGCAGACTTCGACTTCCCACTGAGCAGGGAGCGTGATGCAGGGTTCAGTCTCAGGACCCTGAGATCCTGACCCGAGCCGAAGGCAGATGCCTAACTGACTGAGCTGCCCAGGCGCCCCAGACATTGCATCCTTATAAAAGAAGTATGTACTTTCTCAGGGCAAGAACATTCTCTTGTGTTAAATAAATAAATAGTCTATGGTTGTATAATACCTCTTATACAACTATAGGCCATTTATTAATTTAGAAATTTGACACAAATACTGTTATCTAATAGCCTACCATTTTCAGATTTTACCAGTTGTCCCCACAGCGTCCTTTAGAACAGTTTTTTTCCCACTCTGCTAGAGGGTCCAATGCCAGATCACTCTTTGCCTTTCGTTGTCATATTTCTTTAGTCTCCCTTAATTTGAAACAGTTCCTCAGCCTTTCTTTGTCTTTCATAACGTTGACATTATTGAAAAATACAGGCCAGTTGTTTTGTAGAATGCCCCTCAATCTGCGTTTATCTGATGTTTCCTCCTGATTAGATTTGGGTTATGCATTTTTGGCAGGAATTCGACGTAAGCACTGTTGGTTCTTCTCGGTGCCTCACATCAGGAGGCACATCAGGTCCGTGTGTCCGTTTACTGGCAAAAGTACATTCCATTGACCTTCTGTGCCTCACTGTCCTCATCTGTTAATGGAGAGACCCAAGGAGCATAACTGAACGGTGTCATGGCTGAGCTGTCATTTCAAACATGTCCCACCCTCGGGACAGTTGTGCAGATGAAAGCCATGGAGAGCTTATCATCATTAGTCATCATCACCAACATCTGGAATACCTACTGTGTGCTGGCATTCATTGTTTAATCTTCCTAGAAAACATGGGTGTATCTGTTGTTACTCCTGTTTAGCAGTTAGGGAAACTGAGGCTCAGAGATGGGAAGGTGAGGTCTAAGGCTCATGGGGCTGGAGAGGAGCTGAGCTGGAATTTGAGCCTGGTGCGGTCTGAATCCAGAGCCTGACCCCACACCATACCCCAGTGTCAGCTAATCCCTGCTCCAAAGAAAGGACAGATGAAAGCCTCCTTGTGGTCCTCCAGATGGGATTAGGAGAAGAGATAATCCAGCTTCTACTAGCTTGGCCTGGGTCTTTCTCCACTTCTGAAATCCAGCAAACTAAAATCAGGATTGATGCCATCTCCAGGGGCTTACCTCCTGGACTTGGGGGAGGTGCCTCCAAAACTCACCTTGTTCCTTTCTTGGCTGGATCACCCTGCCCACATGGGGATGACTCCACTGTCCTGCCCGCCCAGTGCCTGCATTTCCTTATATATGTTAAAGTGGAAATGGGCCAGGACTAGAACAATAACTACCATGTGTTTAGGGCATAACATAAGTTAATCCTTTAATACGTTCTATGTGAGGTGCCTTATTGTACTCATTTTACAGATGAAGAAACTGAGGCTTTTATGGTGGCTAAGGTCACAATCTGTTGACTAAAGGGTGGGCATTCCTACACAGGAGTAACTGCCTTAACCCCTGGTTATCTCAAATGTCTCCAGACTCCAGCAGGAGGAAGCATACCTTTTGAGTGTATCTGCGTGTCAGGCCCTGAGCTGGGCACCATTACACTCCTGATCTCAGCAAATCCTCACAGTCTTCTAAGAGGCTCAGTGTTCGAGGAATCTGCCCACCCACCACACCCCTTCCCTCAGGGACTGGTCTTAGAAGTTTATGGGGATTATGTGATCCTGCTCCCTTCCGTCATGGGTGATTGGCTCCTGGTGGTGTCTAGCCAAGCTTGCCCAATCGCATCCTCTTCCCTGAGACTGAAGCACAGAGATACTTGGTCAGCGCCTGTTGGCACCTAGAGGACTGTGGGGCAGCCATTTTGACTGTGTGCTCAGAGACCCAGAGAGTATCCATCTGGAGACAGGCAGGGAAGAAGGGAGGGTGGGAGGGAGAGAGAGACAGAGAAAATGACCTAGGGCTGCAGATGTCAAGAAACCTGTGGCCCTGAGAGGCGCCTGGGTGGCTCAGTCGGTTAAGCATCTGCCTTCCGCTCGGGTCATGACCCAGAGACCAGGGATCAAGCCCCGCATCATCAGTCTCCCTGCTCAGTGGGGAGACTCAGTGCAGAGACTTCTTCCTCTCTCCCTAACAGAAAAATACATTTAGGGAATAATATTAAAAAAGAAAAAAAAAAAAGAGAGGGAAAGAAAGCTGTGGCCTAGAGGGAAGGAGAAGGCAAGCCCCATTCCTGATAACTTTCTAGTTTCTGGCTCCAAATCCTCTTGAAGCTTCGTTTCCTTTCCTGCCCGTGGGTACGGTGATCTACCTCCTAACGTCACAAAACATCCCCGCCTCCCTTTTTAAGTTTAGCATGATTTCGTTCTACTGGTTACAACTAAAAGAGTGTTGATAAGACTGGTAGGTTTTGGGACCGCCATTTTGTAGAGACGGAAACGAAGGTTTAGAGGTCAAGCCAGGAGTCTGGGACCACGGAGCGAGTCAGTCAGTGGCAGCTGTGAGAAACACGTTTCTGTGATTCCAGTGGAGGACGTGTATGGGGTGCTTTCTTCTCGAAGCTTTACATCTCTTCTCTCATTGCATCCTCAGCTGGCCCCTGTGAGGCAGGTACTACTGACGGCCATTTGAAGGACGGACGGGGCACTGAAGGCAAGGGGAGGCTGTGTTGTCTGCTTCAGATTAGGTGGTATGGGAGGACCAGAGCCAGGCTCAGAAATCAGGCCGTTGACTCCACAGCCTGGGCTCTTAATAATGATGGTATGTAGGTGTTAGTGTAGCATGTTGATTCAGAAGGCAGTAGACCGGACGTGGACAGGGGCAGAAGTTTCCAGAAACTGATGAACACATGGTTGTAATTGAATGATGGACCCTTGGCAGATGGGTAAGCCTTTGAGTCCCGCTGGACTAAGCGGCCACCTCAGGTATGTGCCTGTTTTTCAGCAACTGTGACCCACAGCCATTCCATTCCTTTTCTGTGATATTATAGCGCCTGTTCCATGACTGGACAGGTTGGGTTTTGCCCACTGGGATCTCACTACATGCTTCAGCTCCTCTCCCTGCCCTTTCATCTTCCTAGCCCCCTGCTTGTGGTGAGTCCACCCTTTGTTAACCTCCAGAGGAGGGATAGATCACAGCTCTGGGTGGCTGGGTGGTTTCCACTACTGGCTGGGAAATGCGGGTGTTCATTTAGAAACTAGATTTTGTCAGGAAGGTATTGTGTTCTTAGCATACCCTTCATGGTGCAGCAGGGACAGAGTGAAAAATGGACAGACCCTCCAGACCTGGGACCCTTGCGGAGATATGCCTTTCTAGTTGATGTTGAATGCACTGTGGGCTCTCAGTTGGGGTGTGCTAATGGGAGAGGAAGCCCAGTTCCTGTGGCCTGTGGGTAGTAGGGTTGCAGAAATGACTTGCAGTGATTCCAGAAAGAGAAGGTTGGGAAAGACCCATGATGATTTTCCCGGCACCTCTACCTGGAAATCGTTCTAGGTTGCCAATCATTCTAGGTTGGGGTCACTGACCCTTTTGAGAAACTGGTGAAAGGCAGAGCTTTTCTCTCCCTAAATGCACCTATAGACATAAATTTTCTTAAGACATAAAATTGCTTAGTTATGGATCCCCAAACCTATCCAAGGATTTAAGGATCCTTGATCTTGGGACAGGCTGCCTTCCGATTGAGAGCCGGAGAGGAAGGATGCTTCTCCCCATCCTTCCAGCTGGATGGTGTTTCTCGTGGAGTCTTTGCTGACAACACCCCCCAGCATCCCTCCCCACCCTGGTTTGAGCCCTTCCTCTTTCTCCTGGACCTGTGCATTTGGCTGTTGGCACCATTTTGCAATGGTTTAAACAGTGTGGACCTTAGACCAACAGCATCAGCATCACCTGGGAACTTGTCAGAAATGCAAACTCTCAGTTCCTGCTCCTGATTGTATCAGAAACTCTGGGGCGGGGCCTGGTAAATTTGTGTGTTTGAACAGGCCCTCCCCGAGAGCTCCTGAAGTTTGAAGGGGGCGGCTGCAAGCAATCCTCTCCTTTTCTGGTGTGTCTGCCTTACTAGACAGAACATGCCAGGCACACCGTAAGAGCTCGGTGAATACTTCCCGGGTCGTGTTTTCCACATGGATAGGGCAGGGGTTATTTCTTTTTTACTTTGGTATCCTGCAGTTTTGAGCCCCTGGGGACCCAGACTCAGTGTCATTCCGGTCCAATTTCTTTCAACTTTGGTGCCTGAAGATAGGCTTAGCTCCACTGGGCAGAGAAGGGGTCTTAGCCTGGAGGCAGGTGCACAGAAACCTTCACATAGGGATGGAGCCAGAGAGACATCAAACCTGGAGCATCTCTCTGGGTAACAAGGCCTCAGCCACGTGGCGGATGAGGGGCGGATGGGCAGGGGGCTGCCTGGCCATCACATATGCCGGGGCTCATGGGAGCCCAATTCTGCCAGACTCCACAGGCTGACCTGCTCTCCTTAGTGCCTGCCTGACAGCAGTCTTGGCGGAGGCTGCCAGATCTCTGCCAGGGACGCACTTGCCAGGCTGCCTGGGAGGGAAATGGCCACTTTTTAATTTCTAATGACTCCAACATTGTACGGAGGAGGGAATGGTTGGAAGGTTCCTCTTAACTTTATTTGTGTGTTTGGTCTGGGGAAGAGTTGCATCTCTTGATTCTCTCTGCCTCTTATGTATGGTTCTAGTCCCATATTTTCCTTCTACAGGAAGAGAGATTATTTTCCCATATTGTTCCTTAGTTTCCTGACATTTAAAAAATAATAATTTTTCTGAGGGGTGCAGTGAAAAAATTTCTGGGGAAAAAAAACCTCTTCCTATCTCCTATCAAACCAACTCTTTAAACATTAGAAAAAAATAAAAAAAATTTTTTTTAAGGTGGGAGCAGAGGAAAGATACCTGTCTATTCTTAATTTCTAGTGGGTTTATTTTTTTAAAAGTATCCTTACATTTTTCTCTTAGGAGGGGTAAAGAAGGATTTCTCTCATCTCATATATGGGCAGTTCTTCAAATTTTTATTCTAAAAAAAATCAGTCATCTGTAGGAGATGTAGGATGGGTCCAGTAATCCTTCTTGTGTTGTTACCGGCTAGCTAGATCCTTCACACTTTTAATTTTAAAAAAATTATATCTATCTATCTATCTATCTATATATATATATATATATATTAGATTTTTTTGGGAGCTGAGGACAGGGAAAAAAATCCTGGTTAGACCTTCCTAAGTCATAGGGAGGCAGTTCCTTAAATTAAAAAAAAAAAAAAATCTGATACTTAGAGTGTTGGATAGAAATATTCTTGTTCACAGTTTATTTCACATAGAGTTCCTCAAATTTTTCTTCTTAATATCAAATTAATTGGGGCATATGGGAGGGGGGCTAGCCCCCCTTAACCTTTAACCCCTAATGTCTCACCCAGGGCCAGTTCTTTAAACTTTTGTTTTTAATATAGATCTGTTCTTTATGTTGACAAAGGTAGACAGAAATACTCTCTTCATCCCGCATTTCACATAAAAGCAGCTCCTCAAATATTTATTTTTAAAATCCATCTGACTGGGGGGGGGGGGCTTAAAAAGAGTCCCCTTAAGCCCTCTTGTCTGACCCAGGGCTGGTTCTTCAAACTTTTATTTTTAAATGACATTAGAGTTGTTTTTTTTTTTTGGAGGAGGGGGCAGGCAGGGGCAAGAGGAACATCCCCACTGAGCCTCGCGATTCCTCCATAAGGCCAGCTCTTCAAACTTTATTTAAAAAACCAATCTGATTTTTGGGGGGTGGGTGGGGGGAGCAGAAGAGTTCCCATTAACCCCTTGTGTTCCGCCAAGAGGCGGCTCCCCAAACTTTTTTTCCACCGCGAACATGACCTTTGCGAGGGGCTGGCGAGCGGGGGGCGGGCAGAGGGGCGCCGGGGGGCGGGCGCGGGGGGCGCGGGGAGGGCAGGGCGCGGCGCGGGAAAGTTTGGGGGGCGGCGGCGCCGCGGCCCGGGGGCTGGCGGGCGGGCCGGAGCGGCGCGCCCGGGGGCCGGCCGGCTTTGTGTGCGGCGCGGAGGCCGGCGGCGCGGAGGCCGAGGCCGAGGCCCGGAGCTCGCGGGCCGCGCGGCGAGGCCGGCCCGGGGGCGGGCAGGGCGGCGGGGGGCGGCGGCGGCCCCCCGAGGGGCGGCTCGGCGGCGGCGGCGGCGGCGGCGGCCGGTGCGGGCCGGGGGTGGGGGCGAGGGCCGGGCGCCCCCCCCCGCGCGCCCCCAGCGCCCCCGCCCCCCCGGCCTGAGCGGGGCGGGCGGAGGAGGGAGCGGCGGCGGCGGCGGCGGCGGCGGCGGCAGCGGCGGCGGCGGCAGCGGCAGCGGCATTGTGCGCGCACCAGCAGCCCGGCCCGGGAGGAGCAGGACGCGCCGGGGCCGCCTCCTCCCGCACGGACCCATGAACCAGCCGGGCGGCGCGGCGGCTCCGCAGGTACGACGGGGGGCCGGGGGCATGCACCGCGCGGGGGACCCCGGGGGGCCGGGGCCCGGGGCGCTGCGCCACTTCATTGCAAGATTTGCAAAATGCAAAGTGCTTGGGCACGTTTGCGGGCTTTTTGTGGGCGCAAACCGGGGGGTCGGGGTCTGGGGAGCCCCCCCCGGGCGCCGCGGGGCGTGAGGAGGCTGGGGGTGACGTGGGGGTCTCTTCGGGCCCCCACCCTGCGCCCCCTCCAGCCCCGGGCTCGGACCGGAGCCCAGAAAACAAAGCGGCGAGAGAACAGAGCAGCCATTTCAGTTTGGACAATTCACATTTTGCAAAAATGCAACCCCTTCCAGCTCTCCCCCCCTCCCCCCCAAATTTGCAATTTCCCCCTGACCCCCTCTGCGCTCGGGGTTCCTGATGACCCCCCGGGAGGTCTTTCCCCTATGGCCCCCCCATCTTTGCAACAATCTTTTTTTTTAGGCCATATTTCCCTTTCTCAATTTTTTTTTTCTAATTTTTCTTCAAACGGTAGTTTTTTCCCATTAAAACGACGCCACCTAGAGGATACTATTTTGTAAATAAAAAAAGAAATTAAAATTGAAAAGAAATATTTTTTATTTCTTATTTTTTCAAAAGTTTGCTCTATAAGGCAGTGGAGGGGGAAAGGATTCTTTTTTTTTCTTTTTTGGGGTAAAAATTTTCACTTTGATCTTTCTGGGAGCATGGAGACAATTTTTATTTCTGAAGCCAAATCCAGATAATATGTAAATGAAAATTAAGCTGGAATTTGAATGAATTCAGTTTTTGAGGGGTAAAAAGCAGAAAGCCTCCTAAAACCGAAGTCAATTTGGCTTCCTAACTCATTTTAGTTTGACAAAAAAACTAATTGGAATGAGGAAAGAAGGGAAATTGTTGAGTTTAGAGAAAACTGGAGAATTGGCTTTATGAAGCAATTAGAAATTGTACTTCATTGTAATTTGGAACTTGTTTAGCCCAGCGGGCAGAAAAGACTAATTTAACCATTTGGCAATATTTAAAGTTTTTCTGTTTTCAAGAGGGAAGGATTTAAAAGAGAAAATAGATCCTAAAATGTTGGCTTTGGACACACCCAAAAATTGTAGTTTTTTTTTTTCTACTAATTTTGCATGTACATTTTACTGCATTTAAATCCCAAGGTTCTAAAGAAAAACAGAAACTGAAAAAGTTAGAGTGAAATTCTGTGTTTTTCCCCTGCATTTGTTGGGTTTTGTGTTGGGTTTTTTTTGTTTTTTTGTTTTTTTGTTTTGATGGGATAATTAAGACTGTTTTCTGATTTTGTTTCCTGAAAGGTCTAGGCATTTCTTTTTTTGTTGTTGTTTTATCCATAAAATGTCAGGAACCTTTTTTGAGCAATATTCAATGAAAAAAATGTAAATTCATTACATTATACAAATTGAGTAGCCCACAGATTTGTAGGAGAGACCGCCATTAAAATAAGATATGCATAATTAACATTATTATGAAAAAACTAACAGTGGATTCACAGAAGCTCATTTTTTATGGCATGCAACTGAATCAGTTGATAAAGACAAGGGTTGAAGAATCCTTGGTAGGAGAGAATTTTCCCTTCTCTGTGCTTGCTTACTCTTCCAATTTGAAAAATTTATTATTTTTTAAAAAATCCAGATTGGTTTTAGGCCTCTTTGATTGTGATGTGGGGTTGGTAGTTCAGTAGCATTTGGTATTTTTCACAAATTTGATTACTTTCATAGGGGAAAAGAAAATCCATTCGCTTTGATCATTTTGGGGGGGGTCTGTGATATTAAAAAAACACAAATTTTACTGACTTAAGGAAAGATAAAAGAAGGGAGGACAGAGAGGAGATGAAAATTCTGATTCTTATCCATCTTCTCTAGTGGAACACTTAAGTTTGCTGAAAAAATGGGGTAAAACACCAATTCGGCTGATTCTGGCATCAAAATTTAATTTTTTTAAAGGAAAAAAAATTAAAATAGACACAAAGCCAAACCCAAAGGTACTTGCCTTTGGAACATGAAAGCACAAATGCAGACAGTATTTGATGTAGTTTCTTGGAATTAAAATGAAATCGGATGAAGGTGAAAACAAAAAAATTTTATTTTTAGAGGACAAATATTGACTGAATTGGAATTTGACAGAGGAAAATAAGATAACCCACCCAGAGTTGAAGGGTTATTTGTGATGAATTAGTTTCTGGTTGAACTTGATGGAGATTTTGAACCCCCCCCCCAAAAAAGTTTTAATTTTTCTGTTCAGAGGAGGGTGGGAGTACTGTTAGTATTGGGAGGGTGGGATCTTGGTGGGACCTTGTGTGGGGGTTGATGGTAGGTCACACGAGGCTAGGATGGGAAACCCTGTGTCCCTTATGCTAGCTACCAGCTGGTCTTGGAAAAAATGGTGCCCCCAGTTCATGGATTCCCACCCCATTTTGTGGGGATTCAAATTTCTGAGGGGATGCGAATTCTGTGAAATATATTTGACCATGGCAGAGGTTCAACATTTCCCATCATCACCATTGCATTTGGGAGATTTTATTTTTTTAGTAACGAAATCCTTCAGGGCTAACTGGCCACATTCTGACATATTTGGAATGAGGGTTTTTTTTTTTTTTTTTTAAAGTAACATAATTAAAAAAAATTTTTTTTTCTCTTGAATTATTTAGGCCGATGCCTAGGATGGTCAAAGAATTCCTAATTTCCAAGGGCTCGGGAGGCCACATGAGACAGTTAGGCCTGAGTTAGCAAGTGATGGAGGGGAGCTCTGCCCTGGGTTGGGGAAGGGGAGGTGGGCACCCCTACTGGGCATCTGAGAAAAAGTCAGGGTTGTAGATAACAGGTTATTTCTGGTGCAAGGAATTAAAAATATTGCAGCACGTCCCTTTGTGTGTCCTGGGTCTCCTGACACACAACTCAGATTCCTTCAATTCCATTCTGCTGAAATTTTGTTGTGTTGTCTGTGGTTTCAAGGGAACCCCTGGCGAGGAATTGAAAATCATTTCTGTTTTGTAGACTTGTTTTTTTCCTTTTATTTAAAAAAAAAAATTGGTTATTCTGATCATGTTTGTTGTAAAGGAAATAGAGGTGCATGATGGTACTGTTGGGGGCGGGGTCAGTTCTCTTTTGTTTCTATTGGCGTCTCCCAGGACTGAGATCCGACCTAGGCCTTGGCCTCTCTCACCTCCTATTTTAGATGGAAGTGTGACCAGAAATGGATATATGAGCTCATTTTTATTAGCCTATGTCTGTTCACCAAACTCTCTTATAATATTGGGCAAAAAATCCGGCAAATTGGACTTGAGGGGTGGTAATTTGATGATGGGCTGAGTTATTTTGGTGAAAGATCATTTATACTGTTTCACAGTAGAGACTCTTATTACTTAATGTTTTGCTTTTCTGCCTAAGGAGGGTTTTTTTTTTTTTTTTTTCTCTAATAAGGTTTGAAATTTCAAGGGCCTGCTTTATAGCTTGACTTTGGACCAAGCTAGGAAAAAGGGTTTGCTTATGCTTTCAGCCCTGCACAGAGGTGAACTTGAACAAGGGTTCTTGCTTTGCAGAAGAAAGGCAACAAAGATGGCCGGTCAGCATAAGGCTGACCTCTCCCTGGTTCTAGAAAATAAACAGCCAATGGCTTGTTTCATTTGAGAAACAGAGTTTGAAAAACTCCTCCATTGTTGCATACAATTCCCCCCCACCCAACCTTTGACTCAGCTTTTGGCATGCTGCTACCTCTGACCTCAGAATCCTCCTGTCTTCTTCTTCTTGGTGGGGTGATAAGAACTTCCCCTGCCATGTTTTACCAGATATATAAGCTGACTCTTCGTGGTTGTGGTGAAAATTTAAATTTTTTCCATGCTCTTGTTATGTTTGGGGTCAGTTGTGTCTCCTCCCTGGTGATTTAAGTGAAGTGGCTTTGTGGGTCCACAGGAGTCCTAGTTTACCCAAGGTCTTGCTGTATGACCTTGGACAAGTCACTTTTTCCTTTTGAGCCTCAGTTTTTGAGAGCTTTGGTTCAGGATATTAATAAATAGGTTTCATCTCTGATCCTCACTTCAAGTGATTGGCTGTAGCCACCTAGACATTGTGTTGAGAAGGATTCTGAGGTCACATCTGGAAGCCCGGATTCTGGGGGTGGGGGTGGGGCGGTGGTGGGCAGCGTGTATCACAGAGCGAGGACTACACTTCTTATTCGTCATACCCAGGGCTAGGTTGGGAATTGTGACCACTGTAAAATCAATTTAGTGGCTCACGGTCAGCGTAAAAAAAGAAAAAAGAATGGACTAGAACATAGGAGGACGCGAAAATAGCAGAGGCATAGCACATATGAAAGGTAAGTGTCATCTCATGAAACTTTCGTTTTATTTCCATTTGCGGGTCCATGTGCAATGTGCATGACGTACCTACCGTGAGCCATGCTTTAAGGAGTTGGGAAGATACTGGACTGACGACCCACCTTGATGTGCTGCAAATACCCTGCACTTTCCCAGTTCGTCTCTTCTTTTCTCACTTATTATCCCAGTTGACTTTGACGTGAACCCTGTGGAGTAGGTGTCCTGTGCTACATGGTTTGTCCCCTGGCTGAGCCTGCCTTTCGGGCCCCCTGGGAAGAAGTCTCAGCTGCATGGTGTTTGGGCACGCACCCCAGCTTGTTGGCCTTGGAGAAGCCTGGAAGGACAGGTGCTGGAGGCAAAGGCAGCCAGAAAAGAGATTTTCTAAGAAGCCTGGAATGCCCGTGTTGGTGTGAGAGCGAGCAGCCGCACTTAACTTTGTCTTCCTCCCTTTACTTCACATTGCCGTAGGAGTTTTTCAGGAGTTCTAGCCTTTGTGTTTGAGCTTATTTAAATTTTTGTCGCACTCTGCAAGTGTCTGTATTTTGGTGTATGCGCTTCCTGAAAACTCCCGAGTTGCTCTTTGTCTCTTCCTCCGTTCCACGTCTCAGAGTGGCAGTGCCCAGTAGAAATAGAATTTGAGTCACAGATGTGAGCCACACACATAATGTTAAGCTTTCTGGTGACACCTAAGAACGTAAGAAGAAACAGGTGGAATTAATTTTAATAATACAATTTATTTAACACAATATATCCACGACATACCATTCTTGCAGTCTCTCATTCTTACAAAGAATTGCTAACGTGATATTTTATATTTTTTGTTTGGAAGCTATTAAGTCTTTTTTGACTAGCCACGTTTCATGTGCTCAGTAGCCACATGTGGCTCGTGGCTTCCGTCTTGGACAGCACAGGGAGAGACCAGCATTCTGTCTAGTTGTTACGGGTGGCCTCGGTAGGTTAGTGACACATCTTTCAGAGTTCTTGGTCTTGTTGGTGGGACTTCCTTCCTGAGCCCTAGATGCTCTGTGGTGCTTCGGCCTGTAGTGGTGAAGAGTTCCATCGTTCAGCGTCTTCTGGCTGAAGTGGTCCACACCCCTTCTTTCAGTCTTCTGCCAGGATCAGGCCAGATGCTTTAGTTAAACATGATAAATGATGGCCAGAAACCCCAGGAGGCTGTGTCTCAGCGTGTGTGCCCTTGAAGTTGACAAGTGCAGGGGCAGGAGGTGGGTTTTAAATAAAGTGTGGCCTGAAGAACGATGACGATGCCAGAAGACAGCAGGTGGGAGGGACCAGGGCTGGGATCTGAGAGGAGGGAGGACATTGAGGGAAAGATGGTCTGTCAGTGGGATCCATGTCTGAACTGAACATGGGACCACCTTAGAATCCTCCGCCCCAATAGGCCTCAGGGTCTTAGGTCAGAGGCGTAGACTATTTCTGACCTCCGCCCAGTTGGTGAAATGGAAAGCGGAATTTGAGGTCAGACAGATCAGTTTGGAATCCAAGCCCAGGGCATGGTTGGCATTGTGTTACTTTGGGAAGGACACTCCTGGATTTGGAGCCACAGCTTCTTTATCTGGAAAAAGGGGGTAAATAATTCTGACCTTGATGGGTTGATTTACAATTAAACAAAGCAGCCTGTGGGGAAAGACCCAGCCAGTCCTTGGGAGGTGGTTCTTAGAAGGCGGTCGAGGCCTGTTGGTTACCTCTTGACCCAGTGGCCTGTGGGTCTTTGTGGGGGGAGATCGAGTCGCAGTGACCACAGTTTTGGTAGTTCTGGAAACCGGAGAGCTTATCTTCAACAAGATGGAGTTAGGTAACAACAGAAACTGTCCACTTTTTTGTTTGTTGATCTGAAACAGACGAGGGTGAGACGTCTGCTGGACCTTTCGTATCCTTCTTGTCAACGTGTTCTTAATGCTTTCATTCCAGGGATGCTCTAGGTCGTCTGAATATTCCTGGATTTGTTTCAAAACCTGTGGCACAGTCTTTAAAAGGGATGAATCTTCATCCCGGGTGAAGTGTGTGCCTTCGAGGTTCTGTTCCCCGTGGGCCTCCCGTCTCTAGGGCCCTTTGAAGCCCTTATTTCTCTCCAGACACTCCCCCGACCCCGTCCCAAGACCCCCTGCAGGGCCTGTTCTGTGCAGCCCTGGACTCCACCCCCGGTAGACTTCATCCGTGCCCACCCCGAAGTACTTCCCAAACACTGTGGGCCCACAGATGAGAGTAGCTTGATTGCCGTTCTCTCTCTCCAGCTGAATTGTGAGTTCCTTGAGGGTAGAGAGCATGGGTTATTCATTTTAGGGTCTGGCACAGAGCGGCAGCTCAATAAATATTTGATGACTTAATTTGATTTTTGGAAATAGCTCAGTTCAGTCAGATTTGAGTCTAGTGAAGAGTAGGTGACCAATTTGGGTTTGGCCATTCGGTCAAAAGCACTGTTTTATGAGGGAGCCCTAAGCACATTTTTTTTTTTTTTAAATAGCTGGAGTAATCAATCAGAGGGGACTCCTTGGATGGCGATAACATGCTTTGACTGTACACATCTTGGGGAGTTTTAGAAGAGTTGCCTACCCTCTTCACTCCTCTTGTATAAACGATTTCTTTAAATTGGATGAGGGGCCTGGTAGGGTCATTATCCAGAAGGTTGATCGGCAGGAATGGTGAATGGTCTCAGTGTTTCTAAAGAGATGGAAATGGGGGAAAACCTTGAGGTACAAGGGGCTGGGTAGGCCCCTGTGTTTGCTCTGGGAACTGGTTGTCTTGGTCATGGGCCCAGGAACGGGGGCATCAGGGGACTCTCTGCAGAGAACCCGCCACATCTTATCTGTGTAGCCGCTAAATGTGTGATTCGATGTTCAGTCAGACCCCATCTTTGGTCGGATTATGGTGTGCAGATGTCAGAGATTTGAGGAAAATCAATGGGAGAAAATTGAGAATATTTTGGTTTTTTTTGCTGAATTTTTTTTCTGTAAGCTTTATACAACACTGTCCTTTTTAATACTTCCGGCCCAGCCCAGCCAGTGAGCACAGGATCCCAGTCTGAGGGAGACTGAATTTCCTCGATGGTGGTCATGTTCCTCACCTACTCGTATTTCTGAAGTTGGAGTGTGTTTTACAATAGATGTTTCCTGTTAGTACATTCCCTCTTCTTTTCTTCTCCACCGAAGGATGTTATAAAACCCATGGTGTGTTTAGCATTTGAAGGCGTCTTGGAATTGAGGTAGAGTGTCCTGTTCCTGGTGGGGTGAACTGTGACGTGAGGGACTTCCAAGTCCTGCTCGTGTTTACCTCACTTAGCTCTGGGTGTGGCTTCTCCACTTGTGCAGTGAAGGCAGGACTTGGCCTTGGGAACAAGCATCTGGAACTTTAAATTAGTACCCCTTTCCTTCCGTGTCTGTGGGCGGGTTTCATAACTTTACCGTGCCCCTTCTCTAGAAGGTGTAAGAAGCCGGTGGGAGGGAGGTTTAGTGTCCTACGGATGGTGGAATACCAGTTTGACATTTCCAAGGGTGGAATGAACCGGTTGAAGTTGATGGGATAAGGCTTGGCTTCCCTCTTGGCTCTGCTGCTTAATCATTTTGTGGTCTTTGCCAGAGTTCTTCATTTCCCTGCCCTTTGATTTCTTTATGTGTAAAGTGGGGATAATGAGGATGGTGGGAACGGATGATACCCTCAGCACTGGGTTCTTGTAAAAAGTTGTGAGGGATAGTGAGAAGAAAGTTTTGTAAAGGGCAGAGTGCTTTTCACTTTTAGCGTGTTTTTTTGTACATCATCCCTGTACCAGGGATGGTAAGTAAGTAATGTATACATACCACTGCCCCCCATTTTCAAGCCTGTGGCAGACATTGCTAATCGATCTTGGTAGTCTTTTTCATTGAGTCTGGCTGGTGACCTCAGAGTCCTTCTTAGTATGGTGCAACCAGTCAGTTGAGTTTAGCATGGGACATGAAGCCAATTTGTCATTCCTGATCTAGTCTCCCCACCCCCCCCAGGACAGGAGGTAGAGTTCCTTGCCCCAAACCTCAGTGACCAGGCGGAGGTGAACTTCAAGCCTCAGATCTCCTAACTCGTCATCCAGTGCTTTTCCTATTATTTGCATATGCACAGTGTCAAAAGAAATGAAAGTTAATTTGGTCTTGAGAAATAGTGAGAGGATTCTGACTCCTCCCTTCCCTCCCTGTTATAATTAGATACCCTTGGGGTTGTCATCAAAGCAGGGCTAGGTGACCTGCTTCTTTGCCTGATCCCGGAGTGATCAGATTTCAGAGGGGGAGATGCTGGTAGCTGGGCCACTCGGTTGGGCAGTGTCCCTCACTCACTCGTGTAGTAGAGATAACGTGGCAGAGGGGCAAGGTGGGCGCTCGGGTTCCTGGACCATAACCTGGGTTTGCAACACATGGGCTCTTTGTACACTTTGAAGATGACAGACGAATTTCTCAGCCCCTGAGAGTCCTGATTTCTGCATCTGGGAAATGGGACAGAAATCATTCTCCACAAGGATCAAAATGAGGGGAGGTATTTGAAAATGCTTATTTATTCATTTATTTTTTAAAAAGGGCTTTATTTATTTGAGAGAGAGAGCATGAGAGCTGGGTGAGAGGCAGAGCGAGAAGCAGAGGTCCCCCCCCCCCGCCCCCCGGCAGTGCAGGGAGCCCGATGCCGGACTCAGTTCCAGGAGCCTGGCACCCTGACCTAACCCGAAGGCAGACACTTAATCGACTGAGCCATCCGGGCGCCCCTATTTATTCATTTATTTATTTTGAAAATGCTTTTTATTTATTTTTTTAAAAAGATTTTATTTATTTATTTGACAGTGGGACATCATAAGTAGGCAGAGAGTCAGGCAGAGAGAGAGGGGGAAGCAGGCTCCCTGCTCATCAGAGAGCCCAATGCGGAGCTCGATCCCAGGACCCTGAGATCATGACCTGAGCCGAAGGCAGAGGCTTAACCCACTGAGCCACCCAGGGGCACCCCTGAAAATGCTTTTTAGATCGACAGCCCTACATAGGTGTTACTTTTTTACACGTGGAGTTTTCTAACTAGCATTAATCCACTAATGGTAAGTGCACTGTTGGGAGATTATGTAAACTTGGAATCACAGATGGGTGCCCATGAGGTGAGTTGGTCCCTTAGCTTGTTTCATTTTTACCTGCCTGCCGGAGGTTTAAAAAGTTTGGGATCTGTAGGCATTGGACGGGGTATGCCCTTTCCTGTTCCAGTCAGTTCCCACGTTTCAGTCACATATGTGACCTGCCCAGCCCCGGGAGCCACTGGGCGCTAAGCCTCTGTTTGTTTATCCGCTAAGTGGGAGAACAGTCCACTTGTATATCCCTCACGGTTTCCTGCAAGCATCACGTGAGTTAATGGACTCAAAAGTGCTTCATAAACAGCAAAGAACTGGAGAAACATGTTGGCGACAACTCCTTTCTTTTCTTAAAAAGGAAAGGAGGGAGGCCGAGGTGAAGACAGTATTGAGTTCACAGGAAAATGATATAAATATTTTGGCTGACACAGCAGAAGGAGGCTTCATATATACGCTAAAGAGAATAAATGGAGTCAGGTGATGCTTGGCGTCCCAGCCGGTATAGAAGACCGGGGAAAACCGCTTTCTAGTGAAGGGAGCTCTGCATCAGGGATGGAATCTTCGATTCTCAGGGGCCAGCCCTCGCCCTGGGGAGGCTCGGGATCCAGGGGTGGGGGAGGAAACCCCTGTGGGTGGAAGTGAGTCCTGCAAAGTGGAGGAGGTGGGGGAGTGGCCCTGGGCAAGCCCTTGGCTGGCAGTTTGCTGGTAACATTCAAAGTCGGAGTTGTTCTGGCTAGTTTCCTGGGTATGTTATTGTCCAAGACAGCATGCCCCAGGGGCTAGCGATTCTATCACTCTGCCCGCCAAATTCCCACCAGCCCCAGTGTTTTTGTAGTGAATTAAGGATGGGAATTTTTATCAGGTGAAATTTTGCAGAGAGTTGGCGTTTTGCTGTATTTTGGATTCAGAGATTTGGGAACTCAGTGGACCTAGTCGGGGCACTAAGATTACCCAGAGAGAATAGAGACATTTTTGGATGCTGGAGATTTTTTTTTTTCACCAGCTGGAAAAAATAACTAAAAATTTAAGCTTGTTTATGTGGGCGTTTCTTATAATGTATGCTGGAAAAGCAGAAAGTGAAACTGATCTGAAAGAAAACTGAAACTGGCCTGGAAGGAGGCCCCAGGGAAGGGTAACTTTGGGTGGGGGTGCTACCTGCTGGAAGTGGAATTCGTAGTGAGGCTAGTCATCTTTTTGGATCTGGGCAGTTTAGAGCTAAAAGGTTTGTAGGGAGATCGTGCCTGAGTGTTCCAGTGTGTATTGGTAACCACCGCCACCTTTGGCTGTTGAGCTGTTGATGGGGCTCGCTGAGAAATGTAAAATCCACACCGGACTTTGAAGGCATCGTTAGAAAGAAAAGATGGTAAAAGACTTCAGTAATAATTTTTAAAATATTGATTATAAGTTAGGGGCGCCTGGGTGGCTCAGTGGGTTAAGCCTCTGCCTTTAGCTCAGGTCATGGTCGCAGGGTCCTGGGATCGAGCTCCATCCACATCAAGCTCTCTGCTCAGCAGGGAGCCTGCTTCCTCCTCTCTCTCTCTTTGCCTGCCTTTCTGCCTACTTGTGATCTCTGTCAAATAAATAAATAAAATTTGAAAAAAGACCCCGAAATTTAAAAAAATGAAATACTGATTATAAGTTAAAATGATAGCCTTTTATATATTGGGTTAAACAAAATAATTATTAAAATGAATTTCATTTTTTTTTTAATAATGTGGCTACTCGAAAGTTTGGAATTACTTTTGTGGCTTGTATTACATTTCTCCTGGACAGTGCTATTCTAAAAATGTGCTCCCCCCAGAGAGGGAGAGTGGCTTTCTCAGGGTCACATAGCAGCTTGCTTCATCAGGTCACTGGTGAAGAATGCCAGATTCAGAGTTTGGGATTGAGAAGAAGGCTGATGTAGTGGTGTAGGCATCAGCATAAGTAGGTGGTTAAATGGACGGAACTTAGGAGAGAGAGAGAGAGAATAGAGATTGGTAATTTAGCAAGAAAAACTGTTTTCCACTTTGCTTACCCATTCCCCTAAACATTAATTAAACACTTTGGAAGAAAGTACATCTAACAAGACAAGCAAAAACAAATCTAAAAGATTACCCCTGGCAATCTCTCCACTTGCCAAAAAATTCCAGTCTATTTAGTCTTTGGGGTTTAACTGGGGTTTATGAATCAGAGTGCAGTTCAGGGCTGGTTTGGGCATAGAAACCCGGGTCACATTAGGGGCTGTTTATTTAGGGTCCTGAGTGGCCACAGGCCATTGTCTTCCTAAGTCCTGTCTGTTTCATGTACAGATTCGGGGAAGTAAAGCTCCTGGAAGACCCAGAAGGCACACTGCTATAGAGGACAGAGCTGGCGGAGTGGGGAAGGTCATCTAGCTCCCCTGATCTCCAGCCTGGTCTGGGTGGGCTCAGCTAGCCCCAGTTGGATCTTGGGGGTCTCGTGTGGGGGTGGGCAGAGAGGGCAGTGAAGGACAAAGCTAGACTTGAACACAGGTCCCTCAAACATTGTAGCCTGGTTCTCTTACTCTTAGTGTTCTGAAAGGAGTTTGAGCCTCGTGTTGGGAATTCAACCTTACAAACTTGTTTTGCTCAGGATCTGTTTCTGTCGAAAGGCTGAAGTTGAGCATTCTTACTTATCTCACTTGATTTTTGCTAAATAGAATTTTTCTGCCTTGAAGTACAGTAATCATTGCACATTTGCTAAGTGGTTTGGTTCTTACATGCCAGGCGCTGGACTCATCATTTAACATCTATTATCTCAGTTAATACAATCGCCCTGGAGAGTAAGGTTATTTATTTATAATATGAGGGTCTTGAGAATCAGAGGTGAAAGGGTACACAGCTGGTAAGGGTGGTTGGCCTCAAATTCAGATGACTGCCAGAGACAAGGCTCACGATAGCCCTTTGAGCTGCAGAATCTTATCATTCACCCTTACAGTTAAGGAAGGTGAAGTTATTTGCCCAAGTTGTGGCATTGGTGCTTGGCTAGGATTTGAACCCAGCTCCCTCGGATGACCTCCCCTTTGCTGTGGGGCTGAACGGGACCCCGGTGTCTCTGGGAACTTGCCTTCCCCATTCCGTGGGGCCCAGATCTGGGCCTCCCAGACCCCCATTCCCCTGCTCCCTGTGCTCCTCGGTGGGCCAGTGGCTTGTGTGTTTCATGCGCACAGAGCCTTTAATACTGCTTTGAAAACAGTTGCAGAAGGTTTGCTGTAATTAATTACATTTGACATACTTGGAACTGGGGCCTCCTGGATTCAGAATGCAAATTTATGCCCAGACAGATGTAAGGTATGCTTGGAGCCAAGAGCCCTGGCACGTCCTAGCCAGGGCCTGCGGTGATGCTGGCTGCCCTGATGGGACTCCCGTCACTGGCAGTAAGCAGTGGAGGCAGGACTCAAACTCGGGGTTACCTCGAGCCCACAGGCTGTTGGAGGAGAAATAACTCTGGGCTTCAGGGTAGGAACCACAGTCTGTAGTCTGAGCCCTGCTTCTAACTCAGCCAGAGTCTGGGGTAATTTCTTTCTCTCTTTGAGCCTCAGTTTCCCTTCTTAGGCAGTGAGGGCTTGGACTGGTTGCTTTGAAAGCGTGTTCTGATAGTTTGTTCAGGGGCAGGAGGGCAGTTAATCCAAGTCAGAGCTGGGAGGGCTGGCTTTTGGAAGTCTAAGTAGCGGAATAGGAGGGTAAGCAGGAGGCTATTGGAACAGCAAAGACAAGTGTACCAGACCTGAAATTGAGCACAAGATGTTGCTGATTTCCAGGACTCCCCATAGAGAGGTCAGGCATTCAGCCTTAGACTCCTCTTACCATCTTTATTAGATAACTTATTGATGTGTAACAAATCACCGCCAACCTTAGTGGCTTTAGTACACTACTGCTTATTGTCTGTCATAGTTTCTGTGGGTCAGGAATTTGGTAGTTGCTCAGCTGGTTGGTCTGATTTAGGGTCTCTGTGATCATGGTCATGCAGTGGCTAACGTCATCTTGAAGTCTTCTTCACTCTCCTGTCTGGTGCCAGGGTTTGAAAGACTTGAACACTTGGAGTTCTTTGGGGATCCATCCATCCATCCATCCATCCATCTCATGGGGTCTTCCAGGATGGAGGCTTCATACAAGGCCTGACTTCTGTATGGTAACTTGAGTCTCCCAAGGCACATGTCCCAGCAGAGATAGAGCCAAGAAGATCCAGTGTCTCTTTTTACGGTTCAGTGTCAGAAATCATGTAGCGTAACTTCGACCTCAATCTACAGGTTGAGGCCATTATAGAGATATGCCCCATTTCAAGAGGAGAGACGTAAGTCCCGCCTCTCTGTAGAGTTGTGGCAACATCGCGTTCAACATGTTGGAGGGGACGCATTTTTTTTTTCCTTAAAGATTTTATTTATTTATTTGGTAGAGATCACAAGTAGTCAGAAAGGCAGGCAGAGAGAGAGGGGGAAGCAGGCTCCCTGCTGAGCAGAGAGCCTGATGTGGGGCTCGATCCCAGGACCTTGGGATCATGACCTGAGCCGAAGGCAGAGGCTTAACCCACTGAGCCACCCAGGTGCCCCCAGGAGAGGACGCATGTTGATATGGTCATCTTTGGAAAATACAAGCTGCCATACCGTCTATCTACCCATCAGTCCATCTCTTTAGCTATTCACTTCTCCATCCTTTTCTCTCCATCCACCCATTCACCCATATAATCTTTCTGCCCTCAGATGTGTGTGCTTCTTTGGATTACCTGTTCATCCATCCATCTGCCCCATTCAACTCACTGGACACATTTTGAGTACCTAATATGGGCCAGATACAACTAGGGTGCTTTCAGTGATGAGCTCAGAGGGGAGAATGAAGCTAATAATTATTGAGAACTTATTCAGTGTTAGTTTCTTATCCCCCAAAGACCTCCATGACATAGAATTTTCATCACGTCTGTTTTACAGGTGAGGAAACCAGGGCACAGCAAAGCTAAATAACTTGCCCAGGGTCATTCAGGTAATTAGTGTCCGAGGCAGGATTCGAACTCAGGACTTAGCAGTTCGCACTGTCTCACATTGTCTCCATTCTGGTTTCTAAGTGTGAGATTGCTGTCAAAGAGCCGAATCTCACTTTTATTTTCCTTCCAAGTGAAAACAGGTCCCCCCACCCCAATTATAAAAATAATACATTCATTATAAGAACATTAACGCAGCACAGAAAAAAATAACGATGTTCTTCAAAAAAAAATCACCCCAAATCCTACCACCCAGGGAAAACCACTGTTCACATTTGATGAACATTATTTAAGTCATCTCTCCGCATATTTAAATATATACGATTACAGTTTTATTCAAATGGGATTATATTCTACATGCTGTTTCGCGTCTGCTTTCTTTTTTCTTTTTAAACTCCTGGATCTCTTTCTGCATCAGTAAATAGAGATCCTCATTATTATTTTATTGACTACATTGTATCTCTACTGTATATATGTCCCCGAACTCAATGCCCTATTGGATTTTGGTTATTTCTAATCTTTTTACACGCAGGGTTTCTTGCTTGTGTGGTGATCTCTTTATCATCAGTCTCTCTAAAAGGCCGATTTCTGAATCCTAGCATATTCATATCCTGCTGGTGATAGCAGTTGACCTTGGGGCTAAGAGATTGGGAGTGCTCGTCTTACACATTGTGGCCATCACCTTTGTATTGCCACTGTTCTTGATCATTGAGGTGTTGATGGGCAAACCAGTGAGGTTGAACATTGCTTGGTATACTTGTATTAGCCACTTTCATTTCTTCTGTGAATTGCCTGTTCAAGCGTTTTGCCTGTTTTTCTCTTGGGGTGTTTATCTCTTCCCTTTTTTTTTTTTTTTTGAAATCTCTTTGGATTTTAGAGATTGACTCATTGCTATTCAGGTTCCAACTATTTCTTTCTTTTTTTTTTTTGTTTTAAGATTTTTTATTTACTTATTTGACAGACAGATCACAAGTAGGCAGAGAGGCAGGCACAGAGAGAGGAGGAAGCAGGCTCCCCGCTGAGCAGAGAGCCGGATGTGGGGCTCGATCCCAGGACGCTGGGATCATGACCCGAGCCGAAGGCAGCGGCTTAAACCACTGAGCCACCCAGGCGTCCCCCAACTATTTCTTATCCTAGACTTTCTTTTTTTTTAAAGTGCTGTTTAGAAGTGGTTGAATAAAATGTTTACTTTTAAAAAAAAATTAATTAATTTGGCAGAGAGAGAGCCTACATGCGCGGGCCCGCACAAGCAGGGGGAGCAGCAGGCTCTTTGCTGAACAGAGAGCCTGATGTGGGGCTCCATCCCAGGACCCTGGGATCATGACCTGAGCCGAAGGCAGACAGTCAACCGACTCAGCCACCCAGGTGCTCCTAAAGCATTTAATTTTAAAATACTTTCATTTTTGTGTTTTGGATTCTGTGTATTTTTTTAGTGTCACACATTAAGAATTTATAGTGAGAAGGCAGTCTGCAGAGTAGAAGAAAATATTTGCAAATCATATATCTGATAAATGATTAGTTTCTGGAATATATAAAGAATCCCCTACAATTCAACAACAAAAAACCAAATAACCTGATTTTTAAAAAATGGGCAGAGGACTTGAACGTTTTCCCAGGGAACATATACAGATGGCCAACAAGCATATGGAAATATACTTAACATCACTGATCATTTGAGAAATGCAGTTTAAAACCACAGTGAGCTATCACCTCGCACCCATTAGGATAGTCACTATAAAAAGAAAAAAAAAACCCAGAAAGTAAGTGTTGGTGTGGAAAATTTGGAACCCTGTGTACTATGGGTGCAGCTGCTATGGAAAACAGTATGGTGGTTTCTCAAAAAATTAAAAATAGAATTATCATACGATCTGGCAATCCTGCTTCTGGGTATCTATCCAAAAGAATTCAAAGCAGGATCTCAAAGAGATAATTATACACCCATCTTCATTGCAGTGTTATTTACAATAGTCAAGAGGTAGAAGTAACCCATATTTTCATTGATGGATGAATGGATAAACACAATGTGGTGTGTACATAAAATGGAATATTATTCAGCCTTAAAAAAGGAAATCCTGTCACATGATAAAATATGGATAAACCTTGAAGACACTGTGCTAAGTGAAGTCAGCCAATCACAAGAAGACCAGTACTGTATGATTCCACTCACATGAGACATCGAAAGTAGTCAAAACTCACAGAAACAGAAAGTAGAATGGTGGTTGCCAGGGGAAGAGGGAAATGGGGAGTTGTCGTTCAGTGGGTATAGAGTTTCAGTTTTGCAAGATGAAAAAGTTCTAGAGATCTGTTGCACAACTTGGGTGAAGTTACTTAGCACTCCTGAACTGAACACTTAAAAATAGCCAAGGTGGGGAAAAAACAAGGTTGAACATTTATGTCATCTCGCAAATCAACAGTTTGTTTTCTAGGAACATACACGGAAGAGTGTCTGTATACCATGTGAGATGTATGTGAGTGCTTGTAATTGTTTATAAGATTCAATGCCTGGAAACAAAAAAATAACTTAAGAAACATCCTTATTTCTTCTGTTATTTTATACAGCTTGTTTTCTTACACTTACATTGTTTATCTGTCTGGAATATATTTGCTTTAGAGGAGAGGCACAGAGATCAGGCTCTTTTTTTCCCCCCCCAAACGGCTAGCTACTTGCTCTAACACCAGTGACTGAATAATCTATCTTTTCCTCCTGGATTTGAAATGCCATCTTTACCTTACATTAAATATACCTGTACTTGGGTCTCTTTCTGGACTGCCTGTTCCCTAGGTGTACAGGTATGATGCTGTTTTAATTTGGTCACCTCTAGATAAACTTGAACATGAGAATGGTATCTTAAGAAGTAACCTGTAATTAGCATGTACAGTGCCATGTGTGTTACTCACATGAAACTCACAGAAAGGGGCTGCTTTCTGGCGGGCTTTTTCCATGGGACACTCTCTTTCTTAGTCAGACTGGCCTCAGTGCCACTGTAGATACAGATACCGAAGTTCAGTGAGGTCAGATAACTTGTGTAGGTGGTAGCTAATTGGTGCTCTTGTTCCCCGCGAGATTGGAGCCTGAGTCCGACTTCTGAGTCTTCGGAGTTTTTTAACAACCCGCTGGCTCTCACAGATGCCCGGATCTCTCTCCTTGGGGACCATACATGCTCTGGAACAGAGGGTGCTCATACACGCTAAAGTGCATGGGAAGCAGTCGTCATGGCTTATTCAAAACAGATATTCCTAAACGGATTATTCCCTGGTTGCAGTTAGATACATGCTAATATTTGTTTTAATCAGCTAATTTTTAAATAATTAAAGGAACCTAATGATGTTATAAAGAAATCAGAAAATAAGGAAATGAAAAGACTTTGTTAAATAAATCCCAGCCCTCGTATAGTCATATTGAAATTTTGGTGTATTTCCTTTGATTTATTTTATGAGCATATTTTTATTCTTTGAATCATAATGTATTAGTTTTGCCTCCTGCCTTTTCCTTCCCTCATCTTTACTTTGTCTTCCTAGCTGCCATTTTTATTTATTTTATTTTATTAATTATTATTTTTTTTTTAGATTTTATTTATTAGACAGAGATCACAAGAAGGCAGAGAGGCAGGCAGAGAGAGAGGAGGAAGCAGGCTCCCTGCTGAGCAGAGAGCCCGATGTGGGGTTCGATCCCAGGACCTGAGATCACGACCTGAGCTGAAGGCAGAGGATTAACCCACTGAGCCACCCAGGCGCCCCTTATTTTTTTTTTTTAAAGATTTTATTTATTTATTTGACAGAGAGAGATCACAAGTAGGCAGAGAGGCAGGCAGAGAGAGAGGAGGAAGCAGGCCCCCCGCTGAGCAGAGAGCCTGATGCGGGGCTCGATCCCAGGACCCTGGGATCATGACCCGAGCCGAAGGCAGAGGCTTCAACCCACTGAGCCACCCAGGTGCCCCTTCCTAGTTGCCATTTTTAAAGTCTACATGATATTCACAGAAAAGAATGAACAGGGTTTATTTAACCCATACTCTGTTGTTGCACATTTAGGCTGGTTCTGATTTTTTCTTTTATAATGTTCCACTGTAATGAACAATTTCATAAATAAGGTACTCCTGATATTTTAAAGCCATCTCCTTTGGATATATTCCTGAAGAGATATTACTGGATCAGGGTAGAAATTAGTTTGACACATTTCCGTATATCCTCCCCATTTTGGACCAATTGTTGGTATCAGGCTTTAGAACTTCTGTTGTTTTGGAAAAGAAATACGGTAAATTCTTTTTTTAAAAAAATATTTTATTATTTGACAGAGTGAGAGAGAGATTACAAGTAGGCAGAGAGGCAGGCAGAGAGAGGGGGAAGCAGGCTCCCTGTGGAACAGCAAGCCCAATGTGGGGCTCGACTCCAGGACCCTGAGATCATGATTTGAGCCGAAAGCAGAGGCTTAACCCACTGAGTCCCCCAGGTGCCCCCAGTAAATTCTTTAAAAAAGTGTTTCACCGACTTTTTTATTTTGAGAGGGGTTCATGTTCAATGAGGAGACCTAGAATATGTGTGCATAAAAGAAAAGACTTATAATTGCATACCTTCTCAAGATGAGCTCTGTTAATTTCATTAATTATTTCAGTAAGCTAATTATTTACTTAAACAAGTATTAATTTTTCAGTAAATTATTTTTAACCTCATTTTACTAGCCAGAATTCTCTAAGAACTCGTTTTTCTGCATTTATGCTGATAAACCATTTTTGGGTGATGATCCTTCCTCTTTCAAGACCTTAACACCTTTTGAATTTATTTAGCCATTAAATATTTGTCCTAATTATGGGCGACGATCCTTGATAGGTGCCGAGGTGATAAATCAATATGGATTCTGTTCACAGCCATATGTAAGATGCTGTAGAAATTTTCCGTTGTTCTAAGACTGGTTGCTGACGTTGTTTAGTGGAGGGAAAGATGAATCCTAGTCAAGAGGATCCTGGGCAACTTCCTGGAGGAAGTGGTATTTGAGTGTGGTTTTGAAGGACAGATAGGATTTGAGGGTCAAAAGATGGGTCTGTGGGAGGAAGGGGAGGGAGCAGAGAATTCTGGGCCAATGAAATAGTATGAATCATCAAAGAAAGATGAACTTCAGTGATTTTTTTTTAGCATTGAGTATTTATTACTATACATCTAATTCTTTCAAAGAGCTGGTGAGTCATAAAATTCTGCCCGAATGTGGTTATCCTTTATGTGGGCCCACCAGAATGTTCAGTTAATCAGACGGAACTCTGGTCGCTGAGGAGGTGCGGGATGGTGGGGGGTTTAGAAGGGAAAGATAGCAGGTAGGGGAAGTTAGAGGAAGAAAGCGAGTGTTTGGTAATCTGGCCTCAGGTCAGAAAAACAGTGTTTTCACAGGGTGCTTTTGCAGATGCGGCCTCCTCCTTGCCTCATGGTATCCAGACAGGACTGACCTGTGGAGGGCCTGTGCCCTGCTGGGCAGCGGCAAATCATACTTTCATGACTGATGCACTGGAAGAAATACATTTTATGTCATCATCTTATACACGTGGACTCATCTCAATAAGGCAAAAGCAGGCAGTGATATTTACACTTAACCACTTGCAGTGCGTTCTGATACTTTTTTATTCTCTCTTTTATTAAAAAAAAAATGCTGGCTGTGACGCATTAAAGTGATTGCAAAACCCAGCAGTGGGTCCTCCAGTTTTCCTGCCAGGACCTCCCAGGTGTCCTCAGCATGTGGAACCTAGAGCTCCTTTACCCCTCCTGTCCAGCAGGTCAGGAACTGATCGGAAATGTCCTGCCTGCCTGCCTGGCTCCCCCATCCTCGGAATGAATATTGATCTCTAACTTCCCATTTACGGTGTGAGGGCACAAAGCAGGTCCCTGGGAAGCTCCTGGATGGGGGAACTGAACTTGGAGGTGGGCTTCCCACAAGCAACTAGATGTCTTAGGGGTTCCAAGGAGTCCCAGGGAAGAAAACCGTTAGTGGAGATGATCTTAGAGAAGCATAGGATTATGGTTTTTTTCTATTCTCTTTTGCATATACTAAGTTTTCTTCATGGAACACGAACCTCTTTCGTGTTGAATAACAAAGTGAGTTCAAAAAACCCACAACACTTTTTAAAGAGTTTACTATATTTTCCAAATCAATAGAAATTCCCAAATCTTAGTACCAGTAATCTCTCTTTGGGAGTAGAGCCAAAGGAGAGGATTTTAAAATATAAAAATATTTTATATATGAAGATATTCTTTACAGTGGTACAAGGCCCGGCAGGGGTGGGGGCATTGTTTCTGAGTACTGTGTTGCATGATACCCCCAGGAAAAAGTCATTATTAGGTTGCTGCTCTGAGAAGCAGTACAGCCAAGTGGCTAAGCATGTCCCCTTTGTAGCCAGACTTCCTGGTTGCAAAACCCACATCTGCCTCTTTCAGGCCAGGTGACTCTGGGCAAATTACTCAGCCCCTCTCTGCATCAGAATGGCCAGAGTGATACTGAGTGGGGTTCATAGTAAAAGCCCTAGCACAGTGCTTAACACATAGTAAGTCCTGTGTAAGGGTTAACTGGCCAGTTCCATCCAAATGCTCCCCCCCCCCCCCCGAACAGAACATGGAAACTTTAGACTCACTAGTCCTATGTCTGAGTCTGTTTGGGGTATAGGACATAGAAGGTGGAAGGATGGTAGGGCTGGGTGCAGGATGCCTCGTGTTGAGGGTTCTGCCCCTAACCAGGCTTGGACTGAGTTTGGGATGACATTTTCCCTCTTGGAAATACTGTTGTCTAGTAGAATATGAGATAATGAACTATTTCTGTTCTGCCTTACAGAACTGTCATGAATAATTGACAGGATAAAAACTCATTCACCCATAAAACAAAGGGATTGGACTTGAGAGATGATGGAGGGGTTCCCTTACGAAGTCCAGCTATGGCCTTTATTGATTCCATGGATAGGCCATTGTGGGCAAGGTGCTGAGATTGATTAGTGATGTCTGCCACTGGGAAGGCAGTGTGGTGGTGACTGCACTCGCATTTGCTACTTCTGAGCTGGATGGCTTCGTGGGTCCCACTTAATCCGTGGCTGGGTGGTTTGAAGGCTTATAAAGGATTGAGGAGTTGGCTGTCCAGTCCTGCAATGAAGAGATGAGTGCATCTGAGTCCATATTTTCTCAGTGCATATATTAAGATATCTTAAAGCTCTGGTAACTAAATGAAGGTGGACCTGACATAATCCTTCACAGGCAAATAGATTTTAACAGATTATAGCCCAGAAAGACTCAACAGATGCAGCTCTGTGTTAACTTCCATTCCAGGACCATCCTGTTTTACTTAATTTCACGTTTTAAATATTGTAATATTTGGTAAACATCTCTCCCCATTAATCTTTTTTCGAAACTTTCATTAGTCTCATACACATTCTACCAGATGAACAGCAGAATCATTTTTAAAGGTGAAAATGGTGTTGTGATGGTAATTGCATTAAATGTATGCATTGAATTGAGTAGGAAGGACATTATCACTGTATTATGTTTTTCTGCCCAGTGAGGTGGTCTGTTTCTTCATCCCCATGTTCCCATGTGTGACCCATAGTAAAGTGTTCCAGATAAGTTCTGGACACTTGTTTTATTTTATTTTATTTTTTTAAAGGTTTTATTTATTTATTTGACAAGAAGAGATCACAAGTAGGCAGAGCAGCAGGCAGAGAGAGGAGGAAACAGGCTCCCCACTGAGCAGAGAGCCCGATGCGGGGCTCGATCCCAGGACCCTGAGATCATGACCTGAGCCAAACGCAGAGGCTTAACCCCCTGAGCCATCCAGGCACCCCAAGTTCTGGACGCTTGTTTTAAAATACATTCCTGAGCATTTGATATTTTTGACTGTAGGTGGGATAATTTCCCTTACTGTGTCTTTTGCCTAAATAATTCAAGTATATAGAAAAGCTACTGGTTTTTATGTTGTTGTGTGTTAGTGGATAACTTACTGTCTTCTTAATTCCAGTGGTTTCTTGTGGGTTTTTAGAAAGATGGTAACATATGGAGATGATACTCATTTCCTTCTTTTATAGCCATTGTCCTTTTCTTATTCTATTACATGTCAACTAGGCCTTCTGGGCAGTTGAATAATAGGGATAACAGGTATTCTTGTATTATCTTATTTCTTCTTTTAGTGGGAAGGATTCTAGCATTTTCTGATTAAGTATAAAGTTTTATTTTGGTTTCTGATACATATTCTTTATCATTAAGCATTTTCTGAGTTGCTCAGTGTTTGTTTTTATTTTTCAAGATGGAAGTGAGTGGTATGATTTAGGAGTGATTTTCACTCTTTTGTATTTGAATTCTTCTGCAGAGGAGTGTGAATCATCCCCTCCCCCACTGTAAAACTATTTAATAATAAGAGGAGGGGAAAAGAATGATGAATTTTAAACAAATACCTTTTCATTATGTACCCAGATGGTTTTCTTACTTTGATCTGTTGATGTGATAAGTTGTATTAATAGATTTCTTAATATTAAACCATCCTGGAAGGAACCCATTTTTGTTCATGGTGTTTCATTATTTTAATACACCTCAGATCCATTTTGTAGTGTTCTGTGTCTATATTCCTTAGTAGGATTGTCCTGTGGTTTTATTTTTAGTGTGCTGTTTTTGTCATTTTTAAAGTGGGGATTATGCTAGTACAGTGGGTTATAAATTGGGAGGCTTTCCATCATTTTCAGTGATCTGGAACAAGGTGGATAAATACATTCTAAACTGTGTACCTGTTGGTAGTAGCTGCTGAGATTGCTGTGTTGAGAAGGATTCTGAGGTCCTGTCATGTGTAAACAGTTTAGTGTTTTGTAAGAGTGTAGGAAATGAGAGTTTAAGCATGCGTGCCAGATGTTCATTTGTAGTCGCTGCTACGAATGATTTATATTGCATGGGAATTACCTATCTTTTGAAAGTTTAAAAGGACTCGCCTTTAAAACTCTCTATCTTGTTATGTTTTTGGAGATGATGATTTTCCATGTAATCCTTTCTTCAGTTATATTTTGGCTTTTGCTCTTGTCCCGAAAATAGTTCTGGTCATTTATATTTTCTTAGAAACTGATCAAGCATTTGAACTATATTTGCGTAGAATAGTATATAACTTAAAAACATGTCTTCTGGTTGTATTTTTCTAGTCTGATTTTCTTGTAATTGAATTTTTCTTTATTTTTGGTTGAATACAAATAGCCCGGCCTATTTATTATTTTTATATTCATTTCCTAATACTTTGAAGGTATTTGTCAATTCTAACTATTTAAAACATTTCCACATTGCTATGTTTGTTAAATTGAGCTTTCTGCCTTCTTTAGATTTTTTTTTTTTTTTAAATTTGAATCTAGCTCTTTATTTTTCTCTGTTTAACAGTCGTTAAAGTGTTAAATCAATGAATTTTCCTTTGAGTACATTTTTGGTCACATCCCCTAAGCCTACTGCGAACTGTTGTTAACTCTTTTCTCTCCTAAATATTCCATAGTTTTCGTTTGGATGTTGTCTTTAGTTTATAAAGTTTATTTAAATATATAATTTAAATTTTTGTGTTTCCCTTTTTAAAAACTAGTCTTTATATTTATTTTTTAGTTTATTGTGAGAGAATATTGCCAATAATAGTTTTGCTCTTGGTGATTCCTAGAAAGTTTTGGATTCCTTTTTTAAAATAATACTTTGTGTAAATGTTGCATTTGCTTGCAGCATAAGCAGTTTCCCCTTTGAGGTTTATTGTTTGCTACCTATATGTGTATTTCTCAGTTCTGTATATCATTGACATTAATCACATTTTTTAGGTTCCCAATAGAGCTCTAATAATACTGTTTTTTTTTTTTTAAAGATTTTATTTATTTGACGGAGATCACAAGTAGGTGGAAAGGCAGGCAGAGAGAGAAGGGGAAGCAGGCTCCCCTCTGAGCAGAGAGCCCGACGTAGGGCTCGATCCCAGGACCCTGGGATCATGATCTGAGCCGAAGACAGAGGCTTAACCCACTGAGCCACCCAGGTGCCCCAATAATACTGTTTTTTGATTTATTGTTTCAAGAATTTGAGAATCTGTTAATGTCTTCCAATAATATAATGTTTCTTTTGGTTTTACCATTGGTTCATTTTAGTTTACTTTATATATTTTATTGCTAGGGTATTTAACAGAAATAGATACCTGCCTGCCAGCATTTTATTATGGGTTGTCCTCCTTGACCTGTTCTATGCTTTCTGCTTTCAGTTGTAGTTTCCCTAATTTTTGTAAAGCATTTCATGATTTCACCTTTAATTCAAGTGATTTTTCTTTTCTTTTCTTTTTTTTTTTTTTAAGATTTTATTTATCCATTTGACAGACAGAGATAACAAGTACGCAGAGAGAAAGAAGCAGGCTCCCCGCCTAGCAGAGAGCCCGATGCGGGGCTCTATCCCAGGATCCTGAGATCATGACCTGAGCTGAAGGCAGAGGCCTTAACCCACTGAGCCACCCAGGCGCCCCTCAAGTGATTTTTCTAAAGCACTTTCTGTTTTCTGTTGTTGGAATTTACCTGGTATAATTCTACGTTTAACTTTTTATTTTACTTTTCACTTTTAACCTTTCTGTGCCCTTAAAAAAAAAACACCACTGTCTTTCAGATAGCCTGTAGTTTTTTATATTTAAAAACTCAGAGTCTGAGTGTCTCTGTCTTGTAATATGGAGCTTACCCCCAGTTATATTTATTATAATACCTAATGTAGTTTTTTTAAACTTCTTTCATCTAATTATAGTTTTCTTTTTTCTAAGTACTTATATAAGAAGGTATTTTTGATGCTTTCTCCTGTAAATGGCAGCTTGGATGAATAGAGCCTTTTTGGGTTATGTATTTTATCACTCAGTACCCTGTAGATGTGCTGTACTCCTAGGTTGTTAATACTGGGTAATTCAGAGGCCACATGAGATTTTATTTGGATGGCTGATTCCCCCGTCCTCCCACCGTCAGCCTTCCTTAATGTCTATAGCATTCTTTCTCCCCCTTGAAATTCAAGGGGTATTCCAAGCAGTGTCCAGGTTTTAGTGCCTTTTCATTAGTTTGCTAAGGTGCATGGAATGTACTTTGTCTACAGATTAAACATTTTTTTAAAAAGATTTTTATTTAGGAGGGAGACAAACCATAAAAGACTCAATCTCACAAAACAGACTGAGGGTTGCTGGGGGGAGGGGGGACGGGACAGGGTGGTGGGGAAATGGACATTGGGGAGGGTATGTGCTGTGATGAGTGCTGTGAAATGTGTAAACCTGGCGATTCACAGACCTGTACCCCTGGGGATAAAAATACATTATATGTTTATTAAAATTAAAAAAAAAGATTTTTATTTATTTATTTGACAGAGATCACAAGTAGAGAGGCAGGCAGAGAGAGAGAGGAAGGGAAGCAGGCTCCCCAGCGAGCAGACAGCCCGCTGGGGGGCTCTATCCCAGGACCCTGAGATCATGGCCTGAGCCGAAGGCAGACGCTTAACCCGCTGAGTCACCCAGGTGCCCCACAGGTTAAGCTCTTAAGAATAAGAACATTTTTATTGCATGTGTCCCTCTGGGCTCATTTCTCTTTGGAATGGGGAGTTATCCATATATATCTGTATGTATGCAATATATGTATTATCTCTTGTGTTGAGTATTTGAGCCCCCCCCCCTTTTTAAAAGATTGCATTTATTTATTTGAGAAAGAGAGCACAAGCAGGTGGAGGGGCAGAGGGAGAGGGAGAAGTAGGCTCCCTGCTGAGCAGGGCGCCCTGTCCCAGGACCCTGGGATCATGACCTGAGCCAGAAGGTAGCCGCTTAACCCGCTGAGCCACCCAGGCGCCCCGAGCCTCTCTTTCTTTCTTTGGAGGTTTGCAGGTGCTTCTCAGGTGTCTCCTTTGCACGACTTACCTCTCTTTTCTGCGCTGGCAGTTCTGCTGTCGCCACTCCTGGTGCTGGTTACGATTCTGTGCCGTTCCTTGGTTCCTTGCACTCGCTTCTGAATTCCTTGAGCTTTCTCTTCATTTGACTCTGTTCTTGTTTTCTTGAGTTTTGTTGAGAGCGCAAAGGAGAATTTGTCTCAAATTTATTTTAGCTTCCTAGAGTAAAACTGTTTTTAACGTGTTCCTTCTCCGAATCTTGCGTAGGAGGATGCTTATTCCCTTTTTTTTGTTACACAGTTTTGTTCCATTTGCCCTCCCCTCCCCTGTTCACAACATTTATTCCTTCTAAACAAGGAAGGGGTACGACTTGGAATGGGGTACACCCTCCAGTGAGACCAGTAGCTGCTGCCTCCTCAGGTCTCGGGAGGAAAGGGGGGGCCGCATATCATAAGTGATGGGTGGGCGATGCAGCCCCCTGAGGTTGGGGAGGGGTGAGGCTGGGACCGTAGGTTTTCTGAGTCTGGGTTCCATGATTTGGTTTAGTAAGGCCACACTGTGAAGAGCCCAGTGGTCTGTGCCCGGAGTCTTTCCTGATGGGGTCAGGGTTGAGTCAGAAAGTGGAAGAAGATAAGCCATCCCTGGGATGTCTGGGATTCCACAGACGGCAGTCCCTATAGGTCCCGTTCCCCCCGGGGTCCCCTGCCAAGTTTGGTTTCCATCGTCCCAGTTCTGCGTTAGAATCTCAGGGAGGGCAGCTGCGAGAGGATTCATCATGATGCCCTTCGATGTGTCCTCCCTCCCTCCCCTGTGGCAGAAATCCCTCGGTGGGTGGCCTGTGTGTGAAATCCCCTCCTAGATTTCAGGACCTCCTTTTTTTTTTTTTTTTAACCGTTTTTTATTTTTATTTTATTTTAAGATCTTATTTATTTATCTGACAGAGATCACAAGTAGGCAGAGAGGCAGGCAGAGGAGGGTTGGGGGAAGCAGGCTCCGTGCTGAGCGGAGAGCCTGACGCGGGACTTGATCCCGGGACCCTGATATCATGACCTGAGCCGAAGGCAGAGGCCTAACCCACTGAGCCACCCAGGCGCCCCGTTTTTAAGTTTTTTAATTATGTTAAAATACAATATATAGCATAAAATTGATCACCATCAAATGTGCAGCTCAGGTGTGTTAATGTGTGTGTGCATTACTGTGCTACCGTGTGCAGACTTGTTTATCTGGGAAACTCGCCCTAAAGAGCTCCCCCTTGCCCCCTCCCACCGGCCCTGGGCCACCGCTGTGCTGCTTTCTCTCTGTGAACTTGACTCTCGGAAGTAGCACCTATGAGTGGAATCGTACAGTTCTCTGTCTTTCTGTGGCTGGCTTATGTCACTTAGCAGAGTGTCCTCAGGGCTCTTCCATGTCACAGGACTTGGAATCTCCTTCCTTCCTGAGGCCGTATCGCATTCTGCCCTACGCAGCTGCGTGTTTTGTTATCTCCTCATCCATGGGTGGACGCTTGGGCGGCTTCTCCTTCTTAGTTGTCGCGAATAATGCTTCTTTGAGCCTGGGTCTACCAGCATCTATGCCAGATCCCACTTTGGAACGGGTCTTCTGGGTCTATCCTGTGTGGTGGCTTTGCTGGATCACACAGTGGATTGCGTTGCTTAGTTTTTTGAGAAGCCACCATAACTGTGTTCTCCTATTAGGACAAGTGTGGGAAGTTCCAGAAGTGTGCCGAGTGAACAGTTGCACAGCGCCCACCACATCCCGTGATCTAGCTTCAGCAGCCATCAGCGTGTTGCCATTCCCTTACTGCCTAGACCTCCACCTGCTCTGCTCATTCAGTGATGGTGCTGGTGATGGTAGTTTTTTGAAGATTTTATTTATTTGAGAGAGAGAGAGCGTGCGAGTAAGCGAGTGTGAGTGGAGGAAGGAGCAGGGAGACGGACAAGCGGACTCCATACCCAGCGCAGAACCCGGCGTGGGGCTTGATCCCATGACCTTGAGACGATGACCTGTGTACTGAAATCCAGGGTCTGACGATTAACCGGATGAGCCACCCAGGAGTCCCGTTACTACATTATTACAACTATTTCAGGAAAACCTCATATAAGTAAAATGGAGAGTCATAGCTGAACGTTTGGATAAATGGATGTACCCATGTAACTCACACCCCAGGGGCCACATGGAACATTTCCAGCTCCCAGAGTGTTTCCTTGGGTCCATTGTCAGTTGCCACCTTCTTCCCCAGAGGCCATGGCTGTGCTGATTATCTTCACATTAGACTGGTTTACCTGCTCTAGACTTTTATATAAATAGTGCCTTCTATTTCTGTACTCTCTTAGTCAGTCTCTGGGAGTGGGAAGAGAGGAGGCGTTGGTGGTTCCTGTGCCCTCTGCCACATAGGACTCTCCTCTTTCACCCGTTTGCGGGTCTGGGGTTCACTGTCAAATTAGCCAACCACTGCCTTTGGTCTTCATTTTTCATTCTGTTCTGCTTGTGTTATAAATGAGGAACCGAGTGGAAAAACTCCAGCATTTCCCCAACATTCAAAACTCCGTGTATTGAACCCCCCCTTTCTGTTACAAAAATGTTATTCATACATTAAAATTTTGAAATCTAGAGAATTAGGGGGAAATAAATCCATCATTTTACCATTTTATAATGACGGTCCGCATTTCTCTGTTGTCTTTTTTCTAGTTGTCTTTCTCTCCTTTGTGTAATACAGCGATCATCACGGCGCCTACAGTTTTATATCCTGCCTTTCTCATTTAGCATTGAAACGTCGGTGTTTATTTCTCGTTCGCCCCAGGGATGTCTGGTGGTCATGTTTTATTGGCTCCGCAGTAGCCGTTGTGGGGGTTGTGATTTGAACATTGATGCTGTGCCTTCCACTGTTCTGAGTCTCATTAAGTTACTAAGTCCTTACATCATAGCTGTGAGGCATGTACTGTTACTCCCATTTTATAGATGGGAGAAATCAAGACTGAGTGAAGTAAGTCCCACATGTGGTGACTAGGGAAGCCCGGAACCAAACCCAGGCATTCCGATGCCCATCCTCAGCACTTGTGAAGCTGGGACCTGGGCTAGAACCCTCTCCCCTCTTTCTGGAGGTCCTTTGTTCTGCTTGGCGGGGTCCTGCCTTGTCTCCAGTTCTACCTCACGGTAGAATCACCTCCCTTTTGCGAGTCTTCTGGGTTTCTTTGCATTCTCATTATCTGCCATTATTCCAGCAGCCCCAAGTTCCCTGGCCTCGGTGGGCGTCAGTTTGTGCATCTTTAAAATGGGCCTCACCTTTCTCCCACTCCTCTGGTCTGTCGCTTCAGCCCTTCTCTCCTGGACTTGGCCAGCCCAGCGCTTTCCCAGACACTCGCAGGGAACTGTACTCGCGGCTGAGCTAGCATCTGCTTCCCCATCTGGTCCCAACTTTTTCCTTAATTACCCACTGAATTGGCTCTAACAAAATGCTGACAACTTGAATGAGACATTAGCTGATACATCAGCGCCCGTGCCAGGGCTTCACGGGCTTTTCCGGGACGTGACGAACTCAGGCCCGGCAAAGTCCCTCGTTCCCTGGCCGGAGTCCCCATCCTGGCCGAGTGGCAGGCCCAGCCGGGGTACGGGGTTCTCACGGGGTCTTGTCGCTCACAGATGCCACTTGCGCGGGCCACATGCCAGGCATCTTGTCGTCTCTTCATGGCTGGGTCGCGGACTTGGGAGCAGGTTTGGTCTTCTCTCCTGCCCCTCCCTTGGTCTCTAACTTTTCGTGTCTTCTGTTCCAAGATAGAGTTCTTCAGATATTTTTGTGTTGTTTCGTTTCTTCATGTTCCCAGCTGGTCTGAAGGCAGTGGGACTGAGTGTGGCCGCAGCAGGAAGGGGTTGGCCTGGGTTTTCGTGGCTGCGAGGTGGCTCCTGTGTACCTTTTGGGGCCTGTTTTATACCTCCGTAAAGGGGGTATGGTAAGGTGTAATATAGGCTCTAATTCTAATTTCCTGGACTCTGAGAAAAGGCTGAGCTTCCGTTACCTCATCGTAAGTGTGGTAGGTCGAGTCAGAGGCTGCCTAGTGGGGCTGAAGAGCACAGGCTCTGGAGGCGGCCATTCTGGATTCCGGTCTTGCCTCTGCTGCTTCCTCTCTGTGTGACCTTGGGCAAATTGCTAAACCTCTCTGTGTCTGTTTCCTCTTTATATGTCGGAGATCCGAGAATCTGATGGGAGTTACCAGTGAAAAGTAAATGAGTTAGTACACATAAAGCAACCAGCTGGTGGTCACAGTGTCACCTGTTGTCCCCACCCCCGGTCTTTCAGTCTTCTGTGCAGTAGGTTAAGTTAACATACTCAGTTTCAGGTGCAGGGTCCTCTTTGGTGCATTGCAATCCCTCCTTGATTTATTTAGTTATTTCTTTTTATCCCCATCCCCTCTCCTGACTCTGGTCCTCTGCTGTCTCCCAATATTCTATATATTTAACATGCATCTTTTTGTGTATGTGTGTTCTTGCAAAACAACGCTGTTGTTTTGTATACATGTATAAAAAGTGTCCATCAGTGCCAGTGTCCAGATATCCTCCTCTTGGCTCGCTTTGACCCTCAGCTCTAAGGGTTTGAGCGCCATAATGTTACATTGAGCTGCTGGATGGATTTTCCCTCCCACCTCTCAGTGATTGATAACCAGGCCTCAACGTCCCCCAGCTCAAATAAAGCTGCAGTGAGCATCCTCATACATGCCCTCAGGTGGACCTCCGTGAGACCTTTGTTATGATGAGTACCCAGCTGTGGAATTTGGGACAGAATGAAATTGAGGATATTTGAAAGAAGCAAAAGGAATAGATGTTTTCATGCCCCAAATTTGAGTAAATCATAAATAGTGCTTAGCCAGTCTCAAGAAGTTGACAGTCTCTTGGGCTTGCCTTGAATTCCCAGCTAAGGACCTCTTTTCTTTTCTTTCTTTTTTTTGTACTTTTAACTTGAAATCACATGAATAGCCGGTCTTTGAAAAGAATTCAGGTGACCCAGAAGTAAGTAGCATAAAGAACAAAATGGAGAGAGCCCCTTGCCGTTGCCCCCCACCCTCCTCTGAGCCTCGTGTCCAGGAGGCAGGCACTCTGGTGACAGTGGAGGATGTCATGCTAGGTCTTTTTTTACGCACTTCCTGGCGCAACTGTGAACCATTCATACCGTTTTACAGCTTAGCTTTGCTCACTTAGTAGGATGTCATAGGGCTGTGCGTTTCATGTTAGCCCCAGTAGACATGCTTCAGTTTTTAATCAGCGCTCCCTGTTCCGTTTTAAGGATCTGCTGTAGTGCGGTGCCTGGGTGGCTCAGTGGTTAAGCATCTGCCTTCAGCTCAGGTCATGATTCCAGGGTCCTGGGATCCAGCCCTGTGTTGGGCTCCCTGCTCAGTGGGAAGCCTCTTTCTCCCTCTGCCCTTCCCCCTGCCTGTGTTCTCTCTCTCTGTCATATAAATAAAGGAAATCTTAAAAACAAAAAACAAAAAAATGATCTGCCTTAGTTTATGTCACTAGTCCCCTTCTGCTGGGTATTTTGGGTGTTGCCAGTTTTCTGGGTGTTACACTCAGAGAACCAGCACTTGTGGTGGTATTCTGCTGGTGCTGAATTCCTTTAGGTTTTGTACTTCTTTATTTTTGACAAATATTTTTGCTACCTCTCAAATTCTGGGTTGATGGGTGTTCTTTTTTTTTTTTTTTCCTTCCCCCTTTCAGTACTTTAAAGATGTTGCTTTGCTGTCTTCTGTTTTAATGTTTTTAGTGAGGAGGTGGCTGTAATTCTTTGTTCCTCTGTATGTTAATGTCTTCTTAAAATTTCTGACAACTTTTTAGATGTTCTTTTTATCTCTGGTTTTAATCAGTTTTATTGTGATGTGCTCGAGAGTGGTTTTCTTTGTGTTTGTTCTTCTTGGCGTTCATTGAGCTCTGGGTTCTGTGAGTTTATAGTTTGCACCCGATTAGAAACTTCTGGCCATTATTTTTCAGATAACCATTTCTCCTCGCCCTCGCTCTTCTTTCTTCAGAACTCCAGCTGCATATATGCTAGGCCTTTTGACGTCATCCCACGGCTCATGGATGCCCAGTTTATTTTCATCTGTCTTTTTTCTCTGTGTTTCATTGTTAAGAGTTTCTGTTGCTGTGTCTTCAGGTTCATGAGTCTTTTCTTTCTCAGTATCTAATCTGTTCTTCACTCCAGGCATTGTATTTTTCATCTCTGGTGGTTTGATACGGGTCTTTTTTATGTCGCCTGTGTCTCTCACATGCTCCTGTTTTCCTCCCTTCTTGACTTTATGTGGTACATTTGTGATAGCTCTTTTAATGTCCTTTGAGTCTATCATCCATATCATTTCTGGGTCTCTTCCTATTAATGAGTTTTCCTGCTTTTATGCATAGGAATTTTTGATTGGCAGATACTGTGAATTTTGTGTTGATCAGTGCTGGATGTTTTAGTATTCCTTTAAATATTTTTGTGCTTTATTCTGTTACTGTTGTCATCCTTGTTTCCTAATTGTTGCCATAACAATGACATACGTAGTGGCTGAAAAACATGTGAATTTATTATCTTATAATTCTGGAGATTGGAAGTCCATGATGGATTTCACTGGGTTCAAGGTGTAGGTGGGGCTGCATTCCTTCTGGAAGCTCTAGGGGAGGATCTGTTTCCTTTTCTAGCTTCTAGAGGCTGTATGAATTCCCTGGGGTGTGACTCCCTCTTTCCATTTTCAAAGTCAGCAGTGTTGGGCACAGTCCTTCTCCTCCTGCCTTGTCTCTGGTTCTGTCTTCTACTTAGAAGGACCCTTACACTGCACCCAACCCTGTAATCCAGGATCGTCTCCCCATCTCAAGGTCATCTGATTAGCAAGCTTCATTCCATTTGCCTGGATCCTAACATACCCATGGGTGCTGGGGATTCGGTTGTGGAGATCTTGGCGGGGTTGTTCTGGCTAGCAGAACAGCTAAATCTACAGATAACTGAGCAGTCTGTGGAATAGAGCAGGGTTTGGTACAGTGTAGCCCTTTGGGCAAGTCCGGCCTGCCACTGTTTTGGTAAAGAAAATTTTATTGGAACACAGCTATGCTCATTCCTTTATGTCTTGTCTGTGGCTGCTTTCATTCCACAGTGACCCATAGAGCCTAAAATATTGACTGTTTGGCCCTGGTCTAGAGCTAATCTTCCCCCCCTGAGTATTCAACCCAATGCCGTTAGTTATTATATTTCCCCACTTTGGCTCTTGGGGATGTGAACTGTTAGTTCTGTGTGAGCTCTGAGACTTGCCCTACTGAGTTGTTTCTGGTGATTCTTGGCCAGCATCAGGTGGTTTCCTTAGGCTCACGTGCTGATTCCTAAGAAAGCCACTGCAGAATTTGAGCATGGTCTCTGGGCACCTCTGTGTTCTCTGACTCTCTGCCTTGCATATTGGTGCTCCTTCACCCTCCGTAGTTCTAAATCATGCCCCCAACTCAAGGGAAGTCCCCTGAACTCTGCTTGGGGTCCCCCTCCCTTCGCCGCCACCTAGAAATGCTCCAGGTCGTCTTTTGGGACAGTCGGGGGACCCACCTTGTTTGCTTTTCCTCTCAAGAATCACTGTCCTGTGCTGCCCCTTGCCCAGTGGTTGGAGATGATTATTTTATATGTTTTGTCCAGTTACTTGGTGGTTTGAGGTGGGGGGTAAATCTGCTCCCCTCTTGCTCTTTCATCACTAGAAGCTACTTACGTCAATATTATTTTGCATTTATGAGGGTACTTTTGGAAGATGGCATGTTGGAAGAGGCTTCTTGGGGTCAGAGATCCTACATTTTAACGATACTGTCAAATTGGCCTTTGTAAGGGCTGTGCCATTGTGCTTCTGAGAGTCTCATTCTAATAGCAGGGGTTGTGGGGGTAGATGATGATAGGAAATCACTTTGAGCACTGTAAAGAGTTGGCAGTGGGCCAAGGGTTATGGCTCTTAAGAAAGGGCTTCTCCTAGCTGTTCCTCTTTTGACTTGGGTCTCTGATGACCATTTTGCTCTGCCAAGCTATTCTCAGGCTGGGCCCTCTAGGACTAATATTTTTTCCTTAGCAAGCAGGGTTGCCTGGGGGAGAATCTTCTGTTAGGCTACTGCTTTCTTTCCTGACATCTGTTTACCACCTGCGGATGCTAAATAACATCGTCCCAAGTGCTTCGTGTAGTCACTGTGATACAGTTTAATTCTCTACCACAACCCGTGGGAGCTTGGCATGAAATGGAAACAGAGAGGTGGGGAGGTTCGCCCAGAATCGCACAGCTAATTCCCAGCGAAACGAAGATTCTTTCTGCCTTTAAACCAAATCTGCCATGTTTTGTCCAGTTACTTGGTGGTTTGAGGTGGGGGGTAAACCCATATAGCAGACCATCCATTTTAGTCACCACTGCTTAGGCTGTACGGGACAGAAACTCATCCAAACTTGCTTAAGCCCAAAGGGACATTTCCTGTTCTCCCTCCTGAAGAGTTCCGGGCTGGACCCAGCTACTTCGAAGAGGTTATTAAAAACTCATTGCTCTCCATGTCTCTGCTCCTCTTTCCTGGTGTTGACTTAGACTTAATGCAAGCCCTCCCCGGGTGATGGCAGAAATGGCGGCAGCATCTCCAGGCTGATTTCGGACCCCAGTGGAAAGGGAGCACCAGTTTCCTAAAGATTTCAACCAAAAAGGCCCAGGAAAGGCTCCCATTGGCCTGTTGTGGGTCACAGGCTCGTCCCTGAGCCAGTCTTGGTGCCAAGAGAGTGTGTGCTTCGTACTGGACAGATGTGGGTTATTTAAGACTCTGCCTGAAGTTGGGGCCTGGGGACAGCCCATTGAAACCACTCAGATTGTGGGTTCTGAAGAGGCAGCACCTGAAGTGCCCATTTCTCCTGTCTGACCTTGGTCCCACAGTGGCATTCTGCCCTCCCAGGTTCCGGCCATCAGCTGTTTCCTCTTACCATCTCGGGCAGGTGAGGCTTCCTGCCCATCAATCTCTCCACAGGGATGGACTCGCCCAGAATGGGGCCATGTTGAGACAGAGCAGATTGGGGGAGTTATCAGGCTCTGGTTTTCCAGTGCTCAAGCCCCAGTTCTTTAGTCCAAAGGTGGGGATGAGCCGTCTCGGGGAATTTAAGGCTGGGAGAGCAGAAGAATATTTTGTGTGTGTGTGTGTGTGTGTGTGTGTTAGGGTATGTGTTGCATGTCAAGAGAGAACCCCACCAGGCCGTGCCCATTCCACTTCTGAGGCCACTTACTGAATAAGAGGCCCCACAAAGTTATGCTTTACCCCGTCATTGGCACCCAGAAATAAAGGCCCAGCAACATGGTGGGGGGACACCCCAAACCCATCTTCATCATTAGTAGAGAACACTCCTCCGAGGGAGGTCCAGGACCTCCGGCACTGGGCAGCTGGCAGGTGCAGCCCCCGTCATCAGACCTGCTGGTTCTGAGTCTCGCGATGGGGAAGTTGCGAGTTCAAGCCCACCGGCTCCCCCAGCACTGCTGACAACACGCCGCCTGCTGAGAGCCTCACTGGGGGGACCGCCCTTGAACTAGCTGAGTTTTCCTTGGTAGGTCTTCTTTAAGGGATTCTCCTTTCTCCTGATGGGACTGTTTAATGAGTTTATCCAGTTTTCAGGATTTCCCTCCTTCAGATTCAAATTGCTCCTTCCAGAGTAAAGGGGGTTGTCCCCATTTGAACTTGGGGGCGATCTGGCACTTTCCTTGTCTCAAGATGTACCTTGGAAATAGCCTGAAAAGAAGGGCTCACTCACGGTGTGCCCACATTTCTTTACTAAGAAACAGTGGTTATGCCCGTGATGTGTCAGGGTTGGTCACGAGAGTTGGGAGGCGCCGACGTGCCAGAGGAGTGGAGCCTTTTGGGTTGGAAAAGCTGTCGAGTACTATGACACCACATTTCATCTGTTCATAAGTCAAGACCCTAAAACTTTGGAGTGAAAAACATGATTTTCACCTGCTACGAGATTTCAAAAAAAAATCTTCCTAGGCAAAGAACTCTTTTATAAATTAAGTCTTATATAGGAACCCAGTATATTGAATAGATAAAAGCAATTTTTCTAATCAGGGAGGGAGGGCCACGTTAGGACTTTTGTGGGCCGTAGGCACTTGTGCCTTTGTGGGCTCCTTCCTCCATAAAAAATATTAAAAATTATGTCTTATGACCGCATTGGTATAAAGATGGGTGTATTAATATTATATGTTCAACATTTTCTCTGACCTCAGAGTTCAGTTTCTTTATTCTGATTTTAGAAGAAATTATTTTTGTGGGCCCTTGAAAGTCTGTGGGGCCTGGGTGCTGGGACTCCTCTGTGTGATGGGGAGGTCGGTCCTGAAGAAACGGGCCCCACCTGCCTGGCCACTCGAGGGCTGCCCCAGAGGCAGGCTGGAGGAGGGGAACCTAGTTTGAGATTTTATTTATTTATTTGTCAGAGAGAGAAAGAGCACAAGCAGGGGGAATGGCAGGCAGAGGGAGAAGCAGGCTCCCTGCTGAACAGGAAGCCCGATGTGGGGCTCCATCCCAGAACCCTGGGATCGTGACCTGAGCTGAAGGCAGGTGGTTAACCGACTGAGCCACCCAGGTGTCCCAGGCGAACTAAGTTTGAAGATCTTGTTGAGTCTCCTCTCCTGGATCTTACCAGACACTGGCCTGCCTCGTTGGGCAAGAATCATAAGGTAATCCCATTAAGGGGGGAATGTCAAAGTCATTCCTCTCCTCCCCGCCAAACCCAGGCTTTGTTCTTCAGTCTCTTAAGCATCATTCCTGCCAGGTGATCATCTGTCTGGACTCTGATCGAACTCCTCTAGGGACGGGGAACTCACTACCCAGTGTTAGTTCTCTTTTCTGGTCCACTTCTGTAGGATTTCATGGTACCCAGTGAGCCTGTGGGTCATTCGCTGTTTATCCGCCTGAGAGCCCCAAAGGGCCCGGCCCCTGCTGAGCTGGGCTGGGAGTCAAGGAGTGTGGGGCTCGAAGTGCAGCACTGCCCCTTTGCTGCTGTGTGACAGCACAGGGACACTCTGGTCAAGGTACCGCATTTGGGAAAGGAGCCAGTCGGCTGTGATGGTCCTCTCACACGTTGCTGTGTGTGATGTGAACAGGACACTGAGGTATGTCCTGGGCAGGTGGTGCCCACAGCCCGGGGTAGAGAGCTTGTTGGCTCTTGCTTGGAGGTCAGGTGCCAGGAGCCCTGTGTGCCCTGTCCCCCGACCTGGGCCTCGTTCTGCCTTGACAGCAGGTGTGGAGAAAATGTGGGGATGATGAAGGGGAATGCCCAGTTAGCTCAGGGTGATCCCGCAGCCCTTGTCCGCCATTCGGCGGCTCATGGACCTCTCCCGAGACTAGGTGAACTTGGCTGTCCCATAGCCCTGTGGGCAGCTGCTCGGTGCCCTCGTGGTGCTGTGTGCTCTCACACTCCGGCTGGTAACGTGCTTTTCTGCCTGGAGCTTGCTTCGGGACCTTACCACCGCCCCCCTGCTGCCTCTTGTCCCTGCCGTACTAAGTGGCAGTCCTAGACCCACCCAGGATTGCCCAGCGCTGCCTTGCCGCATGTCGTCCTGCTGGGCACAGGTGTGATAGCTTCCCAGGCCGCACACCAGGGAGGCTGGGGGGTGAGTCCCCATCCCCGCTGCTGAGTGGGGGAGTGTCCTGCCCAACCAGCTTCCGGTCCATGGCTGGTGTTTGCTCACCTGGCCTCTGCTCTCTGCTTTGTAACTGTCGATTCCTGCTGCGGCCACTTACCACGAGCCAGCTGGAGCGGACTTGCTGCCCCAGTGCCAGCTTCAGGGATTCCGAAGTTTCTGGAAACAGTGGCTTTTTGCCGGCCTGATGAGCGTGTCTGTGCCAGGGGTGCACAGGAGAAAGCGGGAGGACATCCTCGTGGGCGTAGATGAATTTTCCTTTCCCTCCAGTCTGGCTCTTCAGGGTTATTTTCTCTCTCACCATTACATTTTAACTTAAATACTTCCATTATATGCCCTTTGATAGAGTGGTTTATGGGGAACCCACTTCTCTCCATCCATCTGTCCGTCCTCCCTCCCTTCACACCCACCCTGCGCACGGCCACTCCTGTCCTAGCCGCCAAGAGCTCAGGCTGGCGGGAGGGACCAGCCCAAATGCTGAGCGAATTTCAAGTCACTGCCACCTTCTGCCTTCCCAGCAGTGTCTTCTCACAGAATCTTTGTTTTGTTTGCAACAGCTTGTTTTACTTCATTATTTAAAGTAGCAAATGATCTGTATAGGAAAAGTTGGAAAATACAGAAAAGTATGAGGAAGGAAGAAAGCCACCTGTAGGTCCCTAGCTCACCCCTGGGACATTTTGATCCTTTTCCTTCTAATTATTCTGTGTGTGTGTCTTAACCAATAGGTCCAATCGCTAGAATTCTCTCCTGCTTAAAGGAAGAAAAAAAAGCTTGACGTTCTGAGATTGGCGTTTCCCAACTGTCTTGTAAACCCTGTGGTTTTGGCTGTGTGGTGTTCCGTGAAGAGGCCAGTATTCTGGTTTACCCAGCAGTGCCCTGTTTGGGGGATATTTCGCAGTTTTGGTTTCTCCCATTAGAAATAATGCTGTGAAGAGGATCTTGTAAGTGAATTGGTTTTCGTGTTTTGGATTGTTTCCCAGACTACTTCTCCCAGAATCTCAGGGATCACCCAGACTGCTTCTCTACCTTAGTGTGTGCCTGGAGGGCGAGCACAGCTCTCTGCACCGCCCCCCCGCCCCTGATTCAGTGGGTGCGGTGGTGCCCCGAGTCTGCATTCTGACTCCCTTTCCAGGGCCGGCTGCTGCTGCGGGGGTGCGGGGCGCACTTGGAGGGACATCAGCCAGCCTCTCCGTTGTGGGGAGGGAAGTTGAGGATAAGGAGACAGGGGTTGGGGAGCCACGCACGGCCTGGGCCAGGCCAGCGGGCGGTTCCCACGCTGGGGCACCGCCACCCCCTTCCTTTGCTGCCCCCCTGACCTGCACTCACCCACCCAAGGGGACCTCCCCTGTCTAATTGTTCCGGTGACCTCGGTGGTTGGCTTACAGGTGGGCCACGGGGTGAGAGCCGCTTCAGGAAGGAAACGGTGAGGTCTGCCGTGAGTTGTAAGTGAGAGCGAATGACAGCCTCTCTAGGATGCAAGGGGTTAAGCAGGCGGCTGGCACAGCCTCCCCCGAGCCAAAGGGGGAACTCAGGAGTAAGTCCTGACTGCCTAATTAATTCAATTAAACTACTTCATAAGCTCCGCTGGTGTCAGTAAATTGTTAAAGTCTATTAAAAACCCAGTGGAACGTGGTGAGGGTTTGGGGGTGCTGCGTTGCCTTCCTAGAGTTTTCCCCTCATTTCCCCCCACCTCTGGGAATGGGGTGCCCCAAAGGAGGGACCGATGCCCAGGTCCGGTGCCCCTGCCGACCTGCTGCCTTTGCTGAGGCAGTTCCCAGTACCCTTGGGCCTCAGTTTCCCCATCTGTTCAGTTAAGTGATGGACTGGCTCTTGAACACCCCTTTGGCCCCTAAGTTACTAGGATTCTCCAGTCCCTTCTGGTGAAGGGCAGCTGTTGCTGCAGACGCCCTTACTGGTGTCTGCCTTTCCTTCACAGCAAGTTCATTTGGGCAGTTTCTTGAGGCAGCCGTGAGGACAGGTGAGCCGAAGGGGAGGTGCGCCGAGCTCTGGAGATGGGAGTGAGCTTAGCCGATGACACATAATAGCCGTGCGCCTTCTCATGCACCCAGCCCCTCGCAGCTGTGTGATGGCCCCTGCTTTTATAGGGGAGGGTACTGCTGCTCCCGGGCTCAGAGCGGGCTACCTGCAGGTAACTGGTGGGGTTGAGATTCGAATTCACGGCTGCCAGTCCCCAAAGTCCCTGTGGTTGACTGCTTTCTTCTGCAGATGTCTTTCTTTATTTTTTAAAAGATTTCATTTATTTATTCATGAGAGATGAGAGAGATAGAGGCAGAGGGAGAAGCAGGCTCCCAGCGGAGCAGGGAGCCTGATGTGGGGCTCGATCCCAGGACCCTGGGATCATGACCCAAGCCGAAGGCAGACGCTGAACAGACTGAGGCCCCCAGGCCCCCCTGCAGATGTCTTTGAAACAAAGGGGCACCCCCTGGCCGAACTCTGCAGCATGCAGCATTGCAGTCTTGGAAAAGAAAACACCAGACATACTCTTTCTCTCTCTCTGGCCAGAATCCAGCTGTGTGAAACTCGAAAGAGATCCCGGTCCCCGGAGGTATGTAAGCGTTAGTTTGTGATGAGAAGCAGGTGGGGATGCCACTCTTCTCAGCACGTGGACGCTGGGGTTCCCATCTTACGCCATATCACCCCTGGTTCAGCCCAGCCAGTAGGCCCGCCTGGGTTCGAGAGCAGCCTGCGTCATTAATCAGCTGTGGCTCCTAGGCATGTCCCTTGCTGTCCTGCAAGTGAGGCTCGTTCGCTTCATCTCTCGGAAAGGCAGCTGAGGCAGCGTGCTCGGTGGGCGCGCCACACGCTGGGGCAGAAGGGAGGGCGGGCTTGAGTTTAGCCACTGACCTGTGAGCAGACCATACTCCGTCTGAGACATCCATAGTGGCCACTGGACCTTTACAGGCTCTGGAAAGTCCCTCTGTAAAGAAGGGAGATTAATTTTGCCCCCCACCCCCCCAGCCGTTCTTTCCCTCTCTGAGCACATCTTTTGTTTAATGACCTGCTGGCTAAGGGGAAAAGATGGGAGTGCTTGACTGTGCCCCGGGGGGAGAGGTGCCTTTTAACGTGGTTGCTTTCTGTCATGAGAACACCCTGTCCGGAAGGAAATCGGATAAATCATCCCTTAGCAAGGTGGCGACTATATCCCCAAAGTCGAGGTTTCTTAAACCAAAGTCCAAGTTTATTCTGGGATCTGGGAGGTCTGCCAAATTCCAGGAGCCTCTATTGCTTCCAGGAGCCCTCTGTATCCAGGTCCTCAAGGTAGGGAATATACCCTACCTGGGGGTACCCCCTGGTGAGCCCTTTAGTAGTGGAACTTGGAGCCGGTGGCAGCGGTGGGGGGAGATCCAAGGAACCCATGGTATGGCTTGGAAGCCGCCTCAGGGAATGCTCCAAAATCCCAGTAATTTGGAGCTGCTGGTTTCAGAATTTGTGAACTGCAGCTGACCTTTTCAAAGGAAGGTTTGAGAAGAGAAATGCTCGTGTAAACAAGGTCTTCCGGGGTGGGGGTGGGGATTGAAGGACTCAAAGGTGTGTAAGGAGTCAGTCTGTTTTTAATTCTTTTGAAAGCTCCTCTTGAAATACAGACACGTTGCTAATTATGAAAACACCTTTTCTGTTCACAACCAGTGTAAACAGGGATGGGCTGAGGCGAGGAGGGGAAGGAGTGTTTGAGCAGAGGCTGGCTAGGCCAGAGATCAGACACTGGACAGGACACTGGAAAAAGTCCCATCTTCCACTTGTTGTGACGGCCTGGACCTGTGGGTGGTGGCAGATTCCCACTGGCAGCAGGTGACAGCGAGCAGCAGCCTCCTTACTTTCCCAGCCCCGGGCCCCCAGCCTGGTTGACGAGTGGGAGTCACCTGCACAGTCCTGACTTCTTGCAGCATACACCCCTGCCTTTCTAAGAACAATTCTCCCCAGGATTTTAGTTGCACAATTAGCATATAATCCCTCATTTCCTCTCCATTGGCCTTAGCGGAAGTCCTGTGCCTTGTTCAGCAGAATTGGAGAGATGAGCAGTTTCAGCAACAACCCGCCCTTATCGATGGAGCTCCTACTATACACCAGGGTCTGTTTGAGGTGCTGGAATTGGGTGCCGAGAAGAACGGCAGCCCTGCCTCCCAGAGCCGGCCGCCTGCCCCGGTGCCATTGAGGAGGGCGACGGTGGCTGCTTTGCAGCCCCAGCCCACGGGTCACCCGGGGTTTCTGCCCTGCCTGTCCTGTGCTGGATGGAGGCAGAGGATTCTGAAACTGTCAGCGTGGTCCTTGCCCTTGACCTGCTGTTGGCAGAGAGACGAGACGAGATGGAGCAGGAGCAGAGAGCTCAGGAAAAGTGTCCCTTTGCACTTGGGGGATGCCGTGTGTGTCTGGGGAAAGGGTGGGGGGACTGATGGGGCTCAGGGGAGGTCAGGGACCCCTGCTGGAGGAGGAGTGTGACCTTGTGGTGTGGTTAACATTGAGAAAGGCGGAGGGGAAAGGAGAGGCTAACCCAGGCGCTAATAAAGAGGTAGAAAGATTATAATTAGCAGAGGTTTTATATGCAAATGATATTTCACAATGCTTAAAAATATCTTTTGAGGAAGACTGAAAATAGCAGGTGGTCTATTTGAACAGCGACTATTTGGGGAGTGGTGGGATGTCGGGTATTTGGAGGGGGGGAAGGGGGAGGAACAGAGAGAGATGTAGATGGGTGGCTGGACAGATGGACAGACAGATACTGGATGTCCCTGTGGAGGACCGTAAAAACCAGGTGGAGAATTTGCTAACCACAGAAATGAATAGGACCAGGCTTTAAGCCCCATGAGGACATGGTCTGTGTGTCTTACTCATCACTGTGTCCTCAACTCCCAGCGAGGGCCTGACATAGTAAATGCTTATTAAATATTTGTTGAGTGAGTGAACGAAGGTACTTAGTTGGTGTCTATCACATTTCTCTTTATTGCGGCCTTAGGAGGTAGTGCTGTCTTCTTGTATCAGTGTAAGATGGGCCATTCTCAGACTGTGTGTGTGTGTGTGTGTGTGTGTGTGTATTGTGGTGTTGGAGAGAGGCACAGGGATGCCAGAAAGCTTTTTTTGTAACAGCACCATGAAATGTTGATCAATTTGATTCCATTGTATGACTCAGGGACAATTTTAGTAGCAGAAAATACGACCGTGTTACAGGACTGCAGTAAAAAAAATCACTGGCACAAGCCAGGCCCAGAAAACGAAGCAGGCTGACAACAGAGACAGGGCTAGGTGCTTCTGGGTCCTTCTGCTGGCGCTCCCTGCTGTTTGTTCCTTCGTGGCACCAACGATGAGCTCAGCTGCAGATAGGAGGTAGCAGGTCCCAGCAGAAAATTTGTAGAAGAGAAGCCCAGTGGGGAGTTCAGTGTGTAGTTCCTTGCCTTTTGGACATGTCCACGGTTGTGTAGTCTTGTAGAAGTAAAGTGTACGGGTCAGGCTCACCTGGAAACCGTCCTGTGTGGAGGCGTTAAAGCTGGGACATGATTTGAGGAGCGGGTATCACAGCATCTCAGCAGGAGATTAAGAATTGTGCAGGTGGCATGGGCCCCCGGGGTGAGATGACCAGGAGTCAAGAACTGTTCTCTGGTCCCTCGCAGTGAATGCACCTTGCCCGGCTGACCACGATTGTCGTGATGTGACACGTGTGTCTTCTGTACAACCCTTGATGCAAGCCAGCATCTTCATCTGGTGCTCCATCAGAGAAGCCGTTGCTCTGCTCCAGCTCTGCAGGACAAGCTGGCCATTGGAATTCTAGAAAAATGGGAAGACAGTCTGTCCAGCCTGTCCTACTTCCTAAGGAGTAGTGGAGTAGAGGGTTGAACTGTAAGATTTCAGGTTTTTTTTTTTTTTTTTAAAGATTTTTATTTATTTATTTATTTGACAGACAGAGATCACAAGTAGGCAGAGAGGCAGGCAGAGAGACAGAGAGATAGGAGGAAGCAGGCTCCCTGCCAAGCAGAGAGCCCGATGCGGGGCTTGATCCCAGAACCCCAGGAACATGACCTGAGCTGAAGGCAGAGGCTTTAACCCACTGAGCCACCCAGGTGCCCCAGATTTCAGGTTTATGTGCTGCTTCATCTTGGCCAAGATGTGACTCTGCCTTACCTTCAGGGAGCTGATCTGGCGGCATGATCAGGAGGGTGGGGTGGGGCCTCAGGAGGGTGGGAGGGTGGGGCCATGGAGAGGTTAGAATGAGGGGGCTGGCTCCCCTGGAAGCAGGGCTGGAGTTGAGAGACTGTGCTGGTTTACTTTGGCCCTGTTGGCCCTGTTTTTCCTTTGTCACGCCAGGTACTGCAACCTCAGGGCCTTTGCACTTGATATTCTTCTGTGCAGAATGCATTCCTCCATTGTTATCTTTGCTCATTCCCTCACTTGGCTATGTCCTTCTCGGCAAGTCTTCTCTGACCATGCTGTTTAAAATTACACCTTTTGGCATCCCATCTTCCTTTTTTGTTCTTTTTTTTCTCCATTGTATTTTACCATCTAAGAGTATATATTTTACTTTTTTTTTTTTTTTCTAATTATACTTCTTTTCTCTTCCCCCACCCTTCCCAAGAATGTAAACTTTGTGAAGGCAGGGCTTAAAGATTTCTTTTTCAAGTTTTCATTTGGAAAGACTTACATAAAAATTTACAAAAATAACACAGTTTCCATCTCCCCCTGACTCCGCTTAACACCTTATATAACCATAGTATCATGACCACATTATACTAGGACATTAATATTAATACAGGAAATTAATAGTAATGCAATACTATGAACTCATCTACAGACCTTATTCAGATTTTGCCAGTGGTCCCACTAATGGCCTTTTTTCTGGCCCGGGATCCAATCCAAGGTCCCACTTTGCATTTGGTTGCACTGTCTCCTTGGTCTCCGTCTGGGACAGATCCTTGGTGGTTGTTAGAACTCCATGCCTTTGACCCCTTTCAAGAGTCCTGACTAGTTAATTTGCAGAGTGCCCCTCGGTGGGGGGTGTGTGGGGGATATTTGCTGGATCGCTGATGAGGGCTGAGCGTTTCTGGCGGTGGGAGCCCAGCAGCAGGGATGCTGTCCTCGGTGGATGTTCCTGCGACTTAACCGTTGGTGATGGTAACTTTGGACACTTGGCGAAGGTGGTGCCTGTGCGGTGTCTACTCCTTTATCTTTGCATGAGTAAGTATTTTGTGGGGAGGGACTTGGCAACTGTGCAGATCTCTTCAACTGTGTAGATCTTCTTCTCCTCGTACTTTTTGTCTGCTGGTATTAGCTTCCTTGGATGGTTCTTGCCTGCAATAGATATTACCGTGGTGTTTGCCAGATGGTGATTTCCTCTTTCCATGTTTCCTTCTACAGTTGCTAATGTGAATTCTGCTCTAGAAAGAACTCTCCTTTCTCCCCTGTTTCTTCATTTATTCACTTACTTACGTCTGTTTAGACTCCTGGCTATTTGTTTTATGGGCTGTAATTCATCACCATCATCCTGCTGCTCGGATTATCCCAGAGTTGGCCAGTGGCAGCCCCTCTGTGCAGCTCTCTCTGTCCTTTTGACAAGTCCCCATCATTCTTTTCGAGCGGTTTTCTTCTACTCGATGAGATATTCTGGGTTCGTCTGGCAGCGTCCCTGCCCCCGCTCTGGAATCAGCCCTTCCTCCATGCAGAAGGAGAAGGGGTTCTTGTCTGTGTCCCTCATTTTGTTACAGTCACAGTGCTCTCAGTGTCCGGTGCATCATAAGGTCACAGCGGGTACTTTCGGATGAGTGAATGAGTGAGTGAGTGAATGGATTCTAGAAAGGAAGATTGGTTAGGCCAGCTTATGGAGGCTGAAGTTCATCCTTGAACTATTCTCCTGGTGAGCCTGAATTAGCTCTAGAAGGGGAGCCTCTTTTTCCTGTTTCCTCTCCTTGTGCACCTTGGAGATCGGACAGTCCCGTTTGTCCCTTGCAGCCTATTTGCAGCACGGACAGTCTGAAAAGGAGCCCAGGGCATCCCCGATCTCCTGGAGTTGAAAGAGCCGGGAGCGTGGAGAGTATCCAAGGAGAGCAGGCTGGTGGGAGAGTGAGCTGGAGCTGGCAGAGGTGGCCCTGCTCCCTGGTAACAACTTGGTTGAACCCCAGCCGCGGAGGGCAGGATGCTCTCCAGTGGTTGATGGCAGAGGTCCTGGGGCCCCTGTGGGTCTGTCTGTGGCTAGGGGCTGCTGAGAGCCACTTCTGGTCTCCCGATACATGCAGGCTTCACTTGAATATTTTATGAATTTTTCTTTATGAAAGATTAAAACTCCGTCACATAGGCTTTGGAAAAGCCTGTGATAATCAGATTTTTATTTATGAGTTGAATTGTGTGTGCATGCCCCTGAAGAGGCAGACTGGCTGCCAGGCTCTCTTGCCATCCGTTCTGGCAGACTCTGGTGCCAGGAGCACACTTGGCGAGTGGTAGGTAGCCTTTTCACAGTCCAGAGAGGCCTGGCTGGCTCCTGGGTTGCTGATGCTGGTGTCCTCCGAGAATGACACTGGCCCCTTCTCGAGGTGGAACCTTCTCCAGGTGGAATCCTTAACTAATCGGGACTTAAGGGGACTGATACCTCCTTGATTCAGCGGTTCATTGGCATCTGCATTCTTGCTGATTCTGCACGGTGGTCCTAGAGAGTGGGCTAGGCAAGCGTGGTTGTCCCAGTTTGCAAAAGAGGAAACTGAGGCACAGAAAAAGGGGAGTAACAGCCTTTCTGTAGTGCCGAGGGTTCCTGGAAATGGTGAACACATTAAAAAAAAAAAGTCACAGTACTTGGGTGGAGCTGCGGGGGACACCTGAACATGAGCTCCTGACCTCTCAGGGGCCTCCTGTGTGGGGGGGCAGGAGCAAAGCTTTACGTGGCTGACGGAGAAGAGGGAGGAGCAGGAGGAGGAACTGCATTTGCTTGGAACAGGCACTGGGGAGGGAGAGAGCCATGTGAGCTTACTGTGAACCTGTGTTTATTGAGCATTTACTATGTGGTACTTGGGCAAGGGCATGGGGAGATTCTAACAGGTGTTAGAAGACCACCTGTCAAGGACAAAGGGCCTTCTGTAGTCTCTGGTGGTGGCTTCTGGAGGCCTGTTTGCTCAGTTTGGGATTGTAGCCGTGAGCTGAGCCAAGCATTTCGCCCAGCCTGGGATGCCTCAGCTTAGCGCTCAGCATATCCAACCCCGCCCCCTGGCCCAAGATACCAGTAGCCCAGAATAGGGTCCTGTTCTAGCATTCTTTTCCATCATTTATCCATGTATCTGAGAAGTGTTTATCGGATGCCGTCTGTCTATCAGGCACTGTTCTAGGCACAGGGCTGAGCTGGGTCTCCTGCCCTGTGGGGTTTACAGGTGAACAAACAGGTACTCGTACAGCAAGTAGGCTAAGCGCTGTCATTGTGGAAGTCCAGGGATGTGTAGGAGACATGCCCTGTCCGTACTGTACGTGTATTTCTCTGAGGACAGCTCCATGAAGTAGGTGCTCTCATTGTCTCCATTTTATTGATCAGAAGACTGAGGCTCTGTGTTTGCTCTGCTGACAGGGAGCAGAGCTGGCTAGGAGCCCATGTGTTCAATGCTGCAGTGAGGGAGGGCCCGGTGAAGTGTATACAAGTCAGTCTGTGGCAGAGCTGGGCTGGAGCCTCACCAACACCCCAGCCGCCCTGTCTCACTGAGCTCTGAGTCAGTGTGTGTGCTAAGGGCCTGTGGCCAGGGTCCTGTCCCATCTTGACTGGGCATGGCCCTGATACCAGGTTGGAGTTGGGGAGCCATTGGGGCCCTGGGCTGAGCCCTGGGTCCTCTGCACCTCCTGGGTCTAGAATGGAGACTCTGTTCGAAGAAGAGCTCCCATGCTTGGGTTCTCTTCTCCGAGCCCTTGGTGTCCCCATGTTTCTTACAGGCCTCGCTCAGTCTGTTGCCATGGCGATGCAGAGCTCACCTCATGGTCTCTGAGAATTTTACCTCAAGAGAAGCCATCAGTGTAGGTTCCTTGGAGGCTAGGAGGCTCTGTAGCCATGATGTGTGTGTGCGAGTGTGTGCATGTGTGTGTGTATGGGGTGGGGAGGGGTCACGGGGTCCTGCAGGGTGCAGCCCATGCTGGGGGAGTTCTCTGCTGTGCCACCAGAAGCTACTATAAGGTACTGTAAGAAAAGTAGCTCCTGAGTTTTCAAGAGTCTCAACTTGCCCATAAAATGGGGGGAAATGAGCTCCCATTGTAGGTGGTCGTGAGGATTGAGTAAAACACGGGATGTGCAGCACACTCACAGTGCCTGTTACCTGGGAGGAGCCACAGCAACGACAGTTGGTAGTGGCATTAGTAAGGTCTAGCCACGGAGCTGTCTGTAGGTTGCCCGGTGGTTAGTTCACCATATGTCTGCGTCCCACCTGGCCAAGAGCACAGATTCTACCTGGGCAGCCCATTGTACCGGTGGAGGTCAGTTGTGTGGTAATTGGGGGTTGTGTGATGGCTTTCCCTTGCCAGCGTACAAACCCAGAGGGACGGTGGCTTTTTCATTGGCGGCCTTGGCTCAGAACCTGGTATGGATCAGGCACTCTGTGCCTTTGTGTTTTAAAGAGTGACTTGAACATAAAGCTTCAGTTCTTTTGAAAATTTGGCATCTGTCGGACCAGGCTTGGAGTCTTGAGTCTTATTTCTTCTACATAATAGCTTGGGGACTGTAGGGAAAGGACTTCACCTCTCTGGTCTGTTTCTTCACCCGTCAAATCGGGTTAGTGTTAACACACATAGGTTCTGCTCGGAAGCCAGAGACGCGGAGAGTTGCCGTGGCTTTTCTTTGCATGTCAGGGTGGGAGTGTTCTGTCTGTCTCCAGTTGGTTGAAGTCTCCTTCCTGGTTGTAGCCGGTGAGAACTCAGGCTTTTTTTCTGGAGTTCCAAAACCCCCACATCTGAAAGAGAAACCCCCAGAGGTTGTTGGGGTCAGGAGTCACTGAGCTCAGAACTCATAAACTGGGAATATGCTGTGACCTCCCTTGATGAGAAGAGGCTAGAAGGAAGGAAGAAGGAACAGCTTCTTTGTTCTCCTAAGGGGAAATGGTACTTTCTGAACTTTACACCATCCTGAAAAGTTTTCTGCAAATCAAATCCTTTTTTGGACTACTCCTCATAAAAGATTTTTATGACAAAGCCTATACAAAGCCCAAAGTGCCTCTGGATAGTGAATCATCACTCCCGGTGTTTCCTTTGTATAAACCTGACCTTTCTTATGTTGTGTTTTGTTGCCTTTTTTTTTTTTTTTTTTTGGCTTCTATTATTATTTTTATTATCAGAAGTAATTCATGTTCACTATTGAACAGTTGGGAAGTCCAGATGAACAAAAAAAGGAATAAAAACCCCAGATCACCCATAACCTTCCCATCCGGAGATAATCACTCTGGGTGTTGATATTTGATACATTGATGTTTTGATGTAGGTACTCAGTAGACATAGGATATGTACATAACTTAAAAGCTTATTCATTTAGGAAGTGTTTATTGAGTGTCTACTATGTGCACCTGCTAGGGAGGAATCCGAGACCAAAAAGCAGATACAGTTCCTCCAGGATGCAGTTGTATGTAGGCCAAAAGAAGGGAAGATACTGGGGTGGGAGTGGGACTCGGGAAAGGCCTGGAGTTGATAGTGAAAGTTGTCATGGACTCTGGGAATTTTGACTGGACTCAGGAGTGGTTGAGGGTGAAACACGCTGGGTGGGTCAAGAGGGGACGTTAAGTTGGCAGCTGCTGGGAGAGCTGACACATCCTGTCCAAAGAAGGTGGAGGCAATTGATGGCTGTATGCTGGGGAACCAGGGATAAGCCTGAAAGGGGTTTTTGCAAGTGGGTGCCCAATTCTAGCGCCATTTGTTGAAGGCTGTCCTTTCCCCATTGAATTGCCTTTTCCCCAAAGAGTACTTGACTGTATTTGTATGGGTCCTTTTCTGAGCTCTTTGTTCTGTTCTGTTGATCTGTTTGTCTTCTCTTTTGAAAACGCCATAGTCTTGATGATCTTAGCTTTATAGTAAGTTTCAAAGTCAGTAGTGTAAATTGACTTCGTTTTTCTTCAGTATTGTGCTGGCTACTGTAGGTCTTTTTTCTTTCCATATAAACTTGAGCAGCAGCTTGTCGAGAGTCTCAAAATAACTTGCTGGAATTTTGATTGGGATTGTCTTGATTTTATAGATCAAGTTGGCATTTTGACAACATTGAGTCTTCCATGAAATGGAATATTCCTTCACTTACTTAGATCTTAATAATTTCTTTCATCGGTTTTGTAGTTTCCTTCATATAGCCTATACAAAATATCTTGTTGTACCAAAATAATCCTTTTTTTTTCCGGTGCTGATATAAGTGGTACTGTATTTTTAATTTCAAATTCCAGTTATTCATTGTTGATATATACGAAAGCAGTTAGGTGTTTTATATTAACTTTGTATTCCACAGCCTTCTAGTGTCACTTATTAGAGTTTTTCTTCTTTATCGATTCTTTGGGGTTTTCTACATAGATGGTCGTATTTATTCACAGTTTTATCTTTCCCTTCCCAATCTAGCTACCCTTTATTTTCTTGTCTTAATGCATTAGCTAGGACTTCAATACGATGTTGATAAAGAGTAGTGAGAAGGGGACAGTCTTGCCTTTTTCCCGATACTCTGGGGAAGGCATTCAGTTTCTTGCCATTAAGTGTGACATTAGCTGTAGTTTTTCTCGGGACACATCCTTTTTAAAATAATATTTATTTTTAATTTTTTTAATAAAGATTTTATTTATTTATTTGAGAGAGAGAGCATGAGAGGGGAGGAGGTCAGAGGGAGAAGCAGATTCCCCGCGGAGCTGGGAGCCCGATGTGGGACTCAATTCTGGGGCTTCAGAATTATGACCTGAGCTGAAGGCAGACGCTTAACGAACTGAGCCACCCAGGCGCTCTATTTTTAGTTTTTTTAATAAAGGTTTTATTTATTTATTTGACGGAGACAGAGATCACAAGTTAGGCAGAGAGGCAGGCAGAGAGAGAGGGGGAAGCAGGCTCCCTGCTGAGCAGAGAGCCCAATGCGGGGCTCGATCCCAAGACCGGGAGATCATGACCTGAGCTGAAGGCAGAGGCTTAACCTACTGAGCCACCCAGGCGTATCTTTTTTTCATAATATATTTTTTAAAGATTTTTATTTATTTATTTGACAGAGAGATTGCAAGTAGGCAGAGAGGCAGGCGGGGCCGGAGGGGGGCGGATGGTACACGTTCTTTTATCAAGTTGAGGAAGTTCCCCTTTATTCCTACTTTCCTGAGAGTTTCTGTCATGAAAGGGTATTGGATCTTGTCAAATGTGTATCTTGATGTGGTAATGTGATTTTTCTTCTTCAGCCTGTTGATATGATGGATTATATGCATTGATTTTCAAATGTTGAGCCAGCCTTGCATGCCTGAAATAAATCCCATTTGGTTGTGGTGTATACTTCTTTTTATACATTGTGGGATTCGATTTACTAATATTTTGTTGATGATTTATGTGTCAGTGTTCAGAAGAGAGGTTAGTTTGTGGTTTTCCTTTTCTCTTAACGTCTTTTATTTGTTTTTGGTATTGAAGAGTAATGCTGGCCTCATGTAACAAGTTAGGAAGTGTTTTCTTTTCTTCTGTTTCCTGGAGGTGGTTGTATCATTTTGTCCTTAAGTGCTCGTTAGAATTTGCCGGAATCAACTGTATGGGTGCTTTCGTTGTTGAAAGGTTTTAAATAATTGTTTCAGTTTCTTTTAGATGTATAGGCATATTTAGATGATCTGTTTCTCCTTATTTGAGTTTTAGGAGATTGTATCTTTCAAGGAATTGGTCTCTTTCCTCTAAGTTACCAAATTTGAAGGCAGATAAGTTGTTCATCGTTTCCTTCATTATCCTTTTTTTTTTTTAAAAAATATTTTATTTATTTATTTGACACAGAGAGAGAGTATAAGCAGGGGGAGTAGTTGGTGTCCACGGGATCAGTCGCGATGGGTTCTTTTCTACTTCTGATATTAATATGTGTTTTGTTTTTTTGCCTTGGTTAGCCTGGCTGGAGGTTTATCAGTTTTACTGATCTTTTCAAACACCACCCAGTTTTGGTTTCATTAATTTCCTCTATTGATTTCCAGTTTGCAGTTTCATTGATTTCTGCTCTGATTTTTATTACTTCTTATCTTCTGATTGCTTTTCTTTCTCTCGTTCCCTAAGGCGGATATATAGGTTATTGATTTTAGATATTTCTGGTTTTTCTAATATATACATTCAGTGTTACAATTCCCTCTAAGCACTGCCTTCACTGCTTCCCACCAATTTTGATAGTTATATTTTCATTTTATTTTAGTTCAAAACATTTTGTCTCTCATGAGACATCTGCTTTGATCATTATGTTATTAGAAGCGTGTTGTTTAATTTTCAAGTATTTTGGATTTCTCCAGTGATATGCCCAGCAAACGGTTTGAAATTTAGCCACAATTTTCCCGTTATTTATTTCTAGTTAAAACTATTGTGATCTGAGAGCATATTTTGTACGGTCTCTCTTTTTTTAAAGGTTGTTAAGGTGTGTTTTATGGCTTAGAATGTGATCTATCTTGGTTGAATGTTCCATGTGAGCTTGAGAAGAATGTGTATTCTACTGTTGTTTGATGAAGTACTCTATAAATGTCAGTTTGATTCAGTTGATTGATGGAGCTGTTCAGTTTAACTATATCCTTACTGATTTTCTGCTTGCTGGATCTGTCAGTTATTGGTAAGAGGATATTGATGGTGGATTCGTCTGTTTTTCCTTGCGGTTCATCAGTTTGTGCCTCACACACTTTGATGTTGTGTTTAGGTGCCTGCACATAAAAGATTGTTATGTCTTAGAGAATTGGCCCCTCTGTCATTATGTGACGCCACTCTTTTATCTCTGACAGGTTTTCTTGTTCTGATTTCTACTTTGAAATGAATACAGTTACTCTAGATTTCTTTTACTTAGTATTAGCATGGTTTATTTTTTTCTCCATATGTTTCTTTTAATCCAGATATATCTGTGTTTTTGTATTTAACGTGGACTTTTTAAAATGTGTCCAGTATATGGTTAGATCTTGTTCTTTTTCTTTAATCCACTCTGACAGTCTCTCTCTTTTAATTGGTGTATTTAGACCATTCACATGTAACGTGGTTATTGATATAGTTGTATTAGTATCTTTCCTATTTGGAACTGTTTTCTGTTTGCTGCCCTTGTTCTTTTTTTGTCTGCTACTTTCTTTCCTGCCTTCTCTGGTTTTGAGCATTTTATATGATTCTATTTTCTCCCCTCTCATAGCATCTCAGTTCCTTTTTTTTTTTTTTTTTGTAGGTTTATTTATTTATTTTAGAGAGAGAGGGTGTGTGAGCAGGAAGAGAGGTGAGGGAGGGGGAGAGAATCTCAAGCAGACTCCCCAGTGACCGTGGAGCCTGATGTGGGGCTCGATCCCAGGACCCTGAGATCATGACCTAAGCCAAAATCAAGAGCTGCCTCTTAACTGTCTGAGCCCCCCAGGCACCCCAGCATCTCGGTTCTTTTGAAAATTTCTTCTAATGATTGCCCTAGGCTTTACAATGTGCATTTACCATGACTCCCATTTTCAGTAGCACTATATACCACTTCACACTAGACAGGTACATTGTAACAGAGTATTGTCAATTGCCCACTCTCCTCCTTTGTAACATTGCTGCCATTCATTTCACTTGCTTATAAGCTATGATCATCCATATATTGTTGCTATTATTATTTTTAATTCCCTGTTACCTATTAAATGGATTAAGGATGAACAAAGAGGATTTCATTTTAGTTTCATGATTTCTATCCCCAACACTTTTATTTACTTTTGTAGGTTGAATTTCTGACCTACGTAGTTTGCCTTCTTTCTGAAAATTCTGTAATTTTCCTTCTTTTCTGAAGAACTTTGAACATTTCTCACAGGGCTGTTCTGCTGGTAACAAATTACCTCAGATTTTGTATTTATTTCTCACTCATTTTGGAAGGATAACATGACTGGATGTAGATTTTCAGGCGAGTATGTTTCCTTTTCTTCAAATACTTTGAATGTTTTGCTCCACTGTCTTGTTTGCATGGCTTTTGAAGAGAAATCTAATGTAATTAATATCCTTGTTCTTCTGTAGGTAAACCTTTTCTACCCCCTCTCTGGCTTTTTCAGGGTGTCTTGTCTTTGATTTTTCTGCAGCTTGAGTATATGTGTGTGTGTGTGTGTTTTAATTCTTCTTGGTGCTCTCTGAGCATCCCGGATCTGTGGTTTGTTTGGTGTCTGTCATTAATTCTGGACCATTCTCAGCCATTATTACTTCAGATATTTCTTGTGTTCCTTTTATTCTTCCCTCCTTGTTCTGGTATTCCTATTGGGCATGTGTGTTATACTTTTTTTTTTTTTTTAAAGATTTTATTTATTTATTTGACAGAGAGAGATCACAAGTAGGCAGAGAGGCAGGCAGAGAAAGAGGGGGAAGCAGGCTCCCTGCTGAGCAGAGAGCCCGATGCGGGGCTCGATCCCAGGACCCTGAGATCATGACCTGAGCCGAAGGCAGAGGCTTTAACCCACTGAGCCACCCAGTCGCCCCTGTGTTATACTTCTTATAATTATTACACCTTTCCTAACTGTAGAGTTTCTGTCCCTCTGCTTACATTACCGTCTGTTTTTGCATCTTGTCCACCTTTTCCATTAGCATATCATAGTTATTTTAAGTTTCTTGCTTGATAATTCCAGAATATGTGTCCTACCCGAGTCTGGTGGTGACGCTGCTGTGTCTCTTCAGACTGTATGTTGCTTGCCTTCTAGGTTTTTGAAATTGGAAAGCCAGAGAGGGGATATCATCTAATAATATGAACTGAGGTAATCAGCGTTTTCGTTCAAGGTTTTCTGTCTATCTGAAGAGGAGTTGGGCTGTGTTAACATTTTCTATAGCCGTTGGTGTCAGAGAAGCATTTTGGAATTTGATGATTAGCTCTGAGTGGTTTTGTGGGCCTGTGCCCCTGCGCTGTGACCTTCATAAGTGTTTTTCAGGACCCCCCCCCCCCGCACCCCTTTTTGGTTCGACTCTGGTAAGTAGCTTCCCATGGGCATAGGCCTTTGTTGAATGAGACAATACACTCTGGGTACATTTCAAAATTTTTCCTGTCTCTCCCTCCATCCGCTGGAGCCAGGGGGAGATATTTCTTCGCTTTCATCCTAAAACTCTAAGAAGCTGCGGAGGCTCCCAGAGGTAAAACTTAAGAGAGCGTTGGACACCCAGGGGTTTTTATTCTCTCAAGCTTAGTCTCCAGTAACTGCCCCAAGTGTTCTCAGAGTTGCTGGCTCCTAGGGCGGCTTCAGCTCACGGTGATTCTCTTCGTTGACCTGTCTTTTGCCCTTTTGGCGGCAGGAGTTTGCCCTGTGACCTCAGTTCTGAGGGACCTAACACGGATTGTTGATTTTCGGTTGGTCCAGCAGTGTTTCTTGTTGTGAGGATGGGCGGGATGACCGCCAGCCTCTCTCGAAGTGGAAACTGGAAGTTCATATCCACTTATTCTTTAGTCTCTTTGTATTTCTGGGTGGTTCTGTGGACCTGTCTTCCAGCTTGGTGATTCTCTCCTCAGCTGTGGTCAGTCAGCTTGGGAGCCTGTCAGGAGCATTCTTCATTTCTGTTGCTGCATATTTGACTTCTAGCATTAACTACCCCCTGCCCCCCGAGTTTCCATCTCTCGAGTAGGCTACCCATCTGTTCTGGCATGTTGTCTGATTTTTCCATTAGGGCCCTTAATATATTAATCACAGTTAAATTTTAAGTCCTATTCCAAAATCTGTCACACCTGAGTCTGGTTGTGATGCTTGCTTTGTCTTTCCAGACTCTGTGTGTGTGTTTTCCCTTGCCTTTTAGCATGCCTGATAATTTTTTGTTGAAAGCCACACAGGAGGTTGGTAGGAACTGAGGCTGTGAGACTTTTACTGTGAGGTGTTGGGGGCCCCAGCTTCCTCCTGTCCCCTCCATTTTCCTGTTGGCTTTGGGGTTTCCCTAAGAACTCCTTCTTAAGTAGAACCTGTGTTATGCAGCTCTCAGTTGTAACGTACTCTTGTTTGACTCTAGTCTTTCCGGCGTGGTGAGTAGGCTATCAGGAAGAGGAATAGAGTCTGTATTCTTAGGATGACATCTCAGGGTTTTCCAGTGGGCCTGAGTCCCAGGGGTGTGACTTGTGGAAGCATTTCTGAGCCTTTCCCTTTTCCCCCTTTATGTAAGACAGGGAAAGCTCCAGGGGCTGGTATCTGGTTACTTCTCGCCCAGCTCAGATAAGCCTATGAGAAAGTGTTGGCTCTTGAGGACCGGCTTTTGTCCTGGAGAAAAGAAGGTTCTGTGCTCTTTTGAACTGGTTACTTCCCCTCTCCTCCCTCCATACAGAAGCCCAAACCTGCTAAGTTTCCCACAAAGGGTGGTGGCTCCCCTAAGACTGGGACCCCAGGAGTGGCGAACTCTCCAGCTAGTCCCTGCCACACTTCGAGCAACTGAGCCCTCACAGCTTAAGTCATACCCCTTACTAGCTCACTAGCTCACGAGCTCCAGCCTCTCTGCCCTAGTCCCCGGTAAGCTCTGTTTCTCTGCGTTTGCCTCTCTGATGTTCACAGGTGGTTTGCTCTGTGATCTCAGTTCTCCAGTGAAAGAAAAGTTGATTTTCGGTTTGTTCAGCTCTTTTCTTGTGAGGACTGGGTGGTGACTTCTGTGCCCTTTGCATGTGAGAGCTGAAACTAGAAGGCCTCAAGGGGGTGGGGGTGGGGTTGGCGATCTCTTCTCTCCTGACGGTGCCCTTCAGTTCTGCAGGAGATGGGGACGCTGCCAGGTTCTGGGCATATCCTAATGACCACTACCTTCCCCCTTTGCGCTTGGCCCTGCTTGGCATGGTCTGGCCAGGCCAGTCACAGTCTGTGGTGTGTGGTACTTGTGCCTCTCAACAGTGGGAGGGAGACATAATGAGTGAAGGAAGCGGGGCCAGGCGTCTTGCCTTCAGGTCAAAGCTGTGCTCTCTGGGCCTCAGTTTCTCCAGCTGTATAGTGGGGAGGGCACTCTGCTCTTCCGAGAATACCACCACCCTTAGTGGGTGCTTCACCAGAGAGGAGGGAGTGATTCTGTAATAAGTGTGTTTTGTGGGAGTATTTCCAGATGCCAACTTTGTCTTTGTTGATGCAGTTAAATAATAAAATGGCTTCCTAGTAGGAGCGGTGGGAATGGCGGTCACGTGAGGGCAAATGAATAACCAGGGACCCAGAGTGTGTTTATCTTGGACTTCAATTCCCAGGATGAGTGTGTTTTAAAAAGAGCATTTCCTCTGATACCAGGCCTGGCTTCTGGGGCTTCCATGCGTGGGTGGGATAAACCGGTGGTTTCCTTCATTCAGCCTTGTTTTCAGAGGACACCCAGTGTTCCCCATTCTCTGTAGGTTCCGAAGCCAAAACTTGGGGGAACTGCCTTCCTTTTGGAAAACAAAATTGGTGGTGGTGGGGGGACTGAAGTATATGCCAGGGTTATCTTTTGTTTATTTTCTTAAATAAGATATCACTTAAGTCATTTAGGGGCAGGAAAAGCATTGCACATGTTTTGTTTGTTCAAAAAGGTTTATACGTTTAAAACTACAGTTAGCTTAAGTCATTATCCCAATTCTGCTGTTTGCAAATTCCTTTAAAAATGCTTATAATTGGGGTACCTGGGTGGCTCAGTCGGTTAAGCGTCTGCTTTTGGTTCAGGTCATGATCTTGGGGTCCTGGGATCTGAGCCCCACATCGGGCTCCCTGCTCCATGGGGAGCCTGCTTCTCTCCCTCTGCCTGCTGCTCCCCCTTATGCTCCCTCTCTCTCTGTCAAATAAGTAAATAAAATCTTTTAAAAAATGCTTATAATTTTGGACATGCACCGAATCTTATGGTAGTGAACTCTGTAGGTTCAGGGGTATCCTCTCCCCTTTTCTTCCCTTCTCTCCCCTTCCCTTGTCTCTTCTCTTTGAAACCTGTTCAAAAGCAGCAGATTGGGCCTTAAATGGACAAAAAATTATTGCCATTTTAGGAAAACAAACTCAGGTGTAGTTTTCACCCTGTTTCCCAGCATCTGGTGTTGTGCCCCCAAAGAAGAAACACTCATTAGTGTTTGTCGAGTGAGTTAGTGGGTGCAAGAACAGGTCTACATTTCTGCCCATCAGAGCTTGACCAGAAGGTGACCACACGCAGAGAAAAGGCTCTGAGCCTTGCCTTCCTTGTGAGACCTCTTGCCTTTCTCTTCTGACAGGTGGCTCAGTCGGTTCAGCGTTTGCCTTCGGCTCAGGTCTGATCCCAGGGTCCTGGGATTGAGTCCAGGTCGGGCTCTCTGCTCCTTGGGGACCCTGCTTCTCCCTCTCTGTCTGCCTCTCTCTGTGCGTCTCTCATGAATAAATAAAAACTTTTCAGAGTAATTCATGTTAATCATTTCCCACAAATCGGAATCCTGGGGGAAGTATGGGATTTTCCTCTCTTGGGATAAAATTCACGGAAAATGATTGACTTTAGAAGGAATAGGGAAAGTTTTAGAATTGGGAACAGGACTGGGTCTCTTTTTGTTTAGTGAGTAAGGGCAGGGAGCCACACTGAGAGTGAGAGTGAGCAGAAGTGGGGATGGGTTATGGCCTGATGGGGAGGGGAGGGGAGGGGAGCTTTCTTTACTCATTAATTCAGCAAGTGATTACAGAGCAACTGCTGTGTGCTCAGCACAGATGACCAAGCTGGTCCCCGGCCTTGGGGAGCACCATTTGGGGAGATGGTCAGTTTGGGAGCACAAAGGTGACAGTGAAGGTGTGCTGGCTGAAGGGGTGTTGTAGGTTGTATAGGAGGTCTTCAGATAACTAGGAAAGGAGCCTTTGAGGCAGACGGCTCCGAGGCAGGCAAGCACAGTGAGAGATTTGAGGGTGTTCTCAGGACAGAGGGCTGTTGAGAGCTTGGCGCAGGCCGGTGGAGGCTTTTCACGCCTGAGGGAAACACTGGGACTTTGTATCCTGAGAGCGGCGAGGTGTCAGGGCACGGTTCGGGTTCAGGAGCGGTCTGATCAGATTCATGTTTTAGATCTGTGGTGGCTGGTACAGTAGCCCCCCCACCACAGGTGGCTGTTGAGCCCGTGAACTGTGGCTCGTCCAAATTGAGACATGCTGTAAGTGTAAAACACCAGATTTCAAAGACTTGGTAGGAAAGAGTAAAATACGTCACTGATAATTTTCTCAATATTTAGATGATGAAATAACATTTTGTGGATATGTTGTGTTAAATAAAGATACATCAATACAATTAAATTTGCTTTTTAAAATGAGACTACTAGAAGATTTAAAATCACATATAGGATGCATGTTACATTTCTGTTGGGCTGTGCTGTGTTCCAGTTCCTGGGAGATGGAAAGCTGGTTGGTATAATGACTGAGTCACTCATATGCAGATTCATTTCTTCAACACTGATTTATAGATTGCCTACTGGGGGCCAGGGACTGTTGTGGGCATTGGGAATACAGTAGTGAGTACGAGAAGGCCTCTGCCATCACAGGGACTGAGCATCTAGATAAGTAATGGAATTTAGGTAATGTTAAGTGCCGTGAAGATAACAGAAACACGGTTGGGATGTAGTGGTCAAAGACAAGGAATGGTGTGGAGAGCTGTTTTGAGATCGGAAATCAGGAAAGGCCACTGACAAATAGAGGCTAGGCTGAAGTGAGGAAACCTGTCTTATGCTTGGTGGGGAAAGGGAACGGCATTTTAGGCGGAGGAAACAGTGTGAGCAAAGGCCCTGAGGTGGGAATGGACTTGGAATGTTGGGGGAATAGTAGTAAAAGGCCAGGGTGTCTGGATGGGGGAAGCGAAGGGCTGAGTGAGATGAGGTGGACTGGATCCTGGAGGGTCTTGGAGGGCGCCACGAAGGAAGGAGGATTTTAGCAGGTTTTGAGCAGGGGTGTTGACAGGAGCTGATTGATAATTTTAAAAGGATGTTGGCTGCTGTAAAGAGAAAAAAAATGAAAGCTGGTTGGGTATTCCAGGGGAGAGGAGAGGTGATGCTGACCGGGAGGAGAAGGCAGGGGAGCTGAAGGAGACTGGGCGGGGGTTGGGGCAGAGGTGAGTGAGGTGAGTGTCAGCGTCACTGCCAACAGGGGACCTACTGCTGGGTTGGATGGAGAGTGCGGGGAAGGTGGCGTGAGTAGCGGCGACTGCAGGCCAGAAGCTGGCCTGAGCCCTGGAGATCTGTGGGGCAGAGGCTTGGGGAGGAACGGATGTCGGTGGGGTGGGTGGGAAATGGGAACCTTTCCACACGCAGAGCGTAAGATGCTTCTGAGATAAGTAGCAAGTGGGCTCTCAGAAGCCAGGCTGAAATCTAGGAAGTCAGCGAATCTTCAGCAAGTAGATGGTGGCCTTTCGCTCTGGGACTCTCTGCGGTCACCTAGGATGCACGTGTGGGTGAGAGGGATCCCAGTGCAAGCTCCTGACTGGGGAAGAGACAGGACACCCAGCCAAGAGATGGGACCAAGGTGGGAGGGGACCAGGAGATGAGGGGTCCTCAAAGCCAGGAAGGGGGAGTTTCAGGAAGGAAGGAGAGATCAGTCGTGACAACCAAGACGAACACGGAGCATTGTCCATTGGGTTTGGCAACAAGAGGGTGGGTTGCTGGTGACCTAGGGGAGAGGGACTTCCGTGCCATTCGTGGACAAGGGTGGCCAGCTGGAGTGGAGGGGAATCAGAAGAATGGGGGCCAGGAGGGGACCTCAAGCATGGACAGGTATGGACGGGCCCTGGGCTGGAGTAGTCGCCGGTTCTTGTCATGGGAGGGATGCAGCAGAGGAGGGAAAGTGATGAGAGGGGGACTTGCCAAAGCGGTGACCTTGGGCTGGGAAGAAGGGATGGGACCCAGCACCCTCATGGGGCATTGGCCCGGGCGCGGGGTAGATTCAGCCAGGGTGACCGGCAGGAAGACGGACTCCTCGGTACAGCTGGAGTAACCTGTCGGATTTGGTGTGTGTGTTGGGAGGAGGGTGAGTTCCTTCTTTTTTCACTTCTCTTTTCTCAGGGAAAGTAGCCATCTGCAGAGAGCAGGTTGTCTGAGGTTTGAGGGGAGAGGGGAGAGTCTCAAATACTCATGTAGGAGAGCGGATTGAGGAGGGAAATGGTTGGGTTGTGCTAAGGGCCCACTTGAGGTTTGTGGTCATAAATTTAAAGCGAGACAATCCGTGCGGTTGCGTACGTTCCTCCAGCACAAGGTAGGCAAGGAGTTGACTTGGGGTTTTGCGGGGGAGTGAAAGGATAGCGGAGCTCGAGAGTGATGCCCATGGGACTGGTCTTCGCTGGGGTAGGTTGGGGGTGGGAGAGTGGGAGAGGAAGGGAAGCTGGGGTGCTAGGTTGGAGAGCCCACTGGGGCAGGCATGGTGGACGGTTCTGGGGTATTCACGATTGAGATGGTTAGGGTGGTGGGTCCTTGGCGAGGTCAGGGTCCAGGTATCAATGTGAGACTGGGTGGTGGAACTGGTGGCAGGGCTGGGGGGTGACAGGAAGGCCACTGGCAGAAAGGAGATTGAAGAACTGAGTGGCCAAGGTCACACGAGCTGTTCCTGTTGCCGAAAGTGAAGACAGTCTCGGTGGAGGGAAGGACTGTACGCGGGAGGCCAAAGTCTTCAGCATGTGGTGTCTGCGGCAGACGCCACGGGGGGGGGGGGGGCTGGTGGAAGGGTTTGCCTGGGCCTTGTGCTTCCACACTACTCTCATTTTCGAAGGAGGCTAGAGGAGAAAGACTCCGGAGGTGGCAGAGTAGTGGGGAGGACACCCACAGGCCGGGGAAGCCCACCCCAGGCTCCGCTGTGCCGCCAGTGTTTGCCATCGGGCAGGTGACTTCGTCCTCTGAAAAGTGCGCATAACCATGGCACCGGCCTCCTCCATTGACCGCAGGGATTCAGTGGGCAGAAGGCGCGGCGCACGCTTATGCCTGGGGCCTGGTTTATGGTAAGCACCCGAAGACTGGTCGCCCTTTTCACCAGAGCAGAACCATCCTTAAGTGAGAAGGACGATGTGTGGATGTGTTCCCCCAAATGGGATTGCTGGTCTGAGAACACAGCTCCCCAGGGGCACTAGGAAGGGGATCCGTCCCTTTGGTTATGGGCCTTCTGGCCCATTGGTTCAGCAGCAGTCTTTAGGCAGCTGGCTTGTGATGCAAGCTGGATTGCGTGAATTCCCGAGCTCTCTGTGTTCCGGGCACACGAGTTAGGCAGGGAGACCTTGGGCGGGAGCACACGCTTGGCCTTGGCTGGAGCGCGGCAAGGCTGGGGCTGCCGGGGTATCCTGTTTGTACAACCCTTTATGCTTTCTAAACGCGTTTGCCACGGCAGCTGTGTGAGGGAGCTGTGGCGGGCGGAGAAGGAGAACGGGGATTACAGCAACTGATGCGAGTGATGCTCAGGAGCCCTCCGCAAGCGCAGGTCCCATCAGCTCCAGACCCAGGGCCCTGATTTTACGAATGGCTGCCAGGCTGGTGGGCGGGTCAGGGATGACAGGGAGCGCGGGCCGTCAGCTGGAGGCCCTGGGGCTGGTGTGGGGCCGTGGGCAGCTCCCCTCTTTGCTCGGAAGTGGCGTGGTGGCGTGGGTTCTGGAGGGTTCTGGGACGGAGAGACTGGCCGGGGCTGCCGCTCTGACCTTTTAGGCCAGTGCCCCTGTGGAAGCAGATGGACCCTTCCTGCCAGGCTACACTGTGGCCCCCTGCATGAAGCCCACTGAGTGGAGTGCCTGGCCAAAGTTAAGTGTGCCACTTTAGGAGCTAAAGTGGGACACCCCCAGTCAAGGGACAGGTCCAGGAGAGGCCAAGCCAGTGGCTGCTGGCCAGCCGCCCATGAGGCTGCATTGGGATGAGAGTTATTCCCGGGGACAGAAACACCGCCTACTCTCTACCCAGCGCTGGAAACCCCTAGCGCTGTGCCCTGTGTCTTGCGTTGTTTTACCGGAGAAGGGGCACTGCTCCAGGACTGGCGTTGGAAACCTTGAATTTGAACTCTACTTCCTGTGTGACCTTTGCATACATAATTTTTTCTGGGCCTCTGTTGCTTCTGAAAAAAGAAAGGGTGGGGGGGGTCTCCATGTAGCCTCCTTAGCTTCCTTTTTCCCCTCTCTCCAGTTCGTCTTAATTGGCTTCATCCTTAGTGGTGATGGCTGGATATTCAGTTCTCTGGACTGCAGGCGCTTTGACTGTGCACAGTGGTATCTGGAGGGCCAGCGGCTGCTTCACAAACAGGTTGGGCCTGTTCTTTCCAACATTCGGGGGTGGGGGTGGGGGAGTAGTTGTTGGTTTGAAACCACAGAGTGGGATCTCCCTTCTGCTCCAGGGGAAGCCTCTCACAGAGCTTGGCATACTGAGCAGGGGTAGAAAGGTGATGCAGCTTGGAGGTCAGAGACCAGGCTCTGGGTTCAAATCCCAGCCCTGCCAGACCCAGCTGCGGAGTAACTCAACCCCAGGGGGGGCTAAGCTGCTGTTATCTCAGCTTGAAAAGAGGTATAAAGAAAGCTACCCCATGATGGCATGAGGAATAAATAAGTAAATTGTCTACTGTGGTGCCAAAAAAGGAGATTTTTAAAAAAAGGAGTAGTGAATGGTACTGCAAGAGCAAATGGGAATCTTCTGGAACCTTCTAGAATCTGGCTGCTCCTGAATTATTTTCTGTTCTGTGGCAGTTTCAGAGGACTGGGGACTTCCTGCCATGAACAGTGTAGAAGGATGGGGATGGGTGTGGAGCTTGGAGTCTGGGAGGTGTCTTGGGCGTGACTAAAGGTTCTTTCTGAATCTCAACTGTGTACCGGGAGTGATAGAACCTACATCATTGGGTTGTAATAAGGGTCATTTGAGAGAATGTGTATATAAAATGCTTGGAACAGAAGCTGGCATATTGGTAACTAGTATTTTTTTGTCCTTGTTTTACTTTCTGTTTTCTGAGGATGCTTAGAAATACCTCTTCTAATGTTACTTAAAAAAATTCTTTTATATTTATTTAGTATTTTTTAGTGTTTTTCTTTCCTATTTAGCTATTTAATCCATCTGGCATTTATTTTTGTGTATTTTTCCAGGTGTCTGACTCTTTATTTATAAATTGTATTTATTCCTTTTTGCCACATCTGATTTTATTTAATAAAACTTTACAGAGGGTTGCAACCCCCTTCCCCAGGCTCAGTCTCCCCCCTCTCCAGAGGTCACAACAATCCAGAATTTGGTGTTTATAATTCTAAAACACGTTTTCTAATAATGCTGTATATGGATGAAATCACACCTGTCCCAAGGGACCTTCCTACTCACATTTTCCTTCTTAAAAACTTATTTTGACATAATTTCTGGCTTACAGAGAAGTTGTAAGAATAGTACAGAGAAATTCCTCTATCGCGTTCACCCTGATTCCCCAAATGATAACATTTTCTACATTCCCTTTCTCTTTCCTGCCCCCAGCAACACTCTTAGACCGTCCTTTCTTGTAATTCCTTTCCGAAACCATTTGAGACGAAATCGAAGGTATGCTGTTCCTTTACTCCTTGGTACTTCAGAATGTATTTCCTAAAAATAAGGACATTCGCTTACATAACCAGAGCGCAGTGGTCAGGAGCCGGAGCTTCCCACTGATGAATACTGTGAGCTCATCTGCACACCTTATTCCTGTCTCTGTCCCAGTAACGTCCTTCCTGAGCAGAGAAAACCCTGATCACTTGCTGCGTTCACTTGTTCTTTTTCTTTTTAGTCTCTGCATCTGAATTAGTTCCTCCGTCTTTGTCTTTTATGACCTTGACTTTTTTTCCCTTTGTCTTTTTTCTGGAGCGTGGGCCAGTTATTTTAGAGAATGACCCTCACTTTGGGTCCGTCTGGTGTTTCCTTAGTACTAGGTACAGGTGAAGGGTGTTTTGCAGGAAGACCCAGGAGTGATGCTCTGGCCTTCTCAGTGCATCACATCACAAGGCACTGTTACTGAATGAGTCCATCCTGATCCGAAGTGACATATTTACAGTCTTCTGAATGCGCAAGTGTATGTGGGTCTGCCTCTGGACACCTTTTTGTTTTAAATTGGCCAGTTCACTTAATTCTGTGCTGTTTACTGTCTTAATTATTATACCTTTTAACTGTGAGGTTTGCTTCTTGGTGTTTTATGACATGTGTAGCTCATGGGATTCTTCCTCCCATTATATTTTTAACTGATTATTGTTGGTGTGTAGGAAAGCTGTTGATGTGAATATTCATCTTATTTCTGACTGCTTTGCTGAATTCTTTTAATAGTTTTTCAGTTGATTCTCTTGGATTTTTTATGCAGATTATCGTATCTGCAAAGAATAGCAGGTTTGTCTCTTCCTTTCCAGTAATTATACTTCTTGTTTCTTTTTTCCATTCTGGCTACATTGACTAGGATTTCCAGAATAGTTTTGAGTGACAGGGTAGTGACATTGAGCATTATTGATCATTCCTAACTTTAGTTGGTAGCTCTGGCATTCTATTAAGATTGAGGAGGAGTTTTGAGAGAGAACTCTTTACAGAGGTTTTAAAAAATTCCTAGTGAATTATATAATTTTTTTCTTTTATGTCACACTGCCCAGAAGATGTAGGTTGATTTTTATTTTTGGAGCTGATCACTTTTGTAATTTAGTGCCATCTCGTATTTGCTAACATTGATGTAGGAATTTTGCATCTGTACTTAATAAAATTTATCTACAATTTTCTATCTTTTAAATGATCCTTACCTAGTTTTTTTTTTTTTTTAAGATTTTATTTATTTATTTGACAGAGATCACACGTAGGCAGAGAGGCAGACAGAGAGAGGAAGGGAAGCAGACTCCCTGCTGAGCAGAGAGCCTGATGCGGGGCTTGATCCCAGGATCCTGGGATCATGACCCGAGCTGAAGGCAGAGGCCTCAACCCACTGAGCCCCCCAGGAGCCCCATTTTTTTTTTTTTTTTTTTTTTAAAGATTGTATTTATTTATTTGTCAGAGGGAGAGATAGAGAGAGAGAGAGAGGGCGTGCGTGCATACAAACAGGGTGAGGGGCAGGCAGGGGGAGAAGCAGGATCTTCGCTGAGCAAGAAGCCTGATGTGTGGGACTCAGTCCCAGGACCCTGGGATCATGACCTGAGCCAAAGGCAGACACTTAACCTGCTGAGTAACCCAGCCCTCCCTATCCTTACCCAGTTTTTTTAATTTTTAATTTTTAAAAAGATTTTGTTTTTTACTTGAGAGAGAGAACGAACAGAGGGAGAGAGACAAGCAGACTCACTGCCGAGCAGGTAGCCTGATGTGGGGCTTGATCCCAGGACCTGGAAATCATGACCTGAGCTGAAGGCAGACACTTAACCAACTGAGCCACCCAGGTGCCTCCTTACCCAGTTTTAATAGGACAAATATGTTGGCTTTGTAGCAAGAATTGAAATGCTCCCTTCCCCCCCAGCAATTTAGAAAACATAGATGTAATCAGTTTATTGAGGATTTGGTAGAGTTTGCCAGTAAAATTATTTGAATAGTCCCAGTAACTTTATAAGTCAGATTTCTTCATCTGATTAGTGATCTCTTCAGGTTTTCTATCTCCTCTTGAGTCAGTTTTGGGTAATTTTTATTATCTGGGAACGAGTTTGTTTTGTATGCATTAAAAATAGATAAATAGAAAACTTAAAATATATAAAATATTCCTTTCTCTCTCCTTCCCTCTGTCTCTTCCTCTAATTCTGTAGTTATAGCCAGCTTCTCATTTCTTAATACTTTAAATTTATTTTTAGTTTTCTTGGCTTCACGCATGGGTGTGGAGGGGTAGGGTTGGCTGTTTTATTAGTAATTTCAAAGGACTTGCTCTTGCTTTTATTATCTGGTCTTTTGTTTTCTGTTTCTTTAGCTTCTAATTATTTTTGCTCATTTTCTACTTTTGGTTTATTTTGATTTTTTTCTTTCTTTTCTGAGTTACTGCTTTGGAAGTATCCCACGGGATTTGCTATATAGTGCTTTCATTGTTCATTTTTTAAACAGTCTGCAGTTTGTTTTAATTTCTTAAAAAAAAAATACTACTCTAAATAACCTTTGGGTTACATTTCCAAGTGGTTAAACTTTCTGTGGCTCTTTCTGTTTAATTTTTAGTTTTATTGCTTCGTGGTCAGAGAATATGGCCTGTGTAATTTCTAATTTAAAAAAATTGTTGAGGTTTTCTTTGTGGCTGATCACATGATCAGTTTGTGATTGTTCCATGGACTTTTGGAAAGATGCGCGTTGTCTTGTAAGTACATATAAAAATATATCAAATTGGCAGATTGTGTTTTTCAAGTCCTTTATTGCCTTTTTTTTTTTTTTTTAAATCCTCATGATCTGTCCATTTTGGGGGAAGTATGCTGCAGTCTCCTCTTTTAACCAATTGTTTTTTCCATTTCTCTTTGTATTTTCAGCAATTTTTGCTCTGTGAATTTTATGGCTATGTGAAATGTCATTACTGCATATCCTTTTGGGGGTTGAATTTTATATCCATTAAACTTTTTGCCCTTTGTAATTTTTTTTTTTTTGAGTCTGTTGCCATTTCTGCTTTTTATTGACCTATGCCTTGGTGTCATTTTGTGAATCCTTGTTTTTTGAAAAACTTGTTGTTTTGAGGGGCACCTGGGTGGCTCAGTCAGAATTTAGCATCTGACTCTTGATTTCAGCTCTAGTCACCATCTCAGGATTATCGTGGGATCGAGCCCTGCCTCAGGCTCTGTGCTCAGCGTGGAGTCTGCTTGAGGTTCTCTCTCTCTCCTTCTGTCTCTCCCCCTTCCAACCCACCCCATAAATGAATGAATGAATGAATGAATGATAATAATAAATACAGTCTTAAGAAAATAAGAACTTTGTTTTGAAACAGTTTAAGACTTCACGAGGAGTGGAGTTGCAGATCAATACAGAAAGCTCCCATGTGTCCACTGCCCATCTGTCTTGTTGGTAATATCGTGCGTCTTCTTCCCTTCTGCTTTTAGCCTTTCTGGGTCTCTTTGTTGCAGCTCCTGGCCTACCCTGCATCCCCCACCCTGGCCCCCATTTGTAATACCCTGGTTTTTAATAGGGGAATTTATATACCACCCATATTTATTGCAATTGCTTGTTTGAGTTTTAGCTGCTGCTTTTTTAAAAATTAATTAATTTGAGAGAGCGAGAACACAAGCAGGGAGGGGGGGCAGAGGGAGAAGGAGAAGCAGACTCCCCACTGATGTGGGGCTCCATCCCAGGACCCCGGGATCATGACCTGAGCCAAAGGCAGATCCTTAACCGACTGAGCCACCCAGGCATCCCTAAGTTTCAGCTTCTTTCTGCCACCTTTTTTTGCTTTTGGTTTTCCATGATGTTTTTTCCTTCTTACTGTTAGATCGCCAGAGTTTTCTTTAGTTACCCGGTGTCCTTATTTCTGTTTTTTAATTCTGCTGCTGCTGCTTGCCCCCCTCCTTTTGATTTAGAAGTCAAGACCCTATTTCTCATTTCTTATGCTTAAATTTTTAACAAACATTTAAGCTTGGGTAGGAATTAATTAGTATTTGTAATTACCCTCAAGCCCCTCTCCCCATCCTTTCCCCTCCTCCCTCAATTATTTGGCCCTTAAATGCACATATATACATTCCTTATCCTCTGTCCATAAGCTCTTCTTGGTTAATATGATAGGGAATTTTATTTCCAGCTTAGGAGAATAACGCATTCTGTTTTTGGATATTTCCTAAGAGCCTCCTGGAGCTTCACAGCTCTGTGTTCCCTGTTGTAGATGTCTTTCTGTTTTGTTGGATTTCTTTCTCTTCCCTTTTAAATCTCTGAGGTCTTCTTTGGGTTCATTTTCCTTAATGCTTTCAGAAAAGGTGCTGGGGGGTGGCAGCAGAATGTTCATATCTGGGAAGAAGTCATTGCTCTTCCTCACACTTGAATGATGGGCTGGTTTGCTGTTGTTCTAGGTTCAGGGCCCATTTTCTCAGAGTCTTGTAGCTTCTGCGTTCTTCTGGTCTGTGCAGATGAGCAGTGTAAGGTTCTGTAAGGCTCTTAGACCATCTTGTTGCTCTACTGGTGTTTTTCCCCACTGTGGAAGCATTTAGGATTCCTCTTTGTTCTTGGAGCTAGGAAATGGGATCAGGGTGTGTCTAGGTGTCTTGTGTCATTTCGCCTCCTTAGCTCTTGGATCTTGTGCTCTGAAAACTCCAGCCTTTATTTGCGTTCTGTTCTTGGCTCTGGAGAGATGAGTTGAGTGAATGTCTGGTCAATGTTGGGTATCCACTGAGGCCATGGTGACCAGATTGCTTGGGATGCACATGCAGCTGGACAGCTGGTCGACCTTCTCCAAGCCATCTGGAAGAGGCAGATGAAAACAGCTCCTACCACATGCAGTGTTTGGGAGATGACGTGGACAGCTAGCAGAATGAGTCGCCCAGTGTCTGGCTTGGAGTAAGTCATCAGTAACAGGAGCTTCTCTTTCCATAACCCTCGAATGTATCAGAGATGGAAGAAGGGGTGGGCTCTTGAGCGGGATGTCCGGGCCAGATAAGATAGGACCTTCTCAGAGCCTCATTCTCCCTACTCAAGATGATGGAGCTTCATAAGTTTTTAGGTACAGTTATACCTTTTTTTAATCTCATACAGAGGAGTGGACTTGGGAGATCATTTCTCACATCTCAGTCTTAAGTCTCTTCCATTTTCCATTGTATTTTGTCTTCCTGGTTGAAGTCACTTGGTTGAAGGCAGGATCCAGGGGTTCAAAAAGCCTTTCATTTGCTAAAGAGGAGAACGGACTGCATCCCTGTGCTCGTGTGGATGGAGTAACTGAAAAGGTAGATGTCCTCATGCGTGATCTGGCATGCCCTCTGATGTCTCCTTTGTGACTTTTGCCACTCTCCTGGGCTCTGCTCACCTGTGCACCGCCGGGTCTCGCATGTAATAGCTGCTCAGGAAATGCTTGTGGAGCCGTCAGTGAATCGGTGCTCCATTTTTCTGACACGGAGAAGTGCTTCTCACTTCGCCGGGCAGGTCCCCTTGCATTTGCTGTTTTATGGAAGATTTTATTTGGGGCTGAATTACAGTCCATTCTTTCAAGAAAACGAGAAGAACTGGTTTAGGACCATTGTGAAACTTCATTTTAATAGCAACAAGACAGGGCTCTGGCAACTTCAAAAAGGGCAATCAAGAAATTCTTGTTTGCTCAACAGAAAGAGCTATTTACCGTGGTTACATGGGTTCAGAGTCACTCCAGACTCCATATAATTCTCAACTTCTAATGACTTTTTTGGCTTCTAAGTTAATTGGTGAAAGTGTAATTTATTTAGAGGGGTGTTCTAGGTTGGTTCCACCAGGTTGACGATGGTCCCAGCCATATCTAGAAACATCACAGAAGAAATCTGGCTGGGGAGGAGGCAAGGGTAGGGTGTGATTTTCCAATATGTTTTCACTCTTGGCATGGTTTGCAAAGCAAACATTCTTTTTTTTTTTTTAAGATTTTATTTATTTATTTGACAGATAGAGATCACAAGTAGGCAGAGAGGCAGGCAGAGAAAGAGGGGGAAGCAGGCTCCCTGCTGAGCAGAGAGCCAGTGCAGGGCTCCATCCCAGGACCCTGAGATCATGACCTGAGCTGAAGGCAGAGGCTTTAACCCACTGAGCCACCCAGGCGCTCCCAAGCAAACATTCTTGAGCATCTCTTCCGCCTGGCACTGCTGGGCCAGGGGAGCAAAGCTGAATGTGATCCTTGCTCTCAAATGTCTTGGCGTCCAGTGGAGGAATCGGGATGGGCATGAATTATTGCAGTAGCCTCTGGTAAGTGCAGACTCCGCATCCACCCTGGGAGACCCAGAATGTTCGGAGAACAGTGTCAGCTAAGGAGCTAACCGTGGACCTGAGAGGGAAGGGTGTTCTGGACAACAGTTGCCGCCCATACAGAGGTTCCAAAGCATGTGTGATGGGCTCCACAGCTTGATTCTGGCGAGAATGCAGGTGCATCTGGGCGGGGCGGGGACCTGGGCTTGGCAGCACTGGGAGCCCTGTATTCCATCTCACGGGAGCTGGTGCCATCCAGCTACAGCTGACTGTGGACATGTTAGAACATAGGCCCACTGTGGCCAGATCTTCTGATTTATTTATTTATTTATTTATTTAAGAGAAGTTCTGAACCTAGAGTTTATGTAAAATTTCCTAAGTTTCAAATTACGGCAGCTGATTGAAAAAAAATTTTAAATAGTGTGAACTAAACTACCCCCCGCAACCAGGGGGGAAAAAAAACAACCCAAGCATTCCAAGCCACCTGTTTGTGAAACCTGTTGAGAGGATGAAGAGGGACCTAGGCCCCCTAACCTAGTCTTGACTGTCCCATCCATTGTCAATGTCAGGAAAGGGAGCTTGGCCCTGAATCCTGAAAAGGAGTCTGGGTGATTCTGGAGAACCTTATCTTCCCCTGACCTTGGTTCACTGTGATACAGAGAGTGGGAGTTGAAAGACTTTTGGGTTTTTGGGTTTTCTTCTTTTAACCCCCCGCCCTTCTTTCCCCCTTAACTAAATCTGGATGGGGAATGAAATGGTGATGGTTGGGGCTGGTTTGCACAGTTCTGATCCCATGTGGAAATCATACCCTTTCCACCTGCCTCTTCTGGTTTGTTGGAGGGCAGAGCAAGGACCAGAAAAATATGCTCTTGGGCTTGACCTAGCCAGAGTAGCCATGAATGCTTCTCTTCCCCCCGAAGTAGAGGAATACATATTTTATTTAGAATCCTTTGTTCTTAAATACATAATATGGAGATGTCCAATAGAAGTAGAATGCAAGCTGCTTATCTGACATTAAATTTTCTAGTAGCCTCAGTAAAAATGGAAAAAGAAACAGGTGAAGTTAATGTTAATGTGTTTTCAAACCCAGTATCTCCAACGTGTTACCATTTCAACATGTAGCCAATATAAAAATTCCTGTTAATCCAGCATACCTGTTTTTTTGTTTTTTTTTTTTAATTTCACACAAAGTGTTCCAACTTGGTGTGCATTTTCCACGCACAGCACATCTCACTTTGGATTAGCTATGTCTCAGATGCTCAGCAGTCCCACGTGGCTGGTGGCAAGTGTATTAGACAGGTGCACATAAAAAGATGATATTCTACAGACAAAAGAGTTTACAGGTCAGGTGTGACCCATTTACTTAAAAGGACCCATTTGATCGTGTATCTCCTCTGCTTGAGCCTCGCTCAGCTCTCCGTTCTCCTCAGGATGGGGTTCCACTGGCCTGACCATCTCTCCGAGCCCACTTTGCACCCTCCCTCCTCCCTCCCCGCTGCCAGACTGACCTTCTTTTCCTTCTTCAGACGTGCCACACACTTCCCAGCCTCTGAGCGCTCACACATCCTGTTCCCATTGCCTGGATCATGCTGCCTGCCTCTACCCCCACATTTTGCCTAGCTCACACTAAGCCTTTTTTTTCTCAGGTTAAAAATCAGTTGTTCAGGGAGGTCTCTCCTGTCCCCCACACCCCCAGCCCCAGGCTAGATTATGTTTCCTGTTTGATGCTGTTGGGGGGTAGGGGGGAAGAGTAGCGTCTCTCTCTCTCTCTCTCTCTCTCCCCTCCTAGCACCTAGCACAATTACAATTACCTAGTTACCCTAAGATACTGTCTCATGTTTCTCTACCCCAAGAATGCACAGACCAGAGTGCTTTGTTTGCTTGATTTATGCACGGCAGCTCCCATTGTGGCTGCAGAATATAGATGATCGATAAATATGAGATGATGAATGGTACAGGGCTGAGACTCAGTCCTGTAGAGCCACCATCCCCACGCCCCCACTCCGCCTCACCGCCACCCCAGAGGCCCAGACCCCCAACAGTGAGGCCAGGGGGTCAGCCCCTGTGGCCTGTGCTAGATCTGCTGCTTTCTCCCTGGCAGAATCAGCCACTCCCTGTCTCTCTCTTGACTGGCTTTAGGTTGGCTGTAAATTATATTTTTGGTGGCTGTTAATAAAAATATAGGGCTGGGGGAAAAAAAAAAGACTTCTCCTAATAGAATTTTATTAAATGGCACTAGTTTAAAAATGTCTCGTAAAAAGTTAATTAATTTGGGATTTGGGGATGAAAGGCGTGATATAAATGTCAGTTATTATTATTACAATTTTAGCCTCACGCTTATGCTCTTGATCCAGCCCCTGATCTGGAGTTTCTCCTACACCCAGGGACTGGCAGCTCCACTGAAATGCTAGAGGCAAATTTGAGCTTTGGGGTGGGGGGGGGTCCATCAGGGACAGAGGGGACTTTGCCAAGTTAGGCTGTCCTGTCTTTTCATCTAGGATGAGGCAAGGCCTTAGAGCTAGCCACTGACTCAGGGCTGGGGGGCTGTTCTGAGCGGGATGGTCCAGGCGCTCTGGGAAGCTCCAGGCCAAAGCAGCCAGAAACGTCAAGGTCACGTGCCTAGCCCGAGCCCCGTCACGGAATCCTGGGATGGTGGAGCTGTCAGGGCTCCGAGAGATTCCCGCTCTCATTTTACAGAGAAGGAAACTGAGTTTGAAGAGGGGTGGTGGCTTGCCTAACCCAAGGTCACATAGCAGGTTAATTAAATTTACGGAGCAAAAGGCAGCAGAAAGCAATTAGTGAAGTAGGGGAAACCTTCTAAAAAAGAAAGATTCAGGCAATTTATAGGTGACAAGTCTAGAAACTGTTTTCCAAGGAAACAGGGAGTCCTGGGACTTCCTGTGAGTTGGCAGAGACAGACAGCCCTTCACTCCTTCAAGACGCCCCACCTTCATTCCCCTGACTGCAGACCTGGGACCTGCGGGGAGGGACTGTAGACCTGACCCAGTGTGTAATTACTTACGCGAGGTGGGGGGCAGGCTGGAGGTGGGGGCAGGCTGGGGATGTTAATCATCGACGGAGCCTCTTTCATCTCTACCGATCGTAGGCCAAGGAGTGAGGATATGTGAGCTTCGTTTCCTCCTCTCTGGAGTGGGGGGTGAAAATACCCCTTGCAGGGGTGTGATGGGGGGTGCAGGTGGGTGGTGTAGTGGGTGCTTATGTGCTGGGTGCAGTCTGGGGGTCTCGCCCTTAGGCTCACCCGTATTCACAGAACCCAAGGGGAGCCCGGTGGTGGGTTGTGCAGGGGAACCTTCCCAGGCGCCATTTTGCACCCCAGGCTTCATGGCCAGGAGCCACTTGTTTCTAGAGATGGGCCTCACCCTGTTCTTCCCTGCATTGTGTTGTGCGGGGCTCTGGGGAGGCTTGCCTCCTCCTGGCCACCTGTGGTTCTCCAGTCTTGGTACTGTGTTGAGGATTTTTGGTGGCATCTCTCCTCTCCTCTCTCTCCTTCCAAGTGAAGGCCTGCTGTTTTCCAGTAGTGCGCTGTTCAGAGGAGGGGCTCACGGTGGCTTTGGGGAAGGAGGGAGGGAGGGAGGGGGCAAGCTCATCCCCATTTAGCTCTCCTGACGAAGACTCTGTCCTGGGACATTTTAGGGACTCCTCCACTGGTTGGTTGGGATCATTCAGGGAATTTGGCAGTCAGAGCTGGGTTTGAACCTGGGCTCCTCTGCCCGAAGGAGAAACTTTATCTCCGTCATTCTCCGTTTCTTCTGGACAGGGGAGGTATAGAATACTTAGCACAGCGTTACTGGGATGTGTGAGGGGATGTAAGACGGCACCAGCTGCACACTGAGTGAATGCTCAGGTGGTACAAATGATTGGCGTATAGCGTCGATGTGCATTCCAGGTGACCCCATCGTGGCCCTCCTAGATAGCATGTTCCTTGAGGTATCCATTAAATCCAGCACAGGCTTGACACGAAGGCTCCTTCTAGAACCTTCCAACTCTCGTGGCCACATGACAAACTGAATGGCGAGTTTTGGCTTCTGTTCTGATGCCCAGGGTCAGGCCGTGGGAGATGCCGTTGGGCCTTCACGTCCCCCTGGCTGCTCTGTGTGGCCAGAACCAGCCCTGACATGGAGGCTTCTGCGCAGGTACGTGCTCTCCCGGCCTTTTAGGACGTGAAAACAGCCAGCTATTGTCTCCACCAGAAAAAAAGTGCCTCGGCTCTATTTTTATGTTTCATTATAAATAAACTTTTACTCCCTCCCAAGAAAACCACAGCTGCCTCAGACTTTGGAGGCCTTTGAATTGAAGGCCTCAAGGAATGTGGGGGAGAAGGGCGAGTCCGGGAAGTCCCCTTAGTTGCCATCTTGTTGCTCTTGACAAAGAGCGTCAGAATGGCAGCTTGTTTTCCCCTCAGTCGATGGCGGAGCCAAGCAGATTGTGTGGAAGGAGATCCTGTGGGCCTCCAGGAACAGAGGAGCCTCCCCCCGCCCCTCATCTTTATTGGATTTCAATGAGTCTTTCTGCTCTGGGTCATATGTGCAGTGCAGCCTCATAAATGGCGCAGTGGAATTTTCGCTCCCTTTGTACTGAGGGCCTCAAGCACACTCCATGGCCATTGTCAACCCTGAATGGGGAAAATGCAGAAAACCCAGTAGAACTCATTTCTCGAAGGCAGCGCTGAGATGTGGAATAGGACAGTTCTGCTTTTAGGCACAAGATAGTCAGAAGGCGCTGCGTGGGAGGGAAGCAGAGACCGCCTTGCCCAACTCCACGGCATCTGAGTGTCCATCTTTGCCTGGAAACCCAAATCCTCATACTTTACCCTTTAAGAGAGTTGCTGAGGGCACCCAGGCCTCACAGCTGTGCCGTTCATTGTCAGATCAGAGGAGGCATGTGGCCATGGGATGTAGATGGTTCTGGAAGGAATCTGGAGGCTGCCTTTTCTGACCCTGCTGAGATGTTTTAGACCCAGGCTTATTGGATTAAAAGGACATGCGTTATTTTATCAGACCCACCTGGTAGTGGCCAGTTAAGTGCCCAGTCTGTGACATTTATCCATCCACATAGTTTTGGTGTCCGCTATGGGCCAGGCGTCGTGGTAGGAGCCAGCCAGGCAGGGATGAGCAGATGGGAGTCCTGGGATTGTGATGGTCCCAGGGCCATCAGAAGGCGTGTGCACAGGGTCAGTTCTGTCTGCTGAAGTTATTGTCTCTGTGCTTCCCAGCTTGGTAGGAAAGCGTGCTGTTTTCCTACATTTTGGAACTGGGGGGATGTTAGGGGGCGGTCCACTTCCCCCCTTCTCCTCACGAGGAGCAGCTGAAGGACTGGGGGGCAGTTGATCTCTGCCTGTTTTCTGAACTTGGAAGTGGCAGAGATTGGGTTTGAAGGCAGGCTCCTCGGTCCCCAGATCAGATGTCGTGCTTGTATTGAATGGGGTGGTGGAGGAGATGGCCCGGGAACAACAAAGTCGACATGGTGGCCGTAACTGCCCATGACATTGCCTTGCTCCTTGACTTAATCTGATGGAGCTCCGCTTTTCCCATATGGAAGTAGCTTCTGGTTACTGCAAATTGCTGCCTGTATTTGGAAAAAAGCCATTAGAGAAGGAACATTTCCATTGCCCGCGAGATACAAGGGCTGGGTCTTCAGGGTGGAAGTCCCATAGCTCAAGGGGTCAGTGCTAGAAGGCAGGAGGTATGGAGAAAAAAGTTCTGCTCCACACCCCCTTTGTCTCTGTGGTCTGGAGGCAGGAGCTGTTTGGAGAGCCCCTCTGAGGCATTGGGTTCTTCCTCATGGCTGGTTCTTCTGCATGCCCACCACGAGATCGTCCCACTTGAATGCCTCTGTTGTCAAGGTGCTCACTACCTCTCCGCCGTCCTCATCCCCTGGAGGAGAATGCTCCTCTTCCTTCTGAGCTCAGAGCTGCCTCCTTCTGAGTTGTGTGCCCAGCACCCTCCCTCTGAGTTGTGTCTCCACCTGTACAGAGCCACTCTCCCCTGGTGACGGGCAGGACTCTGGCCCTGCAGCTGCCACCACGCCTGCTCCACCTGGGAAGATACTGCCCGCCCATGTGTAAGTGTGTCACTGACAGTAATAGTGCAAAGGCTCCACATCCGAGGGCCTTTCTAAGATCGTTTCCTGATTAATTAGGTCAGCGTCTCCAAAATCAATTTCCAGCGAAGTCGCGCCGCCTGGTAGCTCGGTTCCCCGCCCCATCGGGCGAGGCACTTGGCGCAGGAGGCAATTCCCTGGCCTCTGACGCAGTTCAGGCCTCGTCTCTACCTGGGAAGGGAGTCACGTGACACAGCTCTTCTGTGATTATCCCGACTTTTTATTTTATCTGCCCTCCCCCTCAGATCTTCTATTAAACCCCCGTAGATCCTGCTTCAAACAGGCAATTAGACTAACAACGTAATTATATCCCTCAATGCTAATTGTAACTGGTTTAGGGGAAAAACAAAGAGAAAGAGGCTTCAAAAATCTCTGGAAACTAAAAGCAGCTGTTACAGTTTCCAGGTATTTCTGGTCCCCGTGCAGTTCTTCGAGGGCCCTGGGTGCTGGCGGGCTGGCGTCTGTGTCTGCCTTGCTTTGCCCTTGGCCGGACCACCCCTAGGGCAAAGGCGGGCCTGTCCCCACTCTCCCGAGCTGTGGCACTCCTGTTCCCGTGCTGTGGCTCCCTGGCCTTCTCTGCTGCTCCTGGCCCTCGTGGTGACTCTGGTCTTAACCACGTTCATCTTGGTGGAGCCGCTGAGGGAGGAACTAATGGGCCAGGAGATCGAAAGTGGTAGAGGGAAGTGTTATGGCCGCGGGTCCAGGCCATCGTCTCTCGGGGAGGCTGGGGAAGGCTGGGCAGAGTTGGACCTGGTCCCGGGGTATGAGGGTGTTGTGTGACAAGGATTCCGCAGGGAGATGTGTCCTGCCACCCTGCCTGTTCTCAGGGTTTCCTGGATCTCTCCTCTGGGTCGGGCCCTGTGCTGGGTGACTAGGCCTCCGTGCCTGCGTCGGGGCCGCCCACGGCCTGGGGACGGAGGCAGGCCCACGAGTGGTGGAGCGCCGAGGCCACTGGGCAGAGGGTACATCACAGGGGCTCCAACCCTGCCTTGAGGAGCTGGGTGGAGATGGGAGGTAGGTGGAGGGGGGCAGCTGGGGGTGTCAAGAAGTTTCCCAGTGGAAGTGATTCTAGAAGGGGACTGGGTGTGGAGGGGAAGAGCGGGGCAGAAGCCCTGTGGCGGCTGGAGCATTAGGTAATGGGGGCTGGGAAGGAGTGTGACTTTAACCTTTGCGGGAAGAGGGGAGTCTGTGAAGGGTCTAAAGAGGGGAAGCAGAGGGTCAGGTTTGTGTCTTAGACCAAATAGGCTCCAGGTGGCTGTTGTTGGATGGGAGGCTTTGGATGGAGGCTGGAGGTCTGTTTCTGGAGGCTTTCGAAGGAAGCCTGGGTGAGTTTTCATGAGGGCTGACTGCCTGAGTATCTACCTGTGAGGATGGGGATGGACTTGCTGTGTGACTTTGAGGTGGTCACTTGACGTCTCTGAGCCTCCTTTTCCTTAACAGCTTAAAGTGAGGATGGTCATATTTATTATAGTCCGTGTTGTAGGGGGCATATCAGAAACAAAATGGGTAAATGTTCTAGCTCAGTGCCTGACATAGAACACACATCAAAGCAGTACTTTAAAGAGGGCACATGAGCCTGGATGGCCCTTTTTCCCAAATACACAATACCCTCTGTAGCATTCAGAGGAAGCATTTCAACTGTAGCATTTCAGAGGAAGGGAACTCAGGCAGCCCTGCATCGATGAACTCCTCTTGAGAATCCCAGCGGCTTGTGGTGGTTTTTCAGTTATCACGACTTTCTTCCATCTTGGGAGCAGAGCCCTGAGCTTTTGGCTTCATGCCTCAGAACATGTGTGGGCCCATGCCACTTTCTTTTTCTCAAACGGGGTTTCCCAGTTCGCTGATGGAACTTGCTGACGTTTCCTTTAGGGTAGGTGTAGCTCTCGATGCCACTTTGAAGCCTGGAGACTTTCTCATCTTTCAGACGCCCATGAGCTTGGGAACCCCACCTTCTTTTTTTTTTTTTTTCCCATTTTGCCCCCCAGTTTTACTGCAAGATGGTTGACACACATCACTGTGTAGTTTATGACATACAGTGTGAGTTTGGTTTACGCATATTGTGGGATCATGACCACAGTTGGTTCAGCTGGGTTCAGACACTCTAAGGAGAAAAAGAAAAAAAGGAAAATAATTTTTTCTTTTCTGATGGGGAACTCTGAGGATTTCTTCTCTTGACTTTCCTATACCATGCAGCGGTGTTAGTCCTCATGCTGTGTATTGCATCCCTAGAATTTCTTTATCTTATAATTGCAAGTTTGGACCTTTTGGCCATCTTCCTTCAGTTCCTTCTCCCCCTCCCCCTCCACCTCTGGTAACCAAGAATCGGATCTCTTTTTCTATGAGTTTGGTTTTTTCTCTTCTCTTCCCCTTCTTTCCTTCCCTTTCTCCCTCCCTCCATCCATCCAGACATCCATCCATCCATTCTTTCTTTCTTTCTTTCTCTCACATTCCACTTATAAATGAAATTATGCAGTATTTGTCTTCCTCTAAATTATTCTGGTTAGCATAATACCCTCTGGGTCCATCGGTGTTGTCATAAATGGTAAGATTTCCTCATTTTTTATGGCCAGTGATTCCATTGTGTACATATACCACAACTTCTTTATCCATTCATCCGTCGATGGGCCTAGGTTGTCTCTGTGTCTTGGCTGTTGTAAGTAGTGCTGCAGTGAACATGGGGTGCAGATATCTTCTCGGGTTAGTGTTTTCATTTCCTTTGGATATATTGCCTTAAGTGGAATTGCTAGATGATACGGTGGTTCTATTTTTAATTTTGCGGTGAGTTACCATGCTGTTTTCCATAAGGGTTGTACCCATTTACATTCGCACCAACAGTGCACAATGGCTCCTTTTTCTCCATCTCTGCCAGCATTTGTTCTTCCACGTCTTTTTCTTTTTTCTTTTTTTTTTTTTTAAAAGATTTTATTTATTTATTTGTCAGAGAGAGAGAGAGAGGGAGAGAGAGTGAGCGAGCATAGGCAGAGGGAGAAGCAGGCTCCCTGCCAAGCAAGGAGCCCGATGCGGGACTCGATCCCAGGATGATGGGATCATGACCTGAGCCGAAGGCAGCTGCTTAACCAACTGAGCCACCCAGGCGTCCCTTCCACGTCTTTTTCGATATTGGCTGTTCTAACCGGTGTGGAGTGATAGCTCATTGTGGTTTTAATGTGCCTTTCCCTGATGACTAGTGATGTTGAGCATCTTTTCATGGACCTCTTGGCCTTTTGTACTTCTTCTTTGGAGAAATGTCTCTTCAGGTCTTTTGCCCATTTTTAAATTGGGTTATTGTTACTATTTTTTTTACTTATGTTTTGCTGTGGAGTTGTAGGTGTTCTTTACATGTCTTGGATATTAACCCCTTGTCAGATGCGCATTCTGTGGATATTTTTCCCCATTCTGTAGGTTGTCTTTTCACCTTGTTGATGATTTCTTTTGCTTTTTTGAAAGTTTCTTGTTTGCTGTCGTCCCACTTGTTTATTTTTTATTTTGTTGCTTGTGTTTTATGTATCCTTAACCAGAAAAATCATTACAAAGACCATTTTAAAGACCTTTATTCCTAGCCTGTGTATGTTTTCTTCTAGAAGTTTCATGGTTTTAAGTCTTGCTTTTAAATCTAATCCATTTTCGAGTTTATTTTTGTGGATGGTAAAAGGTAAAGGTCTAGTTTCATTATTTAATGTGTGAATACCCATTTATCCTGGTGCCATTTATTGAAAAGATTGTCTTTTCTCCAGTCTTCGGTATTCTTGGCTCCCTTGTCAAATACTAGTTGATCACACATCCTTAGGTTTATTTCTGGGCTCTCAATTCTGTTCCATGGGTTTATTTGTCCGTTTTATGCCATTAATACACTGTTTTGATGACTGTAGCTTTATAGTATAGCTCGAAACCAGGAAGTTGATGCCTTCTGCTTTTGTTCTTTTTTTCTCAGAATTTCTTTGGCTGTTTGGTTCCATGTAGAATTTGAGTGTTTTTTATACTTTTATAAAAAAGGTCATTTGGAGTCTTTTTCTTTAAAAGATTTTATTTATTTGACAGAGAGAGAGAGAGTGAGGGAAGGAACACAAATGGGGGAGCCGAAGAGGGAGAAGCAGGCTTCCCGCTGAGCAGGAAGCCCAGTGTGGGGCTCGATCCCAGGACCCTGGGATCATGACCTGAGCCAAAGGCAGACACCTAATGATTGAGCCACCCAGGCGCCCCTGTCCTTTGGAATCTTGATAGGAGTTGCACTGAACCCATAGAATGCTTTTGGTAGTAAAATTGACATTTTAACATTAATTCTTCCAGTCCATGAACACAGGATGCTTTTCCATTTATTTGTGTCTTCTTGGATTTCTTTCATCAGTGACTTGTCGTTTTCAGAGTAGAGATCTTTCACTGCCTTAGTTAAATTAATTCCTAAGTGTTTTATTGGTTTTGATGCTATTAGAAATGGGATTGATTTCTTTCTTTTTCAGAAAATTTGTTGTGAGTGTACAGAAATGATACTGGTTTTTGTGTGTTAATTTTATATCCTGCAACTTTACTGAATTCATTGATCAGAGCTAATAGTGTTTTGGTTGAGTCTTCAGGATTTTCTCTATATGAAATCATGTCATCTGCAAATAGAGACTCTTCTACTTCTTCCTTTCCAATTCTGATATACTTTCTTCCAGGAAATGTTTTCAAGCCCCCATGGCCCTTGGTTTGGGCCATGCAGTGCCAGGCAGTCTGGGCCTGGGTTTGCCATCAGTTATGTGGATGGGGCGTTTTCATTAAAATTTCCATTAACTGTTTTTTTTTCATTTTAAGCCAGTGAGCAATTTATAGATTCATTAACTTTTTACTACACTTGTGAAGCCAGGAAGAGGGGAATAAAGGAAATGAAATATTTGGTCCGCAACGTTTCACTAAGATGGTGGCCCTTAAATACGGAGGACAAAGAAAGCGAGGTCATTAGGGCTGGTCTGAAGGAGTGTTAGGAAGGGCCAGATCTTCCAGAAGGATCTGGAACTGGAATCTCCTGGCAGAGAGCACCGCCTCTTTTATCTGGCCCTCCCCAGGAGCTCATCCATCCTTTTCCTCATAATCACTGGTTATTTTTTTCACCAGTGGCTGTCCACCCTCGGATGGCACACTCCCCATGGGAGCCCACCACTTCTGGGCAACCTCTGTGGCTCTGGACCTGTTTCCTTTTATTGTGATACATAGTCTGACTCCTTATAGCTCTCTCATTTTCTTTCCTTTTCGTGGAGTTAGGTGTGGCAGAATGGGTGAGTGTGTGGGCTCTGGGGCCAGAAAAGCTTGATTTCAAGTACTGGCCCAGTGACTTTCCAGCTGGGTGATTTTTTTTTTTGGTCAAGCAGCTTCACCCCTCTGAGCCTGTCTCTTCATCTGTAAAATCACAACAGTATGAGGAGCTCTGGGAAGACCCAGAAAAATGGCGGCAGTGTTCTTCACTGCACAGTTACGTGGTGAGGATAAAACAAGATGGTTTACTAAAGATACCTGACCTACATTCACATTTCAGATGGTGCTGTGCGGTTGGACTGCTCATCTCGAACATTCTCGCTTGGTGGATCCACTCCCTGACCCTAGCAAGTCCCTGCACTTCTCAGGACTTTCTGTTTCTCCTGTTGTAAAGTAGATGAGTAATTCCTCGTTAATTGAGGATGTTGGAGGAGTTGAGACGTATTTAATGAGACTTCTGGAGTTGCTGACCCATAATACTGTCTCTTTACACACAGTAGCAGTCATAGAGTTGTGGGTGCAGCTGTATATGATATAAAAAACCTCACTCTCAGGGTCTACTCTCTGAAAAAAGGCGGGAGGCTTAAGAAGACCTTCCCGCAGAGTTTATTAGAGCTTGACGAACTCTGCTGGCCATCTCGGGCAGCCCCCAGGTGGAGCTTGGGTATACACCTGGGTTCAGCCACCATGTCTGTCTATTCAAGGGCCCTCATCCTCGACGACAGACTGTAAAAGGTGTCTTTGCAGGGTCACACGTCTTCATTCTGGAGAAGGAGGGCTTCCCAGGAAGTCACCTTTTCCCGGTACCTTCCTTTACAGATGGGCAGCACGAGTTAAAGTATGATGAGTTTTCCCTCGAAAGCAGTGATGCTGGAAAGCTAAAGCAGGAAGGAGGAAGAATTTCTGAGCCCTTCGGAGCAAGTGCTTTTTGGGAGTCGACTTAACAAAGTTACACAGGGAGTTTTGATTCTGTTCTTGTCATTTCACTTTAACGCCCAAGTATTTTGCGCAGAGCTCGCCACTGTTTGCGGACACCCATGCTGATCGCCTCGTGAGTAGAGACCTTTTTATATTGCACATGGAGATTGTTTCCCAGTTTTTCTTATAGATAATGCAGTGGGCATCTTTGTGCAAGAATCCCTTTCCTTCTTTTGTATATTAGAATTTGTTCCCTAAGTGGATTACTAGGTCAAAGGAGATGAGAGTTGGCAACACTGTTGTGACGGTGGCAAGTTGCAGTTAGACGAAGGGAGCAGTGGATGTGGCAGTTGAGGACACACAGCTGCATTGGAGATTCTTGTAGAAAAACCCCATTTGGGAGAGCTGACATGACCCAGTGCTGCTTTCTCATCTTCTATCTTAGCTGAGGCTGGTAGCTGCTGGCTTCTTTTATTGGCCCAAAGACTTTGGGCCTGGTCATGAGCTGGAAGCTGGAATGTTGATCTTTCTGTGGCTCAGCAAAAATACATATTTGGCCCCATGATTTGCAGAGCCCCACCCTGGACCCAGCGAGGGAGCAGTAAGTCTGATACTCATGAAAGGGGCTTGTGGATTGTTTTCAGACACATGTGGCCTTGCCCATGTTACTTCCATCCTGGGCCTTCATTTCCTCTTTGCACGTCAAGCCTTCTGGCTTGGAAGATCGTGCGCCGATGAGAAAGTACTATAGGTGCACTGAAGGTGTTCTCCTTGATGTCAGTCAGGAAGGGGGAGTCTGGCCTAATTTTGAATAAAGTGTTGGTGGTTGTTTGGTACAGGGGAGTTCCGTGCTTTGGGTTGATGTCTGAGAATCCTACGCTATCTTTAAATATCTTCTCTTAACTGCTAAGTCATTTGACATTCTCTGATTTCTCCATTTGGATTAAATATGAGCTTTTTCCATATTCCACTGCTTCTGCTGTGGGGTTTGCTAACTGCTGGTGTTCTGGTGGGTTGACGTTTTGAATTGAGTTTTATGCGGGTGGAGAGGCGACCATGACAGTGAAGGCAGTGGCAGCCATTACTTCCAGCTCTGAGTCCGTGCCAGGCACTGTTCTAAGGGTCTTCACATTTATTAACTCTTTTTATCACTTAATGATTTCATTAAAGCAATTCATTGCAGTAAAGAGAAGCAAGACGTGGAATCTTGGAAAGGGAGACGAGAGCTAGGAGGGGGAGGAAACTTGCTGTTTGTCTTGGAAGAAGTCATGGGTTTGAATCTCAGCAGCTACTGACTTTGGGCAAAGTCCCTTCACCTCTGCTCCCTCTTCTCTGAAATGGAAATCATGACTCCTGCTTTGTAAAGAATTAAATGAAGTAATGGGTGTAAAAATCCTGCCAATCGCTAAACAAACATGGGGTGCTGATAGAGACCGTGTTACTCCTGCCTTACGCCAGACGTGGGCTTCTGGGAACCTGAGCCCTTTTCCCGGTGAAGGATGCCATGTAGATGGCATGTAGATGTGCTGGGCCACACGTTGGACGCTAGGGAATCCAGAGGCATGGCCTCTACCCAAAGAAGATGTACTCCGGCTTGGAAGACAGGTCATAAAAAGACAACTGAGTGTTCCAGCCGGTTGATCAATATGATTTGAATGGCTCCGGCAATAAGTGCTTTAAGAAAACCGGGGAGGGAGATTGGTCCTGTGGCTGGGGGTGGGTGGGAATGGAGCCACCAGTGAAGGGGAAGGGCCCTTTCTTTGAACAGTGTAGTTGGAAACCAAGCCTTTAGCCACAGCCAGGACGAAGAGGTTCGTAGGGTTGAGTCCATGGCTCGTGGGACAGGAACACTCTTGTCTTTCATGTTATGGTTCAGCAAAGATTGCCACCAAGTTTCAGTGCGGATCTGAAGTCTGGAGTAGTGGTCCTGAAGTGGGGGGAAGTTCTGGATCCCTAGGAGCATTTCCATCTCAGCCCGCTAGTTGGCATCACGCTTCCGTACCGCAGAGACTCCACTGCTGACCCCTGTGAACGTAGTCTTGCAGATCTGGTCAGGAGATGCTTCTGGATTGTCTCCTGGGTGCTTGGGTCTTCTGACCGATGGATTGGGAACAAGTAGCCTTCAGATTATGAATTTGCCTTCCATTATAGATGCTGAGCAAAGGCCGGATGCAAAAGTATGCAGGAAGGCCATCCAGACATCCCACATGATGGGAGACTGGGACCTGGTGGCCAGACGTCCATTTCTCAGACTTCCAGGGTCCCATCAGGTCTCAGCCATGATTGCTGGCTGGTGTGGAAGAGGACACAGTTCAGGAAGTTACAGCCCCTACAGGGAAGCTAAACTCGGGTGGGGGGTGGGGGACCCCGGTGAGCTGCGCAGGACACTGCCACCACGTGGTTGTGTCCTCCTGGAGCGTCCTGATCTGAGCTCTGTCCCTGTCGCTCCCCTGCTGTGCTCTGATTGACAAGGACTTGCGTTTCCTGGGTGCCCTTGTCCTCTGGCCTTCTAGTCGTTGAGCCAGAAGGATGCCCAGCCGGGAGATTGGAAGGTGGGAACAAGGGATGAGCCCAGGGTGTTTGTCCCCACTCATTCTTGCCTCTCACAGTGTTTTCTGTGTAAGCAGAAAACTCCCATTAGCCCTTGCTGAACAGCCCCAGCTTCTGGTAATACCATCTCTTCCCTTTCTTTCTCTCCAGGCTCCTTGGTTGCCTTCCTGTCCCCCATTTGATCTCAGCCCATTCATCACCTGTGTCCTCAGATCCCTGTATTAAATTGCCTCCGTTTTAAGTACCTAGATTGGCTTGTCTTTTCCTGGTCCATACCCTGTAGGGCATTACTGCCCCCCCCCCGCCCCAGATCAGGCCCATTAGAGCATTTGGCTGCCCCCCCCGCCCCCCCGCCGCTGAATAGTCCCATGGGAGCCGTTGTAAGATCATGGCTGCCCTGATGAATTCAGGGTACCAGATTTTTTTTCCCCCTGCAGAGAAAACAGAATTAGAATAATTTCAAAATAATTTGGCTGTGTAGATTTCTCAGTAGGCACCCATTGGGATGTGAGGAATTAAAACCTTTCCTTTCTTCCTGGGCCTCTCATTTTACAGGAAAATGGGTGAACTCCTTCCTGTCCAACTACAAGAGGGACTATTTGACTTTTAAAAAATTCATGCAGTCATTCTCCCCCTCCCCCTATTTGCTTGGGCTGTTGATCTGGTGATATATTTATAGAGATTGTGGTTGGCTGACCTGGAGTTATTTTGCAATAGGAATTTGTAAGATTTCTACTTTGAGCAAGAGTTCCAGACTTTTCTTTTTTAAAAAGAGTAAAGTCTTTCTTAGGGCATCTACTTTGCCCTTCTGTAATTAGTCTTGTTTCACAACCAAAGTGAGTCCAGTGTTTTATGCAGGTTTTTTTGTTTCTTGGGGGTTTCTTTTGTCTCTGATCTTCTATCTTCTTTCGTGTCCCTTACACTGAATTTTGAAAGGCCATAGTTCCTCTTTCAGAATGTGGTGACTGGATAGAGGGTGCTTTGGGGGTCAGGAGACCTGGGGTTCTCTATAAAGGGAGGATATTGGAGTAGTTCAGGGGGAGCAAGCACACTGCCATCCCCAGCTTTACTGTACTCACCGCAGACATCAATAATCAATCACAGCACTCTCTGGCTGAGCTCTGATGTGGCCCCAGAATCCTTCTCAACACATTGCCCCAGGGGGCCACTAGTGACTGATCATACTTGGCACTGAAAATACAGCCTGTTTGCCATTCTTGGGCTAGATGAGTCCCGAGGCCCCATTCATCACCATGGTTGTCTAAGTATTGGCAGCAAGTTCCTTTAGGTTTTAAACCAACTGACTGACCTTTATTAAGCCCCTTCTGTATGCAGCAGAGGTCTGGGAGCTATGGAGCCAGGGAGAAGCCCGAAATGTTGCAGTTTGATTGGGAACAAAGAGGCAGAGCGTGGTGTGTTTGTAGGTGTGGTCAGGCACGCACTTGGTGCTCCAGGAGGTTGTCTTTGTGGTCTGGGAAGTCTTTGTGGGGCAGGGCCTGGGACCCAGCGGCTCAGTAGACCACAGTCTGGGCGGTGAGACCGCATGATCAAAGACAGAAGAAACACAGGAATCAGCAGATTTCAGAACTTAGGAGGGTCCTCAGAGCCCATCAGGTCAAAATCCTCCAATTGATAGGTAGGGAAACTGAGGCTCAGGAAAACAGGACTTGCCTGAATTTGAATGAAAGATAATTATATAGCTAAAGTTCAATAAATGATAATTCATTTTAATTATAACTATTTATAGAGCTTTTACTATGTACCAGGCATTGTTTTGAGAGCTTTATAAATGTTAACTGATTCAGCCCTTCGCAACCTTGTGCACTGTGTACTGTCATTATCCCCATTTGACAGATGAAGAAACTGAGTCTTAGGGGTAAGTGACTTCCCCAGTAGCACATGGCTTAGAAGTGGTGGAGTGCGGGCTTGAACCCCGGCCATCCAGCTCCAGATTCTCTGGGGGGAGATACTGTCCCGAGTATACCCCTCTGGAGGGATCAGAATATGTTTGGGTTTCTTTGTTTTTTAAATGTATTAATTTTACTCCCCACCATCAGGGTAACCACACTGACCTCCTCCAGATCTGTGGCTCATGTAGCATTGTTCAGCACTAGCTGAGCACGGGATGGACTTTCCACCATTTTATCCGCCCAGCAGTGGTGTTTCATGGGAATTTCCCCTCTCTTTTACATCGGGGGAAACTGAGGCTGAGGGGTGATGTTTCTTGAGCCCAGTTTCAGAGTTGCTTTGGGGCAGAATTTGAACCCAGGCTGCCTGACTCCAGATGGCAGAGCTGAAAGGTTTCTGAGAGGCCCTCTGTCCAGCAGCCTCGCTGGGCAGGTGGGCGGACGGAGGGGGATGCGGGGTGGGGGGGGGCGGGCAGAATTTGTCTGTGGCAGCTGTCAGAGGAAGGGGTCTCCTGGAATGGGGATGTAGCTGCTATTCCCTGTCTGGGCATGGTGGCGTCACCGTGGCCATGTCACAGGAGGCCCAGGCCCTTTACTGTGATCTCCTCAAAGAGACTTGAGGAGTAGCCTTTTTCTTTACGGCCTTACTTAAAAATACCTAAGGGGGGTGACTTTCAACCCCCCTCCCCCAATTCTAGTTTCACTAATTTAGAGCTCGTAACTTTCTCTGTTTATAATAGGTTTTTTCCCCCTTGTGAAGCAAAAAAGTCCCCCCCCCCCGCCCCCAACTTCCTGCTGATCTGAAGCGAATATTTATCACATATTTAATGAGTAATCTGAGTCTTGGCTTGGTGAGGCTGTACCAGGACATGGTTTATGGCTGATCTGGTTTTAACTCGCTCCAGGCGGTTTTCCCTGGAGTTTTCTGTAAAATCATAAACCTGGAGAGAGAATTTTTGTGGAATCCAGTCACATGACTCGCTCTTTTGTAAATTGAGAGATTAAGTGTGTGACTGTAAAGAACTGAGACGCGTTTCTTTTTTGGAAAGAAAACAAACAGAGTAGCATTCATGCACGCAGAGGAGCGTGTCCACTCTTAAAGATGGAAAAATCGCTCGCCAAGGTCACCCCGCTGGGCCTTGGCCACAGCATGGCATAGGGTTTGAGAACATGGACTTGGAATCACAGTGTTGGGCTTGGATCCCTGGCCGAGCCTCTTTCCAGCTGATCCCTGCGCTCTCCAAGCATCTGGGACCTGGACTGCAGGACTGGGGACCATCCCTCCCACCCAGGGTGATCGAGGAGATTCACTGGGGTGGTATACCCAGTGCCTGAGCCCATGGCTGGCATACAGGAGGTGCTCAGTAGATGCTGGGTGCTCTGGGGTTGCTTGATATTCTCTCTGTCGGAGGCCCTTCAAGCTGGGCGAACCATACAGGCCAGCACCATGTGTCCCTGAAGGCTCTGCCCAGGCATGTGACTGATGAGCCCATGTCATCTGCATGGCAGCCCCTGAGGCGGTCATCGGCATCACTCCCATTTTACAGAGGAAGGAACCGAGGCACTGAGAGGTCAGCTCACTGAGAGGCCAAGGTCCCCCTGGCAAGTGGCAGGACTTATGCCCCACCTGACTTGTGCCGCTGCTGGTGGCCTTCACGATTTATTCTTGGGGCCTAAGGGTTTTGACTGCTGGTCCGGCCTCAGCTGACCCTCCTGGGACGCTGGCATCAGCCTTTAACTGGTCTTCACGGCTTTGTGTTGCCCCCTCCAGCAGGCCTTTCGCAGACACAATTCTGACCATGTCTCTCCCGTGCCTGAAGTTGGGTGAGAGGTGGGAGGGAACTCCTCATAGTTGCTCTGTTACTCTGTTAGAATTATTTTAATATAAAAATTTTTTAAAAACACCCCAAACCAATAACATTGCGGGGCCTGACCCCAGGAACAGCCTCACCATTTTGGACGCAGCCTGAGAACCCGTTGTGATCTAGTGCAGGTGGGAGGATAGAATTTATGTACGTGAAACTCCCAGGAGTTTTCCTGGACCCTGGAGAGGCACGTGTGGCCTCTGGGCTCCAACCGTGCCGGCATCAGGCACCTGGGGACGAGATGGAGGCTTGGGGTCTGGGCGGCAAGTCCTGCACAGCAGCCTAGGGGAGGGCACCGCCCCTCCTGCCTGAGGTCAGGACGCCACCCTCCTGCTCAGGGCCCCGAGTCAGGCCCGGGGTATGGAGGTAGCTTCATCTCTCACTTCTGTGTCTCCCAGGTGCCCAGAGGAGACCAGGTCGTTTCTGCTCACGGCCTAAGATGAGTTTTTCCACAGGTGCCGTTATTTGTCTGTTTTGAAACCTGCCATTTATTGAGTGACTGCTGCATGCCGGCTCTGTCCCGGGTGCTCTTCTTGGTGATCTTTGGTGCTTCCAGCAGCCCTTCATTCTAGAGCATCTCTTTCCTGGAAGATGACAGTGGCCTCCATGCTGGCCTCCCTGCCTCCAGCCTGTAGCCAGTGGTGGCTTCAAGAGGTGCACGAGCCATCAGGACAGCCCGTGGAGCCTTGGGGTAAAGCCCCAAGTCCTGTGCCTGGTTTGCAGGTGCTCCGTAATCCCCAGCTGTGGATGGTATGACAGAGATGGTCATGACTGTGGTGGTGGTGCTGGTGATGATGTCAGCATTAGGGTCCTGCTCCAGTCTGTCCCCCAAAGAGGGAAGGTCCTGCCTGCACCTGCAATGCCTGAGAAACTGACCGAATGGTGCTGGTTCCATCCCTAGGAAGCCTGATTTATGTCTTGACACTTGATCTCTGACAGCGGGGACTTGGGGAGGGCGGGGGGGGGGGGCATTGTAACCAAGAGGAATAAAGACACTGGTCATATCCCTTTGTTTTCCCTTGCCGTTGGAAACTTGGCTAGTTGATGGTATGTCTGGGCCTCCTTGGCTTCTGGGCTCTGATCTGGGGTCTGATCAGAGCCTGGGCCTGTCAGTGGGCTGGTCCCTTCCTCCAGAGGAAAAGGCCTTCAGAGAAGGCTGAGGCCCTGCTGGCTTCAGGGACCCAGGCTTCGCTGCTGGGCCAGATGGTGCCCTTCTCTTTGCTCCCTGACACCCAGCTCATAGCTTTGTTTGCATCTAGACCATGCCTTCCCCACTGAGCTGAGCAGGAGCTCCGTGTGCCCTGTTCTAGCATCCTTCCCTTCGGAAGCTCTTCCTGACCCTACAGCTTCCTTGGATCCTGTTGTCAAAGATGCTTGCGGAGTCTAGGCCTTCCTCTTGAGTGCACAGATCTCAGTTGGTAATTATAAATCGATAGCGTGAAATAATTAAGTAATCACTGCCCGTCTCCCCCACTCTTCTTGCTGCTGTTGTGTTCCCAGTAACAGCTCTGGTGTCCAGCACACAGTAGGCACTTAGCAGGTAGTGTTTGGGTGAATGACGAGGAACCATTTTTGAGATGCATGTTCCCCCCATGGCCCCTCTCAGAATCACACCTCTACTGTGCAAGGTATGAAGACCCGTTGAAGTACCCACGTCTGACTCCGGGTCTTCTCCAGCAGCACCACCTCCGCTGGGACCCCTGAGCTGTCTGCGGCTTTGAGTAACCACGTTTGGGTGGAAAGCAGAATTAAAAATGAAGCACCACGTGCTAGAGACGTATCACCAAAGGTGATCTGAGAAACAAGGTCTACTTAGGGAATTTATGATGTACTTAGTTTCCCGGGAGTGGGATCCTCTTTGTAACATGCAAAGCTATTGTTTGGCCTTGGCAGAATCACCCTTAATAGGTCTTTTCCAAGAAGACCCAGTGAACAAAAAGCAGGGGCGGCCTGTGCTGGAGTTGGGGCTGGATGGGTCAGTAGGCCAAGTTCACCTCCATTGTTCGGGACCAGGATTGACTGTGTCTTCCAGGCAACAAGGGCCAAGCGTGTAGAGGAAATGGCCATTCATTGACTTGGGTGAGAAGATGTGTGAGCCGTGGCCAAGCCACTGACCTTCTTTGTGTCCTTGGGCAAGTCACTGGGCCCCTCTGGGTGGTTGGCTGATTCTTGGTCGAAGAGGGGTGCATAAGCTTCAGCGTCTCCTTCGCAGCATTATTGGGAGGATTTGATGTGGTGTGACAATCCATGGAAGGTGCTGTTCCAGTGACTTTTATCTTCTCGTGTGCCAGAAAGATACAGGTCCTTTTTTCTTGGTGCGGAGGCCGAAGGTTTCTCAAGTCTTCCCTCACTCTTACTTGCTGTCACAGCCCAGGTCCTGTTGGTTCTACCTTCCAGCATAGTCAGAAGCCATTTCCTCACCCTCTTGGTCCCAGCCCCTTCATCTTTGACCTGGGCCATGACTGTGACCTCCTAATTGACCTCCTCCTGCCTACTTTCACCCTTGCCTCTGGTCCATTCTCTGCAGAGCAGCCAGAAAGGATCTCGTATTTATTTGTTTGTTTGTTTATTTATTTATTTTTTTTTTAAAGATTTTATTTGTCAGAGAGAGAGAGAGAGAGAGGAGCACAGGCAGACAGAGTGGCAGGCAGAGGCTGAGGGAGAAGCAGGCCCCCCGCTGAGCAAGGAGCCCGATGTGGGACTCGATCCCTGGACGCTGGGATCATGACCTGAGCCGAAGGCAGCTGTTCAACCAACCGAGCCACCCAGGCGTCCCTGTTTGTTTATTTTTTAAAAGATTTTTTATTTTAGTTATTTGACAGAGATCACAGATAGGCAGAGAGGCAGCCAGAGAGAGAGAGGAAGGGAAGCAGGCTCCCCGCCGAGCAGAGAGCCCGATGCGGGGCTCGATCCCAGGACCCCGGGATCACGACCTGAGCCGAAGGCAGAGGCTTTAACCCACTGAGCCACCCAGGCGCCCCAGGATCTTTTTTAAAATGGAAGTCAAATTATGGCAGTGTGCCAAAACCTTCCGTTGACTTTCAAGGATATGAGCCAAAGACCTTCAGTGGCCTCCCTTACCTCCTCCCTTCTCCTCACTCCTGAAATGCTTCCTGTCCCTGGAGCACACCAGGCACACACTCCTGCCCTTGGGTCTTTGCACTGGCCATTCCCTTTTCCCCCAGACACCAACTCCCTTCCCTTCCATTGTTTGCCTAATGACACCTGCTCTGATCACCTGATTAAAATTGCAGCCTGTGGCTCCTCCCTTGCGCCTGCACTCTGATTCCCCTTCCCGTTCTGTCTTCCCCTCACAGAACTGATAACTTTCTGGCATAGGATATATTTTACTCATTTATTCTACCTGATGCTGCTCTCTCCCCCAAGTTGAATGTAATCGCTTTGAGGGCAGGAATATATGGCCCAGCTGCCCAGAACAGTGTCTCGTGTGTAGAAGCAGCTCATTAAATACTTTTGGGATGAGTGAATGACTCTCCCTGATTTGAGTCTTGTGCCTCAGTGGGATAGAAAGTTCAAGTTCAGTTTTGGGGATCCACTGGCTGTTGGAAAGGAAAGGGGTTTGCAGATGAGGCTCCAGTTGTTTGGGCCTGCTTTTCCCGTCCTCAGTGAAGAGGAGGAGACAGAGTGACCCTCTGGGTGGAGTCCACGGCTCTGGCAGGTGCATCCAACAGGTTCAGTGCCTCCTGCAGGCCTCCAGGTGAGTGCCCTTGGCCTCCCTCACTGCTGAGGCTAAGCATCTTCCTACAGGATCAGTTGTACATGTTGGTAATATAAGATGGTATTTTTATATTCAAACATACGTATGTATGACTTGCACAGGCATAGTTTGGAGTAATATGCATTTGAGCCTTGTGAAAATAGCATTCATGTGACTTAAGAAAGAATAAAAGACCTGAAAGGCATTTGAGCATGCAGGGAACTTCTCCTGTGGGTTCACATTCACTCTTTCCTTCCGAGGTTGGAGAGAAGCCAAGAAGCAGTAAATATTGGGGGTTTGGAACTGTCCCCCAGTGGATTTGAGGCTGTCCATCCAAAGCTGAGTACAGTAGGTTTTTCAGGGAATGTTTGTTGAATGAATAAAGGAGTATTGATTATCTAAGATCAGTTGTTCTCTTTCATCCTGGTTGCCAGTGTAGTTCATAATGCATGTAAGGAACTTTGTTATCCGTGTTTCCCGAGAAATAATGAGTAATGGAGTCAACCCTGTTTGCTGAAGATTTGCTGCATGGCGGGCCCCAAGCTGGGTGCTGGAGTCACAGCCATGTGTGGGGTGTGGTCTTTGTCCAGGAGGAGCACATGGCCTGGGGGCACATAGGTGCTCGAGGAACTGTGGTCCCCATCCCATAGAGTTGGTGAAAAGTGCTGGTGGTGGTGGGTTAAGAGTGGTGGGGGAACAGTGAACAGAGGCATGTCAAATCTGGCTGGGGAGCTGGGGGAGTCACTGATGTGTCCCAAGAGGAAGCAATTTTTGCATTGCAGTGGGGGAGGGAGAAGGCAAGATCCTAAGTATACCTCCATGGAAATGTGCTTCGCTTGGTCTCTCCTGGGCTTGACTGGCCAAGGCACCATCTTGTAGATGTTCTCTTCAAGATGGTGGTCCTCCTCCGTCCTCTGAGAGCTCAGGGGACCATGAGCACCCACCTTCACAGGGGCACCTCAGCCTCGCTGAGCCTCTGGCTTGGTTCTCTTATCGCAGAAAGGCATTTCATTCTTCGAGATCAGGCAGCCAGGACCCAAGGAGCTGTTTTCCTCCATTGTGCAAGCATGACAAATCATTAATTTTTGATTGATTTGCTTAGAATTATGGGCGCCCCAGCATTCTTTCCGCCGCTGAACAGCTGTATAACAAATGAATATATCAGTGTGCACAAAAGATTGGAGATCTAAGAGAAGCAATTACATTGGCCACCCTCCCCCACCCTCACCCCTTCCCAGGCAGCGAAGGGAGGAAATTTTTACCAGAAATTCCTCAAGTGGCTTAAAAAAAAAAAAAAAAGCCCTTTTATAATTGAATTAAATCTTTATCTCTTCATCTTTTGCAGCAGATTTCCAAACACATACCAGTTCCCCATGTGCTTGGGTTCCATCCATCCAGGAGGGATCTTTAATAATGAAATTTCGACTCGTGAATTAAAACCAAAATGAAAAAAAGAAAAAAAAAAAACCAATTCTACCCCTCCTTTTTGCCTTTTTTTTTTTTTTGATTTTTAAAAAAATTTTGTTGGTCGCTGCTATTGCTTTAAGATTTTGGAACCGTACCAGTGCACTAAATGTGACCTCCATAACTTTTAAATTAAGAATTTATGCTGGCTTGAAATTTATGAAATATTTCAGCATGAAAGAAAGCCTTTTTCCCTCAGGAAAATTGAGCAATAAATCACAGCACTGTGGATTTACTGCCCTAGAGCCAGCGAGAGATAGGATTTTTTTTTTTTTTTTTTTGCTTCATTCTGAAAAAAAAAAAATGTAATCATATAAGACAGCTTAGCTGCTATCCTCCCACTCTCTAGAATTTTTAATTTCAGCTGTTTCTGCTTGGATTTATTTCCAATATTCCTGCTCGGCTTTTCAATTTCCTCAGTTATTAAATTTTAATTCAGTGCATTAGCATTTAAATTAAAAAAGGGTTTATTTTATCGAAATCGTTGGCCAGCCCCCATCCCGTAGCACACGAATTGCCTGTTTCTGCCATTTGCACAAAATGTGAAATGCAGCTAATGTCCTACAACTTACATTTGCACAAATTCAGAAATAAAATTTCTGGGTTTGGAATAATATTTTCTTTCCAAGAAAATCCTTAATAAGAGAATGGAAAAGAACAACTTAACATTCATTTGGGAGGGAAGAGGAGGGTCGAATGAAACCAAAAATAGCTTTGCCCGGGTCCTACAGAGAAACTGGTGGAGGAGGGATGGATGGGGCTGGCAAAGGGGGGCCGATGCCCTTACGGGGAGCTGGGGAAGTGGATGCCTGTACCCTCCCCCTGCATTGTAGGCTTGAGGGAGAGGGTTTCTCATGGGCCCACTGTGCCACGCCCCATTTCACTCGCCATAGTGGGGTTTGGTTAAGGTTGGGTCACTTCCACAGGCAGCAGGAGAGGATCTGATTTAACTCTCGTGCTTCTCGTCTAGTTTTTACCAGCGAGAACCTCGTGTCCTGGGAAAGGAAGGAGCCTGCCCCCGGTGAGACACGGACAGAACCAGGCAGAGCTGTGTCCGTGGGAGCCCATGGTCCAGTGGAAGCCACTGCCGCGTTTCCATTGCTTAAGCCGTTGCTACACATAGCTGGCCTGTGCTTAACATAGGCTGTATCACTGTATTTGACTTCCTTTCTACCAGCCCTTTGGAAGAAGCCTCAGAGCTGTGGGGTCTGGTGGACACCCACGAGATGCCGACCTGCACCTGCAGCCCAGGATTTAGATCAGACCCTGGGACAGGCTGGGGAGAGTCCTGGGGCAGTGCAAGGTCGGCCCCGCCTCCCACCCATCTGCGGTGCAATCAGCATAGTCCACACTAGTTACTTCTACATGCATTACCTCGTGGCCCCAGGAGATAGGTCCAGGGATTGGCATATTGCCATTTTGCACTCGGGAAGACCGAGGCCTTGAGTGTGCAGGTGGCTTGCCAAGAACCCCATAGCTAGGAAATGGCAGGACTGTTGGGGGCTCCAGACGCAAGACTGTTTGTCTGATGCTTCACCGTGTGCTGTTTGACTTGAGTTCCAGTTGGGAATCGGGTCGGGTTACACTGGGTAAAGGTGAGTTTGTGGTTAGGTTGAATCATAGGAAATTGCTGGGAAAATGGCCACGTCAGAGGGTCAGCTTCATTCAAGTGGTAGGGAGTTGTGAGGACACAGACAGAGCTGGTCTGGCATCTCACTGATCCTTTCAACTGAAGGTTGATCCCTGCAACTGAAGGTTGGTGCCCTTGGCACTGTGGGCTTCCATGGGGGTGGGGAGGGCCCGAGAGGCTGTCCCTGGTCCTACAGTGGGCCTGGACTCAGCCAGGCCCATGTGCCCTGACCGACGGGAGCTGTGATGGGGACACATGCTGTTGTGGACATCTCTCACTTGAGCCTGTTGCCCGTGCACAGACCCACCTGCATCAGTTCCCCAGATCCGCTGGGAACCACCCCCACCCCCACCCCCGGGCATATCACACCTGCCCAGGTGAGGCTCCTCCCGCCAGCAGCCCCATTTCTCCCATGGCTTCTCCTGAGTTTCTGTGCAAGGGTTTGTTTGGGTAAAGGTTTGAACATTTTTAGCATTTTGTCTTTGTTTCATGAAAATCGGTGGAAAACAAAACTCAGTGTTGCCACTGGTGGCAAGAAGTGCAGAGCATCGCAAACATAATAAAAAGGAAATGTAGGTGGCGGTGCCTAGCTGTGCCAGAGATGGAGCATCTTTTCTTCTCCCCAGCCCCGTGTTCCCTGTCTGCCTGCAGTCCATTCTGGGTGAAACTGGGAAGGAAGAGAACCCCCCCCACCCCGCCAAAAAAAACCAAACACCGCGAAAATATGTGCAAAATGCTAGAAATACGTGCCCAGAGTTGAGTGGGAAAGATGAGAGGTCATTTGGGATTTTAAAATTTTCTTTAAGCTCTCTGGGGCAGAATCTCCACCCCTCAACCACTTCTGCCTCTTAACCATATGAAGATTAAAACAACTTCGTCCCATTCACTTTCCATAGAAGTTTTGCGGAATGCAAGATGTCGGAAGGAGGCTGTAATTGATCCTGTTCTTTTGCTCCCAGTGAAATGATATGCAAACCGTTTTCCGCTTTCTTGTTTCTGCCACTGAAATAATACACCAGCATCCCATTAATTTTTCCCTCCCAGGCCTCACATTTCTGCCTCCTTATTTGTCCTTCATCTTTGCATTTCCCTCCTGTGGGCAGTGGGGGCTGTGGGTTTACCTCATTTCCCGACTGGCTGTTCTGAATGTTGATGGGAGAGAGAATACTCCAGAGCTTAGGAAGCTGGGCCCTGGAGTGACCCAGACCTGGGCTTGTAGCTGTGGAATGTTGGACAAGTGACTTAAAATTCTTTGACTTCTCGTTGCTTCCTTGTGTGTGTTGGGGGACCCGTTGGGAGGGTTGAATAAGGAGCCTTAAATGTGCATACACTGGTACCCCAGGGGAGGTTAGGGAGTCTGGATACCTCTGGGAGCCAGGCCGGAGGGCTGGGTATAAGGCAAGAGGGAGCGGTGGGGACTGGCAGCTCTAGCTGACTGTGGTCGCGTGGAACTAAGTGCTGCTTTCACTCTCTGAATTCTGGCCTTCTGTGGGTGAAATTCTTTTATTTCTCCATATTGACGGTTTGAATTGAAGCCTGCCATCTGGTTTTGCCAGTTTGTAACTTCTCAAAAACCTGCGTCAAAAGGTAGCTGTTGTCGTTATTTTAGGTCTGCAATGCTGAAATTCACAAAACTCGAAAACAGAAAGATTTTTTTTGACTGGTGAGGTGGCAGGACTTGACCTGAAGGGAGAAGAGACTAATTCTGTCTTCGTTTATCCTCCATAGGGCCTGATTGTACGAGTTTCACTGTAGAAATACCACCGTGCTTGAGTCTGGGGTTGGTGGGGGGCTGCCCAGACCCTGCCGGGGTTGTTGCAAAATACAGAGCACATGTGCTACATTACCTTTCTAAACTTGGAAGTATTCTGAATTTGGAAACACGTGTGTGCCAGAGTTTGGAACCTGCGTTATTCTGTGATTACTATTATTATAAATGCGTTAACAAAGCCAAGGAAAGCGGCTACAACCCGTGCGTTCTTCCTGTGCGTTCTTTCATGTCCATGGCCTACTTCATTCAGCCTCTGCAGCAGAGGTCCCCAGCACTGGCCTGGGCAGGGAGGTCAGGAACCCCAGGTGTTTGTCATTCTGTCCTCCTGAGACTTCATGCAGCTCCTTCCTGGCCCAGGGCCTCAGTCTGTCCATCTGACCCAGAATTGTATGATTTCTGAAATTTTCATTGGGTCAGCCACATCTCCTCATCCTCCTCCCCAACCCCAAGTGAAAGAGATTAAGAACCAGCACTCTCTTGTCTCTCCCTGCTAGTAGGGTTGGGGGACAGAATATTTTAACATAATAGGATTTTCCCCCCTCTGGTTGGTAGGAATAAATCTGCGGCTACTGTTTTATTGGAAATCCCAGATGAAAATAAAAATGGTGCAATTCAATCTCAGATTTAGCTGGTTACTTACTTTTCACTGAGTCCCCAGGGCCCTGTGGTTGCTGGGTTTGTGTTGGCAGTGGGTGCTCTGCTAGATTTAAAGGGCCAAGCAAATTCTGGGGGCGGGTGGGGGGTGGATGGGGGCGTGTGGGGTGAGGGGGTGGGGGTATCCTGACTCCCTCTTACCACTAGGGGCAGATTTTCCCAGCCTGGAAGAATGTAACAGGGGCTTGGGCCAGCTCTCCTCTCTGTCTGAAGACTGGTGTTGAGGGGAAGTGTGGTGGGGCAGCGATGGGTAGAATCTGGGCTCCGCTCCCTTGGCTGATATAGGTGTTTTGGGTTTCTCTTGCAGGCTGACGGAGCCAGTGCAGCCGGAAGGAAAAGCACCGCAAGCAGGTACACTCTCTTTCCCTTGCCTCCGGTTGTACCCCTCCCTCTCCGCATTTCCCAACCAACAGCCACCTCTCTCTGGTCCTTGCCTTCCCTGGAAGGAGGTGGGGGATCCAGGCCAGCTCCCTTGGCTGAGAAGTATACATACTTTCCCAGAGGATGTGCGGTTATGGGCAGCACTTTCTAGCCCTCCTGATACCCTCGCTGAGCACCAATGATGCACCAAGGACGACTAGATCCCGGATAGGCCTTTGGGCACTCAGGTTGGCAGTAAATTAGAGGAGAAGCAGAAGAGCAGGCAGAAGGACTGGGCTCGAATCCCATCTCGGCTGCTCTGTTGTGAACTCCCGAGCCGCCCGACCCATCCTGGTCTGGAACTCATTGGCCCAGCTTGGGTCCTGTGCTCGTCTCCCTGAACCAGTCACCCCACAGCAAGGGGAGGGGATACTCTGCTGAGCCACAGTGGGGCTGTGTCCTCACCCTGGGAGCTGGCAGGAGATGGGCGGGGGGTAGCCCCTAAAGGAAAGCTGGGCTGTCATTACCAAAGAAGGCAGGAAGAGACTCTGGATAGGGCCGCACCGTAGCTGTCCGCCGATGGTGGGTGGCACAGGCAGGTACTCGGTAAATGCGAGCGCTGATCCCGCCACTGTTCGCTCAGGAAGGGCAGAGCCCGAGCAGCAAGACGACCTTTACTGGGGGCATCGGGGGTATCAGAGGCAAGAGGAAGGCAAGGGACAGACCAGAGAGGGCGCTCTAGGCCACACACACGAGATCTGGAACTCTGGAACGGACTCTGGGATTACCTACTGGAGTTGGGGTCAGAGCATGGAGGCCAGGCAGAGGAATTTGCCCTGTAGCCCATGAACACTAGTTCTTCAGAATGTTGAGAGATTTTGGTGAAAAAAGGTTTGTGGCCAAGCAAGTTTGAAGGACAGTAGGTTAAACAAAGTCAACAGATTTCTTTGCAGAGGGACTTCTTAGTCTTTCGTGGGCTGACGTGTGTGCTTAAGGACATCCGAGATGAGAATGCCGTGTTTCTCAAACTTTCTTAACCAAGGAGCCCTCTTACTGAAGTTCAACCGCAGAGCAAGTATTCCTTGGAACGTGCTTTGGGAAACCACAGGGAGCCATTGCTCTTTCAGAAAGAGGAACCTGTCTGGCTGTGTGTTTTGGGAAGATCACCCAGGAACCCTTTGCAGGGTAGATTGGAGGTGCCCAGCATGGAGGCAGACAAGCCCGGCTGGAGGTCATTGAAACCCACCCCACCCAGCGCAGCCTGCCTCCCCCGACCTCCTCATGCATCAGTCTCCCCCTTGCTCAGTCTGTCTTAGCCGCTTTGACCTTCTGTGTATGTAACACTCTAAACCAGGGGTCGAGCAGCTTTACCTGTGAAGGGCCAGATAGTAAATATTATGCGCTTTGAAGGCCATAGGTCTCTGTGATGACCTCCGCACCGCCCGTGTGTGTGAAAGCACACAGATAAGACATAAATACACAATCCGGGGTTTGCCGGCCCCTGCCCTCAACTGACTATCGCCCGAGAGCCTTTGCAGCTGCTGTTCCCTTTGCCTGGAATGTTCTTTCTCTGATCTTCCTTCTTGACTCCATCCTGACCTCCGAGAAACCTTCCCTGCACCTCTCCTCAAAGGGCCTGTGGCCTGTGTCCCTCCTGGGTTCTTCATGCTCTTTCTTCATGCCACATGTTTGTGTCATTTTCGCTGGCTCTCCCCTTAGGGTGTCACATCCATGAGCAGAAACCTCTAGCAGTGCTCAGAGTTAATGGCACAGCTACCCTGAATGAGGTAGAAGAAGTGGGGGTGATGTAGGGCTGGGGTGCAGTCTGGGAAGGAGGGGTGGGCTGCTAGGCTGGGGCCTATGAATGCTGGCAGGGACGCCTGGGGTGAGCAGTTGCCCAGTGCCTGTGTCTCTCTCCGGGGCCCCTGGTTGTGGGGTTTTGTGTGAAGAGCAGTGCATGAGGCTGTGGTCTACGGAGGCAGTGGGAGTGTCTAGACTGGGAGTGTGTGCAAGTGCTTCCTGGGTTGGAATGTCCGGACTGGATGGGCCCTTGGGGTTTGTCTAGTCCCACCCTCTCACTGGACACGTGGGGAAGGATGGCCCTGCTCAGGGTCATATGTCAGGCCTTGAACCTGCCCAAGCAGGGTACTTTCTCTACTCACCAGTATTGTGCTTGAGTGAGGGTCTGGCCAGCCTCTCCCACTGCCCTCCGTGTTTACTGAGCCCCTGCTGCAATGGATTTAAAGCTGATTAGTCAGTCATTCAGCAGATACTTGAGTGTCTAGAGAAGTGGACAGAGACAGACCTCCATCTGTTTCTCATGACTTTTCATGCACCTTGCCCTTAACTTTCTATTGTAGAATTTCTCCCACAGCAGGTGGGCAGACAGCAGGCAGGTGCCCCCATAGTGGTAGTAGCTGCCTGAAGTTCTGAACTGAGTCTTACGAGGCACGGGCTGCAGTCAGAGTGAGAAGAGTGCGGGGATAGATTAGCGATGCCTGTCCTGGTCAGAGGAGGGGGAAGATGGTAGGTGTGCCATCTCTTTGTCCCACCTGACCAGCCTAGGCTTGCACACACTCAGTGGTGGAGCCCTTGTGTTCTTGCCACAATGCCAGAATAGGTACCAGGAAGGGCCAGCCCAAATCTTAAGGGTTGTGTGTGACTTGAGACCTAAAGAAGAAGTTTCTAATAATAATGACTACCGTTCAGACAGCACTTAAATGTCAGTAAGTAAGAGCTAAGTGATTTAGTTCATTGTTAACTTATGCAGTCTTTCTAACAGCCCTGTGAAGGAGGTACTCTTATTAGTCCCACTTTACAGATGAGGAAGCTGAGGCTTCAGGCTCAGGCTCCCCAGTGGAAAGTGTGTGATAGAGCCGGGATGCCTACCCAGGTCTGATTTCTCTGATATGTGTGCTTAACAACCGCGCCCTCCCCCTTCTCAGGATGAAGTGGTCAGTTAAGATGTTAGAAGAGTCTGTTAGGGACCTGGGGCTGTGCCATGGGCAAGGGGCTTGTCAAGAAGGCAGGGAATTCGAAGGAGCACCACGAGTGAGTTTGTATTGATTGTATAATTAAAGCTAATAGAGCGTCTTTGAGAAACCAAAACAGTGCTATTGTATTGTGTCCCAGCGCTCAGTCCGAAAAGCGAATTACCCATCACACGTCAAGAGAGCTTTAACGCGGGCCTAACTTAAGGCCGGTTGTGAATTTGATCGTGGCCTGGCCAGGTGAGGTTTAGACATGTGAGCACTCTAGCATGTTAGGCGCATTTAGTCCCCGTTTCAGGTGAAGAAACACGAGGGTGAGGCTCCCTGAGGTCAGTGTGAGGCTGTGCCAACCCTGTTCGGGAATGACCTTGAAGGACCCCTGGTCCTCTGACATGGGCGTCCACTCCTGGCTATGCCATGGCCCCCTCGGCTGTTGCGCCGGGCTCTGCTTTCTTCCCAGCGCCTGTCTTTTGGCCCAGAACACCTAATTTTGGTACTTCTCCAGAGGGCCTCTGGCTGAGCCCCAAAACCAACAGCATGGACTGCTAAGGAATTCATGTTAAATTGAGGGGGACCAGGAGCGGTGGTGATTCTGATCCTAAGAAACAACCAAATGTGGTTTGGTTTACTTCTCTGTAACCCAGCCGGGGTCCGTTTTACAGGACCAGTGATCCCAGCACTCGAGGTTAATGCTGACTTGGTGCGCAGGTTACAAATCTCGGAGCACAACAGCAGCCAAGCCCCACTTATGCTAAGAGGCATGGGGGCTGTGGGCCTTAACTGGGGAACATTCTAAAGGAAGTGCAGTCTTTATAATCAAGTAAATGTAGCTACAGGCTTGTGGTAATGAAGAATTCTGCCTTTTTTGGCGGGGGGGGGGGCGGGGGGGGTGGTCCACTGAAGGCTGTCAGAGTTGATAGGGCTCTGGAGATAATCTGGAGTAACTGTCTCATTTTGGAGATAAGGAAACCAGGGATAGAAGAGGTTAAGGGACTCATTTGGTTGTTGTGTGGACCAGTTGCCTAACTAGCAATCAGGATCTAGTATACAGATTGGGGGTGCAGTGGGGGAAGTGGTAAGACCAAAACTCACTGGTTCATTCTACAAATCTGACCTGGGTGCTGGAAATACAACAGTGAACAAAACAGAAATCTGGAGGGGCTCATATTCTAGCAAGAGTGGAGGAGATGTAATCAATACATAAAATGGATGGTATGTCATAAGATAAACAATGCTGTGAGGTGGGTGGAGGGGAAGGGAGGGTGGGGGATTGGGAGAGACAGAAGGAGTTAGTGCATCACCAGAAGGTGACATTTGAACATGGGTCTGAAGGAAAGGAGGGACTGAGCAAAGCAGTCATTTGGGAGAACCACATCTAGGCAGAGAGAACAACAGGTGCAAAGGCCCTGGGGCAGGAGCGTGTACACTGTGTTGGAGCTACAGAAAGGGGGCTGACGTGACTGATAGAGCTTTGGAGGCTATCCTCAAGACCTTGACCTTTACCCTGCATGAGATAGGGGGATCCTCTGGGGATTTTGAGCAGAGGTGGGCATGGTACGATTTGGTTTTAAAAGGATCATACCAGTTGCCAGGAGGTGAATAAACTCTGCAAGGGGCAAGATTGAAGAGGTGTTGCCAAGGGTTCAGAACAAGCAGGACCTTAGAAGTTTGGCTTGGAAGTGAGTTTCCGAAAGGCTGTATCTCCTCAGGTCTGAGGAATCTGATTCAGCAAAGCATTGTGTCCATCCAAAAAATGCATGCTTCTCCATGACTGGTCTGCCAGATTTCTCCCTTGCCTTCTCTCTAGCCTCACTAAAGGCCAAACAGCTTATTAGCACTGTGTTGAGGAGCCCAGACTGCCTAGGTTCAGGTCCTGGGGCTACCCACTGCCTGGTTGTATGACATTGGGCTACTTACCCGACCTCAGTGTCCTCATCTGTAAAATGGGTATGATATTAGACCTTCCCTCATAATGTTGTCAGTGAGGATTAAGTATAATAGTAATATGCATACGCTTAGCACAGTGCCTGGCCCGGAGTAGGTGTTCAAAAAATGTTTATTTTTATCATCACCAGGCTGGATTCCCTTCCTAGGAGGAGATAGCAGTGGGATGGCGATTGATTTCTTCTTGAGTCTAGACACTGTAGAAAGGACTGGAGTCAGGGACGAGGGTCGGGGTGGAGGGCTGACCACAATCCAGTTCCTGTGTCATGCAGGATCACGCACAGATCCCCCTTGGTCCCCACAACGGCCCTCTGAAGTTGTGATGCTACCCCTCCTCCCCAGAGGGAATCAAGCAATAGGCTTGTCCAAGGTCACGTGCATAGTAAAATAGCTTTGGGCCTAGCCGAGTCTTGTCCTTGAAGCTAAGATTTTTCACGGGTGGACTCTAAATCTGATCACCACGTGTGTGCAGCTACAGAATTATTTTTTAAAGAACATCTTCTTGTTTAGAATTTTAGTTTTCAGCGGTAAAATAAAAGTAGCCCTAAACAAATTAATTTGATTTGCACAAAAGCCGGCAGTAGCAGTAGGCCCGATGGTAGTCAGTGTCCAGTACGGTAGCAGCAGAATGAGTTATTTAAGAATTCTGGGTATATTCTAGCCAGGGCACATCTTTATCTTGACTCTGGGTTTATGTTTCTGTTATTGGAGCTCGGATGTGATTTCCAGAAATGTGTATTCTCAGCTTATCGAACTTTGGGGCAAAGTTGGGCCTCAAAGATCATAAATCGCAGGCTGACTCTGGGGTTCATATACGCATCCCCTGGGGGGCCAGTGCTTTTTTGGTGGGCAGAGTTTCCTTTCTGCTTGATCTATTATTGTTAGACCTAGACTCTGCATGCAGATAGGGCGGATTCTTGAAAATTCAGGCACATCCTTAGGTGTGCCCTGTGGAGACAGCCGCAGAAATGCAAACTGATGTACATCAAAACTGGTGAATCATTTTTGCCCAGCAGCACTGTGGCTCTCAAGCTTGGGGTGGTCCAGTGGAGGGAGGTGACCGGTCCCTAGGAAACCTCCATTCAGTGCACACTCCTAGCAGGAGTCTCCCTTCTGTGTTCCTTGAGCAGATTCAGAATGTTGTCGGGCCCTTGTTCTTAACCACTCAGGGCGTTTGGAAGTCTTGGCTTCTTGTCCTGAGGAAGCACCGCGTTGATGACGGTAACGAGGGTGACCCAGCCTGGCTGCTTCTGGAGGCCGTTGATGCCAGAGGCCCTTCATCTGAGAAAACAACTCAGGAAATTTCCACAGCTTCCCCCTCTGTCTGGCTCCACACGAAAGAGATCCTTCTCCCCTGGCTTATGCTTTCTCCAGCTTTCCACGCAAAGCCTGGTGCTTCACAATGTCCGCAGGCTCCAGACCTACCTTCCTGATCACTCCCTCCGGCCCATCCTGCAGTGAACTTAGCTGCAGCATGTGTCCTCATCCCCCTCCTGTCACTGCTGGTGTAGGGGGGTGGCCATGCCCCCCATGTCTTCTGTTCTCAGGGGACCCTAAAGTCGCCCCTCTGCGTTCATGTATGAGTACTCCATCGGTGGACCGAGAGCTGATGTTTTTGACAGTTTGCCCAGACTTTCTACATTTCTGTCTGGCAGATGCATGGTAAGGACGAGAGAAAAGAACTTAACCACTGGCAGAGCCCCGCTGTGCGCGTGGGGCCGGGCCGGCCGCCTTCCTTACATGCGTCGCTGCCCTCGAATCTCTCAGGTGGCCCTGAGCGGTTCGCGTTAACTTCACGGGCTTACGTGCAAGCAGAGGGGGTGTAGGTGGCTTAGGAAGCTTGGCAGAGCCCAGCCCCCAGGCACCTCGGGAAGACCTGGACCAGGTCAGGGACACATTGGCAGGCCGGCAGCTGGGGAGCTCCGGGCCTCCGTTGTCAGCGTGGGCAGGATGGTGGGAGCACAGTGGTCTTCTCGGGAAGTTCTTTATCTTTCATTCCAAGGAGACAGTGGTCAGAGGTGCTGGGCGTCAGAGACAGAACTGGAGGGGATAGTAGCAAAGTCACAGCCTCGGTGGGAAATCGCATTGGTGGCAGAAGGAGAATCTTTCTTCATCATCCAGCATGAGGACCAGCTTGGGGGCTGCCTCAGTCTCCCCTGGTTGACTTGGCTGCACTCTGGGATCTGCATGGGAGCCTGTGGCTGCCCCAGAGGATCTGTGCAGGACGGCAGGCAGGAACCCCTCGGGGGCCTCCCCTTCCCCACCTTCCCTGGTGAGGGAGTTCTGTCCCGGTGAGAAAACGGGAGTCTGCAGCTTTGCCACCGCGGGGTGAGGGGAACCTCTCAACAGGGTGAGTGTTGAAAGGACCGTGCGCCTTGCTGATGGGTCCAGACTGCCCCACTGCTACCTGCCTTTCCAGCGAAGTTGGCATGTTACTTAAAATGCTGTTAATGGTAATTCTTTCTAACAGCCCGGGCCAGCCTTCCTTGTGCCCTGATTCTCGTAAGAGAAGTTCCCAGCTTTACCCGGAGGGCCCCGTCCTGCCACATGTCGGAGTTTGTGACTTGACAGCATCGCTCAAGACTCCTGCCTTTTTTCTTTTCGGTTTAAATTAACCAGGGAATTCACTCTTAATATTTAAATCTTCACGCTGCCTTTCTGAACTAGTATTACCCAGCGTCGTGGCTGACTGACAATATACACTAAAGAAAATTAAGTGCCTGGGAATGATCTCAAACTAATGATATATTTATGCATTGTAGGTTATTTTGAATTTCTAGACTGTTAAGAGTTGTTTAATAGGTTAATAGTTTTAATCTATTAATCTCATCTTTTCTCCTTGACTATTTATTAAAATGTATCAGGGATACATGACAAATGGAAGTGCAGATAATTCTGAGGGCTATGAAGGCATGGGTGATGGTGTGAAGATTTGAAACATGGGTGGAATAGTAAATACAGACAGACGCTGGCCTTGTTACTGGGGTTTGTGGAAAGTGGGGTTTTGCTGTAGGTTATCTCTCTCCTGGTCCTTCTAGGCTGGTGGAAGCCGCAGGCTTTATCCCTGTTTTGGTTCCTGTCCTTGTCACCAAAAACAGGAGACTCTGTGTCCACAGGACACGTCTGCACATGGCAGCCAATTTGGAACGTGTCAAGGGGACTTAGAGGTCGACAGGGAGCATAAAGCCCAGGCACTTTCTCCGTAGCAGACGTGGAACCCTCCATGCCGTAGTTTTATCGCATTTCTCTGTTACTGTGTTAAGTATCTGGCACGTGCCCCGTTCCGTCAGGATGCTGAGGATACAGGAGGAGACAAGGGGGAATGTTCCCCACCTCTTGGGAGTTTCTGGTTGATAAGCCAGACTTTGTTCATTCAACAAGTGCTTTGTTTTTGTTTCTTTAATCGTCTCTCCTCCTGAGAAGGGAAAACGAGTCATCCACATGACCAGAAGCCCAGGGGTTGGAGTCAGGCAGATCTGGGCGCATCCTGTTCTGTCCGTAGAAAGCTGTGTGACCCTGAAAAAGTCATTCGGTGTCTCTGATCCTCAGTTTTCTACTGAGCATCTATCAGGCACCGGGAACAGGGGTGGTGCCTGGACATGGGGTGAAGCACTGTGCCTCCAGCCCATCCCAGCCACTCAGAGCGCCTCAGAGTAGCCGCCCTTGTCCTCCTCCCCTTGTGACAGCATCCTTACCACAGTCACCTCCACCTTCACCCTGACACGTGCACCTCTGGTTGTTCTCTGTCTGTGTCGTTCAGCAGACGTTAGCGGCTGTCCGCTAGGGGCCAGGCACAGGGATACACGGGCAGTGGGTAGAGCCTTCATGGCTGAAGGGCTCTCAGCCACGTGGAATCAGAGGGCAGATTCGCAGCTGGACCCCGTTAGAGGCACAGAGGGGCTTTCCCAGTAACCGTGGGGATGAGGCCGCAGGCTCTGGGTGGATGTCAGAGATGGCAGCTGCCCTGGGAGCTCAGCTCCCCATCCCGGGCCCTGCGGGTCTGAGGCTGCTGAGCGACGTTCGTCATCCCAGGTCTGCAGGGTCGAGAGTTGGTGACCCCTTGCAGGACAGATCGTCACTGTGCATCTGCACCTTCCATATCTTTACGTGTCAGTAATAGCTCTGCAGAGCGGGAGAAGAAAAAGACTCGGGGTCAGAGCATCGTCCGGCTGCCCTCTTTTGGCATTTCAGGAGAACGGAAGAGTGCGCTACATTTGAGAAAAGTCCCCCCGGACAGGAGCAGATGAGAATGCGGCCCTTGTGGAATAAGCTTCTCGGTTCAGAATGGGGCTCCCCTTGAGCATCTCCGGGCCATGTGGTGCCCAGGCCTGGGGGCGGATCGCGCTGACTTCGGTTCTGAACGTTAACGGACGCGGTTAAACCATCGACGTTCTTTGTGAGTCGGGTGGGGAGCGAGGGAGAGACACCCTGAAGGCCGCGCTCATACCACCCTTTCCAAGACTCACTGCTGCATGGCTCCTTCAGGAAACAGGCGCCTACTGATGGCTTCCCCTGTGCCAGGTGCAGCTGTGGGCACTGGGAGGTGGTAGGGAATGGACAAGAGAGAGTCCTTGTCCTACTGGAGCTCACGTTCCAGCCGGGGAGACAGACAGCAAAGGGGATAAGAGGTGATTGGTGGGTGAGTGCAGGATGAATAGTGAACAGAATGGGTATAGTGGGGACTGGGGAGATGGGGTAGGGAAGGCTGGGGTGAGCTGTGTGTGGGTGTAGATCAAGCAGCTAGGATGTCTCTGCTGGCCCGGGGATGTTTGCGTGAGCACTAACCGTGGGGGCAGCCGGGAAGGGCAGAGGAAAGAGCAGGGGCAGAGGCCCCAGGCCCCATGTGCTCAGGGCACAGCAGGGAGACTGGTGTGGCCCACAAGGGGCTGTGTTGGTGAAGGCAGTGGGCTCCTGGGGCAGGTTCTGGGAAGCCCTGGGGGTCAGGACTCTGGCTGCTGCTCGGGTGAGGTCTGGGACTGTAATAGGTTTTGAGGCCCAGAGATGACATGACCTGGCTTGCTTTAACTAGGTCCCTCTGGCTGCTGTGTTGAATGTTGACTTAGGGGAGTTGGGCAGGGGTAGGTGCAGGAGACTGGCTGTGTAGTTGACGACGAGACAGGAGGCTGGGGAAGGCAGCGGGGACCGGGGGCTGGTAAGGAGTCAGGTTCTGGACACATCTTGCAGGTGGAGGTGGCGAGATTTTCTAGTGGACTCATTATGGAGTGAGGGAGAGGGAAGACAGGTTGGTTCTAGAGTCTGGGCCTGAGAAGCTGGAGGGTTGGAATTGCTCCTAACTGAAATCGAGAAGTGTGCGGTTGTTTGATTGTGGTATCGTGGATTGCGGGGTTTAGCCGGAAGAGCACTGGGATGGGAGTCAGGATTGTCTGGACTTGGGGGAAGGGGTATAGCAGTAGCTCATTTGGGGCCTGTTAAATATGGGTGCTTCTTGGGCATCCAGGGGGAGGTGTCCAGTCCGCAGTTATGTGTGTAGGTCTGGAGTTCGGGGGGAGGTCCACGCTGGAGACGGAATTTGGCATTCATCATCACATCGTTAATATTTAAAAGCCCAAGTCTGGATGAGATCACTTAGGGAGTGAGTGTGGATAAAGGTAGAAGAGGTTCTAGAATGTATCCTTGGTACATGTCAGCGTGTGAGGGTGAATTGGCGAAGAGGAATCAGCAGGAGACAGAGAAGGGTTGGAGGTAGGAGGCCCCCCAGCTGAGCACAGAGCCAAAGGGCACACAGAGTTTGACAGGGGAGAAGGAGGTTCATCCGAGGCTGCCGACAGAGGATAAGGTGGCCGAGGACAAGAAGGGACCATTGGCTCTCGGAGCATGGAGGTCCTGGGAGGCCTTGGGAAGAGCAGCCCTGGTGGAACGGGGGAGGCAGAAACCTCACTGGACTTGGAAGCCTTGCCAAGAAGGGGCCTGCTGACACCTGTGAGTAGGGAAGAGTCATTTGCAGCTCTTAGGTCATCAGGAGTGGGCACATGGGTAGCGTCGGCGGACTGGGTCGGTGGTCAGCCTCCACAGCAGGGTACACGCAGCCCCCGAGGTCATGGCTTAGGTGTGCGTTAGTTCCGTTAACAGCCTGTACATCTGTGCATTTGTGGACAGTGTATTTAAGCTCAGCTTGAGGCTCCTTTACCCTCATTCCTAATGAGTGGAGTCTTTTAATGAAGTTTTATTTTAGCGGGAGTTAACGAGTCATTATTTACACACTGCGATTAGAGCTTTTGCACCCACCCTTCCCACTGTTTCAGGGGCGGAAGTACTGAGGTGAGTAAGCGGAGCCTTCGCAGGCGGTGGGGTGGTCCTCAGGCCGAGCCTTGGGACACAGATGGGGGCACTGGTCCCAAGCCTGTGCGAGAAGGGGCACACACCCTGCTGGGGGAGGTCTGGCTTCTGTCACAGCCTTAGACTCCAGTGCACTCGTCATGCGGATGGGGAAACTGAGTCAGGCAAGGGCAAGGTGATGTCCAGCGTGCGGAGAACCCGCATAACTACTGTGAGTTGGTAGAGCTTCAAGCTTTAGCATTTTTGGTGGAATGATGGAGAATTATACCCAGAACAAAGTTGTCTGGCTCCTGGCCACACGGCACTCCCTGCAGCTCTTCTCCAACGTGGCCAGAAGTGGCATTTGTCTTTGGGCCCCAAATCCACTGGTAACGTTGTTTGGTTGTACTGTCTTAGGCTGTCTGGCTTCATGGGAACGGCACCAGAATAGGAGTCAGAAAAATTGTTCCTGGTCCCTGGAAGTTGTGTGACCTTGGGCATGCCCTTCATTCCCAGTGTGGACTGAGTTCCTGCTGTACCCCAGGCCTGGTGTTCGGCCTGGGGCGTGGATGTGAACCAAACAGGCTTGGGCCCTGTGCTGGGCTTCGGTTTCTGCGAACCAAACAGGCTCGGGCCCTGTGCTGGGCTTCGGTTTCTGCATCTGGCTCCAGGGCTCTTCGTGAATGCCAGATGGGCTGGGGAGGGTCGAAACACTTGAAGAACCATCTGGTAAAACCCAGAAGAGATTTGCTTCTGAAACTTTCCCAGGCAGGCTGTGCAGGCACAGCGGAGGGGCCACACGCAGCACTGGGCATGAGTAAGAAGGAAGCACAAGAAAACGGAGGGGAACGGCTTGCAGACTTCACCCCGGTGGAGCTGGTTCTCCAGGGCTAGTCTGACACCGCCTAGTAGTGTCCGGTGGCTGCTGTAACAAATTGCCACAGACTAGGGGAGCTTAAACCAGAAACTTGTTCTGTTTCAGAGGCTCTGGGGGAGACTCAGTTCTTTGTCTCTTCCAGCTTCTCGTGGCCATTGCATTCCTCGCTTTGTGGACACGTCGTTCCTGTCTTGGCCTCCGTGGTCATGTTGCCTTCTCCTCTTCTCTGCCTTGTCCCCTGTTCTGTCCGTCATAGGCCCTGTGTGTCTCGTATATGGATGCTTATCATTGCATTTAGGGCCCACGTAGGTAATTCACCGTGATTCTTATCTTATCCTGAAATTAAATACATCTGCAAGGAGCCTTTTTCTAATAGAGTCTGGGGATTAGGACATGGGGATATCTCGAATAGGGGAGCACCGTTTACCCCACAACAGGGAGATAGAAGCCCATGTATACATACATCAGGCTAAAAATCAAAGAGGGAGCAGGGGTCTTGGAACCCCACTCAACGCCATGCTCTTTATTGAGGCCTCGAGAGTACTTTTGGCCCACTGCTGTGGAACCCCTAGGCCCTCAGGGAACACACTTTGAGAGCCGTTGCCTTAACGAAGGGTCAGTGCTCTTGGGGAAATCCTTGGGCAGGGACCCACTTGGTCTGGCTTCTCCCTTGGGATTCTGGCGTGAGCAGGAACCAGTGGCCACAGACGATATCTACTTACAGAGAAATATCCTTTTTAGTGCCTGACTTTAGATTTTATGTTGAAGTGTGACTCAGGTTAAATATAAAATTCATAGCATATCTTGAGCAACTATTTTGTAGTTATCTATATATAAATCTATTTTACAGCGACACAAATAGAATAGATTATGGAGTGTCAGCATGGAGATAGATTCCGAGTGCTTTTTCACTAATATACCTAATGATTCGTGCTGAGAATATCCAAGGGCTCCACTGTACATTTAAATGGATATAATTAAAATAATGAGCTCTATTTTAAAAAATGATATATGAAAAAAAATTTTTTAAAGAAGTTAGAAGATGCTACACCACTAATTCAAAGTGATATAAGTACTTCAGTGATTCCATTGTTATTAGGACACCTAATTAAATGCAAAGCACCCAAGAAAAGCAACATTTAGGCTTATAAATCTAAAGCATGAAGCCAGGAAAAGAGAAGTTGCCAGTGTCCTTGGTGCCGCCAAGGCTGGGCGGGGGGAGGGGGTGTTGTCCCATTTAAAGGAGAGTCTGTGGGCGACAGGATGGCACACATGGCTCCCAGTTTAAGAGTCTCGTGTAGGGTCCTGGTGGGTGTTCAGAAAGGGGGTCTAACTCCCCCTTGAGCAAGCTGGGAAGGCTTCCCAAAGGTGGGGGCATCCCCATGAATTAGTGACAATGGCATAATGGCAGCTGCTGTGCCTGGAAATCCACCCTGCCCGGCTCCCTGGCTCGTCTCCCCATCCCCAAGCTGTCAGGGATCATGGTCCTTCTTTAACAGACGAGGAAACTGAGGCTCAGGGAGCCTAGCCCAAGGTCACAGTGTGTATGGATGCCCAGCCTGTCTGACTCCAGCAGTTCCTCCCTCCCACCAGGACATCATGATGGTGGTGGGGTCCTTGAGAGCAGGAAGGGACACTGAGTCTGTTCAGGTGGGATGGGCAAGTGCTCATAGACCTCAGGCTCAGGTTCCGAAGGTTGGCAGGGAAGAAAGGGGAGAGTCTAGTCTGTTCTGTTCCCTTCCCTCCCTGTGACCTCAGTCGTCACAGGGAGCGCAGGCAGGGGGCCTGTGTCTCTAGGGGGCCTCTTTGCTGTTCTGGAAGTGCCTTTGCTCTGTCCTTGGGGCTTAACCTTTTGTGCAGTCAGGGTCAGGATGAGCCAGGGCCAAACCCCCGAGACTTGTGGGCTGGCATTCAATCCCTGACGGGGTCCCCATGTTCCACCCCGTGCCCTGTGAGCCTTAGGACTAGCAGGGCCTTGTTAGCGTCTGCGTGGTCTCGGGCAGGGAGCAGCGGTCTCAGTAACTGTCAGCAGTCGCCACCGGCGGGAGCATCTCCGCTCTGTGAGTCCCTCTAGACGAAGTCCTGGATCTATTTTTGCGGTTGAACTTCACAAGACCTTTTGAGTGGATGTGGGGTTCCCCACTTCACTGATGTGGAAATAGGCTCTTTCAGGGTCACCAGCCAGGATTTGATAGTGATGGGACCTGAACTACTGTTGATTTACAATCTCCACAGTCCCTACAGTGATGTCTGGGCCGTGGCAGGCCCTTCCCTGTGTCCTCTGCATCCTTCCCTCCCCGGCACCCTGTGTGAGACAGCCAACGTGCGTAAATGTCTCCACGGGTCCCCCGTTCCGGGTCCCTTGCAGACCTTGGCTTGTCTCTCCATCACAGCGCTGTGGGGCAGGTGCTGTGTTTGTCCCCACTGTAGGGGTATGAAGACTGAGGCATGGAAGGGAGTTTGGAGTCATTTGCACAAGAACCCAGAACTTGGGAGCGGCAGTTCTGAGATTGGCTGTGTGACCAACCATCCACCTTCACAGAACCTTCCATCTGAGTCCATCATGGCCCATTCCTTCCAGGCTGTCCATGCACTTCTGCTCTGGTGCTCCGGTGCTGGGGAGGAACCCCCCCCCGCCCCGCCCCCAGGATGTCACCTTCTGTAGCTGGCTGGCTGGCAGATTATCCTCCTTCCTGAAGCCATAGCTCTCCCCTGTTAACTTCTCAGACCCACTGGTCCTGTGGCTCCTAGGGCCTCACTGAGCCTGAGGCTTTTTGACCCTGTGACAACTATAAAGTGGGGGATGGGTCATCTTGCTCCCTTCCCAGGGGGCACTAGTCCTCAGCAAGGGGGCTCTAGCTCAAGATAGTCCCCTCCGAGGAAGCAGCAGCCAGAAAAGTCAGGCGGCTTGCCTTCCCCTGCTCCCCCACTCACACCTTGGTTCTGAGTCTGTTCTGGATGCAGAAGGTCAGGAGTGGGAGACATGCGGGCCGCCCCAGGAGCAGGTGGGCAGGCTTCCCTCTGCAGGTTTCTCCCCTAGCCGAAGTGTGCCGAGGCTAAGAACCAAGATGCCTGCATCCCATTTTGGTCCCACGTCTTCCTACTTGTGTGACTTGGATCGTGTTATTTCTCCTCTTCAGTGCCTCCGTTTCTTTTTCTGTAAAACAGATCATCCTAAGGCTTCCTCCGCAGTTGTTCCCAGGCTGAAAAGAAGTCTGTATGTTAGCACAGTCCCAGCCCATAGGAAGCAACTTCAGAGTTTGTTAAATCAGTAAAAGAAGTGATCCCGGAGGCGATCGAACCACCCCGATTCAGGTTTCCCGCTGCGGAGAAGGGCAAATGCTCCGATGGCATCAGGTGGCCCTGGTGTGGCTGACACATCAGGAGGAAGCGTTGTTGGGCCCACCGAGTGCTCAAGATGCCATAACACTTTGTCATTATTAACAATAGCGATGATGGCCGTGTCCCGTTAGCTGTTACAGGCCAGCTGCTGTGGTGTGTGTTCGGTTCGTTGACTGACATTTCCCTGACAGTCCCGTTAGCTCCGTTTTGCAGATGGAAAAACTGGGGCTCCGAGGTTAGGCAGCCGGCTTAGGTCACCCCAGCAAGGAGGTGGCTGATGGGACAGCCCTGGCTTCTGGCTGGTTCCCCCCAGGCTTTGCTTCACGCTAGCTGTCCATCTGAGTCCTGTGTATTTGCTTGGGCTGCCATCACGGAAGACCGCAGACAGAGTGGCTCGGACAGATGTATCGTCACGTGGTCCTGGAGGGTGGGAGTGTGAGATCAGGGCACCCGCAGTGTTGGTTTTTGGTGAGGCCACCTTCTCTCCGTGCCCTCCCATATTAGGGGGGGACACAGAGCTCTCTCTTCCCTTTCTTCTAAGGCCACAGGCCCATCAGATTATGGTTCTACTTTTTATGACCTTATTTAACCTTAATTATCTCTTAAAGACCCTGTCTCCAGCTAGAGTCATGGTGGGGCTTAAGAATTCACCATATGAACGGGAGGTGGGGGGAATACAGTTCAGGCCATGACACCTCCCCAGTGTCTTCTCCTTGCTCCCTCCGCGTTAGCTGGGGCCCTCCTCCTCTCTTTCTTCCATTTCCCAACCCAAGAGCAAGTTCAGAGATGGGAGGGACCAAGATTATGAGCAGACTCATGTACTTGGTGATGGATGGAGCCGCTGAGGCCTGGAGCAGAGCAAGGTCTTGTCCACAGTCCCACAGCAAGCCCATTGCAGACCCAGGGTCGGAACCTGCGTCCCTGCCTCCCAGCCTGGCACCTCTAGTCGGTGTGCTAGTGGGTCTTGTCTGAGCATGCCTTGAGCCTGGGCCTTAAGGTGCAGTCCACGGAGAGGGCTGGACGTGCGGGGCGGCACCCCCAGCCTGGACCATGCTGTGATCTCCCCCTTCTTGCGCACCTTGGCTCCTGTACCTCAGAGATGGCAGTGGTGACGATGAACCCCATGCCAAAAGGTTGAGGGGGCCCTTAGGATAGCAGCCCCCCGAACCGTCTGCTCGAGAGATGGCAGCGACCCGGCTCCATGTCATGGCCTGTCCCCCAGTCTCGTGGGTGGGGCTGAGCAAGTGCCAGCTCTGCTCGGGGCCGCGATGGGTCCCTCATGAAGGAGGCTCAGTAGTAACCGGGGTCCTGTCCCCCTCAGCACCGAGCTCATGACCTTAAGGATGTCTTCCCATATTTGAAGACCTACCTGGAGGCCAGAGTGTTGGTCTGAGTGGGGCTTTTGGCTTATAGTCGCCTGTCTGCCGGGAATAGGGGAGCGTGGATGAACTCTCTAGCCCTTCTGCCAGGGAGGAACAGCACTGGGCACCTTGCACACATCCCTTCAACCCTTGATGCTCAGAGTGTAGACTGAAGGTGAGCAGCCCTGGCCCTGGCTGAGTGCTTGTTAGAGAAGCAGACTCTCGGGCAAAACTCCAGACCTGCTGAACCAGAATGGGCATTTTACCCATATTCTCAGCTGATGTGTATGCGCACTGATTGAGAACTGATCCCAGCCATCCAGAGCGGCCCTTGTAGGTCTTTTGTAACTCCAGTTTAAAGAGTTTAGATCTCTTGAGAGCCCAGCTTCCGTTATCTGTAAAATGGGTAGAATTGGAGCCATACTAGCCCAGTGGTTTTCAGACTGTGTTCCTCCGAGCACAGTGGGTTCCCAGGAAGACCCCCAGGGTCTGCCGTGGGGCTCGTGTGCTTCAGGGTGAGATTCGTAGCTAAACATTTTGCAAGCCCCTGGGCCAGTGGGCTCCCAGGTGGGTCTGGGGGCTGGCTCGGGGTCTACACTGAGCGGACTCTCTTCTCGCCCAGGGAGCGCTTGAAGCGCAGCCAGAAGAGCACCAAGGTGGAGGGGCCAGAGCCCGCGCCGGCCGAGGCCTCGCTGAGTGCCGAGCAGGGGACGATGACGGAGGTGAAGGTGAAGACCGAGCTACCTGATGACTACATCCAGGAGGTGATCTGGCAGGGGGAGGCCAAGGAGGAGAAGAAGGCGGTCGGCAAGGAGGGGACAGGTGATGTGCCCGCCGAGATCTGCGTGGTGATCGGTGGTGTCCGCAACCAGCAGACCCTTGGTGAGTGCCTGCCTGAGAGGGTCGGGGCTGGGACCAGGGTGGTCGGAGTCCCGAAGAGCAGAGGCCTGCCTCTCCCTGGCTGAGAGAGCCTTCGGTGGCTCCCTGCTGCCTTCAGGGAAGGACCTAGCCTCCTTAGACTTGCCCTTGGCTTGGACAGCCCTGGTCTGGATCGCTTTCCTTTCCACCTGATGTGTCAGAGCCCAGCCTGTGTTTTAAGACTTTGTTCAGGTCAGATGCCTGGAACTTTCTGTAGGTGTGGTGAACCCCTCATGCTGTGGGGCTCCCATGCCCCCCAGGTGGGTCTGGCACAGACACATCGCTCATTGTCCTAAACGCCCGCCTGCGTTTTTTCCTCCTTGGGCTCCTGAAGGTGGCTCCCAGTGCTGTCCTGCTTGGAGCAGGTGCCCGGGCCGGATCACATTGGTGACAGACCAGCACCTTCCCTTGCCCCTTCTGGACTGGGTCAGGCTCAGAGGAGCTCTGTGGAAACGAGCTTCGTAGCAGTCCTTGCTCCCCCACTGGGGGAGTCCCCTCAGGGACTGCCTGCACCCCAGCCAGGGTCACAAACTCAGATGCCCATGAGGCCCAGCGCATACATGGAGCGGCTCGGGCCTCCATGGCCGCGGTCATTAGGTGGGAGACGGGCTGTGTGTGGCCGGATCTCAGTGGACATGCCACAGGCCTGAAATGCAACATCTGATGTGAATTCTTTCGGCTTCAGGTGTTGGCGACTAATTTGACTTTTGAAATCTGCCTAACAGGACCTTTCTGGGGTGCGGGTCCTTCTGTGGTACAGGTTGGCAACCCCTGGTGTGTAAAATAAAGTCTGCGGGCTTTACCCTGGCGCCAAGGCCTTGCCTGGTTGTTCCCATCCACACGGTCCTCCCTGTCTTAGACACGCTGCCACCTCCCTCCCCTTTCCCTGTCCTCTCTGGTCCAGCTTTGGCTCACTTACTCCAGACTCCTGGGCTCATGTCCCACGTGTGGCATGCAGGGCCTCGAGTGGAGGTTCCCCTGTGTCTGTGTCCCTAAGTTTACACTCGAGTCCTGTTGCCTCTTCTTCCCAGCTGCCAGGACTCAGCCTCGTCCTCCGTTTCCTGGCTGTTCTCTGTCCGCCCACCTGGGCCATTGTGGCATCCTCCAGACAGCCGTGCCTTCATGTCTCTCTGTCCTCACCTGCCCTCCACTCTGGCTGCCAGGGGCCTTGGCAAAAACAAGTCATTGACCATGTCACTCTCTGCTTATAAACTTGGGATTCCCCACTGTGTCTAGGGTCAAGGCCGTAGTATCAAGATCGCCTATAGCCTGATGCCTATTTCTTATTTATGACCTTTTTAGACCTTGCATTCCAGCACACACACTGCCTTTCCACGGCATCTCTTGCCCTTGGCTCGTACTCATTCCTCTCCCTGCAGTTCCTTTGCCCATGTGCACATGCCCAGATCCAGCCCATCTTTCAAGACCAGTTCCAGTGCCACCTCCTCCCAGAAGCCTTCTTGACTTTCTTCTAGTCAGCAGGTTCTGTTTCTACCTTGCCCCTCACTTAGGTACTCCCCATGATCTGTTTGAGATTAGAGGGCCCTTGTCTGTGCCTACCTCTGCCACAAGACTAGGAGCCCGTGGAGGTTGGTGCATCGGGACTTGTCTGATCTGTGTCTCTGGGTTTGCTGCTTCCACCACACAATGTCCAGCAAGGTACCAGCTTCTAGGGGGCAGTACTGACATTAGTGTCATAACTGTCAGGATGGGGCTAGGTGATGCCCAGTCACAACAGATCCTGAAAGTAACGAGTTCTTGGTAGCTCAGAACCACAAAGGTTTCTTCCTTGGTCACACTGCGTGTGCGTTGCAGGTCATCTGGGGGCTCTGCTCTGGACCCAGGCTGAAAGCAGCCATTGTGTGAAATGCTGTTGGCCAAGGGACAGAAAGCAAGCAAATTCTGGAGGGATTCAAATTGGCTGTTACCTGCTGCAGCCCAGAGGACAGAAGAGTCAAGTCCCCTCCCTGTCATTGGCCACATGAGTCACATGGCCCCACCCAACCGCAGGTGGCCAGCAGATGCCATCCTCCCACGTGACCGAACTGGGATGACCCGGCAGTACTTGGTGAAGAGCATGAGTAACAACAGCCCAGTGCTAATAAGCCCAGGGGAAGAAGGGCCTTTTCAGGAGCCTGTGTCTGGCCTTCGTCCATCAGTATGTGTTCCCTGGGTCTAAGGACAGTGTTAGCCACTAGGGATCTGCCACTGACCCAAGATAGGATGTGCCCTTGCTCACTTGTGGGGGGAGAGGGTGTGTTTTAAGACTCAGTGGACTCAGGAGCTATTTCTTCGTCCTCCCCAGGAGATGCTCAGTGAAGAGTAGGTGAATCTGAATCTTGGGACGGAGCCAGCATTCGGGGTTTGGTGGGGAAGGCCTAGGGCAGCCATGCTAGTGAATGTTTGGAGGGAGTCTTCCCTGCGCCAGCTGCCGGCCACAGATGGTGGTTTCCAGCTCGGTGGCTGCTCAGTGGCAGGGTTCTTGGCTTTGCGGTGCCTTAGTGTCCTCTTCTGTTCAGTGAAGCTCCCCATCCTGCCCACTCACGGGTGTGCAGATCAAAAGAGGCAGTGGAAGAGAACAGCGTTGTGCAAGGGAGATGAGCTCAGGGCTCAGTCTCCGAGTGCATCCAGGCTCTCTGATGTAATAGCTGTGGGACATCAGGCAGGCTGCTTGACCTCCCTGTGCCTCAGTTCTCAGAACTGCCAGTTTGTGGGGTTGTGTGAAGATTCGGTGAGGTGATGTCTGTAAAGCCCTCAGCGTTGTACTTGGTAAAGACTAGCTTTTATCAGTAGGATTAGCATTGCTGTTCTGGGGCGGAGAGCACCTCTTTCAAGTACCTCTTCAAGGGGGAAGAGTAGTAATAGTTCCTGCATTTTTCTGAAGCCTAAGAAATAAATACGCCAGGGTGGCGTAGAGAAAAAATGGGCTGGGGAAGAAGTTGGCTCTGGGTGAGGTGTCAGAGGATGTGGGTTCTAATTGAGCCTCCATTGTCTTGTCTGAACAGGACAACCTGTCCCGTCCCCGGAGCCCCTGCTAGTGCTGCCTCCCTAGAATCCAGGGACTTTGGGTATGTTGTGACATTGCTAAGTAACCTGCTTTTGGTAGACCCTTATTGAAAAAGGAGTATAGCCACGGTGGCAAGGGGGCGTGGGGCCGCCGTTTTGGAACCCCAAAGACCAGGCAGGGTTTGGACCTTCCCTGCTGGTTATCGAGGCTCATCTTGCATCCGTCGGGGCAGACCTTCCTCCTTGGGGGTGTAGTTTCTGTCAGGGGTCACGCTCGGAGAAATCTGGCTTGGCCTCAGTACCAGGAAAGAAAAGCATTTAAAAAAAAAATCGATGTAAGAATCGAGCCTTTCAAATTCAGCTGATCTCAAGATGGCAAGTAGGTTTCATCCAGTGGGCCAAGTCCGAGTAATTGCTACTGTTCATCAGGGGTTCTGTGTTAAAGGTTCTAAAGTGTGATTAAGCATGGGGCAGTGTGATTAAGCATGATTGATTATTAATGTCTGCTACAGATGTGGAAATAGGCAGTGGGGCTCTGTATGCTACGGGTTTGACACCCCTTATCCCCTCATTTTATAAAGGGGCAAACAAAGGCCAACAGAAAGGAAAAGAGTGGCTCCGAGTGGTCCACAGAGCAAGTCAGTGGCATTTTCTTCCACTTCATGAAGGGACTATCCATCTCACAGTGACCCTGTGTCACCTGGAAGGAAAACAAGAGGGAAAGCATTTCTGGGGATCTGGCCAGGGGCCGAATGCTGATTAGAGCCATCCCTTTAAACGCACCTGTGCCACAGGCTGGGTGGTGTGGAGTTAAGGAACACGTTCCCCAGCCGCTTGGCAGGGAAGCATGAAGTTCTGTGCACCTGAGGGCCTCCGGAGTGCCCCGTTCCCCCAGCCATGCTCAGGGCTCAGAGCCGGCCTCTGTTACTGAATAGAACAGTGTTCTCCATGGTCACTCCGTGCTGCGCCGTGGGGGAACCTTGCCCCATCCGCAGGTCCTTGCTGGCCCTGTAGCGGCCATCAGACGGTTTCCAGTGGCACAGACCTCACCCAGCGCACTTCCCGTGGAGGAGATGGGGCTTGGACCTGAGGACGGCATCTGGCAGCTTCTCAGGCTGGGAGAGGCTGGAGGGGCATCAGTGCCCAGGAGGCTGGCTGCCAGGCTTGCAGTGGGGACTGCTGTTTCCTGGCTGCCAGAAGTTCCTGTGCTAAGAAAGCGATCTCTCGCTCTTAGAAAGAACGTCACTGCCATTGGAGCCAGTGTGGGGGAAACCGGGGGTTTTGAGCCAGAAGCGCTGAGATGATCTTGAACTCGATGACTTCGTTGGATAAAACCAGAAGTGAAGGGAAGTGAGGTCTCCGATGGCCTGTGTTCACCGGACGGGCTACACGCGAATCTCGGCACAGCAGCCCCAAGGGCGGTTGATCCACACTTGAGGTTTCGAGAACCCCACGAGGAGTGTTGAACACAGGGCGCTCCCGTCGCTGCCACCTCCGCCCACACTCAGCAGCCGGCGTCACTGACGGGTCACCGCGGATGGCAGCAGTGTGCCTCTGCATCCTCCTCAATACACTCCACCGGATGGCACTGCCGGGCAGCTGGGGTTGAAAAGTAGCAAGTGGAAACCTACTTGCTGTTCTTGTCCTAGATGGTGAAGACAGGGCAAGCTGGGTTTAGAGCAGTCAGGACGTTCAGTCCATGCAGCATTTCCTGGTTCTGAGAGAGAAGGATGCTCGGATCCCATCGTAGCGGTCAGAAGGTACTACCCAGCCGTGGGTGCTCGTCTCTGTATGGTGAGACATTGGTCCTTAATCCTGGGGAGCTTACACGTGAGGGGAGCCCAGGGAGAGCGGCAGGTGCCTGGAGACCAGTGGTACAGGAGCCCCTGGAGGGAGCAAACCAGCCAGTGGGGCCCTTCCTCAGATGTGGGGTGTGGGCCAACCAGCTTATTTCCAGCCCCGTGGAAGAGCTAAGGGCTCCTTGTCCTGGGGAGGAAGAGACTGGGGGTGGGGGCCAGTGGTAGGAGTCCGGGGTGGGGGTGGGGGGATAGAGGTAATCATGACTGGAAGAATCTGAGTGGGAGGGGAAGGAGTGGGTATGTTCTGCTTGGCCCCAACCCATAAGGGGGCATCACCCGTGTATTCAGCTCAGTAACAGGAACCTGTGTGGCTGTGGGAATTGTCTGGAACCAGATACAGGCCTGGGAGGGCACGAGTTCTGTCCCGGAAATCATTGGACGGGGTGCAGGAGGCAGTCAAGGAGCAGATGGAGGACTGCACGGATGTTTCTAAGCAGTGAGCTTTGAGCACAGTGGGTAGAGGTGTTTCCACGCCCGCAGGACTGCCCGGGGGAGGCGGCACGGGGAAAGGGGGCAGTGGCTCGGCTGCAGCTCTGGAAGGAGCAGTAGGAGGGCAGACAGCCGTTCAGACCGGGCCACGTGGATTTGGGTCTGTGACAAATGCGGGCAACGGAGGTGCCAGGTCCTGCCCCATATCAGGCCAGCTGATGGCTTCCTGTTTCAGCGGGTGGTTGGCAGGCCTCACCCCAGAGCCTGCCAGAACCATCCCTCAGCCCTTTGCTGCAGCCGCGTGGGAAGGAGGGGTTCTGGCTACCCTCCCAGGCACGTCTTAGCTCTGCTGCTGGTGGGTCAGGGTGGGAAGGGGTCCTGGGTGGAGGGTCCCCACAGGAAAGGTTTCCTGGGCTGTAAATCCGAGAGTCCCAGGATCTGCCCCGCGGTGGGAGTCTCAGATAGGACCCTTAACCTCTCTGAGCCGTGCTATCTTCATCGATCGGTGGGTGTAAAAACATCTGCCTGTGTTTCCAGGAGGCATGTTGGGGGCACAGGGAGGTAACAGGTATGAAAGCATTTTTTACACGGAGAGACAGAAAATGCAAAACAGCTCCCAGCAGCGTTTGCGGGAGCCTCAGGACGTTGGCGCATCTGGACAGCCGGGGGAACCTGACAGGCTGGTGGCTTTCAACGTTTTATGCTCCTCCGTCCTAAAAGAATTCTGAGAAATTGTATATGCTTTCATATTTTCGAGTTGACATCTCACATTTTTATCCAAAGTTTAAATAATTGCAAAGGATCTAATTTTTGGAGTATTGTGTAAAAAAAAAAAAGTGTCATTTTTGGAAATGCAACTGTGAAACCACTGTTTTAAACGTATCGGAGAGAATCCAGAGCCACTGCTGTTTAATATCTGCCATCATCCATTTTAAAAACATGCGAACCGGCTCATCTTTAACAGTCAGAAATTTTACATCTTTCCTTTTCTCTCCTTGAACTCATATTTCCAGTCCACTTCCCTCGCAGGATTTTATCCTAATGTAATATATTTTTTATGCCTGAGAGTCTTTTATTGATCACTGTTTTACACTCCTCTCCCACAACAAGATGTACATAAATTGAAATAGAAATTTCTAAAAAATTTGTCAGGATCATAAAACTCTACTTTTTAAAACATTTTTCCCCCAGATTGAGTTAGTATTAGTATTAGTCCATTTGTTGAAAACAAATTTGGAATAAACAGTAAACATAAAAATAAAAAAAATTATTGGAAATGCGCCTCTTAATGAAATGGATGGGGTTTTATTTCTTTTTCAATTGCCTCCTGTTTCTGTGAATTAATATTTTCTCATTATTGAATGAGACAAGATTCAGCATTAATTTAACTCCTGGTTTTTTTGTTTGTTTGTTTGTTTCTGTACATGTAAGTACTTAGAAAGCTTAATCACGTAGGTAAAGAACCAGGGATGGATGGAGTTTTGAGCGTCACTCAATATTTGGAACTCTTCCCAAGTTGTGTGCTGAAAATCTCATGGGGTATGTCATCACACGCTGTTTTTAAGGGTCTCTGTGCTGATAATTCCATTAGATTCTTCTTCCGTTTTGTTGAGAGTAAAGAATTGGAAATCACCCGATTCACAGAAGGCCTTGTGCCCTGCCATTAGCTTTTGCCCCCATTCTAGGTTCCCTCTGAGACCTCTTTGCTTGGAGCCGTGAGATGGGCAGCCCCCATGGTGGGCACCGTGATGGGATGGGGGAGTGAGGAATCGTCTTGCTTTTAGCGTATCAGGATGGCGGTGAGGAGACATGTGGGAAGGAGAGCCCGCTGAGCGGGGCCTCCCCGCCCCCTGCTGCATTGATTTTAGGGAAGAATATATTTGAAAGTTGATGATTAGGGTATTGATTCTCTTAAAACTACCTGTGCTCACATATCCCCAGGTGATTTGTACTCTACTTGAAAGACCCTGGTCCCAAGGATACTTGGGCTGAGTCCAAGCCAGGAGAGCCTCGGGAAACCCACTTGTCCATGATTTACCTCTCTGGCTCTCTTGTCCGCCAGCAGGCCCTGGGCCTCGCTCCTGCGGGGTCCCGGAACTAAGAGAGGTTTCGGGACTCTTTGACACCCCTACCTTCTTGTGTTTTTCCTCTCATTCACCTGCTCCAGATTTCTGCCTCGTTGCATTTTGTGTATCTAGAAAGGTGTGTGAGCTGGCCTGGAGCTAGCTGGGTGCACATGATAGGGCTGCGGCTTGCTGCCCTCATTCCTGGCCCTCAGGGGCAGCTTTCTCTGCGTTAGCTTCCCGACTTCTTCCTCCACGGCCTTAGGAACTAGAGCTCCCCCCTTGGTCCCAGCTGGCCTCACCTGGTCTGTCCCACACTCTTGGGGAGGGAGCTAAGCCAGGTTGTCTGCCAAGTGCTTCCGGAAAATGCCAGACAGGTTCTGTTACTCAGTGCCTGTGGGTTCTTGCGTCACTAGTGACGGGGTTGGGGAGAAGAAGAGGCTGGGCTGCCGTGTGCTGGCATGCTCTGTCTGCTGCCCCAGGCAGTCGTGAGAGTTGATGGGGGACTCTGGGAGTCCCGCAGTAGGACTGGACGTGGTAGGGCAAGCGGGGGTACAAGGGGGGTCATCTCCCCTGCCACGCTAGGGGGAGCCCTGGGACTGAGGGGGAAGCCCCAGCTCCCTTGGCATCCAGAGATGACTTGGTGTGGGGGCAGCAGGGTGGCTCAGAAGACTGGCCGGCCAGGAGCTGAGTAGCCCCCACCCTGGACTGCCTGGCCCCTAGAACATTCACGCTCATCAGTGAACTGGGTATGGAGTTGTCCCAAGCAATCCAGGACTTCTGGGAGGATGGAGGATGGGAACGAGACCTGGGTGCCCCCAGTGGATGGTACATGTTAAAAAGCACTGTCACTTCTCCGGCCTCCCAGAGGTGTGGCGATCACACACACACAGGCGCTGGATCACCGCTGATCTGAGCTACTCTTACTTACCTCATCTGAGAAATGGGGACGATAATCGTTCTGCTGGGCGCATGAGGGTGAGCTGAGCTGGCCACGGGGCTGCACACCTGGCTAGCTTCTGCTTGTGTGTTGGGCTCGGAGGCCAGCTCTGCTGAGATGCAGGGGAGGCTCGAATGAAGTGCATTAAGCACCTGTCATTTAGACTGTGGTGGTGACAAAGGACGCAGGGGTTGCTGGGGGAGCCCAGCAGAGTGAGGAGGTGTGCCTGGCAGGGAGTCAGTTGTGGGGCCTGGGGCTGTCTTAGCTGAGCATCCCCGGGAAGGCTCGCTAGCACCACCCTGCACCACACTGGGGTACTCAGTGACTGTGGCTGGCGGGGGAGTGGGGGGAACAGTGGGGCCACAGCATAGGCAGCGCATAGCCTCCCTATAGAGTCATTTTGCTGGGCAGAACAAGTTCTCCAGTGAAAAAGAAAACCGTATGATTTTGGTCGCCCTCCTGTGTGTGGATGGAGAAACCAAGGCCCCAGGCCCCAGCAGCTGAGGTGACTGGCTTTCCTGAGATGTGGGGTACCCCCTCACCTGGCTCCTTCCCCACCTCCCAGGAACCCCCAACTTCAAGGGCTCTTTCTGATTTTTTACATAATTCAGATGGAAAAGCGCCCGAAGGCAGCCCCCACGGTGGATTGGTGCGAAGCCGCTATTCAGGGACCTGGATTTTTGACCAAGCGTTGAGATACGCATCTGGTACGTGAGGGCCAAGGGACAGGAGGACCTGATCGGGGCCAGTGTGAGGGTGGGGCATGGCCGGACAGGGCCATGTGGGGCCATGCTCGTCTGCCCTGTCGCTGCCAGAGGGCAGCACTTGTGAGCCTGCCAGGGGCTTGGAGGACTTGGCCGTCGGAGGGACGCCGGCTTGTGGAAGTCGGCAAGTCTGGAACATCAGGACTTCTGGCAGTGCCTGCTGTGGGCAGCAACTTTGAAACAAGCCGAGGCTATATAAAGGAGTCCTGTGGCCAAGTGTTTTGGAAGGGCTGGGGTTAAACAGGGTTCCTGTAGGACATCTTCCCAAGTTCCCTCTGTGCCACACCTTCCCAAGACGCCCGTGCCTCCCACCAGCTTGATCATGGGTCTCTCTTTTCTGGACTGCGTTCTGGAAGTTGGGTTCTGAAGACCTCTGGGACATGCGGATCGTGACAGCAGGTGTGCTGTGCTGAGTGCCTGCTTTGTACTGTGTACTGTGCTCAGTAGCCAGAGTATTACTGCTCACAAGCGCCCCCTTGAGGTGGGTACCATTTTCCTGTGCTTAGAGAGGAAGCCTGAGGCACAAGTGTTTCCGGGACCCTTGGCTGCTTAGGTGGTGAGCCGGGATTTGAAGCAGGTGTGCTGGCACCACCGCACTGTGGGGCTGCCGCTCTGGTGCGCTCTCCCCTGGCAGTGGCCCCCAGCCCCCAGCCACCTGAGCATCCAGCCCCTCTGCAGACAGAGCACCTGAAGCCTGGGTCTTAGGGTGAGTGAGAGACAGGCAGGACCTTGGGAGGGGATCCTAAGACGCTGTGCATGGGGCAAGGGGCCCCCACTCTGCCCTGGGGAGCCAGGAGAGGGTACAAGACTGATGGCTACACCCCCCTGTTACTCCGTGTGAGTTGAGATCCAGGAGCAAGGCTTCAAGGATCCTCAGCTTGCTCTGTGGGTTGAGGGGAAAATCCCATCAAGCTGGGAGGGACCTGGCCTGCTTATCCACAGGATGAAGTAGGTGGGCAAGTTGGGGGACCCACTGCAGCATGCACTTACTGCACAGTTTGAGAGACCTAAACTGAGGCCCAGGTCTGTGGCAGAGAGGGGGCAGGACTGGGGCACAGAGACTTCACCTGGAAGAGGGTCAGATCTGAACCAAGTTTTGCTCGTCACTGTCTGTGGCCTCAAGTCTTCTGGGGAGAGAGTCCACTTTCCCTGGGATGCCTTCCCTTCTCTCTGCCCTTTACTTTTGCCTCCTGCTTGTTCACCCCTGTGACCTTGGCCCCTCGCTGTGGCCACATCAGGGTCCTGCACTGCACGCACCAGGTTCAGTACTTCACTGTCGTGACCCCGTCACCCTGCCTATCCCCTGGCCTAGTGGCCTGTCTCCTTCCTGTCACGGAGGCCGCTGATCACTCACGGACTTGTCCGTGGTTGGGGCTTCGGTGCCAGGCGCGTGGAAGATGTTCCACAAATTCTCAGTTGGTTGACAGGGAATTGGCAAAAACTGCTGAAGAGTGGGAAGAGGTACGGGAAGGGAGTCAGGGTCATTATGACTCGGTGACAGATGAGTAGAACGGCAGGACTCCATGGATTTATTGAGCCCCCATTGCATGCCAATCAGTGGACTAAAGACAAAGAAATACCCAGTCTCATCTTTGCGTTCCCCATATTTATATTTTTCCCTCTGTGAGACAAGGGTAACACGTATAAAATCAGTGGGTAACAGGCCGCTAGGTTCCACGCTGGTGTTGGGATGACAGCATCCCCTCTATGACCCACAGTGGTAAGGTGGCGAGGCCACCTGTGTGACAGCCGGCTCACAGGATGTGTCTTGTTAGTCCTGATCTTGGTCGTGAGATGTAGGGGTCACCGTCCTGGGTTACATGTAGGAGAGGCCGCTGTGGCTCTGGCTGGAAAAAGGGGTGTGCCTGCTGTCTGCTGGGGGCCGTGGCAGAGCCGAGTGGACCATCTGACTCCAGGCTCAGTGCTCCTCAGACTTAATCTGATACCTGGAATTTGCACCCGGTATACAGGCCTCTGCTCCCAGGAGAGGCCAAAGGCAGTAAGAGCTGGTGATGTGGGCACTCCCTGAACCCCTGGGCTCATGCATTATCCACCTTTCCCGTCAGGAATGGAGGCCCGGCCAGTAAATGGTAGAGCTGAGATCCCCTCCCAGGTCTGTCTTATTCTAGAATCAGTGGTTCCTAAACCTGGTCGCTGGTCTGCTCAGAATCCACTGAGGCACCCTTTTGTAAAAGGCAGATTCCTAGGCCCCTAGCCCTAGCCATTCTAGGGCACTGACCCTGGCGTGGGGCCAGGGCCTCTGTGTGGTGCGAGCTTCCTGACCATTCTTTTAGGAAGGATGCGGCCCAGGCTCCGGTGGCAGCGGGCGTTTGTGAGGGGTGAGCCGGGCCTCCGCGCCTAGGGCCCCTGCCGGGCTGGGTCTGATGGGCTCTGCCTGGCTTCCTTCCATGGGCCTTCCGCGTGTGCTCTGTATGGGTAGGCTCCGTCTTGACCTGTCTGAAATGTCTATTGGGAACTCAGCCATTTCAGTCCCAGCTCCTGGGAGAAGGGGCCAGCAGAGGACTGGAGTCAGGCAGTTACACCGTGTCCATCTCTATGTCTGAGAGAACAAGAAAGCTTCTCAGTAGATTGCGGTGGGGAGGGGTGGGTACTCTCCCTGTAGGGCACATCTCTAATAGGGCTGGGCACGTCCTAAGAGGAATATAGGGCCACCCTGTAAGGTAGGTGTTTATAGCCCCATTGGACAGATGAGCACACCGAGGTTTGACGTGTCTAAGGGAATTACCTAGGGCATGATGCTGGTAAGTGGCAGAACAGGGACGGGGATCAGATCCATCTGGTTCGAAGACTGTTCTCTTAATCTCTGTACCATCCCGGCAAGGAGGAGAGGTAAAAGTTACTCAAGTGCGTGTTGATTTCTTTCCTTGGATGCCATTTATTCCTTATTTTGAAAACGCACTTTTAGGTTCATTTCCTTTTTCCTCCCAAGGAATAAGTTTAAGAAAGAGTTGTCTTCTCCATCTCACAGATTTGGAAACCGAGGCCGGGAGATGGGAAGCGACTTCCCCGAGGTCACTTAGAGAGTTGGGGCAGAAACTTGGAACTAGACCCCGGGCTCCTGACTTCTGGCCTGGGGCTGTGTCTGCTGGTCCTTGCTGCGTCTTTGCTTGCTGGGGCTAATACAGCCCATGGGATGTGGTGACCCCTGGTCGTGGAGTTCGTGATCCTTGGTGGCATCACTGTGGGTCCTGGGAACTCATAGTTGCACACGTTGGGCACTTACTGACCTGTCCCTCCCTTTCCTGTTTTCCAGGATCCTATGAGTGTGGAATCTGTGGCAAGAAGTATAAGTATTACAACTGTTTCCAGACCCACGTCCGGGCACACCGAGGTGAGGGGCGTCCCAGGGGCAGAGACAGGGGCCACACCTCCCCATTCCCTGCCTGGCCTGTTGATGACTGCAGGCTCCCCCACCCCCCGAGCTCCAGTCCTCTTCCGCTATGTGCCATAGGATGGAGACCCAGGTGGAGAGAAGAGGCCTCCTTACGTGGGAGCACACAGGGCCAGTGGGGGGTTGGGAGGACATGCCACCAGCCTTCTGCTCCACGTGGGCCTTCTTTCTCCCAGGATGCATCAGGGCCACCTGGAGGGGGCGGCCTCTGCAGGGAAGGTGCTCCTATGTCATCTCTCGTGCTCCTCCCAGCTTCCCTGGGTGTGTGGTCGGGGCACTGTCTCCATTCTGAACATGAGGAGGCCGAGGGGACAGGACGGATGGTGCAGGGAGGACGGCCAGTGGGTCCGGGCCTGACGGCAGGGGGCACGGGGAAGGGCTGTGAGTGGGCACAGAGCGTCGTGGGCACGTTGTGCTGGGGTCCCTGTCTCCCCCTAGTCCCTGGTGCTCTTTGGCACCGGCCCCATGGGGGGGGTCCAGTCTGTTCACTTCCTTCTCATTTTCTCTCTCGCGCAGACACCGAAGCCACCTCAGGGGAGGGAGCCTCCCAAGGCAGTGAGTATTTCCCCTTTGCTCTTTTCCCTCTCAGGACTGTCCTCAGGGGCCTGTGGGAGACAACTTGGCTGTGGTTCAGGCTTTGGGACCAGAGGGTCTTAACATTGGAGGATGGAACCTCAGAGCAACCTTTCCCAAATGTGTCCGTGGCACGCGTCCTGCGGAAGCTACCGGGTGTTTTGTCAGTAACGGGTTCTCTGGCCCGAGTTCTTGAGTTCCCGAGCCTTGAGTTCTGCTAAGATGAACATATTTCTTTGTAGTAGACTCCTCAGGGCCCCTCACTAGCAAACTCAGTGCTGGTGTTTGGGAAATGCTAGTTCGAATCTTATCTCATGGGCACCCATGGGTGCTCATCTCTGGGTGCTCCACCCCAGTCTGGGCCGCACAGGGCCTTGCCATCTGAGGACCGGGTTCTGCATGCCCTCCCCCAGATCGAAACCCACGGGCCTCAGAAAAGCCAGATGGGTATAGGCTGGGGTGGAACTTCTCCCCGTCTGACGAGCCTGAGCTCCAGAACCCAGACTTTCCACTCGCAGGTGTATCCCCAACAGAGCTGTGTGCCACATGTCCACCCAAAGATGGGAAGTGGGTATTTTCTTCTTAAGATTTTATTGAAGAGCGTGCAAGCATAAGCAGCGGGAAGGGGCAGAGAGAAGCAGACTGTGCTGAGCAGGGAGCTGGGAGCCCGTCACGGGGCTCGATCCCAGGATCCTGGGATCATAACCCGAGTCGAAGGCAGGTGCTCAACCAGCTGAGCCACCCAGGCGCCCGGGAGCTAGCCTATTCTTAGCAGCACTGTTTGTAACAGCCCCAGACTGGAAGCCACCCAAGTGCCCTGCGCTAGGTGAACGGACAGATCACTTGTGGTGTGCTCCCGTGAAGCAGCAAGAAGGAGGGATGTATGGCTACTCCCAGCAACGTGGGAGTCACGTGTATTACACACAAACAGAACCGTTGGCCAAAGGAGCCCAGCACAAGAGCCCCTCCTCTAAGATCTCTGTACCGGAAGTACAAAATTGGGAAAGTGATTCATTCATGCTAGCCTTGGGAAGGGGTTTCTGGGCACTGGTGACACAGGTGTTTCTGGTTTATGAAACTCAAAGGAGCCGAACAGTTTTCTGCCTCAGGGTCAGCAGACTTTTTCGTAGGGACCAGATAGTCAATACTTTAGACTTTGCAGGCCAGACATCTCTGTCCCCACCACTCAGCTCTGCCATGTACCCTGAGCATAGCCAGTGATGATACAGAAGCAAACTTTTCACCAAAACAGAGGGTGGGCAGGCCATAGTTTGTCAAGCCCTCTTCCTCCTGCTGCAGAAGGTCTTTAAAAATAATAAACACGCCCCCCCCCAAAAGAAATCCCAAACAAAGCCGATTGAGTACTTGTGTGGACCAATGAAGGGCCTTAATTGTACTAGGTCCAAAAAGCATTTCTGAGGCCCTTTCCCAGCCACTCTCTCCTCGGATTCCCGTATCACGTGAGAGGCAGGCGGGGCTGAGGCTAAGCTTCCGTGTTCTAGACATTCTGAGGCTCAGAGCCGACACCTGCCTGAGGACCCTGGCTAGGGGGCTGTATAGACCTGCCCCTCTTCCCTGAGCCCTGCCCCAGTCTGGCCCCCAGCTCCCTTCTCCTTCAGAAGCTTCCTTCTCACCCGGCTCCTGCGGTTTGCCTGTGGTCAGCCACACATTTAAAGATCTTCTCTATTTATCATTCCTTCCTTGGCTATTCTGGGCCCCTGGCCTCTCGGGCAGCCCCTCAATGATCCATTGTGTTCCGTCTGGCATCCTTGGTTCCCAGAGGATGTAGAGGACTCTTGCTGGGGGTATTTTTAGTCTTTCCATCACTTTGGCCTTCCTCCCTAGGGAGTTTTCTCCCCATGGCCACTGTGCTTTATTTTGTTCTCAGTTGTGCATCCCCTCCCTGACCCAAGCCAGCAGCGCCTGGTCAGAAGGCCTGGAGTCCTCGCACACCAGCCTCATGACAGGAGCCTGACCATGGAGTCCTGGAGCCGAAAGCGTTGTGTCGAGAATACCAAATCCAGCCTACCCATTTCGCAGATGAGGACACTGAGTCTCAGAGAGAACTCCTGCAACTTGTTAGTGGTTCAGGTGGGCCTAGAAACCAGGCCTCCCACCTTCTAGCCCAGAGTCTTTCGTTTAATTATTAGAAAAATTGTGCACTCTGAAAGGGAGGCCCATACCCACTCACCCGTCTCTTAGCTGAGAAAATAAAAGGTTGACGCCACGTCCGGTTCTCTTGCTGCTGTTACATTGATTCCCTTTCCAGAACAATATTAGGTGCCATCTACTTAGATCTGTTGTTTGTGAGGCATTGTCCTGGCTCATTCTTTATTCCAACTCTGGGAGATGAAGGGACCTCATACCCATTTTGCAGATGACCGAGGTGCACCGGTTAGGGAGCATGTCCAACATTAGTCACACTGGTTGGTGGCCAAGCCAAGCTGGAGTCTGGCAGCCTGACCCCAGAGCCTGTCTCCCCAGACTGCTGCTCAGTGCCGTTCCTAGAGACGCTGAGCTCTCTTGGAGGCTCAGAAGTTGTGGTTTCATTGACAGAAAATCATTTTGCTTTTCTTCCTCTGGGGATAACTCTCTTGTCCTAATCTACTCCTGCCTTAGGTGGGCCTGGGAACGTGGTCCCCATGCACATTGAGAAGGAGGTGTGGGGTGGGATTCCGAGAACCCGTAACACTCCCCGCTGAGAAGGAGGAGCGGGGTGACGGTGCTTCTCAGTGGCAGAAAGCAGGGGGTTCTCGTTTTCTCGGAGGTGGTGGGGGGTGCTCTGTGAGCAGAGGTGAGACAAGTGCTCCTAGCAGCTCTGGAGGGCTCCCAGCACTGGCCAGTGGGGGAGAGGCATTTCAGGGGCAGGGTCCCGTCTGGAGCCAGACCCTGGACAGCCTTGACTTCTTCAGCTGTATTTCCTGATATCCACCGCTGAGAGAATTCAGGTCTAGATGGGACATGATGGGGCCTGAGGTGGTGGTTATTGTCTAGGCTGGATTGAAGCTGGAGCCAGGCTTGAATCCTAGAATGGCCAGCCTGGAAGAGGCCGTGGAAGTCAGCTCATTACCAGCCTCCCATCCCCTCAGATGAGGGGGAAAAGAAGGGAAGCTGAATCTTGAGGTGGGGTCAGCACCCGCTGACAGTCTGGGTGAGGCAGAGCAGGACCAGGCCTCTCTTCCTCCAACCGCGCCTTCTCCCCCCACCACTGCCCGGCTGGTTCACGGGTAGGCATGGGGGTGGCAGGACCCGGTCCCCAGGCCTTCAGGACTGTGTGTATTGACACTGGGCTCCGCTCCTGGGGACCAGTTAGTCTCTGTAGCCCTGGCACCTGACAGGGGACTTTGAGAGCCTGCAGGTGTCGTGTGGAAGAGGCGGGGGGCAGAGGAAAGGAGAAGGCTGACGTCATTTGCGCCCTTGAGTTCAGCTGAGCAGGGACTAGAAGCCTTCCTATACAGTTGCCTGGCAGTGCAACCTCGGGGTGGAGGTAGTCCCATCAAACCCCGTGTTTGAGTGCTGAGGAGTAGAGGAAGGGTGGGAAGGCTGGTGCCTCAGTCAGGAGTGGAAGGTGGCCGGTGCGGACTGAGAAAGGACACGTGCCCTGACTTCGCTATGGCATGGAGTGAAGTGAATATTTAAATCTTGGTCATTCCTCACCGCACTCTGCAGCCTTGAGCAAGTCACTCCGTCCCCCTGGGCCGGGCCTCGTCAGGAAGATGGGGGTGAATGGGGCATCTCTAGATCTGCCCAAGGAATACACACAGGAGGTCCATGCTGGTGCGGGCCGAGAGCCATGCCGTGAGAGAGTCCAGCCTCAGAATTTGGATAGACCTGGGATCATCCAAACTCTGGCCCAGTGTTTGTTACCTCTTGCCGTGTAACACGTTTCCCTAGAACTGAATGATGTAAACAAACGCTGGTTTTCTTGGGTTATGTGGTCAGACCTCAGGTGTGGTTTCCCTGGGTCCTTCGGCTGTGGGTCTCCTGCGGCGGGGGAGGTGTTGGTTGGGGCTGAGGCCCCTCTCAGGGCTCAGCCGGGGAAGGAGATGCTGCCGCACTCCCGTGGCTGTCAGCAGGCGGGGTATTTCCCAAGCTGTGGGGCTGAGGACCTCACTTTTCCCACTGCTGCTCACAGAGAATGCCACCTGGCTCGCGCTCTGGGCAGCTCGTAAGAGCGAGATGGAAGTCACGGTCTTTTGTAACTGAATCTCAGAAACGACATCCCATCGCTTTGTCACATTCCCTTCGTTAGAAGCAAGTCACTAGGCCCAGCTAAGGCTCAGAGTGAAGGGATCACTTCGGGTGTGAACACCCGGAGGCCAGGGTCCTTGGGAAGCTGCCTACCACAGGCCCTCCTGGCTGTGGGGCTTGGGATGGGTCCCTTCTGACCCTGCGTCTACACGCGTGTTCAGTGGGTTACTGCTCAGTCACAAGGACTAATGGAGGAAAGGCAGAGGAAGTGCCTGGCCTGGCCCCTTGCGTGTGCAGTGCCCAGGAAGTAGTGGCTGCAGTGACGGTCGCTCTCATGTAACCTTGAGAAGGGAGGTGGGGCCCGGCCCTTAGGCATTTGGTTCACACAGAGTGGGTTTGGGGGCTGGTTTGAAGGTGGTTTCCAAGCTCTCCTATCTCCTTGTGTAGAGAACCCCTAACACTCCCGGGACTGACTATCCAGGGGGCACCAGTTGGGGCTGGTGTGGGCTGGTCCCATGTTGGTTCTAAAGGCAGATGAGCTGCCCCCCCCCCCAAATCCCCATCCCACGTGACTGAAGCCCTGGTAACTGCTTGTGTCTTTCAATCCCCTACAGACAATTTCAGGTACACGTGTGACATCTGCGGGAAGAAGTACAAGTACTACAGCTGTTTCCAGGAGCACCGGGACCTGCACGCCGTGGATGGTGAGTCGGGCCCCTGGCTCCGAGGGAGGAGAGTCACGTGAGGAGGAGTACCCATCCTGTCCCCCACTCCCCACCCCCAACCCCCAGCGCCAGGGCTGCTTACCTGGCTCCTCCCAGCCCCCAGATGTCCCCTCTCTCCTCCTACCCAGAGGAAGGTCAGGCAGCAGCCAAGACCACGAGGGAAGTGACCGACCCTTGAGGATTCTGGGAGAGAGAAGGTCCCCATCATATTCCATATATTCTGATTAGGGTAGCCCAAGTGAAATTGCCATTTTTGTAGGTCAGAATCTGTCGAATTTCAGCAATTTCATATCGATGCATTTTACAATTTCATACTGAGTAGTCATATGCTCTGATGAAATTAAACCAGTTTTTTAAAATGAATGATGGTATTTTAGTGTCTTAGGTTATCGAGTTAGAAATTAGAACAATAAATTTAGGTAATTTATTTTTAGAATCTCAATCCCAGAAATAGGGTCTTGGACCTGGAAAAAGTAGAGGGGGCTCCTTCTCCAGCCCTGCACCACGGCCTGTCGCTGGCTGTAACAATCAGGCCCGGCCGCTCGTTGCCACTGGCTTGTCCTTCTTATCCCCTCTTTGTGTCCTAACTGGTCTCTTCCTCGTTTCCTCCTTTCCTGGCCCCTTGAGTGGTTGCCAGCGATCCAGAAACTGGCTGGGCAGAGAGCCTGCCTTCCTCCGGGTTGGTCCCCAGCCCGTGGGGAGGGTGAGGAATGGAGGCAGAGGCTGCTTCCTGGTTGAGCTGTGCCTCCCTGTGGCCCCTGGTTTTCATGCTGGCCATGGCGCCTCTCCTGGGTCCCGGAGAGGTTGGGAGCATTGGGCAGAGGCCGCTGTGGACAGGGACTAACAGGGCTCCTGTTTGCTTCTTTCCTTCTGCGGCTGCTGCCTACCGCCTGGGCGCAGTGTTTAGTGTGGAAGGGGCCCCCGAGAATCGGGCAGGTAAGTTCTTGGTGACTGCCCACCTCCCTGTCCCTGGCTGGGCTCAGGGGACCTGGTTACCAGGGTGCTAAGGGCTATGTGTTCTCCCACAGACCCCTTCGAACAAGGCGTTGTGGCTACTGACGAGGTGAAGGAGGAACCCCCGGAACCATTCCAGAAAATCGGGCCAAGTATGCGGGCCTCTCTCTGGGGGTGGGCTGGGTGGGAGACAGCTGGGGGCCGGCTGAGGGGGGTGGGATGAGTCTTGCCATTGGAAGGGGGTGACCTTACTCATCCTGCAACAGTGCTACTGGCCAGTGACCACTGGCTTCCTTTACCTTACTTTGCCCACCTGTCAAAAGGGCCAGTCTTAGGACTTCAGCTTTTGAGGAGCAGCAGAACAGCACAGGGTCAAGGTCAGGGCAGCGAATGTAGCACACGCTTGGTGCCCTGGTGGTCTGTTAGCCGTCCTGAGCCTCGGCTCCTCACATGTCAATGAGGACTACATTTCCCGGAAGGTTTGTTGGGGGATTAAATGAGATCGTGAATGTAAATCACCTATTAGCACAGTGCCTGGTACATAAGAGCTGCTCGGAAAATAACTCCTGTTGTCATCATCCGCCAGTGAAGGGGTTCATCGGCAAATGAAGCTGTCCAAGGGAGCCACCTGGACATTCTGTCCTTGTCCCATGAAACCCCCGAGGGCAGGAGCCACACCTGCTACCCGCCTGTTCTCGGCGCACTGTGTGGAGTGTGGGGAGGACACACAGTGGATGGAGTCGTGGTGACCCTGCCCTCGGGTCCTCGGCCCAGGAAGGGGGCAGTCGGGCAGTGTGCAGACAGAGCATAACCTGCCGCACAGGGAGCCTTGGGAGCCCCGGGGGGTGGGCCCCCCTCCAGCCCTGGGAAGCGGGGAGGCTTCAGTGTTGGGGACCAGGGTGGAGAATGAGCCCTTTTGCATCACAGGGCGAAGGTAGGCGAGCAGCTTTTGTTCTGGGGAGTTGAAAGGCCAGTCAGTTTCTTGAGTTGGGGTCTTCGAGAGCCTTGAACGCCAGAGGAAGGCATCTAGACTTCTTTCTGAGGGAAATGAGCTAGAGGGTTACCCCAAGTGGGGAAAGGACTTGGTCTGACTTACATTTGGTAAATCTTGGTCAGATTTACAAGTCTGTTTTGGCTGTTTCTAGAAGAATGGGTTAGGTGGAGTCAGCCAGTGAGAGGTATCTGGTCCAGGCCTTCAGGAACCCGCCATTTCCCCTCCTGTCACTTACCACCCGGTAAGAAGAAACCTTTGTTGACTCTGCCTCATTACAGTACAGCTTCCAGGCAGCTTGCAAAAAGGTACACATGCAATGAATGGATGCATGAGGAAATCTCGGGGCAGGAAAGCCAGCGAAGCTGGAGGTGCTCCTCACGGGGCAGAGCGTGGCCCCCCTCTTCGGAAGGTGTTGACTGGGTTCCCTGGTCCTTTTTCTCCCTTTTTCTGGGTTCCTGGTAGAGGGGATTCATTGCTCTCTTCGAACTCTTCAGCACTCGGGGGACTGGGGCTGGGACAGTATCCATGAAGCGGTCAGCACGGTGCTTGTCATGCATTAACTGTGCGCGTGGCCTGTTCTCCGTCTCTGGAAGAAAATAACAAACCTCTTAACACTCAAACTGCTAAAAATTAAACTGGTAAAACCCACCTGTGTATTGAGACCTGTTCTGTGATGGGTGATCGTAGACAGCTACAGGATGGGGACAGTGAGATCGGGGACCTGCCATCTCAGCACTTCCCCCAGCTGTCCCCCTCACCCTCCCTGGGGAGCACAGCCCTTCCAGCTGTCCGTAGCCTCATAATTATGAAAACAGAATTGGAATCAGGAGGCCTGGGTTTGAATGCGGGCATCACCCACTGACGAGCTCCTTATCCCCCTTCTGAGCGTCCTTTGATGATTCTAAGTTGGGGACGAGAGCATCTCTCTGTTCTGTGGGGCCCATGGAGGATACGTGCGGGGAGGGACTAGCCCAGCCCTCTGGCTTATATTCTGGGCGTAACAGGTGAGTGATGTTGTCAAGAAATGGCCAAGGGTGGGAGCTTCAGAGCATCGCATCCGTGAGCTCCAGCCCTACGCTTAATACCTGTGTCACGTCCTACACGCTATATAATCTTCCTAATCCACAGTTTTCCTTAACTTGAGAATGGGCTGATGATGAGAAAACTCACCTCTCAGGATGGTCGTGGAGAATGAATGAGGTTACAATTGCAAGGGAGTGAGTATAGTCCTTAACACATGCATGGAAAGCATTAAAGAAGTAGTACCTGTTGCCCAGGAAGATGGAACTAGGTGCAGCTTGTTCTATCAGTACCACGTTGGATCTGGGAGGAAGGGTCACACGCCATACGCAGTTGGGAATTGCACTGAGAAAATGGTACTGGGTTTGGCTTCCTACACGCCCCCAGCTTGACATTATGAGACCAAGATTGCTGGACTGTTGTGAACCTCTCCTGTTACGGCTCAGGAGCTGCCTCATGAGATGAGAATGTCGCGTCTTGGGTTTCAAAAAGCCAAGGTCACAGAACCCCAGAAATGACAAGGTGTAGAGTAAGTGGAGCTGTGAGAGGCACAGAGCCCCACGAAGGGACTTGGGAAGAGGAAAACCCCAGAAGCAGTGCGTGCTGGGAAGCATACCTCCCACAACCACGTGATCTGAACAACCTGGAGAATTAGGTACTTGGTGCTGCTGGAGCCATGACAGCAGAAGAATCCTTCTAGAAGGACACAGTTGGCCATAGGAGTCCTGCATGTCCACCTGCTCTCCACCCGCAGATCTGAGAATTAAACTGGGACCGTGGCTGCCACGATGACTTACTTCCATGATAATGGGAGGCTCAAGAACAGTTCGCGCACATCTACTGAAAATAGTAAGTCTGGATCATCTGTAGCTTGTTCAGTTTTTATATGTGGCCGAGGAAGAGTAACTTGAAAAAATTTTTAAATTAAAAGAAAAAGACCTCAAAGCATGAAACAAAATTCCACCTAATAAGACAGAACTTAGGAGACTCGGAGGGAAAGCATACCTCTGAAAATGACATACTACAGAAATCTAGAAGAAAATTCTGTTTGACAACTGAAACCCAATATAAGAAAATATGACTTCTGTCAGTCTGCTTGGAGTATGGTAACTAAACTCCCAGACTGGATGGCTTAAACCGCTTTATTTCCTCACAGTTCTGGAGGCTGGAAGTCCAAGATCGAAGTGCGAACGTGGTCAGGTTCGAACCTTCTTCCTGACTTGGAGTTGGCCCCCGTCTGTCTGTGCCCCTCACATGGTGGGAGACCGATGCAGGCCAGCTCCCTGGTGCCTCTTGTTACAAGGGCAGTAATCCAGTCCTGAGGGCCCCGCCCTCGTGACCTCATCTCAGCCCAGTTACCCACCACAGGCCCCATGTCCAGACACCTTCACATGGGGAAGTGGGGCATCAACAGTTGACTTTGGGGGCTATGGGGGGGCCACGGTTCAGTCCGTAGCATGACCCCTGTGAGAGAGGAGCCTGAAGTTGTCCGGTGTCAAAGCAGCAGGATAAAATGAGGAGGCAGAGAAAGGAGTGAGGTGGAGGACTGCAGAGAAACAGAAAATGAAATTAAAATCTACATGGTGTGTAGTAAAGAGCAGAGTTGATCCTTTGGAATTAAATGAAATGGAATTAAGTACGGGGAGGAGAAACCTGAACAGAGCAAGAGAACGAGGGGAAAACAAGGTAACTACGGAGCCTGGGGAGCCAGTTCCAAGTAATTGTACCGGTGGGACAGAAGTAATACTCCAAAGATACGGTAGAAGAAAAATGTGCTGAAGGCAGACCCACGTATGCTGATTTAAGGGCTCACCATGTGTCGGGGGTGACAGATGATTGGGCTATAATCTACCTCCGTATAAAAAGACCCATAACTCAACAGATGTTTGTGACTTCTTTAAACTATAACTATAAAGGAAAAAGTATGCAGGCATCTAGGTATAAGAAGAGCCAGTTTTTAACAGATGAATCCAAGGGGGACTTGTCTCAGACTTCCGTACAGCACTAAATGCCAAAAGATACTGGAATACGTTTTGAAAGGAAATGTAGATTACATCCTAAGAATTTCATATCTAGACCGATTGTAATTTATGAGTAAAGGGAAAAATGAGGGCTTGAAAAGACTATCTTCAAAAAATTTCATTAAGACCATCTTCAGAAAATTCATCAAGTACACCCCAGTTATGAAGAATGAATTCGTAGCATAGGAGGACTTGTGCTCAATGTTAAAACCAGATAAATTAGATGTAAGTTTATATATTTTATTTTTTTAGATACATATTCTTAAAATTTTATTTATTTGAAAGAGAGAATGAGAGAGGGAGGGAGAGACAGCTTGCAGAGGGGATAGGATCAGAGGAAGAAGCAGGCTCACCGCTGAACAGGGAGCTGGATGTGGACTCCATCCCGGGACTCCAGGATCATGACTTGAGCCGAAGGTAGTCACTTAACCAACTGAGCCACCCATCCTTAGACATAAGTCTAAAATGTTACGAATCTGGACACAAAATTGGATGCAGAAGACGAAGATCATTCTACAGTATTAAAAACGATTTGTAAGAACAAGAGAAGGAAGAAATAAGGGGCAGGACAGGGTAGAGAAGGTTAACCCAGTCCTTCCACAGTGTGGGCATCAGACCAGCAGCAGCAGCAGCGCCATCTTCTGGAAGCTTATCAGAAATGTAAATTCTTAGACTCCACCCCTGACCCTGGGAATCAGAGTCCCCGGGGTGAAGCCCAGCAATCTGTGTGGTAACCACCTTGCTAGATAATTCTTAAACCTGCCAAAGTTGGAGAAGCACAGAGTGAAGCTACCTTTCTCTATGATGATAGACTTGAAAATGTCATTTTCTGCTTAACTGTAATAGATGTATCTTACAAGCCGTGTAAAACAAACAAAGGAGAATATTGGAAAATAATGGAATATCGGCAAATAATGGAAAGGCAGAGAAAAGATTTCAGGCATCAAGCAGCTGCAAATGAAGGAAACTAACCTGGAAGGGTGGAACATGAAAAAAAAAAAAAAAGAAAGAAAACACAAAAGAAGTAAAACCAAGTCACTTATAGCTACAAAACCAAATGGCCTAATCTCTTTTATTAGGAGACAAAGGTTCTCAAGTTAATTTGAAATAATGGTTTATTAGAGACCTAGCTCGTTAATTCCCCATCTCTTTCTCAGGGAGCTCCCTCTTGCTTCCTTAACTAAATTGAATCCCCTTTTGGGATTTTCATAGCCCTATAAATGTCTTCTTTAAGAACACCCATTGGGGTTGCAGTTTGAAGTTTGTGTGATTATTTGATTTTTCGGTCTCCTCTTCCAGACCGTAAGCTCCTTGAAGGCTGGAACCATGATTCCTTTTTCTCAGCAGTTTGTGCTGGCCATCTACCAACCTATCTTTTTAATGAATTTTCCCAAGAAAATTTAGGGAAATGTTTTTAGGCAAACAATGCAAACATGCAAACAATGGGAAAGGAGGCTCTTACAAATGATCAAGAATTAGTAACTAATGTCAGGCGAGCTAATACAATAGTATAATTAAATATCTGAGCAGTGGTTCTTAAACTTTCCCGTGTATCCGATTTTTCTATGGGGCCTGTTAAAACACAGATTCCTGGATCCCAGTCCTAGAACTTTTCTTTCATTGTGTCTTGGATTAAGTCTTGAGAATTTGCATTTCTTACTGACTGTTGGATGATGCTAATGCTGGTCCAGGAAGCTCATCTTTGAGAAGCACCATGTTACAGAATCGTATCATGTTCTGAAGGCTACAGTTAGCAGTGATGATTTTGATCTCATGAGCCTTATTTATATGCATCAGACAGCATTGCATCTGAATATACAAAATAGATTTGGAAGCACGACAGAGTGGAAGGATTGAGCACAACTTTCAGTCTTCGATAGAGCAGGTGGGCAGATGGGATCATAGCGGGTTTGAATAATACAATACAGTTGATCTCACAACTTTGAAACCTATAAACAGCAAATAGTAGATCTTGTCCAGTGTTCATGAGTCAGTTATAAAAGTTATTGTTGAAAAAGCTTTAAGTCCATATTGAGAGAGAGAAACCAGACACAGAATTTTTAAAAATTGAGAAAAAAATACTTGTAACATGTAGAATGAAATCGTTGATGTCCTTCATCTGTGGGGTTCTTGGCAATTAAAAGTAAATATACCTATGGAAACATTGACTGTGAACACAAATGGGAAAGTCACAAAAGGAAAAATACCGGTTAATGAAACATGAAAAATGGTCAGTTTCCTTAGAACTCAAACAAATGGAAAATGAAAGCAGCAGCGCCGTATAGTTCCTCTTGTAAGGCCCATCTTTCTGATTGGGATGAAAATTAGCCCAACCTTTTGATATGTAGTTGGTGCTGTGGTTATCAAAAGCCTTAAAAATGCGTACCCTTAATTTATCCTGGGGAAATAATGAGCAGCGATTATGCACAATAATCCTTATTTTGCAGTGATATGAAAAATTATGAGCAAAATGGGCAGACATTTCTATAGGGATGTGGATCACAGCATTTTTTTTTTTTTTTTTGGTAAGGGAGAAATTTTGAAACAATCCAAACGTCCCCCGGTGTAGGAGGCTGGCTCAGCAGATTTCAGAGTCCAGTGGGATGCATACAGCCAATAAATGCAGTACGGATCGATGTTTATTGATTGAGCAAGATGTCCACAAAGTGTTGTCGATTGCATACACCAGGTTACAAAGAGGATATGGATCAAGGCTGGCTAATTCAGGGCCCACTGGAGCCAGACAGATGATGTCAGGGAGAGAAGCGCGCTCCAGATGAGATGGGAATAGAGGGATGGGGCTTGGGGCAGATGGCAAGGTTGCACGCTCTACCCCCAAAGGGTAGCTGCTGCTCTTTGTTTGGGGGTGACAGATGATTGAAATTTCTCTTACTCTTTAAATCTTGTATTTGTATTTATCAGTATTTTATAATTTTCCCCCAGTGAACAATATTACATCAGAAATTTTTAAGAAGAAAGAAGTTAGGCAGTGCCAAAAGAGAGGTAAAGATAAAGTCTGATGGGACGCGAGAGGAAGACGTGACCCCTCCTGCTGGGGAGGGGTGGGGGTGCTTGGGGGCGGGGAAGGTCCTGGAGACAAGGGGACCCAAGTGTGGCCATTGCAGACGCTAGGACTCGCAAAGGGGGTGAATGTGAGCTTGGCACTGGGGGGTCAGCTAAGGTCACCATACATTTCCTGAGCACCAGGGCCTGGGGGCGGAGTATTGGAGAAACAGCGTGTGCCAGGTACTGTTCTAAATACTTGACATATAAATTTAATCCTCGCAGCAATCCTAGAAGGTGGTCCTATTATTACCCCCTGTTTACAGATAGGAAAACTGAGGCACAGAGAGGTTAAGAGATTTGCCCAAGGTCACACAGCTCGACGTGGAGTTGCTGGGACTTGAACCCAGGCAGTCTGACTCCAGCATGCTCCTGATTGTAGTTGGTCCCAGGATGAGGGGGAGCTGGAGGGGAGGGAGCATGCTGCTGCTTCTCAGTGGGACCCGGGGGCCCATTCCCACGCTTTCCTCTCCTTGGACAGAAACTGGCAATTACACCTGTGAATTCTGCGGAAAGCAGTACAAGTACTACACACCCTACCAGGAGCACGTGGCCTTACACGCCCCCATCAGTGAGTATCTTCTCTGGTTGGGGGCTGGGGAGTGTTGGGGGAGGGGTGGGCCGGCCCCAAGATGGAGGCTTTGCCAGGGGAGGGTGACCACAAAGGTGAGCTTGGCCCTGGGGTAATCTCCAGGTGTCTGGGTCTGACCTGAGCCACCTTACTGTAATAGCTGGCATAGCTGGGAAAGCCGAAAGCCTGAGTCGCCCTCGGTCAGCTTACGGTGGGCATCACTCATCCACTCCCTTCAGTGGTGCCGTCCTCACCTCTGAGCCCCTCTGAATTGCGTGGTTCCTGAGAGCCGGTGCTACGTGATGCCACTAAGCCATAGCCAAGGAGACAAGACAGCTGCCTCTTTGCCCTTGGTGGTGGAGGGGGTAGAAATCTAGAAGGGGCACTAAGCCAAGACTCAGAAGCCCTGGGTTTTAATCAGCTGGGTCTCAGGGTTGTATGACCTTGGGCAGGCCCGTCCTGTCTCTGGCCCTCAGTCGCTCCCTCCTCCCTTGGTCTGGAAGAAATGAGTTATGATGGCCCTTCTTGTGGGACATCCCAGCCTTCCAGTCTCCTGTTGGACAGCTTCCCTCCTGGGTGTCAGAGGGGGCTCCATCCTCAGATCCCCGGGATGTCGGCCAGGAGGGTATGAGAGATTTCGGCTAGATCCAGCCGAGGATTGGTTTGCCAAGGCTGAAACAGCCCTTTGGATCTGGAGGTCTGTACGCCGCTGGGTTCTGTGCGGAACTAGGGCCTGGGCTTGGCTTCAGGTGGTACCCAGGGCTCGGGCTTGGGGACCCTGGGTCTGAGGAGAGTATTTAGAAGAACCTACACTGACTACAGAAGTCCTTATAACTGGGGTTGTGTAACAGTACTCTCGTGTGTTTAGCTGCTTTCACTGAGCGAAATGTCTTTTAAGACTCGTACACGGTGTTGTATAAATCAGTTCATTCTGCCTGACTGCTGAGCAGTGTTCTGTTTTGTGAAAATCCCACCGTTGGTTTAGCCCTGTGCTTGTTCATTTCGGTTGTTTCCTGTTTTAGGCTCTTAAGAATGAAGCTGCTACGAAGGTGTTTGTAGGAGGCTTTTTGAGGGCGTGTGTGTTTATTTCTCTTGGATAAACACCAGGGAGTAGAATGCTCGGTCGTAGGGGAGAGTGTTGAACTTCGTGAAGACTTAAGAACTATTTCTCAAAATGGCTGTAGCATCTTAACGCTCCCTCCAGCCACCTGTGGGAGTTCCCCTGAACCCACATTCTTGCCAATGTTTGGAGGGGATGGGCTCTTTAATTCTAACTATTCCTGTGAGTGCCACGTGGTCATTTTGGTGTTAATTTGCATTTTCTTGATGACTGATGACAGTTGAGCACTGTTTCATCTGCATATGGGCCACTGTATATTTTACTCTAGAAATGGTCTTTTGTCCATCTTGTGGTTGGAGTGTTTGTATCATTAAGTTGTAAGAGGTCTCTTTATATATTCTAGATCCAGGTCTTACATCGGACACATACACTGTGAATATTTTCTTCCCTTCTTCAGCATGTCCTTTGATTCTCATACACTGTCTTTCTTCTTTTTTTTGGTAATTTTATTTTATTTCTTTTCAGTGTTTCAAGATTCATTGTTTATGCACCATACCCAGTGCTCATGCAATACGTGCCCTCCTTAATACCCACCACCAGGCTCACCGAGCTCCCCACCCTCCTCCCCTCCAAAACCCTCAGTTTGTTTCTCAGAGTCCACAGTCTCTCATGGTTGGTCTCCCCCTCCGATTTCCCCCAACTCACTTCTCTCCTTCTTCCAACGTCCTCCGTGTTATTCCTTGTGTTCCACAAGTAAGTGAAACCATATGATAGTTTACTCTCTCTGCTTGACTTATTTCACTCAGCATAATCTCCGCCAGTCCCGTCCATGTTGACACAAAAGTTGGGTATTCATCCTTTCTGATGGAGGCATAATACTCCATAGTATAAATGGACCACATCTTCTTTGTCCATTCATCTGCTGAAGGGCATCTTGGTTCTTTCCACAGTTTGGCGACTGTGGCCATTGCTGCTATGAACATTGGGGTACAGATGGCCCTTCTTTTCACTACATCTGTATCTTTGGGGTAAATACCCAGTGGTGCAATTGCAGGGTCATAGGGAAGCTCTGTTTTTAATTTCTTAAGGAATCTCCACAATGTTTTCCAAAGTGGCTGCTCCAGCTTGCATTCCCACCAACAGTGTAAGAGGGTTCCCCTTTCTCCACATCCTTTCCAACACACGTTTCCTGTTTTGCTAATTTTGGCCATTCTAACTGGTGTAAGGTGGCATCTCAATGTGGTTTTGATTTGAATCTCCCTGATGGCTAGTGATGATGAACATTTTTTCATGTGTCTGTTAGCCATTTGAATGTCTTCTTTGGAGAAGTGTCTGTTCATGTCTTCTGCTCATTTTTTGATGTGATTATCTGTTTTGTGTGAGGTGAGTTTGAGGAGTTCTTTATAGATCTTGGATATCAGACCGTTGTCTGTAGTGTCATTTGCGAATATCTTCTCCCATTCCGTGGGTTGCCTCTTTGTTTTGTTGACTATTTCCTTTGCTGTGCAGAAGCTTTTGATTTGATGAAGTCCCAAAAGTTCATTTTTGCTTTTGTTTCCTTTGCCTTTGGAAACATACCTTGAAAGAAGTTGCTGTGGCCGATGTCGAAGAGGTTACTGCCTATGTTCTCCTCTAGGATTTTGATAGATTCCTGCCCACGTTGAGGTCTTTTATCCATTTCGAGTTTATCTTTGTGGCATACAGTATCTTTTGATAATTTTTTTTTGACAGAGTCTAATTTATCAGTTTTTTTCTATGGTTAGTACTTCTTGGGTCCTACCTAGAATGTCTTAGCTATCTCAAGATTGTGAAGACAGTCTCCTTAATTATCTTTCAGAAGCTTTGTAATTTTAGCCTTTGGATTTAAGTCTGTGATCTTTTCAAGTTAACTTTTATGAATGGTGAGAGGTAGGAGTTGATTGATTTCATCCCATATGGAGATCTGGTTGTTCATCATCTATTACAAGAGTTGTGCTTTCCCCATTGCATTACATTGCAACCTTTGTTGAAAATCAGTTGCTGATTTTTTCTATTCTGTCAATCTGTTTGTTTATGCTTATGCTAATATGGTCTTATTTATTGGAGTTTTATAGGAAATCTTAAATTCAGGTACTCTTGGTTTTTCAACTTTGTCCTTTTAAAAGAATTTTTGTCAATTTTAGGAACTTTGCTCTTCCATATAAATGTTAGGGGAATTTCTAATTTCCATTTTCTATAAAAAATTCAACTGGGATTCTGTTTAGGATTACCCTGAATCTATAGGCCAATTTAGAGAGAATAGAACATCATAATAATATTGGGTATTCCAATCCATGAATATGGTTTATCTTTGGATGTATTCAGGCCTTTTTCTCTCAGCAATAATTTATATTTTTCAGAGCAGAGGTCTTGTACATATTTCATGAAATTACCTTGAGTCCTTTGTTTTTTCTACTGTGATTTTTAGCTTTCCAATTACTCGTTGCTATTACACAAACACTATTTTTGTGTATTGATTTTGTGTCCTGAAACTTTGCTAAGGTAACTAATAGTGAACTAGTCCTAATAGCTTTTTGGTCAGTTTCTTAGGATTTTCCTTGTACGTACTGATGTCATCTACTAATAAAGATAGCTCTGCTATCTTTCTTCCTTTCCAATCTGTATTCTTCTTAATATTTTTTTCATCTCACTATACTGGTTAGGACCCTCCAGTACAATGTTGAATAGAAGAATTGAGTGAGTATTTCTGTCTTTTTCCTAATCATAGGGTTCAGTTTTTCACCATGAAGAGTAATCATTTTCATCATTAAGAATTATAGTAGCTGAAGTAGGTTTTTATAAATGCCCTTTATCAGTTGAGGAGGTGACCTTTTATTCCTGGTTCACTGAAATTTTCTGTCATAAATCACTGTTTTATGTTTTTTCCTCCATGTATTGAAATGATTCTATGATTCTTTTATTCTGATAATGTGGTATATTACATGGCTTAATTTGTTTTGTTTTGTTTAGTTTTTTAAAGATTTTGTTTATTTGACACACAGCACAACCAGGGAGAACAGCAGGCAGAGGGAGAGGGAGAAGCAGGCTCCCTGCTGAGCAAGGAGCCTGATGTGGGCCTTGATCCCAGGACCCTGGGATCATGACCCAAGCCAAAGGCAGACAATTAATGGACTGAGCCACTCAGGCGCCCTTGTTATCATAGGTCTTAAATAAATCACCATGCCTGTACTTTACTAAAACACATTAAAACAGAGTCCCAACATGAAATGAACTGAAGAAACTTATAATGTTAGGATGTTTCCTCTTTGCCAGGAGAGTGACTTTCTTCTTTGAGACTCCTTTTTCTTGGAAAGGCATCTAAATTACTTTAAGACCTAGGGCAGTTTGTAGAGTTATTTGCTTTTAAGAACATATTTTCTGATCACTTCTATCTAAAATTCCCCAGGATTTTACCTGGTTTTTGGTATTGCTCCCAAAACTGACTTCTTAAAGCTAGGGAGCTACAGTCCTAGAATTAGAAGTGCCCCATGAATATCAGTGGTTTGTTGATTGATGGTCATAATCAAGAAAATAAATATTTCTGGTGAGGTTTTTAAAAACAGTATTAAGGCATACTGTCCTACAGTAACGTGCCCGTATTTAAAGTGTACAGTTTGATAAGTGTATACAATTATGAAATTATCACTGCAGTTGAGATAACAAACACATCCAGCACCCTAAAGCTTTTTGTGTTCTTTTACAATCCCTTACTCACCAGGTCCCCATCCCCAGGCAAACGCCGATCTGCTGTTACTATGTATTAGTTTACATTTTCTAGAATATTCCATGTATATAGTATCTTACAGTATGTACCCTTTCTGTGTGGGCTTATGGGGGATCTGGCTTCTTTTACCCTCCATGATTGTTTTAAGATTCATCCATGGTTGCATGTGTCAGTTCATTCCCTTTAACTGATGAGTAGTAGTGTTCCATTGCATGGATACACATCCCCCAGTTTGCTTGATTCACTTGTGGATGGAATTTGGGTGGTTCTGGTTTGGAGCACTGTAGTACAAAGCTGCTCTGAACATTTGTGTTCAAGTCCTTGTGTGGGCAGCTGCTTTCATTAATCTTGAGTAAACAGCTAGAGGAATGGAATAGTGGGATCACATGATAGGTGGACATTTAACTTCTAAGAAACAACTAAACTGTTTGCCAAGTGGTTATGCCCTTTTGCATTCCAACCAGTAGCGTCCTTCCCGTTTTTATAGTGTGAGTTGGGTATCAGGCTAAAACTGGTCTCTGAGAATGAGCTGGGAAGAGTATTTCCTGAGTGTAGTGTCAATTAGATGAAGTTGCTTAATAATGTTCAAATCTCTGTTCCTTAAGGCTTTTAAAAAGTGTGCTTGTTTTATCAAGTATTGAGAGACAGGCATTAAAATCTACAACTGTAATTATGAATATGCTGTTTCTCCCTTTAGTATTGTCAGTTTTGATTCGTGTACTTTGAAACTTTGCTTTCAGGTGCACACACTTTGGATCATTATGTTTTGATGACTCTTTAAAAATTGTCCAATACCTTTATTTATCTCTTTATTTTTAAATTTTTTTTATTTAACAGGTAATAGCTCTTGTCCTGAAATCTGCTTTATCTGTATTAATATAGCTACTACAGCTTTCTTAGGCTTAGTATTTACATGGTATATTTCTTTTGATCTTTTTCTTATAATCTTTGTGTCTTTCTATTTGAAATGTGTACATATAGTTGGTTCTCCCTCTTTTCTCTCGTCTGGTAATCCCTGGCTTTTAAATGAAATGTGTAATCCATTTACATTTAATATTATTTATTGATATGGTTGGATTTTTGTATTTCATATTTTTTGTATTTTGTATATTTTGTCTTGTTTTTTTTCTGTTTGTCCCATCTCGTTGTTCATTTTTTTTCTTCTTTTCTTGTCTTCTTTTAATATTGAGAACTTAAAATTTTCCTTCATTAGCTTTCCAACTATACCTCCTCTTTAGTAGTTATTCTGTAGTTTATAATAGACATCTTTAATGTGTTACAATCTATGATGAATTCAAAACCTCACAATAATCTAAGAACCTTATAACAGTGCATTTCCATTTACTACTCTCCTGTCCTTTGTGCTATTCTGATATGTCTATGTGTATGTAAGTTATAAACCGAACAGTTATTCTTTTTGCTTTAAACAGTGAATTATTTTTTAACTAAGAAATGAGGAAATTTTTTTATTTTCTAACATATTTACCACTTCCTGCACTTTTCTTTCCTTTGTATGAATCTAAATTTCATCTATTATCATTATCCCTTATTCTTTGAAGAATTTCCTTTAACGCTTAATTGTAGGTCTGTTGGTGAAAGATTTGCTTAACTGAAGATGTTTTTATTTTATCTGTCCTTTTGATGGATACTTTCTCTGCATATGAAATTCTAGGTTGAGAAATTTTTCTTTTGGCACTTTAAAAATGACATTCTTTTATCTTCTGGTTTATGTTGTTTTTGATGAGAAGTCAAAGATCATTCTTATTCTTCTGTATTTAAGGTGTCTTTTTTGTCTGGGTGGTTTTAAATAAATCTCTGTGTTACTGTTTTTTACCAGTTTGATTATAATGTATAATTTTTTTGTGTGTCTCCTGTTTGGAGTTCATTGAGTTTTGTGGTTCAGTGGGGTTTATATTTCTCATCAGATTTGGAAAATTTCAGTCAGTATTTCTGTAAATATTCTTATTACCCAATCTTCTTTCTGCTGTTGAGACTTTTTATTTGTTTATGTCTCTTTTTTTTTTTTAAGATTTTATTTATTTATTTGACAGAGTTCACAAGTAGGCAGAGAGGTAGGTGGAGGGGGGCGGGAAGCAGGCTCCCCGCTGAGCAGAGACCCCCCCGATGCGGGGCTCAATCCCAGGACCCTGAGATCATGACCTGAGCTGAAGGCAGAGGCTTTAACCCACTGAGCCACCCAGGTGCCCCTATTTGTTTATGTCTTAAACCATTTGGTGATGAAGCTCCTGTTTTCTCTTCGAGCTTCAATTTGGATGGTTCCTAGTACCTTGTCTTCCAAGTTTGCTGTTCTTTTCTTCTCTAGTATGCAATCTTTTCTTTACTTTTTAAAAGATTTTATTTATTTATTTGACAGACAGAGATCACAAGTAGGCAGAGAGGCAGGCAGAGAGAGGAGGGGAAGCAGGCTCCGCAGAGCAGAGAGCCCGATGTGGGGCTCGATCCCAGGATGTTGGGATCATGATCTGAGCTGAAGACAGAGGCTTCAACCCACTGAGCCACCCAGGAGCCCCCACAATCTTTTTTATTAAGAAAAATCTGTCAAGTGAATTTTTCATTTTAGCTATCCTAGTTTTCATCTCTGTAATTTCCATTTGGTTCCTTTTTATAGCATTTTTTATTCGTTTAGTTCATATTATCCTTTAAATCTTTGAGCATATCTATGAAAGCTGTTTTAAGGCCCTTGTCAGCAGAGCCCGTCATCCTTGTCGTGTCTGTTAAGTGGTATTTTTCTCTTGATTATTAGTCACATTTTCCTGCTTTGCCTCACAAGTAATTTTTCATTCTGGGCTGCACATTGCAGTGTTTTGTTGAGCATCTGGATTTTGTTATCTTCCTTTGAAAAGTGTTGAATTTTCTTATGGCAGATGGTTACTTATAGATCAGCTTTATACTTCAGTGGTTTGTTTTTAAACTGTTAGGGTGGGCTTCCAGTTGTTCTTATTCTAGGGTTAGAGTAATCCTTCTATGGCCTGACCTTTCTGGTCCCGGACTAAATGCTTGAGGTGTTCAACAAGGTCTGTCTTCTCTGGCAGATGGGAACTCAGACAACATCTCCTCGTCTTGTGAGACTTCTGAATCCTTGCTCAGCTCACAGCCCTCAGTAGCAGTTACCTGCCAGACTTTAAGGCTTCCTCTGTACAAATTCTGGCATCCGGTCTAAGACTTTAAGGGGTTCCCTCTGCACATTTCTGGAGTTCTTTTTTTTTTTTTTTCCTCCCTTCAAAATTCCCTACTCTTTGTTATTCTGTCCTGCTAATTCCAGCTCCCTCAGAAGCCCTGAACTCTGACCATTGCCTCCTCCATTCAGCCCGACAGCAGTGCCTTCTCTGGGCTCCACCCCCGTGCCGTGCGTGGTCCGGAAGATCTCCAGGCAGAGACTGGAGTGATCACACATCAGGTCTTCCCTCGTGAATCACAGCCCTGCGCTGCCCTGTTCCGTGTATTTTGTCCAGCTTTGTGGCTGAATCTGGAGGAGGGCTTAGTGCTACACCAGGGACTCTGGGATGGCCGGAAGAGTAAGTTCTCCGGTTCTCTAACTAAAATGAATACCCATGACGCGGCATTCCCAGATGAGACTCCCCTTGCGCCACGACCCCCGCAGTCCCACCCCCAGCCTTTGAGCACACTATTCCCAGTTGCCTCAGATGGGTCTCCACCCTCCTCTGCCCCATGAGAGTGTCGGGGAGACCCCCTGCTCTCTCTGCGCTCTCGGTAGCCCCATGGTTATTTTTCTGGAATCCTTATGTTCTCTGATTGATTGATTTTGCTCCTATTGAATTTTCGGCTTTACAGAAAGGAGAGACCTCAGTGCCCTCGTATTTTTAAGTATCTCCTAGATGTAAAACTCTCATGGGTGTTCTGTCAGCCAGTCTGTCTGAAGCTCACTCTTCTTTTCCCAGTGAGAACTCGGGTAGAATTGCAGCCTAATAACATTCCGTGTGAGAAGGTCCACAGATGGAGCAGACTGTTGAGTGAAAGGAGTCTGCAAAGTTCATCCTGCTCTGTCCCTACCTGCTCTGTGACCGCACAGTGGTTCCTGGACCTCTCTGAGCTCTAAGGGGCTATCTGTCCCTAGATACGCCTCTGGGGCTGACGGGAGGGTGACGCAGGGGCCAGGTTCTCACGTCTCCTCTCCGGCATCCTGTCTTTGGTGTGCTGTGCTTTTCTGGCCGTTCACGCAGTGATTCTCTGATCCCACAACACCTCTTGAGCACTTCCTGTGTGTCAGGGAATGTGCTAGGTCCCGAGTGCATGGTTGGGCCTCACTGGCGGCATCTGCCGTCCCAGAACATTGAGACTAATGGGGAAAGAGATCCCATTTGAAAGATCACACCGTGTGTCAGTACAGGTGGTGATCAGTTCTGGGAAGGGATGCAGAGAGGGGCGACTGAAAGACTGAAAGATCATGACCGAGTGAGGTGTTGGCAGGGGTACCAGTCTGACACACTCGTGACACTCGTGTCAGACCAGCACGAGTTACCTAGGTGAAAACTGGAGGGAGGATCGTTCCAGAAGAATATGACATGTGCAGAGCTGCAGGGCTTGGAAGAGAGAGGGTGATAGAGAACGGAAAAGGCAGGAGGTGAGCCGGGCCCAGGCCAGGTGCTTGAAGATTTCCTGGATCTTGTGCTTCGTGGTTGTCCCGAGCTCCCTGCCCTATCAGGGAGGCGGAGGCTGTCACACAGGCCAGGAATTTGACATCAGGAATTACCCTGAAAAGAACTGATCCGGAGGGCCTTCTAGAAACCATCCTTCAGGGTAGAGTCTGGGGCTCGAGAACAAAGCCATGTGCTCAATGTGTTGCTCAGAAATTCTCTGTCCCTTGTGCCCAGGTTCCTGGGATGTGTGGGGGATGGCACAGGGGACCACACGGCCTTGTGCAGGTAGCTTGACAAACTTGAGCTTCTGTCTTAATCCTGACACGGACTTGCCATGTGACCCTAAACGGACTGAATGCTCTGGGCCTCGGTGTCCTTATCTGTCCCAAGTCCCAGTAGTAGCTGCTTACACGTGAAGAGCCGTGTACCATTCATGGGACTTCTGGGAGCTTGTGTGTTCTTGGGCTCTCACCGAATCCCCGTGAGGCCGGGCACACCACTTCTCTTGTGGACAAAAGGGGCACGGGTCAGGGGGAGCTAAGGTCAGGAGAGGAGAAGTAAAGAAGCCAGGACCATGGAGACGGAAGGGGCAGGGACCTGGCATCCGGAGGTGGGTTCATTTTGCTGCACATTCGGTCCCCAAACTCCACTTCAGGGAGGTAGTGGGGAGCTCAGAGCTAGAGCTCTAGACACAGTCCATGGAGTCTGGTGTGTAGCTGGTTCTGTGGCTAAAAACATTTGGAAATGGTGAGACAAGCCACCCTTTAGATTGGCCTCCAGGGACGTCTAAGGTCCTTGGCTCCAAAAGCGAGGGCGGCGGGGGGGGGGGGGGGGTACATAGGGAAGTGTCCTTCCCTACCCGGACCTCTAGTTTGTGATTAAGAAAGCCAGAGTCCAGAGAATGGGTATTGAGACAGTGAGGGACACCTGTATCCTCTGTGGACGGTGGCCTTGGGAACTCCTCTTAGGGCCAGGGTGGGCCGGGTGACGGCTTGCTTAATTAAGAGGGCTGTGACCAGAGTGTCCCCCAGCTCCTGGCATCTGGCCACCACTGTGAATGGAGGAGGGGGTACCTCCAAGAGGACGGGGGCAGCCGAGTGCTCTGAGCTCATCTCAGTGTCTCCGTGTCTCGGGCTGAAGAGCAGGTCCCTGTGTGGCCTTGCACGAAGCCCTGCTTCCTGCTTCTCTAGGCTTGCTCGTGGCTGCCAGGAATGGCCCAAGGTAGAGGGTCAGGAAGTGCCTTTTTATTTTTTGGCTCTGAAAACAGTGGGTGAAGTGTCTGATGCCCAGGATGGGACACTGTCCTGGGACCAGAGGTATAATGAGGCCCCTCGTCCACCCCCCAGAGGCAGGGGGGCAGCAGCACCGAAGAAGCCCCTTCCCATGCTGCCTAGTCCCCTTCTCGCCTTCAGCGGGGAGAGTTGCCGTTGAGCTAGAAGACCACTGCCTCCCCGCTCCTGTTCTGTGTTGAACTTGGGAGTGTGGCCAGGTTCAGGGCTCAGCCTAGGGCCCCGGGTGGCATGAAGGAGGCAGACTGCTGCCCGCCCAGGACGGCCAGAGGTGGAGACCACCTGGGTGTCAGCCCCCAGTTCTCAGCGACTCTGGCTTCTGCAGAGGACTCGGGAGGGAGGCAGGGGGTCTGGGAAATGGTGAACCAGACTTCCCCCAACACCACTGGGGAACTGCCGCACTGCACTGACTTGGATGAAAGCAGCAGCGTAGACTTCACGTGCTGTCCCCGAGAGCAGCAAGTCTCCAGCACGCCTTCCCCCTAAAACCCTGGGGCTCCATGGAGCCCCTCTGCTTTTCCCCACCACCACCAGGCAACCCTGGCATGTCCCTGGCTGTCTGCTTTCTGTCCTTCCTTCTGATCCAGCCTGCCTTGGAAGGAAAAGAGGCTTCTGAGCTAGTGTTCTAGAAAATGCTCTTTGGCCTGGGTTGACTAATTCACGTGCTCCAACAGGTCATAGGCTGCGTTCTTAGGCACTGAGAGCCTGGGTTGGTCTAGGGTTATGGGAGAGCCCTCCCAGTGAGCTGGTCAGTGTGTTAGTTGATGATCAGGCTTCCTTCAAGGAGAAGCTGGGGAAGGTTCTAGAATCCTGGACTTTCTTAGGCTCCGAGAGAGAGAGAGAGCCTTTGCTTTCTGTGGACCAAGAAGAGGTTTTGACCCTTGAACGTGGGGTTCTATGGCCCAAGAGACCACTCAGTCGGCCGGCTCCGAGGGCCCACGGGGACTGAGAGCATGACCCTCTCAGGTACTGCCCCCGGGTGGGAGCCACCGGACGATCCAGACACGGGCTCTGAGTGTTCGCATCCGGAGGTCTCCCCGTCTCCACGCTTCGTGGCAGCGAAGACCCAGACGAACCAGTCGGGGAAAAAAGCTCCGGCCTCCGTGGTCCGATGTGGCGCCCTCTTACACCGCACCCCTCCAGCCACCCAAACCCAGACGTTCCGCACTCCAAACTCGGGATCTCCAGCAAGCAAGGCAACCGCAGGTACCGATGGCCTCTGTCATGCTCGCACTTCCTCCACTCCCCACCCCACTCCCACCTGCCACAGCTGTGCCTGGGGTCACTGTTCCCTTGCAAGAGCGAGTGGAGGTCCTGTGGCTCTCTGGGACAGGTCTGGATCCCAGCTGTGCCTCTAGCTGGCTGGCTCTCACCATGGTGAGCCACCTAGCCTCTCTGAGCCTCGGTTTTCTTACTCTAAATCAGAGAGTTTGTATGTGACAGTTTGCAATTTTTTTTTTTTTAAGCGGGATACTATTTTTTCCCAAGTCATAGCCTAAGGAGTTAAAACTTCTTTTTAAATTAACTGCCAGCCTTTGAGACTTAAGAGATTTTGCATAAGACGTTTGAGTTCTTGCTGACGTTGAAAAGTCAGCTCTGGCAGTGCTGGGCCCGCTTCCCCAGAGGGCAGCCGCTGGCGTGGGGCTGAGCCACAGCAGCCACCTTGAAGAGAGCACACACTGCCCAGTATTCCGTGGTCCTCACCACTCCCTCCTGCGTCCCTAACACAGTGGCCACGTGGCAGGTGTCATTTCTCATTGTGATCACGCTGTTGTCTGTCTCGCATCCAGCCCCGCTCATCCATTTACATCACCTGCCTGGACCCTCTTGGCATGAGTTTGCACCCCCCCGTCTTCCTGAAAAAATCGAAAAACTCTTTTCTAGAAGAGTTGCTCCCCATGAAGCAGAGCTCTGTTCTCTTAGCTTCCCCCTGCTTGGTACTACCTATGAAGCCCCTCCGTGGGCCCTAGCCCAGCAGGAAAGCAGTGGACGCCAGCTGCGGTATGTTCTGAGTCTGTGGCTGCAGGTGGGGACCAGGCAGTGAAGGATACACAGCAGCCACCGTGCCCGGGAAGACTTGACGAGACACAGCAGCTGCTGAGTGGCGACTGTCAGGAATCCTCATTCCTGTCTGGGTGCGCTGAGCCTTGGGCTGCCTGCCGGGGTGTGCGGGGTGAGGAAAGAGTGACAGTGTTACCCTTCTGGGGCTGTGGGCCTTTCCTCACCCTCGAGAGGCCCAGAGCCAGCAGAGAGCTACACCAGCGATCGGACTGAGAACGGAGTTCGGTGAACAAGTAGATCGGACCCGCCACACAGCCAGGCACGGGTTGGGCTTGCTTTCCTCTGTGCTTCCGTTTTGGGCAAAGATTTGGTTCTTCAGAATGTTTGAGGATAAGTGTATTGTGCTTAGGTCTTTCAGAAGAGGAGTAAGTAGTCCGTCAACCTTGAAGGTAATGATTTTTCAGGCACTGTGCTGAGAAAAGCCAAGAGCCATTGTGTTTTTGCAACAGCTGTCATACATTGGTTGGAAGCAGACTGGTCATCACAGGCTCGTTGACAGTAGATACTGCCTCAACTAAATAATGGGATCCTGGCTTTCAAGTCTTGCTTTTACTCTTGACCTTGTGGCTGGGAGCTTGTGCATTGACCGTTTTGTGCAGAGAAGTGCCTGCAAGGGCCCTGTGGTCTCTCGTGTTTCTCAGACCTCAGTGCCCCATAGTAAGCATCCAGCAAATTATGGGATGTGCCTCTGGCTGCCTCCATGTGACCTGGAAGGCTTGTGCTGGGGGTCCCGGGGCAGAGGACAGCAGGGGGTGAGCAGGGCCCTGCCCATCGGATCTGGAAGTTGTCCTCGCCCCTGTCCCGCTCACAGGCCGTGCTCCTTAGGTATGAGCGTGTCTGTACACAGCACTCCCCTTGGAGGACTGCCCCCGGCTTTTTGGCCCAAGGTGCTGATTCGGGGGTAGCTGTTCCTGGTCTGCATGGTCCGCTGAGCAGGAGGGGACTGTCAGCTCTGTGGTGCTGCGTCCTACTGAGATGGTGGTCAGGCTGCGTGGAACGCCTCTGCAGGGGGGGAAGCACTGAAGGAATGCACAGGGCATAAGATGGAGAAAGGAATCCCGTCCCTACCCCAGACCTTCCCCAGGAGACTGCATGTGTCTCAGCAACGAACTCTTCTCGTTCTGCCACCCGGTGCGTTAAGCGTACACCCACCTCTAGGACTGGGCAGTGTCACTTGCCTGTCTTTCTGCCCGTAGAATGGGAACGACAGTGTGGCTGTCACAGCACCGCAGACCACGGGCATCAGGTGTGTGGACCGAGTTGGCCACATAGTAGGTGCTCAGTAAATGAGAGCCTCTACCCCACCCCCCCAACCCCACACAAAGATTGAGGGGCGTTCTTGGCCGATTTACAGATGGCACCTTGAGGTGAGCCGATGGGTAGCTGTCAGCCCGGGCATTTCACAGACACTTTTTGAAGAGCGGGTCTTCTTGGGATGTCATCAACAGCCTTGGCGTCGGGAGGCATCGTTGGGCTCGGTAGCCCGGGCATGGAGCAGGGCCTAAGGGAGCCTCCTGGGCCTTCTTTTCCCATTGCCCCATCCTCGTGCAGAACCCCAGCCCCCACGGTCTGAGCACTTGTCCTTCTGATGTGGGGTGGGCTGGGTGGTGGTGGTGGCATTTCCCAAAGTGGGCTCCGGGGATCACCATTTCTGAGGGATACTAAGGAATTTTTAAAATGGGCCTCAGTGGCTAAATGTATCTGGGAAGGCCGCACAAAGCCACGCGGGTCTCTTCCTGGTGGAGCTTCTCAGAGCCTTTGATATCCCCGTGTGAGTTGTTTCCCCTTAAAAGGGACTGGGTCAGCTGCTTGTCCCAACCAGACTTGCTCCCAGAAGCGTTTATGTCCCGGCGCAGCCCGCAGCCCCGTTGTGCCAGGAGCAACTGGGGAAAGCAGAGTTGCCTTCAGGCTCTGATAACTCTGTCTCAGGACCTTCCACGGGGGGCAGGGGTGGGAGCTAAACTGGTCTGTTTGCTCCTGCTCGGACCCCATCTCTTCACACGGTGCCAGGAAGGTGCCCCCTCTAGGTGGAGATGCCCCCCGAATCCCATAAGGATCCAGTCCCTTCCCGCGGATGAACTCGGAGCAGACCTCATCTGGTCTTCAGGCTCTCAGGGTGTGTGGCTGCCCCCGCGCTGTCACACCGTCCCGCTCACACCGTCTCTCCAGGATGCCCTCCCTGCCACCCAGCGACCACTCGGCTTGTAGATCTGGAATCTGCTGTCTGGCCCTCCTCCTCTGCCGGAGCCACCGCCAGAAAACAGTCTGTCACCCTCCCTGCTCCTTGGTGGAGCCCGTGGCAGCAGATTCTGGCTGAGGAAGTAGCGGGTGGCAGGTCCCAATGACTTAGTGTCACATACGTGGCTCCTTAACCAGAGATGGGAGACCCAGGCCCGTTTGTCATCCGCCCACTCAGCTGGATTTCATCTGGGCATTCAGGTCACACACGTGTGCCCCCCGTGCCTGCCCCTTCATCCACGCTGGGCGCTGTAGGGGGGATCTTTTGCCTGATAAGGTATCAGGCAAATCAGGTGAGCCCAAGGAGCTGGAGGTCTGTTTTGGGGTCCCGGCGCCCCTCGCTGTGGAGGTTCCCCACATAAAGCCCTGGGCGTTCCCAGACCCTGGCCCAGGCAGTTCCCGGGTACCCTGGCCTCGAAGCCAGTTCCTTTTGGCCCTCATCGTGCTAACCAGTCACCGGTGTTTTCTCGCTCTCTCCTGTCCCCACCCAGCAGAAAGCGCTTTCAGTCGGAGAGTAGAAGGCAAAGCACAAAACCACTTTGAAGAGACAAATAGCAGTTCCCAAAACTCCAGCGGTGAGTGTGCCCTGTGACAACCATCCTGCGCTGTGGCCTCTACTACTCCTACGCGGGGAGGCGGCAGGCGCTCTGGGCTGGGCTCTTCACGGTCCCCGATGCTGTTCCTGGGAGGACGCAGCGGGCAGGGAATTAGGAGGGGGCCATGGCCAGGCAGACACGGGAAGGGTGTTTTCTTCCAGGGACCTGCCGCTGGGCCTCAGGGGGCATCTCAGGGACTCTTCCCCAGGGAGAGAGGGACTCACCCTCCCCATCGCCCGCAGCATTGATGCAGATGGCCCCGGGAGGAGTGAGAGAGCTATTGCTGGGTTTTTAGAGTAAACGTTGCAGCCAGTTTCTTTCCAGGACAGGCAGAGGGTGCAGCAGAGAGGTCTATAGCGAAAGAGCCAGAGACCCATGAGTTCTGGCCCCACTTTGAACCGGAGGCCATGCAAAGGGCCTCTGCCAGCGCCTGTCTGCCGAGGGAGGTTTGGCCGAGGTTCCTGGTGGTGTTTTGGTGCCCCCTGGCGGCGTTCCTCTCGCACCTTGGAGCAGCCAAAGGCAGCTCTCCCCAGAGGGATCCTCTGCTAGCCTAGCAGGGCGCTGGGGGGCCGTGTCCGAGAAAGGCGCAGCAAGCCGGCCTGCACAGTGACGACCAGGGCAAGATGGGAAAACGGTTCTGATGCTGGGGTCACACTAAGGCAGGGAACCGCCCCACCTCCGTGCAGCTGCAGTTCAGCTCAGCAGGTGAGGGGCTGGCGTGTGTCTGGCACTGTGCTGGCCGCCGCCTGGGCACGGACGGGTCCGGCAGTCGGGGCTGTCATGAAACAGCCAGGAGCCCAGACTTGGATGTGGACGCTTCTGCCGCGTATGGCGAGCTCCAGCTCTGATCTCGAGCCGAAGCGTGAACCCCGTCGGCTCTACCTCCAAGCTGGTGCCTGGGGCCGGCGGCCTCTTTGCCTCCCCTGCGCTGTGATGTGGGGCTCACGCACAACCCCTGTGGCGGCGGGCTGGTGTTCTGGTGGCGGTGGTGGCAGTGGTGGTTTTAACTTAACCAGGCAACGCGTGGAGTGCCCTGAGGAGAAGCGAGGGAGGTGGGCTGTGCTGGGGGCTGAGAATGTCCATGTAGCCCTGAAAACCGTAGAGAGCTTGCCGACTTTTCCAAGCCGCTCACGTTCTGAGACATGTGACCCAGTCTCCAAAAGGCGGTGCCAGGAGCGGCGGGGTGGCTTGCCCGAGGCCACACAGGAAGCAGGAGAGCCAGGACTGGGACTGCCATCTCCCCTTAGCAGCCAGGCTGGACCCCCACCTCTCAGTCCTCCAGCACGGCTGCCTGGAGGACAGCATGAGATGCTGCTGCCAGCAGCTACCATTTATTGAGCGCTTACTATGTGCCTGGCCTGTGTTCAGAGCTGTCTGTGTCTCCCCTGTTTTCATCCTTACCACAGCCCCGGGGCGGGGGCGGGGTGTCTTATTAACCCCATTTTCTGGATGAGGAAACAGGCCCAGGAGAGGTCGGTCATGGTCCCAGGTCCCCAGTCTGTAAGGGATGCCTGCTGCCTTTTGCCTTTCAGGCTCACCTGACAATGCCAAGAAGCAGAACCTGTCCCAGCACAGCCCTCCTCATGGCTGCTCTGGTGTCCGGTGCCAGGATCTAGAAGCAGCTCCCAGCTCCCTCCCCTTAAGCGGCAGCCACACAGGGACATTTCCTCATTCAAGCTCTGTGGGCTCACTCTCTGAGAGTTGAGAGTGTCCTGGAGGCATGGCCCTGGCTGACCTTGCCCTGCCTGGTGCCCCAGCACCAGCCCAGAATGTGAGCCTGGCTCTCAGATCCTCTTCCTCCTCCTCCGAGAGCCCCGATGGCTTACTGCTTCCTGAGAACAGAAGTAATGACAATCATCTCAGAGCACCAGAACGGGAAGAGACTTAGCTAAACTGTTTCTCTTTTGCAGAAACTGCAAGTCCCCTGATTTCCAATCCTTTCCCTCTCCTACAGAGTAAGTGACGGTCCCATGGGGGGCTGGAGAGGGCAAGGCAGGGCAGGGAGTGAACTCAGCCAGCCACCTGCTCAGGACCTCCCCAGAGCCCTTGCCCTTGGGCCACCCCTAGGCAGAGCTGGCAGCCAGCAGAGGCAGGAGGAGGGGCCGGGCCCAGGTGGGAGGGGGAGTCCGGATAGGGGACAAGGCAGAGCCTGACTGCGGGCATCCTGCTTCCGCCCCCGCCCCCCGCCCCCCTGGCCCTAGCAGGAACCCAGGACTTCCCGTTGCTACTCATGGGGGCAGCCTCAGGACATCTCTTCCAGGCCCATCTCAACCACCCTTTACGTCTCTTCCTTACTCCTCTTTGACCCCCTTCTTTCCTCTTCCTTCCACTTTTCCCTGTACCGGGCATCGACTTGAGTTCTGGGGACACAGAGGTGGGAGGTCCCCCTGTGCACGTGGTTCTGCTGCATGCGCTGTCTTCCCTGTCCTCACCTGTCCCGTGGCCTTCTCCACCTCCTACCCTGCTCTCCCGCTCACTGCCCGCTCCCTTTATGGCCCTCTGTGCTCTTCACCTGGTTTTCGTTCCATTCATACACTCACGTCTTTGTTTCCTCGGCGGGGATGTCTGCACTCCTCCAGGCCGAGGATGGGCCGTTGGGGCATGCGGGACATGGTCTCTGCCCCAGGACAGCACTTGGTCCGTTAGTGTTGCCCCCCTCCCCAGTGCCCAGAACAGTGCCTGGCACACAGTAAGCACTCAATAAATGTCTGTGTGATTGAACTAGATGGTCTCCATCTGCAGGTCTTCCTCCCTCCGTTGCTGCTTCTTCCCCCAAGCCTCTCCCTCAGCAGTTAGTGATGGGGGCAGACAGGCTGGGCCCAGAGCTCTGAGTGCAGAGCCTCAGCCGGTTCCCGGGCAGCCAGGGTCGTTCTGCCACTAACGCAGCTGCCTCATTTCTCCCCCTCCCGCCCCAGAACCGTACACCTGCGGCGCCTGTGGGATCCAGTTCCAGTTCTACAACAATCTGCTGGAGCACATGCAGTCCCACGCAGGTAAGGGAGTCCCTGGTCTGGGCCGTCCCGAGTGCTCTTCCCGCCCCCCGCCCCCCAGCGCTTGCCCAGAGGCCAGGCCTTCTCTGGAAATGGGCACAGGACCTGGGACCTGCCCTCAGGGAGCCCTGTGGCCCCACAGGGGAGGTCTGTGCTGGAGAGGGTGGTGGGCGCCCAGTTAGGGAGGGGGACGAGCCGAAGAAGGCTTCTTGAAGGTTGTGGCTTTGGCCCCCGAGCATAACCGTAGGAGCTGACTGGGAAGGACCTCAAGGGGGCAAGGGAGTGTGGTTTGAGATCTCAGTGAGCTGAGGCGGGAGCTAGACGGGGCAGAGGGATCCTGCCAGGGCAGCCTGGGCCCAAGCCCTGTCTCCAAGTAGAGGTATGTTCACTGTGACACTGTCCCAGACATGACAGCAGTGGTCCTCAGACTGGAGCGTGCCCCAGGCCCCCGACCCTGATGCCGGGGTCTGTAGGTCTGCGACAGGGCCTGGCGCTGGCGTTTCTGGCAGGTCCTCGGCCCCGTCATGAGTCTAGAGATGAGAGGAGAGCCATCGGGGACAAGCTCCTGGCTAGTGGCTCGCTGTCTAGGCGACCTTTGTATCAGCTGTGCGGCCGCCTTCCAAGTATGTGGTATTAGCGCCCTCCTCTCAGCCATCCTGCTTTCAGAGCCACGCCTCCCGTTTTCGGGGTCTTTTTGCAGCGGTGCCCCGCTTCTGGTCCAGCTTCTGTTCCGGTCAGGCGGATGCCACTGTGTGCGATAGTGGATAAGCCCCAGAGTCACAGTGGTTTCACGTAATCACTGACTTCTGCTATCCCAGCGCAGCCTGACGCAGGTGGCCGGGCTGGCTGGCCTTGACCATGGTGACCGAAGCTCCGTTCTCCCTGTGGCTCCTCAGTCTCCCTGTCTCAGACGGGGCAGCGGGGAGAGCAACAGACTTCCTCCTATACCACTTTGGATCACAAGTGACACGTGGTCCTATGTGCCCACATTCCAGGGGCGAGGAGCACGCCCAGCGCCACTGTCCAGGGACAGCCTGACACACTGTTGGGAGAAATGGGAACCTGGGGCTTCAGCCAACCATCCTTGCCACCCCTCTCCACAAGGCCTCCTGGGGTGGGGGTGGGGGGTGCTTGGAAATGGGAGGAACGTCCCTGACACGCTGGGCCCTGTAGAAGCAGTGGTCGCTGCCATGTCTGTGATGGTGACCGTTACTGCTCGTGCCCCTCTTAGGGCTGGACTGACCTGCACAGAGGAAGCAGGACTGGACCCTCATTTAGGCGGGGGCTGTTCTGTTCTGTGAGCGTGTCCCCTCTTCATTTATTGTGTCCGTCCATTCCTTCCTTCGGCGTGCAGTCATCGGGTGGGCGCTGTCCCCTCAGCGCTCAGTCACGTGCTCTTTGGTGGGGGGAGCTATTATTTATTTCTAACAAACTCATTAAAATCAGAGCAGAGCCACTGTGGCAGCCAGGACATGTGAGCTCTGAGGCCTGGTGTGCCGCCAGGCCGAGTGCCCAGGGCAGTAAACGTGTCCCCCTGTCTGAGCCTTCTCCATCTCGGAAACCTGTCCTGTCCGGCTGTCCTCCCACGAGTCTTCGCAAGCCTTACCCCTCCTGCTTGCCTTGGCCGTCAACCATCCCTCCCCATGGAAGGCTTCGAATGCCCGCTGAAGGCATTCAGACTTGACCCCGTGGGAACCAGTGACAGGCACACCCCTTGGACCAGAGACTCCCACAGTCCAATGTCCGCTGATTCCCCTTCTGAAACCAGGACCCTGCACCTGCCCCCCTGCCAGCTTCTGGAAGCTGAGGCCTGTTAGGGAAGGGTCTGTCTGGGTGCTTAGACAGTTGGGTGGAGGAGGCCATTAAAATGCAAATTGAGGCTGTGCCTGTGGGGCCTTGCTGCTCCCAAGCCTCCCGTCTTGTTTTCTAGGGAGAGCTTTGGGCCGCTTTGTTCTGGTCCACTGCTGGCAAAGAATGCCTCACGGGCAATCCAGTGCAAAGCCAGGCTGAATCCCAGCCAGGCTGAGTCGGGATTAAAGGATTGACTCCATAGAGAAAAATTAAGCGTCATGATCTGTGCAGTTCACGGTGTCGCTGATAAGGGGGATCAGCCTCGAATAACACCAATCTCATTAAGAGGCTGCTGAATGGCATAGGGTAATTCCCCCTAATAAACTTCTTTTCTGTGCTGTAGGAAAATTTGTCTTGCCCCTGGTGTCCGTTCCGGAGTATGTTTTGGTAGTCATCATACCAGAGATCACTAACATTTAGTGAGCAGTTACTATGGGTCAGATGAGGCTGTGCCATTAGATCTCCTGAACGAGCTGACGTTCTCATTCCCATTATATAGATGAAGAAACTGAGGCTCACAGAACAGAATCACTAGCTCAAAGTTGCAGAGCTTGTAAAAGGTATCTAACATCCTGAGCTCTCGCACAGTCCCAAACCTTCCCTTGGAGCCACTTTAGCAGTCTGGACCTCAAGCTTCTCATCTGTGAAGTGGGCCAGTCAGCGCTCTCACAGGCTGGGTGAGGGGACTGATAATGACATCTGTCTCATATTGAGGGTCGTGGTATAGTCTCAGATACTGAAAAGAAAGAGGTGCCTCTTTTCCAAACAGCTGCTTCCTACAGTGGCCCCTCCCCACGAGATGGCCTTGACTCCAGCCCTTTGCGGATGGGGCCGGGCATGTGCACCTGTGGGACTTAGGGGATAGCCACAGAGTAAACTTTTTTTTCTTCTCAAGCTATAAATCAGGCCTTTTCACGGGCATTTACCAAGTACCTCGTCCATATCAGAGGCTGTATCAGTGGGAACTGGAGAAAAAAGTCAATTGAGCCAGCTAATACTAGATGTTGTTCTCCACTGCTGGGTTGAGTCCTCTCCATTCTCGGTCCTGCAGAACGGCAGAGGATAGGGGAATCAGCCTACAGCTTGCCCTGCCCCAGCATTTTGGTTAAGGGGGGGAAACGAGGCCCAGAAAGTTGAAGCAGCTAACTCCAGCTCCTAGCCCACAACCATGGCAGAGCCCGATTCAAACCCCAGGCTTCAAACCTGTGTACACTGGTGGAGAAAGGCAACAAGAAGGGCTGCTGGTTTCCATTCTAGAACATGTGTTCCCCCCATTTTTAATGTAATACCTACTCCTTCAAAGAAATCGGGAACTTGTGGGGAAGTTAGGAAATGAGGCCATGATCTCACTGCTCAGAGCTACCCGCTCTTGTTATGTCGGGATGGACTTCTTTTCATTCATTTTAAAACTGGATTTATGAAGATAAAATTTTACATACATGGAATTCACGCATTTGAAGAGTGCAATTTGATCGTTTTGACATGTGATGGTCATCTGATTACCATTGCTGTCAAGATGTGTAACATGACTGCATCCATCCAGAAGTTCCCTTCTGCCTCCTGGTGGCCAGTCCCCTCTCCGAGCCCAGCCCCGGCAGCCACTCTCTGCTTCCCTTGGCTCTAGTTTTGCTTTTACTGGAGTTTTATATAAACGGAATTTTTTGTGTCTGGCTTTTCTCACTTTGCATGCTTTAGAGATGTATCCACGTTCTGTGTCATCAGCAACCAGTGCTTTTTATTATGGAGTGGGACGCCGTTGTTTGGCCCTGCCACAGTTTGTTTATCCTGTCAGCAGTTGATGGCCACTTAAGTTCTCTGCAGTTTGGGGCTATTATGAACACATCTGCTGTGAACGATCAAGTACGCATTTTTGTGTGGATATATGTTTTTAACTATTGGGTGTACACCTGGGAGTGGAAATCCTGGGTTACGTGATAACTCATGTTTAGGTGGAAATTGCCAGATTGTTTCTGCAAGGGCCTTGTATCATTTTGCCATTCCTGTGAACAGTGTATGAGGGGTGTGATTCCTCCACACCTGTTCAAGGTACTTGCTATGATTTGATTTTTTGTTACAGCCATCCCAATGTGTGCAAAGGCGTATTTCATTATGATTTTCATTTGCATATTCCTGACGAGTAATGACATTGAACATTTGTCTTGTGCTTATTGGCCATTTGAATATCTCCCTGGGAGAAATGTCTGTTCAGATCCTTTGCCCATTTTTAATTTTTTTTTTGTCTTTTTATTGTTGAACTGTAAGTGTTCTTTACATCTTCTGGATATAAGACTTCTACAGGTATACTGTTTGTAAGTATTTTCTCCTGTAGTGCGGGTTGTCTCTTTACTTTCTTGATGCTGGCCTTTGAAGCACAGAAGTTTTAAATTTTGGTGAAGTCCATTTATCTTTTCTTTCATCATGTGTGCTCTTGGCATCTTACCTAAGAAACCAGAGTTTTAGCTTTTACATTTATGACTGTATTCGAGTTAATATTTGTATGAGTTATTATGGGGGGGTCCTGCTTTAGTCTTCTGCACTGTCCAGTTGTCCTACCACCGTTTTTTGAAAATATCCTTTTGCCCATTAAGTTGTCCTTGCACCCTTGTCAAAAATCAGTTGTCCGTAAGTGTGAGGTTTTATTTCTGAAATTTGAATTCTGTTCCATTAATCTGTATGTCCCCGTGCTAGTACTACACTGTCTTGATTAGTATGTGGCTTTGCAGTAGCTTTGAAATCAGGAAGTCTGAGCCCTCCAACTTTGTTTTTTTTGAAGATCATCTTGGCTATTTTGCCTCTCTTGGATTTCCACGTGAATTTTAGGCTCAGCTTGTCAATTACTGTTAAAAAGCCAGCATGGATTTTGATAGGGATCATGTGGAATCTAGATTAATTTGGGAAGTATTGCCATTTTGACAATATTAAATCTTCTAGTCTACGAACATGGAATATCTTTCCGTTTGTTGAAGTCTTTGAGTTCTTCCAACTGTGTTTTTAGTTCTCATTGTACTAAATCTTGCACTTCATTTGTAAAATTATTCCTAACTATTTTATTCTTTTGGATGCTGTTATAAAATGGAATTGTTCTCTTAGTTTAATTTTTGGGGTGTTCATTTGTTAATGTAAAGAAATACAATTGATTTTTTTCATATATGTTGATCTTGTTCCCTGCAACCTTGCTAAACTCACTTATCAGTTCTAATAGTTTTGCGTGTGTGTGTATTTCATGAGATTGTTTATGTACCATAAACCATGTCATCTGCAAATAGAGATAATTTTACTTTTTCCATTCCAATCTGGATGATTTTTTGAAATTCTTAACTATTTTTTCCTCCTTGCCCTGGCTAAAATCACTAATACACGTTGAATAAAAGAGGTGAGACTGGATATTCTTGTCTTGTTCCTGATCTTCAGGGAAAAGTTTTCAGTGTTTAATCATTAAGTGTGATGTTAACAGTGGGTTTTTCAGAGATGCCCTTTTGTCAGGTTGAAAAAGTCCCTTCCGTACCTGGTTTGCTGATTGTTTTTATCATGAAAAAGTATTGGATTTTGTCAGATGTCTTTTCTGCATCTGTTGAGATGATCATGTGGTTTTTGTTCTGTGTTTGATTAATATATTCTATTTGTACATTGAACCAACTTTGTATTCCTGGAGTAAATCCCACTTGTTATAGCTGGATTTGGTCTGCTCTGTTTTATTGAAGATGTTTGTGTCTGTAGTCCTAAGACATAGTGGCCTGTGGCTTTTCGTGTAATTTCTTTGTCTGATTTGGGTATCAGAATAATGTTTGCCTCGTGAAATAAATTGTGAAATGTTGCCTCCTCTGTTTTTGGGAACAATTTGTAAAGAGTTCCTTAACATTAGAATTCACTAATGAACTCACCAGAATCTGGACTTAACTTTTCTCTCTTTTTGTGGAAAATATTTTGAATACTAATTCAGTCTTCTATATGTCTGTTCAGATTTTCTATTTCTGGAATTGGTTTTTGGTAGTTTATGTTTTTCTAAGAGTTTGGGGTACCTGGGTGGTTCGGTTGTTAAGCATCTGCCTTCACCTCAGGTCATCTGACAATCCCAGGGTCCCAGAATAGAGCCCAGCATCAGGCTCCCTGCTCGGTGGGAAGCCTGCTTATCCCTCTCCCACTCCCCCTGCTTCTGTTCCCTCTCTCGCTGTGTTTCTCTCTGTCAAACAAATAAAATCTTTGAAAAAAATTTATTTCATCCAGATTATGTGATTTGTTGGAATACTATCGTTCATAGTATTTCCTTAAAATCTTTTTTGTTTCTATCAACTCAGCAGACTTAAGATGTTTGTTTGTTTGTTTGTTTTTAGATTTCCTTTATCAGGTCCAGGAAGTTTCCTTCTCTTCCTAGTTGGCTAAGAGTTTGTGTCAAGAGTGGCTATTGAATTTTGTCACATTTTTAAAAAGACTTACTTATTTTTAGAGAGACAGTGTGGGGTGCGGGGCAAGGGGAGAGAATCTCAAGCAGACTCCCCATTGAGCACAGAGTCAATCCCATGACCCTGAGATCATGACCCTAGCTAAAACTGAGTCAGACACCTACCTGACTGAGCAACCAGGCTCCTCTGAAATTTTCTCACATTTTAATGTGTACTTCTATCCATAGAGATCATTTTTCTTATTTTCTCTTAGTATAGGGAATTGCACTGATTGGATTTCTTTTTTTTTTTTTTTTAACCTCAACTTATATTTCTGGGGTAAATTCCACCTAGTGATGATGTATTATTATTTTTTTAATATATTGCTGTATTTAGTTTGTTAATATTTGGCGAAGGATGTTTATATGTGTGTTTATGAGGAATATTGGTTTATAGTTTCTTCTCCTGAAGTGTTTTTCTCTAGTTTCGGATCAGAGTAATGCCAGTCTCATAAAATGAGAGATGTTCTTTCTCTCATCTGTTTTCTGGAATAATTTGCATAGAATTTGTATTACTACTTAAATATTTGGTCACATTCTCCAGTTAACCCATATGGGATTTCTTTTTTGTGCCTGTATATGAACTTGATTTCTATAATAGATATTTTAGGTTATCTGTTTCTTCTTGAGTGGACTTCATTCTTTGTATGTTTTAGGGTGTTTGTTTGCCTCACTGAAGGAGTTGCATCATTTTTAATCCCTCTAATATCTGTAGCATATGTAGTGATGTCCCCTTCTCTCATTCCTGATACTGATAATTTGTATCCTTTTCTTTTTTTTTTAATCTTTTTGGCTAAAGGTTTATCACTTTTCTTCATTTTTACAAAAAATGAGTTTTTTGTTTCATTAGTTTTCTCTATTGTATTTATTTTCCGTTTTATTCATTTCTGCTTTTAGCTATAGGATTTCCTTTCTTCTTACTTTAGAATCAATTTGCTCTTCCTCCTTAGATCTTTCTTATGGTGGAAGCTTATAATACTGATTTTAAACCTTTATTTTTTAATGTAATCATTTAGTGCTATACATATGCCTGCTTTAGATGGAACCCACAAATTCTGAAAGGTTATGTTTTAATATTAAGTTCAAACCATTTTCTAATTTCCCTTATGATATTTTTTGGTCCTTGTGATTTTAGAAGTGTGATGTTTATTACTCAGATAGTTGCAGTTTTTTCACTATATTTCTGCCTACTTCCTTTTTCTGGGAGCCAAGTTATATGTGTATTAGGCTGCTTGATCTTGTCCACTGTCTGTTCATTTATGTGCAGTCCTTTTCCTTCATTTCTAACTAACAGTTATTCTCAAGAGGATAGTATAATTGTGGATTTGTCTACTTCTTGTTTCAGGTTTTGCTTCATGTGTTCAGATATATCCACGTTTGGGATTATTATGTTATTCTTGGTATTTTGACTGTTGTCATGGTATAGGGTCTCTTGCTATCCCTGGTAATATTTCTTGTCCTGAGGTCTGTTTTTTCTGTAATGTTATCACAAACATCACTAGCTTTCTTCTCTACTATTTGTATAGCATGCCTTTATTCAGCCTTTTACCCTGTCTTAATATTTAAATAGGTTTCTTATAGATAACATATGGTAGAGTCTTAACTTTTTTTACTAAGCATGACAGTCTCTGGCTTTTATTTGGAATGCGGAGACCATTTATATTTAATGTAATTTTAGTAGTACTGGGTATAAATTTGCCATCTTACTACTTGTTTCCTAATCAGTTCATTTCTTAGTTTCTCTTTCTCTCATATTTATTTCTGCCTCATTTTGGATTGAGGATTTTTTTTAGGATTCCGTTTTTATCTCCACTGATTCATCAAGCCAGCTCTTTGTTTTATTTATTATAGTTTATTTGGGCTTTAAACTATATATTTCTTGTCTAGTCGAGTGGCGTCAGCCAACCTTCCATATTGTATGAGAAACTTTCAGCAGCATCTTCTCTTTCCCTGTCCTGGTCTTTGTGGTATTCTTTTTTTTAAAATAAAGATTTTATTTATTTATTTATTAGAGAGCACAAGTAGGGGGAGCGGGAAGTGGGGAGAGGGAGAAGCAGTCTCCCCAGTGGGTAGAGAGCTAGATGCGGCACTTGATCCCAGGACCTTGAGATCGTGACGTGAGCCAAAGGCAGATGCCCAATGACTGAACCACCCAGATTCCCCTCTTTGTGATATTCTCGTCCTATAGTTTACTGTACATATTATTACTGCAGTTCATTGTTATTATTTTCGGATGAGTAGTCCTTTATCTTTTAAAGAGTTCAAAAGTGAGGGAACATTTTTAATATATATACATTTACCAACGTGTAGTTTACAGCACTCTTCATTTCTTTTGTAGATTTAGATTCTTACTTGATGTTGTTTTTGCTAAGACCCAAAGAAATTCCTTTAATATTTCTTACAGTGCAGGTCTGATTTTTTTGGGAATTTTTTAATCTCAAAAATCTTCATTTGTGAAAGATACTGTCATTGGATTTAGAATTTTAGGTTGGTTGAAAAAAAAATTTAGGATGATCCTTTCTGTTGATGCTTTGTTCCGTTGCCTCTGGGTCTGTTGTCGTTCTTACTGTTGTTCATTGTGTGTAATTTCTCTCCCTCTCTGGCTCCTTCTAAGAGTTTCTTTTCAGTGGTTTTCAGTGATTTTGTCATGATGCTGTGCCTCGGTCGTATTTTCTTTATGTTTATTCTGCTTAGAGTCTGGTGAGCTTTTTGAATCTGGACTTAGACTTTTAATCCAGTTTGGAAAAATTGTGACCATTTTTTCAGGCATTTTTTCTTACCTTCACCCCCTTTTCCTGGGACTCCAGTTACATATATATGAAGTGGCCTGTCTGCTAGCGTCCATGCTCTGATCACTGTCTGCAGCCTTTTACCCTTCCTGTTTTTCATGTTGGGTGGTTCTCTTGCTCTTTTTCCACTGATTTTTTTCTTCTGTGGCATCTGATCTTTTATCTCATACGGTGTGTTATTTCCCAGGATTATTTTTATATCTACAAGTTCCAGTTGAGCTGGTTAGTTTTAGTTTTGGGGTTTTCGCATCTTCTGTTTCTCTCCTGATGGTGTTCATGTTTCCCTTCATGTCTTTGAGCGCATTTATGGTATTTATAACACCCCTGTAAGCTCCTTACTAGATAATTCCATCATCTCTGTCCTTTGTGGCTCTGTTTCTATTGATTGGTTTTTCTTCTGCTTGATAGGTCGTATGTTCCTACTGTTTGGAATGCCTGGTCGATTTTTTATTGCATAATCGACATTGGGAGTTTTTATATTGTTAGGTGCTAGATTTTGAAAAAACATTGACCTTTGTTCTGATTTACAGGATAGTAACATAGGACCACCTTGATACTTTGGAGGCTTACTCTTAAGATGTATTATGGCAGAGGGGGCGCCTGGGTGGCTCAGTCATTTAAGCCTCTGCCTTTGGCTCCCGTCATAATCTCAGGGTCCTGGGAATTGGGCCCCGCCTCAGGCTCTCTGCTCAGCAGGGCAGCTGCTTCTCCCTCTCCGCCCCACCCCTACCCCCTGCCACTCATTCCCTATCTCAAATAAATAAAATATTAAAAAAAAAAAAAAGTATTAGGGCAAGTCTAGTGCAGCCCTTAATCTGTTGTTAATTTTGCCCCATAATGAGGGGACCCTACCCAATTCCTTACACATTGTGGTCTTTCCTTTCTGGTTGAGGGAATACAAATTATTTCCTCCCTGCCCCCTCCACTTGGTGCTTTCTAGTGATTCTTTACCCAGTCTTGTGGAATTTGACCCTGTACTTGGGCAGATGAGGATTCAGCAGACTTCAGGGAACCCTACTGAAGGTCTCCAGCGTGTGCTTTCTTTATGTAACTTCTTCCTCTCTGGTACTTTCCCTGTAAATACTAGCTCCCTTGGGCGTCCCTAAACATTGGCTTCTGCCTCTTCAAATCAGCAAGACCTCTGGGCTCTGTTCCCGTTCCCTGTCCCCGTGCTGCCGCCTGCGAACTGCTTTCAGGCCAGCTGGGCCAGTGGTATTACCACATTTTTTCACCCTTTTCGGGATCAGAACCTGGGTTATCTGTCCGAAAGCAGTGGAATTGTGACTCACAGTTGTTTCCAACTGGAAGAGCCATTCCTGGGGCAGGTCATGCTTCATGGGTGGAAGTGAAAAGTCCCCGGTCCCCTGCCCAACCCGACCGCCTCCGGCCTATTTTTGGTGCATGGATTTATTTGTTATTTGACTTTCAAGTCCAAAATACAAATATAAATAATATGTATAAATTGTGATGAGATCATTTCATTATGCCTTTTCTCTTATTATTACAGTCTGTGCAACCACCTTTTTTAGTGATTAGAGTATGTTCCTTTGAGTGGATATCCTGGAGTTTCTTTTTTGTTTGTTTGTTTGTTTTTTGGGGAGGGGATGTTTTTGGTTTTGTTTTTTCCTGGAGTTCCTTAATTACCCCCGCAGGACTAAACATGTAGATACTGGGGAAGCCTCTTCCCTTGCTATGAAAATTGTGGCCTTGGCCTCCAGGGCCTCAAGCCTTGAACTGAGAACAATGGAAGATGCTGGCAACCCTGAGCCAGTGTCATTGGCCTGCTCATCTCCTTGCATTTGTGATTCTGCCTGTAAGATGATGTCTCAGGGAAATAAACCCACCACCACAACAGAAGCACAGAGAAATGATAGTAGAATATTAGGCAAGTAGGTTAATAGCAGAAACAGTAGGTGCCTATTGGAAATGGCCCAGAAATTAGGTACTCGGTGTGTGGTTCAGCAACCCATGGGGGATCTACAACGGAAGACTGTGTGGTCATTTGTAATGACAAGCACAGTACTTGGACCGTTTCTGCTCAGAAACGATTCTATAAAAATGGCAAGGAGTCGCAGTGAAAGGAGGATAATAGGCATGTGCCATTTTGTCTGTCTGTCCGTTAGCAAGAGAGAGACCAGGTGGGCTGGGGGTGGGGAGGGGCAGAGGGCAGGGGAGAGAGAGAATGTTAAACAGGCATCACGCCCAGCATGGAGCCCGACGTGGGGCTCAGTTTCATGATCCTGAGATCATGACCTGAGCTGAAATCAAGAGTCCGAGTCTCAACCCACTGAGCCCCTGGGGCGCCCAGCATGTACCGTTTTGATTCAGTTGCATATGCACAAGTAAACAGAAGTTAGGGAAATGATGGAGCAGGCATTAGGAATCAGGGACCTTGGATGTCTGTCCCAGCCCTGCCTTTGGGTTTTTTGGTGTGATCTGGGGCAGATCCTTTCCTGTCTCTGGGCGTCAGTTTCCACCTCTGACAGGGAAGGGGGTTGAGAACTTAGTATCCTATAGGGCTTTGGTTTGGTTTTGTTCCTTTAATTAAATATTTAGTCAATAAACTGAAAAGATGGGAAAGCACACTTGAGAGAAGTGAGAGAATGTGAGGTCCCTTAGGCCCCTTGCTGTACCTGGCCCACCTCGGCCATTTCTGAGGTAGAATGTGGGGTTGTGTGTGGGTGTGAGGCCTCCCAGGTCGAGTTGGGGCAGCGGTTCCCATCCGCTGGACAGTTACTCTGCACCTGGCCCCGTGCTCTGGTCTCTCCCTGCATTCTCTTGGTGGTCCTTCCAGCCCGTGTGTCCCACCCATGTGCTCATATTCCTTCTTTCAAGTGACAAAATTGAGGCTTTGCAAGCATCAGAGGTTGTCTGAGCAGGAGCCAGGGTTGGGACCCAGGCCTGCATCCTAGAAGTCTTATTTGGACTTCACCTGCCCTGCTGTCATTCTCGTCTTGGGAGTTGGCAGGCCTCTTGCACCTCAGGGTCACATGCTGTCCCTTTTGTGCCTGCAGCGGACAACGAGAACAACATCGCCTCCAACCAGTCCCGATCACCGCCTGCTGTTGTAGAAGAGAAGTGGAAACCCCAGGCCCAAAGGAATAGCGCCAACAACAGTAGGTCTCTCCCAGGCCAGAGCCCGGGGGTTCGCAGAGGTCTTCCCCGTGCACCTCTAGCCCCGGCTCCGGTCACTGCCCTGTGCTCCCCCATCCCACCACCTGTGCCTCTCATACTGGTGCAAGACCACGTCTGAAGCTCTTACACACCTAAGACCTCACCTGTGGGAATTCCGCTCTCACTGTGAGGGCAGAAGGAAGCCTGGGGAGAAGAGGTGATGTTTTTGTGGTCAGAGCGCTTGTATTTAGTCATAGAGTCAGAACTGGAATCCACTTTCTGCAACTTATGTTGGCTGCTCTTTCCTGATGCTGTGGCTTCATTTATTTTAGAGATTCCTTTCTTGGGGTCAATTCCTATATTGAGGAAGAAGTTAGACTAGTTGGCTTCAAGAGCTAGGTGAATGACGCGTGCAGCAAGTATGTTGCACACGTCCCACTGTATTCTCTTCCCGTGCTCATGGCAGGCATTACTAGTCAGTCCCAGAACGTTATTCCTCTGAGGCTCACGGTGTGCAAGGTGAAACCTCCTCACAGTTCCTAATACTAAGTGCTTGAGCAGTAGGCTGCCGCCAGACAGAGGGACCTCAGATGCCAGGTTTAATGACATCTCTCTCTGTGTCCTCCGCCAGCCATAACCAGTGGCCTGACACCCAACAGCATGATCCCCGAGAAGGAGCGGCAGAACATCGCAGAGCGGCTGCTACGGGTCATGTGCGCCGATCTGGGTGCGCTGAGCGTGGTGAGCGGGAAGGAGTTCCTGAAGCTGGCCCAGACGCTGGTGGACAGCGGCGCCCGCTATGGGGCCTTCTCGGTCACGGAGATCCTGGGCAACTTCAACACGCTGGCGCTGAAGCACCTGCCGCGCATGTACAACCAGGTGAAGGTGAAGGTGACGTGCGCCCTGGGCAGCAACGCCTGCCTGGGCATCGGTGTCACCTGCCACTCACAGAGCGTCGGCCCCGACTCGTGCTACATCCTCACGGCCTACCAGGCCGAGGGCAACCACATCAAGAGCTACGTGCTGGGCGTCAAGGGCGCGGACATCCGTGACAGCGGCGACCTGGTGCACCACTGGGTGCAGAACGTGCTGTCAGAGTTCGTGATGTCAGAGATCAGGACGGTGTACGTGACAGACTGCCGGGTGAGCGCGTCGGCCTTCTCCAAGGCCGGCATGTGCCTTCGCTGCTCAGCCTGTGCCTTGAACTCGGTGGTGCAGAGCGTGCTGAGCAAGCGGACGCTGCAGGCCCGCAGCATGCATGAGGTCATCGAGCTGCTCAACGTGTGCGAGGACCTGGCGGGCTCCACGGGCCTGGCCAAGGAGACCTTCGGCTCGCTGGAGGAGACCTCGCCGCCGCCCTGCTGGAACTCAGTCACCGACTCGTTGCTGCTGGTGCACGAGCGCTATGAGCAGATCTGCGAGTTCTACAGCCGCGCCAAGAAGATGAACCTTATCCAGAGCCTCAACAAGCACCTGCTCAGCAACCTGGCGGCCATCCTGACGCCCGTCAAGCAGGCGGTCATCGAGCTGAGCAACGAGAGCCAACCCACCCTGCAGCTAGTGCTGCCCACCTACGTCCGGCTGGAGAAGTTGTTCACGGCCAAGGCTAACGACGCAGGCACCGTTAGCAAGCTATGCCACCTCTTCCTGGAGGCCCTCAAGGAGAACTTCAAGGTGCACCCGGCACACAAGGTGGCCATGATCCTGGACCCGCAGCAGAAGCTGCGGCCTGTGCCGCCCTACCAGCACGAGGAGATCATTGGCAAGGTGTGCGAGCTCATCAACGAGGTGAAGGAGTCCTGGGCCGAGGAGGCTGACTTTGAGCCCACCGCCAAGAAGCCCCGCTCCGCCGCGGGCGAGCACCCTGTGGCTCAGGAGGACGATCGGCTGGGGAAGAACGAGGTGTATGATTACCTGCAGGAGCCCCTCTTCCAGGCCACCCCCGATCTCTTCCAGTACTGGTCGTGCGTGACCCAAAAGCACACGAAACTCGCCAAGCTGGCCTTCTGGCTGCTCGCGGTTCCGGCCGTGGGGGCCAGGAGCGGGTGTGTAAATATGTGTGAGCAAGCACTTCTAATCAAAAGGAGGCGGCTGCTCAGTCCGGAAGACATGAACAAACTCATGTTTCTGAAATCCAACATGCTTTAAGACTTCGGGACGCTGACAAGGAAGACAAGAGAAAGAGAAGAGAAACGTTAGGAAAAAAAAAAACCACATACACACACAACACTGTCGCAAAGGAAAAGGAATTTAAGTTCTAAACACTGTGGACCTCATTATAAACGCCCCCCTGGAAACTTAAGTGCTTTTTCAGCGTGCGTGTGCATGTGGTGTGCACACGCGTCCGAGCGCGTGGGCCGCGGGTGTGCAGCACGGGGGAGGGGGTGCTGTGCTCGCCCGCGCGGCCCCCCACAGCCTTGTGCATGCGTGCACACACACACACAACCCTGGTGCGTGCATACGTGCCTGCTCGCAGGCTCCTGTGCATTAAGCTGGGTGTGTCAGGAAAGCTATGTGGGAAAGAGGGAAGACGCTTCACCTCCTTTTCTCAGTGAGGGGGCTGCAAAGACTCCGTTTTCAGGTGTGCAGATTGGTAAAAGGCTGATGTCGTAAAATGTTCAGGCAGCTGAGATCTGAAGTGACTTGACGTTCTCTGTCCTTGCCCCCATGGCTTCCCCGTCTCCCCCTCTCCTGTCCCCCTCCCCCCAGCCCTCCTGACCACACCGCCTCCCCCACCCTCCCCGCCCCCGGCTGCTCTGCCATGGATTCTCCAAACCGCATCAGACGGACAGTGTCTGCACTGGACTGTGTTCTCGTTCACCTTCAGGGCATTGAGCTGCTGCCACCGAGCTTCCTCCCCGTGGGGGGGTGGTCCCGGGGCAGCCGCCTTAGAAACACACCTATCTATCTCCCCAAATCAGGAAAGGAGACTTTAAGAATATAAAGCTGACTTTTTGCTTTTTAATATAAGATAGGAAAAAAAAGACATTTTTTAAAGAAGTATAGATACTGTCTCCACTCCTTAATAATTTTTTTCCCTAACGTTTTAGCAGTTTTTACTTTTTTTTTTTTTCCCCTCCCTCAAATTTGATTTTAGACTCTGCTAGGAGGCACTGAATGTCTGTAACTTATGTTTTGGAGGTTTTTTTGGTTTTGTTTTTTGTTTTTTCAGTTGCCCTTTTTGTTCCTCAAATCACACTGTAAACTAGCTCATCTCAGTGGTACCTTCAGTAGCCTAAGGTTTTTATCAGCCCTCCCTGTACCGTCCCATGTTCATGTATTCGAACGGCCAAGACCTCGAACTTGGCTCTGCTGTTTGGAAACCAGGAGTGGGGCTGGAGTCACAGGTTTCACGGACGTGGGGTTCGGTGGAAGCCATAGGGAAGCGTGTGGCTTAGGAGTGCTCGCGAATGTACGCGGAAGACCCGCCCTCCCGGTTCGCCGCATCTGGTACCGCGAATGTCTGACTTCTGTACCCAGAGTGCATTACACTACTCGCCACGTCACTGACACTTCCAGCTCAGCGGGGACTCCCGAGTCCCTCCACGTTCACATCCGTCGCACCTCAGACCCACAGCCCCTCCCCCCTCCCCGGGGCCCCATGGGGTTCTTCTGGTTCCATTGCCCCAGGCCTGGGGGGGGGGGTCCTTCCCCTCGTGAACCTCGGCCCTCCTGCCAGGACAGTAGTTGAGCTTGGTGCCTTGGGGGCCAAAAGGTTGATGTCTGGAGGGCACAGTGGCATCAGGCCACATTTAACGTGAGGCTGTGAAAGATGGATTTTCTCTCTGTGAGCAGTTTAGGTTCTACGCACTCAGTCCACGTGCCAAGAGCGTGGCCCCTTTGCCCTCCCAGGAGGTGGTTCTGTCAGGGTCAGCACTCCACCACCACCCCCCCAGCCCTCCCACGAGTAATGTGCTGGTGGCCTCTGGCCCCCCAGTGGCCATGGCTAGTGGGATAGATGGTTACACTGAGGGCTTCAGGCTAAGAATGACCACCCTCACAGAGGGCTCTTTGCAAAGAAAGGCATGTTTCACCATCTTGAGGGTTGACCAAGTCTGCTCCCTCCCTTCCTGGTAATAAAGCATTACTTAGCAGTGAGATACCTCGATTCCAAAAAGCACTGTACAACAGGTCCCTCCCCGGGTCCGTTAGCAGATCGGGAAGTCAAGTTAGTCCAAAAACTCGAGAAGGCTTAGGATTGATCTTAGACCAGAATGGTGTCCCTGGGGGCCAGGCCTGCTCACGTCGCCTCGTGAGAACTAACCCAGCTTTTCCCTCAGAGTCTTGGACAGACTGAAATGCATCACAACAGGCCGTTCACACCTTCGCTCCGGCAAGCGGTGGTCTCAGGAACCAGTGTGCCGTTGCCTCTCCTGGAGAAGTTCTAGGTATTTCCCCCACATTTCCAGCCGGGGTCACACCACCAGAAGAGCCTCCATCTGCACTGGACAGTCACCTCATGTCACTCGAGAGAGCGTGGGAGCAGCAGGGAACTTTTTGATCTGATTTTTGGGGACGTTCCAGAAGGTAGCTGCGAGGCTGCTGCGGAAGGGTCCATGACTTGGCGCTTCCCACCACACCTGGAGGATCAGAGCTTTGTGTGTTTGGTGGGAACAGAACCTTGGAGCCTATCATCCCGTCCCGAGAGCAGAGCTGTTCTGCGTTGCCCCATTATCGGGCCGGACATTTCACTTTCTTGCAGAGCCATCAGAGACCAAGCCCAGAGACTCATTTAGAGCACTCCACATTCTCTTCAGAACACGGGGCTATCTGCCCTCCAGAATCAAAGTCTGTGTAAGTCTAGTTAGCTACACTCTAAGTGTCGAGTCATAAGTGTCACCCTCGTTCTGTTCTAACTTCCCACCTCCTTTCAACCCTTTGGGCTTGGCTCGCTCTGTAGGTTTAGGAGAGATGCTGCTAGGTGCTCTGAAAGCTGTCTCCTGGGGCTGCCTCATCCGGATTCAGTAACAAGGTGGCAGGTAGTCCTTTGTCTCTTGCAGCCGCTGGTTTCCCCCAAAAGGTGTCACCAACAGGAACAGCTGCATCAAGGTGCCCCTTCGGTCTGCCTCCTCATGCATGCGGTTCCCGTAGTGTGAATCTTGCTGAAGTGAACAGCTTCGGAAAACCCAAAGATCTCACAGGTCCAGCCACTGGCCCCTCATTTCCAGCAATATCCACCTTATCCAAATTCTAGTTTAGCCAAAGGATTGAGGGTAGACTCTTCTAGTTCATCTCCCTGCTCCTCCTCTGGCACCAACCTTGCGAAGGATTTTGTCTTCGGCTCCCCGCGTTCTGTGACCACTATGGGACTTTCTACCGCAGGCAGTTGGTTGCTGGCAGGCGGGGCAGTAGGGCCATCTCAGTCATGTTTTTGGCAGCTCAGTGTGGTCGTCTGCTGAACTTGGACACAACTTGACTCAAGCCATGTGATTCCCGGTACGGAAGTGGTCTGGTTTTGACACATGTGGATCCCAGAGAGGAGAAGAGAGAGCACATCTCCATCCTGCAGGATGTCCTCCCCTCATCTGAGGGGAGGCTTCACCTCAGGCTTCACCACCAAAGCCCGGGCCAAGGACTGCAGCCTCATGAGTGGTCAATCTGAGTGGTCCGGGCGCGGATGCTCTGGTCCCAACACTGTTCTCCCTCCCGGCGCCTGGGCCCACCAGCCAGGCCTCAGATAGTGGTTAGAAACCGGGAAACAAAATGGAAGGGCCTCGTGAGCAAAGCTGCTGCCGGATCCCCGAGCACGTGCCATCCGACAGCCTTGGGCTTCGAGTTCAGGCTTTGGCTCTTGGTGGGAAAAGGGTACAAAGGTTTCCTGGTCAGGAGAGAACGGTCCAAGGAAGGACTTTCTTTTTACACCTGGTTCGTAAACTGGCAAGTGTTCTCCCCTTGAGTTTCCTCTTTCATCTCCTGCACTTTGAAGAAACACCAGGGAAAAACTCTGCAAGGCGTGTTTTCCACTGTGAAGCTGAACCTCGGCCTTCGGGGGTTCCCTGTGCTCAGCTGAGGCCACCTGCTGCTGCCCGGACTGGGACTAGACTCCTCGGCGAGGGGCCACCTGGAGAGACATCAGGGATACGGCGCGCGCTCTCGGGGGCCACACATTCCCAAGAAAAGTTCGGAGTGAAGCTGGGTTGTGGATGGAGGAGGAAGGTCCTGTGAGCAACAGCCGGGAAGGGGACGGTGCCTGGATGTTGTCACCATGATGGACGCGCTCGCAAAGATGGGAAAAGGAGGCACACGGGGTGTGGTGGGCAGCCGCCTCCTGCCCAGCTGAGCTGGGGTGAGTTCATAGCTTTGCCCTTGGCCTTGAGAATGGTGGCAACGCCCATTTTCCTGCGATGTACCTGACGGGGAGCTCCTGGAAAGGCTGCTGGTTAGAACGGAGAGGCTGAGTCCAGCCCAGGCTGTCCCCTGGAGACGGTAGGCGGGGGCTTCGGTCTCAGCCCTGCTGGCCTGGCCCCAGCCCCCAGCTCCAGCTGGGCCTGCCCCTCTCTTCACTGTGGCTCATGTTTGCTAGGCCAGTTATGGTGAACCAATGATACGGTGTTGTTTTTCTTCTTATGTTTCCCTCCTGGGTTCCTTCTTCAAGGTTTTCTGGAGGATTTTGTTGTCACCATTTTGTTTTTCTTCCTCTCTCATTTGGGTTTGAGGGTCGTGGTCAGTAGAGGCCTGCCTTTTCCCGGAGGGGGCCCTGTGGTTTCTGGGAGAGGAGGCACCTGCTTCTGCTTTGATGAGGGTGAAGATCCCGGGGTCGCTGTTCACTGTATTCACGTCCCCGCCGCCACCACGGGTGTTGCTTCCAAGACCCAACTCCTGTCCAGAGAAGGGTTGGCTAGGTCTGCAGTTGGGCATCAGCATCAGGACCCACGGGTCCTACCCACCTGCACGTCCCCACTGGACACCTTGACTCTTCGAACCAAAGTTCCTTAAAGGGGCACAGCCCAGCCTTGTCCACAACCTCAGGGGCCTGGGATCCCTGTGGCGCTTCCTGATGTCCAGTTGGCCGAGACCGTGAGGTCTGAGACCAGCCGGAGGGAAGCCTCCTCCCACAGCCCAGGTGCCAGCTGGTCCCTGCCCGGGGCCCTCCCTCCTGCCCAGCCAGGGTGGCCGGGTTCCCCGGGTGGTGAGCCAGCTCGTGGACTGGCGTGGGGCTGGGACTCGCCAACCAGGAGAGAGAGGACCTGCTGGGCAGTGCGTCCGGGGCCATTCAGATCTCAAGCATCAGGAAATCATTTTGTACAACCACCCGAAGCAGAGATATTTTTTAAAAAACGTAAATTATTTTTCAGTTGTGTTCTGATCCTTTTTCTTTTCTCCCTGCAAACTTCACATCGGTGATTCTTTCACATCAGGTAAATCTTGAGAAAGCCTTGGTGCCCCTTCCTGCCCGCGCCCCGCTCAGTAACCACGTGCGTGCACCCCCCCACCCCCATCCTTTCTCAGTAGTTAAAGATGTTCTAGGCAATACCATAGGCACATCTGACTGTGTCTCTCTCTCCGAGTGCAAGAAACTCAAGTCATCTTAAAAAAAAAAAATACAAAAAAAAAAATTTACAAAAAAACAAACACAAAAAAAATATCTTTTTTAGGCCAGAGTTTTCTACAGGTATTAATGAATATTTTTCTTAATCCTTATAAGTTTTATGTGTTTAATATTTCTTAATACCGGTAGCATTAATTTATACTTTTGTAGCAACACAATATTTTTATAAACAGCCAGTGCTTGGCTCCAGTCTTCACGAGGGGTTCATGCAGGGGCCCTCTTGGGGCCCTGTGTACCATGTACTGTATTTAAAAAAAAGTTACCTAGTGTCACCCTTGCTGTGTTAATTAACAAAAGACGTTGTTTGCGGTCTCCCGTGTCGTCGGTGTGGCTCCGGCGGCTCTCCAAGGAGTCACGTTGCATGGGGGTTGAGTTGACGGTTCTTGTGATCTGTAAACCCCCGAGACCAAACTTGAGGGTTTATTTAGGGTTTTCTGTTTGTCCTTTGGGTTTTTTCGTTTCACTTTGTTTTGGTACCGTATCTCCATTTACAGCCAAATCAGTTTCGTGATGTTTAAAACTTTTTCTGATGTCAAATGGAGGAAAGGAACAGAAAAAAAAAAAAAAGAAAAAAAAAGATTTTTACAGAGTAATAAAATTTAAAACTGAGCTGTTTAAATGTTGCTGTTTTTACCTGTCTGTTCTTGTCCGAAAGTGGGACATTCCCAGGAAGAAGAGGAAGGTTCCACTTGGTTCCTTAAATCGCCAAAAGCCCTAGCCCAGAATTCACTCCCCATCCCCCGAATTCTTGCAACATTATTTCCCAGTTGGTTGATGCCAAGGCAAAAAGACATCCTTTTAATGGTTAGAGAGGATCAGTTACTTAAATGATTTCATGTCAGTGTTGTATTTATGGTTTTACAATAAAACAACCTTTAGGAAGATGGCAGTGTGTGGTCTTATTTCTTGGGTTTGGCATCGGGCCATGTCATCCAGTGAGGAGTGCAGCGCGGGGCAATAGAGACAGGTGAGAGGCAGGACCGCTGGGCGCGACAGAGTCGGATGGAGTCCATGCTGAAGGGACACGGTGAGGTCGGGGATATCGTCTCAGCTGAGCGGACACGTCCAGCCCCAGAGTCGGCTCAGCCCATGTGAGGTCAGTGCTAGGGCCCCTGTGGGCCTTGCTTAGGGACCCTTGTCCCGTGGAAGGAGGATGAACTTAATCTGCGTCCTACATGTCCGGTGTCTCAGGGACACAGCCACATTTGCCTTGTGGCCACTGCTGTGCCTCTTGCCTCTGGTGGCCCTGTACTCAGCAACCTTGGGTGACCTGTGTGACTGTGTGTTGTATCCTCTTCCATCTAGGGAAGGGTGCGGCTTTGCCAGATTCCTGATGACATCTGTGGTTCTAAACATGTTAAAAATCTGTGCCCTCCACAGTGAGCTCTGGGGTACCAGCCTGGGTGGACTTCAGCTCAGTCTCACCCGGAGCCTCGCACCCCCAGCACGCACATCAGTGCTTCGAGTCAAGCTGAGGGCAGGTCGAAGGAGAGGTGAGGCCCCCAGAAGGTGAGCAGCGTTCTGAGTGGGCCGGAAGGGCGCGGGGGTGCTGCTGTCGAAACAGTCTGTTGTGCTTTCTCCTGGCCTCAACCAGATGGTGGGGTGCGGTCCCTGAAGAGGATGTTGCATGGATTGGCCGGACAAATCCCACCAGATCGCATGTGGAGCTTCCTTGACAGGTTGCCGAGCTGGACCCTCTCCCACAGGGCATGAGCCCTCCCTTCGGGACCATCCTGTGGGAGTTTCCTGTGACGAGTACCCGGGGACATGGCCCAGAGCGGTTGACTGACGTTTCATCGAGGAGTTTCCATGCCGTCTAAAACAACTCAGGAGCCTCCTGTAGCTCAACGAGTCCTACCCCAAGCCGGAACATCACAGTCCCAGAAGACCAAGGGCGTGGCCCAGAGCCTTCATGCCGCCGAAGGGCCAGCCTCTGGGTTTTTAAAAAAAGAGGGGGTACGTGTTGTTACTAAAGCAGCCACATTGATTTTGTACCAAATGTGACCAGTATTTTGAAGAGAGAATTTTAGGTAAGGATACTTGAGAACCACGCCGAGTCTTCATTCAGGGCAGCCTCGACAGAAGGGTTCTGGGGCCCGCAGGGGTGAGTGGCCCGGGCTCCGGGCTCCGGGGCACAGACGTGCTTCAACCCTGCCTGTCCATCTCTGGCACCTGACAAGGCAACAGGCCCCTGGGGGACTGCAGGGGAGCCCCCGGCTCGAGGGACCTTCTCCCCTCAGCCCCTGCCCCGTGGCCTGCGGGGTGCTGTCCCACGGCTGCTGGCATGTATTTCAGGAGAATCAAGAAACCTTAGATTTTTTTTTAATGGAAGACCCATTTTTAAATGGTGAGTTTGGAACTGTGAAAAATACCTTGGGAACCAGCATCCCGTGTCCAGCTGCAGCTGCTTCCCGCCTGAGGCTTGCTGTCTCTGCTTGAGGCGTTTGTCCGTCAGGGCCCTTCAGGTGCTCCCCTTCAGAGCACCGGAGGTGGCCAGCCCTGATGCGTGAGGCACGAATGGGGGCGGGCGGGGGTGGGGGGCGGCCGGGGGGCGGGAGCAAGGTATGGCTGTAGGGCATGGTGACCTTTGTTCAGGCAGAGAGCTTGTCTGGTCTCCCTGAACCTGTGTCCCTGCCCCTGACCCACCCACTCCTATCCAGAGAGTCCTGGCCGTGACCGCACACTGTCCCCTCCCGACAGTCCTCTTGGGAGGAACCGGGAAACTCCAAGCTTAGGACGTTAGGGAGAAGCAGGGGCTCTCTCTCTCTGTTCTGGCCAAGGGGGCTGCAAAGCTTTCTAGCGCCCAAATCCTTGCCTCTGGATTCATCCCTCCCTCCCTCCGTCCTTCCCTCCTTCCTTACGAGTCTCGTAAGCAAACGGGCCAATGGCCTGAGAGGGGCCCTTGACTGAATCAGGTGCCAGCCCTCAGCACACGGGTCACCCTGCAGAGAAGAGGTGTGCCGGCTTGCATCGCCACTTCAGAGGACACAAAGCCGGGGGGTTATCCTGCAGCAGCACCTCTCCGGGCTCTGGGTGGATGGACCCAGCAAGAGGAATTTGTAAATCAGTAGCTTGTAAATCCTGTGTCTGTTGGAAGCTCCTGGAGTCACGTTCTGAGGCTAAGTTGGTGGCCAAACCAACTTAGACAGTTGGACTTGGACAGTCTGCCTATTTTCTTTCTCAAGGGAGGACAAGCCAGGCCAGGCTGAGGGCTTCTGGCCCTGCTCCGGTGCCTTGCCAGTCCCAGACGCCATGTGAAGGTCAGTGACATTCCCCTTAGGGGGCAAAGGGCCAGAGTGAGGCTCCCAGGAGATGGGATCTCGAAAGCCTCATAGGGAAACAGCCTGAGGCTTTTTTTTTTTTTTTAAGATTTTTATTTATTTGACAGAGATCACAAGTAGGCAGAGAGGCAGGCAGAGAGAGAGGAGGAAGCAGGCTCCCCGCTGAGCAGAGAGCCCGATGCGGGGCTCAATCCCAGGACCCTGGGATCATGACCTGAGCCGAAAGCAGAGGCTTTAACCCACTGAGCCACCCAGGCGCCCCCAGCCTGAGGCTTTTTATCCCCTGGCAGCTGGTGCTGGGACAGGGCTGTGACTAAGGTAGGACACTGGAGTAGGTATTGGTGGCCCCAGGACACAGACTGCTGCAGGCAGGGTGGTCAGTGGCTGTGACTGGCCCCGGGGCCTGGGCACACAAGGGCACAGTCCTCTCTTCCGAGACCCTGGGTAGCTGATGACCCGGTCAGGCCTCTCCCAGAAATAAGTACCCAGAGGTTTTTCTCCCCTCCTCTTTTCTGGCTTTAATAAAACAAACAGTCCCATTTTGTACTACTGTGGAGTAAACAGAACTAGGATTAAGGTCTCATAATTTGCGTAGCCAATTTCACATACCAAGGACTGTTCTTATTTCCAGCACAAGCGTTTTTCATTCCTGGGGGAAGATGGGGTTACTCCCACCCCCCCCCACCCCCAGCTTGGTATCCCCCCTCCCTGCTACCTCGTTACGCGCATGAGGACAATGAACCTACACGACACGGAACTTCAGGACTCTCCAGGTTGGTTTTTATTTTGCACCCGGCCCCTGGGACGCGCAGCGGCCCGCAGCCTCCCTGCCATCCGGTGGCCCCGTCAGTTGAATAAGTGCAGCAGCTCCTTGTCCCCTGAGGACACAGAGAAGCTCAGGGAGTAGGTGTGGGGAGCCCCTGGGGTCCGGGGATGGGGACGCCTTGTGAAGGAGGGAAGGCAGCTTGGGTTGGTTTGGACCTGAGCTTAGGGTCAGAAACCGGCGCTTGCGGAACGCCTTGGTATCTCCAAAGCACATTCCGCAGAACAGTCTGGGTTTTAGGCTCTTCTCATTGACTCTTAAGTGCCCTTTTCCTCGGGAGGTGAGGGGGGGGTGGAGATAAGGCACGGGGGTCAGATGGTTGCTTTTCCCTGCAATGCCACAACCGTTGCCATCACTGCCTAACCCTCAGCATTGGTCACAGCTGCCATCAGCCGAGTCCAAAGCGCACGAGGCGCTGTGAGGTCGGCCAAGTGGGTTCTCTGTCCCACTTTACAAAAGTAAAAGCCAAGGCTCAAGCTGGCACTCGCCCAACGTGGCCAGCCCGCAGGTGGCTCCACCAGATTTGGGACCCAGCTCAGCCAGGCTCCCGGGTCTGGCCAGTGCCTCCCCGGTGCAGCATCCCAGCTGGGGGAAGGCCTGGGGCTTAGCCCCATTTTACAGACGGGCGACAGGCCCGAGGAGGGGGGTGGGCTGGTCACCTGCTAGGGTCCAGAACTGCCTCTCCAGACCCCCACCTCCTCCCAAGGCTCCCCCGCCTGCACCCCAGGGGCCCCCCCGCGGGGCCACCTACCGTTGCCGGGGACCCCGCAGTACTCCTTGCACTCCTTCTCCGAGTAGAACTTGTTGCCGTTGCCTTGGCAGCCCCCGTAGATGAAGGGGACGCACTTCCCCTGGGCAGCATCAAATGCCCAGAGCTCGTGGTAGCCTCGGCAGGGGCCAGGGACGATGGGGAGACTGCAGGCCGCTGCGAGGCGGGGCACAGGTGCGGAGTGTGAGCAACGCTGACGCTCAGCTGACCCTCAAGACCCCCAGCAAGGGGCCCGAACCAGGGCACCTGCTCCTAGAGAGCACCGGGCCTCTCCAGCCCCGGGAACCTGGAGCCCACACCAGCCAGTGGCTGGCCCGCATCCCCCAGTCCCAGGGCGTGGCTCCTGTGACCTCAGGAAACCTGACCTGGAATCCCACCCCGGGCATATCCCCGCCCCGCTCCCCGTCCACCCTGCGGGCAGCCTGATGGGAGCAGAGGCCGGGGGCTGCGGCGTGCGCCGCGGCGAGGGGCGCACACTCACCCACGGTCCGGCAGGTCTGCAGACACTCCTTCTCCGAAGCGAAGTTGTTCCTGTTGCCCAGGCAGCCGCCGTACTGGAAGGTCTCACAGGCCATGGAGGAGCCGTTATAGAAAAACCTCGTGACCATCCCCAGGCAAGGGCCTTCGGCGCGGCCCAGCTGGCAGGAGTCTGGGGAGGGGCAGAATGACGCACGGACTGAGGACTTTCCGTGTGCCTGTCACCAGGCCGGATGCTTACCAGGCACCCTGTCGCCCAGTTCTAACTCTGCGCTGTGCGGAAGACAAGGAGATGAACTGTGATAGGTAAAGTGACTTGCCTGGGGTCACACAGTCCTGAGATTCAAAACGATGTGTCTGCTGGACTCCAGAGTCCGTGCCTATTCCGCTCTGTACTGCAGCGGCCCCCAGACCCCACCCCAGCTCCCCCATGTTGGTCTAGTCCGTCCCAAGACTGTGCTAACAGCAGCTGACGAGGCATTCATTCACCAGCTCCCCGGCCAGCCAGCTGGACCTTTTCTCCGAAGTCCTGGCCCCGTGCCTTTGCTCCCCTTGCTCCTGCCCCTGAAGTGCCGTCCTACAGAGAGCCCTACCTGGACGCCTGGACAAAGCAGGACTCCTTTCATCCAGGAAGTACTCCTTGATCCCCTAACTCCTCCGTCCTGGGCTCCCCCAACCCTTTAGCTAACCTTCCCTTTTGGGTCCATCGATTTCCCCCCTGCCTGTCTCCTCTACTGGACCACAAGTTCCAAAAAGACGGGGGTTTGTCTCCGTGACCCCAGTACCCCCCACAGGGTGGATGGAGCAGGGCTCAGTGTTTGGGGGGCAAGGTGGGGAGTGAGTCCGTTGCAAACACAGCTACACACAGCGTTGCTTCTGTCCTTCTCCAACGTGCTCCCACAAAAGCCCTGATGGAGAGCGTGGCCAGCTGTTGTGCCAGCCACAGAGAGGGGGAAACCGAGGCTGGGAGGCCACACAGTGCTGTAGACAGGGCCGGAACTCGCTCCTCCTGGACCTATGAGTTCTGAGGGGGCCTGACTCGGCTTTTCTAGTTCCAGTCCTTGCCCAGCAGACAAATAAGAAAGAGAGTGTGATGGTCAGGGCAGCCCAGGTGAGCCCCCCATGGGCCCTTCCTCTCTGGAGTGTGACACAAGCTGGTGGAGAGGTGAGTGGCCATTACCTTCCTTCTTGTGGAAGTCAGCTACCAGCCGCTCGGTCCCCGATCCTTCTTCCTCCTGGGGCAGCACAGCCCGCCGGGCTCTCTGCGGGGGAGAGGGAGACAAGCTGTTGCAGGGACCTTGCCTCCACTGCTCGCCTGTACCCCTGGAGTGTATAAACACAGCACGTGCTCGGGGAATCAGGGTGTAGACAGAGCACGATAACTACACTGGTTAACGGACTGTCTTCCCCGAAACATCAACCTCCATCCCAGAACAGGCGTCACAGGAGAGGTTTCTAGTCTGAAAGGAAACTCAGAACCGTGAAGTGTGACAATACCCCTGTGTCCAAATTCTGGCTGAAATGTCCAAAGGAATAAAATAACGGGGGTGGGGGGCGTCTATCTGAATTACCAGGGAAAGGCAGCATTGCTGTGCCGGAAACCTGAGGGCATTGCTACCCGGTGGCGAACAGATGGGACGGATTTGCAGGAAGGGCTGACCAGACCATCATCCTTAACTCCTTGCAAAGGAAAAGCCACATAGAGAGGATGAGAAGGGACCTCGAGACTGCCCCTAACACCTCTAGCTGTGGCGCCAGGGGCTGAAGAGCGGGGCAGGACGCCAAACACTGGCGAGAGCCTCCCGGAGCGCACAGCCCACGGCGGCGGAGTCCCGGGCCGCGAGAGCCAGCAGCACGCAGCCTTCCCGCCCGTGGGGAGAGCCGGACTCTGAACAAGCACACCTGTACTAACCTTCAACGCGGCCCTTCGCCTTTTAAGGTACAACTAAAGGTTGTGCTCAGGGACCTCTGCTGTCAAGCTGCTTGCACACAGGCCTGCCTTGGGGAGCGCAAAGGGAAAGGGGAAAATCACGGCGCACTGTGCACAACGCCGCTGCTGGAGAACTAGCTCCACCACACACAGGACAACGGCAGGAACCAGGAGGAAACCGAAACCGTTGGTGACATTCAAGCTGACAGCGCATCGATATCACGGGGTCGACAGTTACGGAAATGAACAGAATGAAAGGAGGAGAAAGTTACTGGATCTGGAAAGGATTCTGATGAATTTAACCACACAGAAGAGATAATACACCGCAGGTTTGTGATTATAAGAAATAAATTCATAGTAGGAATTCTAGAAGGAGAGGCAGTCAGTATAGAACTAACAGAAGAAAACTTTGCTGCATTGAATAATGACTTGAGTTGGCTAATTGTAAGTCAGGATCAGAAGGAATGAGGCAGAACGAGTGAAGAGCCCCCAACTAGACATTCCCTAGAGACAAGGGTAAAGAGCCCAGTGGCCCTTGGAGTAAACAGCATTAAGGAACAGGCCGCAGGGCAGCCTCTGAGGGTTATAAGAGGGCAGAGGTAACCCCGAGATTGTACACCCATCCAAACTGTTGACCCTGTGATCCAAACACAGGCAGGCATTTCACTCATGCGAGGGTCTGGTAGTTTTCCACCTGTGTGTTTATCCAGAGAAAAAACTACTTCCAGAAATATTCCAGAGCACCTGGCTGGGGGCTTAGTTGGTAGAACATGGGGGTTGTGAATTTCAGCCCCACGTAGGATGTAGAAATTACTCAGAATCTTAAAAATATATATATATCCCCACCGATTGAGAAGGGAATCTAAGTGCAGGAAAACAGCCGATGTGATAGCGAAGAAAAGATGACAGAAACTAAAGCCAGTCAGATAGGGAGTTGAGGTTAAATGATTGTTACAAAGCTCATACAACTTAATTCTCAAAAGGTGGAAAATATAAACATCAATCTGGGATTACATCCACAAAGGCAGGGGTGTGGGAAGCCTGGAAGAAAGAAGTAGACGTGTGTTCCATTTCTCTTTTCTGCAAGCGGAGTCACTAGTTACGGTTTCATTCTTGATGCCGATAAAGAAATACAGATCCGTCGGGATCTGGGTTAAGATGTCAAATTGAAATTTCATTTCCAGTTGCCTTCTCCAATACCTAACAACAAAAAATGAATTCAGAATACCGGTCTCCAAATGTTCATCAGCTTCACTCAGTCACGGAAAGGGGCATAGTTTAAAGCAAAAAGTAAAACTGTGGATGAAGGAAAGAAATCAAGTATTTTGGAGCTGAAGCAGAGGGTCTGTTCCTAACTCTGCCCTCTGATTCCCAAGTCATCAAATTTCTGATACTTCTCCCTAAGACTCCCAAATCCTGAGAGAAGGAAATTGAGGGACCCTATCATTTTTCCTCTTCTGACAGAGGAGTAGTGAAGATGGCTTCTGGGAAGGAAAGAGGAAAACAGACCAGAGGCTGACTCGTTCTAGGTGAATGTTCTGGGGTGAACGGTCTGATGCACTGGGGGTGTTGACAAATGGACATCACCGCCCGACCAGGGGGAACGAACCCCACACAGGACATTGAGAAGTTCTTCAAAAGAGAAAGCAAGCAAGGGTATTCCAACCAAGATGGCGCACCTGAGGAAAGTTCTTCGGCCCCTACTCCCTTCTCGCCCTTTCCCTGGATTTCAGTAAAGTAGATGGAACATAAAACACCCAGACTTTAGACTACATTTGGGCGCTCGGCTCAGTTTTAGTGGGGAAAGAAAGGGTCAAGGACTGAATTATATCAGAACAGACAGGCGAAAACTGACGAGGCAGGAGCAAGAAGAAAAGGTGAAGAAATGGCACAGGGACTCTCCAGACCCATGTCTGAAATGAAGGAGTAACTAGCCTGAACCAGAAACAGAGCCTGGCTGTGGTGGGCCCCAGTCATGAACGGCCTAGATGTCCCCTCAGGAATGGAATCACATTTCCAGCCTGACCCGTCAGCCCTGTTGGAAACTGCCTCAGTCAGCAGGACCGCTCTCACTCGAGGTCGTGCTTCCTTGCCAGACTGAGCAACGTAAGGGTGTTAAGGCCCCACCCCTAGGGGCCCTCATGGGACCACTCCAGAGGGCCCTCCCAGTTCTAGAACGCTCCCAGGGCTGGCTGAGGCATCGGGACCACATCACAGCTCTGCTGCTTCTGCGCAATCCCCCCTTTGTCCCTTCCCTTCCACAGGTGTGGATCTAGGAAACCCCACCTACAACACCAACTTAGGAGAAAAACAACTCATCAAGCCAAAGGACATTCCTCAGTGGCCTCAAGCAGCAGAATTACTTCATGAAAACAGGTATTTATTAAAACAAGACTCAAAGACAAAATGGTAAACAACAGAATAAGATGAAAAGAGAGGACCCAGGGAGGACCTAGATAAACAAGTTGAGAACCAAGACAACATACGTTCAGAGCTACTAAGTCAGAAATCACCAAAGGAACAGAACAGACGCTGCGACATGGAATGACTGTCCTACAAGGGAGACAAGTGAGAATCCCAGCGAATGCCGGCGAAAGCAACGTGAGAACGCCTACCACGTGTGAAAGACAAAAAGATGCTCCGGGACGAGGGAGCAAGGGTTCCCGGGGTAGCAAAACCCAAAAAGGGACTGGAAGATGAATTCCATCTAGTGCAAGAGAGTCCCCGAAAACGGAAAGACTGTAAGCCGTGGATGGAGAGAGCACAGTGTATCCCAGAAACCTCCCATATGGAATGCTCAGCACCAAGACCTATCCTAGTTAGGATGCCGACTGCAGGGCGCCTGGCTGGCTCAGTCAGTAGAGCATGCTACTCTTGATCTCAGGGTCGTGAGTTCAAGCCCCATGTTGGGCTTGGAGCCTACATTTTAAAAAAAAAGGAAGGAAGGAAAGGAAGGAGAGAGAAGAAGCAGAGAGAGAAAGAAAAGAAAAAGATGCAGCTATCTTCAAGGATAAAGTCTGTCCAGGCATCTGGGAACAAGAAACAAATTGCTTACAAGGAGAAGAAATACCAGACTGGCCTCAGGCTATCCCAGAGCCATAATTAGTGCTCAAGAACCACAGAGCAGTGCAAACAATGTTCTGAGGGAAAGGCAACATGACCCAAGACTCTGACGCCCAAGCAAAATGCCACTCAGTGTGAAGGAAGGGGGCAGGCTTTCTCAAACAGGGACGGATTCAGGGATTAAAACGCCCAGAACCCTCGGTGAACCCTCTTGTTCACTTGGTGAACAAGGGGCACTAATGAAGAGATTACAGAAATCACTGACTCGGGAACGGAGAAGCTGTGTGGTTACATTCACTAGGAGAGAGTGTGGAAACTACAGAACTCTTAATTCCATGCCTGGGAAAGATGGCGGCAGACGCTTATTTGGAAGTTCGAGAAGCCCACTCACTTTTTTTTAATTCAAATGAGACTACACTTAATGCTTTAAAGACCTAGAAATAGCATTTCTGATGTAATACCATTTAATAACACTATGCCCTAATCTGTGCAACTCTCCATCTAACATTCCTTACATCTGTCCTCCTCTCCACATGTGGGCGTGTCATGATTCCTGGGATAATGTGAATGCTGGTAGCTTTTGGGTGGTGGCATTTTTTTTTAACTCTTTATATAGTTTTTAAACTATTTTTTACTTTCTAATTTTAGTTCTTTATAATGAGCATATGTTTCTTTTATAAAATCAGTGGTAATTTTTCTTTAAAAATACAGGCACAAACAAGTAATAGGTTAACTGTATTAATTCTATATAGGAATAGGGACACTGGTTTTGTTTTTTGTTTTTTTTTTAATTTCTGGTATTTTTCTTTTTTAATTTTCAAACCTATGTTTCTGATATTTTTAGGATATGTATTTGCTTAGAAACATAGCCTTGAAAATGTATATATACAAATATACATGTATATATAGAAACATACACACCCACATACCTATATATTCACACACACACAACAGTAGGATAAATTAGGATATATAATTTCCAAATAATCACAGAAAAAAATGAAGAAAGCTTAATCAATATGGTAAAGGCAGGAAAATAAACCAGAAGAGTAAGGAAGCCCCAAAAAAATCAAAAGGCAGAATAGGGAGAGGTGAGCTGGTTGAGAATCTGCTTGCTCTCAGGTTTATAGTTTTTTTAAAGAGATCAACTGACTTTATCCTTTGAGTACTGAGCATCGTCCTTCCATCACAGTATTCTGCTGGTTGTGGGCGGTACAGCGCTAAGATCTTTTCCAACACGTCCCTGAATTCTAGCACATGGAAGGTAAGGGCAACTACCCCATTTCACAGAAGAGGAAAGTCAAGTCTGGATGGGACTTCAACTGGCCCAGATGGTAGATCTGGGGTTGAGCCCTGGGGGGTCTGACTTCACGGCCCTGTGCCTAGCCCTGCTTTCTCTCCACCTCTATCAGTGACCCCACCCACCCACCCACCACTGCAGGACCTGAGCGAGGGCAGCAGAATCAGGCGCGGTGGGGACAAAGCGGGAAAAAGAGGTGCTCACCGTGTGCAGAGTGGGCTCCGGTTCCTGCTCCCCAGGGACACACTCACCTAGGTCAGGACGGTTGAAAGAGGTGAATAAGAGTGCTCTGTTCCTTTTATCATGCTAACTGTGTGTGCCAGGCGGGCACAATGCTGGGACCGGTCTCGGGCAACTGCCCACTTCAAGAATGGCTCCACGCACACGGTGTGCTGAAGGTCATTACTGGCAAAGCGACAGGCTGGTGGCCGCGGGCGCCAAGACACCAGCGGCAACGGCTCACCTCCACCGAGCCCTTGGCAGACACCAGGCACGGCATTGCCGTATTTAAACGCTATTTCGGTGACTCCTCACAGTGACGTCTAAGGGAGGCGTTATTAGCCCCCATTTTACAGACAAGGAAAACAAGGCTCCGGAAGGCGGAGTAGCCAGAAGTCCTCCAGCTGCACGTGACATCCTGTCCAGCACTGAACTGCCTCCTAAGACGTGCCCATGGGTTCTGGATATAACCTCACTAAAACAGGTGGCACTGGGGGGACGCTGAACTGGATCCGGTCTCTGCTCTCCCGGGTATAGGCTGTGTGACCTGGAGCACATACGGGGGCCCGGGCTGCCTCCTCTGTAAGACGGGTGCGGGGGGAAATATAACCCTACTTACCTCAGAGGGTTGTGGGAAGTACCCAGGGGCTGGGAAGATGTTCTCGGAGGGCTGTGAAGAATGAGGAGGGGGCAGAACTGTGACGGGGGTTGGGGCTGCATTTACCTTTGTCGGCCATTGTGAAGATGGAGTCCTCGGGGATGCCCACACCCAAGGCGACCTCCCGGAACTCCTCCAGCAGGCTTTCTCGAAGCTGCGGCTGTCGCCCTGTTGTGGAAGCAGAAAGGACGCCTAGAACCACGGGTGCCTGGACTGGCAAGGCCTGAGATTTCGGTGCGCAGGGATTTTCATTTAGAAGTTGAAAACCATCAGCCCAAAGCGATCTCTTCAAAACACTTATGGAAAGATTGGCTCCCACGAGAGGAAGAGGTGTCCCTCCCAGGCTCCCATCCACATCCCCCAAATCCCCACACATGGCTCTGTCCACTGGTTAAGGGCCTGGAAGCTCTGGAATTCTCTGGGCCTAGAATCTTAAAAGACCTAAAGAGGATTCTACCTGAGATGGAAGACTGAGCTCTGCCTCCTCCAGGAAGACGAAATGTTTCCACCTTCCCCATAGCTGGAGTTTTCTCAGAAGGATAAAGCAAAGCTCCCAACTCCTCCCCACTCCACTGTCCCTAAATCATGGCCCTCCTTCCCACCCCCAACTCCCGCGGACTTATCTAGCTCCAGGCTGTTACCATAGAGCTTGGCGGTGATGGTGGGCCCGTGGCGGTGGCTGAATTTCTTGGTCAGAAGGATGGCATACTCATCATAGTTGGTGTGGACCACATAGGACTCCATGGTGATGTTCCATTCTGCATGGGCAATGCAAGAAGCCAAAGGGATCAGTGGTCAGAAGGCTCTTCCTGCCTGAGGTCCTTCACCTGCTCCCCCCCCATGTCATCTATCCATCCAGCCTTCTGTCTATCCGTCTGTCTCCTCCGTATATTTATTAATTCACCCACTGTCGTTCCATCCATCCGTCCTGTCCATGCATCAAACCACAAATCCATCTATTTCCTTCCCTTCTTCCTTCTTTCCTTCCTTTCTACCCTCCTTTCTCCCTCCATCCATTAATCTATCAATTGATCTGTCCGAGGACTGACTCACTTACCTGCCATCCGTATCTACATTCACTGACCAATCACTTGCTGCTTGATTCACTCATCTTTTTTTCTAACCATCCATCTACCCAAACATTCATATGTTCAAGCACTAATGCGATTATTCAAACATACAGCATATTCGATAAACATCTGCTGGACGAATGAACAAATTCACGTCCAAGTCTCTCTGCCACTCAGCCCCGTGCACACTGGACGTGGTATATGCTTAGCAAATTCTTCTCAGCTGACTGCGGAGGCCTACCGTGAGGGCTGACGAAATCTTCATGTTATCCTCAGAATGCAGCGACATCCCTTTCATTCTGGATGCCCATGAGTGCACGAGAGAGGAGGAGAGGGAGAAGGAAGCCAAGAGGACATCTCAGAAAAATGGGAGGGGAGGCTTTAGGGGCGCGGAGAGCTGACGCAGAAACAAAGAGAGCTTAAGACACATCGAGGTCTTTTCGGCCAAGGGCAGAACCGCGGGGAACCCTCCTACTCAACTTACTGGGTTTACGATAGAGGAACTTTCCGTTGGTGCTGGTTTTCTCATAAGCCCCGGAGATCTCCTCACAGGTGCCTCTCCTGGAGGTGGACAAACCAGAAGAAAGGTAACCACTGGGAGAGACCGAGGTCCTGACACCCACTCTCCCCCAGGGTCCTTTCCACTTTATTCTTTTTGTAATTTGGAAAGTAACACTCTCAAATGACTTAAGCCTCACACCAGTCCTAGAGGACCAGTTCAAGTGTAAAGGAACAGAGGGACAGAGAATAAAGGGACGTCCGTGCCATCCTCTTGCCAAAGCCAGCACTAAACATCAGCTTCCTTCCCTAGATCTGCACATCAGCACGGGGAAGGGAGGGGAGGGTGACGAGTGAGTGCTTTGACATGTTTATTACCCTGCATCTCTCTGGCCCCAGTTCCCGCATCTCTGAAATGGGGCTCGTGAAGCCTTCCTTACATGGCAGTTGTGAGGGTCCAACGGGATACTATTAACCAGCTTCCAGCAAGCACTATGAACATACCAGCTGTTGTTACAATGACTGCTCATTATCTTTTTTTTTTTTTAAAGATTTTATTTTATTTATTTCACAGAGATCACAAGCAGGCAGAGATGCAGGCAGAGAGAGAGGGAGGAAGCAGGCTCCCTGCTGAGCAGAGAGCCCGATGCGGGGCTCAATCCCAGGACCCTGGGATCATGACCTGAGCCGAAGGCAGAGGCTTTAACCCACTGAGCCACCCAGGCGCCCCGACTGCTCATTATCTTATGAACATTTATCAAGCTACATCTATGTGCCAGGCCCTGTGCTACCTGCTGAGGATACAGAGGAGGCCAAGGTGGACTCTGCTCACAGACCTTACAGCTGAGCGGGGCCCAGGGGCAGGCCAGAGACAGATGCAGTCAGTGCGATACGTGCCATGCAGGGAGAAGACTGAGGTGCTCTAAGAGCAGAAAGGAAGGCATGTAACCTGAACCTTGGGGGTAGTTAGGGAGGGCTTCCTGGACAAAGTGACATAGAACCTGAGTCCTCAAGGGTCTTTAAGAATTAGCCCAGGGAGATGGGGAGAGGTTTTCCCAGTAGAAGGAACATCAGGGGTGAAACGGCGGAAGGTTCCAGGAACTGAAAGGTCTACTTGGGTGGGTCACAGAGGACCTGGTGAGTGCTGGGAGGGGCCTGGAAGGTGATCTGAACTTTATTCCCAAGGGCCACAGGATGCTATGGAAAGGTTTAAGCAGACTTGAGTTTTCAAGAGGTCTTCTGTTTGCTGGGTAAAAGGTTTGAGATTAGAGGTGGGGAGAGGCGTAGGCAGGCTGCCGTAGACAGCCAGGAAAGAGAGGCAGGTGGCTTGGGCCAGGGCAAAGATGGTACAGAACGGAGAGGCAGACAGCATGGAGGGATTTAGGAAGAGAAAGGACAGAGCCTGGTGGTGGACAGAATGGCTTGTGGCAGCAGAGAGAGGAGTCTCAGCACCTGCCTCCCACCCAGGTTTCAGGGTCAGGTCCTGGGGCCTGGACGGGCCCTGAGCTAAGGGACATCCAAGGATCGACAGCAGGTTCCGAAATAGGCACGTATTGGGGTGTGGCCCAGAGGTGCTGTTGGGACAGTACAAAAGGCGTGTCCTGCTGGAGGGCCGCAGGGGACCTGGAGCTCAGAGGCAAGGTCTCAGCTGGGAGGAGAGAGCTCAACTCTCCGGGACAGGGTGGCGACCAAAGCTAGATGGGGGTGACAGGTAGGGCTTGGCCTCTCGTCCCTCCCACCCCATCCCCTCACTCACCGCCAACGTGTGCTGGTCATGCTGATCTCCCCGTCTGTCACCCCCTCGCCCAGCACCAGCGTGCTCATAGACATCCTGTCCATGAACTTCTTCAGCCACGGGCAGGTGGAGCCCATGGCCACGTGAAACCATTTCCCGTAGATCTAGGAGGCAGCCACAAGCTCTGAGGATCTGGGTTTGCCTCAGACTGCAAAGACGATTTGCCAGATACCTGGCAGACACCTCCCTCCCTCCCTCCTCTCAATGAGAAGCTGTAATGTCAGAGAGCTAACTGGAGGCCATGCAGCTTCAAGGAAGGACAGGCCTCCTTACAGCAAGCCTAGGAGGGGAGGTGCAGATGGGGTCCCACCCCGATCCGTGGAGGGCCTTACTCTGCTTAGGTACAGATCTGTGCTGCTCGCTTGCATGAGGCCCAAAGCCCTAAGGTTGAAGGTCACCTTCAACTGTCTTTCGCCCTTCCAGGGACAGGGAGCTCAGTACCTCGCAGGCAGCCCATAGCTCCGTGCTAGAAAGGATCTCCCCTCCTTGAACGATCTCAGGACAATCCTGCTACCCTCTCCGGCCACACAGCAGAGAGGTGACTAAGCCCTCACATCCTGGGGAACGAGTCAGTGAGCCTCTAACCCTTCACCATCCCAGACCACCACAGGACCCCCGCACAGTGCCCCTCCACACACAACCCCTGGTTCTCTCCGAGCATAAACAAAATCCACAGCTAGGAGGGTCTGAGAGCCCCTTATACCAATGTGGAGACTGAGCCCCGCGTGGGCAAGGTCCTGTTCAAGGTCACCCAGTGATTGGGGATAGAGTGGGAACTGGAAGGTGGTCCTGGGGTTCCCGCACACACCGCCTGCCCAGCCCTCTTAATCCCACCAGCCCCATCTCCGTCCTGCTTCTCTTCTCCCCAGTATCCCACGTCCGCCCTGCGCCACCCGGGATCTCTGTCCACAGCCAGGCCTGCAAGGGCAGAGCACCCGGGATGGTAACGGGCTGTGGGGAGAGGGGAGCAGCTGAGAGTTGAAGGGCTGGGGTGGGGGGGGGGGGGAGGAAGTCACAAGAAGTTAAGCACTGTGAGGTGGCTACAGGAGACTTCCCGGGGGAGGGGAGCCTGTAATCTATAGTGGAAGGCGAGGAGCCTGAGCCCCGGGAAGGCAGGTTCAGATGTGAGATCATGAGATCATCAGAAAAGGGGCCCACGGAACGGCAGGTGCATAGCGTCGTAACTTCAGCAAACCCCAGATGATCTGAGCAGGAAGGGCCCCAAGGGACCCAGCCCCGAGTTCCAGATCAGGAGACCTACCCCCTGCCGCCCCCCATAAAGCCATCGCCACCAGAGAGGCCAGCCTTACCCGAGAGATGTCGAAGTTCTCTTGCACTTGGATGTCGTTGGGCGGCGTCACCACGGGACTGGCACTCACGGCCAGGCAGGCAGTCAGCAGCAGAAACACAGCCCTGAGACTCCACATGGTTCTGGGCTCTCCTGCCTTGGGAGTCGCTCACAGGCTCAGGCTGGGGACAGAGGACACACGGCCTCTCTGCCCACGGCGGTTGCGAACTGAGGCTGGGGAGGGGGCCAGCAGCTTGTAGGTGACCTTGGTATTTGCCCTGCTCAGCCTGAACCAATCAGGGCCCTGAGGCCGGGTCTGATCGATCCCTTGCAGTGTCCTGCCTGGGGTCAGTGGTCCCAAGGGGTCAGGGCGGCTGTTTCAGAGAAGGCGCTGGCCAAATACAACCCAGCCCGGAGGCAGCCCAGCGCTGGCTTCAGGCCCCAGACCGGCTCCCCGCAGAGAGGAGAGGAGCAGCCTGTCGCCTTTCCCGGCGGGTCAGCGGCCTGGACCTCCTGCTCCGGGAGCCAGCAGCGTGAGCCCCATCGGGCCCCTTCCTCGCAGGTGAAGACGGACGCCCAGGGAGAAGAAACAACGGAGCAGAGACCACGGGGGTTGGTAGGGGGGAGGGCCTAAAGGCACAACCTAGACGAGAACTCAGGCATCCTATCTCCAGAGTTCCCTGTCTGAGCCCTGGCTTCCTGGAGCCGTAGCAGGTAACAGCAGGAGTAATGACGATGATTTCCACAGCAGCTTCCATTCCCCAAGCACCTGCTCTGTGCCAGCTTCGCACCAACACTGTACACACGCCACAGACTTGGAATTCCATCCCTACAAGAACCTAGAAAAAGTAGGTGCTATGTCTCCCCTTTCAAGACAGGGGACTTGAGGGGCCTTGCTGCCTCAGTAGTTAGACATCTGCCTTCGGCTCAGGTCATGATCCCAGGATCCTGGGATCGAGCCCCACGTGGGGCTCCCTGCTCAGGAGGGAGCCTGCTTCTCCCTCTCCCTCTGCCCCTTCCCCCAATTCATGTGCACACACTCTCAAGTAAATAAAATCTTTACGAAAAATAGAAAACAAAGACAGAGGACTTGAGTCTCTGGGAGGGAGCTGGGGCTCCCTGCTGGGAAGCAGAGCTGCCGGGGCAGGTGGCACTGGGTGGCAGCAGAGAAGACGGACTCCGGAGCTAGACCACACCCCGTGCTGGCCTTGGGCAAGTGATGTGTCCTCCCAGTGCCTGGGCTTCCTCACCAGTCAACGGGGACACTGGTTGCTGGTTCACAGCGCTATCATGAGGTCATGGGCACCAAGCTTTGCAAAGCCCGAGGGCAGTGTTTGGCATGTGGTAAGAGGTGAATGTGTTTGCAGCAGGTTGAACATACCATCTCCCGCAAAATTTGTGTGCACCTGGGACCTTAATGTGACTTCACCTGCAGAGGCCACTAGTTAAGAGGAGGTCACAGTGGATGAGGGTGGGCCCTCCATCCAACGCCTGGTGTCTTAGGAAGAGAAAGGGGAGTGAGACTCAGACGCAGACACAGTGACGCGCAGGGAAGACCGCCACGTGAAGACGGGGACGGAGGTGGGAGCCAGCCACAAGTCAAGGCACTCCAGGGACTGCTGGTCCTCACCAGGAGCTAGGAAGAGGCAAGCAAGGATTCTTTCCTAGGAACTTCAGGGAGACTGTGGGCCCAATGACAGTCCGGTGTCAGACTTCTAGCTTCCAGAACTATGAGAGAACACACATAGCCACCCAGCTATGATATTCTGTTAACGGCAGCCTTAGGAAACTGTATACCTCGCATGAAGCAATTTCAAAGAGAATTTTTAAAAAACTTAGGTCTGTTTGTCTCCAAAGCTCAAACCCTTGCCCGTGCTACTGCAGGCCTTCCCTGTGAAGCTCTTTCCCAGCCGTCAGAGCCGCTGTCCTTACTTCCTCCCTGTTGACATGGAACATTCCAGACTCACAGAAGGCCTCCTGTGATGGCTGGGTACGCCCGCTTCAGAGGCCTCCAAATGCAAAACTCATATTCATGTGAGAATCCAGGCATTCCCCTCTTCCACCCAGTGGCACCCGCAAATGGTGTGTCACATCCCTCTGTAGGAGCCACCCAATACCTTTGCTCTCTCCCAGCAGCAGGAACAAATGTCTCTATTCCTAAATGAGTGTTTCCTTTGCTCCATCACCAACAGCTTGGCTACTGACAGCATTTCCTCTTTGCTTTGGCCGCCGGGAAGCTCAAAGTCATGTTACGAGCTTTATCACACCAACCATCCCAGCTTAGATTTCTGGGACAATGACCTGCCCTCTAGTTCTCAACATTTCTTGATCTTTTACGGTTTGGTTAGTGGTGGCAGGAAGAAGGCAGTCTGATTTATGAGGCACTCAGAGAGCTGGGAGCCAGGAGCCCTGACTTCTTTTCCACTAACTTTGCAGAGGCCTTTCCTGCTCTGAAGCCACTTTCCTCATTTGTATACTGAAGATAACAGACCTTGTTCTGTCTGCCAAGAGGTCAGGTGAGGCAGTGGGGTCAGAGTGCTTTGTAAACTGTCCACTCTCCTACCTGGTGATGAGCTCTGGGTGTCTGGGGAGAAACCAAGCTACAAGGAGAATGAGACACCACCAGTGAATCAGTGGGAATAGTGGCCCCGTGAAGCTTGCCTGCGGCTGCACGATGGCATCAGGGTCGTCCACCCCACTGGCCCCACGGGAAGGCTGCGGCACATGGGGGTGAAGACAAGCAGTGGCCTCTTTCGGACAGGACTGTGCAGGCAGCCCCATGGCCTCTCCTGGGGGGAGGGCAGATGCCCGGATGTTGATCTCTCCGCCTGCCTCCAGAGATGTTTGCTCTCCTGAGATGATTAACCAGAGCAAACAGAGAGAACAAACCCTTCCAAAGCCCACCTGGACTTTGAGCTGTTTTTTAAAAATCAGCCCTGGACCGCGGGATGCAAGGTCATTAGCGGTCTGGGGATACTGACCCCTCTTCTCCCTCTGGCCATCGGGGTGGGAGGGTGGAGGCTCTGGGGCCACTTCCGGAACCAGTCCAAGTGCAGGGGGTGGGGCCCACCGGTGCAGGAGGCGCAGCAGGAACGGTGGGTCGTTTTCAGATGAACACATGGCGGCTGAGGGAGGGAACAGGACTTGTTCAAGGTTACCCAGCTTCCGGCTGAGCTGGGGGCCACATCAGCCTGACTCTAGGGCCCAGGCTTTCTCCCACACTTACTCATTCACTCACTCATTCATTCACCAAGCTCGCACTCTGTGCTTGGTGCTGGGGGTATGATGGAGTGCATGAAGGACTCTAGAGCTCACTCCCCGTTGGGGGCAGGGTGGGGAGGAGAAGATGATAAGACAGATGGTCATTGCAGTGACGGGGGAGCAAAGGCCAGGGGAGGGGAAGACCCACCTAGTTCGCCAGACAAAAGGGCAAGGGGGCCCATGGAGGGAGGACAGGGTGCTCTGGACAGGAGGACAGCACCAGCGGAGCCATAGAGGAGACAGATGGAGAGAAAAAATGATCCATCTGGAAAGCAAAAGCCAACCAGCCAACCAACCAACCATCCAAACCTCGGAGTTGAAACTAGGCAGTGGCTGGGGGGTTGGGGGTGGTGGAGGCAAGTGGCGAGAGTGAGGCTGGGGAGGGGGCCGAGGCCCAGCAGGTAAGACTGTGATGCCCGCCCAAAGGTCGCTATGAGTCTCAAGTGTGTGGGGAATGCTGGTGGGTTTTCAGAAGGGAATGGTCGGTCAGATTTGTAATTGGGAGAGATCCACAAAGAGGGAGCAGAAACGAGGGCTGGAAAGCAACTCCCTTCAAGGTTCTCCAGAAAGAAGGAAGGACCAACAAGGGCATCCAGGCCATGGGGTGGGACTCAGACCAGAGGGCGCGGTCAGGGTTCGGGCCTTCCTGTGCTAATGGTGGAGGGGATAGTAGGGGTCTTTCCTTCCTCACGAGGAGGTATCCAGCCCCAGGCCCTGCCCCAGACACCTGACTCTGCGCAGTTCCCCAGACTCAGAGTGTGACCTGTCCACGCATGGTGAAACTGAAGGTGGGCGGCACCCGGGACTCCATAACCAGCATCAGGAGAGGGGACCTCCTCTCTGCTCAGCTGTTTCTAGGCTTTACTTCTTCCCCACCCATCCCAAAGACCTAGGCCACCTACAGCCTTGAGTCCCAGCCCTTGTGATTTGCTGGGTGACCGTGGGGGCAGGCTTTTTCTTCCCTGACCTCACCTTCCCCATCTAGGGTAGAGCAGCTCACTGGACGTGGCTGATATAGGAGCTCAGAGAGGGACGTCCTCCCAGCTGCCCAAGTGCACACACTGGAAGGACCTGTGTCCTCACAGGCACTTAGCACAGCGAGGGGTGCCGGGTAAGGGCTCAGAAATGCAGGAATTATGCTGCAGGGAGGTGAGAGCGCCCCAGGTCCGCTAGAGGGCAGCAGAGAACTTCCAGAAAGACCACCCGGGTTTGCTCAGATGGTTCCACCCAGACCAGGAGCCAGAGGCCAGAGCAAAGGCCCACAGAAGCGGGAGAATCAGCGCTAGAACCCAGCCCTCCTTGCCCCAGGACTGCTTCAGATCTCCTAGGGAGTGTAGAACATTCAACCTCTACCTTGCCTATCCCCCGCCTAGCTACAGAGCTGTATGCTTAGACGGGGCCCTTTTGGAAACAGTTTCCTGGAAGAGTCTCTCTGTGAGCCAGACTTGGGTGCCACTGCTCCAGACGACAAAGGCGAGTTCAGTTCCTACAACATGCCAGGCCCCAGGCCGGTGCCCCACGAGCACATCTTACTGAACCCTCCTGTTAAGGCTCCATCACTTTATTACAATAATGGCTCTATCTTAGGGAAACTGAGGCTAAGAGCTCAGGCGAACAGGTATCAAAGGCCACCTAGGCAATGAATCGTGATTTGAACCCGGATCTGTCTCCCTGACACCTGCCTCTCACTCTGCTGACCTCCCAGACCCTGTCCCCTCCTAAATGGTACTTTGGGCTGTGTTCTTTCAGATACCTGGAGCAGTGGAGTGGGTCATCTCCCTCCACAGACCTCCTCCCTGCAGGAGTCAGGCTGACATGTGCCTGCTTCTCTCTTCCCCAGCCAAAAGCAGACCCCGTGCCTGCCATGCCATGAGACCTGCCACATTTCTTCCTCTCTGGAGCCTAGCAGTCTGCCGGGCACTTAGTAGGTGCTCAGTGAACACACACCAAGGGACTTCCTTAGAGCTGTGGAGGAGAATATATTAGACCCCAAGAAGGTCCACCCAACTAGAAGGCAGCTGAGGGTAGCTGGAAGATTGGAATCGCTACTCTAAGTGCTTAAATCATGATCAGTGAATGACCAGAAAGCTCAATGACAGTCCAAAAGGCAAAGAGACTTTGCTTGGTGGTGGCATTTCCTTGTGTCCCCAGTTTTGAATTAGTCTGTGTGCCATGGCCAGGAGGACCCCCAAACTTAGTTTAGCAGAGCGATGACAATGCAGTTGAACTTTGCCCCCAGACAGATCTGGGTTCCAGTCACTGCTGTGCCCTATTCCTATGTGATCCTAAGTGACTTTACCTTTCTGGATCTGTTAAATGGGGTTCAGAGGGGCCACGGGGTGTGGAGGAATGAAATGATGGACAGGTCACTCTCTCGCTCCTTGCAGAGAGTGGAGTGAGGAGTGCCCTTGGATGTTGTCAGTGTAGCTTCCTGCTTGCAGGAGAGGCGGGCTCAGCCCGGAGAAGCAGCCCACGAAGCCCGACACTGTGGAGCCAAGTGTCCTTGAGACCCAGGGGACAGAGCTTGCGGCCCGCCCTCTGGCTCCCTTTGCACCACTGAAGAAAGGGTTTTCCCCAAGGAGTAAGCTTCCAAAATCCGGCCTGTGTCCAGGCATAGGACACAGGCATCTTCCTGCTCTTTGCAGCCTGGTCTTATCTGTCCATTACAGCAGGACCTCCAGGGACCTGCCCTGACTCTTGGCTCACCGAGCTGATATCACCCAATGTCCTCACACAGACTAAAATAGCTCTTTTCCAAAACCTCGAGGCCAGCCAGACTTTCTGGAAAGTCCCCCTGGCCCTTCCTCAATGCAGACAAATGACTCTCTCTCGGTGAGCCCTGGCAGAGCAGCGGGGACTCATCCCTGGCGCTTGCACCGGCCAGCAGTGCTGCATGGCCACTTCCTCCCCTTGTAGGACGGGGCCGGCAGAGCTGCGATGAACAAGGTCATGCCTGTGCAATGACCAGGAAGCAGGTAGCGACACCCATTCCTCTCCTGCAAGGACAGGAACATCGCACGTGTGTGCTGAGAGCATCCGTTACTAATAAAAACAGTAGTACCGATTCACATTCATGGAGCACTGACCGGGGTGGCAGGCTCTGCCCTCAACAATTTATGTGGAGTCGCTTTCAATCCTCATCTCCTATCCTCTGTGAGCACTTACGAGCTTCTCACAGGATAAACCCATCTTATCCCCACTTTACAGAGAAGGAGTCTGAGGTTCCGAGAGCTTAACTATCTTGCCCAGGCTCTCACAGCTGTAGCTCGGACAGACGGGGGCTAGGAGAGGGGGTGTATCTGCCGAACGTTCCAAAGCCTGGAGACCACCCAGGCCTCCAGCCTGACCACCAGGAGAGCAGGCCCGGCCTTCAAGAGGGACCTGGTAAAGGGGTGATGAGCGAGAGTCTGTGTGATCAGAGCTGGGGGCTGCATGAAGGCTCCTGTGGACGAGGCCCCTGCCAGCTTTCCAAGGTCTTCCTTGCTGGCTGGCCAGGGCAGGGCTCGTGCGGGCCCCACAGGCGGTCTGCTGCAGGGCAGGCTTTGAGCCCCGAGCCCCGGCGCCTGTGGCTCCTGCCCTCTAATCACAGCACCACCTGCTTACAACTCCCGGTGGCTGCCGCTCCTCGCTTCAGACCAAGACCGCGCCCTGCTCAGAGCGCACGACACTGCCCCACCATTAAAATAAAGGAAGGGGAATCAGGAAGCTCGATAAGGACACGACGGAAGAAGACATCTAAGAAAACACAAAATGTCACTCAAAGGGGCTGAAATCGATCTGTTGGGTACAAAACTGAGTATGAACTGGGGAAATGGGTCATTAGACAAAGGGAGAAAAACCCGAGAGCAGGCAGGACACGTGTGGGAGGTGAAAGTAGGCGGGGGCGGGGGTGGCTGGAGCAGACAGAGACGGAGTGAGATGTTCTCAGCGGTGGGTTCTGCACACTCCATCACGCTGTCTACACCAGTGGCATCTATCTTGGGGTTGATCGCCCAGAGGAGACCTCAAAGGAAGAACAAGGACCCACAGGCGTGCCCTTCCTTAAGCGTGTGTCCTACAGTGACGCTTCCAGCCAAACTCCTGCTCCTGCCCTGGCCAGGAGGGAAGGTCCCCAAGGATCTGGAGAATTCAGCCAGAGCTCTAGACATCTAGATTCATCTCTAGATTTGCCAGAATTCTAGAAACTCATGGATGGCCTTCCAAGCTCCGCTAAACATCCCCCTAGCCCCCCAGCTAGAGAGTCCAGAGAATCCCTCCCAATTATTACGTGCAATTTCACAGCACGTGAAATTTCTGAGAGATCACTTAAGGATCCGGGATTCTGAAGAACGTCTACAGCGCCCCAGGATTTCCTAGAGCTTCCCCCAATTCTGATATACCAGAGACCTTCTAAGCTTGACAGTTCTGGAGAATGACTACCCTATTTCATGGGGCCGGAGAACCGCCCCCAGATTCCAGCATCCTCGGGAAGCCCTGTAGCCTTCAGGGCTCCAGAAGAGCCCTCTGGAGTCCTCGAGCTCTCAGTACGGACCCCAGGCTTGAAGAGTCTTGATGCATTACTGGGGTCCTCTGGAATTCCTCCAGAGTTTCAGGATTCTGGACAAGGGGCAGCTCCAGAGCAAGGCTGCTGACCCGGGTTTGGACACATGGCCTAGGACATGGGGCGCTGGAGACTGGTCTCCTTCAGTCTCTCTCTGGGAAAGTAAGTGGGGGTTTTGCTGAGCTGGAACTAGGAAACTGGAAAATCGTGGCTGGCTCCAGCAGAAGAAGGAATCATCCAAACACAAAATGAACCAGCAACAGCCAGGGTCGCCCTGGGTGGTCCCTGTCCACCCTCCCAAGGCAGCTGAGGAAAGCTCTCACGCTCGGTGCCAGGGGCCTTCCCTGCCGGGGGGCTAGAGACCTCCCAGCAAGCAGAGACCCCATACAGTGAGAGACAGTGAGAGAGCGAGAGAGAGTGAGAGAGAGAGAGAGAGAAGGGCTCTTCGGAGGGGAGGAGCCCAAGCTCAAGCCTGCCAAGCCACAGGAAACCAGGTGGCAGGCACCATGTTGAAAAAAGTGAAAAAAAGTGTTGAAAAAAGTGACCCGATGGCATTAACCAGGTTCACCCTCCTCCCCTCCTTCAGGTCTGGGCATGAACGTCACCTGCATGGGACCTTTCCTGATCCCCCCGTTAGAATCGCACCCATCCTTGGCGGATGGACCTCCCTGTGAGATTTTGTTCCATGGCACTTATCACCGAGTTCCCTCTATTCTGCCCTTTCTCTGATCTTCTGTGTTTGGTGACGGTGAGGATTCTTAGGCTTTGTTCAATGTTGGCCCAAAGTGGGCTCTCCATAGGGCTTTGTGAAACGACTTTTTTTGAACCCAGATCATCGATTTCATCAAATGGTCATATTGACTGAAAGTTGCTTTCAGCTGAATTGCAACAAGCAAAGCCTTGTGCCACACTCTTCCCATCTCCGAGTAGATTTAATGCCCACAACTGTCCAGGGAGGGGTTACTGCTGCTGCAGCCATCCTGCCGATGAGAGGACCCAGGTTCGGAGCAGTGAAGCTGTCTGCCCGGGATCACTCATGGTTATGGAAGGTGGCAAGATTCGCATGTTATGCGGTTCAGGCTGCAGACTTAACCAAACCCACTTTGCTGGGCCCGGTGGCCTGTGGCGTCTGCTCGTTACCCCCACGTCCTGGGCTCTGCCCCCTGGCACTGGCCTCCCACCAAGTCTCCGCGACTGAACACCCTGAATGCCCAGCCACGCGTCTCGCCTTTCAATACCCAGCCACCGTGAGCTTCCTGGGCAAAGCCGCGTGTCCCTTCTCAGTCCTGTTCACCACCCAGGCTGGCGTCGATGCCAGGAGTGTTGAATGAATAAATGAGTGAACAAAGGCAGGAATGAGCCCTGCAGGTCTCGGTTCCCCTAACTCCAAAATGGAAGAGTTAGAATAGTCTCATGGCCCCTTCTCTAACGAGGTCCTCCCACCGGCACCCCCAATTTCTCATGTCACATCTGGACTTCCCCCTAACTGCAGACCCACTGCACCCTACTGGGATCCTGACATTCTTCACCTCCTGACCCTCCCTCGAACTCCACGGACAAGGAGCCTCTCCCACCCTGTCTAGTCGGCTGAACACCAGAAAGTGTGGTCTGGGAGGGTTCAAGGCCTGCCCGAGGCCCCAGCAAGTGTGTGGCATCAGAATTCAAACCTCACAACCCCTGCAGCACCAGCACGCCTGCAGCGGGCACAGAAGCCGACTGGAACCGGTCTCCCCCATGCTCCTGCAAGGAGACGCTTGCTGATTTCCCCTCAGCTGCCCTGCTGCCTGTAGCAGTCGCTCAATTAAAACTGTATCACATACAAAGGAGATGGCAACCCGGATTATTCCCAATCAGAAGGGGCATGCACCTCTACCAAGAGTTCTTGGCTCCTCCTCAGGGTCCCCTGGGAGCCCCCCTCTCTGGGATGCCTCCACGAAGTGCCTGATGCCCCCAAAACACGACCCGCCACACTCGGAGCGACACCTTTCTTTAATCATTTGTCTGTTTCATCACCTGCCGCCTGGCTTCTCCCAAATCCAGTCTCTCCTTTCTCACAGTCTGGGGTGTCACCCTCCCTCTGCTCCCCCAAACTGCCCACCAGCCCCTAGCCACAGCCCTCAGGAACTGGCCTCTGCCCGGCACAGGTGCACCGGGGGACGGGGCGGCAGCTGCCATCCCCACTGCACAGATGGGGAGATGGAAGCCTGGGAGCGCAGAGCCCAGACCAAGGTCACACAGTAGTCTCTTAGGTTTCTGCTTTGCCCTCAGCAGGGAGGGAGGACTCGCCTGGGACTCCCAGCAGCCTCGCTGGGGGGGGGCTGGCTCCGGCCACGGCGCAGGGAGCTGCCAATCTGGTCTCGGAGGGCCTCCAGTCTCCGGGCCAGGTTTGGCACTGCAGCCCCACCTGAGAAGCACACAGTGAGACTCGAGGACTGCACTCCCTTGGGCCCTCCCCACCCGGACCCATCAGTGTCCCATCATCCTCTGGGGAAGCCTCAGGGGGCTCCCCTCCCCCTCAACATACACCACGGGCTCCTGCACACAACTGGACATACAGATGGCCCCGGGAAGCGAATTCCAAGTTTGGGAACTGGAAAGATCTTACAGATCGCCTCTCAACACACACCCTGTTTCAGAGATGGGTAGACTAAGGTCTGGACAGGGTGGGGTCTGGCCCAAGAGCACAAAAAAACACCCACGAGGGGCCACTCCCTCTTCTTCACCTCTCAGCACTGGTGAGGTGTTCGGGGGCCCCACAGGCAGCGGGGGTGCGGAGGGTTCCGCCTCCTCCTCCAGCAGCATCTCCGCCAAGACTCGGGCCTGAGGCCAGTCTCTAGGACTCCTGGGCCAGGGTGGGTTGGGTGGTGAGAGATGAGCCTTGGGTTCCCAGGCCTGGTCCCCTCCTCTCCCATCCCAGTGCCCTAGGGCTGGCCCACCTCTCTCTCGGACACTTGGCAGAGCCAGGGTTGCCTGGGGGTACCCAGGGTGAGGGCTGGGCAGACAGAGGCATGCCGCCTGGGGCCTTAGGGCCAAACACCTGCAGGAAAGACCAGAGCCCACCCTAGGTGAGCCTCTACGTGTCCCATCCTCCCGGTGCCACCACCATCTCTGCCATGCCTGCCCCCTCGGGACACCAAGAATATCTGGGGGACATAAAGGCGTGGGCTCTTGGTCCATTTTTCTGTGGGTGGCAGGTAGCCCTTGGAATGTCCTCTCTGGAGATAGGAGCTCTCTGAGGGCAGGAACCATGCCTGGTCTCTTTCGGAATTCTTGACGTCCAGAACCCGGGCTGCCACAAAGCTGGAGCTTAGGGGAGAGTTACCGAGCGAGTGAGTGAACACATGAGTAAGTGAAGATGTAAATGAGTAACGTGTGAGTGGACAAATGAGGAAGCGAGTGGCTCTGTGAGTTCCCGAAAGAAGGTAGGATGGGGAGCAGGGGGAGGCGAGCGAACCGGCCCAAAGCTACCCCTCACCCCATGATCCAGCCTGGGACCCTAGAACTCTGGAGCCTCCCAGGCTGCTGAACCCTGGATCCAAGTCTCCAGCTCTCCCCGCTCGCTCAACCCCCCCGCCCCCGCTTTTCCTACCTGGGGCAGGTGGAGCTCCCCACGTGCGCAGGCCCAGTGAGCCAGCGGTGCACGGCACAGGGGGCAGAAGTGGCCGCAGGAGCAGAGGGGAGGCAGGGCCTGCAAGAGGGCCTGTCAGAAGCTCTGCACTGGTCCTGCTCCTCCCCTCTCCCGGCCGGGCAGAGACTCACGTGGCACGGGGGAGCTGGCACCATCACACAGGGACACGGTGGGGCCAGGCCAGGGTGCGGCTGGTGATGGTAGCAGGCACTGAGGAGGCGCCTGGAGAGAACAGTGGGGACTGTGCCTACAGCCCGCGAACCAACACCGGGCTGGCCTCCACGTCCCCCCTTTTAACAAACACTCAGGGAGCACTAACTATAAGCCAGGTGCCGTGCTCAAGGCTTTACAAATGAAATCATTCAATCTGAACCCTACATCCACCCTATAAAGTAGGCTCTGTATTATCCCCATTTTATATGAAAGGAAGCCCAGGCAGGGAGAGGTAAAATGACTCACCCAAGGTCACACAGCTAGTAGGTGGCAGAGCTGAAGTTTAAACCCAGGGGGTCTGGGTCCAGAGGTCAGACCCTTGACCATTTCACTGAGCCACCCTTTCCCACCTGCCCTCTGTCCCAAGGCCTGTCTCCCGGCTGGCAGCTGTGCTCACCGCTCCAGCTCCTGGACCTGCTGGGCCAGGATGCGCTGTTCGTCCCGGGCCCGGGCCTGGCTACTCTGCAGCTGGCTCTTTTCTTTCCTGGGAAGAGCAGGCCCCAGGCAGGTGACAGGAGGCAGAGCTACCAGCGGGGGTATCCGCTAGCTCTCCTCTTTGCGGTGGAGAACGAGCCCCAGGAGGCAAGCAGGGGGACAGCAGGGTAGCCACAGACTAGGGAGCGGTGCAGCTTGGCAGAGCAGCCCAGAGGGGTGGGGTGGGGTAGAGTCCCCCTGGCTGAGGCAGGCCCTACCTAAGCCTCTCATTCTCCAGCATGAACTCCTGGAGCATCCCATAGAGGTTCCGCTGGGCCCAGGCCACCCGGGCCCCACTGAGCCTGGAGGCTGCAGGGAAGGGAAAGATGGCTGGATCCAGAGGAGCCCTGGACCCTTGCCTCACCCTACCCCTGCCTCCAGGGAACTCATACCCTTGGGGTCTATTTGCCCCAGCTGGGACCGCAGGCAACGGTTCTCCTCCTGCAGCTGCAATATTTCAACCTCCAAACGCTGGGGATGCTTTGCCTTTGGCGACTGCAGAGAAAGAGGCCCAGAGCTGCTGTCTGTGGCTGCCCACGTTGTGCACTGCACAAGGGCTTCCCAAGGTGGGTGAAGAGAGCCTAAAACCCAGCCCATGCTTCACTGGCCAGCCTTGCATCCTGGGGCTACGTCCACCTGGAGGCGGCACCTTGTGCTAACGGCATCAAAGGGTCAGGCAACCTTCACTGGAGGCCTGGAGGACCTGCTCTAAGCTGGAACCTGCTTTAAGTCCAACCTTAAACTCAGTTCCGTTCAAACCTTGGCCCAGATCCTGACCCCCAAGGAGACACTATGTCAGACCCCAACTCAACAACTCAGACTTAATCATGGTACCAGCTGGGATCCTGGCTACACCCTGAATCATATCCAAATCAGACCATATACCTAGACATGCCCTAACCCTGACCATAACCCTGACCCCACCCTACCCAATCATGACCCCATCACCAGGACTCTGACTCTAATCCCAACTCTGACTCAGTTCCAGACTTCCCATAACACCAACTCGGACTCCAACTACTGCCAGATCCCCAACTATCTCCTCTGCCCTGCCCCTCTGCCTGGGGCTCCCTCCATTCACCTTGGGGGCCTGTGGCCGAGTGGTGACCCGCTGGGCCCGGCTTGCGTATCGCAGGGTGCTGAGCGTCTCAGGAAGGCACTGGGCTGAAGGGGACACGCAGGCCACCTGGGGAGGACTGCCTCTGAGTGTTCCTCTCTGGGACCCCCTCCCTCAGGAGCCATTCCTCCCTGCCAGCTCCTCTTGGGTACCATGAGGGTGACCCCGCGTCCCCCCAGTGAGTCTGCCAACAGCTTGGTGAGCTTGCTGTCCCGGAAGGGGATGTGGCTCTGCTTCCGCTGTGGGTCCAGCAACAGGGAGATGCAGTGACCTGGGTGGGGACAACAAGGCCGGCAAGGTCACCGCTCTCGCTCAAGGCCACCCAGCTGGTACATGCAGAGCTGGGACCTCCACCCAGACCTGTGTGACTTGAAAATCCCTCTTCCTATGAGATCTAGTTACTTGGTCAGACCAGTCTCTGCCACCAGACAGGGGCTCCTGAGGGCAGAGATGGCCCTGTCCACCCCGATCCCCAGCGCAACCAAAGAGGCTGACCACTCCTGAACCTGGCACTCGGCAGGGGCTCAGGAAATGAAGAAGAGTTCGCTGAAAATCTCCCTACACACACCGCCGAGGAAGGGACCTCAAGGCCCAGTGATCTGGGGCAGGGGTGGAAAGAAGGTCACTTCCCTTCCTCTCATGGAGCCTCAGTCTTCCCAACTGCACATGGGGACAGGCTGTATGTCTGAGGGCTCAGCCTCTGCACTCGAGTGTTTCTATTTCTCAAATGAAAACGTACCTTTATAAACCCTCAGTTTTATAGACTCGTAAAGTTCTAAGAGGGGAGGCACTAGTCAATAGCACGGTAAGGTCAAGAGGAGGCAGGTGGCTAGTGAGTCACAGCTCTTGACCTCCCCACTATCACTCCTCTGGTTCCCCCACCAGGGACAGCTCTGGGTCAGGCTCAGGGCAAGGACACAGGACGTCCATGCAGCCGGCCCCATGTCTCACCCAAGGCCAGCAGGCTGCGGTTGATGCTGTTCGCCTCAAGCATCAGCTCCCCCCGGGATCCTGTCGCCGCCACCTTCTCACTGCCAGCCAGGTCTACAAAGCACAGCTTCCCTGCCACGGGGGGTTCCCCAGGGTCCCCTGGAGGCATCTGTGAGGCAGGGGGATCAGGGCTCAATGGGGACTTGGGAGGGGCCGTCCCCACCAAAGTCACAAAGCCAAAAAGATTTCCACTATTATCTCCGGCGCCTGCCCAAGTTGCTTGCTATATCCAGAGGCAGACCCTGGCTGGGTGACCCTGGGCCAGCTCCTTCCCCATGTGGGGACACTCACAGTTTGGCGGCTGATGTAGAGCGTGAGCAGGGCATGGCTTCGGCTGGAGGCCTGGTTCAGGGTGTGAGCTGAGCTCCGTCGGCGGGTAAGACCTAGAAGCGGAAAACGGCAGGAGCTGGACCTGGTAGGAGGAGCAGTTGGTCACCGATAAAGGAAAAGAAGGGAGGGCATCCTGGGAGAGGGGCCAGCCCGTGCAAAGGCGCAGAGGCAGGAAAGGGGAAGGAGGGGCTGCCGGGGCTGTCTCTAGCATGGACATGTGAGAGGAAGATGGGGAGTACCAAGCAGAGGAACGTCGGTCAAATTCACGTTTTATGAACATCTCTCCCATTGCCTTGCGGAGAAAGAGAGAGACTCAGACAGAAAGTTCAGCTCTGGGCACAACTTTGGGGCCAGAACCCAGAGTCCCAGTGTCCCCAGTGCCTGCCACAGGGGAAGTGCTCAATAAATACTTGATGAATGAATGGGGCTGGAACAGAAAGATGTCACGGGCTAGCCTAAAAGAAGTATGACATTTACCTTTAAGAACCTGGAAGACTCTAGGGGTCTGGAGAGGAAGAGGGATGTGGTGTGCTGCATGTAGGGGAAAAGACTGGACGGGGAGAGCCTTGAGGTGGGGAGACCTCCTCAGGGGGCAAAGATGGGGCCCGACCAAGGCAGAGGCCCTGGACAAGAGAAACCATGACCCTGACCCCACCGTACCCAATCATGCCCCATCATCAGGATTCCAACAGCTTGGACAGCAGAATCTGCAAGCCTGGGGAGGGGTGGGACGAACATCTCTGGGCTGTGTCTGAATTATTGGTTTGCTGGCCCTTTCCTCCCACACGGAGCATCTCAATCCACAACTCCAGCCAGGGACTCGGGGTGCACAGTGAACAGCTGAGGAATGGGTGTCCCCACACCCCACAGCGCCCCCGAAGTAGCACGCACCCATTTGGAGAAGGTCCATCAGGGCCCCCAGACTCCCAAACTCCACCACCCGCAGCTGGTCCACATAGAAGCCCCGGGTCTTATTCCAGCGAACAGGGAGGGGCCGGGGAGATCCCACACTCAGAAGGTCTCGAACCTGAGGTGAAGGTGACGGGTGAGGGAAGGGGTCCTGGGCCCGCGTTCCATCCACCCCTAGCCTTTACCAGCAACAGGCCCCCAGCCGCTTCTGTCCCGCCACCCCTGCTCCTTGGAGAGAAATGCCTCCTTCTCCTTGAGGGCGCTCTCTTCATCTCAGTCCCCCACCTGCTCATTGTAGATCTCCAAATAGGAGGCACGGAGGGTAACAGGCGCGCCCAGGTGCTGAACCCGGTCTAACAGCCAGGTGAAGGTCCTCTGTATGATGCCGGTTAGGTTGGGGGGTACGGGCACACCCTCGCCCTGGGGGCAGAAACAGCTGAGCCTGGGGCTGGATCACGCTCCTCCCAGCACAAAGCAACAGTCATAACTACCCTTGGTAGAGGACTGCCCTACTATGCGCCAGGAACTGTGCCAAGTTCCCGCGGAACACGGTAGTAATCCTCGGTCAGAACTGTCACTTCCGCGTACAGATGGAGAAACTGAGAGCTACTAAGTCAAGTGGATAAAAGTGGCCCCATATGAGGCAGGCGCCTTCACCTCTCCCGTCCTCAGTTTCCCCGTCTGCAAATGGGGCTGGGCAGCAGGAAGGCCCTTCCCCCTGGAAGCGTGTGGCTCTCGTTCCCTCCCCGCTCCCTCGGCGGCGCCGGGCCCACCTGCGGAGGAGGCCCGGTCAGGGTGTAGGTCTTCCCGGAGCCGGTCTGGCCGAAGGTGAAGACAGTGCAGGAGAAGCTGCGGGCGGCAGGGGCGCGGCTGGACCCGGGGTCGGCTGGGGGGGCTGGAGGGCAGGGGGTGGGCTGGGGGCGCGGGTCGTGGGGGAAGGGGCCCGGGGGCCCTGGCGGCGCCTCACTCACCCGCGCAGCGCCAGCTCGCCCAGGCGCCGCACGCCGCACGCCCGGAACACGTCCTCCTGCGTGCGCGCCCCGTCCAGCACCGCGCCAAAGCGGAACGCCACGTCGGGGCCGCCGCCCGGGGGGCTCACCTGGGGGAGGGGGCGGCCGAGGGGGCGGGGCACGCTGGGGGCGGAGCCCGGGAGGGCGGGGCTCACGGGGTTGTCCGGGGGAGGTGGGGGCCTGGGACAAAGTTGCCTCCTTGAAGGGACGGAGGGGCCTCCAGGTAGGTTTTGGGGGGAGAGGGGTTGGGGCTCGAGGGGGGAAGGGTTCCTCACTTGCAGAGTCCGGGTCCCCGAGCAGTGCAGCGCGCTCTGTTCCCCTCGACGCAGCTCGGCGGCGCTCATGGGACGCACCCTGGGGTCCGTTGGAAAGGCGGACGGTCCATCCCATTGTCGCCATCTGTCCTGTCCTCGTTCGCGCCACCCCCCTCCCCGCACTCCCCAACCAGCCTATACCTACCTGAGCACCACCTGGATGGGCGTTTCTGGCCCCTCTGGCCCCTGCTCCAGGCTCCGCGCGGGGTCCCTGTGGCAGCAACGGGAGTTACCATCCCTGAGCCCAGAGGCTCCTGGAAACCTCCCAGAATCTCTGCTTACCCGTCTGGAGACCCGCGTTCCTCCATGTCCCGCTTTGCACACGGAGTTAGCTCCGCCCGAGTCTCGTTCCTTTCTCTCTCCAATACCCGCCCTTTCCCACCTCACCGGGACTGCTGTACACACCTTACATCCCCCACCCCCTTTCCCCCTTCTCAGGCAGCCATCCATCCGGAAAGGCTCCAGCCTCCCCAGGGCTAGCTAGTTAAAGATTTACCCACCCCCACGTCTGGTGGAAAAAGTCTCCAGCAAAGGGACCCCTCACTAGGGGGTTCTGGAGTCTGAGGATCCCTTGCTCTTGCCCATTCCTATCAGGAGGGACTGCCCAGACCAGCCTTCTCTGTACACGGATGGGGATAGGGAGGGCAGGGGTGGGAAGGGCTCAACGGTGGCCTGGGCAGAGCATGGACCAGGCTGTGCCCGCTCTCCACCTACACCTCCTCCAGCCTTGTAAAGCTTCCTCCCCTGCTTCCCCACCCTGGCAGCTCCAGCTACTTGGCGCCCCAGGGCCCAGGAAGTTGGGTGGGGAGGGGCGCCTAAAGGGACGAGAGGGGCCCAGGTTTCAGCTCTCAGAAGACCTGGCTGGATTGAGTTCCTGAGCCAAGCTTACAAAAGGCCCAGAAAGAATCTGGTTAAACATTGGGCCACCTGCTTCTCCAAAGCCAAGGCTGATCTAAGGCCGGGGCTGCTGTTTAACCCTCTCCTGGTCTGGCCGTCAGGAGCCGCAGAGCTATGTGCGTAGGTGCTGGGGTGGGCCAACCACCCGTTCAGGGACAGTCTCCATGCTGGCCATCAGGGCAAAGGAATCATGTATTCTTAGTTCGGGAAACAAGTAAGAACAGTCTAGTGTGCAGGGATTTGGTGGGGGGGCATAGTTCAGAGTCCTGTAGGAGCTGGGGGGTGAGGATGTTCTTCGCTGAGGGAACACATTGCAGGAAGGCTGGGTGGGGTGGGGAAATGTGTGAGACATGTAGAGGGGGTTTGAGACTGGACCAAGCTCATGGAGGGTACACGAAGGAGTCTGGACTCCCTCTTCAGGGAACCAGGAAGCCATTCATGGGTTACAAACACGGAAGTGACGCTATCGGATAGGTGTTGTGATTATTATTGCCATTCTGGCTGCCTCGGTATATTCTCTGAATATTTCTGTAAACTTCTCCTCTCCCTGACACACAATAGGATGAAACCCTTTAAAGATCACCCCCTCCCCCACCCAATGCAATGTGCTCTGTACCACCACAAATGATAGCCAACTATCGGAGCCGCCCAGCTAGGGACTGGCTTAACTTGGGTGGCAGTGAGCTCCCCGTGCACTGGAGGAGTACAAGCAAGAGCTGGTTAACCTTTTGGTCATAGTGCCTTCAAGCTGGATCTACAGGGAGAGTTAGGTAGAGCAAAGAGCCACCGCTCCCAGCCCTGCCACTCGGGCAAGTCATTCCCCCTTTCTTAACCTGTTTCCTTCCTCCAGAAAGAGATGAATGATGTCACTTGGTTGTCCTGAGCTTTCAATGAGACCGTGTAATTGAAAGGGATTCATCGGTTGTAAAGAATTATCTGAGAGCAATAATAAAAGTCCCTAGATGATCTCTAAGATTTCTTTCAACTGTGAAGGTCCTTAATCTGTTACATTTTTTTTTTTAATCCTTGAGGTAGATAGGTCAAGAATTACTATTCCTGTTTTGTAGACGAAAAAAATGGGAGAAAGAGGGGCACGCAGGGGAGGCTGTCTGAGGGGAAAGCAGCCGTGAGCGGCAGATCCCAATAGAACCCGGAGCTATGAAAGGCTGTGGGCCTGGGTGCTGTCTGTGATGCCAGCTTGCCTTTTTCTGTCGTGGACCCAGCAAGAGAGCAGGCTGCTCCTTCCAATGTCCCTAAAAGGGTTAAGGACTACCACTCATTTGTATCTTTGTGTGCTCTGGTTTAATCAAATTGCTGTCCCTCTTCAAACTGGACCAAGATGAGCCACACGGAAGGGATTTTTGGGGAAAATGCCAAGACAACGATATGTGCGTGATGGGGTGGGATGGGCTGTTGGGCCGTGACTTTGGCAACCCGGGTCAGAACGTGTATGTGCCTGGATGTCCGCAGGCAAGAGCAAAGTTCTGGTTCTGTTCTCTAACAGCGAATGAGGACATCTGCTATCCTTAAATTGTGAATTCTTTCAGCATATTTTTTTATTAAGCCTTCTCTGTGTGCTAGGCTTCCAGGAACGTGAGAGCTACACGACGGAACAAAACAGACACTGCTAAGTGTGGCTTGTGGGGCACCTGGAATACCCCTCCTACCCCCACATGGCAGGCAGGAGTATAAAGACAACTGAAAACTATTTGGCTTGATCTAGGAAAGTTAACATGTGCCTGTCCCGTGATCCAGAATTCCCCCTTCCAAGGCGTGTGCCTAAGAGAATTGAGTATACACTCCAAAGACAGGGACAAGGAAATCCAACCGTATCAGCCACCACCTCTATCCCCACTACCACAGTCCCTACTTCCCTCCTTGTCCTCATCACCATCACTGTAATCCCATCACCGCCGTCACTCCAGTTCTGCCATCACCAGCAGTAGCTACAGAAATAGCAGTCCCTGCCCCCGTTGCCACCGTACCAACATCATCATGACCGTGACCATCATGATAGTGATAGGAGTCCACACCATCTCTGTCCATTCATTTGAGAAAGTTAAAGGACACAACCCCTGGGCTCCCGTGCACAGCTGGGGCTGAGTCCCTCTGTGTCCCCCTCCCCTGGCCTGTCCTCTATTCCCTGGGGGCAGTGAGACTCCTGTGGTCCTGGGAGGGGCGGAGGGAAGAAGGTCTCCAGAGGAACAGTGTTGTAGAAGCTGGCCCATGCCGCAGGGGTGAAGCTCCGGCCCTCACTAGAGGGCAGCAGAGCACCGTGCCACCGTGGCCAGAGGGCTCATCACAAAGGAGTTTTGTCAAGTGAGGCCTGGCTCTTCGCATACATTTTCTCCTAGCCTGTGCCCTGAGGAGGGGTTTAGCCAGCCTGGTGCTGTGGAGAGGGGTGAGCAGGCCCTCAAGAAGCACTCCCTGGGGGAGTGAATGAAAGCCGGGCTGAGTCAGCAGGGACCGTCCTCCACACATCCCTGCTCCTGCTTCAGCCCTAGACATCCCTCTTGAGAAAGCCCTACCCTGACTCCCCGGGGCCACAATAAAATCTGAGCTACCTTGGCTGGGACTTAAGGCCATTCGGGCTCTATCTCCTATTGACCCCTCTGGCTGCCCCTCTCCTCTCCCCCCCACCCTCCACCCTTGCCTCCTGCATTCCAACCCAAAGCTTCTGGAGGCTTCCCTGACTCCTCTAAGCCTTTGCCCCTGCTCTTCCCCTGCCAGGAATGCTCACTTCGACCTGGTGGGCTTGTCCTGCAAGCTGTGTTGTAGAAAGCCTTTCCCGGACCCCTACCCCCCAGGTCGGGCTGGAGTTACCCTGTCCCCACAGCGTCCTGGGCTCTCTTCTGTTACGGGACTGATCACATCTGATTGTGCGTCTTGTTTTGGGGGGGCGGGTGTTGCGGCAGGGACTATGTCAGCTTCATCCCTGTGGTCTCTGAGCCAGCACTGGGCCCTGCACACAGTAGGAGTTCAGCAAATGTTAGTGGAGGAAGGGAGCCTGGTGGGCAGGCTGCTGGGTGCATCCCTGCATCCTTCCCTAGCCTCCCTCTCTTGCTTCCTTTCGAGGCTAACCACAAACACTCAACTTCCTGATGTAAGGATTCATTTAGGGTTCATTTATCATGGAGATCATCAGCTCCTGCCACAAAGCTGCTCTCCGATGTGCCCAGAAGCTGGGTGACATTCTCTCAGCCCCAGCCAAGCTGGCCTCTCGGACCCAACCATCTGCTACAAATTTAGAATTCCCAGAGGGTGGGGGACAGGCTCCGCTTGGCCCCTGGAAACCCAAGTGTCAACGCCCTTCGCTCTGTCCAACACACGTCACGGAGGGCTCGTCCCCATTTGTCAGGTGCAGAAACTGAGGCCCTGGTGGGGAGAGGCTGAGCCCAGTCTGGGGCTCACACCCTGCAGGGATGGCCTTGCACAGGATGGAGGTGGAACAGAAATGAGGAAGAAGATGGTGAGGAAGCAAGTTCTTTTATCACATGACACTCATCTCTCCTTGTTCTTCTTGTGAACCCCACCCCCCAGCGGAGGAAAAGCCAGATGGGTCCAAGGCTTGTTGTGAAATTTTCCGAACAGAGCTTGATGTAATCTTTAATTAAAACGTGAATGTGGGCCATGGGACTCATTCCACAAAATTGTCCAAAGCAGGAACCTTAAGGGATTATTGCATTGACTTCTATCTGGTCCCCTGCCCCATCTACAGATGGGAAAACCGAGGTGGGGGGGGCGATACAGGCGTGGTGAGGAACAGTCATTTTATTTTATTTATTTTTTAAAGATTTTATTTATTTATTTGACAGACAGATATCACAAGTAGGCAGAGAGGCAGGCAGAGAGATAGGGGGAAGCAGGCTCCCTGCTGAGCAGAGAGCCTCATGTGGGGCTCGATCCCAGGACCCTGAGACCGTGACCTGAGCTGAAGGCAGAGGCTTAACCCGCTGAGCCACCCAGGTGCCCCAGGAACAGTGATTTTAGATCGAGGTACAGAGAGTCCCAGAAACACTACCGGCACCCCTCCCCACCCCGACCCCAGCCACCACTCTCTGCCCTTAAACACCTGCCTCCTCAACTCCGAAACCTTGCATGGCTTCTCTCGCTGGGTATGGTGGGTATTGGCAGCCATGCCTGGCTTCCCGCTAGACAAGGAGCTCGGTTAGGGTAGGGGGCCCATCCCATTGCCACGCCCGGGGCCTGGCACAGAGACATACCCACTAACTGTCTGTCTGATGAAGATGTGAGGGTCCAGCAAGAGGAGATGAAGCACCCTGAAGCCGCGCTGTGTCTTTTGGTGAACATGAGCCTCTAGGGGGTAGTTGTGAAATCGAAAGACCCAGGGTTTTTGAAACTCTGCTGTTCCCAGAATCTCCGCTCTCCTCCCTAAAAATGTACGCAGCTTGCCCTGAGTCAGCTTCAGCCAGGAACGACTTTACCTATGAGCTGGCTGTTTTCTTCTAAAAACAGTAACGTTGATATGTAAGAATGGGAAAAGGTGTTAGGTACCATCTGTTGCACAGTAATGCCTCATTGCGTCTGGAACCTTCTGGGTCAGAGGGTGGGGAGTTAATATTTATTGAACACCGGACACTCGTGCTACTTCATTTTATAATTCAAATTCAAAGCAACCCTCTGGGACTGGCACTGGGAATGTCCCCATTTTACAGGTGATGAAACTGAGGCTTGGGGATGTTCAGTAACTTGCCAAGGTCAACGCATGCTCTAAGTGGTATAGTGGGGATCTGTCTGTCTCCAGAGCCTGTGTTCTCTCCTCTGCTCTCTGCAGCTTCCCTTTGTGAGCTCTTCCGCAAAGCTGAACTTGGATAACTGAAGTTGACCTTTAAAGTATACAACTTGACTTGGTTCAATCATCTCTGCGGAAACAAGCTCCCATATTGGCTTTCACACTGGCCGGCCTTCTTCCCTGGGGAATGTCCACTGCTACTTTAAGGCAGTGGAGTTTCAGCCTTGGCGTCAGAATCCCCACCCCCAGAGATTCTGATTAATTGGTTTGCACGTGGGGCCCCGAGCGTCAGTCGTTTCAGAGCACCCCAGATTTTTTTTTAAGATTTTACAGTGGTTTCAGAGCACCCCAGATTTTTTTTTTTTTTAAGATTTTACTTATTTATTCGAGAGAAAGAGAGAGACGGTCAGGCTTCCTACAGAGCACGGAGTCCAACGCGGGGTTCGATCCCAGGACCCTGGGATCATGACCTGAGCTGAAGACAGACACTTAATCCCTCAGCCACTCAGGCGTGCCCCCCATCCCAGATTATTCTAATGCATAGCAGGGTTGACAGCTTTGCTTTCAGTTTTTCTTGAGGACCAGAGTCATTCCATTTAGCTTGTGTGTTGGGCCCTATATACTGATAGTGATTTCTCAGGTTGTGATGGGCATTTAAAGACCCTGTGTTAGCTTCTTCTAGTATACCCTTTCTCTTGGGACCAAACTTCCCAATGAGCTGTGTCATTGCGGTCCTCAGGTTCCCTCTTTTCATTTCTATCTTGGAATCCATTGAGAATTCCTAGGCCAAACAGAGCAGAACGGCCCACAGGCCCTACCTGCAAGGTCTACGGGGCTCTGTAGGAGCTTTCCAGACTTTTCCTTCCTCCCAGGTTTCTTCCACACAGGTGAGAGGGAACTCTCCAATGTGTGAGCAGCTGCATACTCAATCTGAATGTTAGTTAAGCATGCCCAAAGCACCTACTATGTGCTGGGTCACAAACTAGGTGCTAACAAGCCACGGTGTCATTTGGTTATGAACACAGAGTCTGCGTCCTCTGTCAGGAAACCAGACCTCCTGGATTGCGAGGAGTCCTCTGAGGACCTACAGCCTCCTAGACCTACCCACCTCATGACCCTTACCCATTTGGCTAAGGTGGGGTTGGGGTGTGGGCATCTGTCTGTCTCAGAGAACTCTAAGCTCTGTGGGCAGGGACTGATCAGTGAATCTGAGTAGGCACTCCAGGCATGCCTGTTAAACGGAACCCTCATAGCAGCTGGTACCAAATGTCATGGGAGCACTGGCAAGGCAAGTGAATCCTGACCAGAAAGCAAGGGCCAGAGAATCTGGGAAGGCTTCCTGGAGGAGGTGGCATTGAGACAGTCTTTAAAAGATGGGTAGATATTGGGATGGAAAAAAGGGAGAAGAAGAGCATGTCAGGCAAAAGGAATGGCGTGAGCAAAGACCCGGGGAGGAACAAGTTGGAAGAGCAAGCTCTTGCTTACTAGGATCGAAGGCCAGGAAGATTGGTGGAATTATGCTTCAGACCGCCAGAAGCCAGAAGCTTCCATGGAAGTCTGGGCAACAGTCCTGGGTAAGAACTTTACTCACTTTACTCACTCTTCTGGATGAGCAGAGCCTGGGGATGCCCTGTTGCCCTCTTCTTGTGCTACTTCAGGCTCTTCCTAGGAAGCCCCACCCACTGTATCGGGAGAGAGGACACTGAGTTCCCAAGGCCTGGGCGGGTGCCAGGCCCCGCTGCTGACTCGCCCCTCCGGCAGCTGAGACGATGGAGCAGGGCTCCCACATAAGCCGAGCCCTCAAAGCTTCCCAGCACATTCCCAAGTGTACGGCACCGTTCCTGTTCTGTTACCCAGGGAGAACAGTGCCCCTCTCCCCACCCCCCTAGAGCCTCAGTGTCCCCGTACGTAAGTGAGGAAGACAGGGGACCCGAGGTTCCCAAGCCTTGTGTGGTCCAGGGCACTGGGGTACCCGGGAGCAAACACTGCGCCTGCCTCCCTGGGGGAAGCTGGGGGCAGGGGATGCAACTTCTGGGACCCCAAGACTGCCCCAGACACAGAGTCTTGTTGTCGCCAAGACCGGAAGGATTTGCTTCGTGCCGGTTTCTCGGGCTTTGCTCTCCTTCATTTCTTCTTGCCAGCTCCATCTGTGTGGACCCCTCTCCTTTCCCATTTCCACAAGTGGGAACGTGCCCCTGCTACCCAGCATGTAAGGGGGCTGAATTCTCCGAGCTTTCCTACCTCGCCCCGGCACGTGTGCCCACTTGGGCAACACTAGTACCACTGTCCTACCAGTATGTCTGCTACTAGGACTTCTACTACTATTGCTATCACTGTTTACTAGTACAACTAGTACTTCTGCTGGTAACACCACGGGTACTTCTACTGCGACTATTGGTACTATTACTTCTTCTTACCCACACTGCAACAATTGTACCAATTCTCCTGCTGCGACTACCAGTACTAGGACCTCTAACTACTACTACCACTAGTACTTCTGCTGATAGTCCTTCTACTATGACTCCTCCTCTTACTTCTACTCCCACCACCACTACTATGGCTACTAGTGGTATTTATACTATTATACTGCTGTTCCTCCGACAAGGAATATTTATTGGCTGATCCTTCTAATAGCAGCAGGCATTACGAATCACAATGGGCCAAGGACTGAGCTGTCGCTATCCACGGGTCATCTAATCACCGCAATAAACTTCTGCGGTCGTCATATTCTCCCTGTTTTATGAATGGAGAATCTGAGGTCTGCAAAGGCTAGGTAACTTGGGACAGGAAGAGATCGAAACAGGTTTTTGACTGACAACCTGACCATGGAGCCCACGTCTGGCCACTCTCCCCCTCTCTCCTTTGTCTGGTTGTCTGGTTGTCTGGTCTTACATCCTTGGCGTGTCTTGAGTCCTCAGGAAAAGATTCCCTGAAGTCAAAGAAGGGAAGAAGACCTAAGCGGTGTGAGATGTCTAGAATGCCATGAGCGATGTACACAGTAGGTGCTCAATATGTATGTTGTTTGAGTTAATTGGATCCTAACAATGTTTGGAGGCAGGGACAAGGACCCAGATTACAGTTGGGGAAACTGAGGCTCTCAGAAGTGCTATGGTCTATCCAGTGGTAGAACTGGGGCCAGCCACTAGAACTGTCTTTTCATGACCTGGAATACCACAGGAACCTGCTCCCCCAAACCACGAACTCTTCTATGTGCGTTGTGATTTATACTTTACAATTTACAGTTACCGTTCATTTAATTCTCCCGACAACCCTCGGAGAGGGTGATCAACTCCATTAAAAACAAAAAAGATTTTATTTATTTATTTGAGAGAGAGAGAGAGAGTGTGCAAATAAGGGGAGGGACAGAGGGAGAGGCAGAGAGAGAATCTTAAGCAGGCTCTTCCCCGAGCGCAGAGCCGGACACGGGGCTCGATCTCATGACTGTGAGATCATGACTTGAGCCGAAATCAAGAGTCAGATGCTTAACTGACTGAGCCACCCAGGTGCCCCAACTCCATTCTATAGATTAAAAAAAACTGAGGCTCAAATTGCTAAGATAGCTTTTGAAAGGCTCCTCGGGACTCAGTGGCAAATCCAGGATTTGAACCAATTTGGCATCCCCCCTTCCCAGCCACAGCCTGAGAGAAGGGGCCTCCCAGCTGGAAGAATCCAAAAGGCCTCTCTGGGACAGGCCTCCTGCCCCACTCCACCCAGCCACCTCGGCCCCTGTGGTGGGCGAGCCCACAGCCCCCAGGGGTGGAGAGCACTGGTTATTTCCAACCTGGTACTTAAGGGCTGGCCAGGGAGTGGGGTGTGGGCTGGCCAGAGGACTACGTACTTCCAAAAGGGTCTGGCCTTTGGCTGCTGAGAGCTAGGCAGGGGGTCAGGGATCTGTCCAAGCCACCTAGGCTAGCCAAAGCTGGGCGGGTGTCCCAGGAGAGGGCAGGCCTCCCCCTCCTCAAAAAAGTATGATATAGGTAGCCAAGATGCACACAGTCAGCTCATTCAATCCCCTCCAGCTCAGCTGACCCTGTCCGGGCCATGGCCCAGGCTGAGGCACCACCCTTGCTGCTCCCGAGAGATAGAAAGAGCAGGCAGCTCTCTTGATAGGGGCTTGGAGCAATCACAGGAGGTTGAAAATCAGGGAAGAGCAAACACGTGATGTTAGGAGCACCTACCTTGTATCATCCTCCCCTCCCACATCTGCAAGGTAGAAATTACCACCCCACAGGCCCCTCTCCCTCTCATACGAGGAATGCTATTGCCACACTGACCTCCTTTCAAAGCATTAAATATTTGCTGCTTCAGGACCTTTGCACATGTTATTCCCGCTGCCAGAAGTGCCCTTCCTTCAGCTCCTCACATGACTGGCTCCTCTGTTTCCAGATTTCAATTTAAAAAGTCACCTTTCAATGATGTCTTTCCCGACTCCTCTAACAGGTTTTCCCCCAGCTCCGTACACACACCTTTCCTCTGTCACCCTCTTCTGTTTCCTTTCCAGCACTTTGTGTTTTTTAGAAATGTACTTGTTGATTGTGTCTCTTCCCTCTGGGGTCAAGGGCAAGGTCTGTTTTATTGACCATCATGTCCTGAGCACCAGCAGAGGATCTGACACCTAGAATAAAGGTTTATCCCACGAACAAATGAAAGGGAGAGGAGGGCACTCGCCTGCACCCCACTGCACCATCAGCGTTGGAACTCAGCCCTGCCTGGCTGCAAAGGCGCCTCCATGTCCTCTGTGAGCATCCTCAGTGATGACGCCACGCTCCCTCCAGCTTCCTCCTCGGCCCAGAGGCATGTCCCTCACACAGGCACTCAGAGCCTTCTCCAACTGTCCTCACACGTCCTCCTGTTTCTGCTGGCCTGTCTCTGGAGGACAGGGGGCTCACGCCATCCATTGGGACATTTAGAGCTCCCTTCCGAAGCCCTATGACCTTCTGAACAACAGAGTGGACTGTTCCTCGCAATGTCTCATAGGCTGAAGAGGACGAATTTCTGCCATTAGCACGAGCCTGCAGACTCGGACAATGTACTTTTCTGTTTATTCACTTCTTTCCTGAGCACCCACCATGGGCCACGTCTGGGGTCACAAAGCACAGAGCCACACAGCCCTGGTTTGCCTGCTCGAGGATGGGCAAGGCCTGTGATGGCCCTGATGGTTGGGGAGTGGGGGCGGGGGGGAGTCACGTGCTGCACGTCGGCTGCTTCTGGAACCTTCTCATGCTCCCGCATCAGCCCCGGAATCTCCAGACACAGATTCAAGGACTGTAGATCTGGGCAGAGAGTCTGCCCTTCTCAGCAGCTCTCGGGGGGACACTGCTGCTGCTGCTGGTGCATGGGCCACGCTTTGAGTGGTGAGGTGTGGACCCGATGAGCAAAGAAGGCCAGGGAGGCCCAGAGTGAATAAGGGACTTGCCCAGGGTCACCCAGCCAGGCAGCAGGGGCTGAGAAGGGAACGTCCAACTCCCTGGGCCAGGACTCTGGAATTCACGGCGCAGGCTGGGCTCAGTGTGCCTTTGTGAGGCCCGGCATACCTGAGCTCACCCGGGCCGCCCGCCCCGGCCCGTGAATAGCGGGCCTCTTTCCTTCCTGCACCCGGCCGGCCGGGCGGGCGCACACCCACGGCCGCCCCCTCCCCTGCACACACACTCACACACACTCACACACCCGGGCCGGCCAGGCTGCCCTCCCTGTTTGGGGAAAGTCAACAAGAGCATTTGAAAAGTCTTTCTGTGTGGAGCATCTGTTTGTATAGGGGGAGGAAACGCAGAGCTGGCCAATAGGTAGAAATATTAATGAAGCTTGTTATAAAGGGCCCATTCACGGCTCTCCGAGTAAATAGGGCTCTTGTCGGGCTGCCACGTTATCTGCCAAGTTCAAGAATGTGGTTTGAAAAAATAGAATTTAAAGGGGTGAGGTGGAGCCTTATAAATGGCCGGCCTGCCGGAGCTGGAGCCGAGTCCAGAAGGAGCCTGCGGAAGGGGGCTGGGGCGGGGGGCGCCGCGGCGCTGGGCAGGGGGCTGCTCAGGGAGAAGGGCAGCGGGGAGGAGCCACCTGGGAGGGGAGCTCAGAGAGAGTCCCGGCCACCAGTGCAGAAGGCCAGGTGTCCTCCCTTCCTCCCTTGGTGTCTGGACCAGGGCTTGCGATGCCTCAGTTTGGCCCCCAACTCGGTGCTGGGGGTCAGGAGCAGAGCGAGGCTGCGGGGCTGGTTAGTCGCAGCGTACCCTAACTCCTCCGGGAATGTGGCCCCTTGGGGTGTAGGTAATGGTGTCTCTGCAGCAGGAGGAGGCACGCAGTACCGGTCCCCAAAGTTCAGCCTCCCCTCAGCTGCTAAGTTCTGTTTTGCGAATTGTTACCCAGGGGAACATGAGAAAGAACACAAGAGCCTGAGGTGGTCAACCCACCCACTTCACACAGGGCAGACTCTGCGCCCCGAGAAGGAGGGCGACCCACCCAAGGTCACTCAGCAAGTCTTCGGCAGAAACGGGACTGGCTGCCACCGGTGTCTTGTTGGAGCAGGGCCCCAGGACTGAGCACGGCGCCCACACCGAGGAGGCACCCTGTCCATGTCACATTCGCCATCTTGTTTTTAGCCCCAGACTGAAAGCAACTTAGAAGTGAGGGTCCTGCCTTAAGCCAGTTTGCCCCTGGCCAGTTGGGTGGCCTCCGGCAGGTGGCTTTGACGCTCGGAGCCACACCTTCTCTTTCCATTGTAAAATGGGGTCATCAAGACCAGCCCCTCCCATCGAGAAGACTCAGCGAGAGGATGTTGGTGAGGTGCCCAGCGCCGTGCCAGGCCCTCAGTGGGTGGCCGAGGAGCAGCGGCTATGGGATTTCTTCTTCTGTCCCAGCCTGTGGCACAGGAAAGGGTCTCCAGGAAGACTGTCCCCTGGGCTCTCGGTGCCAGAGGGTGGTTTCTGCTTGGGTCCTAGAAGTCTGGCCTCTGCGGAGGGTCGTAGGAAGCTGGTAAATTGGGGGTCAGGGGCCTTTGCCACAGATGGCGTTAGATGGCACAGTCACACGTGTGTGTGACCTATCGCAAGGGTCTGTGAAAAGGGCCTGCTGGAAGCTGTGGCCAGCGGCTGACCTTCCGCTCGCTCCCCAGATGGCTGCTCAGAATCTGCCTGTCAGACAAGGGTTAATGCATGTGTGGGGAGAACATTGACATTGGCTTTTCTTTGCAAATAAAAAAAGGGGGAAAAATTCCTATAAAGCAGAAAGGAAATAATCAATGCAAAAACTAGATGGAAACATTTTTTAAAAGGCTCTGCCAGGAGCTTGCTGTGTGACTTTGAATAGTGGGGACTTGAAGAGATTTGGAAAGAGGAAGTCAGCAGCATCCCTTTAAGGGAAGGTAGTGTTGGGTATGGTCACAAGCGCAGTCGTTGGAGCTCACAGACCAGGGTTCAAACCTAGGCTCCGCTCCTCGCTGGCTGTGCGACCTTGGGCAAATGATGGCCCTCTCTGGACTTCCATTTCTTTGATCTGTCCAAGAAAAGAGAAGAGAGAGTTAAAGTGTGTGAAGGCCCTGGCACATTGTGGATGCTCATTAAATGTCCATTTCCTTTCCTTTTTGGGCCTCTTGGCAGGCTGAGGGGAAGTGTCTGACAGGTCTCACCAGCCAGACCCGAGAGAGACACAGCTCGGCAGGCCTCGGCGCCTGCATAGGCGCTCAGCAGCCTGATGGCGACTGTGTCTGCACAGCCTCTAACTGTTTGCAAAGCATTTGCCGGCTCACCATCGGGGCCTCTCAAGAATCCCGTGAGGTGACTGGGGCGGTGTTCATTACCCATGGCACCAAGACTGGCAGAGGGTGAGGGATTTGAACCCAGCGCTCTTAGGATCCAAATCTGTGTTCAGTTCTTCACTCTTTCGGCAAATACTGGTTCAGGGTTTGTTATGTGCTGAGCACTGTGCTGAGCATGGGGGATACAATAGTGAGTAAAAATAGACACGGATGGATGGATGGATGCATGGATGCATGGAGGATGGATAGATGATGGATGGATGATTGATCAAATGATGGATGACGGATAGATGTATGGAAGATGGATAGATGGATGGATGGATGGATGGATGGACAAGTAAATGAAGGAAGAATGAAAAGTTTCTTGAGGGCAGCCCCATGTCTATTCTTTCCATCCAATACTGAAGACAGTTTCTGGCACAGAGGAGGTACTAACACTTGCCATACCATGTCTCCTTTGTGGTGTGGACTCAAGAACCAGACTGCCTTTCCACATAACTCCCTAGCTATGTGACTGAGGGCAAGTTATTTAACCTCTGGGTGCCTCGGTTTCCTCTTTTGTAAAATAAGTCCCAGACAGTACTTTATAGGGTGTTGTGAGGATTAAATGAGTTAATCCATGAAAAGCCCTTCGAACAGGTCTGTGTCTCCTTCGTGCATTGTAAATACAAGCAAGCATCGTTTTCCTAGATCCACTTCCAAACTGCGGGTGATAACCCCACTGAAGGCAGGGCTGTGGGTGCCTTATCTGGAGTGTCTCCTGGTAAAAGTATCTGTTAATGGTGTGGTCCCAGAGATAGGAAGACCTTGAACCTAAATCCGGGTCAGAGAGTCAGGATGCACATACCACTGGGGCCAAGGGCAGAGCCGACTTCTGGCTGAGGGAGGCAGGACAGCAGAATGGTCAGACCTTTGGGCTGGGAGGTGAGAGGTCCCATTTCTATTCCGGCCCATGGGGCCCGGCCTTCTTTGAGCCCGGGTCTCCCCAGTTACACATCGAGGGAGATAATCTTCTGTGAACCATTCAAGGCCCAGTCTGAGGAAACATGAATCAGGCTATCTTCGGCTCCTCGTCCTTAATTTTCCTTTCTTTGAACGGATTTTTCCGGCTCGGAAAAACTGAGCTTTTGCTAGCCTTGGAACACACACGCGCTCTCTCTCCCCGCCGAAATGCTGTGTCAGCGTCAGCTACTGGTTGAGGATGGCACCAGATGGAGCTCTCATTAACGCCCCCGAGCAGTGGCCCAGGGTCCCCCCGGGTCACCTCCCCAGAGCACACAGGCCAAGCTTTCTCTCTGAGGGCTGCCTACAGTCCCACCTTGTCCCAGCCCTGCGATTTTTAGGAGCCAGTGGTTGACACAAGTGCCCGCCCGGCGTGGGCTCGTGGACCCGTGGGCTCAGCCCGATGCCAAGAGCCACAGAAACATCTCCCGCCTGCCTGCCCCTCACTCTGTAAGTGAGTCACTGGGGTTTGGAGTGGGCCACCCTGGGGGTGGCTCCTTGTTGGAATAAGACAGTCACCCTCAAACAGAGCAGGCAAAGATGGCATGCCAAACCCTTCGCTTGGCAAGGCTTCTGCCCAGAGGGCACCAAGACTTCTCCCTTCAGCCAAGGAATCGCAAGCACTCAGGCTGGCATGGCCGTCTGGGAGCCTTGAGCCCAACTCCCCCAGGTGGAGAGAGGGAGACGGAGGCATAGCCAAGGAGGGACACTGAGGAGGCCATGGTCAAGGGCAGAGCTAAAACCATGGACACCAGGTTCACGGACACCTCATGCTCCCCTCTGGTCCTTCTGCTCATGGAAAGGGAGCTGCTGCTTCAGGCGAGCCCTGGCTGATCCTCTGGGAGCCATGTGTGGGCTTGTACATCTAACCTTTGGGACAGACTCCTGGGTCTCCTGAACTTCTAGGCCAGCCAGCCCGATGGCCCTTTTGGGTGACAGGAAGAGAAAGGGATGGCGTATAGGAGAAAGCCTGGGGTTTTGCAGTTGGGCACACTTGGCCATCTTGGCTCTGTCCGTTACTATCTGGATGATCACAGGTCAGATACTTAACCTCTCTGAGCCTCAGTGCCCTGATCTGTACAACGAGATAGTATTATCACCTACATGGGCATATACATTTGTCTGGGGAGAGTTCCAGCGTTTCATCACATTCACATAAAAAGCCAACACCCTGTGGGCTGAAGTCCAGGCTCTTGGTCGGCACTCAAGGCTCTCCCCAAGGTGGCCCCAGCTGAAACTCTAGGTCTCAGCGTCTGCCCCTTCTTGCCCACCCTCACTCCACCTCCACTGGAGAGGCCCAAAGTTCAGCCCAAATAGTCCCCTTGCAATTGTTCTTGCTGAGATAACTTTCTTCATCTCCCCTCCTGGAAATTTTCCTGGTCTGGCCCTTTCCCAGTCCCTACAACATTACCGTGGCCCTTCTTTTGCCATCTTTCTCACAGTCATCCTGTCCTCCTCACCCTGTAGCTCTTATGGGGCTCAGACCCTGTGGACTCTTGCCTGGACAGTTGCAGTAGCCTCTTGTCCATTGCCCTCCCCAGGGCCAACCCCGCTGTGACACTCTCCTCCCCCAGGTCTGTTACCTCCATGCATCTGAGCTGGATGACAGGGCAGAGGGGAGACTTCGAAGGCAGAAGGGGAGGGAGAGGAAGAGAGACAGAAACGAGAGAGAAACAGGGCCTTGCACAACAGAGAGAGAGAGATGCAGGGTCAGAGGGGCGAATGCAGAAAGACACATGGAGAGACCATGAAAGAGAAGAAAGGGGGGTGAATCAGGTAGATAAGACATAGAGACACAAGGAACAAGAGAGAAACAGAGAGAGACAGAGTGATGCAGGGTAAGGCAGGCAGAGACAGGGACAGAGACACAGAGGACACGAGACAGAGGGCCAGAGCAAGAAGCAAGGTGGAGAGAGAAAAAGGGAATGAGGCTGGGAGAGCCCTTGCCCTGCGCTAGAGAAATGGCTTTCCAGTGCCTTCCATCCCTGGAATCCTAGCCCTCTTCCCCTCCTCTGAGCAACTGATCCTCCCAGGGGAGCAAAAGGAGCAGGGCCTGGTACTCGATCCTGCTTTCTGATGGCTTACCCTCCCTCCCCACAATGGAGGCTCTGGCCAGGCTTCCTGTCTGAGACTCACGTGAAAAACTCCAGGAACCCCCATCGCTGCCCGCCTTCCCCCAGGAGGTGACCTCAGGCCGAGCTGGGCTTGGGGGTGTCACAGAATTTTAGAATTAGGGACCTCCAGGTTCAGAAAGTCCAGCTGGCTGCCAGATAAGCTGTGTGATCCCAGCCTGGGACCTTAACCTCTCTGGGCCTCTGGGGAAGTCAAAGGGCAGATTCTGTGTTGTCTGGGACGGACACTGAGAGGGGTTGTATCACACCCCTTCAGCCCACCTGCTCCCAACACGCTCCCAAGCCCGGTCCCACTGGAGGCCGATCTTGTTTCACAGTATCTATGACCACTGCTCTGGAAGGCAGGAGAAGAAAGAATTTGGGGGAAGCGGTAGCCACTTTGCTGGAGAGCACGTGGCCCAGGGCCCCTCTCGCATTCCAGCCTCACCTCTGCGATGGCGTCCACCTCTGCATCTGAGATGGGAGTTAAGTTGCCTGTCACTAGAAAGAGCTCGGTTAACTCTTCTTTGCCCGGGAGGGTGGCCTGGTACCTGCAGAACCAGGGGTTATTAGGAAACCTGGCTGGAGGATGACAAGGCTGGCTAACACCCCTGAGCTCTCGGCTACTGCTCTACTTCGCATTGTGCAGCCTGATTCTCTCCACTGACAGGCAGGGAAACTGAGGCTCAGGGCCCGTGAATGGTGGCACCAGGATTCAATTACCTGAGAGCATTCTTGTCCCAGTAAAGGGCAGGATGAAGAGTGACAGTATTATGGGTGCCACACCCACTCAGGCAACAGCCCTATGGGCCTAGGCCCATGCCGGGAGCTGGGAGGCAGACGTCCAGGAGGCAGCAGTCCCATCCTTGGGGTGCTGAGCGCCCAATGGGGGAGAGAAGGCTGTTCCCCAGCAGGCAGACCACTGGCCCATTAATGAGAACTCCCTGCGTGTTTGGCTCTGCAGAATGCCGTTCAGGGTGTGAATTCATGCTACTCGGGCTTTTCAACTGTGTGACCTTCAGCAAGTTACTTACCCTCTCTGTGCCTCCGTAGCCTCATCTGGAATCGCTCCCTAGAGCTGTGAGGACAGAACACACGGATTCTTAGAGGGGTCTTGAAAGCTGTGCCTGGCGTGTGCCGGGGACTTAGACATGCCCTCGGCCATCACCTTCATCAGCATTATCATCAGCTTCCTCTTCTTCATCAGGCCTTTCTGGAGACCATTTTGTTTAACTCTCCCACTAATCCAGAACTTGGTTTGATGATCCCCATTTTACAGATGAGAAAGCTGAGGCTCAGAAAGGTACAAACTAAGATTGGAAAGCAAGGCTGGAGAAAGCAGAGCCTGTGTTTTTAATCATCTTTGTTATGAGTGACAGAGGAAACTTTTTCTTTCCTTGACTCGGGGGTTATTAACTGAGCATCTTCTACGTGCCAGGTCCCGTGCCAGGTGTTGGAATCTTAGCGCTGCCCCTGGGGCCCAGAGATGTGTTTTCTCCTTCTCCTACCAGAATGGCAGGCCCTGGGGCTCCTCCCACTTCCCCAGTGGCAGGGTCAAAGGGAGGAAAGCTTTGATTGGGCCCCAAAAGGTGGGTGGCTGGGCAGGCCTGGGGGGTATTCAGTTCCAGAGGCAGGCACCCCCGGACACATGCCGCCGTCCTGTTCCTCACTGGCTCTCCTTACCCTCATGGAAAGTGTACTTGTCCTGGCCTCCATAAGACTTGACTGAGTAGAGTCACCGAAAGGACGTCTGCGAGGAAAGGGCAGGCCGTGGGTCACGAAAAGAGAGCACACCGGACACCCAGAAAGTAGAGGCCTTTGCCAAGATCTGCCAAGACCCCATGGCGGGGGGGTCCCCAGGCCCGCGGGGCCAGAATGGGAAGCACAGGGACCAGTCCTCATTCCCCCGTGGAGGTGGGAATTATATGAGAAGTGTTGTCAAGTCCTCCATTGTGGGCCATCTCAGGCCCAGTCACCTTCCTTCTGGAACCTTCTCAGTCTGGGTCCAGGGCTTGGGTTCCCAGAGTCCCTTGACCCCCTATTGACCACTTGCTACACAGACCAGGGCTGACTGTGTCTGCCTGCCTCAGGCTCCCCTCTGGGCTTCGGCCCTTCTGCTTCCTCTCCTTGGGACTTTCTGCTCCTGGGTTTGCTCTGTTTCCTTACCTCCTCGGGGCTCTCTTCAAATGTTATCTCCTCAGAGGGGCCTTCCCGGGCCACCCTATGTAAACTGGCCTTGTGGTGATTCTTAAAACATGGCTGCAAATTCCCTGGCCCTCCTCCTAGCAAGAGGTGGCACCTCTGTCCCTTCCCCCTTGAATCTGGGCAGGTTTGCGGCTGCCTTGACCAAAAATCGTAGTGCGGAAGCGACACGGTGGGGTTTCTGAGGCTGGCTCAAAGGGCCGTGGAGCCTGGGCCTTTTCCGTTCCCAGAGTCCTGCAGGCCTGTGGAGTGTCCGGCCACTCTGAGGCCGCTGTGCTGTGAGGAAGCCCGCTCCACCCGGAGCGAGAGGCCCTCTGTGGGAGCTGCCGTCAGCTCTCCGGGCTGAGCCCATTTTCCAGTTCCCTCAGCCAAGGCACAAGCCGTGTCGTAGGAGCTTCCACTTGCTGCGGTGACACATTACCCCAGGCGTCGACCGGGGCTAAAATCAAGGCGCTGACTGGCCTTCCTTCTGGTGCTGGTGGGGCCCCGTTTCCTTGAGCTTCTTCCATCTTCAAAGCCAACCGAGTAGCATCTGCTAATCTCTCCTACGACCCCTACTTCCTTTGCCATAACTTTTTCTCTGACTTTCCTGCCTCCCGTTTCCCCCTTATAAAGACTCCCGTGATGACACTGGCCCCACCTGGATCACTTCAAAAATCCTTAATTTAATCACACCTGCAAATCCCTTTTAGCAGGCAAAGCAGTGCCTTCAGAACAGACGGGTTCTGGGGGAACGAGGACGAGGCCATCTTTGTGGGGCGGGGGGTCATTCTTTTGCCTCCCACACGTGAATGGAGATACTTCTAGGTGGTTCTAGCCCCCAGCTGTTTGGGTCACTCTTGGTCATTTAAATCTTCCCAGCTGAGGCCCCAGATCTCATGGAGCTGAGATAAGCTCTCCCCACTGTGCTCTGCTCAAATTCCTAACCCATGGGATCCCGGAACATAGAAGTGGTCGCCATGCTGTGCCACAAAGGTCTTAGCCGTTTTTCATAGATCGGCGGATAGCTTTAACGGGCCCCATCTTTCTCATCATCTCCAAACCACTTCACCTGCTCTGTTTTTCTTGCAGTATTTAGAAAATCATATTCTACATTTATGGGTTTCCTTGTTTGTTTTCTGTCCCTTCCAACTGGATGGACTGTGAGGTCAGGAGAATCGAGGCTTGTTGCTGTACCCCAACACTTAACCCTGCCTCCCAGATATTTAATTCGATGTAGAAATTCATGTCTCCGCATCAGACTTGGAGCTCCTTGAGGTTAAAAACAGGTCTGTGTTGACAATCCCTGTGTCCCCGGGACCCCAGCAGGGCCCCAACACAGAGCTGGGGCTCAAGACAGGTTGAACAAGTGACTCTCTTCTCTTCTGAGAAAAGAGACGTCAGAGGGGGCATGGGAGGCACATCTGAGCTCCTCTTTTCGGAGGTCACATACTCAGATGCCCATAGGTGTCACCTGGGGCATAGGCAGAAACCGGATGCCTACTCTCGTCATTCTCTCCGCCATCTTGGGTCCTCTATCCATTCTCTGTCCTTCCCTGTCCTGCCCTTTGCCCCAAGCAGCTGACCTCTACAGGCTGGACGGTTCCACCTTGGCTCCCTTGCCCCCTAACTTCTGAGTGGCTTTGGTCTGTGGGAGGCACCGGCTGGTGGGAGGGCAGGAAGGGAGAGAGAGTGGGGTGTTTGCTCCCTTTCCGCCCCGCCCTGCCGTCGCTTTGGCAATGGTTGCTTTCCAAAGGCTGCGGCTCCGCCTGGCTCCGCTAACTCGTTCCGTCCCTCAGCCCCTTGAGGTTGGGATGGCAGAGGTTTGTCTGTGTCCCCAGCCCCAGGGACTTCTCCAGCCCTGGCTGGTTCCCCAAATCCTGCCCACTCCTCTGGGGATGCCTTGTTTAGAACATTTCCACTGAGAAGTTTGGTTCTGATCTTCTTGATTATTATCAGTAGTAGTAGAATCATTATTTATAAACTACTTGGTCTTTTTGGCCTGGGGCAATAAATGCTCTCTCAATTGACCCCTTTAGCATGTGCCGTCTCCTTCCAGGATCCTGAGTGTGACAACATCTGTGGACCTCATTTGGCCCTGGATTCTGATCCAGGCCCCTGACCGGGCCAAGAAGTTTCCCCATAAGCCTCTGCCAGGGAGTCATTGATTTCTGCCTGTGTTGTTCCCTGTCTCCTCCCCCGTGCCCACCGCCCCAGGATGGGTCCTTTCCCACCTGCTGCTTTTACCCTTTGGCTTTTTGAACCTGGACAACCTCCTTCAGGTCGTAGGCTGACATCTCCCTCGGGAGTTTCCCCGGAGGCCACCCAGCCCACATGGGCTGTTACTCAGTCTCCCCTCTCCAGCATCCCACCCAGCCATACACCGGTTGGTCCATGTCTATTGTCAGTCTGGGAACTGGAGACCAAGATGGGGTTAGGACTGGGATTTTCTTGTAACAGTAATGAGTCATATTACCATTAACAGACAGACTTAATGAGCTTTGGCGATAACTTTCTCGTACACTTGGCTTTGTGATCATTGTGTTCCCTCATACCCTGATCTTTTCTGTGGAACGTCCCAAGATCATGAACATCCATAGGCTTCTGCCACGGCCCAGCCAAAGTGGGTTGGGTACAGCTCTGGCTCTGGTACCCTTTCTGGGTACCCAAGAGTCTCTGTCCCTCTCTGGAACGATTTTTCTTCTTTTGAAAAATGAGTTAGTTTAGATTGGGTGATTTAAAAAAAAAAAAAAAAAAGCCTGAGCCAGTCGGTATCTGGGACTTCTTTTCCAAAGCACTTTGTCATGGTAAGTTTCTGTTCTCATGTATGATTATCTAACGCTTTTCTCGCTGCTAGACCCTGGGCTGGGTCAGGGTCGGAACCTTTGTTTCCTCTGGGTGCCATGCGTAATCTGACGATAGTAGGTGCTCAGAAGATGTGGGTTAAATGAATGACTGCCTGGTTGAATTTTAAAAATATTGTCCCCAGCTCAGCCCTGCAGATTACCTGGGACTCTGTGCTGGTCCTCAGCCCAAAAAGAGACATTTAAGAGCTTCCTTGAAAAAAAAAAATTTTTTTTTTTAATTCTTTTTTCCTCGTGGCCCGCCTGACTGCCAGGCCCCCTTAAATGCCCCCAGGAATATTCCTCCGAGGCCGCCCTGGTACATGAGCCCAGAGCTCTGTGAGGAGCTGCACTGGGTTGCCTTTTTTTCCTGCTGCCTCCTAATATTAACCGGGCACTGGGCCCCCAGCCCCCACGCAGTGATGGGAGGCCCTGGATGGAGCCAGCAAACAGATCCATCTGGAAATAGAAAAATAATCCCAACACTAGCGGTTTTGTCTGGCCTCCCCAGTGGGGTGTGGAGCAGGCCCATGAAAGGGGCTTTGAGGGCCGGTGGGTGAGGGCTGTGGCAGGGTGATCCTCTGCACCCAGCACCAGCTGAGTACCTGTGCCTGGGGGGTGGGAGGGGGGTGGCCCCCCAGGGCAAGGGCCAGATCCACAGGGAGTAGGGCAGGCATCCCAGCTGACTCCGTGAGCTGCCAGAACTCCGCGGGGCTGCAGCCTCAACTTGAATCCGTGTGACCTTGAGCGAGTTGTGCAGCCTGGCTAGGCCTCCTTGCCCCTATATTTAAAATCGCGGGTCATTAAGACCTCCCCGCCTAGGAAAGTCTCCCTTGGCCAGAGCACGGTGCTAGGGGTGGAGAAGGGGCTGAGCGAATATTCCTACAACCCCTATTGTTTCTGACTTCAGGACATGTGGTTGACCAAGCACTGTGCCAGCCCATGGGGTGACCTCTGGAGAGCCCATGGGCCTCCATCTTCCCACCTGCGCGGTGGAAAGTGACCCAGAGCCCTCCAGCTCTGGAACCCGATGGGTGAGGTCCAGCAGCAGTATGCCCCAAGGACTGCAGGAGCCGCCTCCCCCTCAGCAGGGAGCCTCCCTCTGCCTTCAGTGCCCCAGCAGACCGTGCAGCGGTGGCTGGAAGCGCCCCACCAGCTTCCTAGGAGAGCCCATGAGCATCCTTGGGCCTCTGCTGGGGCCGCTCACTATTTCCATCATTGGGAGGCTGGGCATTTGGCAGGAAGAGACTCAGAGGGCCAGAGATGGGGCAGACACTGCCTCAGGCCAACCCACAGGCACTCCTGCCTGCTTTACCTGTGGAGGGCTGGGGGAGGAGGAGGCCTGGGTTTGGGTTCCTTTTTGCCGTGTTTGGTGCGTTCTTGGGCAGGTTAGGTCCTTCCTTGTCGATGTTTCCCATGTATGTACTTCGTTCATTCATTCATCCAGCAAACATGCACAGAGTAACGCCTCTACTCCAGGCCCTGTCCTGGTCATCAGAAATATCAGTAAATGACAAAGTGTTTCTCCTCTGTGGGGGTAGGAGGTGGGAGAGGAACACTGGTGGGGGAGTAAGTTGGAGTAAGGGAGGTGACAGTTCAGTTTTGGGCGGCTTGAATTCATGGTGTCCCTGGGACAGCTGGGAAGACCTACGGGCAGTTGGATAAATGGCCAGGAAGTTGGTGGGAGCCAACCAGAGCCAGAGGGACCTGCCTGGGCTGCCGCCCCACTTCCCCACACCCCTCTGTGGTGGCAATGCTGGTGATGACCGTGTTAATGACAACAAGGATGGTGCTGGTGATAACAAAAAGCATTTATCAGTGGCGTTTGGGTGGCTCAGTTGGTTAAGCGTCTGCCTGCAGCTCAGGTCGTGGTCCCAGGATCCTGGGATCGAGTCCCACATCAGGCTCTCTGCCCAGCGTGGAGTCTGCTTCTCCCTCTGCCCCTCAACCCACTTGTGCGCATGCTCTCTCTCTTTCTCTCTCTCTCTCTCTCTCAAATAAATAAATAAATAAATAAATAAAATCTTTAAAAAAGATAAGAAAAACATTTATGAAGGGCTCACACAAAGCAGGCCCCAATAAGCAAATATCAGGTGAATTGCATATCACCTTTCATTTACTTATCAGAACAAACCTCAGGAGTGAGTCTGATTATCCCTATCTTCAGAAAGAGCTGAAGCTGAGATGTGAGTGTCTTTGACTAGGGTCCCTAAAAACAAAGCCTGAGAGAGAGTTTCAGAGGTGTGTGGCTTACTGAGAAAGCCAGGAGAGGAGTGGGGCTGTGAGGGCAGCAGGAGACAGAAGGAGAAGCCAGAGGCTGTGGGCTCAGCGGCTTGGCTGCACGGGAGCCCAGCAGCCTTGGAGACCCACATGTCAGATCTTGGCCTCCGAGGGCAATTCTCTGGAGCAGGCCAGGAGACTTTCGTGACTTAGAGATGGTTGCACAGCAGGTAAAGGGGAGTCCCACAGCAGTGAGGTTGAATGGGCGTACTGGGTCTGCAGGAACTGGGGGCTTCCAAGGGGCTTCTGGGAGCCATTGGGGGTCTGGTGAGTGTGACAGGCCCTTCCGGCTAGAGATGCAGTCCCTGTCTCTTCCGGCTCCTCTCCTGGCCTGACCTTGGTGAGTGTGACTGGGTGTGGGTGGCTGTGTGTGCATGCATGGGTGTGTGTGTGTGACTGAGTGTGCCTATGGCCATATGTGTGACAGTGTGTGTGTGACTGTGAACATGCGTGTGCCTGGATGTGTGCGTACACATGATCTGGGACTGTGTCCTCCTGCCTCTCCTTGGTCCACCTCTCTCTCCCTTTCCCTTCCAGTCTCTGCCTGCCTGTGTCTCAGTTTCTCTGTCCCCGTGTCTTCCTCTCCTCTTAGGATCTCTCCCTCTCTCCCCCTTATAGCACATCTTTCTCTCAGGGCCATCTGTCTCGCTCCCTTTCTATCTGTGTCTGTTTTCCTCTGTCTTCTTCTGTATGACTCTAGCCTCTCTGTCCCTTTCCTCTTGCTTCCAGTTTCCTTTCCGTCCGTGAATCTCTCAAATTCTGCCTCTCTCTGTCTTTCTCCCTCCATCTCTCGGTCTCTCTCCCTCTCTCTCTCCTTTCCCATCAGTGCCCCCATCTGGGCCAGACCCCGGGTGGCCAGGCTGCTGGGAGCTTGAACAGGGACTGGTGATCGTAGTGGAGCAAGACGCCTTGACACTGGTCTTCTGGGCTCCAGAGCAGAAGAAGCCTCTGTAGCTGACCTCCTTGCTGGGCGGTGCACACTCTCCCCCCGGGGGTCAGGCTCTGTGTGCGTGTGGTTACATGTATGCGTGTGTGTGTGTGTGTGTGTGTGTGTGTGTGCAAAGAGTGGGGGAGTCCCGCCTAGCCTTGCCATGGGGAAAAAGGAGCCAGGAGCTGTAGCCCCTTTTTTCTTCCCTATCCTTACTGAGATATATTCGGCACCCAGCATTCTGTAAGTTTAAAGTCTAGAGTCATGATTTGCTATATGTATATATACCTATTCACCACCTCCCACAGCTACAATTTGTGTGTGTGTGTGTGTGTGTGTGTGTGTGATAACTTTTAAGATTTACTCCGTTCAACTTTCAAATATAAAATAGAATATTTTAACTAGTCTCCCTGCTGTACGTGACCTCCCCAGAACTTACTCATCTTCTAGCTAGAAGTTGATACGTTTTGACCCCCTACACCCATTTCCACCACCCCTTCCCCCCCCGCCGCAACCACCATCTCTTCTCTCTTTCTACGCCTTCTGAGGGTTGGATTCTACATATAAGTGAGGTAATACAGTATTGTCTTTCCCTGACTTATTTCACTTAACACAATGCCTTCCAGATTCATTCACATTGTCACAAATGGCAGGATTTCCTTTTTTTCTTGGGGTCGAGGAATATTCTGGTGTGTATACTGAGACGCAGCCGCTTCGAATGGGCTTGTGCCTCATGCCATCCCCCACCACCCTTGAGACCAGATTCCATTTAGATTGCAGCCCTTGGCTAGCTGTATTCAAGATGGCAGGTGGGACTCAGTGGAGACCCAGGTCAAGGATGCTTCTAGAACCCCATTTGGAAATAACGCCGTCATCAGCACAAGCTACTCAGGACCCAGCCCCATGGGAGGGGAAGAGCAATGCCCATATTTTCAGATGGAGAGCCAAGGTGTGGTTGAGGGATGATGGACAGACTCGTTCAAGGTCTCGCCAGATCCAGGACCGGAGGTCAGGGCTCCAGATTCCAAGCCGGCAGCTTTTTACACAGCTCCCAGATGCCTCCTCATAAGGTGTGGCTCTTCTCTCTCCCCAGGGATTCTCAGGACCCTTCCCAGGACCAAGGGAGCACCAATGAGTCCTCCCCAAGAACTCCTTTCGGAACTCCTTTCGGAATCCCTCCCTCCCAACATGCCACACGCAGCTCTAACTTCCCACAGGGAACTTCCTCACTGACCCCACAACCATACCCAGGCCATGCCCCGTTCCTTCAGGGTGTCTCTCGTCTCTGTCAGCAAACCGTCAGCCTGTTGCTCCAATAAATCCTGCAAGATCCGGGCAAATAAATGTGTGTGACACAATGAGCTTGTGAGGCACTAATTGGCACTGTGGCCCGTGTGCTTCCGCCTTCATCACCAGTTCAAGGAGGCGGTTGGCCCTCAAGATGTTCTTGTCGCTGGAGTTTTGAAGGATCTGAAAGCCAGGCCTGCTTGATGTTAAGTTCTGTGTGTGCTTTGAGAGGGGATGAGGCTGTGGGTCCCAGAGGGGCAGGGAAGAGGCGAGTGCCTCTGATGGCAAGGAGGAGCTGAAAGTTGGTATTAGTGAGTCCTCGGGTGGGTGGGATACCGATCAAGCCCTAGGAGGGATGATCCAGCATGTCTCTAGGAAGTCTGGGCCCAACACATTGGTGTCTCAACTTCATGTGTCCAAATCATGACACCAGGTCATTGGATGTAAAGGGACATCTGGCACTTTGAGACAATGAGTACCTGGGTGGCCACAGATGAGAGCAGGACAGAGAGACCTCTCAGAATGTGTTGTTCTTCATAGGACCCCAGGACCTTTGCATGACCAGAACCGTGGATCAGGGATGTAAGGGAACCTCTGTAATGACAAACACTGAATTTCCTGCCAGCATGGGGGCACGGTAGACTTGATGTTGGATTTTTCTTCTTTTGTTCTTTCTTTGGGTCATGTTTATTCAAAGAAAACAAAAGAAGGTCCTCCTTCTTATGCCCTGAGATGCGGACTGAGATTTAACTTTCATGCACGTTGAATAAATGAGTAGGACAATGAGAGGAGCCAAGGGGCCCCCCTCTGTCTCCAGCTAGCACGGTCTTTCTGGAGCCCTTCATGTTAAATGAACATCTCCGACAGATGTGATTTCCAGCATAGGAAGGCCATGGCAGGAAGGCCATGTCTGAGGCTGATAGGAACCTTCCCAGATATGGCCACTCTGATGCTGGACAAATCAAGTTAGCACTGGGTCCAGGGACAAGCCCACCTTCTCTAGTTTCTCCACTTCTGAGTCCCTGGGGATCATACTGCCTGAGCAGATGTATTCCCTGCCTCCCTTTCTCTCGACCTATGGGAGTGGGTGCTGATGGGGAGGTAGGGTGCAGGCACTCTGGCCTCAGCATCCTTGCCCACAGCTGGTGACATGGACCGAGAGCGACTGGGCGGGTCTAGGTGGGATTGAGGGGGATCCAAGTGAGCATACATGATCAGGAAAAGGTCAGAAGGCAAACTGGGCTCCAGGAGGCTCTGGCCACAGAACGCTGCCCTTCCCAGACGGAGGCATGTCCAGCTCGCCCCACAGGGCATCACTGTTGGGAATGTAATCGTCGCTGGAAATGAATGCCCTCTTGTGTGAGGTCCTTGTCTGTCCTGAAGTAGGTCACTGAATTGCAGGATCACAGGAATCCTAGCCTCAGAAGCACAGAATCATCGAAGCTGAAAGTCAGTGCCAGGATTTTGGAGCCTCGGGCTCTGGCGTGAAAAGGCATCAGAAGTCTGGCGCCAGGGGTACAAACATTTTATGGCTCAGGTGATCTAGAACCACAGAATCATAGAACCTTGCACTTGGATGACCCTTAGACCCTGAGGGAATCTGATGGACTCCCTGATATGGTGTTCCCTTGTAGAAAGTTCCAGAAGGTACCATTCTTCTTCAGAGAGACAAGGAGTTTTAGAATGTGGAAGGAGGACACAGGAGGTTTCTCTGTAGGATGCTTTTTGGAGTTCTAGGTTGTATTTCCTTTTTTTTTTTTTTTTTAATTTTTTTATTTATTTGACAGACAGAGATCACAAGTAGGCAGAGAGGCAGGCAGGGGGCGGGGGAAGCAGGCTCCCCGCTGAGCAGAGAGCCCGATGTGGGGCTCGATCCCAGAACCCTGGGATCATGACCAGAGCCGAAGGCGGAGGCTTTAACCCACTGAGCCACCCAAGTGCCCCTGGGTCGTATTTCCTGACCCCGAATGCTTTTTTTCAGTGGCTCTGAGAGTTTGAAAATCTACTATTAGCCAGCCATTCTTTCTTTGGGTCATGAAAGCCCTCTGACCTCCAAGGATCTACTTTGCTGTAAACTACTTCCCAGGTCAGCGGTGCTCCCGGGGCCCCTATGTAAGAGCTCTGTGATGAGCAAGGCCACTCAAGATCCAGATGTCAACCCTGGGGCTCTCTCTGCCCCAGCCCTGGGACCCTCTCCCCACCTTCCATGTCTTCCTGTGCCTCGACCACCCAGCTCCTGGCAGGAAACCAGCCGGCTGGGAGAGGCAATTCCAACAGCCCCGGGGCGGGCCACGGTGTCTAGTGTGGTCCCGCTTCTAATCCCACCACCTCCTTGGGGCAGGCGGCATGGGCAGCAGCCTATAATTTGGGGGTGGGAGATGGGACACCCAGGTCAGCTTTGACCACAGGGTCCCTAGAGGAAGGGAGTGGTCCAGGGGCTTGGGGAATCAAAGCCTTCCTCTCAGCTCCCTTGGTGATCAGGAAGATAAAAATATTTATGGACAATTTTCCTCACTCTGGGGACAGCCAGGCACAGAACAGGGCTGTTTTTTCCCTTGGCTATGGCTACGCTCACAGGATGGAGGGAGCTGGGGCAAATACAGGTTGTTTACAAGGCCTACAGCAGGCCCAGAGAGACTCGGCCGCATACAGTTTCCCCTTTCTCAACAGGGACGTGAGCTTCTGGAAAGTTGCCCAGAGGAACAAGGGTGGGTTTCTGTCCTCTGTTAGCTTAGTTCTTGGTGGGGTTGGAGGGATTTTTTTTTTTTTTTACCCTGAAAGATGGGGCGAGTGTTTTAGGGTGAATAACATGTTTCCCATAATTTGCCTTTTGAAAACACAAGGAAATTTGCGTATGTGGCTGACACAGCCCGGGCAGAGAGCCTTCTGGAGAAGCCAGTCCTTCATTTCCCCACCGTGTCAGGCTGCTCGAACTCAATAAACACTTGTTGACTGAATGAATGGGTCATAGAAATGGCAAGCTGGAGCTGGAAGGAAGGCCCCATGGACATCCTCTGGGCCAAACTGCTCAGGTTTCAAGGTAGGGAAACTGAGGCTTAAAGGAGGCTGCTCACAGTGATAGATTTCATTGTTGCTGCTGCTGCTGCTGCTGGTGATGATAATGATAATAAATCATTTTTTCTGGGCACTGGGTGTTTTCCAATTTAACAAAAGCTTTCTCACTGGCCAGATTCCCAGCAAGACCATGGAAGAGGCAAGAAAAAGATTAGAATTCCTGTATCGCGGACCAGAGAAGCTCCAAGATATAGAGCAACTTGCCCACTCATCCAGCAAGCAGTGTTGTGGAGGTACAGCAACGAATTTGGGCTGTTTTCCCATCACTCAGCAGATGCCCCTTGTGTGAAACCCACCACGCACTCAAAAGGAGGGAACCTGTCTCTGCACAAGATAAAATCCCAGCTCACTGTGCCCATCCAGGCCTTGGTTATCTGCGTCTATGATTTGGGGCTTGCCCTTGCCGTCTAAGGGGCGGGTCTCCCAAACTGGTAGGAGATTGGCATTAGAGAAGGGATATGGCCCGGCTTGGGAAACTGTCAAGCAAGAGGGAAGTCCTGATGCTGGAATTATGATGTGTCCGTGGATCCCTCCATCCATCCAAGGGAGACAGCCTTCCGATTCCAGCTCTCAAGATAAAAATAGCTTTAAGGGGAGGGGGCAGCTCCCCAGGATATCTGGGCAGGATAAAAATAATCCTCAAGAACAGCTGGCTCCTTTTCTCCACTTTGGTATTCACCCACAGTCTTCTGATCTCTTATTTGGTTTCCCAGGCCGACCTACCATCCCAGGCAAACAATCCTCCTTGTTCTGGGGCCAGGCGGTGGCAAATATATTCCAGGCTCTGGGAGCAGAGAGGCTTGGGAAGCAAGAAATATGGGTCCCATCCCAGTTCTGTTTACAACTCACTGTGTGGCTTCGGGAAGTCATTCTCAGAGTCCCCATTTCCCTCGATGCAGTGCGGTCCAATAGAACTTTCTTTGAGGATGGAAATGTTCTATATCCTCCCTGTCCAATACAGTAGACACCAGCTGTGTGTGGCCGTGAACACTTGAGCTTTGGCTCGTGTGCCTGAGGAATTGAATACAAATCTTTAATTTTACGGAACTGAAATTTATTGAAGAGCCACATGCGGCCAGTGACTGCTGTATTGGACAACACGGACCTTTAAAGATGAAGATGGGAAAGCACTTGCCCCTTGACACGGGGCGGGAAGGATGGATTATATGTGTATGGAGCCTGATGAGAGATGCTCACTGCTTTTTCAGTTCCCTTCCCCCCCTCCTGACCCGTGGAAGTGTGGATACATGAATCCTTGAGCTGAAGAATCCTCCTTTGGGAACATACAGCTCCTCTTTGGAGACTGGAGGAAAGGGGGTGTATGGTGGTGGGTAGAGAGCCTTGGGGGCTTCTGGGATGGGTGGGCATGTCTGAAGCATAACAATGCCAGGTCAGAAGAAAGATGAGATGGGCTACAACTGCCCGTTCCCAGCCCCACTTCCCCCCTTTTAACTTTCGTGAGCACCAGTACTGAAAAGCAGTCTATCTTAGTAACTCCCTTTCTTTGCCTGGATGTGGTTAAGATCATGGACTTTTAGAATCAGATGGTTCTAGGTTAAAATTTCAGTGCCATCACTTACCAATTGTGTCTCCGTGGGCAAGTTGCCAACCTCTCTGCTTTGCATCTGTAAAATGGGTAGACTGATGCCTGCCTCTGGGGGTTAGTGGGTCATTGATGCATTAATGTGTGTGAAGCCCTTTGCAGTGGGCTCAGCACATATGAAGGTCTTAAAAAATGGAAGGCCATGGCCGATCTTACAGAAATAGAACCATTTAACTCCCATCTCCACCCCGACTGGGGTCCAGTGAGATGCCTGAGAATCCAACATGGGGGCATGTCTGGAAGACCTTTTCCAGTGGTCCTTGGGGTAAGGAAGGGACTAGGCATAGGGAAAAGCCCTGGTGCCCTCAGATGGCAGATGACCCATCAAATTGTAGAGCTGGAACTCATCCTGGAGTATTTATGCTTGGATCATCCTTCTGTTGACCCGGCCAAATGACAGTCTTCTGGGATGCATCCAGAGGCAGGAACTCCAGAGCTGACAAAACCAAGAGAAAGTCCTTCCTGGGATCTAAGACAGCTGCCTTACTGTGACTTCCCACCCTTGGTCCCAGTACAGTCTCTGCTTTTCCAGATTCAACTTCCTTCCCTTGCTGCCCCAGGCTGCAGGTATCTGCAGATTGGTTCTGGTGGAAATGCCTAGCCCAGAGACTGGCTCACCAGGTCAAGGGCAGGGTTAATCTTTATCGAGTGGGGAGAATGAAAACTTAAAAAAACTCAAAACCTGCCCCTAGGGAAGAGCAGAAGGTGCCTTTCATCCACTTGTCTTATTCTTTGGGCAAAGGAACCAAGAGTTGGATTTCTCCATCTATCCATCCACTGCTTTGCTGGACAATAGTTACTGAGCACCTGCTGTATGCCAAGTTTTAGGAACAGAGAAGTGAATTCCTGTTCCCAAAGCTCATAGTCTGGTAGAGGAGACATCTATGTCCACAGTAATTATAGCAGTGTGATATGGGTTATTAGGTCAGGGCCAGAAGCAGGGTGAGGTGTGTGAAGTATGCATCATGGGAACAAAATTTAATGCAATGCCCAAAGAACTCAGCCATTAAGATACATAGTATTGTATTGTGATACTTTTTAAAACTCAAAATTAATGCCAGAAAAGCATGGATGAACAAGAGATCAAACTTTTCAATGAAGAGAAGATCCATATTAGTGATTCCTTTTGCCTCAGGCTCCAATATGGCTTGGCATGGCACCGTGTTCTGGGGGATGTGTGCTGGCTGTGTGGGACAGAAAAGGCAGGCATTACACCTAGCCAGTGGTATCCTGGACTGGACCCCTATCGGCTTGTGCATCTCTTCCCAGCTTCTCCCTCAGGACTGCAGGTCCTAGGTTGAAATTGATCACGATGGAATATTTATACCATGGTAACTGGCAGATGCTAAAAATCAGGGCTTTCTCCCACCCTTTCTGTAGAGCTGGTTGTTACAAATTATCAACACATCAGTATATCCAGCTTGCACTGGGATGGGAGGCCTTCAGGAGAGGTTTCTCAGAGGAGACACCTTCTGCGTTTTGCAGACTAAGAATCTAGAAAAGAAGAGAAAAAACGTTCCTGCAAATAAGAAACTCAGTTGGCAAAGCACTGGAGGAATGGGGAGGGGGAAGTGCATTGTTTTTAAGGAACTGCGAGGAACGAGGAACCGAGTGTAGCTGGAATGTGTGATATTGCAGAAGAGGGAAGTTTCAAGAAGGCAGAGAAAGTTGCAGCACCAAGGGAGGTCCTGAGATTGAGCCGGATTGGGGTGTCTGTTCTGGAACGGGATTGGAGGTCTATGGAAGGTCATGGTCTCTACTTCTGCAGTGTCCTGACTACTAGACCAGGCAAGAAACAGCAGCGGTGAGCTAGTAAATGTTTCCTAGCAGGATTTCTAAGCAAAAAGAACATTTGCCAGATATTTATAACATTTGCCAAATATTCCCACCATGGCCAATTTCTTCAAATTCAGTTAATTAACATATAGTGTATTACTAATTTCAGAGGTAGAGTTCAATTATTCATCAGTCTTATGTAACGCCCAGGGCTCATTCCCTCAAGTGCCCTCCAATGTGGACATTAAGTCCATCACCTACTTACCCCATCCCTACTCTCCTCCCTTCCAACCCCACTTCAGTTTGTTTGCTATGATTTAGAGTCTCTTATGATTTGTCTCCCTCTCTGATTTCATCTTCTTTTATTTCTCCCTCCCCTCCCTTGAGCTCCTCTGTTTTGTTTCTTGAATGCCACATAGGAGTGAGATCATAGGATAATTGTCTTTCTCTGATTGACTTATTTCGCTTCACATAATGCCCTCTAGTTCCATCCACGTTGTTGCAAAGCACCACGGTCAATTTCAAGCTACTTATGTGATGGGATGAACACTGAATAGAAGAGAGATGCTTCTAACACACCATCATATGGTACTTCCACCACCTACTTAAAATAGAAATAAACAACCTCAAGAGCACAGATAATAATAAAATGTAGTAGGAGAACTAGGAAGAGATGAATTTTGAGTATTTATTACTTCTATTTTTAGTATAATTTATTTAATTATAAGTTTATGCAATTTAATTCTTAATGGCTTAATGGCAGCACACCAAGTTTCCTGAAAATTGAACCATCTGCTCTCATGAGCCACTAGGAACCCGAGTAAGCCGCTCCAGTGTGCCCCTGGGAGAAGAGATTTGGGTCCTGACTTGCTGCATGTTCGCTGGGGATGGGTGCTGCCTGATTTCCTGGGTCTCACTTTCCCAACTTGAGATACCGGACCCGTTTATCATGAGATGCCCTTTGCCCTAATCTTCTGTGCACAGGGACATGGATCCAAGCCTCTGGGTGACTTCCCGGAATGAGGCAGCATTCGCTGGGACACGAGAGCATCAAAAGCAAACAAGATTCTCAGAGCAATTTTTGTGCTCGGAAAAGAAAAGCCTGGGGCCAAGGTTCCATAACCTCCTCATTTCCAGAGTGCTGTTTTATTACAAAGTCATTGGCACCTAAACTCTCTGAGAATATAAAAAAAATAATTATAGTAATAAATGCAACTTACATTTCTTGTACTTTTACAATGTGCCAGATACTGTCCTAAGTGCTTTACATACACAAGTTCATTCGATTCTCAGATCAGAAGCCCGAGGTGGGTAATAGTATTGTACCAACACGAAAGATGAGCTGCTGCTGTTTTCACAGTGCAATAGACAGAGAAAAGTGGGTACAAAGAAGTTAAATAGTATACCCCAAACCACACAGCTGGGGATTTGAACTGGGATTTGCTGAGGGCAAGGGCAGCAAGAGAGAAGGAGGGGGCTCGTGCCACACGTTGCCACAGGAGACCCTGTGAGTTTGGGGACAGCACCAAGCCAAGACCAGCTGACTTTAACAAGGTGATGGCTCACCTCATAAGGACTGATGAGGTTGGGAGGAAGGGCATCACCATGGAGGCACATGCTAATCACTCCCAAGTTCACAGATGAGTTCACAGAAGGGAAAAGAGAGTCCACGAGGTCCCATAGTGCTAACAAAAGGCAGCCCTCTGACCCGGATGCCAGGGTATCAGCACGGCCACGGTGTGCAGCCAGCTTTCGGTGCTGGGCAGGCTTGGAGTTCATATCAAATCACAACCATCCCCAGATATCTAGGTAGGCAAGACCCCCAAATAAGAATCTGATTGAAAAACTACAGAAAATATGGAAAAAGAGCCCTCCATGAACAAATGGCCTGTCCCCAGAAGAGTGGTCAATTACCCATCTCTGATGACCTAGTAGAGCGGTTACCACCATGTCCCTTGTCCCTGAGCAAAGGTCTGTGCCTACAGTAGAGTCCTGCATGAATGACAGCAGTTCAACAGGGTTTGATGGCTCAAGAAGATTCACGAGACTCAAAATGTCAGTGCTTCCAAATCGCTAGTTCATTGCAGGGTTATGCAGCGATATCACTAAGGTAAGAATGTTCTTCTCGGCCACAGCCTGCCTCAAAGCAGGGATCTGGAGACGCCAGCTATGAACTACACCATCCTCTCTTTCAAGAGCATTATCGGGCCACACTTCCACACCCAGATCAGGGACCAACCACAGAACATCTCAAAGCCAGGGAGTTCAAAGTGGAGACTCAGCTGGGCTTTCTTATCCCTGGTTGGTTACACAGGCATCTTCTTATTGTGAAGCCAGTGCCAATGGCAGAGTTTTCTAGGGATCTCACCATGATCAGGAATAATTGTTAGACTCATTGTTATCCATAAACAATGCTGACAATTTGGTACAAATCACACTGAAATGCCTTAGTCCCATGGGCACAGAGCAACACCATGAATCATTATGGCTATCAGTATGACTAGTGGCCAAGGTCCTGTAGTCACAGGTCCTTAATCAAAGACAGAGAAGCATATCTAAAAAGCAACAATTCAGATAAGCTAAAAAAATGGACCATACTTATCCAGGGCTCCACTCAGTAGGAAAACAACTTTATTGCCCTAGAGGAGGCACATGACAAAATCTTAGAGGTTCCTGATAGTCATCAGCTTGGTGAGAACATTGTGGTATAATTGCTAAGAAAGCGAATATGTACCCAGGTTGTATTATCAAGAGCATAGAATGTATATGGAGGGAGGTGAGAGTTCTGCTCAACTCCATGCTGGTCAGATGTCACCTGAACCCTTCAGCTTTGCTGGCAGCAGTTAGGTGACTGAAAAACTGCAATGCTTTTGGAGGAGACAATGTTGGAAGATATGAAATAGGCACCAGATGAGCAGTGGTTAGAGGAAATAAGACCGCTGGGTCTGGAGACAGGATGCCTTAGTGGGTGGGGCCGTTCCTTTCAGAGTGATTTCAGCTATAGCGTCAGGCTTTAGCTGACTTCAGAGTTGTTGTTCTCAATAGCCATCATGAAAGGGGCTTTGGCGTGATGATCCTTGGAGACACACGCAAAGAGCTCCTTACAGAACTATTTTTTTGGATGGGGGGAGTGGTGTGTGTGCTGCTCCTCTGTCCTCACTTTGTGTCAAGGACAAGCACCCAAAGACATTGCATTAGCCCACTTTCCCTGGAACTACACATAAGCAGGAATATATCACATCATGGGGCCTGGGCACGGGGTACCGAGACACCTAGGCTCTTAGAGTGCAAATTTTAGCTGGTGGTGGGGAAATGATGACTGTCCATCACAGCTGTCTCTCCACTGTGTCTGATAGCTGGTGTGCCGCCTGAAGACATCACTGAACTGGACATTGGACTGGACAAATTTCCACCTTGTTGAAATTTATTTGGAGGGTGGAGGATGGGGTTGGGGGCTTCCCCTCCCCAGCTGGCTCTGACTGGCCACTTCTTAACCTGTGAAGGGACCTCCCCCTGACTCCACCCCCACATGGTAGCCCTTGTTCTGTCCTTGCTGCTGGATAAGCTTGGGCAAGTCCCTTCCCTTTTGGGATCTGGTTCTTCATCTCCAGACTAGAGATGTGGATATCTGCCCTGTCTCACGGGACTGTTGTGTGGAAACTGACAATGAAGTTGTTTGGGGTTGTCTGGGGGCAGGGGGTTATTACTGTCATTGTCATTGCCACCCCCTGGTTTGTCTGGTACAGACCAGAATTCCCATTCCTCTGCTACAACAACTGGGACACTTTCAGAGACTAAAAATGGCCTTGCCAATGAGAGGTACTCTCGTTTTGAGAAAGGAGGGGTCCCCAAGTGATTGAGCATCTCAATAATGTCTTGAAGGCCCCGGTTCCTTTTCTGTATCCTCAGTCCATTGGCTGGGGACCTCACTGTCACCTCATTGTGGCAAAATGACTGCAGCCTCTCCAACAGCACATCCTCACTCCACAATGTTCAGAAAGAAAAATGGGAGGGGCACCTGGGTGGCTCAGTGGGTTAAAGCCTCTGCCTTCAGCTCAGGTCATGATCCCAGGGTCCTGGGATTGAGCCCCGCATCGGGCTCTCTGCTCAGCAGGGAGCCTGCTTCCCCCTCTCTCTCTGCCTGCCTCTCTGCCTATTTGTGATCTCTCTCTGTCAAATAAATAAACAAAATCTTTAAAGAAAGAAAGAAAAATGGGATATATCCCTGGAGTGTGTCGACTTATAAAAGTGAGCAAAATTTTCTCAGAAGGCCCAAACATATCTAATTCCTCTCACGTCTCAGTGGTTGGTCTGTATCTTATGTCCACACCCAAAACCCTCCCTGGCCAGGGGAAGGAGACTCTCATGGTGGGCTTAGTCCAAGCAAGAGCCAGTCATTGGGGCTTAGGAGGACACAGTCAGGGATGAGGCTGCTTGTATGGTGGACGAAAATGGAATTCTGCTAGCATGGATGAACCACCAGTGTCTGCCACATCACGGGGATGTCCTGGGGTGAGGGTCAACCAGCCCTCACCTCACCTCACCCTACACCCTCCCTCTCTCCCTTCCTCATTCATCCCACACTTACTGAGAACCTACTGTGGGTGAGCACTTGGTACACCCCCGGGGATTCTACAAAGTTAAGATATAGCCATGACCTTGAGGAGGCCCAGTGGACTATGCATGCGTATAAGGCAGATATATATGTCCTGATGGGACCTGGCATTCTAGTACCAGGCAGGAGGAGGGGAAGCCTCGGGGAGAAAAGGGATGCCCTGAAGAAGGCCACTCCAGGGAGAGGATGTCACAGGAGTGAAGGCCCAGAGCTCTCTGAACTCATCAGCACTTTGCTTCCACTCTCAGCTACAGTCACTTGTAGTCTCAGCTACCCGTCACTTGTAGCCTGCTCAGAAAGCCAATGGCTCCAGACACATCCTCAGGGAGAGTCCAGCTGCTCTCGTAATTCATCACAGCTCTCACTTCTGGAAAATGGGTCTAATTCTTTCAAGGTTGGCTGAATGGATGTTAGGAGGAAATAGGTTTGACTATGGTTAGACATCAACGTGGGAGGCCTGACTTCTCACCCTCGCTCCCCCATTGACGCTGTGCGACCTCGAGAAAGTCGCATATCCTGTCTATAAGCCTCAGTTTCCCCACTTGTAAAAAGAGGAATTTAGGCTAGGCAGCTCTAGGGACTCTTCCAGGCTTGAATTTCTTTGGGGATCCCCATATGCGTCACTATCAGCACTGCAAAGTGGAATCTGGGTATCTCGCTGGCTTCACCCACGGGCCCAGGCCCGAGGAAATAAAGTCAGACTGAGGTTGGGAAAGAAAGGCTCCAGAGATGGTCTGAGCTGCCCAGGGGATCACATGCCCAGAGGATGTCCCTTCCTGTGTGTTGGCCCAGGAGCTTCCCTAGCCTCAGCCTTCATTCCTCTTGGTGGAACGATGGTGTTTGGGGTCTTGGCAGTCACCAGGCTGGAGTGATGTGTCCCCACAGGCAGAGTCCAAGCTCTGGGAGACAGGTGGGTCATGATAACACCCAGCATTGGCTCCAGCCACTTCGGGGGAGAGGGATCGAGCTGGGATTGCCTTGGGGGGCAGAGGGAGGGGACAGGATTGGAAGCTGCCTCTCCCTCCAGCCTGGTGTTCATTCAGTTCCTGCCAGTGAAACAGTTTATCCCAGCTGCTGGCAAAACAGGCCCAAGTGAGGCAGAGCAGGACCAGTGCATCTGCACACCTAAAGTCTCACATGGCACGTGCCCTACAAATATTTGCTGATGGACCAGTGTCACGATGTGGGAGAGAAAACAGGTGGCCGGAAAGCTAATCTCTTAGGTGTAATCTGGCAAACTACTCTCGTGTATTCATCCCCTCTTTCACTTAGCATTTTTTGAAGACCTCCCATGTACCAGGCACAGGAAGTGAACACGGCCATGGGATCTGCTCATCACAAGGACCACAACGCATAGTTGCTGTGACCAGTGTCCTGCTCAGGGCTTGAGGCACGTCAGCATCTCCTGATTGGCCAAGTGACCCGGGAATGAATGACTCTTCTAAATGATTCTCTTATTCAACATGTATTGCACGCACACATCCTAGCTATGTGCTGTGCGGGGTCCAAATAAGAAAGAAAACCCCATCCTGGTGTGTCCCGCAGGGCAGGGCCTTGGGGAAATTGGGATCTGACTTCTCCTCCTGGTTCTGCAGGCCAGTGAAGCAAGTATGACTCAAGGCAAGGCTTTCTGAACCACAGTTTTTGCCTGTCTCCTTGCTGGTCTCCACCAGCCTGACTGGAGAGCAGGAAGCATGGGTGGGCACACAGTGGGTTTCCAGAAAAAGCTGGGTGGAGAGATTAATGGGGTTTAATATCTGGGCAGTGTGCAGCCTCTGTTCTTTTCTTTTCTTTCTTTCTTTCTTTTTTTTTTTTTTTTAAGATTTTATTTATTTATTTGACAGAGAGAGACACAGCGAGAGAAGGAAGAGAGGCAGGGGGTGGTGGGAGAGGGAGAAGCAGGCTTCCCGCTGAGCGGGGAGCCTGATGCAGGGCTCAGTCCCAGGACCTTGAGATCATGACCTGAGCCAAAAGCAGACGCTTAACAACTGAGCCACCCCGGCGCCCCTGCAGCTTCTGTTCTGCAGGCTAAGACTTCAGTAGTGATTCATTTATGACCGTTTACTGAGCACCTACTACGTGTCCGCCAGTAAGGCTTTTCAGATGAACAGTTCGTCTCAAGGCAGATGTATCTCAGACAGCAGGGTCCATGGCTGATCTGCTTGGGCCACTATGTGGCCCCTGGGTCCCTACCAGGCCGGGAATTCTTATTCTTCTAGCTTGTGTCTGAGATGTCACCAGGGCCTGGCAGTCACTGTCCACCCAGTTCCTAGTCTCATTGCCTTTTAGCCCACAGAGATGACCCAGTTCAGGCTGGCTCGTGAGTGCCCCTTCCTGTGCACAGAATAGGCAATGGCTCAGTGTCTTAGGGACCCAACCTCCAGCAAAACTGTTTCCCCAGTCACTGGTGTGGTGCCAGGAACCTACTTGGCGGGAAGACTGGGTGTGACGCAGCAGCACAAGAAGCAAGATCCCTTCCCAAGAATTTCTATCAGTGTCCATGACTTCTCTTTCCAGCTGACCATGAGCCCCAGGAACCTGTGAGTTTCATTTCCCTCCTAACCTAGCCAAACACAGTTAGCCCTCAAGAATTATCTACCAAATTGGATTATTGTTGAACAACACTCTCGCACTCATGAGCTCAAGGACTCACGCAGGTGACCATGTGTGACACACCTAGTTTACACATGGAGAGAGTGAGGCTTTGGAAGAAGATCCCATTGATCTTTATGTGCTTTACAGGGTTTCCCATGGGTCTTTGCAGCAGCCCTTCAAGGAGCAGGGGTCCCTGGACCTTAACATTGCATACTTGGATTTGGAAGTGAGATTTGGAAAGGCCTTGGTGCTTAGCCACTGACCCCCTCCCTGACCTTTGAGGAAATGCATCCCCTTGCCTGGAAATGGCTTCATGGCCAGTGAGTCACAGGGCATCACCCACACAGTGCAGGGGGGAGCTGGATAGCTTCTCCACTACTCCCCCTCCCCCTCGCCCCCTTCAAAACCTGCCTGAAATCCACTCCCACACTCTTGGCCTTTTGGTGACTCTTCCACTTGAATTGTCTTCCCCCATGGCTCCATGATCATTTAACACATCCTTCAGGAGCCAAAGGCCGCCTCCTCCTGGGAGCATTCTCTGGTTTCTCTCTATCCCTTACCTCTGCTTGACAATTCAATTCATCGGTAGCATTTATCACATTCTCCTTGTGTTATCTTGATGTGATTGCATGGAGGTGTCTGATATCTCCCATGCAGGCTCTTTCCTGCCCCAAGCTGCTGACTGAGCATGCCTTCTGTCCATGTTACAAATGAGTGTGTGCCCAGAAAGCGGGACCCTGTGCCAAGTTCTTTGTCTTCTCACCCATAGTGGCAGACCCTCTTCCCTCGGTTTTGTACAGGAGTTTGCACGCTGGAGGAGTTAAAGAAACTCATTTAAATTATTAATGGTTTGAGCCTCTATTGTGTCCCAGGCTCCGTGCTGGGTATGGGGGCACAGAGATGGATGTGACAATGACAACACCACATGACATGCGCTATAACTCGGGTGTGGGAGAGAGCTTGAGCTGCACTTGAAGGACAGGCAGCAAAGAGGGGTGGGGTGGGGAGGGAACCCCGGGAGGAAGCAGCCTGGACCAGGGCTTGAAGTAGCCTAGCTTGTCCAGAGCTCGTCCAGGCATCAGAGAGATTGGGGCTTTGGGGCAGACGATGAAGCTGGGGAGGCTGACAAGGGTCTGCTCGGAACCCCTTAAAGGCTAAGGTTTGGATTATTGTACTCAGCTGCGGAAAACAGGAATCAGACCACCTCGGTTCCAATCCCACCTCCACAGCCTACCAGCTTGGTGAGTTCAGGAGGGTGACTTAATTTTTCAGAATCTCAGCTTTCTCATCTGTAAATGTTGATAGCAGGCCTGCCATAAATGGCGACACTTAGCAGAGTGCTACACCTGGCTAGAAGGAGGAGAGTAAGGGTGCAACCCCCTTTTGGGATTTTGGTACCAGAAACAACTCTCAGAAGTGGAGTTTTGGAATTAAGGGGAAGCCAAAAGACCCCTAACTAATCAAGATACATAATATTTTAACGCAATACTTTTCAAATGTCAAAACCAATGCCAAAAAAAAAAAAAATCCATGATGAACAACGTATCAAAAAAATATCCTAAGGGCTGGATCCGCCTAGCACAAGGTATGCAGCCTCAAAACCCGCCAGCAGCAATTTGTCTGGGAATTCTCAACCTTCCAGGGCTTCCGAAAACCTGAGGAAAACCCGTGGCCCCTCTCACCCAGAACGCTCAAACACACATCCTCTGTGCAATTTTGGGGTGTTTCTGCCGCCCCCTGGGGCTCGTCCGCGTGGAGGTTAAGAATCCAGTTCCACGCGGTGGTGTGGGAGTTGGGGGGGGTCCACGCGCCACCCAGTCATCTGAGGGTTCCCCAGCACCCGGCCCCGCGGGCCTCCTGGCAGCCATGGGTGCTCTGCCCCCTGCAGGAAGCAGCGCATAGCTATTCCGCTTCTTTTTCTTTCTGGCTTGGCTCCCCCCACCTTCCCCCCCCCCCCAACCCCTTCGCTTCGGCTTGGGACTTTTCCTAAAGTTTGCTGAAACCAGACACCTTGCTCCACCGAGCCCGCGTGCAGCCACGGTTTAAAAGGCCGCCTTCAGCGCCCCCTCCCCGCCCCCAGCGGAGACTTCAAAAGGCCCGGCGGGCGCCGCGGCCCCAGCACCTATGAGCCGCCCCCAGCGCCCGGAGCCCGCGCCGGAGTCGGAGGACGCAGAGAGGACGAAGTTCGAGCGCAGGCGGACCGGGCCGGCGGCGCAGTCCCGTGCGCCCATGCCCCTCCCGGTGCCGCTGCGCTCCGAGCGCCCGCGCCCAGTTTAGGGAAGGGGACCCCGCACCCCCGCCCCCGCGCCCGCTTCCGGGGCTGCGGGGACCCATGAACACAAATGCCGTTAGGCGCCCGAGGAAGGACTGACCGTCCAGCCTCGCAGCTAGGGACCCAGTAAGTGCCCCGGGGCTCCTGGAGCTCTGGGGGTAGCGGTGTGTGTGCGTAAAGTTGCGCGCGTATGGGGGGGGGTTGCACGTGTGGGGAGTGAATGCGTTTGTGCACGCTTGCGAGGGGCACTAGCGAAGAGCTGTGTGCAAGTGGGGGTGTGCGCGCGCGTGTGTGTATGTGAGGTGTGTGTGCACGTGAAGGTGTGTGTGCGGGAGTGTGTGTTGGGGGGATACGGATACACTAGTATGCATTTGTGTGCGTCTAAGTACTAGTGTGCCTGCGTCTTCTTGTAGGGAGTCCGGGTTGCGTTAGAGTCCAGACACCCCCGGGTGTGTTTGTGTGAGCCCTGGAGGAGTGCGTGGCCAATTTTGCATGTGGATGAGTGTGAGTGTGTGTCTGAGTTTGGGGTAAGCGTGGATGTGTGTGGGAGTTTGTATGCACCGTGAACAAACCATGGAGGCGGAGGTGGAGGGGGCTTCTAATGCCTGGGCTCCGACTGGGGTTGTGGCCGTGCGAATTTACTGGGCGCTTGCAGCGGTGTCAAGGTGTGTGCCGTGGTGCGCTCCCACGGGGGATCTGAGAGAGTCTTTGGTCGCATTCTGAGGGTGTGTGTGTGTGTGTGTGTGTGTGTGTGTGTAGGGGAGCTGTTTAGCTCCCATTTCTTACCGACTGGACAGGGAAGGGAAGAGGGTGACCGGCGTTTAACAACCTCACCCACTATGTATGTGCCGGGGAGGTCTGTTCTCCAGGGTGTTCTGAATCTGGGAAGAGGAGTGTGTATGTGTGGTAGGACACTGGGTTGTTGCTGTTGTGGGAGTCTAGATACTGAGTACTGGTCGAGATCTCTCCTCGGAACACTGGGTTCCTTTCAGCAGTAATATTTGTTCCCTTTCTCCTTCTATCTCGGCCCCCCCAAGCTCGGGGACCTCCCCCAGGCCCCCAGTCTCACAAGCCAGAAGTCCCAAATCTCCGAATTGTGGTCGCCCTGCTGTGCAGCCTTGGCCGTCTCTTTCCTATTTGTGAATCTCAGTTTCCCCATTTTTACTTGGGGGGAGCGTAGGTGGGGGTGTCTCTGAAGGGCTGCGGTGGGCCAGCCGAGGCTGTGTGACCGGCTGCGGCCGGCAGGGGGCAGCATGGGGCAGCAGAGGGCGGCTCGGCGCGGGGAGGAGAGAAGGTGGAGAGCCACCGCGGGCCGAGACTTTAAATCGCCTTCATTTCCCCCAAATCCTTCCTTTTCCTCTCCTCCCCCAGGCCGGCGGGGAGGCAGCTTCCACCGCCCTCCGCGCGCCCTCGCCCGGCCTCGCTCTGCCTCCGGGGACCGACAGCAGCCCGCCTCTAAAAGTTTGATCATCTCTCTTTTTTTGCCTGCTTCTTCTTCCTTTTCGGTGGAAGCAGAAAAAGAGCGAGGCAGGGGCGAGCGCGGCGCCGGGACTCCTGGGACCATGGGCCTGGCGCGGGCGCCCGCGGGGCCCCGGCCGCGCTGCCTGCCTGCTCCGGCGCCCCTGGGCGCGGGGCTGCGCTGGGGGCGCGGGGGCCGCGCGCTCTGAGCCGGCCTGGAGCGGCGGGGCGGGGGGCTGGCGGCCCCATGGGGCGCGCCCACACTTGCCCCCCGGGCTCGGGAGCATGAAGTAGGGGCCCGCCATGGGAGCGGGATCGGCGCGGGGGGCCAGAGGCACAGCGGCGGCGGCGGCGCGCGGGGGGTGAGTACGCGCTCGGGGACGCCCCCTCCCCAGCTTCCTGCTGCTCCAGCCCAGGGGAGGGCTGGGGGTTCCCCGCCGCGCCGGACGCTTCCCCGGAACGTCGGCTTCCTGCCCTTCCTGCGCCCCTCTGAGGCGGGCCGCCAAGGGTTAACGCGGGCTGCGCCCCTCGGCCTGGCGAGGCTTGGCGAGCGCCGTCTGCCCGGCCCCGCTGGCCCGGCTCCGCGTTCGCGTTGGGCCGGGGGCCGTGCTGGGGAGGGTCGGTGCGGAGCCAGCGCTGGGGTCGGTATTGGGGTGGGTGGTGGCGCCTGGGGTGGCGGGTTGGGGGCGGAGGGGGGCTTTGCGGACGCTTGGGGGAGGAAGGGTCCCCGTTTCTGGCTGTCTCGGTGTGTTCCGGTGTCGGTGTCTACAGGTCCTGAGCTTGCAAGTTAGTCAGTTCTTGTGAAACTGTCCGCAGGCGTCTAGGTCTCCGGGTCTCGGCTTCTGCTGCTGTCTCGGCGTCTGTGTGTCTTTGCACGTCCCCTGCTTCTGGAAGTCTCCGCATGTGTGTCAGTCTGTTTGGGTCTGTTCGTCTCAGTGTTCCCTCCTTCTCTGGGGACTGGGGGAGGGGGTGTCTCAGTCCCTGTCATTTTTGGGGTGTGAGAGAGAAAAAGTGAGAACCCGCTTGTCAGAACAGAAAGGGCCCTTGTCATTGCACAGAGGCAGAGACTGGGGGGCCAGGGAGGGACCAGGAATCTCCAAGGAGGGACTGTGGCAGAGCTGGGATCCAGGGGCTGATGGAGTAGTTGTAAAGAGGGAGCGTGTGCGAGAGCGAGTCACTGAGTGTGGGTGTGTGTGGGAGTGAGTGAGGATGGGAGCAGCCCTCCGGGCCCTATGCGCTGTGGCTCACAGGACTTGCTCCCTTTCCACCCTTCCAGAACCAGAGGACATTCCCAAGAGGCTGGTCAGGGTTGTAGCTCCGCCCTGTCCCACATGCCCTGCCCCTGGAAGCTGGAATCAGGGGGATGATGCCCCCCCCCCACTTCTTTCCCATGTCTTGGAAAAAGCTGGCTGGCTGAGATTCCCCCACCCCCCACCACAACACACACACACACACACACACACACACACACCCCGCGCAAGTAAGCACACTGCTGACTCATTTTCTCCAGAAGACCCTGTGCCAAGGCAGATGCCAGCGGCTGGGCAGAAAAGTGGTGCCAGGCGAGCACCCCATAGTGGGGCCCGAGCTTTGGGCAAACGGGCAGTCACGCTGCTTTGAGGCCCAGCCTCTGCCTCGCCTGGTCTCGCTGCCTCCCTCAGCACAGCAGTGCCCCAGATCCTGTGCCCTCTGGTCCTGGCGAGACTTCCAGCCTTGCTTTCCTTTATCTCGCCCAGACCAGGCTCCTTGACACTATGGAGCACATCTCTGGCCTCTTCTCTCCTTCCCTTTCCTCCCTGTACCTGGAACACTCCCCTTCCTGGTGCTTTCACGTGCCCTGCTGCCCCTCGGGTCTCATCTCAATGGCCATCCGCTCCCCTGGTGGGGTGCACTGGCCAGGGGCGGAGGGGCTGCCCTTCCCATGTCACCCACTCCCTATCTCTGTCTGAGCACATTCCGCCTGTTACTTCGGTAGCACGTTCTCTGTTCCCCGCTCTGTGTCCGGGGGACCCTCTTGTTATCCCACAGCCTGGCCCAGTGGGTGGCGGGTTGGAGGGCAGGGGGAGCCCTGCTATCAGACAGTGTGGGAGCTTGGACAGGCCCCCTCGCCTCTGGGCTTCCCTTCTTTCTGATCCACAAAACGGGCAGCTAAATTCTCAGGTCGCAAGGTTTAGTGAGGATTAGCAGAGGACCGTGTTCATCAAAGGCTTAGAATAGTGCGCGTGGCATGTAGTAAATGGTCAATAAATGGCCGCTGTTATTTGTATTATTATTCACTTCGACGTGTGAGTCAACTGGAAAATTCTGGGCTGTGTCCTGTCCAGACAGATGACATGTCTGTGTTCCCATGGAAGAGGTATCAGGTGTGACAAGAGAAGCCTGGGTGCGGCTGTCTGGGCACACGGTGGCCTGGCTGGTCCACAGAGGCAGGTGGGACAGGTCTGTCCCCCTTTGCTGTTCTGCGGTCCTCGGGCCAGCTGCCCGCCCAGCTTGTCCTGTGAGCATACAGCCAAGCCTGGAGTTCACAGGGCCGCTTTCCTTGTGTGTTTTTTCATGCCCTGGGTCTCAGCTCTGAGCTCTTGCGGGATGTTCAAGTTGGTATGGGTCTCTTACGATCTCTTACGATCATCTCTTACGATCCCAGGTAGCAAGGATGGGGGGAAAAACCAAGCATACCAGGTGTAGACTGGCAGCCTAGTGGTCCCAGAGTAGCCACATTTTGTGTGCTGGCCGAGGGCCCTTTGCAGGGGTAGGGACACCTGAGTTCCCTTCCTGGAGGGCTGTGTGGCCAGGCTGTGTCTCCAAGGTCAGGTTCCCTAATGCGTAGGTAGCTGCCATCGCAGCTGCCTCCTGCCCACTCTGGTCCCCAGGCTCTGGTCTTCCCGACATTCTGGAGCCCTGGCCTGGGTTCATCGAGCCAAGGCCCACGAGTCAGTGGTGAAAACAGAAGTCGGGAAGAACAAAGCTTGAGCCAACACAGGCACTAAACATTATTAGCAGTAGCCTAAACAGCGTTGGAACAGGAGCAAACGATTCGGCAGGGCCTCCCTCCGGGAGCCAACTTTCCAGCCCTGGAGCTCACTTAGATGGCTTGTTGGCTCCCTAGGCTGCGCCTCTGTTCCTGTTGGTAAAGCCTGGACTCTGCTCTCTGGCAAATAGGAAGTCCCTGTAAGTGTCCAGTTTCCTCTCCACGAGAGACAAGTCAAGTGGAAAGGACTGTTTGCTAAGTAGTAGAGCAGATCATGTGGGTCACTGACATGCTGTGTGGCTTTAGACAAATCACTTCCCCACTCTGGGCCTCAGTTCCCTATCTCCACAGTGAGGGGATGGGACTAGAATCTGGCCTCTAGATGATCTCAGAGGACCTTCTCCTGCTGTCTATACCCACCCTTCACTTTGGCAGGATATGAGTGAAGTGCACACAGCATTCAGGTCCAAGAGGTCAGTTGCATTTGTAAAGATGAACGAATGGAGAGGCAAATTCATTGATAACAGGCCTTCGGGGCTGAAATGCTTGAGTTGGAAACCATGGTGTTGGGAAGCTTAATTGAAGCAAAGATTCTGATCCCATCCCTCTTGTGAGTCTTCTTTCGCCTGACCTTCAGGGATTAAAAATATTTCCCCCAAGTGTATCCTTGGGGTCACCTTGGCATAATGGCAGCCAGAAAAATCAATTAAGGACATGTATGGTTCTTATGCCTTCTCCTCTCCACCCGGCCTCTCTTTATCAGCTTGGGAATCATCCTAAGCCGGGTGGGTGTGACATCACACAGTGAGACACTCAAGGAGTGAGGGCTTGTGCCTGGAAGGGGCTGGGAAGAGAGGATGGAAGGAAATGGGACAGAGATGGGGTTGTTGGGACCCTGGGAAGTGAGGGGCAGTGCCTTCAGAGCAGGCATTCTCGGGAAAAAGGAATTCCCGGGTCCTCTAAGTCTGGGGACTGCTGATGGACAGAAAGCCCTGTCCATGTCTTCATTGCAGGACTTCTCAGACCCTTTGATATGCAGTTAGTTGTTTGGTTGTGCTTTGGGAACTGTCGGGACTGGGATGCAGTTCTTCCCCAGTTGATGGGGCTCCAGTTTTCTGAAGTGTCTATCTGGTGCACGTGGGAAATAGTAGTGACGAATTATGACCTCAGAGCCTTCCCAGGGTGACCCTGAGGAGGAACCTGGCCTCCTGAAGCCTCGGTTTTTGTCACAGCAAACGAAGCCTCCTGTCGCTTCTTTTCAGGGCCGATGAGGCTGCCGTGGGCTTCAGGTGGGCAGGCCGTGGCAGAAGGGTCAGTCTCTGCTCTTCCCCCCCAAGCAACGCCGGGGCAGCGAGACACTGGTCATTGCTAGAGGCGAGCTGGAGGCGAGGCCTGCGGTGGCAGGGAGGACAGGCCCCGTGAAAAAGGGCCTTTTCACAGCAGTGGCAGCAGATTGGAGAGGCTGAGGGTTATCCGGGAGCAACCCTGGAAACAAGTCAGAGGTAGAGAGAGGGCCTCTGGAGAGATGCTTTTTTTTTTTTTTTAAAGATTTTATTTATTTATTTGACAGACAGAGAGCACAAGTAGGCAGAGAGGCAGGCAGAGAGAGAGGAAGGGAAGCAGGCTCCCTGTGGAACAGAGAGCCCGATGTGGAGCTCGATCCCAGGACCCTGGGATAATGACCTGAGCTGAAGGCAGAGGCTTTAACCCACTGAGCCACCCAGGCGCTCCTGGGGAGATGCTTTTAAAGTCCAGAGTCCTGTAATACCAGGAACCATATATTTCTTCCACAAAGATACACTGAACATTTATGATATGCTTGCCAGGTGCTGGGAATATGCGTGAACAAGACAGAGGTTGTTCCTACCCTTCAGGGACCTATTCTAGAAAGTGAAATAGGAAAATAGGCAATGGGCTCACGCGGGACACCTGCTGCAATGAGGTACGCGCAGTGGGGGGTGACACCCAAACTGGGGTGTAAGGTGTGTGTGGGAACTATGCAAGGGCCCCGATGCCGGAGAAGGCTTTCAAAGGACCACCATCAGCATCTGAACCTGAATGCTATTTCATTCAGTTTGCCTTGTGCTGCAAGTGACCCGATTCGACATGGCTTACACAAAGGGAGTTATCAACTCCCCTATCAAGAGACCTAAAGGAAAAACAGTGACAGGTTGGCTAATTCAGCATTTCAAGTGTCATCAGACATCCACTGTTTTTCCATTCTGTCGTCCTCGCGTGCTCGTGGAGCCTGTTAGCCTCATGTGCACAAAATGGCTGCAGCAGCCACGCATCCCTGCTCAATAACATGCAAAGACTAGAAGAAGACCTTCTCTCTATCCCCTGGAAATACTTTCCTGGGTCTTTAAGAGCCATCCCTCACATCTTACTGACCATGTCTGGGTCATGTATGCATGCCCACAGCGGTCACTGGCATGGCAAATGAAGTTCGCAAGATTGGCTTAGACTTACCCAGATTCATCCAGTATCCTCCAAAGTCCCTGCCTGCCTGAACAAGAAGGGCAGGGGGATGACTAAGGGTAGGTAACCACCAGTGTCTTCTATAGTGCCCATCGGGATCACTATTGATTATAACTGCAATTAAATGGGAGTGATTGCCATTAAATCAGAGAGTGTGAGCTGGTTTTCCGGGGCACCTAGGGAGCTGGGAAGAACAGGGGGTGCCAGACATCAGTTCCGGCGGATGGGTTCCCTGGATTACACGATTCCCCAGAAGTGCACCATTCTAGTTTTCCTCTTGGAAATGGCTCCCGGGCCTGTGTGTCTTAGCCTTAGCCCGTGCCACCGGCCGGTCGAGGCTCTCTCTGCCTGCATCCCGGCTGGCCGGCTTTGGCCACGTGCCGCCCTCCCCTCTGCCCGCTCGGGGATCAGATGCCCCGGGTGGCTTCGGGTGTCGCCGGTGGCTGCTCCCACAGGAAGGTGAAATCGGATCACTGCCTCTGCCCATCTTGGCAGGAGCCACTGAGCAGAGCATTAACCCTTCCGGGCCCCAGAGTCCGGCGGCAGCAGTGATGCTGAAGGCGCACTTCTGTGGCTGGCACCAGGCCAAGCCCTTGACATGCATGAGCTCATTTATTCCTCACGCCTGGCCGGTGAGATAGGGAGGGTCGGGCATGCCTCAGAGCTGGAGGCAGGCTCAGGGAGGCTGAGTGACTCACCCAGGGTCACACAGCTGGTAAGCAATGGGGCCGCGTTTGCACCTGGGTCTGCATGACCCCCTTCCGTGTCCTCTGTTTACTCTCCCCCACCTTTCTCTGCCAGCCTGAGGCCAGGTGGGCAGCTTCCTTAGCGTGCTCTGGTCCTGCTTAAGGGGCTTCTCTCCCTCCCCCTTTTGCCTACAGAGGGATTTCTCATCGCTTTTGTCCTTTGAGGATGTCCGTCAATCCAAGCGGACCGGTCTGGTTTTCCCACTGACCTTTCAGTCCTGGCTCTGCTGCCCATTGGGCCTCAGGATCATGAGGCCATAGTACAGATGGGGAAACTGAGGCCCAGAGACAGGGAGGGGCTGGCCCCTTGTGGCTCAGTGAGTCAGCAACAGATTTGAAGCTGGATCCCGGGTCTCCTGATGCCCACGACAAGGCTTCCCACCCACTGCTCCCTACCTTGCGACCTTGGTTTTCCGACCTGTAAAAAACAACATTGTACTTGTGACTTGTGCCGCGTGAGCAGGTCCTGCCCCTAGAGGTTACGCCTGGAAACCCCGGGAGCATGGGCTACTCTGTGGGGTCATAGAGCCTGTGCCTGGCCTCCCCCGCCTCCAGTGGGCAAACCTGGCTGGGGTGGGGTGTCTGGGGGTGGGTGATTCTCTCCCAGCTCCCCAGCCAGATCTGGGCCCCAGGGTGGAAGCTGATGCCGCCTCTGCTTGTGTCTTCCCGTCTCTAGGGGGTTTCTCTTCACCTGGATCTTAGTCTCATTTGCCTGTCACCTGGCCTCCACCCAAGGACCTCCTGAAGGTAATTCCCTCTTCTCTTTGTGCGGGGGGTGGGGGGACAAGGGAGGGCAGAAGAGACCTGAGAACTCAGGGCTTGGAGACAGCCATGGCCCTAATTGGAACTTAGTGCCTCAGTTTTCCTGTCAGTTAGAATGGAGCCCATCATTGGCAAATTCTCTCCAGGCTGGGAAGAGTGACATTTGAAGTTTTGTAAGGGGTAGCAAGGGCTCGGTGCGGAAATGTGGGAGAGTGACCCTTTCTTTCCTACGGGGGCGGGGGCAAAATTGGAAGAAATCATGGTTCGGTAAGCCTTAGTCGTCCTGATTTGTCCAAGGGTTATACTAAGATCTGTTGAGAGGAGGCATGAAGGCCACCACTCCCTCCCCTTGCCGTGAGATCCTGTTCTCCCCTGCCATCCCCGAGGACCTAGCCAGGGGGCCAGAGCGGCGGTGGGCTGGCTACACAGCTGCCCCGGGGAAACTGAAACCTCTCCCACATCTGTTTGTCAAGCAGCACAAGGCCTCCTAAAATAGCGGCTCTTCCCCTCCTCCACTCTCGCCCGTGGGCTGGGGGCAGGCAGCGGGGCACTCCCAGAGCCCCTGTGGCCTGACCTGGCCGCCGGCAGGGATTGGGTCCCCGGGAGGGGAGGGCCGTGCCCGGAAGAGACTCCGGCTGCCCGGCAACATTTTGTGCAAATGTCATATTTTCCGAGCTTGCTGTTTCCCCCACAAAGTAGGTGAACAGCTGTCCAGAGTCCTGAGTCAGGCAATGGGGGGCGGGGGGTGTTGGGGAGAGGCCGGAGCTCCGCGGAGCCAGGTTTATGTAATAAAGGGATCTCGCCGCGGCCAGCTGGCAGGGTCCTTCCTGCTTGGCGTTGGGCTGCATTCATTCCCCTGGCCCCCAGCTCCTCGCCCCTGGATTCTGGATGGGTCTCCACCCCACTCTCCAATGAGTCTGAGGGGCTCCAGCTCGGGATAGCATTGTGCTAAGAACAGAGACCCTGGAGCCAGGTGGCCTGGATTCAAGTCCCAGCTGTGCCTTTTGTTATAGGCTGTGTGACCTTGGGCTCGTTCCCATAGCGAACTTTTCTGACCCTCCTCTGTAAAGGGGGGATGCTAAACAGTATCTTCTTTAGAGATGATTGAGAGAATTGGGCGAGATAGAACACATAAAGCACTTGGCACGTAGGAAGTGGTCCGTAAGTACTAGTGTTTATTGTTGTTAATTCTAGTATTTACCTGACCACTTGGGCAAGAACGGTCCTTCTCCATCCCCCCGTGGCGCCCAGGCGGTCAGAGGCCTCTGCCTCCGGGTGGCAGAGCGTGGGGCTTTGCCCATGCCCTGCACACCATCTCTGGGGGAGGCCTGGAGACTGGTTGGGGTCAGCTTTGAAAGTCGCCTGCAGAGGACAGTTGGGGAAGCTCATCGGTGGCACCTGGCCAGGCAGGTAGAAGCAGCTGTCAGCTGCAGTGTGTGAGGGCACGCAGTGCAGGCTGGAGGGGGATGGGGGCGGGGGAGCTTGGGGGGCCACGCAGGTGGGACGAGGGGAGGGAGAGGTGGCTTCCTGCCCTCACCTCTTCCCCAGCAAATGCTTCCTCCCCTAGAAGTTGTTTGCAGGGAGTAGTAGTTTGTGCTCACAGAGCGTTTCCGCGATGGAGACGTGGGGAATCCACTGCGACCAAGAGAATCTTGGAGCAGTGGTTTATTTGAGCTTAGGAGCTCAGGACAGATGGAGGTGGGAGAAAGGAGAATTTGAAGGGAAACGAAGACCCACAGATCCTTAGGGAGGAAGACAGGTCTTCAAGCCAAGCCAGCCCCAAAGAGCAGCCTGGGACTATGGTGTTCTCAGAACATTGTGAACGCTTGGTGGCCGCCTTCACGTCTGGCTGTCCTTGCCTTCTGGGCAGGGAAACTGAGGCTCAGGGGTCAGGAAGGGACTTGTCCAGTGGTGTCTGGGCGAGGACGGCCAACAACCCTCTGATGGAGGCGTTCTTCGCCGACTCGTTTTACAGTGGAGGGAACGGAGGCTCAGAGTCCAGACTCCCGGGTGGCTCTGTCTGGCTCCGAAGGCCAGCCTTCTGACTCCAGAGCCTGCTACGTACGTACAGCACTCATTTTCTCCTGGCCCATCTATCTGTCCATCCACCCGTCTGTCCATCTCATAGCTGCCGGCCGAGAGCTAAGTGCTAAGTGCCATATCCATCCCCACGCGGACCCCATGTACCATGCTCAGGGCCTAGGTTGCTGAATTCCGGAGGGTTGGTGGGAGGGAGCCAAGGATCCGAGCCAGGCCCCTGTTCCGGAGGTGGTCTCTCCTTTCCGAGTCAGAGTTCGGGAGCTGCCTTCTGCAGACACTGGCAGCTCGGCCGACTGAAGGAGGTTGAATGACCCTGCAAGAGGCAAGGTCAGGAAGCCTTTCCATAAACACGCGGGAAGCCCTCCTTTGGCGAGCCCCACCGTTGTAATTACTGGGCGGATGTGACCTGGCCAGGCCGCAGTCGACGTCCAGATGCCTCGCCAGAGGACAGAGGTTACAAGGATGCCTCGATTGCTTCCTCTGCTCTGTCCAAGGCTGCACAGGGAGGCGGGGAGTCATTGGATGTGTCCTCTTCCTTCTGCACAGACGGCAGCTCCCCCAGTCTGCTCTGGCCACAGAGAGACCTAGGGGGTGCAGAGGGGGCTGGGGACCTTCCTAAAGGCGGTCAAACCAGTCAGGCCCGCTGGACATCCTTACCGAGCTCCTGTGACCCTGCTCCCTCACTCATGGGACGGCTTCCTGGAGGAGGCGGCTTCTGAGATGGACAAGGAGAAGAGCCTGAATACTCACGGCTAGCCTCTGGTGACGGTCATTATTTCTGGTATGAACAGCTGTCCTTGGCAAGTGCTTACTGGGTGCCAGGCGCTTGTTTTCAAGCGTGCCAGCTTGTTTGCTCTTTGTGGCAGCTTTCTCAGTCTGGTGCTACTGTGATCCCATTCAAAAGATGAGGAAACCGAGGCACTAAGGTCACACGTCTAGCTCACGGTCTGTGTTGTAAACAAGTACAGGCAGGGTCATTCAGCCAGACGGAGGACTGGTTCCGACTCCGCGCTCCCGGCCCCAAGCGTGGGGTAGCAGCGGGTGGACCGGCCTCCCTGTCTGTGCGCCTGGAGGGGCCTGGGGCGGGAGCAGGCCCTGACCGTGCCCTCTCCCCTTGTGCGCTCCCTCTGCAGATGTGGACGTCCTCCAGCGGCTGGGCCTCAGCTGGACGAAAGCAGGGAGTGGCCGGAGCCCCCCGCCCCCGGGGGTCATTCCGTTCCCATCGGGCTTCATCTTTACTCAGCGGAGCCGGCTCCAGGCCCCCACGGCCGCCGTCCTTCCCGCCGCCCTGGGCACAGAGCTGGCGCTGGTGCTGAGCCTCTGCTCCCACCGGGTGAACCATGCCTTCCTTTTCGCCGTCCGCAGCCGGAAGCACAAGCTGCAGCTGGGCCTGCAGTTCCTCCCCGGCAAGACGGTCGTCCACCTGGGGCCCCGGCGCTCCGTGGCCTTTGACCTCGACGTGCACGACGGGCGTTGGCATCACCTTGCCCTGGAGCTCCGGGGCCGCACTGTCACCCTTGTGACGGCGTGCGGGCAGCGCCGGGTGCCTGTCCCGCTGCCTTTCCACAAGGACCCAGCCCTCGACCCTGAGGGCTCCTTCCTCTTTGGGAAGATGAACCCACATGCGGTCCAGTTTGAAGGCGCCCTGTGCCAGTTCAGTATCTACCCTGTGACGCAGGTCGCTCACAATTACTGTACCCACCTGAGGAGGCAGTGCGGACAGGCCGACACATACCGGCCCCAGCTGGGACCCCTCCTTCCCCGAGACTCGGGCACGACTTTCACCTTCCAGACCGACCTTGCCCTGCGAGGCCTGGAGAACCTGACCACTGCTGTGCCAGCCCTGGGGTCACGGCCAGCAAGCAGGGATCCCAGGGGGACTGCAGTGCCTGTCACACCCACCAAGCCCCTGAGGACTACTACCACAGAGCCTCGCCGGCGTGCGGCCACAGGGGGCCCAGCCCAGATCCCGCTGCCACCCGCCAAGCTGTCAGCCGGTGGAGCGCTCCCTGCTGTGCCCCCGGCCTCTCCGGCCAGTTCCACCACACCTGTCCAGCCATTGCGGAAGAGCTCAGCCACCAAGACCCCCAAAAGCCATCCAGCCAGGCTCTCAGTCCCTTCTCCTTCAATAGGCCCTGTCCAAAGCCCCCGCCGACCCCAAAAGGCTGCTCAGCCTTCCTTCACAAAAGCAGCCCCACCCACCAAGAAGCCAGTGCCCCCCAATTCCCACCCATTTCCTGCCAAAGCCTCCCGCCCCTCAGTGAAGCTGATCCAGAGGACCCCTGTGACGCCCAGACCTCTGCTACCCAGCACTCGGCCCCTACTTCTGGCCACTGGCTCCTCCATAAAGCCTTTTCTCCCAGCGGGCCAGACCGAGGCTAAGCCGAGCCGTCGCACCAGTGAGCCGGCCCCTGCCCGCACCAGCACCCACAGACCTCCCCACCTCACTGTTTCGCCCCTGCCCCCTGTCCTCCATCCTGGCTCTCCCAGGATCCCTCCGCTAGCCACAGCGATACCTCCCACCCTTGCTCCTGGCTCGGCCCCCACCAGAAGCAAGAAACCCTCTGGATCAGAAGCCACAAAGAAAGCCAGACCCAAGAGCAGCCCCCGGAAGCCCGTCCCCCTCAGACCTGGGAAGGCAGCCAGGGATGTCCCGTCGAATGATCTGACAACCAGGCCCAGCTCCAGACTGTCCCGGCCCCGCTGGCCGACCACCCCGGCCCCAGCGTTGGGCCCCATGCGATTCCTGTCCTCCAGTCCCTGGCCCACGAGTCACAGCTATTCGTTCTTCCACCTGGCGGGACCCACACCTTTCCCGTTGCTGATGGGACCTCCAGGGCCCAAGGGAGACTGTGGTTTGCCGGTAAGATGGGGTGAGGTGTGCATGTTGCTTGGAGCTCAAGGGGGTGGCAGGGGCAGTCGGGACAAGGGGTGAATCCTGGCATTAGGGCAGAGCCGGAGAAGCAACTCAGAGCGGGGAGGTGGCTGTGGGCAGGGCCTCGGCTGGCTCGCAGGTCCCCTGTTCCTCTCCCTGTGATGTGCTCATGATTGTCTGCTCTGCTGTGACCCACGGTCCACTGGGGCAGTTCTGGGTTTGGTGACCAGCGCTGGGAGCAGAGCACCCCTGGGCTTGGGTGGGCCCAGGCTCCAGGTCGTTCTCTGCTAACCCAACTGTGAAGGTCAAGTGGCTCGAGGAAAACCACTAGCTGACTGGCGCCCAGGTCACGTGGTTTCCAGAGTCCCGCTCTCCCGACTGCTGGAGGAGAGCCCCTCCAGCCCACCAGCTAGTCTGGGAGCTCCGGACAAAGGTCACACACGGGTAGTCCTGAACGTGTTTTGTTTGGCACACGCAGCATTGTTTAAAAATATTTAATAAGTTACTAACGTTTTAAAAATGTGAGAGATTTCTTATAAGAGACCCGGTGACCAGCTTCTGTTGGAAGGGGGACAGATGCAGTAGCCCGTGGCCTGCTGCCCGGTCAGAGCCTCCCTTTTAGACAGGATGGGCCCGCTCCCATGTGTCCCCACATCTCCTGATCAGGGGCTTCCAACCCAGTCCTTTCCCCTGTCCCTGCTCCTCTAAGTGTTTGATGTGTGACCCCTGTTGGGGAGTCACACATCAAGGCCCCTGTTGGATGGTTAGGGTGGGCCTGAACAGTCAAGGAAAGGAGAAAGAACATTCCACGTGCAGGAGATGTTCTCAGGCCCGGTGCCTTTAGCATGCCTGGGACTGTCTCCAGGGGCAACGACCTTTCTGCAGCTGGAGGCCAATTCCTCCGGGTGGGGAGTGTAGGGGATGGAGTTTCCAGAAAGCTCAGGCCTCTGCTCTGTTCTCCTGCCTTGGAGATGACCACCGTGTGGTTTTCTCCTCCCTGAGGCTGGGTTTCCCACCAGGCTCTGTGTTTGAGGTTAGGCTCCCTACAACGTGGAGACGGTGGCAGATGCTGGGAATTCCCAGGCCTTACAAACACACTTAATGAGTTTTAATAATCATTAGGAATAATATTTATTCAGCCTGTCTCCAAGGGGACTGAGAGCCCATTTTTATTATAACCATATTGTAGAACTTATGGAAATTGTATGCATTGCTTTGCAATTATGTCAACGCTCTGTTCAAGTCCTGTGCTCCGAAATTGTCAGGGCAGGAGGTTGGGAGCCGAGAAGAGAAGGACCGCTTCTCACCCCTCCAGGCTGCCCAGCCTGACTCAGGCTCCGGGTGCCTCCGAGCCCTGACAGCTCAGCTTCCCAAGCTGTATGGGTGCTGGGCTCACTGGCCATGAGGCCAAAAGGGGGTGAATGCCCCCCCCCCCGCTGAGAGAGGGTGTGGGCCTCGGGGTCTCCACCCCATCCAGTGGAGGAGGTCAACCCTGCCTCCGGAGGCTGTGTGTGTTGTGGGGAGAGGATAGCCATGTCCAAGCTGGCACAATTGGAGCAGGAGTGGTTTTGAGAGTATAGAATCTGCCTTTGAGCCTGTCAGGTGCCTGGGCTATATACTGTCCCCTTGGGGTTTGGTGATGTGGGTCAGAAGGGGTGAGGCCTCATTCCAGATCTGCTGTTCAGTACATGGGTACTTAGAGATCATTCCATTCAACCTTCCTCAGTGGGCAGGTGAAGAGCCTAGAGACTGTGCCCAGAAAGGGCCATGACTTACCCAGGGGCACACAACAGAGTTGAAATTTACACCCCAGGGCAAGATGCCAAGATGGGTACATTCCATCCCACTCTGCTGAGGGTCCACTCTGAGACTCTAAGACTCAGGGCAGGAGGCTGGGGGCTTCAGAGATGTGTCGGGGCCTGTCCTTGGCCTCAGAGGAAGATCTCAATGTCTAAAGACTCTGCTGTTTCTAGACCTACCAGATTTATGAGTTACATGAGTGGTACCTTCCTTTAGGACCTCACAGGACCTGGGTCAGGAGGGCAGGCTGGGAATACTGATCCCTGCTCTACAGATGGGGGGACAGTAGCTAGAGGGACAGAAGACTCGGCCAAAGGCACCTAGCATGTCCTTGCAGGGACTGGAATAAGACTTTGGGTTCCTGACATCCAGAGAGGCCGTTGGCTGTCCCTGCTCCTCCAACCCTGGAAGGCCAAGGGCAAGAGGGAAGAGGGCAGTCTGCTTGGGTAGCCTCCCACCTCATGCCCCACCCTGTCCCCTAGTCCCACCCTCCCTCAGCTCAGAACCTAGCCTCATTCAAATAGGAACCCAAAAAACTTTGAGAAGCCTTGTCCAGCCCATCATGTAGCAGGTGACAAGCTGGTCATTTCTATTATGGCAGAGCCCAGAATTCCCATAATGGAAGTGGCATCTCTGAGTGGTGGTGACAAGGGCTCCCACCCCCTCTGTCCCATCTTACATGCCTCCGACCCCCCATAGACATTTAGGATATCATCCCAGCAGAGAAGACGCCATGCTGCTCTGGGTCAGGGGCTTAATTGTCCACCGTCTGCGGACATGCAGACCTGGGTTCCAATTCTGACTCCGCCCCTTACTAGCTCTGTGGCCCTGAGCCACGCGAAGCCTTGGTTTCTGCAGAATGGAAGTTAAGAATAGCTCTCATCTCCTGTGAGGAAGCGAGCTGGGTGATCTCCAAGGCCCCTTGGAGATGTTTCTGCTGGGTGACTTTGGGAACTTCTTTCCTCTCCCTAGGGCCGTCTCCCCTCTTTGACAGCTTTGGAAGAGCTCCCTCCCCAGAAATAAGTGGGCTCTTATTTTGGAGCCAGAGATGGGTGCTGCGGCTGGGTCTGATGGGATCCGCGTGGTCCCCAGGGGCAGGAGTCGGACTGGCAGAGGCGGAGACAGCTCCGGGCCCCGGGCCTGCCAGCGGTTGTAGCCACGGAGCGAGGGAGCTCTGTGGGAGCCCCAGCAGCGGCAGGGGGGAGCATGGAAAAGCTGAGCTGGGCCCCGGGTGAGGAGGGGCGGGGAGGCTGCGGTTCACAGAGACTGCACAGAAGCTGCACAGAAGCCCCACGCCTGGGAGGAGGCGAGTCAAGGCCTTATTTATTCATGATCAGGCCGCTGGCATTTGCACTCGCTTGCACTTTTTGCAAGCGTCACCTCCGGGAGACCCGGATGAGAGCCTGGCCCACAGCAGATGCTCCATGACTATCTGTGAAATGAATGAAGGAATGTGATCTTTACGGAAAAAAAAAAGGTTGTCTTGACTCCCAGGACAGGCTCCTTGAGGTTACACAGATCTCTGTTGCTGGTGGAGTCAGGAGGCCGCGTGGAGGGGAACAGCGCACAGACTTCACATTTGGAGTGACCTGGGTTGGAACCACTCCCTTATCCAGCCATCTTTTCATTCTGTCAGCAAATGTGGATTGAGTGACTTCTTGGGGCCAGGTGCTGTGTGACCTTTGGTGAGTCACTTAACCTCTCTGAGCCTCCATTTTTACCTTTGCAAAACGGAGATATGGTACTCCCTACGTTTCTAGAGTTGTTGTATGGATCAATCGAGATGAGGGACATAAAGCATCCAGCGCTAGAACCTGGTCCCGGTGGTTGGTTGTGGCTGTTTACTGATGTGCTGATGGTTGAGATGAGGGTATCACTGCCTTAGGAGGACTGGGACCGTCTGGATCCAGGAGGGCCTTCCTACTGTTGGTGGTTAGGAATTGGAGCTAGCGCTTGAGAAATTCACCCCTTGTCCTAGTTACCATCTAGAACCCAGGAGAATGAGGGCTGTTTTGCCTTGTCTTTAGCAAAATGTTTTTTGAGCTCCTACTATGTATCAGGCTCTGAGCTAAGCAGTTTGCCTGCCGTATCCTGCAGCTCCAGGTGGGGAACAAGGTCATTGAGAGAGTTCAAGGCAGGGGCAATTTGCAGAGGTGTGGGCGGCATCAAAAGAACCGACAGCAGCTGGCAAAGCACACAGGTCAGACCTGAAGGTACAAGGGGAAGGCATGTGTGACCAGAACCCAGCGAAAGTTAAAGTGTGAACGGTAGTCTGTAGTCCTCCACTGGGTAGAGAAAGTCCCCGCCCACTCACTCTGTCCGCTCTTCCGTCTCTTGTCGGGACCTCCCGTTGGCCAGACCCAGCCAGAAGCAGAGAGCAGGAAGGCGTGAGGCTGCAGCCTGTAGGCCGGATTCCCAGGGCACACAAGAGACCTGGGGGACAAGTGGAGAAAAACCAGCACCTGCTTACATTATCTTGGAAGCTGGATGTTATTTCCCCATTTTGCAGCTGGACAAACTGAGGCCTGGAGGCACGGGGAGATGCAGTAATCTGTGTAAGGCCGTACGGAAAAGCCCTGGCCCAGGAGGCCCTTCCCTAGGACAGAGACTGGGGGAAAAAATCTCGGAGCCCCGAGAGCTATTCTTGGGAATAACGGTGCGCTCAGATGGTCGGAAGTGGGAGGGCCCTTTGAGGGCCCTTACCTCTCCCCATCAAGCCACAGGCACCGAGCAGAGGCCCAGAGACTGAAGAGTCCCAGCATAGGGTCACCGGCATTCAGCAGCACACGCAGGCCGGGACTCAGGTCTCCCAGATCCTCGGCCGGGAAACCACTCTGCTTGCTGCCTCGGGCCGTGCCAGCCAGGACTTACTTCTTTCTGCAAGGCTTGGCAGGCGGGCTATTGCAGCTGGACACAAGGGTGGACTTGTTCCATGGGACAGGGTTCCCCTAGGTCCTGCTGTCGGAGGCCAGGACCCCCGGGGAAAGCCCAGAGCCGCTGCTTGTTTGTTTCCATGGCTGTGTTTGTGCGAGCTCTAGAGCCCAGGCCTCCTTCACCTCCCCCAGGCAGGCCCGTGGCCCCCGCTCCCCTCCCCCTCTGCTCTGGGCCCTCTCAGAGGCCCCGTTGTTTGCAGCGTGGAGTGGAAAATCCCACCCCGGCCTTCGTGAATCATCCCAGAGTCACCCGCTCAGGCTTCAGGCCTTGGAAAGAAATGGCAGCGTTTTTCCACTGCGTGGAGAACAGACAGGGTCTCGGATCAGGCGAGAGGGGGCAGGGGGCGCCCACCCTCACTTGCCCACGGACAGAGTAAGTCCTGAATGGGGAAGGGTTGGGCCTGCGGCTGCAGCTGGGCTGCTGGGTAGCCCCGCCCGGGGTTGGTAGAGGAGAGCCTGGCCAGGCCTGCAGCTGAGGGCTGGGCGACCATGACACGGAGCCGGGCTGTGGACTGACATCACCAGGCTGGGCCGTGGGTCCCAGCTGGCACTCAGAGTCTGCTCTGCAGATGTTGTGGGTGAAGTCAGATTCCCAGCCTGGATGCCCCTGTTTCTGGGGCAGAAGAAATGCCAAGAGGGAATGTCCAGGCCTCCACAGCGCTGACCCACCAGGGTCCCTGAGGGAGCTCTACCTCCTGGAGACTGTCTCTCCCTGGAGCCCTGCATGAGCCTGGCCTCGCTGGGCCTTGGCTTCCTCTCTGTGAGTTGGGCATGGTGTCCTCCTTTCCTCTCCCGCCAGATAACTGGAGAAAGAAGTGGTTGCCACCCTGCAACGCGGGAAGGGCCCGGGTAGGGGAGGTTCTGGGATGCTCATTCCCTAGATGCCTGCAGAGCGGAAGGGCCTTAGCCAAGGCTGCACACCGAATCAGGACATACCTAGCTAAGATTCTCTGCGTGGAAGCTGCCCAAGAGAGGAGAACAAATCAAATGTCCTAGATTGAACCCAGGTTCTGCCTGTTAGCTGTGTGGACTGGGGCAAGTCGCTTTGCTGCTCTGAAGCGCTCTTCGGGGTCTCATCTACTAAAAGGGCTGGATAACGATACTGGGTAACGATACAGCTTAGCCTGAGCCCCTGCATTTCCCTTTAATTCTGGGTCACCTGGAAGATCAGGGCCAACGAGGGCCTTCTGGAAAGGGAAATCTTTGCTCTTCCTGCAAAACAGATGCCAAGGAGGGTGGTTTAAAATTCTGAGTTGGGGAGCTTCCAGGAGCTTGCTTAACAGAAACAACAGCTAACTTTTTGGGCATTAACTGTGTGCCAGGCCCCAGGATTAGCACTTCTTATAGATTATCTGTCAGCTAGGGGCCTTCATATCCTCATTTCACACTTGGAGAATGAAGGCTCGACAGAAGTAGCGTGCCAGAGCCCATGCGGGGGCGCCCAGTGTGAACCCAGGTTCCTGGGGCTCTGCCGCTCCCTGGGGAGGAGCTGAGAGGAGCCTGGCCTGAATCCCAGCAGGGAAACCTGCTGAACAAGATAGAGGAAGAGAAACATCCACCCAGCCCCCAGGCTCTGGATTGAAGGAAGACCGCAGCCAATTTGGCCAAAGGTCCCTGGAGGCTCAGAGGTGTCTGGGACTTGCCTGAGGCCACGCAGCCACCCCTCCCCCCCCCAGGTCCTTTCCAGTGCCCCTGGGGCCTTGGTGCCCATATCTGCCTGTCTGGATCTCTCTTCTGGTTTTTATTCATGGCCGAGCAAGCACGTGGTGTTCATAGGCCAGAACTGTTAACCGAGGCTGCCCAGCGTGAGATCTGGATTAATTACCAGCCAAACCGTACTGGGTTTTCAACACTGATTTTAACTCCGGGCAGGAAACCTGGAATCTCGTTGATGGTTATTTGAAACAAATGAATTCCCCAGGCCTCACACATCCTCGAAAGCCAGGCTTCCTTCGAAGGCTCCGTGTTCAGTTCCTCACATCAGGCACTTAGTTAAACCTCATTGATGCCTTCAGGGTAGACGGGGCAGTGGCCACTGAACCCATGGGGACGGGGAGCAGTGGATACTCAGGCTGAAGGGCTTGCAGAAATCTCCAGCGATTAAGTGGCAAAACTGGAATTTGAACGAAGGTCAGCCCTCCATTCAGTAAGTCTGCTTGGCTGCCTCCCTTCCATGCTGCAGGGTTAGGCCTTTCTCTTGTGGGAAATAGGGAGCCATTGAATGTCGTTGAGCAGGAGAGTACTTTGGGAAGATGAACAAGGCTGTGGTGAGGAGGACAGGAGGGGAGAGAAGGTGGACATGGGGAGACCAATGAGGGGGCTGTTGCGGGTTCTCTGGGAGCAGTGATGAAAGTTGGATCAGGCTGTGACCCCTGGAACAGATGGAACATTTGAGTGATGTTTAGACCCCAGTCATTGTGTTAAACATTCACCGTCTCTCATTTCATCCTTGTGACCGTCCTGTGAAGAGGGTATTCTTGCCCCCGTTTTATAGGCACAGGCTGGCTGAAGAACTTGCCCAAACCCAGCTGGTAAGTGGCAGCATGGGGTTTGAACCCAGGCCTGTCGGATGCAAAACCCTTTGTCTATACCCTATACGCTGCCCGGCCTCTCCATGTACGCAGATACGCCGTGGGCAAATCCCTTCCCTGTCTGGCTCTGCGGAGAACTTGGCTGAGCTCTGAGGTCTCTTGCTGTTTTATCTTTTTTTTTTTTTTAAGATTTTTAATTTATTTGTTTGACGGACAGAGATTACAAGTAGGCAGAGAGGCAGGCAGAGAGAGAGGAGGAAGTAGGCTCCCCGCTGAGCAGAGAGCCCGACGTGGGGCTCAATCCCAGGACCCTGGAATCATGACCCGAGCGGAAGGCAGAGGCTTTAACCCACTGAGCCACCCAGACGCCCCTCCTGCTGTTTTATCTTATCAGACATTTAACTGAGTCCTGGGGAGAGCGAATTAGATCCTTTGAGGAGACCATGGTCTAGCGGGAGAGACAGGCTTTGGGGCAGACAATTCCCCAAATAATATATAAATAAAAAATGGAAAGCGGGGACTTGACTCAAGCTGGGGGAGGGATCGGGGAAGCCTTCCTGGAGGAGGTGGTACCCTGGGTAAGTTTGCTGAATGATAAAAGGCAAAAACTTAAAAGACTGTGAAACAGCAGCTGCAAAGGCCTGAAAGGCCCAAAGAGCATGAGTTTCTAAGGTCTCAGAGAACCCCTCTTCTCGGTTGTGGAGTGTCCATGCCCAGACCTCTGGAGATGCTTGTGGAACGACTGCTTGAACCCATTCCCTGCTGCCCTGTGGCGCTGACGCTGTCTTCTTGCTTTTTCTTTCAGGGTCCCCCTGGGCTGCCTGGGCTCCCTGGGCCCCCTGGTGCACGGGGGCCTCGGGTAAGTGATCACACGCTGTCCTTTGGGTCTCTGGCTGGCTCTTTGGCCTGTGTCCCAGTGCCCCTGAAGTTTCAGACTTGCTGTGTGTCCCCAGGCTGTTTCCTGCCTCCCCCCAGCACCCATTTTTCACTTTGTCCATTGGAGCGAACTCAGGGCTTTTTGGGGGCGCTGTGTGGACAGGCATGCCATAGGGACAGCAATGACCTCTTATAGGGTCTCAGGTGTTCGTGGTGGGTATCACCCTTGGCAGCCTGGAGTGGAGAAGGGGTTTCTGCCGACCACATCCCCTGAGCTGATGGGTTTCAGCGTTTGTCCAGGAGAAAAGCTGCCTTGGGAGGACACGACCCTTGTGTCCCTCCTCCCATCTCCACGGGGCCATCCTGGGGTGGGGATGCCGACACGGGCAAGGTAGGGGGGAGATCCCCATGCTGAGAGTTTTGATCAGAGGTGGAAGGATGGCTTCGCAGGGCTGCAGCGGCAGAGAGGAGCTAGCCTGAGCCTTGGTGTGGAAAAGAACTCCCATGTTATGCCTTGCGTGCAGGGAACACGGCTCTGTTTGAGCCCCTCTCCCCTGCCCCAGGACCCCCGTGGACCAGGATAATCATTCGCATGTTGGGGATGAGGAAGCCGAACATATAGGAAATAGAAGAGCCAGGATGGGAACCTAGTCCCTGAACTATGCTGGCACCCCTGGGGGTCCTCTTGGAGAAAAATCTGTCCTTTTCCCAAGAGGGCTCAGACCCATGATGCCTGGCACCTGCACCCAGGCTGAATCAGCCTTTCCCACGCTGGGTGCCTGGCAAGGCTCTGGCAGAGACAGCTGCCTGGGGCATATTTTTAGCTCGGAGCCCAGCGGATGGTTCTGGTTATGCAATTACTCCAGACCTGGCCCTGTGCTCTCTGGGCCCAGGGCTCTGGAATCTGCTGTCTGAGGCAGCATTTCCTCCTGGCTCCAGAGTCTCCGTGGAGCACTTACCCAGAGCTGGGGACCCCAGAAGTACCAGGGTTCCTGCAGCCTGGGTGCAGGATGAGGCCCTTTGACTTAGCAGGCAGTTTGCCCTTCCGAATGCCTCCTCTGCACCTTTGCTAGGTCAGCCTCTTGGCCTGACCTGGCGTGCCCTTCTTTGCAAGCTCCTTCTCCATCCCCTGCTGAGATCAAATGCCATCTCGTTTGCTGACGACTGCCCCCTTCTCCGAGTTCCTGCAGCAGGTTTTCGCTGCTCTGGATGGCACGGATGACTTTCCTAAAGCTCACGCAGACCGCTGACCTTTGTTGGCGGAGCTGCGATTGGGTGATCTCGTCCCACCAGCCCAGCCTTCCCGAGAAATGGGTTCCCATGTCGTCCCCATGCTTCTAGATGAGGAAACTGAGGCTCAGAAAAGTTTGGTTACTTTGGAGAAAGTCAACCAGAGTGTCAATGCCAGAGCTAGGATTGAACCCAGACAGTCTGATCCCAGAACCTGTGATCTTAACCATCTATCACGCTGATTTCTCTCTACCCAAACGAGCCCCTCTGGACCAGAGCCAGGCTCTGTTTCTTTCTCTTTCTCACACGCTGCCTAGCAGAGTGCCCTGCATGCAACAGGTGCTGGGCAAATGGTTACTAAGGAGTTCTAGTCTGGGAGTCAACAACATTTCCCCCCAGAAGCTGTGTGATCTTAGGCAAATCCCTTCCCTTCTCTGGGCCTCAGTTTCCCATCTATAAAGCATGGAGTCTGCTCAGGATTTGCCAAGGCATTTCCTTGGAACCGTATTTCCAAGGTTCCTCCCAGCTGTGAAATTCCATGAGTGAGGGAATGACTCTCCCATCATCCTTCTCAGGCTTTCTGTGTGCTCTCCCTCCCCACCACGCAGCCCCTCCCCCCGCCATCATCCTGTTTCTAGGCTAGAAATTCCATAGATCATAAAATTCCAGAGATAGTAGAATGCGAAAAGTAGACCATCCCAGCTCCTCTCTGCACGATGACAGCTCTGGGGCTCGGGGAGTGGCAGGGCCCTACCGGAGGTTGTCCAAAGCTCAGTGGCATCCCCCTTCCCACCTCCACGTACTTCCCCAGCCTGTGCAAGGATGTTGGGGAATCCCTGGGCCCTCCCCATACCCGGCTTTCTGGGCCGCAGCATTTACAGTATTGGTCTGCTTGGCTCCTGGTCAACTATGTGCTCCGTTTCTTTGCAAGGCAGTGGCGGGAGAGGGGTGGGGAGGTGGGGGGCGAGGAAAGCAGGAAGCCCCTGCTTCTACAGGCTACAGGCCGGGTGGGTAGCCGAGCACTCCAGCCTGCCATCTTTGGGGCAACCGGGGGCAGAACTGGGGAGAAGGTAGCCACCCCTGGCTTCCCACAGCCCACGCCTGTTTCTGGAGTGTTGGTCAGGGGCCCCTTCTCAAACACGCCTACCCATCTTAGACCCAGTTCCATCTGAGCTCTGAGGTTAGACCCCAGGAGACTGGGCTGGAGTGAGTATCTCAGGTCTTCCGGATTCCTTAGAGACCGGCGGGGGTCTCTGTTGGGGAGAGCAAGGCTGGGGAAGGGGGTTGCTCACAGCTGGTTCCAAGTCCCGTCCTTGTGCTGGAAGACCGTGTTGGGTGGAATGCTGGAGAGGGCTGGAGAGCGGGTTATTTTAGAAGGAGGGTCACCCATGACACCGTTCTCAACCCCAGGCCGAGTGAGCTTCTGAACACTGTTCCTTTTCAACGTGTTTAGAGAAGGGGAGGGTCCCTGTGCAGGCATCGAGGAAGAGGGAGGTGTCTTGGATGGAATGTGACAGGCTGCAGCTGGAAAGTTGGCCTCGGAGAGGGAGGAAGGAAGCAAGTTCATACACAGCCAGCCAGATGAGTCAAGAGGGGCCAGGGACAAGGGCAGTGTGTCTAGAAGCTGGCGTGGTGGGGCACCTCTGGGCTTCTTGAGCCGTCTCTCCACACCCCCAATGCTCCAGATTATTCCTGCTGGACAAAGACTCTGGGGAGTGACCCCACTCTTCAGGCTCTGTGTCTATTACTGGCTGCAAGACCCTAACCCAGGGCCTTTGCTGGAGAAAGTGGACATAACAGGCTCCAGCTGTTCCGCAGGATTCAGAGAGGACCTGGGAAAATCTGGTGCCATGAATAAGGCCTGGACCCTAAGCCAGCAGGCCTGGGTCCCAGCCCTCGCTTGGCCACCTCTCTGCTGTGTGACTTGGCCAAGACTCTTTGACACTCTGGGCCCAGTCTTCCTAGCTGCTTCAAGGCCCCTGGAGGACCTGTCAGCTCAAAGCTCATAGGATCCTAAGGGAGAGCTCTCTGGCTGGGCTGTGGCCACAGGAGGGAGGCTCCTTTGTTCAGAAGATGCCAAGTCCTCCCTTCACTGGGCTCTCGACTCCAAAGGCTCACATCACAGTCCCGCTGGAGTCAAAAGGGAGCAGTGCCATTAGGCCGAAGTCCTAGACGATCCCCTGGAGGAGGTGGCATGTACGTCCAGGCCTCGAAGGACAGGGCTGGTAGCAGTTGGAGGGGACGGATCAGAAGGAAATGCCAGATGATGGGAATGGCACAGGGCACTGACGAGCAGCGGTGGAGGGAAGCAGGTAGCTAAGTCCACTTTGAGCCTGGGAAGCCAGCCTGGGAAGGGCTGCTCAGCCAGGGGGAGAGAGCCAGGAGGCAGTAAAGAAAAATTCAGAGGTTGAGCCCTTGTGCTCTGAAGTCACACATCTCAGGCTGGCCTCTAGCTCGGCCCCCGAGCAGCTGAGCGACCTGAGGAAGTTCTCAACCTCTCTGAGCACTGGCTCCATCTTCAAAGTAGGAATAATGATAGCCCCTGCCTCTTGGGTTCGTAGAGTAAAATGAGGTAATGGATGGCAGGTGTTCACGGTGGGGCCGGGCATCAAGGGGGCCCTCCCTAAAAGTAGGCCGCCATGACAGTCCTGCTAAGAAGCTGAGAAGCTTCTGGCTAGCTGAGAAGACCCAGTGGGTGGAAGGCTCCTGCCAGGCATTGCTGTGGGAAGTGGAGTGACCCCCACTTTCCCCTCACCTCTTTGTTTCTTTTCCCTTTCAGGGTCCTCCTGGGCCTTATGGAAATCCAGGCCTCCCCGGCCCTCCTGGAGCCAAAGTGAGTATTTGCTGTGGGGTCTGGGGGTAGGGCCATGGAGGGGGTGCTGGGGTTGGGACTACATTGGAGGTGCTTCCTAGGGGCCCCTGTTGGGAGGGGCTCCGTGCCACGGGCGCCCCCTGAGCGCCTCCCAAGTGGCAGGCAGTGGTACGGTGAGGACTTGAAGTGCAGCTTCTGGTTGGGGGAGGGATTAGGGAGGGACGGGCAGTTGGAGCCTAGAGCCCTCGAAGGAGAACAGGAAGAAGGGTCATTTGCTGCCAAAAAGGGAAGGCCTTGAATGTCGGACTAGAGGCGGAAATTTTACTGGGTCTTCAGACTTATCCTGGGAAGCGTGTCATCTTTGGAGCTGGGGAAGAACATGGTCGTGTTTGGGAATGATGGCTGGATGTCGTGTGGATGTGGACAGGAGGTGGGGACCAGAGCAGAGACAGGGAGACCCTGGGGGTGGGGGAGGGGACAGGGAAGGGATGAGGCTAGCCCAGCCAGCTTAGGGGTGTGGGAGGAGCGGAAGTGGATGCACTCACGATGTGTGTGTGTGGGGGGGTGGTTTAGAGAGAACGCAGCCGTGGGGGAGCTGTAAGAGACCAGTGACACCCTGGTGTTAGCCTCAGTGACCCAACCGGGCTACCCTGGAGAAGGAAGGCGAGGGCCATGTTCATTTGGGAACTGGGAGCCCTGCCAGGTGGAGATGATACATGCACACAGACATTCTGGAGCTCTCTGCAGAGCACTGAGCTGGAGATGAGCCCTGAGGGGTGGAGGTGACCACACAGATGCCACCTGCCCCAAGGAGCCCTCCTAGAATGTTTCAGTTAACTTTACCATGAGACCACAGAGACCAGAGTGAGTGGCACCCTGACACCTGCTGGGATCCCCAGCCCTGGAGCACCCCGCTCTGTTCCTGGTGCTCCAGCAGCAAACAGGGCTGTCCAGGGCCACACTTGGTATGAGCAGCCAGAGCGCCAAAAAGTGTGCCCAGCCAGCAACATTTAGGTCATGGGGAGGTCTCCAGGAACGGCTGGAGACCGGAGGAGGGCAAAGAAGTTGCGAGGTCAGGGGAGCCAAGAGCACGGGGGCTGTGCTGAAGGGGCGGGAAGCAGGCCCAGAGGGAAGGCAGAGGGGTACCTGGCTAGGACACTGCCTGGCCCAGCCTGTCCTCTGAGGGGTAACCCGGGTGGCCAGCCCCAAGGTCATTCTTTGCTAGGGCTGTTGTGCAGATGGAGTGGTTTAGGGAAAGCTGTTAACCACTTGGTCTCCAGGTCATGCTACCTCCAAAGGCCGGCTCTGGCACTCACCAGCTTATCTGGGAGTTTGGGACACATGGCCCGGGCTGGGCTGGTGTCCTTCCTTGCAGAGCAAGCTCAGCAAGGTGCCCCATGGCCAGCAAGTGCCCGAAAGTGCTGTGGTTTTAATGAGGTGAATGGTGCAGGGTTTGATAGCATAGCTGTCTTCCTGGGCAAACACAGACAAAAATAATCGCCTGTATGCGGGGCCTTACTGTGGGCACTGTGCCCAGTGCATGTACTTGACGTAGCTTGTCTTCATTTGATCCCTGCAAAGACCCAAAGACATGGGAGGAGATCCTGTACCCGTGTACAGATAGGGAAATGGAGGTTTGGGCACATGAAGGCGCCATCTAGGAAAGGACTGCAGGACCTGCCCGCCGTGGGCTAGGCGCAAAGAAGGAGCCCCCTTGCTCCCCCTCTGCTCTGCACAGGCCTCAAGCCTCCCAGGCCGTGGGGTCCTTCAAGGGCTGAGGACCCAGCTATTCTGAACTGCCAGGTTTGCTCAGCAACATGCCGTTCTGGGTCTGCTCAGGGACTGTCCCGTCTGGAGCATCCCGCTCCGTCCCGCTCCCGCCCTTGCTTCTGCGCTCCGTCCAGCTTCCAGATTGATTCCTTGCTTCTGTGGTAGCGGATGCTCCACAGGTCCCTCCTCCGGTCCATGCCGGCCCGCACAGCAGGGCCCCAGCCCCAAGCCCGCGGCGGCCCCGGTCTGGCCCGTAGCCCGCTCCCATCCCACCAGCAGATGTTCTGAGGCAGGAGGGGGGGCCCCCCCAGCCGTTTCTCTCTCCATTTAGAGAAGTAGCTCTGGGGGTGCTGAGGGAGGCTTGTATCTGGCAGGTGACCCCTCTTCCTGCGGCCACATGGGACTGGGGCGTGTGGACATGGGGTCTGCTGGACGGGACTCCCGCCTGCTTCTGCAGAGAAGGGTGTGGGTTCCAGAAAATACACGGCAATGGGAGGCTGATTCTGCCAGTAGTGCTTACATAAAGCGCCAAGGGGAAAAGCCATGCCCTTTGCCAGACACCTGGCTTGCAGCCCGGGGGTGAGCACAGGTGGCCCCAGGACAGGCCAGTGGGGCGGGAGACCCCAGTTGGCTGGGCTCAGGGTTGCCCTTGGGCTGCCCTTGATCTGAGGTGTGGCCAGGACAAGGTTAAAGCAGAGGCTCTCCCAGAGTGGAATTCCTGACTGAGCTGAGCTTGGCAGAGAATGGTGTATATCTGCACCGAGGGTATGATTCTGGGGAGAAGGTCCTCCCTGTGTCCCAGATCCCCTTTGGGCCTGGGAGGGGACCTGGTGGGACTGGAGGGCTGGCCTCCCCCAGGCCCCATGCTGGCTCCCCCTCTTGCACACGATGTTGCCTCCTAGAGCCATCGTGGGCCCCCCCCAACCAATCCGGTCATCTCCTTCAGTTGGCAAATGTTTATTGAACACCTACTGTGTGCTGTTGATGGAGAAATCAGTCAGACAGGAGGGTGTGCCCAGGTGGCAGGGAGGCCGCACTCTGTCTGGACGGGTCACTGTTCGCTCATTGCTTCAGTGAGGTTATGGAGCCCTCGGGACCTTATGGCCTTGTGGGATGAAGACTGAGGGGTGGGAGAGACCAGTGGGGTTAGGAGGATCTAGAAGGGGAGGAGGATCAAATGAAGGACTTGAGTCACAAAGACGCCAAGGTGACTTGCCCGGTGTCACTGGCGGTGACTGGCACTGGCAGGACTGCTTTGGGATCCTTGCTGAAAGACCCTTGTCAGGGCCGTTATAGTGTGACCCACCTCCCTCAGACCCCAAGGCCTTACCCATGTGCTATAGACCGGTACACCCCATGTTCAGATCCATCAAGGAGAGGGCAGGTCAGCTCCCACGTGGGGTCAAGATCCAGGACTTTGAGCCATCCCCCTAGAACGACAGCACTGGCTGACCTCGGAGGCCCAGGGTTGAGTCATTGGATGGATTCATATCGCCAACCGACTTGCATGTGTTGCTGCAGGAGAGGGCAGAGGTTAAGAGCACAGACCCTGGAGCCAGATGATCGAAGTTCAAACCCCAGCTCTGTCACGTCCCAGTTCCCTGACTCTGGGTACATTACTTCAGCTTTCCGTGCCTCAGTTTCCTTATCTAGAAAACGGAGGGGAAGAGTCGCTGCCCCCTTGAGTTGTCACAAGGAGTAACCGAGTTACTTCGAGCAGTGCTGGCCCGTGGAAGGGTCAGCTGTCAGTATGGGCAAGGTGTTGGCCCTGTACTGGGGCCCCAGCAAGGACAGTCCCTGCCTTCGTGGAAACAAGCTAATCACACTGATAAATGCAGAATCATGTCATGATCATGGCTCCATGTGAGAGGCCTGGGATGCCTGCCACAGTGCAGACTGGGCTGGTCTAGGAGCTGAGGCACACCTTCCTGGAGGGCAGATGGGTCATACTGAGGTCTGAAATGCACCAGGTGACAAGGCACAGGCGCAGGAGGAGGCCCGGTTGGGCGGCAGGCCTGGGAGGTGGTGGTAAGGCTTTTGGGCTTCATCCGAGCAGCAGCAGGAAGACGCGCAAAGGTTTCTAGCAGAGGCGACATGATCAGGTGAGGTCTGCAGAGGTCGCCGGGCAGCCTGAGAAGCTGGGCCTGGCTGGCAGCCAGCAGGGAGGCCCAGAGTGGCTGTGCAGGGGATGCTGATGTGCACCATGGTGCACGCAGGTGGGATGCAGGGCTGGGGGTAGGTGAGGGGCCCTGGGCTGGAGGCAGTCGGGCCTCCTCCCAGCTGTGCAGGAAGGCCGGGGCTGCCCATGCCAGAGGAGAGGGAGCCCGGCCCCACTCTTCCTGGCAGGCGGCCGCTCGATTCCTGGTGTGGCCTGCTCAGTGCAGTGAATTACCCAGGATGATTAGGGGCCCTCCGGCACTGGGGGGCCTGGGCAGGGGGAGAGGCGGGCAGGAAGGAGCAGACTTGGTGAGCCAGGGGGCTGCCAGCAGAGCTGGTTGGGGCTGAGGTGGAGAAAGCCTGCAGGGTTCTCAAGTCCCAGCCTTCACTTGCCCTTCCTCTGATGGCAGAGGTGGGGCATGCTCATTAAGGAACGTGTGGAATAGTCTAGAAAGTATCAAGAAGAAAGTAAGCTGTCTGCAGTGGCTCTGCCTGGTGATTAGCACTGAGTGCCTTTTGAGGACTGGGCCAAGGACTGGCCAAGAGCTTTACACCCTTTGTGGGGCTGAAGTTACCACTGCCATTTTACGGATGAAAAAACTAAGGTCTAAGTGGCAAAGTAACTGGACCAGAGTCACATTTCTGATAAGGGGCAGAGACAGGATTTGAACCCTCTGCTGCCTAACTCCAAAGCCTGTATGTGCTTTTAGCTACAAGGCAATTTTGCTCCATAGTTCTATGGCCTTCCTCTGTAGAGTAAGTCACATATACATTATATATATGTTTGAGTATGTATATATTATAGACACAAGTTCTATATAAGTAGCATATATATATTTTTAATCAAAATAAATCAGAATTTTTATTTCTTAACATATGTTAGCATACATGTAATGTAATATATATGCTAATATACATATATAACATATTAAAATGCATGCATACAGACACAAAGATACAGATGCAGCTACACGTACAGGCACCCATACGTGTGTATAAATTAAAATATGCCCTGCACATTAGTGCTTTATGGGTTTGCTTGTTTTATTAGCAGTTGCCTTCTAGAGTCACTTAAAAAAATAATAATAATAAATAAACAAATAAAAGTCACTTTATTGTTTTCACTTCAGTTCATTGATCACCCAGAAGAAGAAGGCTTTTCTTATATCTGTTTGCCATTTGTATTTTATCATTTATGCATTTGTTTATTTGGGGGGTTGGGATGCTGTCTTTCATTATGGATTTGTACAGTTACTGATATTTGCATAGTAAGATTACACAGGCTTCATCGGCCTTGTGAGTATATTTCAGTTTGGCTGTTTGCCTGAAGAGTGTTCATGATGATATTCACAAATAAAAGTTTTATCTATTTTTTTTGGACTAACAATAACAGCTAACACGAACTTATGGAGGAACTTATGTCAGGAGTTTGGAGAGGGTTCCTCCCATATGTAAAATTTATTGTTCCTCACGTTTATACTTGGACATTTTTTCCCCACCACATGATCAGATAGGTATTCATTTATATTCTAGTCATTGCATAGTTTCATTTGTATTCTTAAAGATTTTAAACCATCTGGTGTTAATCTTCATAGGGGGGTGGGTATGAGATGGGGCTGTAACTTTATTTTTTCCCCCATAGTTAACCATTTATTAAATAACCTTGACTCTACTGCTTATCATATGATAGAGCGAGATCTATTCCCGGCCATTCAAATATGTTTCATTGCTCTGTTTGTATACTTTTTGCTAAAATACTACTTTATATGACATCTGTGATCTTTTTGTGTCTTCTTTCCTTGTTATTTTAAAATGTTTCTGGCTCTTTATTCTGTCAGATGAACTTAATGCCCATCTTAATCATTTCCTTAAAAACATCCTTGGGATTTTTATTGGAATTATATTAGATGTGTGTATTAATTTGTAAAGAATTAGCAGTTTTATTTTTTTATTTCTTATTTTTTAAAGATTTTATTTATTTATTTGACACGCAGAGAGAGATAACAAATAGGCAGAGAGACAGGCAGAGAGAGAGGGGGGAAGCAGGCTACCTGCTGAGCAGAGAGCCCGATGCGGGACTCGATCCCAGGACCCTGAGATGGTAACCTGAGCCGAAGACAGAGGCTTAACCCACTGAGCCACCCAGGCACCCAAGAATTAGCAGTTTTAAAATACTACGTTTTCCTATCTAAAACCATAACATGTCTTCTCATTTGGTTGAGTTTTTTAAACACCTCTTAGTAAACTTTTATAGGTTTTATTGTATAAGGCCGGCACAGCTCTGGTTTTTGCTTAGAAATTTTATATTTTTGTTGCTGTTATGAGTGAAATATTTTCCCCATTCCATTTTCTAGCTGGCTGTCAGCTACTGACGAGGACTGTTGACTTTTGTATTTTTGTACTTTTTGTGTTTATTTTATAACCACACCCTGTACTGTGTGATTTTATTGATTTTAACAGTATTTCAGTTAGTTCTCCTGTATTTTCTAGACAGGTCCTCATATTGCTTGCAAAAAAGGACATACTTTTGTCTCCTTTTCCTCAAAGGCTAATTGTCCCATTTGTTTTTCTTGCCCTATTGCATTGGCCGGAACTTCTAAACACATGACATAGTGATAGTGGGAGGCCCAGGCTGTCTTCAGTGGAAGCCCGTCTGAGCCAATCCCAGCCTTAGAGTTGTCTCTTGAGAGTCTATTCATTCATTTGCTCATCTGTGAAATGTTTTATGATGTCTCTTCTGTTCCAGGCCTTGTGCTGGGTACTTGGATTAGAGATGACCTATGCAGGGGACTTCTGGCCCAGAATTTCCCAATCCTTCACGATCTGTTCCTCCTTTGTGTCGGTCCCTCTCTAGACCTCGGCCTCTCAGAACCCTCTATTCCTCTGCTTTCCAGCCCTACCTGCAGAAAAGGAGCTCGGCATAGTCCCCACTCCCACTATATTTGTAGCATTTATGGCTAAGGATATACCTTCCCATCTGTCTTCTGGTTCCCAGAGGCTCTGTTAACGAGTTCGGAGGGAGTACCATTCCCCACGCAGACAGGGAAAGGGGGTCGCCCAGGGTCACATAGGTTTGTTGGCTGGAGAGCTGGGTTGGCAACCAGGTTCTCATTTTAACCAATGTGTAAGCAATTAATTAGACCTTATATATTCCTTCTTTCTGTCACTGGGGAATCTGTAGGAATCTGGCTGGGAAGCCATATAGTCTTCTCCATCCCAGAAGTCACACCTTCGCCTGACCAGGGGTGCTTCCAGCATCCCTGGAGTTGAAAGTTCATCTGCCTCCCTCCTTGACTTCCTCCAGCCTTAGCTTAGCTGGAGCTCCCTTCAGGGATTTCCCCTCTGTCTGGGTCAAGTTCTCCCAGATGTCCTCCTTATTCCACTTATCATTGGATGGTAGTTCTTAATCTGTAGTGTACTGACAGGTAAAGAGCTTGGGCTCTGAAACCAGACCCTCTCCCTGGGTCGAAGTCCCATTTACATATTATACGACCTTGGATAAGTGACTTAGCCTCTCTGTACCTTAGTTTACCCATCTGTGAAATGGGATGGTGATCGTTGCTACCTCACGGATTTATGTGTCCAGGGCTCAGAAGAGCACCCAGTAAATGCTAGTGCTGATTATCATTACTGGTCTCTGATTTCTCCTTCGAGAGGCCCCCATGAACATGAACTGTGCCATGTTCCCCATGGCGGTGTTCTGTGTTCACCCCAAAGCTTGGCTCAGAGTACATGTTCACTATGTATTTGTACTTGTGGCTGTTGTACTCGGGTAGGGCTTACCTCCTAAGCACTTTGCCAGCTGCTGAGAATGCAGAGTGAAATCCGCCCATGACGGCAATGGCCCAGGTAAGGAGCCCGGACAGGGGAGCTAGTCCATCGTATCTTCAGGTCTTGGTTTCCCCTTTTATAAAATGACAGAACAGGGTACACGAAGGCCCACCCCTGACTGCGTCTCAAGCCCAGCTGCTCTACCAGCCACAGACCGAGGTGGGCGAGGGCGGGGTGGGGAAAATCTGCTGTCCTTTTTTGGCCATTGGAATCCTTGGTAGCCCTGAGCTTGGCTTTGTATTTGCACTATGGACATAAAAGGCATTGGAGTGGGGCTTGTGAGGAGCAGAGGGTGGGAGATGTGTGTGGGGGCGGCCAAGGCGAGGTGGTAGGTCCCAGAGGGTGGGTTCTGCAGAAGTGACCTGGAGGGGCCCAGGTGGACAGGATGTTGGTGTTCCAACAGGGAGGGCCTGGTCTTCCCCCAGGGACGGCTGTCACCCGGTCAGAGGGAGTGCTGGAGAAGCAGCCAGGCTTTTCATTCATAAACGGGTAAATGAGCGCGGGCACTAGCCAGACCTGGGAGGACCTTGTCTCTTACCTGTGTGTCACCCCAGGCAGAGACCCGGCCTCTCTGAACCTGGGGCTCAGTCCTGAATTGCAACCATCAGTGTTAAGAGGACGAATGGACACAGTGTTGGACATGGGGTCGGTGGCAGAGAGACCTGTCCTCTGTAAGGCTCTGTCCAGTTCAAGTGTAGTGGCTTCTTGTGGAGAGCAGTGGAGCCAGGATTCGGAAGGGCTGGGTTCCGATGAAGAAAGGGACCAAATGGGAGCTAATTAAAGTTGGCCAAACTACCTCTCCCATGGGTCACATCCATTATCTCACTGGGTCCTTGCCAAGAAACCCAAGACGCTGGGGGATGTGTGTGCGTGTGTGTATGAGAGCGTGCACCCGTGTGCCTGTGTGTGTTTGCATGCACCCGTGTGCATGTGTGTACGTGAGCACACACCCGTGTGTATGTGTGAGTGTGCCCATGTGTGTGCACCTACATGTGAGAGAATGTGTACGCACATGCCTACATGTGAATGTGCGCATGTACGTGCGCATACCTGTGTGCAGGTGTGAGTGTGCATGCGCCCTCACGCGCATGTGTGCCGTGTCCGTGTGCGCGTGTCTGTTGTGCAGCCCCCATTTTAAGGCTAGGCAGTGGAGGCTCAGAGACATGAAGTGATTTGCCCGAGGTCCCTCTGGGATTTCCTGCCTTCAGCCCAGGGCTGTGACTCAGGGCCCAGCTTGGGGAGGGAGTGTGGGAGTGAGCATGAGGGATAGAGATCAGGGGTTCTTGGAAGGTGACATCAGGGTGGACCCACTCTCCAAAGGACTGTTTTCTGAGTAACTGAGCCACATTGGGCCAAAGGAGCAGGCTGGCAGCCAGGAGCCCTCGGCAGCGCCAGAGAGAGAGAGCTGCTGTACCCCGCGGGTCCTCTCCCTCAGCCTCGTGCTCGGAGGAGCCGGGATCCTCATGACGGGGACCTTCCCATACGCTAGGCACAAAGGGTACTTGTCTCTGACTGGGAACCCACCGCTTACCGGTTTCTCCCCGATTTACTGCCTATTCTAACTCTTCGGGTCTCAGGACCTCCCGGAACACAGACTTGGGAACGACAACTTGAGGAGTCTGTCTTCGCTCTGCCTGGGCCTCAACACGGGGCCTCAGATCATCCCTTTCCTCCTCCTAGCCTCAGTTTCCCTAGGTGGATGGGGGGAAGGGTAATAACACTTCCCTTGCCCGCACCATCAGGCTATTGTGAGACTCTCGTGAGACCAGGGTACCGCACACAGTGAGGGGCTGTGCACAGACGTGAGTGGGTCTTACCACGCTGACCCTCGGTAAATGGAGAACAGCGTGGTGAGCGTACTAGAAATTCAAGAAGAATTGGGCGTGCTTCCTCGACACGTCTCTCAGGAGCGCTCTGAGAGCCCAGGGGAACAAGTCAGGAGGCAGTCCTAGCAACACGCACATGCAAGGATTGGTCAGCAGAGATCTACCAGCTGGTGGGGAGGACACCTTCCTGCTGCATCTTGGAAAATGTCTATAGTGTGGTGAATGCTACTTGAGGAACGGTTTTCTAGGTGGGCGTGACGGCCTGAGCCAGGACCTGGCAGCAGGGAAGTACAGGGCATGCTGATGATGGGCTGAGGTCTGGCAAGGAGTAGAGGGACCCTGTCTGTGGGTTTAGCAACTGGAAAGAGAGCCAGGTTTGCAGAGGGTGGGTGGAACCAGATGGTAGAAGACACGGGACACCAAGGGAGGAGTTCAGAGATGTCATCGTGCAGTCAGTGGGGAGCTATGGAAGGTGTTAGGGCAGGGAAGAACGGAACTGGAAAAGACACACCCCCCCGCCCCCAGAGGTGTGTGACTGAGGGGGATGGATGGGAAGACATTGTAACAGGGGACAGGACTTTGAGCAGAGGTTGTGGGGAGATAGCCTCTCTAGACGACTCTAGAAAGAATTATTTTTCTTTCAGGGACAGAAGGGGGACCCAGGGCTCTCACCAGGAAAGGCCCTCGATGGGGCAAAGGTAGGTTTCCAGGGACCCCAGCGTCGAGGACAGTGGGGGAGTGGACCGTAGGGAAACTTCCCTGCCCCGGCAGAGGCCGCTGCGTGTCAGAGGCAGGAGGTGGCGAAGTAGCCAGAGAAGAGTGTGGTTTTGGTGTTTTCCTTGAAGTCCTTCAGCTCTCCCCATGCCAAACCCAGAGTTCTTCCCTGCACTTTTTTTGGGGGTGCAGCCCGTAAGACTGACAACAGCTTTTGCCTGTGGACACACCCTTGGCGAGTGATCTTTTGCGTAATGTCCTGCATTTCTGTAGGGCCCTCTAGGTGACCCTTGGCGTGCAGAAGCTTTCTGCTAGCACACACCCAGGAAGCTTCCAACAAACATTCAGAATTGCCTCTGAGGTTAATTTGAGCCGACAGGTCTGTGGATTTCTAGGAGGTGGGAAAGGATCAGGCCAGAGATTCAGGGCTCCCTATCTCCGAAGGGCTACGGGACCAGAAGTTTCTCATGGAAAAGGGAATACTTAGGCCAGAGGACTTCATGCATCCCTGAAGCAGCCCCCCACACCCATACACTGATGAAGGGGTCTGGAAGGAGCACAGGACAGTTGGGAACAGGGGAACCCAGACTTTTAAGTAAGACCTCCAGCACTCAGACATATATGTGTCCTGGAAGGAACCCTCCAGTCTGTCTGGCTCGTTCTGGACACAAGTCCAAGAGCCTTCCTGACAGAACACGGCTTCTCAACCCAGCCTCCCATGCTTAGGCACGTAGAAGCCACAGGTCCCTTTGATTTCCCCAAGACCTAGGTGGCTCATTCCTTCACATCCTCATGGGTCATTTTTTCATGCAGCAAACATTCGGTGGGTGTAAACATCCATGCACATGCCCCTGTGCTCCTCATCGAAGCCTTGTAATACAGGACAGACGGGCCCGGCTTGCAGATGAGAATACAGAGAGGCCTCAGAGGCAAGTGGCTTGCTGGAGGTCACAGAGCTGGTCAGGAGCAGAGCCGGATTTGTATCCAGGTCTGACGAAGTCCAAGAGCCCGGGCTTCTCTCTTGCTCCCGAGTTGTCCGTTCTCAGGTCTCAAGGCCGAAATGCCCCCTACTGCCCACCAGGCCCAGCCAGGAGGGGGAAAGGGCAGAAGAGAAGGGGTGTCAGGATCAGGTCTCAGGACCTCATTATCAGGAATGCAGAGAGAGAGAGCAGATTGGAAGGGGACAGACAAGTGGTGTGTCCCCTGGGGCATTGGTTTTCAGACACGGTTTTAGCAGCAGACCCTGTTCCCTAGATGGTGTCTTGTGCCAACGTCCAGGGTATAAAATAGATCAAGGGGAGAGACTGGGTTAGTGGGGAGGGGCTGGGTAGCCACCCACTGAGCTGCCCTCCTCTCCGCCAGAGGCCTCCGGGCCTCCAGGAGTCCTGGTCGCAGACAGTCGGCCGAGTGAGGACAGCCTTACCCTTGCACGAGTGTCTCTGCTCCTGTTCCCCCTGCCTCACCCGTTTGTCTGTGTTTTGCAGGGCGACGTGGGCTTGCCTGGGCTCTCGGGGAATCCAGGACCTCTTGGACGAAAGGTACACCTTTTTTTTCCGTGGTTGGCCTTGTCCCGCGGGCTTTCTAGCCTCCCAGCCCGGGTCTGCCATCCTTCAGGACTCAGCCATGCTCATGCCCATTCCAGCCAGTCCTCCTGGAACCCCAGCCTTCAATCCAGGAGCCTCCACTCTGCTCAAGGACCATTTGCCCATCTTGGTTATTTTCAGCCCGAAGTCTAGCCTCACGGATCAGGGCGTGCGAATCTGGTTTGGCACTCTCCCTACGGAGTCTAGCACAGGGCCTGTGCGTAGTAGGTGTTCAGGAAATGGGGGGGGTGGTGGGGAGGACAATGCAGGCCAAGGGTTGACTAGTTTCGCAGGATTACTGATGGGGATTCCAGGAGGTTCATCGGCCTAGAGCTACATCTTTGGCTTCCGCCCCGGCTGCCGGCTGCGGCTGCGGCCACCAGCTCTCTGGGCCGTCTGATTCTTCTCTGGACAGATGCGGTATCTCCTGGCTTCATTTGTCCTTGCTCTGAGGGTCTCTGTGGCACTTGAAGCATCATGTCTCCTGCATCTTCTCCACCCTCCATGGCCAGAGCAGGCCAGAGCATACATCTGGAGAGGCCAGACCCAGACAGGAGTCTGTGGCTGTCTGTGAGCTGGGGAAACATGGTATTTTCTGGCTCAGAGAACACAGGGACTCCCTCTCCCCACTCGCTTCCCCTCCGTGCTCCAGCACTTTCTGATGGATGAGGTGTGAGTGGAAAAGTCTCTTTCCAGTGGCGGCTCGTAAAGCAGCCAGTGGTGGTCTCGCTCTGCATGGGGGTGGGAGTCTAGCGGAGGCGGCAGGAGATGGGAAAAGCAGGCTAGACCCGCTCCTACCGGGGCTCCAGGGCTCCCTGTTCTCAGCAGATGTCCAGAGAGGCCCAGAGCCCCCATCCAAGAGGGACCAGCTCACCTGAGAAGGGAGAAGCATCTTTTCTCAACTAAGGAAGAGTCTCTGTGCAGTTGGGGAACTCGCAAAGCCATTGACACAGAGGCCCCGGGGCCCTGGCTCAGGCAGACACGCAGGAGTTGGTCTGTGGCAGGCTGGTGGGCAGATCACGGTGGGGCGGTGCCTCGGGGCCCAAGGCAGGGACCTCTGACCAGACGTGAGAGCCGAGAGGAAGACCGATGGGTAGAATGGTACCTGGAATCATCACGGTTTGTAAGCACTCTCTCCTCCCATGAGTGTCTTGAATGACAACAGTGGCCACTTTGTCCTGATGCTCTTAAGTGGCTTCTCTGCATCGTCTTGTGTGGGGAGCCTTGGGGGAGAGGGGACACCACCCTGGGTGACAGGTGAAGTGGGCATCCTCTGCTCATTGGCTCATTGACTTGGGGTGTCACCTCAGGGCAGTACCCATAATCCCATTCATTCATTTATTCGACAGAAGTGATTGGATCCTTATTATGTGCCAGGCAGGATGCAAGGCGGGGAGCTGAGTAAATAGACAAAAATCCCTGTCCCCCCAGACAGAGGGGGGGCACGCATTCTTGTGCGCGTGGTGGGGCGACAGATATTGAAAAGAAAAACAGTAAAAATGGAAGGATAAATGGAAAATGGACAAAATAGGCAGGAGAAAGGGAGTTTTGGTTGGGAGGGTTCCCGGGTTAGGCAGTGTGGCGAATTAGAGGTGGCATAGGAGTGACTCTCCTTTGTCACATTGTGTCCTTAAGATAGCACTATTAAGCCTATCTTACAGCTGAGAAGACAGGCTCAGATCGACCTCATTCATTCATTCGTTTGATCGCTCATTCTTCCTGTCATTCAGCAAACATGTGCTTAGGTCCCAGGCTTACCCAGGTCAGTAGTGCTGGCATGGGTGTTGAGTGAATGCCAGCGAGCTCACCGAGGACCTCGTGGAGAAGAAATTCAGTAGCAGTGCCCCCCCGGCCCCACCCTTGCCTCACTGTGGATTAGAACCAGCTGGGGGCTGTGGGCAGGGGCTCTGGTCCTGCTGGTGTGAATGGGATCCAGGTACAAGATTCTCATGAGCTGCCGAGACCGAGAGCTCCTGCTTTGACGGACAGACCCTGTAGCGTCGCTAAGCCGCTGAGTTGGGATTTGAACCCAGGTCTCTGACCTTCAAGACCTTTCTCTGCCCAGTGCTGGCTGAGACAGCTTTTCAAATAAGAGAGGGCCCACTAAGTGAAAAACAGCATCCTAGGCTGAGAAGGTCCTTTTGTCTGCCATCTGCCTGTGATATTTGCTGAAAGCCTTTGCCGAGCCAACTCCCGAGGGCTGGGCCGGTGCAGAGACCAGGCCAGACAGGCCTGGATGGAACCCAGCTCTGTCCCCTCTCCTGCTGTATGAGCTTGGGCAAGCAGCCTCACCTCGCTGAGCCTCAGCTGGGATTCATGGAGAGGTTGGGTGAAATGAGATGTTCTAGCCCCAGCACTAGCACGGGGTTGGAACCGTAGGCACTGCGTGCATGTTTGTTGAATGAATGAGTGATCACGATCATGAAGGAAAAGCGTTGAAGGTCTTGTCCATCTGGTACCATCAGTCATCTTGCCTAGTTACCAGGTAATGACCCTCCACTAGCCGAGAAGGCTACCAGAACCCTGTTTGCACATTGGGAGGGTGGAATCCTGTGCTGTCCCTGGTCTGACCATCTTGCCTTCTTTCCTTAGAGCTGTGCTTCCCAACTGGGGGTGATTTTACCCCCCTCCCAGCCCAGGGGACACTTAGCAATGTCTGGAGATGTTTTTGGCCATCACCACTGGGAGAGGGAGGCTACCAGCTTCTAACAGGTAGAAGCCCGAGATACTTTTAAATATCCTGCAACGCACAGGACAGCTGCCCTTCCCCAGCCAACACTTACCCAGCCACCACGTCAGCGGCTCCATCCTGGGCCCTTCTGCCTCCCTGCGCTTGCTTATGCTATGCCCTCCCCTGGTTTGACCTTCTATGCTCATCGTCACGCGTCTGTCCCTCAATTCTATTCTCCAACACTGTCTTCTCCAGGAGCACCTTCCTGGCACCCCCCCAGGCAGAAGTCCCGCCTCCTTCCCCTGATCATCCCATCCACCTTCTCAGCCTTTCTGGGTCTCTGCCCATTAGGCTGGCAGGAGACTCTCGGGTGTCCTTGGGACATTCATCAGCTGGAGCAGGTGTTCACCCTTGTTTCCTTATGGGGGGCTGAGCACAGTGCTGGACGCATGCATCTGCCCCGTCCCATACCTCCCTCCTCTCCTGCAGACATCATTCATTGATCTTTCCTGTCAAGCCCTGATGCGGCCTCAGAATCCTTAACACATTGCCCCATGTAGACATGACTCATGGAATAAAATTGGGACTGCAGTTGAAACTTCCTCCTGGCTCCCTCTTGCAACCCTCCCCCTGCCCACAAGCCCTCCTTGTGCCGCCAGAGTTGGCCACTTCCATGCAGAGCCCCTCCCGAGAACCTTCTCCAGATTCTCCTGCTGCTGGGCTGCCCTGGGCTTCTGGAGCCCAGGTCCACTGCTGTTTCTGAGCTCTGCTGTCCAACCCGGCCCCTCCTTCAAGCCTCTACAACGCCACCCCTTCCGGTTGGCTGTCTACACTGTCTTAGCACATCAGGGCTAAGGAGCACTTCTCCTTCAGTCCACTTAATATGTGTTACCTTCCAGAAGGTAGGGAGTGAGTTTGTTTTACTCACCAGTTTATTCTTCATGCTTAACACAGGGTCATGTTTGGGGTCCAGCAAACCCTAGTTGAATGAACGAATGATGGGTTGAATGAATGAGCCAGACAGAAATGGTGTGTTCCTGCCCGATCTGTCTCAGGTACCCAGTAAGCAGAGTTTGGCTCATGTGTCATGATGGACTGTGCTTTTGGACAAACCACCCGAATCTGAATCCTACAGTTTCTGAGCCGACACAAGGCTTTGAGATGCCAGTGGGGGAAACTGAGGTCCAGAGAGGAGCTGCCCAAGTCCAGGGACTTGGGCAGTATCACGGAATGAGTCACTCAGCCTCCTGGCCTGTTTCTTCCTCGATGATCCTTTCTGTCCAGTGGGGCTCTCTGTCCCGCTGGCGGCCCCCAGGGGGCTGCGGAGGTGGTCGAGAAGTTTAGGGAGTCTCGTGGCAGGCTTGGCAAGCACGGCGAGTTCCGTTTTACTGCCAAGGAAGCTGCTCGCACACTGAGGTAGAGCGGGGGGACCAGCTATGATCTAGGCACACATTGCTCCCCAGGACCCCCAGGTACGAACAGGACCCCCACCCCCACCCCACGCTCCCTGCCCGAAGCCCAAATAGCATCCCGGCCAACAGAGAGACTGTCTACAGCCACCGTGAGGTGATGTCTGGTTTCTCCTTGTGCATTGTAAGCAATGATTAATCTGGCTCCCAAACCAAAATATAGACCGAGTTCTATTATAAACACGGGTCCTGTGGAGACCCGCCTGCCGGGCCGCCAGAGGCCCCTGACAGACTCCGTCGTCCCTGGAGCTCCCTGGAAGCACCGGCCCTCCCCTAGTACCCGCCAGGCACCCATCACACAGGGGCAAATCACAGCCCGTGGGTCCACCTTGCGGTTAGCACTCACCCCGTAATTGCTGGGGCCCAGGAGAAGATCATGGTTTGGATTCTTCCAGGTCCTGGGGCCCTGTCATTTGAAGCTATTTGGCTGGCCCCAGCTTGGTAAACACTGCTAAGGTACTTCCAGGGAGCACAGGAACCTCCCCCCACGCTCCCCCCACGCCGTGGTCTTGCTCTGCCTCTCCTGCTCTCAGCCAGCCAGGAGAAGTGGGTCGTTCACAGCAACATGCAAGGACCTTCAGGTCCACTGATTGGGACAGACCTAGGAATTGTGGCCTGTTGGACGAAGTGTAGCCCCGGGGGTGGTGGGGCAGGGTGGGGGTGGTGTCAGGAATCCTGGGGAACCGTCTGGGCTTGGCCATAACTTGCTAAGGAACCTTGCACAAGTCCCTTACCCCTCGTAAGTCTGTCTAATGAGAAAAGTGGTCAGATCGATGGCGCAGGTCCCCTCCAACTCAGATACTCCAGGGTTCCGTGTGATGGTCCTCTGTTCCGGTAATGCTGTAGTGACCCATATGCTCTGTCTCGGGGAAGAAGGTTTGTAAGGGGGTCTCTCCCTATGTGGCTCTGTGTCCTTCTAGGTGGGCCTTGGGCCTCAATACGTATGTCTTATCCCATGATTGGGTGGTTAGGATTTAGAGATTGGAGTCATACCTTGGCCTTGCCCCTGAGAAGCTGTGGGGGCTCAGGGGAGTCTCTTTACCTCTCTGAGCCTCCGTTTCCTCGTCTGCCATGTGTGCATGGTAATGCCTGCCTGCTAGGGGTGATGGCAGGGAGTTGATGAGCTGATGTATTTATTTAAGGCTCTAGTACCAGGCCAGGCAAAGGGCAGGCCTGAGTCCCTATCCCCGAAGATCATGCATTTCCTTTTTTTTCTGTGTCCTGAGTAAAGGGTTTACTTAAAATCTTCTGGGATCTCCCTGGCAGCGCTTCTCTGTGGGAGCATTGGTTTCCAGCAGATCTCTTCCTGACTGCAGGTGAAGCCAAAGGAGCTGGTGATGCTCAGGGGCTCCCTGGTCCCCTCTTGGTTCTCTGGGGATTCTCACCCCATTATTGCATCGGCTTTTGGAAGCAACTCCAGGCGGGCTGAGAATGGCAGAGTGAAGCTCAGAGAGGGTGGTTGCCTGGGGGGAGTCACACAGCCTGAGCTCAAGGCTCAATTTTGCTCTTTGTGGGAAAGGCTTTGCTTATTCTTCCTCGTGTGCAAGTTTCAAGTGGAGAAAGGATAAGAAAGACGATGACGTGTGTCCTATCACGACACATCCCTGCTCAGAATCCTCCTGTGGGTTGCCGCCATGCTCCTGTCTTATGTGCTCTGGCTTCTGGCTTCTTCTTAACCACCCGCCCCTCTCCGCCTCACCCCTCACTCATTCTGCTCCCATCGTGGAAGCCTCAGTCTTCCTCCAACCCACCCAAGAGGGTTCTTGCCTCAGGACTTCTGTACCTACTGTTCCCTTTGGTAGGAATGCCTTTCCACAGAGAGCCAGCCCTGCCTCACGTCATTCGTCCCAGTTGCAGCCACACACCCCCTCCCCCCACAACACAGCCTCTCTCTGTCCTCTGACTCTGCTCACTTTTCTTTGTAGCGCTGGTCCCTGCCGCACCGTCACCGTTTTCAAAATTGTGGTTTTTAATCTCAGCAGAAACCACACAACATACAATTTACTATCTTAACTGTGTTTAAAGTTACAGGTCAGTAGTGCTAAGCACATTCACATCATGGTGCAAAAGGCATCCCCAGAACTTTCCCATCTTGCAAAACTGAAACTCTACACCCCCCCCCCAAATTCCCTTTTCCCACCTCCCCCAGACATTATCTCTTATATTTATTTGTTTTTACATCTCCTTAATTGGACTGTCAACTCCATTAAGGCTAAAGGATGTTGTCTTCTCACTCATCCCAGGCCTGGAATGGAGCTGGCACATATAAGTTCAGTAAGTGTTTATTAAATGAATGAATGAAGTACGAAGGTCCCGATGGTGACAGCAGCAGGTCTTGACCGGGCCCCTGAATTCAATGCTAGGTACTGGGCTGGGTGCTTTACACACGTTATATCATGTGATCCGTGTGCTAGTCCTTTTGTTTTCATTTACAAAAGAGGTAACCAAGGCTCAGTGGGGTGATGGCAGTGGCGTCAGATCATACAGCCCTCCAGGAGTGAAGCAGGATAGTTCCAGATTAGCCTGACCTGAGAGCTCTTAGCCACTCCACATGCGAGCCCCCGGCTATGGCCTAGGCTTCCGTCTGCTCCTGGGGGAAAAGAACACGCCGCCCCCCGCCCCAGGTGGAAGTCGTGCCCAAGTCCCGTTGCCTCAATCTCTCAGGCCCCGCGTGTGAGGTGTAATCGTCTCGCCAAGCCATCCCGAGGCGTGAGTAGGTGCAGAAGGAATGCTTGTAAACCCCCCAGAGCTCTTGGATCCAGCCGACGCTGCTGTTTATAATTACGACTCCTGCTTCCTGGGGGCCTGCGGGGGTGCCGAGTGCGTGTGCCTGTGTGTGTTCGTGGATGTGCGTGAACGCTTACTGTGCCTGGGATGTCAGCCAGGCTCTTGGTGTGGCCTCGGGTGTCAGAAGGACCCAGCGGCGAGCGGGAACCCAGTGCTTCTTAGCAATGGGACTCGGGGAGCAAGCTCTCTGAGACTTTGTTTTCTCCTCTTTAAAGTGCAGCTGATAATCCAGACCTTCCCCCGTCCCCTCAACCCACACCTTGTCAGGCTGGCGTAGGGGCTAGAGGGGGTCGTGCAGGCCTGGGCTCAGGTCAACAGCCATGCTCAGAGGGGATCTACAGGCGTCGTCTTGTTTATCGCCGTCCAGGGGAGCTGTAAACTCTGGAGTCCTCGAACACCAGAGCCGAGGGGGACTGAGAGGGCTCGTGCCCTCGGCTGAGGTCCAGGGTAGGGTAGAAGCCCACCAGCGTTGCACGGTAGGTGAGGGGTGGTGTCTGAGCCAAGCCCTGGGCTCTCTGTGCTGGGGGGTCTGACGGAGCTCTGGGTGGCTGATTTGTCTAAACTGGAAGGCCCCTGCCCGGTCTTAGCTCACAGCTGCCCTGGGGTGATGGAAGTTTGAAGTCCCGGGTTTCCCTTCGGAGAGCCCCTAAGTCTTAAGAAATGATGGCTCTGGTGGTGGTCCCTGGGGCCATGAGTAAGCCCACACTGGTTGGATTCTCTTGACCTAGAGACCTGGTGGTTGGGCCGTGGTGATAGAGGGTCAGGGGTGGTACTGGCTGGTGGCCAGAGTCCTTCCCAATCTGGCATTTGGGTGGCCTCTTCCTCCCTGGGATGGGACCTGGGACCAGTGGGAGGAAGGGAGGCCTGCGGTTCCCGTATTTGGTCGGTATGTGTGAGATCTTCCCTGATAGGGGGTTTATGAGTAAGGGCAGGCCTTGACACAGATTCCAGCAGCACGCGGTGGTTGTGCGTATCCCAGACCTGAAGGTCCTCTTGGGCCCACCCATCCATGGAGAACTCGCTGTACCCCGGCTGGCTTTGGATGGGCTCAGCCCTGTCTGGATTTGGAAGGAATGGGATACAGCGTCACTCTGCCCTGGGGGGCTGTCTCCCAGTTCTGCTCACAAAGCCCGAGGGAGGAGGGAAACACTGTCCTGGATGGCTTCTGTCTGAGCACCCTTGGTGGCAGACGAAAGCATCCTGCTAGCCTGTTATGTATCCATTCAGTGGGCGGTCAGCGAGCACGCATACTCCACCCCTGCCACGCACGGGGCATACAGCGCTGAAAAGGCAGGTGGGGCAGCTGGGCCTCTGCCATCTGATCTGCAGGCCCAGATGCCTTCCTGGCCTGATACCCTTTCTTCCCCCCTACTCCGCCCCCCCCCCCAGGGACACAAGGGCTATCCTGGACCAGCGGGGCACCCCGGAGAACAGGTGAGGGCCACAGCCTCAGCCCTGCCCTGCTTACACTCCCCCTTCCCTGTCCCCCGCCCCGCTCTACCCCTGTCTGGCCCTGGCCTCCTCCCTGGGCCCCGTTCCGTGAGTGAGCCCCAGAACCAGGCAGCTCTGCCTCCCATGGGCAGCCTCCCCACCGCGCCCCGCTCTCCCCCAGCCGCCTCGGCCAAGAGGAGCTGGAGTCCACGCCGAGCTGGCGTTGGCACGAGCCACTCGACTGCAGCCAGAGCCATGAATAGCTGGCCTGTTCCGGGCGATGTTAGGGGATATTATGCATGCCGCCGTGGGGTTTGCAGGAATTTGGGCTCTCCTGGCCCAAGTCAAACAGCAGCCCCTGCCAGCGTGGGAGAGCCAGCCAGGGCTCCTCAGAGCCTTCTCAGTCCTGGGCTGCCGGTGCAGGGCGCTCGTCCTTCTGAGCTGGTCTGACCGGTTTTGCAGAGGGGTGGGCTGGGGGCCCAGCAGGCCGGTGGCTTCCCCTTCCTCCACATTCAGCTCACATTCCTGCCCTTGTCTTTGTCCACTGTGAGTCCGCCCCAGCCCCACAGCGGCCCCCAGACCCAGAGCAGGGCAAGGTCTCCCCTTTCCTTATGTTTCTACTCGTTCTTTTGCAGGGGCAGCCAGGACCTGAGGGCAGCCCAGGGGCCAAAGGTTACCCTGGCAGGCAGGTGCAGTATATGGCTTCTGGAAGCTCGGTGGCCCTGGTGGTGTGGAGATGACCACGGGTGCCCCCCAGGCAGAGGGAGGCGGCAGGCTGGGGACCGAGGAGCTGTGCCCACTGGGTGGGCCCTGAAGGAAGTGCTATTCAGGGGGCTGGACCGAGGAACCCTTTCTTTGAGGGCAGTAGGGTACAGGATGCTGAGAAAAGGAGCTGGGGCTAGGGGGTGGGGCCTCAGAAGCTCCTCTCACTCAGCTCCCCACCCCCACCCCCCCATCCACTCCCCCTGGGACTCCGGGGCAGAGTGGTGTCCTCAGTGTGAAGACTACAGGTCTAGCCCCAGTCCCTTTCTACAGAAGGGGCAGCTGAGGTCCCAAGGAGGCAAGACTCACCCTAGGTTGCGGGCAGCAGGGAGAACGTTCCCCTATGTCCTTGCCCCTCTGTCTCTTGTGTTTCAGGGGTTACCAGGACCAGTAGGAGACCCTGGCCCAAAAGGCAGCCGGGTAAGTGGGCCTTGGCAAGTGCCACTCAGGTGGGGCCCCGGGGGGGGGGTGTCTTTCCCTGTCCCTCCAGCAGGCCTGCTGAGAGGTGAGGTGTGCAGGTTCTCTCTCCAGTGTCTGGCGCCTTTGCCGTCTCACCTGAGTGCTCTCTGGAGAGCCAGGGGGCAGCAAGGTGGGCAGGTGATGGGGAACCTTGAGCCAGGAATGCCAGGTGGACTGGGCAGCAAAGGTTCTTCTGCTGGGTGCTCAGTGGCCCCGCTGCCATGGTCAGGCGTTTCCTTGCCTTGTCCCCTAGCACATCGCAAGTGCTAGGGGACCTAAGTCGGGGCTCCTTCGTCTGCCATTAGAGTCCTCCGACACCTCTCTCCTGCTTCCCTCCCGACCCTTTTTAGAGAGCAGGGGAAGCTGATGGGGGATGCGGCTCAGGCCCGGAGGCTGAGGGAGCATCAGCTCTCCCTCTGTGGAGCAAACCCTGAGTAGCCAGCAGCCTCAGTTTGCCCATCTTTACAATGGGAGTGACGTCCGTTCCTACCTCTAGCATGGTTATGGGGCTACCAGGAATTTGGAAGCGAGTACTGCTGAAGAGGGGCTCCCAAGTAGGCTGTGGGTGGTGGAGAAGATTCTGGGTGCACCAGATGACGGCAGATGGAGTTTGAAAGAGGTGGTGGAATGCCCTTGTCCCCGCACACGGAAACTGGGTTCATGGTGGGGAGCTGACAGCTGCCGTTTGCTCTGCGTGCCTAAGGTGGAGCTGGGACAGGGACCCAGGTGTCCCAAGAGCCAGACTTTCTGCCACTCAGAGAGTGCTCAGCAAGTGGGTCACACAGCTCTCGGTCAGGCCAGGTCAGGTGTGACGTGTCCTCCACTCCCGAGCCAAAGCTATTTATGGCCACAGTCTGGGCCTTGATCCCTGCAGCTGACATGTGGCTGTTAGAGCGTCTGGGAGGTGGGCAAAGAGGTGGGCGGGCAGGTTCCTCGGGACATGATGATGTCGGTGGTGACGTCATACAGGGACCTAGGGCGGCTCCTGTCCTGTATCCAGCTGTTCCCACGAGCTGTGGCCCTAGAGGCATGCTGCTGACATCTGGGGCTGCTTGCTGTTTGCCATGCGGATGGCATCTTGAGATCACATGCGGGCCAGACTTGGTCTGGCGGCAGCACCCTCCTCTCTGGGTCACAAGGCCCTGCGCAGCCTGGGGGAGCTGGGAGGGCTGGAGCCACCCTCCCACCCCTGCCAGCACCAGCCTCATCATGGGGAAGGTGGTAGAACGCAGGCTTTGGAATTAGGGCCACGGACTTTGAGACTGGCTGTGCCCTTATCCAGCTGTGGGACGGCAGGCAAGTTGCTGGACCTCTCAGAGCCCATTTTTCTCATCTGTAAATCTGGGCTAGAAGCCCTGGCTGGCAGGATCAGTAAATGTTCCTCGTTACAGGGATGGCTGTTTTCACCACGGATGCCGAGGAGGCTCAGTGACCTCTCGTCGTGCTAGAGAAGGAGAGATGGTTATGAGCCCGCATTGCTTGCTTGCTGGCGGGAGGCTGTGTAACCGAAACCGAGTGGTTAGGAGGCCTGCCGGGGAGCCCGATGACTCGAATTCCAATACCAGTTTTATCGTGCTCCAGCCCTGTGGCCCTGGGCAAGTCACTCCACTCCTGGACCTAAACGTTCTCACCTTTCCAGGGGGCTGACTGATAATACCCTGCTTCCGGGGCTGTAGGGAGGGCACGGTAGATGCTTGTGTGGACACAAAGTCCTGAGAACCGGGCCTGTCATGTGGTTTGTGCTCAGGAAATGTTAACTTTTGGGAACATTATTATGAAAGCATGCCACAAACATCTAGAGAGCACGGATAACACTAGGTGCTTGGGGTCAGGTCCCTGCCCTTGAGGACATCCCAGGCTAATGAGGACATGAAATACGGACCCAGATTATAGAAGATACATGGGAGAAAGTGGTGAATCCTATTAATAGGGGAGCAACAATGGCACGCAGGTGGAGGGAGGGGATGGGTTCCGCTTGCCGGAGGCGAGGGCTTCGGAGCCTAGCTTGGAAGAGGTGGCTCTGCCTTCGCTGAGCTGGGAAGGGCATGCCCGGTGGCGGCCACAACTTGGAGGCTGAAAGTTTGGTGCATCTGATGGCAGGGGACTCCCAGCTGTGCCCCGACTGCTTGTGCCACTTTCTCTCCAGAACCTTGGTTTCCTGGTCGGTGTGACGGCCAGCCTGCACCGTCACCGGGTGGGTGGAAGACAGGGGCGTACGCGTGCCCGAGGGGTAGCCGTGCCTCCTGCTGGTGCTCAGGCAGCTGCGGGTGGATGGGAGCCCCATTTCCAGGGCCTTTGGCAGCCTAGGAGAAGGCACCGTGGAAGCCACGGGCACCCGGCAGGGTCCCTCGGAGCGAGTGGAACCTGGTGTCCCTCTAGCCTCTAATCCAGCCAAGAGCTTCCTTCCTGCAGGTCCGGGAGCCCTGGCGTGGGGCGGGCGTCCCCCCCCGAGAGTGCCCGCGCCCTTCCCTGGCGTGAGCGTATGTGCCTTTGGACTACATCGTGGAAGCCAGCACCATGCAGTCCATGGGCATATACACTTGCCTCAAGGCCTGTGTCATCGAGGAGCCACCAGAGCCACCGCTGCCACCAGCGAGGAAGAGGAGCCTGGACGTGGGAGGGCAGCGAGGGGCACGGGGATGGGTCGGGCCAGCCACACCCTGCCACTCAGTCCCTCTGACCCCCTACCTGCTCTTTCCTAGGGCTACATTGGACTCCCAGGGCTCTTCGGCCTGCCAGGATCTGATGGAGAGCGAGTGAGTAGGCTTTCTTTGTTTACCTCCTGCCCACTGACCCACCCCTTCTGCCTGGAGAAGTCCGGGAGTCCCTCCCAGAGGAAGTGCCCTTGAGTTGAATAGGAGTCTGCCAAGGGGTCAAGGCTGACCGCTTCCAGACAGAAGAGAGAGTGGGTGCAAAGTCAGGGAGTCTGGTAACTTGGCAGGATTGACAGTGTATACGTCAAAGCTGTCAGTGCGGGGCAGGAATGGTTAAGGAGATGAGCTTGGAGGGGGCACCTGGGCAAAGTGACATGGGCTCTCAGGGCCCAGGTCAGGAAGGGGACTCGATTCTGAGAGCACAGTCACCTCCCAGCCTGAGCCCGTCTTTGGGAACTCAACTCGTAACCTCATCAACAAGCTGAATAGAGAGGACTTTGAGTGAGCGCCTGCTGAATACCAGGGACCCTGGGTGCTCTCCAGGGCATTTCCCCAGTTCAGGTCCACGAAGACCCCAGTCCTGTAGAGTGTAAGCACCATCCATGTGATGGGCACGTAACTGACAGCGACTGTGTGTGGCCTGCTCCCTAAGCCCTCTGGGACTTCCTCTTATGGGTGGCTCTGGGGCTGGTTTGGGACAGCATTGGTTGTCCCTTGTGGAATCTCCTCCTGAACTCTTCCCTGTCTCTCCCCTACAGGGCCTGCCTGGTGTTCCTGGCAAGAGGGGCAAGATGGGTAGGCCGGTAAAGATTTTCCGTGTCTATTATGCAGACTCTATGGGTGAATCTGACGTTCCCGGGGCCACACCCCCCACCCCATGCACCTGCAGCCTGGGTGTTCTCTGCTTCTGTCTGCTGGGCTGTCACTCTGCTCTGAGTGTGTGGGCCAGCATGCGGGGCTTTCTGGGCCTCATGTTCTGCTATCAGGACACTGACCGGTGGCTGCCTGGCTCGAGCTGGGGCCTGCCGTGGCTCTGGGCCCCTGTGGGATGGCTCTTCTGTGTGTGTGTGTGTGTGTGTGTGTGTGTGTGTGTACAGTCCTGTGTCCAGGGTCTTCTGTTGTCTGGGCCAGTGGTGTCTGTGGGCCTGCTTGGACTGGGGGATCATGGTTAGACCTGGGTCTGGGCTCCTCTCTCTCGGAAAACCCTCAGTCTCTGTGTTGTCTTGGGGTGGCCACAGTCACACGTGCACCTGCCAGGCCAGAGGGCGGTGGGCATGCGAGCAGGCCCACAGCAGGTGTGACCCCAAGAGAGGCTGGCCGTCACCCCTGGTTCACTGGCTTCGCCCATGACTCTCCTGCGTGGCAGGGATTGCTTTCCTCCTGCTTGGGCACCTGCAGGGCAGGAAGAGAAAGCCAAGGCACAGAGAGGTTAAGTCACTCGCCCCCAGTTTCGCAGTCAGTAAGGAAGCCAGGATTCTAGCACCGCCATCCACCTCCAGGGCCTCTAACCTCGGTGGTGGATCAAGAGCTCAGATTCACTGGCTGCCAATAATGTCGTAGACACACATGCCCCAGAGTCTTCACCTGCTGGGTGAGACATTAATTCCGATGCGCTCATTACTCACGAGGGGAAGCTGAGGCTTCCCCTGCAGTGATATGTGTGGTGTCCTTGCTGCCAGCAGAGGGAGACCCCAGACTATAACAGAGGCATATTTCTTTCAGGCCTGACCTCCGTTGGTGGCTTAAGGTCCCATGTGGTCGTCCACAGGTTAATCCCTAGACTTGGAAGCATTGTCCGCTTGGGATCTGGGCTTCCCTCTGCTGGTGGTTAATGAAGAAGGGACTGTGGGGAGGTTGGAACTTGAGAGGAGTCTGGAAGGGGGCCAGGAGCGCTCAGCAGTGCCCAGAAAGGGGCTTGTCTGTGATTCTGGGGTTGACATGAGTGACCAGGGGCATCTTACCTGTTGTACTGTATGGATCTGGGTCCTGTGGGGCCCAGTGTGGTATGCCCAGAAAAGCAAGCTCCAGGTCCTGTCTCAAGGACCAGAGGGGCACCTCATCCTCAGACTAGACCTTTTGGGCCCAACAGCCCCTCTGTGCCTGGTGGTCTAACACCTGAGACCTGGATCTGGGCAAGGAGTGGCACCTAATGCTTCTTTCAGGGCAAGGACCTTGCATCTCTGAGGGCTGGGCTGGTGTCTGGATCTGCTCCTCAAGCCAGGAGACCTTGGGCAAGGAGATCCATCCAACCATCCATCCATCCATCCATCCTTCCATCTCTCCATCCATCCTGTGAATATCGAGCATATCCTGTGGGCCAGGCACTATACTTAGTGCTGAGCACTGAGCAAGACAAAGTTCCCATTTTCATGGACAGGTAGACAATGAACAAGGGAAGGAGCGTTGAGTGAATGAATGTCAGATGGTGCTGAGCGTTAATACAGAGTGGGGAAGGAAGACAGTGAGTGCTTGGGGTAAAGACTATTAGGTGAGTTGATCCAAGAGTCCTCCTCGCTTCTTGAGAAACCTTAATGAGGTGAGAGTGAGAGCCCTGTGGCTCTCTGTGGAAGAGCTTTCTGGGTTAAGGAGATAGTAGGTGCAAAGGCCGCGGAGCATTATTGGCTCAAAGCCCCTGAATTGCAGGGCAGATTTCCCTTATGAGAAATGGGGATAATAGCTTCTAGCTCATGGGGTCATTCTGCTTGTCACATAGTAAACACTGGTAAATAGGTTATTCCTATTTGTAGTTTCATGGGTGGGTGAGGCTGTCTGTGCTGTGTCACTTCGAGCCAATGGCTTCACCTCTCTGGACCTGTTTTTCCAAAGGCTAAGTTGCAGAGGAGGGACAGTTGACTTCCTTAGCTGATCTCAGCCGGGCCCTGTCCCCTCACCCAGGTCTGCCTCCCAGGCCACCCGTGTGGGATTCGCTCAGACTGTATCCTGGGAGGCTGCCAGACTGCCGGGCATTGCCACTTTACAGAGGAGGAGGTGGAGGCTCGGGGGTGGGGGGGTGAATGACACGGCCAAGGTTCTTGAGGCTTCCCAGGGTCATTTTTGGGTTGAAATGCAGCAGCCAGAGCTTTTGCCTCGCCCCAGAGTGTAGCTATTGCATGAATGGGTCCAGAGTCTCCTGAGCATGGAGGAGGGAAGCACCTGGAAAACCCGGGCATGATGGCTTCTTCTCCACCCTGCCGCCACAGGACCATCAACAGGGCCAGGCCCCTGCTGTCCTCTTCCATCTCCCCCTTTCTCCTCCTTCCAGTGGCCTCTTCATCTGCCTTCTCCCTGCCATGTACTCGTTTGCTCCTTGGAGCTGAAGGCCAAGCTGCTTGTGCCCAGGAAGGCAGCACCTGCTCGCTCTGAGGTGCTGGGCGCCATTTTGCTATCTGCGCATCAGATGAGGCCGCTCATTCGTTTTTGGTTCAACAAAAATTTACCAGGCACCTACCAGGGGCCGGGTGCTGGGGATGGCACTTGTAGCCAAAACATACCCCGCAAAAGCAACATTTATTGAGGCCCTTTGCCTGCATGGCATCTGAACTACTTATGATTCTCTCACTGATTCTCCGAGGTGAGATTGGCTACACCTGTTTTCCAGTTTTGGAAACCAAGACTCAGTCAAAGCCATTTGCTCTGACGCCCTCTGGGGGCCTCACCAGTCTTGAACCCCCGGAGCTGACGAATCATTTCTGCTTCCTCTCCTTACCTCTCACTTCCTAGGAATCTGCCCTGTCCTTCATGATGGCACTGCGGTGTCAGGCATGGGGGTGGGGGAAGAACCCCCCTTCTTCAGCAAAACAGTGCTGGGGCCACACAGTGCCCCCAAGGGCCATGAAAGTCCCCTTGACCCTGGTCCAGCTGCCTTGGTCAGCAGACGGGCAGGATCTGCACTGGGATATGATTGGATGGTGTATGGAGCAGGACCGAGTGTCACCAAGTCCCTCTGGTTTTGTCTCTGCCCCTGCCAGGCCTCAGTCTGCAATGGCTTTGGCCCACATGTTCCCTAAGTGATCTTTGGGGCCATCCCCCTGTTGCCAGTGCTCCCGAGCCCTTGATCTGGCTGGTGGGCTGGGGGGCAGGGGGTGCTCCTTCTGCAAGTGTCCTCTTGTCAAAGCTTTGGGTCAGGCGATTTCTAGGCGTTTATTAACAAGAGGAAATGTTGGGAAAATGAGCCGAATTCCCATGCCAGATCGCAGCTGGCCTCATTTCTGGCAGGGCTGGTGATGATTTTGCTGTTCATCTCTCTCCAGCAAGCAGAACTTCAGGCTCGGGCACATGGCCTCCTTAGCATCAGGTCGGGAAGGAAGGTGTGTGGGAATCTTTTGCTGATGGGAACCCTGAAGGAGTCACTAGAGGTCAGAGCCTGTCAGAGCTGCGGAAACTTTAGTGATGAGCTGCCCTGACCTCTCTGTCAGACAGAAAAGTAGACAGGGCTCAGAGAGGCCAGTAATTTGGCTGAAATCACACAGCAAGTTGATGGCAGCGCTAGGACCTGTCCCCGGACCGTTAGTTGCTTTCTGCATTACACTTCTCTCTGCACTTCTATCTTTAGCTCCAAAGGAAAGTTTAGGCTAATGCTCTCATCTCCTCACTCCTGCTAGAATGAAAAGTGTTGTGGTTTTCTGAGGAGGGGTCTGGATATAAGATGTTACAGACTTGGCTGGAGCTGAAGGGGTTTCTCTTGGGCTGTCCTGGCTTGTTCTGGGCATGGCACAATGAGGCTCGCAGCTCGGACAAGGGTCCCTCTCAGGAGTTAGGAAGACGTTGTGGTGAATCGTGTTGCTGGACGGGCACTCTGTGAACTCACTGTCAAGCCCGCTGGAATGCCTGGGAAGGTCAGCCACAGCTTACAGCGTTTCTCGTGGCCTCTGGCCGGGCCTGCAAGGCTGGTCTTGTGTAGCGAGTCAGGCTGGCAGATCCCCAAGCTTATAGCTGGAAAGGCCCAACCCTGGTTCCCAGTCCTTGGGTGTGTGTCTCAGAGACAACTGGGACTTGCCCAAGGCCACACGCCCATCAGGGGTGGGAAGAGCTTCTACCATGGTGCCTTTGGGTTTGAGGGCCCTTTCCGATTCTCATGCTGTGGGGAGCAGGGAGTAAAGTGACAGAAGCCTCATGTTTCCAGGTGGGGAGACTGAGGCCAAGAGAGATGAAAGTATTTTGCAGTGGCAATGCTGTATGTGTGTGTGGGGGGAGTGGTCCTCAAGTGTCCCATACTTGAGCTCGAGCTGCCCAGGTCAACTGGTGACTCTGGGGTCCTGGCGAGACTTGACCTACCTGTCTCCTTCTTGTTCCCTGACGTGACTGTTCTTAGATGAGCTCCCTAGTGGATTCCAAAAGGGCAGGGTGAAAACACGCTCAGCACTGTGACCTCAAGGGGTCTTTCCACGTCGGCATACTTGAAGTGCACACATGTTCTAGAAAGGACTCCAACCGGCTGCAAGTGCAGCGGGAGGGATGCAGGTTAGGCTTGCCCCAGCATTTCCTGTCTGTGGAGAATCTCAGCACTGTAAAGAGGCCCCCTAGATCCTTCTACGGGCTCTTCCAGGAGATTATTCTGTATTCCTACTGTTGAGGCAAACCAGAGCTAGTGCGCCCTGGCTCCGTAGAGCGTGCTGGGCTGCGTTACAACATCTCACCTCTTTGGCCTAGCTGTGCTAGCAGAGCTGGCAGGACGGACCATGTCATAGGTCAGGGAGCTGAGCCATTGAGGCATTGGCGGTACTGCTGATCCTGGAGGCTTCATGCCTCCTCTGCCTCTCCAGCCCACCTTCCAGAGCAGATGGGTGGGGTAGATACTGCCTGGAGGCAGGGGAGTGCCTGAGGTGGCCCTCAGCAACCTCCTCGGACCTTGGCATCCCGCTGTGGTTGTGACAAGGACCGCCCTCTCTTCATGTCTGTTCCTGAACTGCTGTAGCTAAGACAGGATTTGGAGTCCTGTCCTGGAGCCTGATTCTGCCTCCTCCTGGGCCTTGTTCTGCTCAAAGTACAAGGCGTCCAGTTCCCCGGGGGCCCCGACCTGGGGAAGTGGAGACACCACGTGGCTGGGGCCCCGGCAGGGCGCCGAGCTCATTCCTTGGGCCTCGGGCCAGCCTGTTGCAGCCGGGAGCTCAGGCCTGCGGAGGAAGGTCCCACTGCCTGCCGGGCTGGGACTGCGCTCCATGCACGAGGAGATACAGCCAGACAGAGGGAACCAGAGTGGGAGGAAAGTGGGGCCACATTTCTAGCTTGGCGACCCGCCTCTCTGAGATCCAGAAGGGCCCAGCATCGGGGCCCTGGGGCAAGTGCCAGAAATGACCTATATGACCAGCAGTGGAGGGGTGACACAGGCTAGCGGGTGATGGGTCCTTGGGCACGTTCTGGGCCTCAGTCTCCCCACTGGTGCAACAAGGTATGGATTGTCAAGAACACCTAGGGTCTTCCCGTCTTTGACATTGTTCCAGTCACAGATTTGTCCTCCCTTTGCTCCAACCATTACGCTCCTAATTACTCATCTCATTGGGCTGCTGGGGTTTGCCCTTGTCTGTCTTTGTTCTTACCCTGCTGTTCTCAGCCACTGGCTATCTTTGGGCTCCTTTTGTCTGCACAAGTGCCTTCCTTTGGGATTTTGACCCTTCTGATGGTCTCTCCCTTGCTTATACCCCGGAGATGTCCCTTCACATTGCTGCTGTCATCGAGGGACGCCTCCGCTCCTCCTGTTTGTGTGCCGCATCGTACAGCAGAGCAAACTGCGGCTCAGACGGGCCCGTGGTTGGTGGAGCCAGGGTGGGCACTGGATGGCCCTGCTTCCAAAGCTTCATGGGGGAGGCTGGCCTGGCAGCGGGCTGAGGGGAGTCCTCCGGCCAGCCTGACGTGGCCTCTGAGTGCAGACCCGTGGGCTTGGCACCTGCCTGGTAGCTGCTTTGGGTGAATATGTTGGACTTTGCAGCCAGGAGGCGTGCCTGGGCGGTGGTGTCAAGGTCTCCATCTTGCCCCAGGCTGGGTGGCATTCCTGTGTGTAGGGGGAGAAGCTCCTTCCTTCCAGACCTCGTCTAGGGGTTGGGACAGGTGTTCTTAGAGAACGCCAGCCTGACCAGGGCAGTGGGTCAAGGCAGGGTCTGCCCAAGGTCATACAGCCAGTCTGGAGGCGAGCCAGAGCTAGTCTCCAGACACTAGACTTGGCAAGCTGAGCGCAGACTTCCTGAGTCCTGCCCTTCACGGGCCGTGTGGAGTTGGCCAGGTGCCTGGCTGGACAGCATTGGCCTTGTCCTCTGATGGATGGTCCTCCTCTTCTGCCAGGGCCCTAACTCCAGCCTCCAGAGGTGAAGGCAGAAAGGCAATGTCTTCAAAATTCTCCTCTGACTACAGCCCAGCTGATATCTCTGGCCCTAGAAGGGGAAGGGGTCTTGCTTACAGCTTGATAAGAGAGGGGCTGAATTTGGGAGAGGCTAAATTTGCCAGGGGGAGAGGAATCTTAGATAGGATCAAATGTACCCCCACAAAGCTTTGACCTGGAGATGGGCCTACAGATGCGCACGCGCGTGCGCGCGCGCGCGCACACACACACACACACACTTGCCACTCTCTGCAACCGGCTGAAGACACATTCTAGCAGCTTCTACAGGCCATGATCTGCCTGTGTGCAGCTCATACAAACTTAACAGGGTTCAGAGAGGTGGGGACCTGGGTTCAGCTCTGCCACAGACTTGCTTTTCTTTTTGGTTTTGCCTTAGCCTTAGCCAAATGACATCGCCTCTCCAAGCCTCACTTTCCCCATCGGTTAAATGGGACTGATAACCAACCTTTCCCTCAAGGGTAGATGTCAAAGGCAAATGAAGTTTTGCATGCCAAGGGACTGGCTTGGTCCAAATCTCATTACTCTGTCCTCATGTCGTCCTTTGGGTGTCTGAATGAAGCCTCACCTCCTTCAGGATGAATGCCAGCCCTTGACCTTCTGATCCAGGGGGGCTCCCCGACAGAGAAGGGATCTGAGGAGGATAGAACAGCTGGACAGGGCAGGGACAAAGGCCTGGGCACACACACATTTCAAGATCTGTTTGCTCAGCCAGGACAGACGCTGTCATTGGTTTGGGGTTTGTCCTTAGGTTTAATCTAGTCCCCGGGTTCCCCCAGCTGTGTTAGAAACCAGACACAAATGACCTTCTGTGAGGAATCTTTCTTTACTGAGCGGCTCAGGCATCCATTTGGTCAGAGAAACATGTGCTGTGTTTTTTATTAAATTTCCCTGGAAAAACAACGATTTGAATTCAAGCAGGGGAGAAGAACAGGTTTCCCTAAATTCCAAGCTTGAGGATTTCCTTTTCCTTTTGAAGTGAGACGAAGTTGCCCCCCACTCCTACGCTGGTCCCCAGAGATGTCCCCACAGCTGATGTTTTTCCAGCTGCCTGTGTCCCCGGAGAGTATGGAGTGGGGTCCGGGGTGGAATGAGAGGGCCAGACCTGCCTGGGCCGGGTGGCCCGGCCTCTCTCAGGGCTGCTGAAACTTCCCTCTGCCAGTGGTGCGGAGAGTCACCAACCGTGTGACCTTGCATCACCTTGACATTTATCCTTCCAGAGTCCCTCTTTATCTGTAAAAATGGGATTGTGATTGCATAGGGTGGTTTTTGCAGAGCGTGTCACGGCTGCAGGTCTGAGCTGGAAGGTGCCGCAGAGGCCTTTCCTCCTTCGACTAGTGGGGAAACTGAGGCCCACGGGGGGAAGGGATGTCCTTAAAACAGTCCACGAGTCAGCTACTGGCTCAAGCGTGGACTCCGCTTCCTGACCTCAGTTCTTGTCCTTCCCGCCTCCTCGGTTCGGGTCTCAGATTTGGGGGTGGGCATTTCCGTGCTGTCGACTCAGACGCTCACTTCTTCTCAGAGTCTGTGTTGGTAAGAAAAGGGCTCTCTAGCTATGGGCTCCTCCCCAGGACCCAGTTCCCGAGAAGTTCTTCATGTGGGGGTGTTTGTGGAGGGCACTGCATAACTGGGGACCCTGTCGCCTGCCCAGATCCCAGAACCCAGGAGTGAGACTGCACGGACATGTCGTGTGTGCCCGCGGGGGTTAGGATGGAAGCCGCCCCCCAGGTATAAACACTAATCTACAGATGTTTCTTCTCTCTTATGCCTTTAGGGGTTTCCTGGAGACTTTGGGGAAAGGGGTCCTCCTGGACTGGATGGGAACCCTGTAAGTATTTCCAGTGGTGGGGAACAGGAAAGAGATTTCAAGCTTTGGGGTCAGACAGAATGGGTCGGATCCCAGCCATGCCACCTGTGAACCCGAGGCTTCTGTCCACTGTGGGTGTCCTGGGCTCCCACCCCAGGGAAGCCCCCCCCTCCCCGGGCCCACTGAGCCTCTGGTCCCAAAGCCCCAGACCATGCTGCATCTGCAAGGACTCAGGAAGGTTCTGGGTCACTCCCCACTGGGGAAGCCGGGCTACTAGCATCTTATAAAGCATTGGCAGTGTTTATGGGACAGCAGCGCCCTGGGGGAGCAGATGGTTTGCAGGCCCTGTGTGGAGGGGAGAGCGGAGTTCTAAAGAAATGTGCAACACTGGCATGTTTATAGAGTTTGTAAATAATCGGAGGCCTGTCGTTGAGGAGCCAGGTCAGCCTGCCCTGAGGGACTGAGCCCGCCCCTCCCTTCCTGTTCCAAGCTCAGTCTCAGGCGGGAGAGGGAGTGTGTTCCCTGTCCCAGGGGAGCAGACCAAGTTGAAAGCTCTTTGGAACACCTGCCGTGCTCCCCCATCTCTCTCTGGGCCTTCCCACCTAAGCAGCTGTGGCCAGCTGTGCTTTCTGTCAAGGTGACGGCTGGATCCATGATCAGCCCCTGAGGATGTAGGAATTTCAATTCCACAGATGCTCTCTGAGCCTGATCCCGCTTGGGCTCACCCCGGCTCCCCTGGGGGCTCCAGCCCTGGTCTCAGAGCCAGGAGGACTCGGGTTTGATTACTGCTGTGTCACTTGGACACATCGGTTCCCCTCTCTGAATCTCAGTTTCCCTCTTGGTAAATCTGGGGGTTGGAATGCCGGCCCCAGAGGGCTGGTGTAAGAAGGAAATGAGAGGGGGTGGGAAGGTGGTAGGCTCACAACAGGTGTTCCTGGGATGGGGGCCGTTGTAAGCAGTCGGTCACAGCGGGGACATCGAGGGCCCTCGAGGAGGTCATGGCTGTCTGTCCAGTCCATCATACAGGCAGAGTGAGATGTGTGAGGTCAAGGGTGCTGGGTGCTGTGGAGGAGGGATAGAGGAGCAGGGAGACTCCTGGGGAGGGTGATGTTGGGTTGGGGCAAGCAGAGAAGTGAAGGGACATTCCACATGGAGGAAAGGCCACCTGCGAAGGCACGGAGGCGAGAAATCGGAGCCTCTCCTTCGGTGTGATGTCATCCCCGAAGCCTGCTGGGGGATGGGACAGCGGTGTCTTTGTCCTCAGTCCTGGGGGAGCAGAAACGGGGCTGATGAGCGGCCCCAGCGTGGCCATACAGTTGCTGAGTGACCTTGGACAAGTCGCTTCCCTCATTTAAAGCCAAGGCTGGTTCTCCCCTCCTCTTCTCGGTGGCTGTAGTGATAGCCTCCTGTCTGGAGGGGGCTGGCAATTCCCACTGATAATCAGCCTTTCTAGAACATCGTGTCCCCCCCCGCCCCCCCCGCCACCGTGTGCAGCCCTATCCCCTGACTCCCAGGTGAGAGCCCTCTCCAGCTTCTGGGAGGCAGGGACCTGACAGCCTCCTTCGGTGATGGCGAGCTTCTCTAAGCGCCCCAGCACCTCCTGGCTGGAAGAGGAAGAGAGGCCAGCCCCATGGCTCTCAGCTTGGAACTGAGCCACTGTGTTCTTTCCTTGCACTTGACCTTGGGCCCATCATGAAACTCTTGAGCCTCAGTGTTGCCATCTGTAAAGTGAAGGTGAAACGAGACCTGGGCCAGACACCCAGTACATCTTTATTGTCAGGATCAGGATTCTGCCTCTTCTTTCACACTTGGTCTGGAAATCCAGCCTCCCTGTTTTACAGATGTGGAAAGCTGAGAGCAGAAGAGGGAAGGGTCTTGTCCAAATTTCAGGCCAGGCTCCAGGATTCACTAATCAGGCACAAAGAATGGTCGGCTCCAAAGGATCCCACCAGGTGCCCACAGAGGTTTAGAGTGGAGGGAGCGGCCTGGGAGGGAGACAGGGCAAGTAACCACTTTGCTCTCTTCCTACCTGCAGGGAGAACTGGGCCTGCCAGGGCCCCAAGGAGTCCCCGGCCTCATTGTAAGTACACAGATGCCTGGGTGGTGGGGGTGAGAGGCAGCACTGAGTCTTGGTGGAGAGGTCTCTCTCTCTTCAAATGCCAGGAGGAGCTGGGGGAGCAGGACCTGTCATTCTGGCCAAGGGGGCAGAGGGAGGAAAGCCCTGCTGTGTGTCCTCAGGTGGATTGCCCACCTTCTCTGAGCCCCTTTCTTCATTAGTTAAATGAAGGCAGGTACTTGGAGCGTGAGAGTACAGATGTACTTTCACACCTGCTGCCTGTGTGTCGCACTGCAAGGAGGTCTAGGCGGGGGATAGGACGCCTGTTCACAGGTGAGGTGCTTCCGGTCCAGAGGAAGGACACAGCTGGCCAAGGAGCTGAGGCTTTGGGTCATGTCAGGCCGGTCTTCCTCATCGTTTCCTTCGCAGCACTGACCCTGGAGCCAGACCCCCTGAGTTCAAGTCACAGATCTGCCCCGTCCTGACTGTGTGACCTGGGTGAAGTTGCTTACTCTCTCTGAGCCTTAGTTCGTTGTCGTGTGTAAGATGGGGATGGTGATAGAGGACTCTGGGGGGTCCTGTGAGGCTTAACCGAGGACTGACGTGTACAGTCCCTGGCCCAGGGTCTAGCATTTAGTAAATGTGCAGTGAGAGGAAGAGATCATTATATGAATCATTGCTATCACTTCCTGATATGCTGAGGCCTGTGCACAGGGAGGTGGGAGGCAGGCTGACTTCTGACTCCATCCAGATTGGGGTAGGCCTTGCGGAGTGGTTCCAGGAGCCAAAACCAGGGCCTCCTGCTGGGCCCTCGGAGTGGGACCTTGACCTTGGGAGCCCTTGAGAGGTCCAGGCCTGGGAAAGGACTCTGGGAGTTCTCCCCAGGGTTCCACGCTCCCTTTGCCCTGTTCTCTGGTCATTCCTCATGGAGCTTGAGTCTGGGGAGGCCATGGAGGGACCTAAGTAGGCTGTTGCCTACTTTGACAAATGGGCTGCCGGCCTTGGCTACTCCGGCAACTGTGGCATGAAATTCTGGCCAGAGGGAGGCTGGAGAAGGCCCCAGGGGCGTTCAGGGGCCCCATCGTTCAGGGGAGGCCAGTCCTGGTAAGAGGCCCCACAGGTCCCCAGTGGCAACGTGCTCATGATCGAGCAGATGAGTGCAGAACTCGGGCGGGGTAGGGACTGAGGGTCCAGACCTCCCGGGTGTGCACCCGAGCCTCGCCTCCTGCTAGCTCTGTGCTCTTCTGCTCTGGCCTCATTCCTTGAGCCTCAGGGCCCCCCTCCATGGGATGAGATCAGCGTGCCCTCCATTGTGAGGACCGCAGATACACACTGTCCAATGCAGTCCCGTGGCCACGGGGGCCAGTCCGTGCAACCAGACCACCTGGGTTCAGAGCCTAGCTTGACTGCTGGTTGCATTCAGACTCCGAGCAAATTTCTTAACCTCTCCGTGTCTCACTTTCTTTATCTGTACAACAGGGACCATCATAGTACCTGCCTTAGACTTCAGTTGTGAAGATTTAAAGACACTAGTGCATATAAAGTGCTTTGCACATAGCAAGAATTCAAGAAGTGCTAGTCACCGTAATAGTAGTCATTGTTAGTTCACACACACACACACACACACGCATGTGTTATGCGTAGTAGCAGTCCTCTGGAGTACTATGTGGAGACAGATTTCAGAGTCACCTTGGAACTTAGTGGGAGCAGCAAAGTGTCCCTCTAGGAGTCGTGCATTTGTCAACCCTGATGTCCATTCAGCAGGACTTTGCTGGGCATCTTCTTTGGCACAAGGCACTGACCCAGATGCTTTGGAAAAGGAATATCTGCAAGGAGAGGTAGAGAACCCCAGTTGATGAGGACCCCCGAAGTCCTGCCCTGCCTCCTCTAAGCTCACAAGGATGCCTTCTGGAACATCCTGGTTACTTGGTGATTACAGTCCAGCTCGAACAGCCTGGTATTGGACGCCCTTTCTTGGGGGAGCCCAGGCCACTCTACGGAGTTGTTGTGTCCTGAGCCCCAGTCATTTCCCTGCCCCTGGGAGAGGCTGTTCGCGATGAAAAGATGGCAGCTCTCTGTCCTTGCCAAGCCTCCGTGTTCTCGGTTCCCAAAGCGGACCGGAAGGGATGTTTAGGCATCCCCGCTTTCGTCACTGGCATGTGTTCTCTTCGTCATTGTCTAGTGGCCACTAGGTTGGGTCCTGAGAGGAGCAGGAGTATCCTTTGTCCGAGTGAACGCAGGCTCTGGAGGCTGAGACGATGCCCCTGGCCTTCCTGACTCTTTACAAAGCTCTTCCCCACCTAGGCTCCCCTTTGCTTTCCACAGCGAGGGTTGCCAGAGAAAATTACAACACGCCCGGTGAAATTTGGATTTCAGATGCAATATTTAGAATGCAGTTTATACTAAAATATCCTTGGTGCTTATCTGACATTGGAATTTAGCGGGGCAGACCTTATTTTCATTGGCTCGTTCGGGCAGCCCTATTCACGGGATCTCTTAGGAGAATCCCATTGGGCAGATGGGAAAGCTGAGGCCCTGGCCAAGATCACTCACAAGGCAGGACAAGATGGAGGCAGGACCATCCAGGACCCTCCTCCTGCTGCCCCGGTTCTGAGGGGCCTGAGATGGGGTGTTCCTGCATTCCTCAGACTCCGCACCCATGTGATGTCCCTTTCCAAGTCGCTGCTCAGTGCGTCCTCAGGGTTCCCTCTCCCCTGTGTCTTTCATCGCTACTTTCAGCCTCACTTCCCCTGTTTTATTTTTTTTTAACATTTTATTTATTTATTTGACAGAGATCACAAGCAGGCAGAGAGGCAGGCAGAGAGAGAAAGAGAGAGAGAGAGAGAGAGGAGGAAGCAGGCTCCCCGCTGAGCAGAGAGCCCGATGTGGGGCTCGATCCCAGGACTCTGGGATCATGACCTGAGCCGAAGGCAGGGGCTTTAACATACTGAGCCACCCAGGCACCCAGTTCCCCTGTTTTAAAATTCCCTCTGCTGTCAAAGTAATATTCCCTTCCTCCTGTGGTGGGGGTGGGGGTCACAAGCACGGACCTGAACCTGTCAGATCGCCAGGGGTCCCTGGACTAGTGCTGTTTCTTACCAAGCCAGATTTTTTACCCCGCCCTGGATTTTTGGAAACCACAGCTTCTGTGCCCTGGTGGGGGTGGGGGAGGGCGGGTAGGGAGAACAGGGGCCTCCCCAGAGAGTTGGAGAGGAAAGGAATTTTCTAACCAGGAGTTAAAGGGGAAAAGGGATCATGAGTCACCCCTGGTTTTCCAGAGGATGTGGGTTTTTAGCTGAGCGAATGGGAATTCCACATATTGATAATCATTTTAGTGGAGTTTCAGGTTTATTCAGTGCCTTCTGTCTAGTCAGCTGAAGCAATTTGCATGCAGACTGAAGCCAAAACGTCCTCTGTCACCCCCCTCCACTCCCCACCCCCGAGGTCCTTGCAGGCAGGATGAAGGGTGTGGGGAGATAGACTAACATTTATGGAGCGTCTCTGTTTTGTGTGTGCTTGATGTGCATTAGGCTGGGGAAGCCTTGAGGTACTGGAGGGAGGTGGCCGCAGCCCAGTCACCCAGATAGGGAGGCTGGAGCCTGGGGTCACCAGCTAGGACTTGCAACCCAGGTCTGTGTGGCCTGGATCCCAATAAGTGGCTGGCGGCCCCCCTGCAGCCTCTGAAGGGAGACCTCCTCAGGATAGCCCCCTCTGAGTAACTGAAACCCTTTGGCTGGCCCTCAAGAAAAGCGTCCCTGGTTCCATGATCTTCCCAACAAAGATTTCTGTCTTTTTTTTTTATTTTGAGTGATAGAAAGGGAACTTTGGGTCCTCCTTGGGTCTAATGAGACCCAAAGAATATATGGTCAGGCCAAAACCCAGCATGTGGGGTATAGTGGACAGGTCCCCTGTATTCTGTTGGTAAACGATCATCTGACTTCGTCTCCTTGTGACAGAACTGATACTTACCAACCCCTTGTGTGCCAGGACTTGCGCTAAGTACTTAATGATCCCGGCAAGCCTCTGAGTGTAGGAAGTGGGATTACCATGGTACACTGAAGGGAACTGAGGCACAGAGCAGCTGAAACATCTGCTCAAGGTCACACAGCAAAAAGCTGGACCTGGGTCTGTGTCTGTGGGTCACGGATTTCCCCACCGCATCCTGCATTCGGCTCATCAGAATGGAGAGAGCACATGTGTGAGAGTGTGGACCACGCCAGGGGCTGTTCTGTGTGAGATGACGCTTATGAAGACCACACAGGAGCCAGGACCGGCCGCAGCCCCCACTCCCCTGTCCCCAAGCCACTGATCCCTATCAGAGTTTCTGGAAAGAGGCCTTGTTGCCTTCAAAGGCAGTTCTAGGAACACGAAGGCGAGATTTCTCCCTAGAGGGTTTGTAAATGAGAGCGGAATTAGCTTTCTTTCTCACCCGGTTGTTAAGCCACTCTCCGCCACATAGACACGCACATAAATGGTCGCCAGTGTGGCAAGGACTGTGCGACCTGACTGCAGGGGGCTGACCAGCCTGTAGGGTCAGGGAAGGGATGCTGGCGCTTCGGCGGAAGGATGAGTGTGCATGAACAACATGAGCACCTCGGAAGATTCTGGGTCCGGGAACGTGTGGCCAGGGATGCCCCAGCTGCAGCGGGACAGCAGGACAGGAAGGGAAGATATACGTGAGGGATGGTGGGAGGTCCTGCCAGACAGACAGCTCTGGGTTCTGGTCCTGCCCACATCCCCTGTGGCTGGCTTAGTCTTGGGTGACCGACTGAGCCTCTGTTTAAGCCTTGGATTTCTCCTCTGTAAGACGGGCCTCATGGGGTTACCGTGAACAGCTGGCCAGGGCCCGAGCAGCATGTTCCATCCGGGGCCCAGCCTAAGGCCCGAGCACGGCAGTTGACAGGACCTCAATGTCTTGAGCGTGGAGCCTGGCACACAGTAGGAGTTTGGAAAGGGCTGTGGACATGGTTGTGTTTTGGTGAGAGTCAGCAGGACGAAGGTCAAGATGTTTAGAACGGTGTCTGGGAGCTTAGGCAGAAGTGGGAACAGGATCCAAATTCAGGGCATTACTCATTGTTCTTTCTTGTGAGGACATGACATGCTGTGTGTTGCTCGGCCGGGCTGCCCACAAGGGTGTCTAGCGCAGAGCCGGTGCTCTACGGGCTGCACTGGGGGGAGAGCGGCCTGGAATTTTCTCTGTTCCTCCCCCGAGGGCTTTCAGAGCCCAGCACTGGGTCCCTGCCAAGATGGGAAAGGCCTGTCCTAAGCAAGCCACCACGTTCTCCCCATGTGCCCTGCAGCCAGAGTCCCTTTTCCACAGATTCCTTGTCCTTAGGGGTTTGACACCGATGCAAGTCCCTGCCTCCCACTGCACACATAGACCTTTTTTGGAAGGGCTGGCAGGGGTGGCGGGTGTGGTGTTGCTGTGGCTCCCCAGGCCCCCAGGTGTCAGTCAGGCCCATATTGAATTCAGTCCCCACACAAGGCACCTTCAGGCCTGCGGCGGAAAGAAGGAGCCTGTGTTCCTGGAGCTGCTGGCTGGTCCCCTGCCCACAGCCTGGGCCCCAGCTGGAGCCAACTGTGCCAGGAGAGCCTCCTCTGTTTATTTGTGGATTACGCGGAACTCTGGGCATGCTACCCCTGGCTCCTTTCATCCAGAAAAAGAGAGGGAGAGAAGCAGCAGCCAGCATGGCCGAGGGAGGTGCTCTTCTCTGAAGGGCTGGCTTTTCCTCGGACCCCAGCCTCTCCTGGCCAGTGATCCTGGCCTCACCTTCCTCTCCCAAGACGACTTCAGAATTGCCTGGAAGCTCTGGAGACGGATTGCCTGGTGTGAATCCCAGCTCCATCCAGTCCTAACCTTATGGAGCCTCAGTTTGCCCATCTGTAAAATGGGGATGGTGGGAGGGTGAATCTCCAAGGGCTGTTGTGAGGAGTCCTGGAGTGGAGGCAGGTAAGGTGCCGAGCCCCGTGCCTGGCAGACACTGCTGTTTGTGTTAGTCTTGGCGCCTGCTGAGACCTTACTTCCTTCAGAAGATTACTTGATAGAGCTGAAAGCACCATTTCTTTGCAGAGGAACAGCTAGAAGGTTTGGTTTGACCTTATCATTAGGTGGGGATCCTGAGGTCCAGAGAGGGCAAGGGTTTTGCTCAGGGTCACACAGCCCGTCCCTGGCAGGGCTGTGGCCGGACGGTGGTCGGCCTCTGTAGCAGCTGATCCGAGCCGTTGCAGGGGCTGGATGGGGGTGGGGCGACAATGCCCCAGCAGACCTCGCCACCGTCTGTGAACTCGGCACCTTCCCTCCATCTCTCTCCTTGGGCCCATCGGCCCTCCTGTGGAAGTTGGGCAGGAATGCAATGGAGACATCTCTGGGTGGTTCCCACAGGAAGCCTGGGGCAGCTGGCCTCCCCTGGGAGCTTCCGAGCACTAGCCAGGGACCCCCATGGACCCTGACTCAGGGACGTGGGAAACTGAGACCCAGAGAGGTCAAGCCCATTGTGGGAGTGCACATAGCAGCCAGACACTTTGACGAGTCACAGCAATGGAAAGAGGGGAGAAGGGCGCATTTTCGGGGGCTCCCTATCTCTGGGCATGGGTTTACCCAGATGGCTGTGGCCGGAGCAGTACCCGGAGGGGCGGGCAGGAGCTGAGGATCCATGAGGGGAGAAGGATGGGCTTGTGCACAGAGGATCCAGCCACCCCTTCATTCTTAGGCAGGCTTCTCACCCCAGCACCGTGGGCATTTTGATCCAGATCGTTCTGTGTCGTGGGGCCTTCACCCACGAGATGCCGGTAGAGGCCCTTCAGCTGGGACAACCCCAGATGCCTCCAGACCATGCCCAGCACTTAGTATGCTTAAGTCGGTTCTTCCTGAAACAGCTCTAGGATGTACCTAGTACTGACCCCCATTTTAGGTGGGAAAACTGAAGCACGGGGAGGTTAGCCACCCCAGATCACATGATGAGTGAGCAGCAGAGAGACGAGAGCAGGTGGTCTGATGGAGCCAATGGGTATTGTGTCCCCAGCAGCCCAGGCCAGGGGATGCTGGGGATCATCCTGCCCAGGCCAGACTCTTGGGAGCCACCTCTCATGATGCCTTCTTCTCTTTCTCTTGCCAGGGCGACATGGGAGCACTGGGTCCGATTGGTTATCCAGGACCCAAGGGCATGAAGGTAAATAAGCCATCCCTGAATCCAGGTCTCGACCCAGCCAGGTGTCCCCCCACTCCCTTGGCCCATGGCAGCCCAGAGGGAAGTGGACCTGGGCTCAGTGTGGGGGGAGGGGTGGGCGGGGATTCAGGGGGTTGGCCTGAGAGCCAATCCTCACCTGTATGTCACCATGGCTGACATGTTTCTTAGACAGCAGTCCTTGAGCTGGGGTTGAGTCTCATGGGGTTCTGGATGCCAGGGCACTGAAAGGCCAGCGGGGAGTGGGGGGCATCACAAGGGGCATAGAAACTATAGCGGCAAGCCAGGGAACTTGGTACATCCCTGAGTGGGATGGGCGTGCAGGAAAAAGGTGGGCCCAAACTGCTAGGACCTCGTTCTGAAGGTGATCCCATGTGGCCAGCATGTAGGGGACCATGCTCGTGGAACCCATCGGTCCCCACAAGCAGCCTTCTCCCCTGGATTTGCTCAGAGTGCCATGGCTGAGGAGTCAGCTGCCCCTTCTCGTGCTCCTTCAGTCCACATCACGGCCCTCCGGGCTGGGGGTCATTGCCCCCTTTCAGGGATGAGAAAACAGAGTGCTGGGTGGGGCAACGAGCATCGGGTGGGCACAGCAGGCCGGTGGGTGTCGGGCAGGGCACTTGACTTCCATGGCGTTGAGCCCCCCCACCCAGCAGGATCTCGCCTTTTTCTTGCAGGGACTGATGGGGAACATGGGGGAGCCCGGACTGAAAGGTGATAAGGTGATCTGAATACTCCCTTGTTGCACTGTGTTTTATCTGCATGCGACCCTCCCCTCCCTCCAGTGCCACTGCTGCTTTCTTGCCAGGTCCACTCCCCCACACTCCTCCTGTCTCTCCTTTGGCCCCCCGACATCTGTGTTCCCCGGCTGCTTCCTTGTAACTCAGGTGGAGCTCAGGCAGGCGGTGTGGGGTGTGCAGACCCTGGAAGATAGAGCCTGGGGGGGCTGTTGAGGCACAGGTCGGGGTAAGGCAAGGCAGTCTCAGAGAGCAAGGTCGAGGCCAGCCCAGCATCTGGACTGGGAGGCCAAAGCCAGAATGGGGGTGGGGTGGAGGAAGGGGGGATTGTTACTGAGACGACAGTCCCTGCGGTGGGCAGGTGTGGTGCGGGGACCAGAGACCTCTTCCAGCCATAGGAGATGAATCCACATAAACCGCCCCAGTTAGAACTGGGAACCCAACCCCAGAGAGCACGTGGTCTGAGTGTACAACAGCAAAGCTGGCACAGGCCTCTGAGCCCCTGACCCGCTTTCCTCCCAGTTGCCATGGGGAGGCCACCCGTGCCACGTGTCCTCCACACAATCCTGGTGCTGAGCTCCCCCGGTGCCAGACCGCAGTTGGACAGGGGTCGGTGGGATCCCGGGGCCGAGAGCAGGGCAGCGCCTGGCCCCGTCGTGCAGTATCTGAGGGACCAAGCCGTGAAGGGCTGGGGGCGGTGCTCCCCGCGCTCTGCCCTGTAGCTATCTTCCTGCCCTCCCCTCTCAACTTCTCGGTCAGCGAGGCACCCCAGAGTGGGTGTGGGAGGGCTTTCGGACCGCATCCAAGTTTCCCCGAGTCTGAGCAGCTGAGTGCCGCTCCCACGGGCAGGATCCTTGTGCACCTGTCTTCAGATAACTCGGGTCCCCGTAAACCCAAGAAACGGGAGCAGGTGCCAGGGCCGGGCACCGTGTGAGTGCTCTGTGGGGATTAACCCCCCCAGCCTCTGAGCCTCTGTGGGCTGGGAAGCTGTGAAGCCAGGCACGTGCTCCAGAGACCTCAACCGTGCCTCCATTTCAAGGAGGGGGGCAGCCCCAAGAGTTCGAAGAGATGTATCAAAGGCCCTCGGACTCTTAAAAAAGGGGAAATGGGAGCTGCCACGGGCACACCCAGATGGTCCTACCCACCTCCCCCCTAGGTAGTCAGGGGCATGGTGCTTTCTCCATGTGTTTCCACCTTTCCACCTCCTCACTGTCTCCTGCCACTCCCCCCCCCCGCCCCCCACCGCCTGCAGGCCTCCGGCTGTAGCTCCCCTCGACCCCGACACTGGGGCTCATGTGCTGTGCCCCTGGCCTTGCCCTGCTGGCTCCTGAGCCCCCTCTTCTGTGGTCTTCCCCTTGAGACGGAGGAGCTTTCTCTCCAAGGCGCAGCTCTCCCCCACAGCTACCTGTTCGCTCTGGGGTTCGAGACATCAGTGCTCTGGAAATGTTGAAGTCATGGACAAGGGAGAAAGGAAGTTGGGGGGGGGGGTGTAGGCTTTGAGCTTTTTATAGGCCCCTCTGCAGAGCTGGCCTCCCGCTCACTGGCCCTGCAGGAACATGGAAATAAACGTGTTACATGGAACTCGGCTGGCTTGCTGACTGCTGGTGCCTGGCTCGTTTCGAGATGTGAAAGCTTTCTGGAAAAAAAAAAAAAAGAAGCAAAGGAAATTGTTTTCCTGCCCATAGTTTTCAAGAAAATCAAATAAGGCTTTGGGGTTGGAAAAAAGAAGGAAAGAAAAAGGACTTTCTTTTCTGCCCCTTGGGCTGGGGAGGGGTCTTAACGTTGCTGAGTACACCCATCCCCCCAGGCCCTCCCCTGGGATGCCACAGCCATCCCTTCATGTTCCCCCATCATCCTGCCTAGAATCCTGGATTTTCCATGACCCGGCCTGGCCGCGGTCCCGCTTACAACCACTTGGCTCCTTCTTCCTGCGTGGAGGCGCGTTCTGGAACCGAGACTCCTGCTCCAACCCAAATCCATTGTCCTGATTTCTTTGGTGTCTTTTTCAACTTTTTTTTTTTCTTTTTAATCCCCTCGGCTCCTCCTTTGGACCTTCAACACACACACACACACACACACACACACACGCACACACGTGTGTGCACACTGGGAAAAAAAAAAAGAACCCAACGACTTTCTTGGCTCCCAAACCTCTGGGATATTGTACAGGGTTTTCCAGATTGGAAAAAAAAAAGGAAGTTTTGTTTTTTGTTTTTAAAAGCTATTTATTTATTTATTTATTTATCTATTTTAATTTTGGCTTTTGTTTTATCAAGGAAGTTTTTTTTTTTTTTTTTTGGCTGGCTCATGGCCTGAGCTGCACGATGTGGGTCCTCGGAGAGTCTCCATTCTTCCCGGGTTTCCTCCCCCACCTTCCGACTGCTCCTGGGGCTGTGAACGTTTTTGGAGCGCTGGGGCCGGGGTGCCATTGGGAACATCCAGCATGGCAAGCTGGAGATGATGAGGGCGGCGTGCTGTGACTCCAGCTGTAACAGGAACCGTCCTCTGGTGTGGTTCTCCCACAGCTCGTGTACCAGGACGTGGCTGAAAATGGGGAGGGACCAGGAGAGACCCCTGATGGCCAGAATCTCTGTCGCCTTAGGAAAGAAACAGTCAGGATTAACTCAAGACCCGTTTACTCACTGTTTGCACCTAGTCTTAGCCCGCCAGGGTAGCTGGTTTCTCACGCTATAGCTGATTACCGGCATCTGATTAGAAGCGGCCCTCCACGGATGGTTGACACAGAGACTCCCACAGGAGGAAGTGACAGCTCCCAGCCCAGTGGTGAAAAAGGCTAAGCAACAGATACAAAGGCGCAGAACCCTCCATGATGGGGGTGGGGGCACTACCCAGGCTGCACCTGCCCCTTGTGACCTGAAGCTCATGAGGAAGGTGTTGAAGGATCAAGAAACAGTTCCTTTGATCTGCAAGTGACAGTTGTCCAGGAAAGGCCAGGCAGTTTGGCTTCTGTTAGTGGTGTTTTCAGCCACCTGAGCAACCCCAGTCAGGTGTGCGTTGAGGTCGGCTCCGTGTCCCCCCGAGCCTGCCTTCCCTAGCCAAGCATCCCCGCGGGCCTGCCCTTACCTCTCACAAGGCTGCTCCTGGTCAGACCCACTCTGGGAACAGCCTCAGCCAAGCTGTGTCCTGCTGGTGGGTCTGGAAGTGGAAAGGCTTCTGGAACCCACTGTGGTCTCCATTGTAACGTTCTCTGCTGGTGTGCATTTAGGGTGAACAAGGGGTTCCGGGTGTGTCAGGAGAGACCGGATTCCAAGGAGACAAGGTAATTGCAGCAGATTTTCTCCCCAACCCTGCTTTTCTCTGGTCCCAGCTTCCTTCTCAGGGACTCTTATGGGCCAGGATCCCCCTAAAAGATGGCTTCCTTTCACATAACCCTATCTTCTCCAGCCTCAGTCCCCCGTCACCATCTCTTCCCTGGCCTTGACAGCCTCCAGACTCACCGTCAGGTTCCCCATCCCCTCTCTCCCAGTCTGTCTTCCTCACTGACGCAAAGCTCTGCTCTGTGCTCACAGACCATCCGTGGCTCCCTACTGCCAAATCCTGGCTCCTCATCCCTGCACACAGGACCCCAGTGAGCGAGGCCCTCGGACCTGTTCCTGCCCCTCATCCTTATAGCCCCCGTGCTCCCCCAAAGGGCCCTCTGCCCCCACACACTGCTGCCTTGTCTGTCACACCGTCCGCTCAGCCTCTGCATGACCCCATTCTTCAGAACCCTGCTCAGATGCCGTTTGCTCCACCTGCTTGGACGGTGGCCACTTCCCTCTCCACGTGCCCTGAGCAGCCCATCCGTCCGTCATCTGAGGCAGCACCTGGTTGATGGGGATTGTGCTCAGCCCCATGCCAGCCAGCTAGCTCCCCAAGGGTATTGCCCCAGACAGCCCTGGCAGAGCTCAGCTCGGAGTCCTACACAGAACAGTGAGCATTTAGGACATGTTTGAGTAAGTGAGTGAGTAACCGGCCTTCCTGACTGATGGGTGAACCGAGGCAGCTTGCCGAGGCCGGCTCCTCTTTGCCTGTGTCCGGCACCATGTGGCCACATCTGGACCTCGCCCAGCCAGTCAACAAGGCCCAGATGTTGGCCCTCTCTCCCTCTTCCTCTTCCCTCCCTCCTGGCTGGCCTGTCCTGACCCAGCCTCGGTGTCTCCGGACTGCGAGCCATGCGGGCCCTGGCTGCTTCCCCCGCTGGGCCCCTGTCTCCAGAATTCCTCAGGCATAAATTGCACTGTGGAGCTCACTTGGAACCCCCCCGGGGTCCCAGGTTCCAGGACGACTTGGCAAGGATAGGGCCTGCTGTATCACCTTTGCACCCCTGACGCCCAACACACGGGGGTGCCCCGCTGGAGATTGGAGGCAGGGAAAGTGAGGGGGAAGCTCATATCCCCCAAAAAGGGTGTGTTCTCCAGGCCCCAGGTGGGCAAGGGTGACTGAGCAGCTGTTCCCCTGGCCATTTTCACTCCTTACTAACCCCAGCCTGCTCTTGGTCTTTTCCAGGGGAGCCAGGGATTGCCGGGGTTCCCAGGTGCACGGGGGAAGCCGGGGCCTCTGGTAAGTACCTTTTGCTCTGACTCCCCCAAACCTTGCGCTCTGCAATCATGAATGTGACCAGGGACACAGTCACATCCTGGACCGCATTTCCTCCTGCAGCCACCTTGGGAGCCAGGCAGAGCAGGACAGGAATGAGATTCACCCATTTTACAGAGGAGGACACTGAGGCCCAGGGGGGCAGGAACTCACCCAGCATCAGAGACAGGCCTCGGTCACTGTCAGAGTTCTGGGGAGAATCAGAATCTGGGGCTCCCAATGCCCTGAAAACAGCAGTAGCATTGATAACATGTATTTCTGGAATGCGGCTGTGTGTCAGCTTCCTGCCGTACCATATACTTCTTTGAAGGCTGCCAACCACCCCGAGGGCTAGAGTATTATTATCTCTCACATCTTACAGATGGAGATACTGAGCTTCTACCAGATGAAGTGTCTTGCCCGAGGATCCCATAGCTGTAAGTGTAGGAGGTGGGCTTTGAACAGTAGCTCCTAGTTATCTAGGGAGATCTCATTCATATGCCCCTGAGGTTTTCAGCCCCCCACAGCTGGGGGCTAATACAAAGGATGGGGGAAAGTGGGCCCTCCCTTACCCGTGCCTCCCCTACCATCTCTTCTCTTCCCCAGGGCAAAGTTGGAGACAAGGGATCCCTTGGGTTTCCTGGGCCTCCTGGACCCGAGGTACGTGAGGCCATATTTCTGTGTCCGGCTACAATCAAGGCTGGGGCTTGTCCTTGGGAAACCGAGATCCAGAGATTGGGAGGAGGGGGTACTTACCTGAAGCCGTGCAGCAAACGAGAGATGGGGCCAAGAATAGAAATTCCAAGATCAGTGATCTTTCCTTTTCTGCCTCTTTGTCCCTGGTAACTTTCAGTGGCAGTGGGACAGAAGCTGGCCTCGGAGACCCTCCCTGACTTTGTGGTCACCTTTATGGCTTCCAGAAAAAACATCAGGAAAGCCCTCTGAACTCGGGCCTGCACCCTTAAGAGGAGCTCCTCTTTCTCCAGCCTGATCCCTGGAACTTTTCCAAACACCCACACTCCCTCTGGAAAAAGTTCAGGGCTCAGAGTTCTGAGGAATGGGGAGCAAGAGGCAGACATGAAAATTCCGGTGTTTGAATGGAGAATGAGAAGTCATGAAGGATGATTTAGCAATTAGTAGAACTTGACTGAGAGCTTCTGATACACGTGAGAGTTAGCACAGGTCTGCTGTCTGTTGGCTAATGTGCAGACTTCACATAGACACGACAGTGTGAGGCAGCTGGCTGAGCTCTTCCCCTCTGCCCCTCCAACGGGGACCATCTCTGGAACATGGGGTGGTCCTGCCAGGGCTGCCCATTGCCCAGGATCCTCAGTACCCAGGCTTTCTGGGGGTTGAGGCCAACCCCAACCAGCTCCCATTGTGTACACACACTTGCCCATCTTCCACAAGATCTCAGAGACAAAAGTTTCACTCTGCTGGGTTCTCCAGACCTTTCCAAAGATCACTCCTGGTATCACCCAGATAGATGAGGGATAGTTTCCTGCAAGCTCCAAGTTCTGACTTCACGCTGTGTTGACTTTGGCCGTGACACAGTCCTATCTTTAGACGAATGCAGTTGGCCTCTCTTCCACGGCCTCGATTCCTTCCCCTGGCCGCTGTGGAAAAAAGAGTTTTCTAACAGCCTGGGTTTCCCAGCAGTCTGGCCACCAAGGGGGGGACGCGTGCTGCCTCACGTTTATCAGGCACCACCTCGTTCAGCAGGCTGTATTATAGGTTGGGGACGAGAACATGTTGACATGCAGCTACAACCACGTGACGGAGGTGGTACCGCACTGTGTGACAGATAAGGAAACCGAGTCACAGCGCTGTGAAGTGACTTTCTCAGGGTCACTGCTGCTGGTAGCAGATAAGCTCTGCTTTGGTTCTCTCCTGGGTCCCTGGACAGATCTGGGGTCTGTGTCTCCCACCTTTGGGTTCTGTTTGGATTGGCTAACTCTGTGTCCAGAGATGGTCCTGCTCCGCTGAAGACAGAAGCTGAAGAGCACGTCAGCGTCTTCCTGGGTCTCTGCTCCTTCTGAGACCATGTCCCCCCTGGGATGGGGGTGGGTGGGGTGGGTGGCAGTATGGCTCCTGCTCTGCATCCTTTTGGATGCTGAGTCCCTTTGGATGAGGATTTTTGCTGAGTGCTCACCAGGTGCCCGGATCTGGACTAAGCCCTTTGCTTGCCTTCTTCCCTTCAAGCCTCACAAGAGCCCTGTAAGGGGATGTGGTCACCATTTTGCAGATGAGCAAACCAAGGCCCAGAGAAGCTCAGGAACTTGCCCAGGGTCACACAGTGATTTGATGGCAGAACAGGACTTTGAGGCTCTTGATTTGAAGAAAAAAAGATGGGGTAGCTTTGGCTTTCTCTATTAGCTCAAAATTCAGACCCATTCTTGCCATTGCTAGTAAGAAGGGTGAGAGGATGTTTAAACTGGAATTTAATGGGAGTCACCAAAAAGGAAGGGAAAAAGTCACTTATGGAGGTGATGTGGGAGGAGGCATTTTGGTCTCAGGGATTCATATAAGATTTTGGTTTAAGGGAATAGTGGGGCTGCCCTAAATTGGGATGAATTACCAGAGGTATTACACCTACAGCACTGGATGCAGCACTGGGATGAATTACCAGAGGTATTACACCTACAACAAGGAAGGGGATGTTTCTGTGCTGTCCTCTGCTGGTCTGTTCACACCCAGAGACACACCGGCATCCTAGTGACTGCCAATAGTGGAAGCTGACCGACTGGAGGTGGCAAGACTGAGGGGCCCTGGGCCAGAGTGGAAACCATTGAAGGGACAGCAAAGGGCAGGCCTCTGGGGAGGGGAAAACTGGTCTCCGAATTGTGCAGAGACCACTGTGGAAAGAAGGACTCCCACCTCCCGTGCTTTGTGGAGTCCTACGGGGCAGCATGAGGTTGTCAAGGGGAAAGGGAGGGGGCTCTGCTCCATGTCAGGAAGAAGCCTCCAGTGCGTGGCCAGCCATCGGGGACAGGCTTGGTCTGGGAGCAGTGAGCCCTCTTTGGTGGTATGGGGCAGAGTCTACACACCTGGCCGGGATACAGGGGGTGTTTCAGCTTTGGAGAGGAGGAGCCCAGCTTAGTTAGACCAGCGTTTCCTAAGCCCTTCGAAGTTGTAGCAAACCCAGAACAACATCTTGTCTGTAGGCACACTGCAATCAAAGGCGACCATTTCTTGGAGCAGAGGAGGACTGGCTTTGGGTCTCCAGCAGCAGCAGACCTGGGACGTGGGGAATTCTGGGTCACACAATCTTGTGTGTACTGTGCACTTATTCCAATATTAAGTATTTTCTTTTTTTTTAGTTTTTTTAAAAAAGATTTTATTTATTTATTTGACAGACAGAGATCACAAGTAGTCAGAGAGGCAGGCAGAGAGAGAGGAAGGGAAGCAGGCTTCCTGCTGAGCAGGGAGCCTAACGTGGAGCTCGATCCCGGGACCCTGGGATCATGACCTGAGCCAGAGGCAGAGGCTTTAACCCACCGAGCCACCCAGGTGCCCCCCAATATTAAGTCTTTTCTGGCATTATCTCATTTAATGTTCTCAGCAACTCTCCGAGATGTACAGGCTCTTACCCAGGTCCCTGTTCTAGAACAGAGAACTATAGGGTCTGGGTGATTAATGCACCTGCCCGGGGTCCCATCCCATGCAGGAAGGGACAGAAACCTGGATTGGTTTCCCTCCAAGACCGACGCTCTTAGCACTTCCCTTCACCCATGGATGACCCGTGTTCTCTGCTTCCCCTCAGGGATTCCCCGGAGACATTGGCCCCCCTGGGGACAATGGCCCAGAAGGCACGAAGGTGAGTCCCTGCTCTGTGGAAACCACGGACCTCTGGGGCTGGCTGCCTGGCTTGGAATTGTTGGGGGTCTTGCCAGCCTCTGATGGTGGTGGAGGTGCCGCCTCTGAGACCTCTTTCTGTTCCCTTCTCACCAGGGTAAGCCTGGAGCTCGAGGCGTGCCGGGACCCCGTGGGCAGCTGGGGCCCGAGGTGAGACCATCTGGCCCTGTGTCCCCTGCCTGTCCCCTGCAGCCCCGCCGGTTCCCTCTGGCATCCTGGAGGCTTCCGCTGGGGGCCAGGGCTCTTCGGCCCGGACACCTCCCCAGGGCTGCCTCAGGCCCACCCTTCCGCTCATCCTTTGCGGCTCTACCCCGTGACCTTGCTAAGGTCTTTCTCTGGCCTGGCCTGGCTGGCAGGTGACTGTCTGCTGCCACTGCATCCCCATTGCCCGGGGCTTTTCTCTCTGGAGGCCGCTGCTGCTGCTCCTGTCTGTAACACAGCTTCCTGGGGTGTGGGTGTGGGAGAGTAGATGGCGAAGCCCCGAGATTCAGGGGGAAGACACGTGTTGGGTCGCATGGTTAGTGGCAGGCAGGGTCAGGATTCAAATCCAGGTCTGCTTGAGCCTGATGCCCACGACAAAGACCCTGTGCCATTAAGTCTATGCTCCTGGGAGCTGCCCAGGGGGCATCCCAGAGAAGGACCCAACTGGCAGAGCTAGTAAGTGGCAGAGTGGACATTGGCTCATTTCTTCATTCAAGCCAAAGGGGATTGAGAAGTTCTCCGTGGGCGGCCCCGTTGGGCACCCCACAGGCTGGCCCTGGGTTTTGCCTATGACTGAGGCCCCCCACCACCCTTCTAGGCTCAGACCCCAAGGCCCCCGTGACGCACAGACAGCCCCGGCTGAGAGCCCAGGAGGCCCGGCCTCACCACAACCACAGGCAGGCATCCAGCGGACACAGATCCCTTTGCAGGCTGGTCCTGGGTCTGGCGGGGTCCCAGCGCTGGCTCTGCGAGCGGCCACGTGGGGCTGCTTTCCTGGAAGCTGGGATGGGGGATGGCCCCCGAGGGGGGCCTCTGGGTTAGGCCTGGAGTGCCAGAGGGGCCGATTTGGAGGCTGCCCTGGCCTGCGGGAGGGCCCAGAGTGGGAAGGGAGGGAGGGGCAAGGAGGGAGGGACGGCGCCAGCCACGTGCCTCTGTCTACACCCACGTTACCACCCGAGAGCCTGCCACTTGCTCACGTCCCTGTGGATTCATTCATCCACCCCTGCATTCGTTCACTTCTCCGTCTCCCCCCTCTCTCATGCCCCTTGGCCCCATCTGCAGTCCTGAATCACAGTCCCCATCACACACCCCTACAGTCCCCATCACACACCCTTCCTGAATGATGTTTGTGACAGAGGAGGGGACAGGGCCTCACCACTGTCCTCTAGGAACTCCACATAGGCTAGTGGTCATACTTTAGGATGGTCCTCTCCATTGGCACCATTTTATAGATGGGGAAACTAAGGCATGAGGAGGTTAAGGTCTGTCACTGAATCAATGGTGGAGCTTAGAATAGAGTTCATATCTTTGAGCTGCTGTTGAGGCTCTGTACCCACAGCATGTGATAGGGTTTGACCTCCTGCCCAGCCCTGCCACGAACCCCATGCCTGTCACATTCAGATGGCACTGGGAGCCCCCTTCACGTGGAAGTCCCTGTATGGCCTGGGTGGGGGCCTGCGGTGGGGGGACCAGGCATACACCATTTCTCTTGGTCCAGGAGGGCTCTCCTCTGTCCACCCCTTTCGCTCCTTACAGGTCAAGTTCTCCGATTCCCTCACTGGATTAATTTCTCCTTTTTCCTCTCTTGTGTCTCCCACCTCTAGGGAGATGAGGGACCCATGGGGCCTCCTGGGGCCCCCGGCTTGGAGGTGAGTGTCACTGGCCCCGGGGAGGTGGGATTTGTCGTTCCTGAGCCCACTGTGTGCAGATAGGCAACACACGGGAGGTGCTCTGCGGAGAAGTCATCAGCAAGAGCTTTGGGCCAGCCAGAGAAGGGACTAGAACAGACACAAAGGACAAGAGACAAGAGGCGGGAAACCGGCTAGCTGTGTCTGCCCAGCAGCCGTGTGCTGGGCTTTGCACCAGCTTTCATGCATTTGACTCTCCATGAGAACACCATTGCTGGGCTTATTTTCACCCATGGCCATCGGGCTCAAAGAGCAAGGGGTTTAGCCCAGCATCTCAAGCCCAGAACTTCACCTTGCCCCCTCCCCACTGCTCTGCTCCAAGTGCCCTTCCCGAGGCCCATGCCAGGGAGGGCGTAAACCAGAAGTGCACGAATGTTTTGGTCTTACCGTCTTAAAAAAAAATGATTGTAGACCCAAACTTCTTTTCTTTCTGTGGGCTCCCTCTATGGATATTAGTGATTAAAACTGAAAACTTTTAAATATATTTATTAATTCATTTGAGATAACAATAAGCCCATTTCATGGTCACAAAATAATAGTTTTACAACAAAACAACACAAAACAACCAACTGGCTATATTTTCCCAAAGCAAAATAATCTAATGAAAAGAGTGGCATTGTTTTACCGTTTTTGCAAATCTCTTTAATGTCTGGTTTAATAGAAGTCAGCTGGATTCTCCCATCTGCTTCTGCTTTCAATCTGTTGACGATACCACATGTCATGTAGCCTCTGGAAAACTCCGCGTACACTCACGAGAATGAAAGAGACACAGACAAACAACGTCTTAACGTTATTGTGAACCTAGTTCTGATGTCATGCATCTCCTGGGAGGGCTCCAGGGATCACAGGGGTCCCCAGGCCACACTTTGAAGACCACTGGCATAAACTCCCCATTCCCCCCCGGGACCCTGTATCTTCTGTCCAGCTCCTTCCTCTTCCTCATTCCTTGAAAGCAGGTTTCAACATCCCCATTTACAAAACAGGACTGGCCTGGGAGGGGAGACTTCCCTGAGGTCACACAGCTGCCATACCCCACCCCCACCCCCCACCCCTGCATCTCTGGACCAGCTGGCAGCCTGGGGCCCTCGGGTCTCTGCATCCTTGCCCTCTCTGGGGCATTGCAGCCCTCCCCTGGGCCAAGGCTGGGACCCCAGTGATGCTGCACCCCCGTCCTCCACCTAGCACCCCCTCACTCACCTCTGTCTGTTGCAGGGCCAACCTGGCAGGAAGGGGTTTCCTGGCCGGCCCGGCCCAGATGGCATGAAGGTGAGGGGACCTGGAAGTGACTGGGCTTTGAGGGCGGGCATGTGTGGAACAACTGGGGAAGAGAAGAAGGGGGGAACCGGCAAATGAGGACCCCAGTTGGAACCCCCATCCCAGGGACAGTTGTGGAAAGGGGGTCAACGGTCCCCATTTATCACAACATATTGGTAACAGAGAGGACAAAATGAACAAGAACCTCAAAATCCAACAGCGGGGTAGAGTTCAAGTAATGGGACGCAATGCAGCCACCAAAGATGGTGAAGCGGACAAGTTCACGAGACGGGAAAATGCCCGTGTGTGTGGGAGTGGTGGTGTGGCAGTAGTCGGAAGCAGGTTCCAGAAGGAGCCTGTTGTGGGGGCCCGTTGCACGGTGGTCCTGCGTGCTCAGAGCAGAGGCTGCAGTGAGGACAGGGGCTCTCTCCGGATGGTGGGAGCAGAGGACATGACCGTTCTCTCTTGTGGGCCTCTAGCTTTTCCCCATGATGTGCAGTCAATACGTATTACTTTTGGTAACAGTTTTGTTATTTATTTATTTATTTTTTAAAGATTTATTATTTAGTTAGTTATTTGACAGACATCACAAGTAGGCAGAGAGGCAGGCAGAGAGAGGAAGAAGCAGGCTTCCCGCCGAGCAGAAAGACTGATGTGGGGCTTGATCCCAGGACCCCAGGACCACGACCCGAGCCGAAGGCAGAGGCTTTAACCCACTGAGCCACCCAGGCGCCCCAAGTTTTATTTTTTTTTTAGCGTATCAAAAAAGACCTGGCCTGGGTGGGAGAGTGATGGTCCTCGGCACATGGGCAGCCTCACTTAGTGGTTTTCCAAGGGCTCCTCTGGTGGATTGGATTTTCTGACCCCTCCTGGACAGAGTGTTAGGCCACGTCTACCTCTGGGCAGACACGTGATGTTGAGGGCAGAGCCAGGGTAGCCCAGGACATCCACATCCCCCTCCGCTCAGCAGACATGGCCCGTGTGTCTGTCTGGCCCCACTGGTTCTCACGAGCGGGAGGTCTGGGGGAGGCGCCGGAGGGAAGGCTGAGAGGCTCGGACCCTGATTGCGGTGAGCCGTGTCCATCTGGGAGCCCAGCTCCTGGCTAGTTTGACTCGCTTAGCCCTTGTCCTGCCCCCTGAGGTCTCGGTCTTACTCCCTCAGATACCAGCTGGGTTTCTGTGGTGAGAGCGGTGACATAGTCTGGGTGGATTTATCCCACAGGGCTGCTCGCCTCTCCAGCGCACGCTGTGGGGAGACCAGGGCGGCTGTGGCTGCTTAAGCAGCAGGAGCCACCCCGGCATGGGATAAAACTGGCAGACAAGGCTATACATGAGGCCACCAAGCATGAGAGCTGGAAATAGGCTACGAGACAAATGAGTCTGATTTCCCTTATTTATAGCTGGGCAGGCTGAGCCCGGAGCAGACACAAGGCTCACTAGTCATTTTGTGAGCCGGTGGCAGAGGTCTGGTGGCTTAGGGTCTAGGATCTAGGGGCCCTGACTCCCTGGCTCCCTGATCTTCCTGTGGTGGGGCAGCCTCATCCAGTAGAAATGGGGATTTCAATCAGTCAGACCAAAGTTCCAATTCTAGCCCTGCCTCTAGCTTGCTGTGTGGCCCTGAGCAGATCACCTTGCCTCTCTGGGCTTTAGTTACCACCTCCACAAAATGCAGTGGGTTGATGAACAGCCCAAATGAGATACAGACCCGAAGGTACCAAGTCATCTGCCGAGGGCCACTCAGAGGGAGTGGGCAGCTAGGGCCATGTCTGGGGCCAGAGATTCTGTCCAAGTGTCCCATCGTTTCTGCCATTTGTTTGGGGTCTACAAGGTTAGACTCTGGAATTGAGGTTCCTGTCCTTCCCTAATTCTGGGGACTAAGGCCAGTCACCTGGGGTGTTCCCTGGGAGGGGGCTAGACTCCCATCACCCATCCCAAGTGATTTTCCTCTGTCCTTTGCAGGGGGAGCCAGGCGACCCTGGACGGCCAGGGCCCGTGGGTGAGCAGGTAAGTCAATACCGGTCTCTGAACACGAAGACTCTTTATCGAGCACTGACTCTGTGCCAAGCCCTTCAGCAAAACAGTCCACACGCATCCCCCATATCCATTCCCATGCTAGTTCCTGGGCCCAGTGAGCTCGTCTCCCCCTTTCATTGAGATGGTCACTGACTCTCAGGGAGGTGAAGTCATTGGATGAGAACGCCGTGAATCATAGTCCCATGGCCTGCCTCTGGATGTTTTTGGAGCATTTGCCCAAAGGGATGACATGACTTTGCTCCCAGAACATTACAGCTGGAAGAGCCTTCAAGAACCACCGGCTGTGCTCCATCTACAGATAGGGAAGCTGAGGACCAGAGAAGCATAACCACCTGGCAGGAGCTCTTGGTTCGGGCCACCCTAATTTACGAGGAAAGCAAAATTCAAACCAGTGGTTCCGGCTAGCTGGGAAGTCAGGCCAAGGTCTGAAGAGGAGAGGAGGTTGCAAGCCGTCATTAAAAAGAAGGTTCGAGAGTCACGACCTTCATTTTTGAGGCCCAGGATCCTCGGTGCCACCGAGAAGCAGCTGTGTGTGCTGTGGAGGGGGAGGGACAGATAGCCAGGCACTACCTGAAAGCTTGACCTCCAGGCTTGGAGGTCAGGGTGAAAGGTAGCAATCTTCTCCCCTCCCTTAAAGAAGCCCCCCTGAACCCTGCAAGGGGCTGCCCCATGCCGGAGGGAGGAATGGCATTGGGGACCCAGAAGAATCTGCCTTGGCTGAAAAACGCCATCAATGGCGTGAGAGTCGTGCACGACGGGCTTCCTCACCAGGCCGGCAACATCTGTTGGGGGGAAGAAAGGAATTAAAGCAGGGGGTGGACTGGATTTTTGAAACCTTTCCAGTGTCATTCAAGCGCATTCTGTGGGAAGACCGGGAGTTTGGAAGGGCTGTCACGGCCTGGATATATTTCCTGATTGGAAAAAAAAAAAGGCCATGCGATCAGCAAATTTAATTTCATAGTTATGCTGATGGTAAGGGCCCTCGGGAGACACAGAGCCTCAGAGTCCTAGAATGCCGGGACACGAAGTGTCCCAGTACAGTGCTCTGTCCCTGGCAGGCAGGCAAAACTCACGGACCCCTTCTCAGAATAGAGTTTGAAATGCATAAAATGCACAGTGAAGTATTACAAAGGAAATCGATTATATTGAAATACAGTGATGAAAGTATGCTAAATGTGATCTATTCCTAGATAGCTCCTTTATTAATGCATTAAATAATGAGATCCAGCAGCAGGTCGAATAACGACCTCACTTTTGAAGCAGTGACAAGCCTTGGTGACACATTTTGAAATCTGTGCGACAGTGGCTATCATGTGATGTGTAAATATCTGGGACAGTAGCAGGTACCGTGGGTTTGTCGCCTACTCCCAGATTTGAGGGAAATGCTAAATTTCAGAGGACAGTGAAAATAAGTTGTGATTTTATTTATTTATTTATTTTGCCTCTTCAAGTTCAGGGACCCCCTGATTCTATCCACGGGGTCTTCTAGAAGCCCCAGTTTAGGACCGCTGTACCCTAGCCCACATCGGCACTCTGATTAGCAAGGATGACTGAGTGAGGTAGTGGCAAAGCTGAGGCCAAGAGGAGCGGCCACCCAGCCCCGGGGCATCTACAGGCCCGCCTGGTCAGCAGAGCCCCCAGCCAGCTGCCTGGCTAGCTGGGACCACAGCTGGAAAGATAGGCCTGTCTGAATGGTGAGGCAGACCCTGAGCCCCGTGGCTGCCAGTGGGTATGCAGGGGTGGCATGTCAGCTATGCCCTTGGCTCCCTTTCCATGTGGGAAGGGGCAGGCGTCTCTTATTCACGGCAGAATCAGAGGGTCCCCAGGAGAGGTTATAAGGTCCTCCCTCGGATGGATGACAGTATTGGCTCCACTGATTGGACCGTTAGGTACCAGGCCCCGGTACCTGCCTGCGCTTCCCTCGGCAACCCTGGGGTGGTAGTTAGTCTCCCCATTTCACAGATGAGGAAAGCAAGGCTCTGGGAAGTTAGGTCACTTGGCAGGATCTCCCAGACAGCAACACAAGTGTCAGGGCCAAGGTTGAACATAGCGCTGCTGGATTCCCAAGATCTGCCTTGGAGGGACTGGAAAATCCTTGCCATTTTGTGACAGCTAGGGAGAGCGCTGAGGGCTTGCCAGCGGGCCCTGTCCTAGGTGCTGGGATACAGAGATGATCACAGGCTTGGGCTCTTGCCTGGAAGCAGCTCTCTCTGTCCAGGGGGAGGCTGGGCGTGCAAACCCTTACTCCGGAGAGGCCCGTTCTCGCGGAGGACCCATAGCTCTCTTGTTCCCGTGCACCCCCAGTGCCTGGCGGAATGGCACACGAGGAAAGGGAAGGAAGGAAGGAGAAGAGGAGACATAAGCAGACAACAGCTGTTTATCTGTAGACAGCGTGAGGACCAGGGCAGCCCTCTGCCCCAAATCAGGGACTCAGACCTGCCTGTGTGGTACCCATTGGAGGTGACAGAGCTGCCCCCTCCCCCATGTCCCCATGCTGCCTTAAGGGGAGCCAGCCGGGCCTGCAGCAGTCAGAGCTGCTTCCCACCCCCCCAACTCCCCTGGCCAGGTGGAAGCCCTGGGCCTCCGGGGCTGGCTTCTTGGCCAGCCTCATCTCCACCCGCAGGACGGCCCTGCCAGGATCTTCTGGGACATCGCCCCATGGATGTCCTGGGGGCTGGGGTGGGGAAATGGGGCACTTGCTGTATGGCCCTTATTCATTAAGGTCCTATTTGGCTTCTTGTTTGAGGTTTATGACCCGCCTGCCTTCCAGGACCCAACAACTCATAAATTTAAAGTAGCTATGAAATTTCTGTTTCTCTGGGCCAGTCAGCCCGGGGCCTTTTAACAGAGCTGTTTTTATTCCCATTCCTCGGCATCCTCTAAACATCTGAGTGCTCCCTTGTGGGGCGCTCAGGCCTCTGTCTTAACCCTATGCCCTTTTAAAATAAATTAGAAGGAGACGGGAGGCAGCTAACATTTATTGAGTGCCTACATGTGCCATGCATTATCTTCAAGACTCAGAACAACCCCGGGGAGAGAGGGAGAGACCTTTCTGGAAAGGACCGCCCTCTGCAGAGGATGAGGCTCGGAGAGGCTCTGTGACTTGCCCAGGGTCTACAAACCCAAAGGCTGAGTGAGGATGTCAGACGAAGGGTCAGGTGCAGGGCTTGGCACTCAGCAGGCCCCAGCTGTTGTTACTCATACTGCTGCCGCCTAGAAAATGCTCTAATTGTTTTTTAAAGTAAGTTGTTGCAAAAGTCAAATACTTGGTTATTGTCTGTGACTTACTAGTCGTGACCTAATATCTTGTACCTCACCCTCTCTCACCTCATACTTCAACCCTGAAGGGTCTCAGAGCTCAGGGAACCAGGACCTCCACGGGGTGGTGATGGTGTGGGGTTGCTGGTTGTGGGAGGGGGATGTGTGTACCCTGCTCTTGGCCACACGCTGCGGAGGCCCCCAGGTGGAGGAACAGGCGCATGGGCCTTGGAGCCACAACAGCAAGACACACACCGTCGTGGCTTGAGCTGCCATCTAAAACTGTCTCCGAGACCCACAGACCTAAGCCTTTGGAAATGGGCGACATGTTTTCACCCTAGTGGATGGACAAGTCGGCCAGCTTCACTGCCTGAGCATGCAACTTGGAACCTTTGGCCTGTGTCCCTTCAGCTTCGAGGTCTCATTCCTTTCTGGACCCAGCTGGGGGACCAGGAGCAGATCACATGGGAAGAATCCCCTCCTCCCTCAGTCTTTCCCGATTCTCCCGGAAACTCTTGGCGGCAACCCCAGGTTCTCCCAAAGCCACTGTTGTGCCTCTGAACTACACAAGACCCCCCCCCCCCCCGCTCCCTTGCTCCTATCGTCCTCAGCAGGGAAGAGCATGGGGCCTGGACAGGGAACCGTCTGCTTTCCTGAGGGGCTCCTCCAGGCCGTTCAGGCGGGTTTGGGCATGCCTCGTCGGGCCCAGCGAGGCTGGCAGCCGCCTAGAAGAGCCCCTGGAACACAGAGGCCAGTTATCACCCAGTGGAGTTAAAAAGAGCAGCCGGAACCGCCGTGTGAGTGGGTGTGTGCCCTGCAGAAAGCAGAGGACGGCTTTCACAAGACAGTGTAAAGGCCTCCACTTCCCACGATGAAATCGAGTCTCTTGGCGGAAGCTGTTCCACTGTTTCCATCCTGGCGAGCGGCTTCGTTTCTCTCTTTGAAGAGGCCCCGGAGCCCTGGAAGATGGGGACAGATTTCTAACAGGCAGGGCTCTTCCCAGCGCAGCGTAAGGGCCATCCCTGCACCCCCTGCCCCCCACAGCCCATCCCCCAAACCGCCTCCCAGCCTGCTTCTGGCGCGGGAAGAATGTGTGGCCTCCCAGGGATATGCTGGCAGCCGCCCCACCGCTTGGCTCCGAGATCAGAACCATCTGGCGGAGCGAGGGAAGTCAGGACAGTGCCTGGAGAGAGGCGGCTCTCCTCCGTGGCACCCCGCTCCTGCAGGATCCCCAGGCGCGGGGCAGGGGGCGCAGGCCAGGACCCCCAGGGGCTGGGAGACGCCGGCGCGTTGCCTTTCAAACTCGGCACGTCCCCGAATTCATGCGCCTTCCTCTTCTCTTGCTTTTTGCACGTGTTTCTTCTAGGGACTTCTGGGATTCATTGGTCTGGTCGGGGAGCCAGGGATCGTGGGAGAAAAGGTAAGTTAGGTTTGGAGAATCCATCAGTAAATAGGACTTATGGTGGAGATTTTAAGAAGAAGGGGCTTGTTGCCCGGGGGATTTCGTCCTTCTCTCCCCCGGCTTCTCCTTGCTTCCCTAGCATCGCAGACCCTCAGAGAGCCATGGTCCCCTGTCCCAGCATGCCCTGGGGCTCTGCCCTGCCCTCCTGTCAGCACCGTCACGTGCAGCCAGACTCCTGTGTGACAACCAGCTCACGTACGTGGTCTGGGCCCTCCTGGCTGTGCACTAGAACCGCACGGGGTGGGCGACAGAAGGGAGCGGGCGTGGCTCCGCAGGCTGCCTTGGGAGTCCCCCTGCAGCTCTGTTTTACAGACCAGAGAACCAAGGCTCCTCCTTTCTGAAGAGCTAAACCACCGGGCTCCCGTTAGCTCCCAACCCGCAAGCCCCCCCTGGCTTCCAGTTTCCCACCATGGGCCCTGGAGGGGACCTGCTTTCTTTTTAGGGGCTTATCTGATTGGCAAGCTGTTGTTCTGGGGAGCCGATATTATGCCCACTGGATAGACGGGGAAACTGAGGGCCAGAGAGAGGAAGCCTGTGCGCTAATCGGGCCCCACCCTCCTTTCCAGGCTCTTCGCATGCCTTTCTTCTTATCACTCCACATCCCAGACCCTTTCTCCTCCTCCTTCTCCTCCACCTTCCCTATTTTCTCCTCTTCCGTTTCTCTTTTGAACTTTTTATTTTGAAGTAATTACAGAGTCCCACAATGTTGCCAAAAACAGTACAGAAAGGTTCCGTGAGCCCTTCACCCTGTGGCCGCTGGCGGTTCTGTTCTTGCTCAACTGTAGTGCAACATCCAATGAACTCTGGCCTTCTTTATTGCTCAAATGTTCCGTGTCCCTCCTCACCTACAAACCATGCGCAGTGCCGCCCCCTCCCCCCAGCCAGGTACACGCCTCCTCCTCCCCCGCCCCTTCTCCCTCTGTGCCTAGGTGAGTTAGTCTTCAGCTCTCTGGGGTCAAGCAGGACTTCCCCACCACTCCCCTGCACCTGGGGGGGGGGGGTCAGATCCCCTGCTGAAGGGCCTTGGCACCGAGACCCATGCCCTCACTTACGCGTTGGTATCTGTGTTGGTGATTTGTGTCTGTGCTTACAAAACACAGGGCTTCACAAAAACAGAGGCAGGATTCAAATTTGCTTTTCAAGTTCAAATTCAAAGATCGCTTCCTCCAGCGATCTGTCTCTTGCCCACGGTCTCTGCCCCGGTCAGTCTGGATGGATTCAGAGGAAAAGAGCCGTATCTCAGATGTTCCAGCATCTCATCTGTGTTTGGGCAGCGGATGGGGAGAGTGAGAGTGCCCTCTTCTGCCTTCTCCACCTCCACAAGCCCAGCACAGGGGATGCTGGGCCCAGTGAGGACAACGTGACATGGGCTGGCATCAAAGGGGACAACGTCATTCGCGCATCCCTGAGCACAACCATCGTTGCCTGGGGGCAGCCCGCTGCATGGGATGCCACAGTGGGTGCTGAGGCCTCCCAGGGCTTACTGGTTCCTGGCTTCTGCGGAGTGACATCCCAGCACTCCTTCCCCTGTTGCTACCCTGGGTGATATGACTGTAGACTTTGGACAAGTCCCCTCCGTCTTTGGCCTCTGGAAGGCCTCTGTACTTGCCCCTCCTCACCCCGCAGAGCCACCCCCCAGCCATAACCTCCCTGCCTTGCTGTCTACATCACAGGGTGACCGGGGCATGATGGGACCCCCAGGCGCACCCGGACCCAAGGGATCGATGGTAAGGAGCAAGTGGGTGCCGATTGCCCTCTCCCATCACAGGGCTGGTGACAGCTCTGTTCTCCTCTGCCTGCCCCCGTATACCCCGATCATTCAGGAAGACTGGTTCCTTCTCCCTCCAGGAGGCCAGGCTGCTGCCCCTGTGCACTGGGCAGGGGCCGGGGCCGGGGCCGGGGCCGAGCCAGCTGGGGTGGAAGGAGGAAGAGTCACCTGCTTCACCTGATTCCTTCTCTCTCTCAATAGGGTCATCCTGGAACTCCCGGCGCTGTGGGGACCCCCGGAGAGCCTGGACCCCCGGTAAGCAAAGCCCTCATGAGCTCAAATCCCCCGTCCAGTAATAGTGAGGAGTCCAGGTCTCTGAGTCAGACAAACCCGGGTTTGAATCCCAGCTCCATTTTGCCAGGAATGATCATTGAACTTCTCGGAACCTACGTTTTGCTCATCTAAAACACAGAGAAGATCATTGTGGTCATGGTAGCATAATCCCATGGGTCAGATGGACCCAGGCCGCTCGTGTTCGTTGCACAGAAATGTTCCCGGCACAGGAGCTTCTTGGTCAAGGCCCCATTGTTGCTTTGGTCATTCCCTCGGGACATACCCCGTCGTGTGTGCCCGGAGCCAGCTGTGGGAGTCGGGGTGCAGCCATCAGCAGGGCAGTAAACTCCCACTGTCCTGGCCTTTGGGGGACAGACAGCCCAATACATAAGTGACATCTGCTCTGGAGATGATGAGAAATGCTGGGGACACTGGGGCTGGCACAGTGGGGAGGACATAGGACTCCTGGACTTCTTGTGATAACTCAGGAACCAAGGAGATTCCTGAGGAACCCGTGGCAGGGAAGGGTGAGAGAGGCAGGGTAGCTAGGGTGGGGGACCCCCTGTACTCTCCCGAGGCTGGTATTGGGGGTGGGGAGGGGTGGCTGTCACCCAGAGCCCCCCCAGTTTCTGTTCCCTCTGCCTCAGCTGATGGAGGATGGAGACTGGGAGGGGTTCTCACTGCAGCCAGGGCTTGGGCTCAGGGCTGGGAACCCCCTCTGGGGAGGCGGAGAGGTGGGCTTCAGGCAGGTGGAGAGGGTATGGAGGAAGGGGATTGGCCCAGGTAGGATCCCAGGGAGGACTAGGGGACGATGAGTTCGGGTTGACCAGACTGAGGGACTCCCTCGAGTCTGATGAGGGAGGAAATGGGAGCCTTGGAGGGTCTGAATCCAAGGAAAGCACGCACACACCAGTGCTCTGTGCCAACGAGGGAAGCACACTTGTCTGTGCACCTGCTGTGTGCTGGGCCTATGCTCAGCCCTGAAGGTGCAGGAATGATGAAAAAATAATAATAATAATACATCTGCTGGGGCGCCTGGATGGCTCAGTTGGTTAAGCGTCTGCCTTCGGCTCAGGTCATGATCTCAGGGTCCTGGGATCGAGCCCTACATTGGGCTCCCTGCTCAGTGGGGAGCCTGCTTCTTGCTCTTCCTCTCTGTCTGCCCCTCTCCCCCTGCTCATGGGCTCTCTCTCTGTCTCAAATAAAATCTTAAAAAAAAAGAAAAAAGAAAATACATCTGCTTTTAAGATCCTGTAGGGGGAATGCCAAGTATAAACATCCTTTCCCTCATTAACAGAACTTTACTGAGCACCTGCTACGTGCCAGGCAGTGCTAGTTGCTGAGGAGGGATACGGAGGGACTAGCCAGGGATGAGAAGCCTGGACACAAGTAACCATCATCCCCAGACAGAGGTACTGAGCAGCAGGTGGCTCTGTCTGTCCCCTATGATCCTTTCGATGAGGTAGAAAACTCAAAGCAGAGAGGTGCAAGGAGAGCCCGTACTCCAGCCTCCTGGGCCTCAGTCTCCGCATCTGTCCAGTGGGAGCAGGAAAGCCTGGAATGGAGTTGCTGGAACAAAATGGAAGGCCAGTGGGAGGTGGGAAAACAGTGGAGCCATCCAAGCCAGCGCATGGAAGGAAGCTCCTGGCCTCCTCCGAATCCCTTACCTCTGGGGCTCCCCCAACCTCCTCTCTGCTCTGTGTCCTCAGCGCTTGCCACTGCTCTGGAGGTGGGCTCAGAGTGAGTGAAAGCAGTCACGTGGTGCTTGCGCTACGGGGGGGCCCCCCCATTGCCCTTGATCTGCCCCTGCTGCCTTATGGGGCAGATGGCTTGGACCTCCTGGGGCTCCTCCTGGCTGGCCAGGGGAAGCAGTGTAGCCCCGAGGTCCAGAAATCTGACTTCAGGATCAGACAGCTGTGAGTGAACTCCCGGTCGCTTACCAGCTGGGTGATTGTTGGAAGTATTTGTGGCTTCTCTGTGCCTCCGTTTCCCCATCCGCAAGCCAGCCTGAAACTCCGTTATGAGACTGCTGTGAGAAAGCCGTGCCATCAGTACATGACGTCATGCTTAGCCAACTGCCTGCCGACGCTCAGTGTCTACTGACCGGGAGTAGTGGTAACTGCTGTTTACTAGGCAGGTTAATTACCACCATTCCTGTAAGACTACTGCCATTCAGGTGACGTTGCTGATGACACTGTTCAGGCCTGATGAGCAGTTTCCCACTTTTCCAATCTCGTGAAATCCATGTTCTCTCTCAGCCCGCTGAGGCCCACTGAGGCCCGCTGAGATCATTATCCTCAGGGCCCCAGGGGTGGGGGACCAGTCAGACTTCCCGTCTCTGGCCCCCTGCCACACTGAGAGAGCTGAGAGCTACCCTTTATTGAGGACATCCCATGTCATTTCCTTTTCCCAGCAACTCCAGGAGCTAGGGATTCTTCTTACCCTATTTCACAGATGAGGAAACTGAGGCCCACCAAGTTGAAACCCCTTGCCAAGGTCACAGAATTAGGAAGTGGCGGAGCAGAGATTTGAACCTGGTTCCCTGAGGAAGCAGTTGGTCCTTTTGAGTCCTTTATTCTTCTGCCTCAGAGTCAAGACTTGGCTCCTGAAATCTCCCAGGGACGTATTGCATGCCTTCTGCAGTCTGAGATCCCGCTATAAAATGGCTCGTTCTCACCCAATCTTCCTGTCATCCGCCATCCAGGCGTCAGCTCTGCCTTCTCACTGGGCCGAGCGAGGGTCCACGCCCTGCTTGCTCTGCTGACAAGGGGCAGATTAGAACCCGGCCCCACACATCAGCCCCTCCACAGCAGCTGACTGAGGGCCTGCGCCCCTCAAGGCCATGGAGAGAGAGAGAAGGGAACAGCACGTTGTTCCCGAGGCCCCAAATGGAGCTGGGCCTCTCTCTGGTATTTGGAGGGGAATGAAGCTGCGTCTTGCTTGTAAAAGGAGCACGCCCAGCCTGAAAGTTGCTGCCGAGCTGGGAGGCTCTGGAGGGGTCCCGGCTGGCCGGCCCGTGGGTAAAGGCGCTGCTTGGTGGATGCCGCTGGGGCCCGAACCCGGAGGAGAGGTCTGGCGTCAGGCAGCCCGCTTCCTCTCGTCTCCCTTCTACCCTCTGTCCTCTTCTATTGTTAGACGGTTCGTAGTTTCTCCAACAGATCCCTCGCTTCTGGTCAGAGGCCTGTGCTGTGCCGGTGTTGAGAGTTCAAAGAACAGAGGCAACCCTGTGTCATCCTTCCCTCCTTCCCTCTCTCCCCCTCGGGCCTCTTGTCATTCCTGCATCAAACCGAGATATAACAGGCAGCTTCCCTGGGCCAGGTCCTGTTCCCTTCTCCCTGCCTCTCCCTCCCTCACCTCGGGGCTGTGGTCTGCTTCTTCCCCCTCATACTCCAGGGCTCGCTCTTTCTGCTCTGGTCAGAACCTTCTGGATGGCTGTCAGGTGATGTTCGGGATTGGGGGTGCGGGGGTGGGGACAGAACATGGGCAGCCACAGTCTCCTCACTGGTGGAAGGGAAAGGGGAAATGGGCACTTGAGGAGAGCTTTGGTCAAGGAGGTCATGCTAGCTTCTGGTTGTTGATTCTGAGGTGCAGAAGGAAATGGCTCGTCCATCCCGGGAGACTTTTCCTCACTACCAGATGCCTGGGAGACGTGGAGGCATACCATGTTGAACCCAGGGCACTGACTAGTGCTCAGGGTTCTAGCCCGTGGGCGGCTTCTTCCAGGGGGACAGATTTTCCCCCTGGGCAAATTCCTTCTATGTGCACCCAGCTTTGCCCCCACACTCCCAGCCTTCCCTGTTGCCCTGCTACCGGAAAGGCGGCTTCTCCAAACTCTTTCTCCTCCCCACAGGGCCCTCCAGGATCTCGAGGCCCACCAGGCCTGAGGGGAGTAAAGGGACTCCAGGTAAGTGGGGCCCAGCTTCCAGGAGGCTGGCACTGGCAGGGGCCGCCTGACAGACAACCTCCTGTCCTTGCCCTGTGCCCAACTCTGAGACCTGTGATTTTTATGGCATCAGGCAGGGTTCTAGGCTCATCCCGGGCCTGGCCGTCAGCTTGGCACTACCCCCCACCCCCCGCCCTTTCCAGCTCTTCTTCTCCAGCCCATTTCTGAACACCAGGCCTTGCCATTCCACGGGTACAGACAGGCTCTGTGGTACCAGTGTCTTGTCCATTTGTTCATCCATTCATTCCACCACCAATTATTTAGCGCCAGCTCTATACCAGCCACTGTTGGAGGCTCTGTAGGTACCACAGGAGGAGGGGAGAGGCGCGACCCCACCTGCCCTCATGGCTCAATCAAGCAGGTCAAGGAGATACTATCGGGTCCTGGGCGCTTGGATGGTGAAGCACAAGTGGCTTGGGAGCCTGGACAGGGCATCAGAGCAGGCTTCAGGGAGAGGAGGGGTCTACAGCTGGTGCCAGGCTCCAGGCAAGGGAAAGCCCTAAGGTGAGAGAAGGCACGGCCTGTTTACAGGCCCCCACTGGTTCCATGGAGGGTCCACAGAGAGAAATGAGACCAAGAATGAGCAGGTGGCAAGCCTGCAAACCACAGTTAGGCCTATGGGCTGTGCTTCCAGGGCAGTGGGGAGCCACAGAAAATATTCAGCAGGGGCTGGCCTGAACACAGTCGCCAGAAGTAACCGCTGGTACTTGCTATGTGTCAGGTGCTGTCTAACACATATATTGACTCATTATTCTACAAAGAAGGTGCTAGGCTTCATTCCCTTTGACACACAAGGAAACTAAGGCACAGAGAGTTTATGTCAGTTGTCTCAGGTTGCACAGTTAGAAAGTGCCAGAGCTGGGATTTGAACCCAGGGAATCTGACTCTTTTGCATACTGGAGGTAGTCTCATTTTCAGTTGTGCAGGGAGGGCTGATGGAGTGGTTCTCTGCCCCCAACCTGTATACAGGCTAGGCAGCCTTGTAGAAGGGAACCATGATGGCACAGGTAGAGCCGACAGCCCAGGCCTGAATCCAAGCTCCATACGGGGGATCTGTGATTAGTCTCCTCTTGGCTGAATTTCAAGTGGTTTTAAATTTTCCCCCAAACCAGATGGCCAGGAGTCAGCCTGGGAGAGGGGGATAGTAAGAGGCATTCCTCTGGCCCAGCAGGGGCCGTCCCACTGCCATGTCGTTCGTCTCTGCAAGTGGACCCAGGCCCATTGGCAACCAGTTCCACCTTGACCCTGTGCACATGGCGTCCTGCCCCAGGAAGCCAGATTAGCTGGAGATTCAGGTCCTCAACTCACCGAGCTTCCCCCAGCTGTCTCTAGCACTCCTTCTTAGCCCTGGCTGCAAGAATGTCTGTCCTGCTTGAGGAAACCCAGGCTCCCAACCACATCAAAAGTCTCCAGGGCTGGGAGGGAAGCCTCGGGAACATGAGCTCCTCCCCCCTGCTGGGTTTGGCAGGAATGCAGAACCTGTGGGATCAGCCCCCTGAGTCCCTGGCCTAATAGTCCACCATTGGCCACTTCACGGTGTGTGTGTGTGGGGGGGGGGGTTACCTAGAGGGGCAGCCCTCCTGCCTGCAAAATAGCTCAGTTCTGGGCAGTCGCTTGTGTAGCAACTGGCTTGCCAAGTGATCTTAGCAAGACCTTGCCACCCTCCGAGCCTCGGTTTCCCCATATGTGCCATGGGAAGGGTATAAGGACCTGCCTGTGTCCCTGCTGATTTGCAAGAGAGGACAAGATGGGTCCTCAGGCCCTCAGCTCTTGGTAGGACTGTTGACAGGGTCTGAGTCCACAGACCTCAGTTGGAAGAGTGGGGGATCTGGGGCCAGACAGGGACAAATCTGAGCCTTCCCCCTTACCAGTTCTGGGACCTCAGGCCAGTTTCTTAACTTCTGTAAGGCTTAGCAGATGAAACTAGGAGGAGGTTGTAAGGACCAAGAATCTGAACTCACATCAGCAGGACGCCTGGTTTGTTTTTTTTTCCCCAGCACCACCACTCACTGCTTATCAGTGAGTGAGCTCCCTGTCAGAGGGGAGTGTGCAAGTCAGGGACTAGAGAAGCCTGCCATCAAGGCTCTGGCCTGGGACATGGTGTTGGAGAGGACAATGTCTAAAAGCCCTCTTACCTGGGAGACTCCACTATCTCCTTCCACCAACCACTTTGAGGGAGTTGCAGGGATTCTGAGATTCATGTGCCTGATACTGGACTCTGCTCCCATGAATGGAGTAAGAGCTCAGCGGACCTGGCCTCGAATCGTGACTCTTCCTCTTTGACCTTGAGCAACTGACTCCAACTCTCTGAGGTCAGCCACAGAACTGACCTCTCTGGATGGCCATGGGATTAAATCCCTTGGTAAGCGCCTTGCACATGGTGAGTACCTCCCTTAGATCATCCATCCCTTTGTCACAAGAGCTGCAGTTGACCGCATTTTCTGTCCCAGCCTGGGTGAAAGATAGCCTTGGCTTCGACTGCGAGCGTCTTCCTGGGGACTGGCTATAAGAGAACAGACATATGGTTCTGATGGAAACCCAGGCCTGCCTCCAGCAGGGATGACTGGCCTGTATTCATTTGAAGAAAGAAGGAACAGGATGGGGGTACCCTCGGGACACAGGACGAGCTGCAGAGTGACCCAGAGCAAGGGTTAGCATGTGCGGCTGTTCTGCTCCCGTCCCTGCCCTGGGGAGCCAGGGAGCGAGGGTGGTTGGGGCTCCGTTGCCTCCTCCTCCCTCTAGACAGCAAGGGCTCGCCCTATTTCCCCGAGCAACACCAGCTTCTTCTTGATCTCTCTGGTCTCCCAAGGGACTGCAATCTCCCAGGTCTGAGGGACTTTAGATCCTGCTCCAGGCAGAGCCATCATGGCAGACTTCTCTAGTCCCTGACTTGCACACCCTCATGATGGGGAGCTCACTCCCACACTGCTAAGCAGTGACAGATTGTGGTGGAAAGAAATGGGCTTCTGGCTAAATTCTGGCTTCTCCACTTCCCAGCAGTGTGACCATGGGCTATTTCCTTATGGCAAAATGAGGATAGCACCTTTCAGTATCATTATTGCTGCTGTTGTTGCTACTACAATTATTGTACATGACATAAACTTTCTCTCAGGCTTGGATTCCTGGGATAAATACAGTGCCATGTGATTCACAGCAAACCATCAACACCTCTGGGCCTCCCTGCAGTTCCAGAGTAATCCCTTTCCAGGGAGGTTTATGTCTCAGCTAGAGACAGAGGCCAGGGGCCAGAAGCCATCTCCCAGGAGAGCCCAGATGCCCACCCATCAGCTCAGGCTCTGTCCTAGCTCCTAAGACCTGGAATGTCCCCACCTCAATCTCACTCCATCTCCACCAGGCACCTGTCCACTAACCAGGAGTGGGAAGTCTAACACGTGGTCTGACCATGTCCATCTGAGAGAGAGAGGCCCAGAGAGGGGAAGGGGCTTGCTTGGGGCCACACAGCCATCCAGTCACAGAACAAGGACTAGCACCCCCAGCTAATCTTCTGTTGTATTGAATCTATGGAAACTCTCAGCTGGTTCTCTGTAGCTTGCTCCGAGCTGCCTGTCCTGAGGAAGGGACTGAATCCAGATCTTCCAGGCCATTCCTCTGTGTCGCTGGCCCCAGGGGGGGCCTGCTGCCTCCTCTGGCAAGGCCAGCTTCTACCAAGTGCTGACAGGAGGCCAGGTGCATTGCCTTTCACCATAAGGGAGAGATTCTCATACCCATTTCAGAGACAAGATAACTGAGGCTCAGCACGGTTGCCTGTCCAGGTTTATTCAATCCATGAGGCACTAGTTAAAGCCATGGGAACCCCAGGTAGCCGATAAGAGGGCGTTGTGGCTTTTTCTGGCTCAATTATTAATTGAAAGTTTCCTTGCTCAATTTTTAAATGAGCAACCCCTACCCAGACATGTTCCCGGTCCCCTTTTGTGGCTGGCCCCCAATTCCCAGGCCAGGGTGGGCCAGCCTTCTGCACAAGACCTTCTTCGTCTCCCCCCCACCATGAACTCTCTGGTCCCCTGCAGGACAAAGACCACACTGTTCTCTCTGGGGGCTCTTTTCCAGAGGGCCCCATCCCATCCGTGTCTCTGTGGGAGTCCCTGTAAGGGGATCACTTGGGCCAGTGGGTAGAACTGCGGAGGGGATGCACTTGTTGGTGTGCTAAGAGACCTTAGACAAGTCACTTCCCTTGGCTGGGCCTCAGTATTCCCATCTGTGCAGTGGGGGAAGGGCCTGCCTCGGGGGGCGTTGGGGATGTGCTCCCAGCTTTCAAAGGAATAAGGCTGCTGTCTAGGACTCCACGGAACGGCTACCTGAGCCCCGCCCTGTTCTTGCCCCTGCGCACCTTGTCACTCTCCATCTGTGAGCAGGGTCAGACCAACTCGCACATCTGCTCTGCACACTGAGCCACATGCCGACGCTCCTGGGGCCCTTCGCTGTCAGGGTCCCCCAAGGGTTGTGGTTCAGACACCTGTTTCTGCCTCACGTGTGCTCGGGGAGGAGGGTGCAGCAGCGGAGTCCGAGGGGCTGACTGGGGACTTGGCCACATGTATCCAGCCCTCAGCCTGCCCGACTCTGAGGTGTGTGGCTCTCTGACCTCCAAGGTCTCTTTCAACAGGGTTGTTCGTGCACCCCCAGTTCTATTCCAGAACTTTAGGGCCTCTAGCGGAGTCCCCCCCGTGCCTCGCCATCTCAGTAGGCGTGCTGCGCAAGGGAGACCTGCCTTAAGGTGGGGGCGTGCGGGCAGCAGGAGGAGAAGGGAGCCCCAGGCTTGTTCTGGGAGAGGCCCAAGGCTCTGGGCAGCCCTGCCTCCTGGTTCCCAGCCCGAGGGAGACCCCTGCTGTCCACCGTGCTAGTCCCTTTTTCCTGTTCCAGGGCCCCCGAGGACCAGATGGACCAACCGGGGAGCAGGGGTCCAGGGGCCTGAAGGTACCAACCCCATGACCTGCCCTTCCTCACATCTCCCACGCTGGGTCCAGAGTCCGGGCACCAAGGCTCGCACCTTTCCCAGCGCCAGGCCCCTGGGGGCGGTGGGGAGTCCAAGAGAGGATGGGAAATCATGGGCCGCTCCTCCTGGTCCTGGAGCCTGAGCCTGGGTTCTGGGGAGAAAGAGCACAGAGAGAGAGCCGTGAATAAGAGGGAGCCAGAGGAGGGGAGGGAACCTTGGGTGCCCTCTGACCCCTTCCCCGGGGCTCCCTGCCCCCTCCAGAGCCCCCCCAGGAGCCGAGATTGCTTCCACTCCCAGCAGGAGCAAGGGGTCCCTGGTTATCCAGAGCTGATGATGACTATGGCAAACCACTCCCCTTGCCAGGCCTCAGTTTCCCCACCTGCACAACAGGGAGAGGGGTGGGTCTGGTGATGACATGGGTTCCTTCCATCTCCTATGGAGTGCGGGTTCTGTGTCTGTGAGGTGTCCCCCAGCGCACCCTCTCCTGCCCTCATTTGCTTTGCTTCCCGCAGGGCCCTTCCGGACCGCAGGGCAGACCGGGTCAGCCCGGGCAGCAGGTACGTCAGGCCGAAGCTGCCAGACCCCTCCCCGCTCCCTGCCGGCCCATATGTGCCTCTAAGACCCCAAATCTGCTTCCAGGGTGCGGCTGGTGAACGCGGGCCCTCGGGCGTACGAGGCTTCCCTGTAAGTCGTACCAGTTCTGGAAATTACGTAGGGCTTTGCCGGGAGATAAGCGCCGAGGTACCCAGTTCCCGCAGTGCCGTGGAAACCACACAGGTTCCGGCTGCCCCTTCTGTCCTGAAGACCCTCTGGCCTGCCTCTTTCCCCCGAGACTCAGTCTCCCCTTGGGTCACGTGGCGGGTGGGGGAGTGGGACCCTCACACACTGCGAAGTCTTCTGGACGGGGCGAAGGAGGCCACAGAGGGACTGAGGTCACCTTTGTTCTTCTCCGCAGGGCATCCCGGGTCCCTCAGGCCCCCCTGGCACCAAGGGCCTCCCAGGAGAACCGGTAAATGCTCGCTCCTCCCTCTTTGGCCTCTTTGCCCCTGGCGGGCTTGTCCCAGTTGGGCCCCTGCCTGAGAGTGTGGGATGTGGTCAGCCAAGAAGGAGGTTGGAGAGGGATGGGGCCAGGCCTCTGTTACGTGGATGGCACAGGCCTGGGGGGTGGGGTGGGTAGGGAGGGGCACTGGCCAGGGAGCTCGGGAGCTCTGGGTTGGCATCTAAGCTCACTTGCCCTCCAGCCTAGTTTTTTTTCTCTTTGCATGTAATCAGGAATAATTGTCCCTACCATGCCATCCTGTTGTAAAGATGAAATGAGCAAATGTATACAGGGTGCATAGCCCAGTGAGAAGCTGAGGAAACAGAGTATTCAGGTCTCCAAGGGACCGAGGATGGGCATTACAGGGTCTGGACAGGAGCCAATGAGGGGTTTGAAACCAAGATAACCCTTCAGGAGGTCTCCCTGGAAGGACGGGTTTGGGGGACAGCCCAAGTGTCAGGACGCCCCGTGAGGAGGCAGTGGAGTGGTACTGCTGGCGAGGGACAGGAGAGGACAGCCTCAAGGGACAGAGGAGGAAGGATCCCTGTGTGGGGCAGGGGGAGGACAGGAGGCTCCTGTCCCCTGGGGCCATGCTACAGTCCCACATCTATAGGCCCAAGGAGACCCAATTTGAAGAGTGAATTGACCAGGAGCCGGATGGGTGTTTCCAGAGGTGGATCCCAGGTGGAAGGGCATTCAGACAGATGGAACAGAGTGAGCGAGGCTGTTTGGAGAGGCTGGAAGGTTTCTGAGTGGGAGAGGGCTCCTTGGGTTTGAGGGAGAGAAACAGGAGACAGTGCAGATGGTTTGAGGGGGAGGCAGGAGACCGATGGTGAGGAAGGAGCTGCAGGCAGCGGGTCCTCAGCATGGCAGGTGGTGGGGGGCATGGCGACAGGGTCCCAGGTTCTTGGACCTTCTCCCTTACCTGCCCCTGCAGATTGCACTATTGGGCCTCAGACCCCAGAGAGGGCCCAGGCTACCTTCTCAAACTGTTGTGTGTGTGTGTCTGTCTGTCTGTCTGTCTTACAGGGCCCTCAGGGACCCCAGGGGCCACTTGGCCCTCCGGGAGAAATGGGCCCCAAGGTGAGTGCTGAGGGCCCCTTGCTTGTCCTGTGATGGACGGTATCAGCACCTCATGGCCCTCCTCCGCCGGGGGTCCTAGGCCTGGCCTGGGAGATGGTCGTGTCCTATGTCCTGCAGGAACCCAAGGGTAGACCCCCCCACCCCGGCGGGAGGGCAGATCCATGCTAATGGCGTAGGGGGAGGAGCTGGGCTCCAGGTCCCAGGGGCAGCGCATGGCCTGCTGGGGTGCCGGGACCCTCTGGTGGGTTGGCAGGGCCTCTTCTGTGCCACCATGGGAAGTGGCAGTGCCCCCTGCCTTCCCGCCCCTGTGGGAACTTCCGCTCAGCACTGAGGTTTACCTGCCAAACCTGTCTTTTACAGGGCATGCGCTCTAGAGGGGCCTCAGGCCCCTCTGCCTTAGCCAGAGAAGGAAGCAGAGCCACAGCTTTGTGCGGGGGCTGTAGCCATGTGCTGGGAATGACTCGGACCCCTTCCCACCCTGGGCATCCTGGCCCAGCTTTGGAGTAAAGCATGGGGATCCGTCTGCCCTGAATACAGCCTGGGTTGGCTTCCTCCCCTGTTGTTATGTGAATCATGCTATTTTCCTCCCCGTGCTCGCCAAGGGGCTCCTCATGCGGTAACCCACACTCGTGGGGAAGGAGAGAGATCCAGCAGCCTTGGAGCCCCCGCCAGGGCTCATCCCCCTGGGCGCAACCACCACCCACCCTGTGGTCCCAGCTCCAAGCTCCCAGAAGGCCCGCAGCCTACTGCCAGCTCTGTGTCTCTCCTGCTGTGTGACCTCAGGCACATTCCTTGTCCTCTCTGGGGCAACCTCAGTTATTCTCCTCCCCTACAGTCGAGGCCAACCCTTGCTGTAGGAGGGACCAATGGCATTTTTTTGCAGGGGCCGCCCGGTGCAGTGGGAGAACCGGGCCTTCCTGGGGAAGCCGGGATGAAGGTAAGGCAGGATGAAAGAGAAAATTGACTTGTTGAAACCAGCTCCCAGCTGGTGGCCACGTCCTCCCCACGGAAGAGAAACGGGCCTTTCTTGTGTGGGGATAATGAATTCTCTGTGTTCCTGGCCGGGGAGCGGGTGCTGGCTACAGCCACAGTGGCGAGCCCAGCCGACCCGGAGCCCCCGCCCCGGCCCCCTGCCCAGCGGTGTTTTCCCTGGCACCTGCCCCATGCCCTGGCGGCCGCACCTCCTGGCCTCCCAAGATACCATCTGCATTTCAGTCCCCGAGCCCCTCATTACCTGCAGGGGAAACAGGCGCCCATTGATGCCTGGGCTCTGGGGAGAGCTCTGTCCCCGCTCTGCTGTGGGATAGAGTGCGGCCTATCTAAAACAGACGGAAATGGGATCGTCCCGATTGGGGCAGGGCTGGGGGCTCGGCGCTCCCTCTCTTACTGGCACCCCCCCCCCCACCCAGACGTCAGCACAGAGGGAGACTAGTTTAGAAATCCCCACGTGGTGATCTTTTGTGGGGACAGGTGACGTTTACTCTGGTTCATTTCGGGCCTCTTCCTCCTTTGGGTTTCTTTCCAAGGCTCTCAGGGAGAGTAAAGAAGGCGGTCAGCCACAGATTTGCCATCCCTGCCTCTGGTCCTCCCTGGAGCCAAACTACCCAGGTTTGGATCCTGAATCTGTCCCTTCTTAGCCTCATGGGCTTGGGCTAGTGACGTGACCCCGAACATGGTCCCTTTGGTTTCTCCATTCATAAAAGAAGATCCCTTCTCTGGCAGGGTTGTTGTGAGGTTTCAGTGTTGAGACCCACACAGCCCGGGGGGCCTGGAGCAGGGGCTCTGGTTGGCGTTTTGCGGTGTCGCTTTGGTTCTCGGGAAGGAGGGGCTTCCCCGGCTCCCCACCCAAATCAGAGCTGGTGAGGACAGGAAAGTGAGGCGAGGGCTGGGACTGGCTCTACCTACCCCCATGGACTTGTGTTTGGCTTCTCCTAGGGTGACCTTGGGCCTCTGGGCACCCCTGGGGAGCAGGGCCTCATTGGGCAGCGGGTAAGTCAAAAGCAAATTCATTCTTCCTGGAAAGCCACCTGTGGGGCACTTGGGTCGGGGGAAGGGCTTTCCTCAACCTCCCTGAGCCTCTGGGAGAAAGAGACTGTGAATTCCTATAGCCTCATCTCATCTCGCTTGCTGAGCCAGCATTTCCACAACACAGAGGCACTCTTGGAAGAAAACGATCTTGTGGTCAGAGTGTTTGGGATTCACTGCATGTTCCCTGTTCTCTCTCCACTTTAGCAGTAGCATTTTCAAGGCTCTGAGAAGGCCAGCAGCCAAGACAGTGGTTCCTTTTGGATTAATACAAACTTAAATGACCTGCAGGCACTTTTACTTTAAAAAAACACCTGTTATCATCCTTGGAGACTCTTCCATGGAAGGTTATCTTGCTCTTTTCTAAAAGAAACCGACAAAGCTTGTCTTTCTCTGGGAAACTTTGGGATGCCTCTCTGTCCACCTCTTTATGCTCCATGCCCAGTTTATACAGTCTTTGCCCAAATGTGGCTGCAGGTGCACTGGGAGGGGTACAGAGCCGGCATCCTGTAGCACCTGCCAGGTGCAGAAGGTGGGGTCCCAGAGGGAGGGGGAGTTAGGGAGGGCCTCAGCTCCTGGGGGCACCAGAGGCAGGTGCCCTTCATTTCTTATCTCCCCTGTTTTTCCAATGCCTCGTGCTCCCCCTGCCCAGAGTCAACTGAGGCTCCACAAATTGAGTTAAGACGTGGAAGGAGCAAGAAAGACCACAGGGCAAGGCAGGATGCGTGTGCAGCCTGAAACCCCAAGATGGTAAATCTTGTGTGTCAACAAAGACTGATCAGTACGGTTTTCTTAGAGTGCTGTGTTAAGAAGGATTCTGAGGTTCCATCTAGTTACAGTAGAAAGGAGAGTGACGAGCACTCACTCGATGCCCACTATGTGCCTGGCCCTTCTCTCGAAGCACTGGGAACCGAGCAGTGAGTATCATCAGGAGGCCGTGTTCTTACGGAACCACATTCTAGTAGATCCATTTGTGACATCTGCCATGGGCACAAGAAGGGTGGTGTCTACACGCTTCTGGTACCTTTGCCACCCCTGCCTCTGATGACCTCTGAGGCCCCTTCAGGCTCAGCTGCTGAACAGCCATGAACTCTGAAAGCCGAGAGAGACCCAAACAAATCTGACAGCCCGTTCGAGAACTCAGAAGGCCGGGGGCATCTCTGGAGCGGGGGCTGCAAGCAGAGAACCTAGCTGAGGGTCAGATGGGGATTTGGGGTCTTGACATCGATGGGGAGTTCCATGGGAGCTCACTCCAGCTGCAGAAATGATATGTCAAACAGCTGCCATTCGTGAGCTGCCCTCACTGTGCCTTACAGGCACCCTCACAGGAAGTGGTGTCAGCCCAACCTTCTGATGAGAAAACAGCTGCCCGTGAGGGCTAGGTAGTTTGCTTGTGGTCACACTGCCAGCGAATGGGGAGCCCGTCGGGGGAACTGAGGTCTGTATGACATCAGAGCCTTAACCACTGAGCAGCCATGTTTCCAGCCAACCAACTAACTAGGACACTTTGTAACTGGTGAGCTGGGGTAGCCGCCAGGTGTCCACCCTGCAGACAGGCTGGGGCTTGGGGGTCTGCTCCTCCTCTCTGAAGAGCTGGGAGTGCCCCCCCCCGCCCCGGCTCGCTCACTGGTTCAGCCACTGTTGGGCACCTTCTGTGTGCCAGGCATTCTGGGGCCCTATTGCCTGGAGACAGCAGGGTTGGGGTCCTGCCCCAAGGAGGGGGAGGAAGTAAAAGCACATTGGGTCCCTTCCCCAGGAATGTCTCATCTTTCTCCACCACCCTTTCCAGGGAGAGCCAGGCCTCGAGGGTGACAGTGGCCCTGCAGGGCCCGATGGGCTGAAGGTGAGTGTCTTGCTGCTGTGGGATTGGGGGGCAGGGGGTGGGGGGAGACCGGAGTGTGTTCTGGAACGGTCTTCTACCTCTGCCCGTATTCTCCTCCCATCCAAGGCCTGAGCTTTCTCCCGGAAGCACTGTGTTCCCATACAGCTCCGAGACCGGAGCTCCAGCCCCTATCACAAGCACCCACCCACCCACCCTCACTGCTGCCCTTCTCAAAACTACAGCTTCTCTCGGTTAAGGGTAGTGTCTGTACAGCCTGCTCCGGGCTAGACCCAGGGCCAGCAGCTTAGCTCTCTGTTATCTTGCAAACATCCTAAAAGATCAGGAAAATCATCATCACCGCCCATGACCTGTAAGCCACTCTTCATGGTGGGCTCGTCACCTATGTATCTGATACTATGCTGAGCCCTTTGTTTATGTAACACCTCAGTTAATGCTGCGGGGTAAGTTCTGTCTTTTTTTTAAAGATTTATTTATTTATTTATTTGACACAGAGAGAGAGATCACAAGCAGGCAGAGAGGCAGGCAGAAAGAGAGGAAGGGACGCAGGCTCCCCGCTGAGCAGAGAGTGCAATGTGGGGCTCGATCCCAGGACCCTGAGATCATGACCTGAGCCGAAGGCAGAGGCTTAACCCACTGAGCCACCCAGGCACCCCGAGTTCTGTCTTTAAATAAGGGAGACACAGAGAGGTTAAGCAACTTGCCCAAAGACACACAGCCAGTAATTGGCACAGACAAGACCCAAGCTTCGGCTCCCTCTCTGCACCGTGTACCATTCTAAAGGTGAGGCTGAGGCTCAGAAGGACACAGAGGTGCATTCATCCAGAGTCTGCGGCTGTGAGTGGAGAATCCAAAATTCAAACCCAGGGCTCACTGGTGCCTGACTCAGCCGGGCCACGTCCCGTAGATTCCTCTGAAGGTGCAGGCACCTTCAGGAGGCTCCAGGGCTCCCCTGCACTATGGGGCCGGTGGGCATCACTCTCCGACTTACCAGCTCCACGTCTAGCCCAGGCCTGTCCCTGGCTGCCAGTCCTGGGCCAGCCCTAACCCTGGCCCAGTACTAGATAGGCTCTCCCCAGGGTGGCCGGTCACACTGAGTCAGCTCCTCAGCCCAGGGCCCCAAGGGCCACCTCCCAGGATTCCCTCTGTCACCCGTTTACTCTCCACATGACCTCAGATAAGCAGCCCTCAGTTACCCCATCTCCAGACCCCCAAGCCCACTGCCCCATGCCCATAGCTGCCCTGGGTCCCGGGCTTCCCCGTCTACCAGGGTGCCTCAGGGACAGGCCCCTGGCTGGCTCCCCAGCTGCCGGGGTTTTTCTTGCAAGGCCGAGAGCGCCCCCTGTCTGCCATCCGTCTGCCTCCTCTCCTCTCCAGCTCGGACCGCATCCTAGGGTACAGCCGGGCCCCTTGCTGGGAAGGACAGGACAGCGCCTCTACACCCTTTGCCCAACGCCTGCTTGAATGGCAGTGATGCTGGAGAACATTCTAGCTAAAATTCTCAGCATACTCACCATGCGCTCGCATCACCTGCCTTAAGAGCTCTATGTGACTGCACTGGTGTCATCTTCCCAGCCGCCCTGGGAGCTGGATTCATTCCCGTCCCCACATGACAGATGGGGAAACTGAGTCACGGTGCAGGGGTCTCTTCCATTTCTGGCCAGCCACCTTTCTTCTCCCTGGAGTTGTGCTGAGGTTGGATGGGAGGTGGGGCTTCCAGGCATGAGTGTCTCACCTGGTCCTTCCTGCTCTCTCTGCACTGGCGTCTCCCTCCTCCACTCCCTTCAAAGCAGTTCTGTCTCAGACCTTGGATCAGAGTAGTTGCTGCAGACGTCCAGCATCTTCTCTGGTCCTCGTGAAACCCAGGAGACACCGTGCTGTCTTCACAGTGTTTGTCCAAGAATCACCTTCCTGGGGAAAACCACCTCCCGGACACACACAGTTCGTGAGAGTCTGTAGCGTGCTTTTCTGCTGCCGATCTCTGTTGAGTTTGCTGACTCGCAGCAGATGGTGGCGGGGACAGTGGTGGTGACTCCTGGGAAGGCTAACCTTCGTCTGGAACTCACGTGCCCGATGCGCCGCTAAGCTACTTACACGGATTAGCTCTTTCAATCCCCATAGTAACACTTTGCTGCTTACTTTACAAGTGAGGAAATTTGCCCAGGGTCACACAGCCATTGAGAGGTGGCAGCAAGATTCAAATTTAAGTGACATGACCCCAGGAGTGAGGGAGGTACTGTCTCCTGCACAGAGAACCTTGGAATCTGAACCCTAGGGTCTCATGCATGCTCGGCCACTGATTTCCATGTGTGGTTGGGAAGGCTCCTCCTCCCTCTGGGCCTCAGTTTCCCCATCTGTAAATCTAGAAGTTTGAGCTAGACCATTTGTAAGGCTCTTCAGAGCATTGGCGGATGTCCGGGGGACTCTAGGATCCTCCAGGACCCCCCTACCCGGAGCCCATTCTGTAGGGGAGCTACAAGTTTGCTATGCCAGGCTGGAGGGGGCGGGGTGTCTGGGCAGCCCCTGGAGCTGGAGCACCTGCCAGTGCCAGGTTGGGGCCCCTCTCTGAAAACCAGCCCAGCCCCCTGGAACAGGCTGCCTGCCTTGGAGAGCTGGGAGAGCAGGTGGTCAGAGATGACAAGCCAGAAGGGGGGGGTCCTGGAGCTGAGGTCTGCAGAAAGGCTATCATGACAGCACCCTGTCTCTCTGCCAGGCTGTGCTGGGAGGCCAACAATCTCAGTGGGGACGGATCTCACACACCAACTTGTCCGACCCTCTCCGGGTGCCCAGATCTGCTCTGCGCTGGCCCACGCCTCAGCTTGGAGTGGCCCCTCCCTCTTATCCATGCCATCTCTTGACCCCTCTTCACTAGGGAGTCTCCCCCCACCCCCTATAGCTGAGCTAGAAACCGCCCCAAGAGGCCCCTGCGCCAGCCTCCTGTGCCTAGAACCCAGGATCTGGCTTCATGCCCTCTGCACCCTGATCTTTCTCCTGGACCCACACCAGGTTATCAGCGCTCCTTGTAAAGTGTGGTGCCGGGAAACAGAATTGGCAGAGACACTCTCCCCTTCTCCCAGCCTGCTCCCCCGCCCACCCCTTCCTCCTGGCCATGACTTCATCCCCTTTCCCACGGGTCTCCAACCAGTCCCAGCTCAGCCACTTGCAGACTGGCCACACGCCCCACCGGGCCCGCCAGCCCCGATGGAGGTGACCTTCAGACAGGGACACCACCCTGTTCCTCTGGGGCTGCTGCCCATGCCGCGCCCCTCATCCCTGCTCTGCCCACAGACTGCCACAGCCCTGCCTGCGAGGACGACGTGGCCTGGATGTGGCAGGTGCTGTGTCCGTTGTGAACTGCCATCCTCTGGATGAGGAAGTTCTCTGCCGCCGGCAAGGACGAGAGCCGTGCAGAGCAGACGGCAATGGGAGAGGCTGTTCGCAGTAGAGTTGGACAGCAAAACACAAAAAACAACATGGAACCGGGCAGTGCACTTGGATTGTGTCTTTAAAGCTTCATGTACTGCTAACTAGCTTCCTTGCTTTCAATCAGCTGTCCCACTGCTTGGAGCCTGGTACATAGCAATGGAAACTATGACCTTTGCCTTATTAGTATTATAAACTATTTGCATGTAAGCAAGTGTTGAAAAGGCAACTCAGAAAAATGGAGTTAGTTCTGAGAGGCAGGATTGGGTCAACTGTTTTCTTTTTTTAAAATTCCCTTCGGTGTCTTAAGACTCCTGTCCTCCCCGTGTGTCAGTGTTGGGGAGAAAGAGCCTGAATGTCCCAAAGCTGTCTCCTCCTTGTGAACTCGGGGGACAGGAGTGGTCAAGGTCCTGTGTTCCCTCTGAGTGACTTTCTCTCTGGCCCGAGCACCGTGTCAGGGGTATTTCCTGCACCTGCCAGGACACACCACCCTGACTGTTTTGGTGGCTCAGGGAACCATCAGGGGAAATCCAGGGGCTGCTTGGCTGTGGACATCCAAATGGAGCCCTGAGGTTTAGTGCCTCTGATTGGCTAAGGGACTGATTTATTCTCTCTCTCCTCCTCATGCCTTTCCAACCTAGGGGGACAGGGGTGACCCTGGGCCTGATGGTGAACGTGGCAACAAAGGCCAAGAGGGACTGATGGGCGAGGACGGGCCCCCTGGCCCCCCTGGCATCACTGGCGTCCGGGTGAGTGTGCACAGCTTCGTGCTAGCACCGGGGGCGTCTGGGCACATGTACCACCCATGTCTGTTCAAGCAGTTAGACAGGAGGTCTTTTGATGGCAGCTGCCTAAAGGCCTTCCGCTTCTTCCACCTGGGGGTTTCCCAGAGAACAGTCTGCCCACGTCCCTCCCCTGTCCCAAGCCTCCCATGGCTCCCAAGTGCCCTCAGAGTAGGATCACCCTCCTCAGTCTGGCTGCCACAGCCTCCGTGAGCCTGGCCCTGCTGACCTTGTCCCACATTCAGCCACACTGAATTTAGCAGGGGGTCGGGGGAACTTAGCCGGAGAGGCGCTGGCCACCATTCCCCACTAGGAACTCACCACTGCCCTCTCTGGGTCACACTCTTGGTACAATGAAGGATTTGGAAGGAACGTGCTCCAACATTCCAGGGGCTATTTCTTAGTAAACGTTTGAGTATCATGGCTGACGAATGGGCCGGAACGTGCAGCAGAAATAGCCCTGGGCCCAGAGGCCAGAGGGTAAGTTCTGGCTTGAGAACCCACGGTCTATGTGACCTTAGGCAGATCATGCTGCCTCTCTGTGAGACTTGGTTTTCAGATCTTTAAAGAGTCAATGAAACTTTGGAAAGGAAAGTGTTTTCTACAATGTGCCAGAAAATAAATATTGTCTTTATGAAGCTGGAGGAGGAAATGACTGGAAGCTGGTGGTAGTGGTGATGGTGGTAGTGATAATGTTGTCGGTTGGGTGGAGGTGGAGATGATGATGATATTGATGATGGTGGAGATGATAATGATGATGGTGGTGATGGTGGTGATGGTGATGATGGTGGAGATGGTGATGATGGTGGTGGAGATGGTGATGATGATGGTGGAGATGGTGATGGTGGTGGTGGAGATGGTGATGGTGGTGATGGTGGTGATGATGGTGGAGATGATGGCGATGATGATGTTGATAGTGCTGCTGTTGCTGCTGATGGTGATGGTATTAAGGTGGTGATGGTGATAGTGGTGATGGTGGTAGAGATGGTGGTGCAGATGGTGGTGATGGTGATAATGGTGGTGATGATGGTGGAGATGGTGATGATGGAGGTGATGGTATTAAGGTGGTAATGGTGATAGAGGTGATGGTGGTAGAGATGGTGGTGCAGATGGTGGTGATGGTGATAATGGTGGTGGTGGTGGTGGTGGTGATGGTGGTGATGGTGGAGATGGTGATGGTGGCGATGATGGTGGAGATGGTGATGGTGGAGATGGTGATGATGGTGATGATGGAGGTGATGGTATTAAGGTGGTGATGGTAGTGGTGATGGTGGTAGAGATGGTGGTGCAGATGGTGGTGATGGTGATGGTGGTGATGGTGGAGATGGTGATGGTGGAGATGGTGATGGTGGAGATGATGGAGGTAATGGTATTAAGGTGGTGATGGTGATAGTGGTGATGGTGGTAGAGATGTTGGTGATGGTGATGGTGGTGATGGTGGAGATGGTGATGGTGGTGATGATGGTGATGGTATTAGTGATGGTGGTGATGATGGAGATGGTGTGATGATAGTGATAATGGTAGAGATGGTGAGGATGGTGGCAATGATGGTGATGGTGATGCCAGTGGCAGTGGTGGTGACAGTGCCCATGCTGATGGGGGCCATGTTGGTGGTGGTGGTGGCAACAGGGTTAATGTCTGTATTTTGCCATCTCCACCAATTTCATCTACTGGAACAGGAAAGAGATTCACTGCGGCCAGACTGAATGTGTATTGGTGACAGAGGTGGTGAGAGGCTTGTATTTGAGTCTCTTTGGCATCAGGGCTGCAGGACAAGTATCTCCCACTCTGGCCGGGAAACAGTGGAGTATTTAAAAATAGAATTTTATGAGCCATCAGAGCCTTTCCAGAAATATATCTCCGTGGATGGGGGCCCAGCAAAAGTCTTCATTCTGGCCCCACGGCCTCACCCCACTGGACGCTCCAGCCCTTACTCAGGATTTCCCACACCATGAGGGCCGCTCCCAGCTGGAGAGGGCCTGTCAGAACAAGTGGCCGGCCGCTCTGTCCTGGGGGAGACTCTTGGCGTCCTGGCCCTGTGCTGAATTCTTCCGTGCTGACTCACTTCTCCTCCTGACAAGGGATCAGCCATAGCAGTCACCTCAGCCCGCTGACCCCTTCCACCAGCCCCTATATCATGATTAGACAACTGCCCAGATATGACCAGCCTGGGGCAAGGGGTCCCCCAGACACTGAAGACCCACATCTCATCTGAACCCAGCGAGGTGACATGACCCGCAGGTGACTGAGCCTGTGTCTTTGGCTCTCAAATTGGATAAATAACCCCTTCCTCCCAACCCTGTGGCCAGAACTGGGGAGGCATGACATAGAACACAGACACGGTACCTGGCCCATGCCTGGACCATGGTCATATTGGTTGTGACTATTTTATTACTAGAGGAGCCAAAGACTGGGACATGGTCTAGTTCAGTGCTGTGGGTAGAGACAGGAGATGAGCTACCTGTGTAATTTAGAATTTTTTAATACTTACATTTCAAAACCTAAAAAGAGTTGGATGAAATAAATTTTAATAGTATATTTTATTTAGCTCAATATAGCCCAGATACGAACATTTCCAACATGTAATCAATATAAAAATCATTAATCAGGTATTTTGCCTTCTTTTTTTTTTTTAACTAAATCTATAAAACCTGAAATGTAATTTACTCAACTGGCGCATCTCAATTTGGATGCTAAATTTTCATTGGAAATACTTGTTCTGTGTTTAGATTTCATAAAATACATAGCTGAAAATGTAGGTTTATATCCCCAAGTTGTTCCAAACACATGTAAAAGTTTTGCAGTAACTGAATTATCTGTATTTAATTTAATTTTAAGTTAATTAAAATTAGATTGAATTAAGAATTTGGTTCCTCCATCCAGTCACCACCTTTTCATTGCTCAGAAGACTTATGCGGCAAGGGGCCACAGATGGACAAAACTAGTTCAAGACCTACCTATGAGAGGCAGGGCAGCTGATGCACACGTAAGGGAAGGGGCTTGTCCAGGGTCACGTGAGGACTTAAGCACCAGAATGCAAGGTAGTCTGTGCTCAGTCCTTCCAAGACTACCATTTCCTCCCTCCTGAGGGCCCTAGGGTGGTCTCACTGGCACTGTCCTTGGGGACAGAGATTTGTCTTCTCCAATCCACTTTTGCCATGTTTTGTCCTTATGCAGAATCAAAGGTGACCTCCCTGTAATTTCCATCCACTGATCACCCCAAAGAACACAGCTGCCCCTGTGTTCTGCAGATGGATGTCAAGTGGCTCTCCTGCTCCTCTAAAATCCCGTCTTCCTACCTTTCTTCCATCACAGTTAGTCATTGCCCCCTCCTAATCCAAGGTGGGGCCATCACCTCCCTCATCCTACAGCATATACCTCTGTTAATGCAGCCAAAGGGCTTGAATTGAACTAGTTCTTTAGTGCTTACCAAGAACGTAGATGTTCTTCCCAGCTCCCTTTGAGGTTTGGATCTTGAAGGGACTATCCTCCGGGGACCATCGGGATGTCCTTTGAGACCAGAAACACTGCCTATCTTACTCCCCACATCCCAACCCAGTGTGGCTCAGAGTTGGATTCTCTTCTCTCCCTCTCTTATCTGTCTTATGCTCACACGTGCACACTTACATGTACTCACTCACCCCCTGAGTGGCCCTGACAAGAGCAGGGCAAAGGAGAGCAAAGGGAGGCCCTGTGAGGGAGGGGGCGGAGCAGCCTATGGGAGGGAGTGGCCTGGGAACACCAGTGGGAGAGTAGGGGAGGGTGGCTGACCTTCTAGGCACAATGCCCCACTGGGAGGATCCCCTCCCACCCCCATCCGCAAGAGAGGGTGCCCCTGTCCATGGGACACAGCCTCGGGCTGGTCAGAAGTGCCCCATGGCATCTCAGAGATGTGGGAAGAGCCCCCCTGCCTGCCGCATGTCATCAGAGGCCCCAGGAGCCCCAGGCATGGAGTCAGACAGATCCGCAGTTGACTCAGTGTGCTGGGCCATGTCGTTTCACCTTTGGGCAGCCCAGGGGTCACCATCCGTGGGAGCAGATCGCGATCGGGCCTCCGGCTCAGGGTTCCCTGGGGGCTGGAACAGTGTGTGGCTCGTGGCAGGTGCAGAGACCTGCTCCCTCTGGGACAGCCTGGGCGCCTCGCAGTCACCCCGAAACAGGGATGTGTCCAGCACTGACTATGGGCCAGGCACCCAGTGAGCACAAGGAGCCATCCCCGGGTTAGCTTTTCAGCCCCATGTGGCAAACAGGACCCCTGTCCCCACTTTGCAGGCCAAGTTCCCACATCACAGGGTCCCCGGGGTACGGAGCACAGGGTGAGTTCCGAACCCAGGCAGTCCACCCTCAGAGCTCCTGTGCCGATGCCCCTTAGGCTCCGTGGCTCCCCCTCAGGTTGCTTTCATTTCTCACCCTCCTCCTTCCCTCCTTCTCCTCCCAGGGTCCTGAAGGAAAACCAGGGAAGCAAGGCGAGAAGGGCCGGACCGGAGCCAAGGCGGGTGCCCAATCCCTGTGGCCATGATATCCTCTCCCCCTCCCCCACCTCTCTCCCCGCCCCCTGCTGGGGCTCTGTGACCCTCTGTCTCTCCTCCCGCTGCAGGGTGCCAAGGGCTACCAAGGACAGCTGGGTGAGATGGGCGTCCCTGGAGACCCTGGACCCCCTGGCACCCCAGGCCCTAAAGGGTCCCGGGGCAGCCTGGGACCAACGGTGAGAACTCTTGGGGTGGGGTAGGTTGGGGTGGGCAGGCAAAGAGCAGGGGTGCAGGGGGTGGGGGAGCAAGGGAAGAAAGAGAGGTACCACCTGCTCCACTGCTTAGCCAAACCCTTGGCTGTCCCCTGTCCTAGCTGCTTCTTTTGCATGGGGACCCTATAGAAGCTGTCACCTCTCTCCCGGAGAAAGCACCCCCAAGGCCAAGTATTTCTTTCCGTTTGAAGGGGGCTGTGGGTCTTATGAAGCCAGTTACAGACCCAGATGGATAAGCACCCATTCTGGGGCAGTGGGGGAGAGGGGACCTGCCCCTCAGGAGGGTTTTACAGAACAAGGAGTTTTCCCACTGGAAATGGGCTCATGAGATAGGGCTGCAGATCTCTGGGTGGCGCTGAGGCCATCCCCACCTCTTGCTGGCCTGCCATGAAGGACGGTCCCAGGGCTCTGCTGGCTGCAGGGGGAGGAGGCAGGGGGAGGCAAGCAGGTGAGGCATCTCTGAGCTGCCGGTGTGTGGCACTGACTGGTGCCCGCAGTGTGAGTGCTCCCAGCAAGGTGTGAACGCTCCCACCATGGCTGATTTCTTGCCCCCCTGTGGGGTGTCCCCAAACACGCCCTCGGGAGGAGATGCGTGAGAGTGTCCATCACAGGCTAGTTCTACCACGTGCACTCAGTAGACGGGAATAAGCCGGAGCCTAGGTAGTGGTAAAATGGAGCAAAATTATTAGAAAGGGAGGAGTTTTGAATAGATGTCATCTTCGCTTTTAATTGATTGAAATGTACGTTCATATAATTTAACTTTCTATAGCTGCTTCTGTTTAAAATTGGCTCACAAAAGTGAAGATGGTTTAGCCACTGGGTCTCGTGAACCCCCGGAGCTGAGAGAAGGGAGGTCCGGAGGGAGGAGGGGAGCTCAGGGAGGAGCTCCGCAACCTGGGTTCTGGGCCACGGACCTGCAGGTCAGTGGGGCTGAACTGGGCTGCTGCCAGTGCCCAGGTTGCTGTGGTGAGAACCACACCTGTACCGACACGCATCTGCTCCTGTCCTAGGGTGCTCCAGGACGGATGGGGGCCCAAGGAGAGCCGGGACTGGCTGGTTACAGTGTAAGAAATCTCACCTTCCCCCTCTCGGAATTCTCTCCTGCAGGCGGGGACCCAGGCCAGCCTTGGACTCTGCCCCACCACCTCCCTGCTGAGGCCGGTCCTTGGGCCACTGAAGATCCCTGGTGGGCCCCCAGAGTAGGGGTGGGCAGACAGAAACACCCTTCCTGCCCGTGGTGGGGACCACGCGTGTGTCCTGTCCAGGTGTCACCCCGGCTGAATGTGGAAGGGAAAAGCCTCACCCCACTTTTGCATCCAAGCTGGTACCCCTCTTAGAAAAGGCTGAGCCAAACCCATGTGATACAGTTGGGGGACTAGTCCTCAGAGAGGCTCCGGGCCCACTCAGAAAGGGAAACTGAGGCTTGGGGAGGCTAATGACAACTTGTTAAGTTAGAAGGTGGGATCCAGTGTCTGAAGGAGGCACAGCAGGGAGATGAGGGGGGGGAGAGGAGGACAGAAGAAGGACAGGGCAGAGGACATGGGAACCAGAGAGGGGGACCTGGAAGCCCAAGGGAGGAGCGTGCCTGTATGCTTCCCGCCATGGCCTAGGGAAGTCGGCTGGGGCCAGCATTTTGCCCCTGCCCCAGGGGACACACCTGGCTCTCCAAGATCTGGCCCCAGGTCTACTCCAGGCTGGGGTGAGCCGTGCCCCCTGACTGTCCAAGTGGCCCCACCCCTGAGAGGTCCATCAGGGACTGACCCGGCATGTCTGGGAGTCAGGCCTCAGAGAGGCACAGGGCTGGCTCAGAGTCACACAGCGAGCCGGGGCAGAGCCAGGGCCCCAGACTCATAGCCCAGGGTCTCCACCTCGGAATTTCTGGCCTTCATCACTGTGCATCTCAAGCCCTCATTCCCCTATGCTTTTACCTCTTACCATCTTGTTTCCGGCAGGGACACAAAGGCATCATGGGCCCCCTTGGACCTCCTGGACCAAAGGGTGAAAAGGTGGGTGCTCCTTCCCATCCGGGCCGGCAGGAGCCAGCGCCTGGGGCACTGTGGCTGGGGTAGTGTGGAAGTTCATGGTCGGCTCACCCCTGCTCACACAGCGACTGGCCAGGAGCCATTAGACCCACATTCAACACAGATGGCCTGCGTGTCAGGTGTGTGCCCAGCACCGCAACAAAACCACAGGTCCTGCCCGCCCAGGGCTTCCAGCCCAGCAGGAAGGAGGGATGTGTCCCGTGCTGACTAGAACCACAATTCCATCATCTGTGTGAATGGGGGCATTGAAGCCTTGCTCGGGAACGAGATCCCCCAGTGAGTGCCGACGCAGGGCTTAGGACAGAGAGCGAGGCCGGCCTTTCCCAGCCAGGAAGGGGCTGCAGGTTTAGGGGCCGAGGCAGAGGGAGGACACATCCATACCCTACCGCTTGGCTCCAGCTTTGGTGGAGGAGAGAAACTGCTAGAAGAAAGCTTGCTGATGGTTGTGCCCTGCCGCAGGGTGCAGGTGGGGACTTGGGGCCAGGGGGCCGAGGCAGTGGCCCTGGGTCATCTTCTGAGGCGGCACCAAACTGGCCTTTGCGTACTACCCTAGCAGCTCAAGGCTCCCCGTTCTTGCCTCCCTCCTCGCCCGAAGGCTCCGCCTAGGGAATGCCTCCTAGCAGGTGTCCCCTCGCTGTCTCCTCCCCCTCCAGCGCCCCCTTTGTGAGCTAAGTCAGCCACCCCCTCGCTATACCCCTGGCTTACTGTCCTGCCGGTCCCTGCTTGGAGAAGACGAGCTCTGCAATCAGCGGGCTTCGACATCCCACAGGAAGCTGCAGGGAGTACCGCTCAGCACCCCGAGTCCCCCCCTCGGCCCTGAGTCTGCCACAGCCGGCACAGGAGACCCTGAGACAGGGGGAGCCTCCCCCCCACCAGCCACCTGCAGCACCAGGCCCAGTTCCTGTGGCTGCTGAGAATGGGATCTGGAACTTAAAGCGGCCCTACTTCTGCTGGAGCCTTGGGTGGGATCCCAGGGTCCCCTGAGCCTTGACTGCCCCGTCTGTTAAGTGGCTGGCTACCTCAGGAATGCGAGGCTGAGCCGGACGTCCCCCATATGTCAGCCGTAGGCACTTTCCTCGTGATAAGGTAGTCGATTAGTTCACGCGTGCGCTCAGCTACCTGACAGGTAGGGTTCGTGCCTGGTTAGTGATCATATAATGTCTTCTCGGCCCTGAGCTGGGGGCTGCAGAGATGCCCCCAAAAGGGTAAAACCGGATGCAAGAGCGAATCGCCAGGCACAAGCTGGGGGGTGCTGGTAGGAGGGGGAGCAGAGTCCCAAGGGAGACCCTGAAGCACACAGCCATGTGCAGAGCGTTTCCCTGGGATTCCTCCACGGCCCTCACCATGAGGTGTCAATGTCCCACATGACACATGGGGAAACTGAGTCTCCAAGCTGCTTAAGGACTCAGCCAGGACCAGTGGAGAGGTGGCAGGATCAGGAGGCAGGCTCTGATGTCAGGCTGTGCCTCCCTAGCCAGAAAGAGGCCCTTAGATGAGCTCATGTGCTGCTCATCTGGCGAATTCCCCGTGGGGCACGTGTCTACAGAGGTGGTATCTGGAGGGACTGGCGATGAGATTCTGGGAATGAGGAGAAGTGGAGGGCTCCACCGGCTTCCTGCTGCTAAACCTGCATCCCCAAACTATAGCCACAACGTGGGGAGAGTGGGGGAGATCTGTGTAGCTAGCTTTTGGCTCAGACCACCCCTTGTTTCCTGTGTGGCCTTGGCTAAGACCCTTCTTTTCCTGGGCCTCAGTTTCCTCATCTGTAAAACGGGCCAGTAGTCATAGCCGCATAGGAGTGCTGTACAGATTCTATGGAACACCTCCCAAAGGGTCTGCCACACGGAATGTTTTCGGTAAACACGGCCCTCTTCTCCAAAGTGCCCCCGTCCGGCTGCCTACCTCCGCAGTGTGACCAAGACTTGGGACAAAGAGCCATAGAGAGAGGTCAGGGAGGAGAGGAAATCCCCACTCCCTGGGCCACCCCCTTGGGTACAACTGGTCCGAAGCCTCGGGCCAAGTCCCTCCCGCTTTCAGTCTCTGCCCACAGGAGCCACAGAGGCTCTGGGCCAAGGCGCTCCGGCTGCCAGCCCTCAGGACTGATTTGGGCCTGGCACGGGCTCCAGCCCCAGGGATGGCTCCCTCTCCTGCCTCTCAGGCTTCCCCTTCCACCCTTGCCAACAGCCAGGGGGCCCTGGGCTGCCCCAGCTTGACCCTCCTGCCCAGAATGCACCTCCATGGGAGGCGATACCAGTTGTCTGGGGCTGGAACATTCTGAGTCCTGGGGTTCGGCTGCTTGCTGCTCTGATCACACCTTCCCCGTAGCTGGCACACGGCCTCTGGCCTCCTGTCTTGCTTGGTGGCCCAGGGCCCAGGGTGGCCTGCCAGGGCTCAAGGACCTCCACCCTAAACCCCACGCCTCCTGCAATCCCTCTGACAACCTCCACGCCACACGATGCCCCTGCTGTCATTGTCAACAACAGCCAGATGCATGGCCCCCTACCCCATGGGGTGTAGCGAGCTCTCCTCCCTGGGTCCTCAGAACAGTGCTGCCAGGCATCACACTCCTGTTTCACAGATAGGAATCTGTCTTATGGACAAGGATCCCTAACAGGCCCACAGGTGAGTGCAACCAGGGGCCTGCTCCCGGGGCTCCCAACCAGGATAGAAGGTTCCTGTTAAAGCTGGCTCTCTGCCCACTTTATTCCAGCAAAGATGGGAGAAAGGGACTCTTTTTCAGGGCTGACCAATGCAGCAGCCCACACGGTCTCTCTGTGCCTCAGTGTCCTCATCCGTAAGATGGGGAGAATACCGTCATCTGCTTCATAGGGTTGTTGGAAGTATTCAGTGAGTGCCTGTGCCCACCAGCGGTCAGAATTATTGTCACTCCCTGCTGAGTACCTTGCAGGGACTCTTTGCATCATTTCCCAGACTCCCCACCGCTCCCTCCTGGGTACTGCCCATTGTCCCTTCACTCCACCTCACCCCCGCTCCCCAGCTGAGAAAAAGAGCTCCAAGACAGGAAGGGACCCGTTGAGGGTCTGAGCAGCTGGTCAGCTGTCTGGGGCTCGCAGCCCAAGGGCACCTGCCTGCTGGGGCGGGGGATGCCCAGCAGGGGGCAGTAAAGGCCACTCTCTGGGTTCCGCCACCCTGGTCTGCCCCTTCCCCCTCTGGCCTCCATCTCTCCTCTCTCCGTCTGGAGCCCTAAGTAGGCTGGTCTTCATCGCTGATGAAGGCCCTTTCCACTCTGTGTGGAGTGTCTGGAATTCCCCAGATGCACCAGGAGCCAGAAATATGTCCTGGTTGTGTCCACAGGGGGAGCAGGGCGAGGACGGCAAGGCCGAGGGGCCCCCTGGGCCACCTGGAGATCGGGTAAGCCCTCTCATCTGTCCCCAAGACAGCCACCAAAGTGGAACCCTCGCTTCCTGCTGTGGAGGGGGTGGGGAAGGGGAGGCTGAGCAGGGGTGAGGCTGCCACAAACATCCAAGAGGACACCTGATGGCCCACATTTCATTGCCATCCTTGTCATTCAGGGCCCTGTTGGCGATCGAGGGGACCGCGGGGAGCCAGGGGACCCTGGATACCCTGTAAGTATCAGAGCTCCTACCCAGTGGTTGCATCAGGCCTGGCATGCCTGGGCCCGTCCTCCGACCTTACTGGCCCCAGGCAGGAAAACAGCCTTGCCCGGGAGACAAGGCCTCCCTCCCACCATGAGTGTGCAGCCTGAGACGCAGACCCCCTGAGAGAGGGCTCCGGCCAGAATCCAGACTGGCAGGGCGTGGGCTGGGGGGTGAGGATGAGGTTGGGGAGAAAGACCCCTTCCTCACAGGGTCTCAGTCTCCCCGTGCTCTGTGGCCCGGAACAGCTCTCCCGACAGAAGCAAGAGAGACCGCCGAGTGAGCCCTGGGCCCCCACCAGGCTTCTCCCCTCCCCTCCCCTCCCCTGCTCCATCCTCCCAGGCTGGGTCATTTGGCAGCTTTGCAAATGAGCAAGCTGAGACAGGGACAATGACACAGGGCTGGGAAGAGCAAGGGCTTCCGGCGTCCAGGATGGGCCCCCTCACCCGTCTCTCCTTGGCTTCCAGGGGCAGGAGGGTGTGCCAGGCCTCCGTGGAGATCCAGGCCAGCAGGGCCTACCCGTGAGTGGTGCTCCCTGTCCCATCCCCCTCCAGCTCCATGTGGGTGGGCAGCAGTGGGGGAAGGAAGGGACCCTCTTTGCACGGGGCCTGGGGGAGTGCACTCTGGTTTCTCCTGCCCTGATGCTGGGGGCACCCCCAGAGCCTGTACCCCCAACCCCCTCCCACCCCTCCCCTTCTAGGCGGACACTGGCCACCCTCCCCAGGAGAGAATCCTGGGGCGGCTTTGCATCCTCTCACCTTGGTTTGCAGGGGCATCCGGGACCCCGGGGACGGCCAGGACCCAAAGGATCGAAAGGGGAAGAGGTAAGAGGACTGAGGTCCACAGGAGACCCTGGGAAGAGCAGACCCCCACCCAAGCCCCAGGCAAGTAGGAGGCTGGGCTGGTGGGTGCCCTACAGGGTGCTTCCTGGCCAAGATCTCTTCGTTTCGAAGGGCCTGATGGAGCGGGGATCACCTGCCCCACTATCAGGGCCTCCAGGAGGGGGACCATCTGTGGGGCCAGCAGTGGGATTCAAACCCAGGGCAGTCACGCCAGAGCCAGCCATACCACGCTGAAGAAAATTTGGAGAAGCAGGGGTGCGGAGGAAGGAGGAGTTGGACAGGGATGCGGGTGGTGGGAACTGAGGGGCGGTCAAGGACTTTCCCACCTTGCACCCAGAGCCCCTGTGTCTTCCTCCACTGAGGTCAGGCCAGTGCTGTCTTCCTTGCCCTCAACCTCCCTCCAGGGGTCTCCTTCACCCGCACACCATCTCCCTGCCCCCACCCTGCTCAGGGATATAGCCACACTCTTGAGGATCAAAGGATCTTGAAGCCCAGCCAGCCCTGGGCCCAGGCTCCCCCTAGGAAACTGCGAGGGCCTAGAGCCTCTGCAGTAAGGCGAGCCAGTAGGGGCGCAGGGCCCAGAGCAGGGGTGAGGACAACACTGTTAGGTTCCACGGCCAGCCCTGCTCCTGGGCTTCCAGGCCAGGGTGATAGGACCATTTGCAGATTCAGACACTGAGGCCCAAGAGGCGGAGGGGCAGGGCTGGGCCACACAGGAGCGCCCATGCTCCTTTCAGGCCCTTCCAGAACTCCTAGGGTTCTGCCCCTCCTCCAGGAGGCCCCTGCCATGTGCCCCTTGATTTTTCAGGGACCGAAGGGAAAGCAAGGCAAGGCTGGGGCACCAGGACGAAGGGGGATTCAGGTGAGTGACCAGCAACTGGTCCCCTCCTCTCAGCCCGCCCCCCTCCCCATCCCCCAGAGGCCCTCATCAACTTCTTTTATGTCCCCAGGGCGTGCAAGGGCTGCCGGGGCCTCGGGGCGTGGTGGGGAGACAGGGCTCCGAGGGTGTCGCGGGCCCAGATGGGTTTCCTGGCAGGGATGGTCAAGCAGGACAGCAGGTGAGCAGAACTTAGGGTTAACTCTTGGTGTCTCCCTTGGGGACAAGATGTGTTGTGTGTGTTGGGGTCTGGGGGAGGGGTGGGTTTCTGCCAGAGGCCATGGGCCAGGAGGAGCAGGTGTGGAAACTTAGGTGGGGCAGGACCAGCATATCCAGAAGTTTCCTGCATGGGACCTGGGAATGTGGCCCTTCTGACTACCCATGCCTGTACCCAGAAGGACCCCCCCACACCCCCACCCAGGGGATGGAACTTGTGGTTGAAAGTTCCCCCCTCCCCCCCATTTACAAACCCCAGCATCTGTCGTTTCACTGGTCCTGCTCTCCTCACGCAGAGGTAGGATGACCTCCCTCCTGGGGTCTGACCTCCTTCCCTCCAGGTCCACCCAGAGTTCACCCGGACTATGAGACCTCTTGCCCCCTTGGCTGCCTTTGTTTCCTGAAACATGAGAGGTCCTCCTTTGCCCTCTTTCTTTACAGGGGGAGCAGGGAGACGATGGGGACCCTGGCCCCATGGGCCCTGCTGGGAAGAGAGGAAATCCAGGTGTGGCCGGCTTGCCTGGAGCACAGGGGCCCCCAGGATTCAAGGTCAGACACCTGTTAATCCACGTAGCTGCCTCCCCCTCTTTCAACCTTGGTACTAACTATAGTGACACTGATTATAATGCTCACCTGGCACCCATGTCCCAGGGCCTGTGTGAAAATGGAGTCCCTGACACTGATGTTTCTCGGGGGGGTCCCTGCCCCAATCTTGAACCTGACTTGAGGGAAAGTTTATCCAGGTAGTGGGAAATCTTAGGCCTGTTAAAACGGGCAACCTGTTATTGAGCTGTCCTTGGGCGCCCTCTAGTGGGCCTTTGTGGACCATTGCTGTTGCTTGCAGCCAGGACCCTCTTCCAAAGGGCATCTTTCTAGTAAGTTTTCCCAAGGTGGGGGCGGGCGGGGGAAGCCATGAATCAATCTGAACCCAGGCCTACACACAGAAGGGAAGATTGAGATGGATGAATCAAACATGGCTTCTCTGGCCTTCCCCAAGCACCAGGTTTAGCTGGGGAAAGACTGGAACCCTCCGTGGAAACAGCAGGCAGGGGGAGAGGTGGACCTGGCCCAGGGAGGATTGAAATGTGGAGAGAAGGGGAGGTGGCATCCCAGGCAGGAGAAAGGGCTGGAGCAGAGGTGGGGCGAGGCTGGGGGAGGGTATTGGCTAACTTCACGGTCTGCTGGGAGGAAACAGTGAAGAGGAGAGGCGGGGTGGGAGTGTGGAGGGCAAGTTGGAGCTGGAATTCCAGAGTAAAGAAAGAGGCTGTCCTCTCAAGGAGGCTGTAATTCTGAGCCCCTGCATCCTGAGAGATCCGCCGACCCTGTGGCATTGCTATTCTGTCTCTCCTAGGCCCCCCTACCCCTCCCCTAGTACCATTTTCCCTTTTGGTGATTTTGGTGTTTGTTTTTTTTTAAGGGTGAAAGTGGGTTACCCGGACAGCCGGGTCCTCCCGGCAAACGAGGGACAGCGGGTGGAACTGGGCTTCCTGGGAGCCAGGGGGAGCCCGGATCCAAAGGCCAGCCGGTGAGTAAGCCCCAGGAAATACAGATGTTCTCACACTCGCGTGCACACACTCATGTTCACACGTGAATACACAGGCCCAGAAGCCTCCCACCTGCTCTGTGACAAGGGCAGATCGACACCCTCTCTGAGCCCCAGATACTCCTCTACCTCCCCTGAGTGGGGGGTGGGGGGAGGAGGCTGAGACATGAGATCTGAGTGGTCCCTTCAGAATGAGGGGGGTGGATCACAACCTGAACCCGAAATAGCCTCACATCCAATAAAGAAATTCAATCTGTGGTTTAACAAACATCTCGCAAGGAAAACTCTGGCCTCAGATGACTTCACTGGAGAATTCTAGTCAAAGTTAAGGGAAGAAGTAATACTGATTCTGCATAAACTCTTCCAGAAAATTGAAGAGGATGGAATACTTGTCAGCATATTCTATGAACCTAGTCTTACTCTGATGTCAAAGCTGGACATGGCAAGAAATCTCCAGACCAATATACCTCAAAAATGTAGATACAGAAATCCCCAACACAATTTTAGAAAAACCAATCTAAGAATGTATTCAAAAGATAGTTCATCCAGGGGCACCTGGGTGGCTCAGTGGGTTAAAGCCTCTGCCTTCGGCACAGGTCATGATCCCAGGGTCCTGGGATCGAGCCCCGAATCGGGCTCTCTGCTCAGCGGGGAACCTGCTTCCTCCTCTCTCTCTGCCTGCCTCTCCGCCTACTTGTGATCTCTGTCTGTCAAATAAATAAATACAATCTTAAAAAAAAAAAAAAAGATAGTACATCAAGACCAAATGAGGTTTATCCCAGGAATGCAAGGATGGTATAACGTTTGAAGATGAGTCAATGTAATGCACCATATTAACAAACTGAGAAAGAAAACCCATTTGATCCTCCAGTGGATGCAAGAAAATCACGTGGCGAAATGCAACTCCATTTCTGATAAAAGCGCTCCGTAACCTTGGTAAGGAAAAAGGAGCTTCCTCAACTGGGAAAAGGGCATTTGTGAAAAACGGGTAGCCAGTATCATTCTTTTTTTTTTTTTTTAAGATTTTATTTTATTTATTTATTTGTCAGAGAGAGTGAGCGCAGGCAGACAGAGTGGCAGGCAGAGGCAGAGGGAGAAGCAGGCTCCCTGCTGAGCAAGGAGCCCGATGCGAGACTCGATTCCAGGACGCTGGGATCATGACCTGAGCCGAAGGCAGAGGCTTTAACCCACTGAGACACCCAGGCGTCCCATGGCCAGTATCATTCTTAATAGTGAATGGCTGAATCAGTCGAAGCGGAAATGAGTCGAAGAGACGTGTTCTCACTTCTGTTGAACATTGTGCTGGCGGTTCCCGCTGATGCCATCAGGAATGAAAAATAAATCAAAGACATTCACATCAAAAAAGAAGCGAATCTTTCCATTTGTAGATGAAATTACTGTCTAGAGAGAAAATCCAGTGGAATCCACAGTCAAGCTACGAGAACAAGTGAATCCAGCAAGATGGTGGACAGCAGCACAAAGGAACTGTGTCTCTGTACACCAGCCATGACCAGAACCCAAAATCTAAAAAGCAATACTATTTATAATAGCAGAAAAATAGAAAATACTTAGAGATACCTATGATGCTAGGTGTACAAGACATGTGCATTGAAAAACTGAGAGCATTTCTTTTTTTTTTTTTTTTTAAGATTTTTATTTATTTACTTGACAGAGAGATCACAAGTAGGCAGAGAGTCAGGCAGAGAGAGAGGGGGAAGCAGGCTCTCTGCTCAGCAGGGATGCTGAGGCAGATGCGGGGCTCGATCCCAGGACCCCGAGATCATGACCTGAGCCGAAGGCAGCGTCTTAATCCGCTGAGCCACCCAGATGCCCCACTGAGAGCATTTCTAAAATACACTGGGGAAGACCTAGGTCAATGGAGGTGCTGTTCTCACTGGTCAAAGACTCAGTATTGTTCAGATGGCCGTTCTCCTCCAGTTGGTATATGGATCCAACCCAATCCCGATCCCAATCCCATCAGACCTTTCTCGTGGAAAATAAGTAGCTCTGTCTAATTTATTTGGAGATGCAAAAGGCATAGAATAACCAAAGCAAGATGAAAAGAGTAAAGTTGGGAGCCTCCCAGTGGTTGATTTCAAGACTTGTTATATAGCTACAGTAATCAAGAAGGGAGCGTATTACCATAAATATACTAGTAATTGATCAAAGGAACAGCATAGAGAGTCCAGAAATACATTCACAGGTACATGGATAACTGATTTTTGACAAAGTTGCGAAAACAACTCGGCGGATACAGAAGAGTCTTTTCCAGCAAGGGCAATGGGAGACCTTATACCACGTACAAAAGTGAACTCAAACCTAAAATGCTAAAACTTTTAGGAGGAAGCATAGAAGAAAGTCTTGGAGACGTCGGGTTATGCAAAGGTTTCTTAGGTATGACACCACGAGCATGATCCATTTTAAAAATGGATAAATTGGACTTTATCAAAATTGGAATCTTTTGCCCTTCAGAGGGCAGATGCTGTTAAGAGAAATGAGAAGACAGGCCGCATACTAGGAGAAAGTGCAAATTACGTATCTAGTGAAGGATTTGTGTCTGGAATACGTAAAGAACGATCAAAACCCAATAATGAGAAAAGAAGCAGCCCAATAAAGAAATGAGGCAAAAGACTTGAACAGACATCTCGGAGAAGGTTGTACAAATGGCAAATCAGCACATAAAGGAAACTCAGTATCACTAGTCATGAGGCAAATGTTCATTAAAGCCACAATGAGGTACTACTGCACACCTGTTAGAATGGTAAACATTTCGTTGTTTCTGAAGATTTTGTTTATCTGAAAGAGAGAGGGCAAAAGTAGGGGGAGGGACAGAGGGAGACAAGCTGATGCCCCGCTGAGCAAGGAGCCCGACGCAAGGCTCGATCCCAGGACCCCGAGATCGTGACCTGAGCCGAAGGCAGACGCCTCGCCAACAGAGCCACCCAGGCACCCCAGAATGGTAAAAATTTTTAAAGACTGAACAGATCAAGTGTTTTCAAGGATATGAAGCCACTCCTCCTCTGCTCACGGAGACATAAAATGGTGCAGCTGCTTTGGAAACCCACTGGGCAGTTCCATTTAAAAGTTAAGCATATAATTCAGGCCTCCAGAATCGTTTACCCCCGATCACTCCCCGCAGTGACCTCTGGGTGAATATGAGCAAGTTCCTGCCCTCTGCGAGCCTCAGTATTCTCATCTGTGAACAGGGCGTGTTGTGCCTCCCTGGGCGGAAGTCAGAGCATGCATGCGTGGTGATCCCTGCAGAGCCCCTGGCACGTAGATGCCCACAGTGGATAGACTTTGCCATGGGTGGCGAAGAGCCTACAGGTCCTCTCATTCTCTTCCTTGAAGACCTGGGACAGGAGGTTCTATGTGTTCTAGAGCCTTCCTCACAGAATCCCTGAGCTGGCCTCCACTGTCTCGTGCGACAGAGGCACAGGCCTGTGCTCCCTCCAAGCCCAGGCTGACCGGTGTCTAGCGTGTGAGCTGCTCACACTCATCCGATTGCCTGGGGCTGGGGTCGGTGATGTCCGTGGGAGGAGGCAGGCCCAGGGGGCCCCACTCACTCCACGTCGTTCTGCTCTCCCCGCAGGGTGACTCTGGTGAGATGGGCTTCCCGGGAATGGCTGGCCTCTTCGGACCCAAGGTACAAATTCCCACTCTGGCCTGTTCCTGTTGGGGTCCCATCCACCCACCTCCTGGTTTGTTTCTCCATGTGCTCGCTCGACAAAGATTTCTTGAGCGCTCACGGTGTGGGCTGGAAAGCCTCCAGAATCAAGCAGGGACATCCTCAGTCCCCAGAACTCACCTTCCAGCAGACTTGGGTTTTAAGCCTGGCTCAGTTTACCAGCTCTGTGCATTAGGCAAGTTACTTTGCATCTCCAAGCCTCAGTTTTGTCAGCTATAAAATGGGTATGATAACCATGGGGGTTATAACCCTGAAGTCAGAGTGGAGGCTTACACCATGTAGCACAGACCCTGCATGCTGGTTCCTGCTTGGTAATTGTGGACATTTGTTACTCTCCCTGGAACCTCTCTTGACAGGGAGGGCAAAGTGTGGCCAGCCCCCAGGGGTCATGGAGCTGCTGGAGCCCCGACCCAGTGGCCGCCCAGACACAGACAGCCCTTCCTCTGCCTCCCACAGGGCCCCCCTGGAGACATTGGCTTGAAAGGCATCCAGGGCCCACGGGGGCCCCCTGGCTTGATGGTGAGTCCTCTCGTGGTCTGTCCTAGCGGGGACAGTCGCCCAGGCCCAAGGCTGGCCAGCCATCAGCTGGGTGGATGCCTGCTCTGTTCCTCCTGCTCCTTCAGGCTTGAGCCCCCACTGCCCACAGCCTCCATCCCCGTCGCCATCCCCTTGCTTCTGCCGGTCCTGCCAACTGGGCTGCCATCCAGCCCCTTTCACCTGCTCCCCCCTCATTGCCCCCCCCCACAAGGCACACAGGAGGGACCCAGAAAGTGCATGGTCGTGCCCCTGCTTGAGGAAGTCTCCCTTCTATCACCATGGGACACTCAGGCTGCCGTCTCCTTTCCTGTCCCTGGGACTCTGTTTCCCAGACCCCAGAATGAAGACACTCAAATCTTTGTCTCTCCTTTAGGGAAAGGAAGGCATCATTGGGCCCCTCGGAATCCTGGGACCTTCGGGACGCCCGGTACGTGTCGGGAGCTGGCCGGGAAGACCACAGGGACAAGCTTGTCTCTGTGACCCAGGGCCAGCTCAAGACTCAGTTTCTGTATCTTGGAAATAGAACTTCCTCTCTGAGTCCTCTCTTATGGGGCCTGTGATTTATTGCAGGGCCCAAAGGGTGACAAAGGCAGCCGAGGGGACTTGGTGAGTTGAGGGGCTGGGGGAGGGCAGTGCTTCGGCGGGTGGGGGAGAGGGGAGTCGGGGGAGGGATGGAGGGCAGAGCTCAGCCCGGTTCCCTAACTGTCTCTCTCTGCTTCTGTCCTCCTCCAGGGATTGCAAGGTCCGAGGGTGAGTGGGCTGGGGCATGGGGGCGGGTGGGCCGGGGGAGTGGGGCAGGGTGGGCGCTCTGGGCTCCCCTACCCATGCCCACTGAAGTCCTCAGGCGTGTTCTTTCCCTCTGGACCACAGTCATCCATCGGTACCCCTCTGTACTGGGGGCATCACTGTCCCTGGGTCTTGGGGCTGCTCCAGGAGGCCTGGGGTGGGGAAGGTGGAGGGCCCTTGACCAGGGCCTCACTGTTTTTCTCTTCCTCCAGGGTCCTCCTGGTCCCCGAGGGCGGCCTGGCCCACCGGTAGGTACCTGTGCTCAGTGCCCCTGGAACTCTAGGGCGGGAGGCAGAGCTCGGAGTGAGACCCAGGGCTTTGCAGGCAGATGCTCGTCTTGGCCCTGACCTCACAAGCTTCCCCAGCCTTCTAGGAGAGCGTAGAGCGGCCCTGGCCGGACTAAGCTTCCAGAAGAGCAGAGACCAATTTTGCACGTCCTCTCATGCCTGGATGGCCCCTCCAGGCTCCTGACAACCCCAGGCTCCTGACAACTCCAGGCTCCCTGGAACCCCCACACCCAGTCCCTCTCAAAGAGTCACTGAGCCTCTTCTTTTGCAGGGTCGGCCGGGGAGCCCTATCCACTTTGTAAGTTGGGGAATGTGCTCTTTTGCCTATTGGGGGTACGGCCTGGGAGGGCGGGAGGCGGTTGGCAGCTGACCTCTTTTCTGGGTCACCATAGCTAGAACCCTAAGCTAGGCCCCGGATTGCCTGTGAACTTTTGTCCTTCCATCCCGGACCCTGGACTTTGCAGCAGCAGAAAGAGCCCAGAGGCAGAGAGTGGGGAATCCCGGTTTTAGGCAGGATGTGACCCTGACCTTGAACCCGGGAAGCTGCTCCGGTGGCTGGGCTCCTGGTCCTGTCAGCATCCTCGGTACAGATCAGCTGATTGCCGAGGGTCTAAACAGGTTCTGGTGTCAATTCAAGCTTGGGGCTGGGTGGGTGTTCCCTATACCAAAGAGCACCTGGGGGACAGCCGCTGGGCACCCTATCGTTCAACTCAGTTCTGACACGGTGCACTAGGATGAAGGGTTAGACCCCACAGGTTCCCAATCCTGCAGGACTCCTTCCCCACCCTGCCCCACCCAGATGCCAGCTTGTCACCGGCGCCTCTGACCAACTGAGGGTCCCACACCCCTCACTGGTGTGAGGCCGCCACAGCGGCTCTTAGATCACTTACTAGCTTACTGGTTTCTTATAAAAAACACCACCACCGGGGCACCTGGGTGGCTCAGTGGGTTGAGCCTCTGCCTTCGGCTCGGGTCATGATCTCAGGGTCCTGGGATCGAGCCCCACATCGGGCTCTCTGCTCAGCGGGGAGCCTGCTTCTCCCTCTCTCTCTGCCTGCTGCTCTGCCTACTTGTGATTCTATCTCTCTCTCTGTCAAATAAATAAAATAAAATAAATCTAAAAAAAAAACAAAAACAAAACAAAAAAAAAACACCACCACCTCAGGAACAGCCAGATGGAAGATAGGCACAGGGCAAGGCACGAGGCAGGGGCTCTCAGAGCTCCCGAGCCCTCTCCGGGCAGTCGCTCTCCCCAAACCTCCATGCGGTCACCGCCTGAGAAGCCCTCCGAATACCAGCCTTTTAGGTTGTCACGGCGGCTTCATTACATAAGCATGATGGATGGAATCATTGGCCGTGGGTAAGGGACGCCACCGCCATCCCTTCTCCCGCCCTGGGGGTGAGGGGTCCGGATGGAAGGCTCCCACCCACCTCTCGTAAGGTTGCTTCCCTGGGCAAGCTATCCTTTGGTTACCCAGGGGCTTTCCAAGAGTCACCTCATTAGGGTGACAGAAGACTTTTCTCAGGTTTTAGGAGTTCGGTGCCAGGAAGAGGGTCAAAGACCAAATCTCTTTTTCTTACAAATCACGATATCACAGGGTCTCCTCACCTCAGATTCTGAGTCCAAAGAGGGTCAGGCAAGGGAGCAGACTGGAGGAGGGAGGCTGCGTTCCTCCCTGGTGGGTACCAGCCTGAACGTATGGCCCCTACTAAGCCTCCTTGCTCAGAGGCCCCTTCCCCGTTACCACTGCCCCTGTTGAGGATTATGGTCAGGCTCTGACAGCGCATCCCGCCCCTTTTGCCCCCCGGTGGCTGAGGGAAACCCAGCAGGAGCCCTTGGGCCGTGAGCCCCTCGGATTCTCTGCTCTTCTCATCTCTCAGCTTCTCCCTGTCTGACCCCCCAGCATCATCCATGAAAATGAACAGACAGCCCTGGCCTCGCCTCCACACCCTCCCTAGCCCTTCTCATCACTAAGGAAGCCAGACGGCTCAGGGAAAGTGAAGAGATCCAGACAAAACCCTTTCCCTCTAAAAAAAAAAAATAATAATAATAAATAAAAGGAAAATTTGAGGATTTTAAATTTTGTGCACAGTAGCGGACATACTGAATATTTGTGGCAGGTGGACACCGTTAGGCGTGCTCCCTCTGGATTAGCTCACTGATTGCTCTCAAGGTTCTGAGAGTTACCCTCATGCCCATTCTCAGGATACTGATGCAGAGAGACCGTAAGCACCCTGCCCAGGTCCTGCAGTCACCAAGTAGCAAGGCTGATTCTTGAACTTGAGAAATCCCTCTAGCGTCTGGGTTCTGGGCCACTTGGGCTTTACCCAACATCAGAGTCTCCCTGTCACTGTGTTCAAAGTAAGACCGCTTCTGGCAAGCCCCATGCTAGGGCTGGAGGCACAGGTGTGGGACAGTTACACAGAGAAAGGGGCCGCCCCCAGCCTGGGGGGCGAGAGCACCAGGACGGAGTTCCTGCGGAAGCTGGCATCTGTAAGATGAGTATAGGGCAGGGCTTTTCAATGGCAGCACTTGTGGACATTTGGGGACCAGATGATTCTTTGGTCCCCTGTGAGTGATTGTAGGATGTTTGGCAGCATCCCTGGCCTCTACCCACTAGATGTCAGGAGCACCCCCTCCTCCAGTTGTGACAGCCAAGAAGTCTCTAGATGAAACCAAATATCCTCTACAGGGCAAGATTGCCCCTGATTGAGAACTTCCAGAATAGTAGATAGACAGATGGAGCAATGGAGGGAAAGAAGAATGTTCCAGGTCATGCGAGCAACACGTGCAAAGTCCCTGTGGTCAGATAGAGCATGGTGCTTAGCAACTTAGCAGTATAATGGTGTGTCTGGTGCCTAGAGCATATGTGCGGAAAGGAAGAGAGGCTGGGCCAGAGGCCACAGGACTCAGGCCAGGTCTTGTAACCATGTGGAGGATTTTGGACTTAATCCTGTGGACGATGAAATTCCTGGAGAAAGGGAGAGAAAGGGTCAGTTCTGACTCTCTTTGTAAGTGGAGGAAGGACAGAGAGTTGCACAGAAGGCAGGGGACTTGGCCAGTGGGCTCAGACCCTTGGTCTCCTTCTCGGTGAATCCAAGGGGATACTGGGGTGGTGGTGGGGTAGGATACACACCCTGTCATCTCTTTGCACAGCAGCAAGATGACCTGGGAGCAGCTTTCCAGACGTGGATGGACACACATGGAGCACTGAAAGCAGAGGTACCCTGAGACTGCTGCCCACATGGGACCCCTCCCTGAGGGAGACAGAAGGGACGGCTCTCGAGTGGTCAGTGCCCTCCACGTGGTCTGCCCCCAAGAGTTCCATAGCTCATTGGTTCCCTGAGCCAGAGGCTAGACAAGGTTGATGCTGTGTCGGCTCTCTTAGGATTTGCAGTCCAGGGAGAGGGCAGCCCAGAAGAACCCGCTGACTTCCTCCCATCCTGGGGGTGGTCAGTGGAAATACCACCTCCACTGACCCCTTCTGGAGGGATTTGAGGCCACTGCCTCGTGTCCTGTCCCCTCCCGTGACAGCCCCCCACCGTGTTCCTGGCCCCCAGTTCCCTTATCTGTCAAGTGGAGGGAGCCCTGTCACACCCCTAGGAACTCGGACATCTCCTGAGTAGCAAGAACTCAGGGCTGTGGAGGCTAAGACCCTTGGGCTGGGCCAAGATCTCAGGGGCCGGTGGCCCCCCTCTCTCTTCATGACAGGGTTACAACCATCCGGACCGGCTGGTGCTGGACCAGGGAGGGGAGATCTTTAAAACCTTACACTACCTCAGCAACCTCATCCAGAGCATTAAAATGCCCCTGGGCACCAAAGAGAACCCCGCCCGGGTCTGCCGGGACCTCATGGATTGTGAGCAGAAGATGGTGGATGGTATGAGGGCCTGTGGGATCTGAAGAGAGGGCTTTCTGCCCCTGGGGGCGGAGCAGGCGGGGCAGGGGAGTTCCAGGAGGGGCTGGGCAGAGGGACTGGTCAAGTCTTGGCTCACTGGGACCAAGTTTCTGTCCTTGGAGAGGCAGACACACAAACAGTCGCTTACCTGCTCAACAGCCACTGAGCCTCACAATATGGCGGACCTTGTGCCTCCTGGAGTGTGGGCGAGTGCTTTTACCCTTTCAGAGCCCACAGATCTGCAAGCTGGGGACAACCATTTCAGGGCAAGGAGACAAGAGCTTTGACAGAACAAGCACCCAAGGGCCGGGGGGGTATAGGGGCTTGGCTGTCATGGATGCCCTGAGAGCCAAGGTTTCCCCCCTTTCTGCCACACCTCTTCCCTTCACTGACAAGAAAGTGGACCAGCATCTGGTTGTCCCAGTCTTTCAGCTGTGGGACCTTTGGCTTCCTCGGAAGCCCTGTAAGGAAACCAGATGCCGGCACAGGTGCCCAGCAGATGGGGGGAGCCGGCTTCCCCGTCCTCCCCAGACAGGCCCCTAGGAGGAACACTAGTCTTGGGGGAGCACCCATTCAACTAGATGAGCCCTAAATCCTTGGGGCTGGTGATTCAGTCACTCTCCAGCCTCAACTATCCCCTCTGTAAAATGGACCCTTGACAGTAGCAGTGCGGGCAAGTGCTCAGCCACGTGGCCCCTCCAGGGGCTCTGCCAGCTGTGAGCTCTGCCCAGAGCCTTCCCTTCCATCTCAGTGGCTCCCGGAATCCTTTTCTGCTCCCTCTCCTGACTTCAGGCCCATCCAGGGCTCAGCAGGTCCCAAGTGTCGGGGTCCACCTGCAGAACGGGTCCCTGGGCTTCCCCCCAGTCACACACCTGTACCATCCTCCCTCCACGTCACCTGCAGGTACGTACTGGGTGGACCCAAACCTCGGCTGCTCATCCGACACCATCGAAGTTTCCTGCAACTTCACCCATGGTGGACAAACGTGTCTCAAGCCCATCACGGCCTCCAAGGTACCTGTCCACACGCCCATCCGCTGCCGGTGGGTCCTCTCCACACCCACCCGGCCCTGGGCCACCGCCCACCCAGGTTTCGGTCTGAGCCTTGACTGTCCTGCTGCACAGCTTCTTTGTGATCCTTGGTTTTTCTCACCTACAAATCGGGGGCTGAATTGTTCTAAATCCGTGGTTTCTGTACCCTTCCACGATGCATGATGTTAATGGTTTTTGTTTCAAATAGAACTTTCTGCTCCATACCTAAAACATAGTTGGCCAAGCTGGCCGGGCTTGAAGAACCAGGAACCATCAGTGCAAACCAAGTCAGGGCCCAAGGCACGTATGCAGGTTTAGCTGATGTTCAATGCCTACTTTCCGCGAGCCCGTCTCCGGGCTGAGCGCTTGAGGTGGCTTAGGGCCGCTCAACAGCAAACCAGGGTGGCCGGTGGCAGTGGGGCACCCCGCGGTGGACTGTGGGTCTGTAGGGATGGCAAGTCATCCATAGGGGAGGATTCAGGCTCCAGGGAGAGGAGCCCCTGCCCGTAGGGGAGGTGGGGACCCGGACACCCATCCCATCCCATCAGCCCTCCTAGGGAGGCTCCAGGAGGTGTCTGAGCCTGATTAGGTCAGACCCAGGGTCTGAGAATCTCTATCTGGGCCCACTGGTCAACAAGTCTTGCTGGGTTCCTACCATGTGCTGGACACTGGGATTCAACAGGAAACAGTAGCCTCACCAACGAACCCCCACCAACCAGTTCCTTCCCCCCCAACTCTGACTCTGAGCCAGACCCGCCCGGCAGAGTGGGGAGACCACAGCTGGCACCTGCACAGGTGACCATCCCCATCAGGAACAATGACCACCATTTTGTACTGGTCTCAGCCTATAAATTTCGAACGTGGTGGCTGGACCATCCCTTATGGGTCTTGCTATGATCACAAAATGTCCCTCACGATGAAGAAACTTGGAAAGAAATAAAGATTTGTTACTTACGGGACGTGGAAACACAGTACACTGGGGACCACCCAGCCAGGTTGCTGGGGGAGAGAGAGAGAGTGCACGAGCCTGGGGCTCTGCTATTATTGGGGTCCAGGGTCAGGGCCTTAGGGCTTCCCAGGCTCACTCTTAATTGGTGAATTGAAAACATAAGAGTGGGAATTTAAAACACAGGAAGAGGGAAAAAAATGGCCCAAATGGCCAGCATTGGCAATCTTGAAGTTTAAAACAAAGGAGGCTCAGTGCGGGGAGGCAGCTGGGCTCTTCATCTGGCCCGTGGCTGGCAAAGCGTTTATTCGAGATCACAGGCTTTGGGGTGGATGCCTAGGCAATCAAAGCTTCAATCAGGCCCTCGCATCACACAAAGGAAAACCAACCGTCCGGGCTCTCGGGGCACCCACTGAAGCCATGAATCCCGTCCTTGTTTGAGGTCACTGCCTTTTCAGTGACTTAGAAAGGGTTGGGGAGGCCACTTCTCATTTCTCCTGTACTTGAAGAGCCTCTCAGTCTTGGGTTAGTTCCTCTTCCTCTCCGGGCTTTGGGAGCCCAACTCAGCTCCAGAGACAACCGCCCAGGCCATCGGGGGTGGATCGTAGATCTGGCTGTGCACTCAGGCAGCCCGTGGTGCTTTCCCTTCCTCCTCACTCCTCAGTTTCCCTGTGTTGTCTCAAATGGGCACACATCTGAGAGCGAAGCTGGGAAATGCTTACTGGGAAAGAGCGTCTCCCTGCGCCCACCAGAGAGAGGGGAGGGTTTCCAAGAGGCCAGGCCAGGCCTTCCTCACCGCTGTGTCTCTGCTGCAGGTCGAGTTTGCTGTCAGCCGGGTCCAGATGAATTTTCTGCACCTGCTGAGCTCTGAGGTGACACAGCATATCACCATCCACTGCCTTAACATGACCGTTTGGCAGGAGGGCACTGGGCGGACCCCGGCCAAGCGGGCTGTGCGCTTCCGGGCCTGGAATGGGCAGATCTTCGAAGCAGGGGGTCAGTTCCGGCCAGAAGTATCAATGGATGGCTGCAAGGTAAACTTGGGGCCCCTCACGGGCCGCTCATGCGCAGACAAGTTGAACAGATGCATTTTTATTATGAAATAGTATGTAACAGTTTAATACATACTGGTATATTACATCAGTATATTAGTATCATCTAGTATATTGTATTAGTATAATATTAGAAAATACATATAATTTTTATCTTTGTGTAATAATTTTATTAAAACAGTTTTATAAAATCCCTTGTATTCACCGCCCTCTCTGGGGAACTTCAGAGAGAAGATCTGACTGATAAAAATTCCATAGGCTGTTAACTTGCAAGGCTTCTTGTTGAAGAATGTATATCTATCTATTCTCTCTGCCTACCCCCCACTCCCATGCCGTCCAGGCTAGTTTCTTCTTTTAACATTTTTCGTTATTTTTTGAATACCTGAGATTGGGAGGGTTGTTGGTGGAAAGGAGTCAGAAAGTTGTCCAGAAAACTAGTTTCGCAAGATTAAACAAAACTAGTAATACACAGTATGAGTGAAGATGTGGGGAAACCAACGGTCTTGCACAAAGCTATTTGGTAGCTTTGTGTAGAGGCTTTCGGGGTAGTCATTGTAGAAATACAGGAACACCCCAGAGATATTGTGGGTTTGGTTCCAGACCGCTGCAACCATGTGAATATTGCAATAAAGCAAGTCTAATTTTTTGGTTTCCCAGTGCATGTAGGCGTTATGTTTACATTATACTGTAGTCTTTTAAGAGTGCAACAGCATTGTGCCTAAAAAAATAATGTGCATATCTTAATTAAAAAATACATCACCAATCAAAAATGCTATCCGTCATCTGAGCTTTCGATGAGTCAATCACAGACCACAGGCCGCCAAAACACATGTGAAAATGCTGAAAAAGTTTGAAATGCTGTGAGAATTATCAAACATGATGCAGAGACGTAGTGAGTGAATGCTGTTGGAACAAGGACACTGACACTTGCTTGATGCAGGATGGCCACTAACTTTCAGTTTGTCAGAAACACAACATCTGGGGAGCTCAGGAAAGCGCAGTGCAATGAAACGAGGTATGCCTGCATATCCAGCGTATACGCAGAGCCTCAGAAACGTACGTGTCCTTCCATCCGGCTGCTTCTAAAATCTGTTCTAGGGGACCAAGGAGAGGAGAAGAGTGTGCACAGAGGTTTAGCCAAAGTGATACTGGTCACAGCATTCCCTACCTGCATAGACACAGTGGCAGCAGTCTAAGAGGACGAATACAGGTCTTTGCTACAGTGAAATGCCATGTGCCTGGTATAAAGGGTGGGAAAGCTGACAGGGACATGTGCACATAGATGACGTGGGTTGTGATAGCTTCACGTGTACCCTTTCCTTCTCCGCTCAGGTCCAGGATGGCCGCTGGCACCAGACGCTTTTCACCTTCCGGACCCAGGACCCCCAGCAGCTGCCCATCGTCAGCGTGGACAACCTCCCTCCTGCCTCCTCAGGGAAGCAGTACCGACTCGAAGTTGGACCTGCATGCTTCCTCTGACCTCTGAACTCCTGGCTCCTCTAGGCCTCGAGTTGGGGGGAAGAGGAGGAGGAGGCAAAAGGAGGGGACCTAGGGGCACGTGGGCCCAGGAGAGGCAGCTCACCTGCCCAGGGATCCTTGGGTAGGCCTCAGCTGTTGTCTGCCCGGTAGAAGTGGCTGGAGGGGGGCGGGTGGCAGGGGACTGGGTATCCCTGGGACCAACTCCCTGATCCCAGCTCAGCCCCAAAGACCAACCAAAGAGCCAGCCAGAGCGAGCTGGGCCTGCAAGCCGCCTGAGCCCTGAGGCCTGTCTCCCAGCTCTACGGCCACCCCCTGCCCTCCCCAGCTTCCTGCCCAAAGAGCCCCACGTTCCAGCCAGCTCAAGAGGAGGGGGCATCTCGCCAGCTGGACCCTGCCAGGGCGCTTTGATGTGCAATATTAGAGAGGAGACATGAAAAAGGAGAAAAGGAAAGAAAGAAGTATATATATTTTATTTAAACAAACACAAAGAAGGTGCATTACTATTTTTTCACCTGAGAAAGAGGTGAGAGAAGGAGCAGCCAGAGGGTGGGAAGCGGTGGAGGCCGAGCGGGGGCGGTGCGACCCCCGGGGCAGTGGGGGGTGCTCATGCTAGCTACCTCCCACTGTGAAATCGATGGTGCTCGTCGTTGTCTCCTAGCGTATGTGATTTTTTTAAGGAACAAAAGAAAACCTATTTAAGATTCTGAAGGTGCTACCGTTTATGCCACAGACTTTGAAGAACTATTTTGACGTGGGTTCTTGTCCACATTCTCCTCTCTCCTCCAAATGACAAAGTTTGGAGAATCTAAAAGTGTTCCTAGTATCCCCCTTGTGCTCATATCGGGTAATCAACTACATGTGGGGAGGGGAAGGAAAAAAAAAAAAAAAAAAAGCAAAGCCAAAAAAAAAGCAAAAAAAGGGAAAAAAACAAAAAACAAAAAAACAACCTACCAGAAACAGAAGCAGAAAAGATTTACCTTTTAATTTATGGACTTTGAAATGTTTGTCCTTTTAAGGCAGGGGGAGGCCTGAGCATGAAGGATTTGGCCTTGGCCTGTCATGACCCTAGAGGGAAGTTAGGCTTATCTTGGAAGGTGGGATCTAGACTGGAGAGTCGTGGGAGAAGGCTTGACCTTGAAGAAACCAGCTGTAAGGGCGGTGTTGGGTTGGCGCTGGCCTTGGAGGTAGAATGTCGATTTGGAGCCATCTTACAAGGCCCCAGATCATTCCCTAAGATTCTCCCTCCCAGGAGCTTGTCCCTTCCAAGATATGGCCATCACTCTTGCTTTTCCATCATCATTAAACCCTCTAGAGACCTGGTGTCATTAGCTCCAAGTGTAAATGGGGGCTGAGGAGAAAAAATAATTATGGGGATCTTGGGGTTCAGCATGATGGGGAGAGTCAGTGTTATCTGAGTTGCCCTCTATCAGAGAACCAGTCAGCACCCAGGTTGGATTTTGAGGTTATTTTAAGTATGGAATTATTTTTCTAGAAGGGGAAATTTTATGTGAACGTCTATTTGTGTCTTGTTTTTTTTTTTTTCTTCTAAAGTTGTGTCTCTTTGGGAATTGGATTTGATTTTCATTATTTAATACCTCAGTCCGGCCCACCTTCCCCGCCAGACACTTCCTGTTATGCCTCGCCCTCCCGCCCCAGCACAGACGCTCCCCACGGAAGTGTGTTGCAGCAGCTCGGGCCTCATCTCAGCCCTCGCTTCCCTGCCACCCCCCCACCCCCACCCCCCCCCAGCCCCCGCCAGTCTCCACCTGGCCTCTGTCTTGTTCTTGGAATTTTCTGCTGTCCTCGTTTATGTCTGTCCACATGTCAGTGTGTTAAAACCCCAGTGGGTTCTGTTACTCCTTTTCCCTTCTGGATTTTAAATAAATATTTAAAACTGAGGCAATGGAATGACGCATCTGTGGCCGTGTGCTTCTTTGAAAAGCCCAGAGGGAGGTTTCTGGCCGGTCTGGAGAGAAACGATGCCCAGAGGATGCTGCTTCCCCCAAAGGAGGTGGGTAGGGGGAGGTACAACACCAGGCGGTGGGGCAGGGAGATGAGCGCTAAAAGTGAGTGGGTCTAGGTTCCATGGCGCATCTGTTTCTTAGAGTTGCTATAACCGTACTACAAACCTAGAGGTTTAAAACAGCAGAAATGCCTTCTCTCCCAGTTTGGGAGACTGGAAGTCTGAAATCCAAGTGGTGGCAGCTCCATGATCCCTCTGATGCTTCTCGGAGAGGTCCCTCACCCCGGCCAGCTTCTGGTGGCCCCGGGCGTTCCTCAGCTTCTCCCGGTGCAGCTCGGTGTTCCCCTCGTTTTATGAGGACACTAGTCCCGCTGGATGAGACCCACCCTAATGAGCCCATCTTGGCTCGATTACGTCTGCAAAGACTCTACTTCCGTGTAAGGCCACGTTCACAGGTAATAAGCTTAGACCTTCGACATGGCTTTTGGGGGACACAATGCAACCCGTGACACATAGGGAGGAGGTACATCGAGGTTAACATGAGCCATTCCTTTTTTTTTTTAAGTGTAGTAACATACACAGAAGACACCATTCATGACACATAATATATTCACCCTGTACAACCTGTGCAACCATCTAGCTCCAGAACATTCTCATCACCCCCAACGGAAGTACCTGTGAAGCAGTCACTCTTTGTTCCCCTCTGCCCATGCCCCTGGAAAACCACTACCCTGCCTTCCGACTTTGCCTACTGTGGCTCTCTCACGTAAAAAGAATCCTATTTCAGATTGATGGATTCCTGTTTTGCAGATGGGAAGTTCAGCCTGTTGGGTCCGTTATCAAAGGAACGAGACTGAGACAAGGTGAAAGTTATGCAAAGCCTTATTCTATGCCAAGCATTAGAAGTCAGACTGACCGGCCAGGGCCGCCTCCGAAGAGAGCGACGCCCCTTGGTCTTACAGGCTAGTTTTTATAGGGCACAATCACAGACATCTACATATGTGGCTTTGGCTGATTGGATGTCTCCTACCTGTGTGTTTTAGTAACGGGTACCTGGAACCGATACTAGTAACTGCCGAGGCGTTTATTAAACAACAAAATGGCTATCTAGGCAACATGGAGTCACTCTGGCTAAGAAGGCCCAGGCGGACCCTAGGGGTTTAACAGGTTTTTAATGTGGAATCGGCCCCAACACAGCCAACTCAGCATCTTCTCCCCGCTAAGCTCCCAACAGAGGACCCTTCATCCCTTTTTATGACTTGCTAATAATATTCCACCATATGGTGGTACCACTTTTGATTAACCATTCATCCACTGATGGACGTTTGGGTTGTTTCCATCTGGAGACGCCTGTGACCAGTGCCTCAACATGAGCGTTTCCCACCTATGAGATTCTTGAGAGAGACCACGACGGCACCTGCCTTGGAGGGAGTGAGAGAGAGTCAGATTTAGCCAGTACCTATACAGGGCCATGCAGATAAATTTGAATTTCAGATACACAATGGCTATTTTTTATTTTAGTGTAGGTATGCCCCCATGCAAGACCTGGGACATATTAGGACATATTTATACCTGCTGCATCTGGAACGTGTATCTCCCGGCCTTTGGTTTGGAGTTCTTCCTTTCTGAGCTTGGTCCTCCCACCCCGGGATCTTGAATAAACCAGAGGTTTGCTGCCCTTCTCCCGGAGGAGAAAGAACGAATCATAGGCGCTTGTATTCAGAGCCGGAATTGTATTTAATTTGAAAGCTTTGCTGTAAGTGTCCAGGTTTTCCAGGTCATCAGTGCCCATGCAGTTGGGCCTCTCCCTGCCCCCGCACCCTGGCCCCTGTCCCAGCTGTTGCTCCTCTGCTGTGGCTCGAACAGTCCCGTCCACAGACCCCAGAACCCGTGGTCCAGAAGGACTTGGAGATTCCCACATCCCAGATACACCTGTCATTTTACGTGGAGTGTAGCTAAACCCCAGGGAAGCGCCTGAGCTCACCTGCCGAGGCCAGGGCAAAGCCTTGATTCAAACCCAAGACTGCTGTTGGGGGGTGGGGGCTCAGCGTGGCCCCCTGGGATTAGCAGAGTCAGCAGCACCTGGGAGGTACGAATGCACATTTTTGGCCCCAATCCAAACCTACTGAATCACAGACTCCTAGGTCGGGGCCCAGCGGTCAAAGTAGTATTAAGCCTTCCTAGGGATTCGAATGCATATACACAAGTCCCAAGAACTGGGGCCCTCCACTATTTCCTACTGGAAAACAAGGTTTCCAAAACTGGGGGGAGAAGGGGTGGGAGGCCTTGGAAATGAGATAAGAACATTCTTTTCATTTCTTTGAAAATGAATCCGAAATGAAACTTGAGACAGAATGCCCTGCTTTGACAGAATCATTTCCTGAGGCCTACCCTATCCTGTCACCCCCTCCCCCCCAGGGAGTCTGCCCCACTGTTGGATCACACTTCCAGATGGGACAGGACAGTCCAGTCACTTGGACATCTGTTGTCCCTGCTGGAAGCTCCGTGAGGGCAGGGGAGGCGTCTTGTCCTCCGCTGTAGTCACGGAGTACAGCATGTTGGAGGCGCCCAACTTGTTCAACAAGGCTCGCTGGGTCATTTCCTTGACATGCACATCTCAGCAGCCCCTTCTGTCTGCCGAGCCTTCTGTAAGCACCGGAGTCCCTGGGACAGGTCTGACAGGGCATCTGAGGGGCTCTGCGTCTGGTGGAGGCCGCCGGAGGAGTGGGACCTCGCATGGTTAAGGGTTAGGAAAGCAGGGCCAAGAGGCCACGCTGGGGACTGCAGGCACAGGGAACAAAAGGAGACTGTGGCTGATGTAGTCTCAACACAGGAGGGTAGTTGGGGGGGACACTCGGTATTAGCCAGGGTCTCCAGAGAAACGGAACCGATGGGATGTGTGTGTGTGTGTGTGTGTGTGTGTGTGTGTAAAGAGATTTATTATAAGGAATTGGCTCATGTGATTGTGATTGCTGGCAAGGCCCAAGATTTGCAGAATGAGCGGGCCCATTCAAGACCCAGGAGAGCAGATGGGATCATTCCTGTGTAGAGCCTGGCAGCCTAGAGAGCCGGGAAAAACCAAGAAGAACCCATGTTTCAGTTCATGCCAAAGGCAGGAAAAGACTGAGGCCCATCCCAACCAGTCAGGCAGGAGGAATTCTCTCAGACTTTGAACTCTCTTCAGGCCTTCGACAGATTAGACGAGGCCCACCCACACGTGGTTGGGGAGAAGCAATCTGTTTTACTCAGGTTATCTATTCCAATGTTAGTCTCATCTAAAAACACCCTCACAGCTATGCCCAGCACGTTTGATCAAATTTCCGGGTACCCCATGGCCCAGTTAACTCGACACATTAAATTAACCATCCCAAGCTGAGGCTCTCCGTGACAGAGGATGCATGATGGTTTGCCAGGTGAGGACGGACACCAGGAGGAGAGAGAGCAGCACCTGCCAAGGCTGGGAAGTACAGGCAGCACTGCCTATTTGGGTAACAGTATACTCACTGTTCAAAATGGTGCTACAGGGTAGGAGGTGAAGAGCCCCAGGATCCTGGGCTCGGTATAGAACAAGCTGCTGGTAATGCAGGAGAGCAGGGTTGGGCTTGGCTGGCCAACCTGGGTTTGAGCTGCCACGGGGCTGGAGGACAGGAAAGAGGTCTGAGCCGCGGTCAGAACTGCAAGGGGGTCAGCAGCCTCCGTGGGGCTCTGAGGTCCCGGAGCAGGGGAGAGAGTCAAAAGGAAGGGCCAGAGGGGAAGAGGAGGATGGTTATGTGAAGACCGTGACACTCACAACTCCCAGTCGGCATTCCAGGAGGACTTTTGTGAGGTGGCCAGTGAGGCCCCTCACCCTGGGCCAGCTCCTTCCCAGCAGGGGCAGGTAGAACATTGTTAGGAACCAGAATGCAGCTCGTTGGGGGCTGGAAGCCGCCGTGGTTCCCAGTCTCCCGTTTCACAACTAAGTGTCAGGAAACAGCCAGAGTAGACTTCCCAGTGGGGCCATCCTGTGTTTGCTCTGTCCACAATGAATCAAGCCACCGCCGTGGACAGTCACTTTCCACCAATGACCAGCTGCCCCGTGCTAGGAAAAGGACAGAGGGACAAGCAAGAAGGGGAGAGGCTGGCAGGTGGAAACCAGTCCCTGCTTCCTGACCGGGATGTGGTCTTGGGTGGGTCATTCCTTCTCTCTGGGCCTCAGTTTCTCCCTCTGCACAATGGGGTGCTAAGCCCTTCCCTGCTTGCTACCACAGTCTGAGCTATTGTTCTGTAACAGTGGGGTGAATCGTCTCACTGAATGGTATTCAACCGCTCTATAAAGAAGCATTTTCATGTAGTTCAACCCAACACGTAGCACCTTTCCAAATAATCGCAGCTACGGGGCCTTGCACACTTACTGTGAGCAGGAGCCCTATTGGGGAGTGGTACGTTTTCATCTTACACACAACCCTCTTGAGACGCATGTTACTACGCGGCTCTTTGAATGAGGGAATTCAAGTCCAAAGAGGTTATGTAAGTTGGCTAAGATCACAAAACAGGATTTGAACATGACCAAATCTTTTTGAGTGTTTCCTCAGCCCAGACACAAGGTTCCTGATTAGGATCTTTGGCTCTGCCAATGTATTTTCATGGATGTCCATGCCGAAGACCGCAAATGAGTCGTCAGACACAGAGCTCAGTCCTGGCCTCGGTGGGGAAACACGTATCTAGTGGCTTTCTCGGAAGACAGATCCTTCTGAATGGGTACAGTCCCCTGATGATCTAAACCTCACCTTTCACCTGACCTCTCTGACCTTTTTGTTTCCTTACCCAACCAATGGGGAAAGTATCCTGTTTTCTCTAACCTCCTATCGACCTGTTTTTGCACTTTGATGTCTTTAGATGTGGGATGTAACTGACCATCACGGAACCATACGTGTAATGCAGGAGTCTGTTTTTTCTCCCATCCCAGCCTGACATTAAACCGATGGTGATGGTTTTTATGGCTAACACACAAGTGTGTTTCATTTAACGAAACACACTTGTGTATTAGCCATATACACAATTTACACACTTTACAAATGTGAACTGATTGAATCCCCTTAGCAACCAGATAAAGAAGCTACTCTCTGTATCCCCATTTTACAGATGGGAAAATTGAGGCACAGAGAAGGTAAGTTCGTTCCCCAGGGTCACAGAGCTAGCGAGTGGTCGAGCAAGGACACTACTTTACCACCATCCTGCATGATGACCCTGATTGCATTTCATTTTATTTCCTGCCAAACTTCTCTTGGCATTGGGCCTGGGCCAGTTGGAGGGGCGGGCAGGGAGGGGTGTCCGGATGCTTGTGCCACAGAGGTACTAAGGCATCCCTGAAATGTAGGAAGACAGAGAAAATGGTACTGCATTGGGTGGGAGGTAGTGCTGGGTGCAACTGAAGGAGCTACTTGGAGAGCCTCTTGGGAGGAGAGGGAGACCTCCAGGGGCACCTGAGCGGCAGTGAGGACCCCTCGTTCCTTCTGAGGGGCGCTCCATTTACTCGGTGCTCAGCACGCATGGGGCAACAGAGTGCGATTCAAGGACAGGGCGCAAGAGGGAAGAGTTGTTGGCCTGGGGCCTGACCAGCGTTGGTTGTGAAGAAGGAGGTTTAGGGCTGTGGGTCACTCTCGTGCCAGTACCGGGCACCAGATCCCAAGTGACAGACGGGCTTCTCTGTTATTTAATAAACTTTGTGTGTGTGTGCATGGATGTGTGCATGGATGCGTGTGTGTGTGTGCGCGCGTGCGCCTGTGTGCATGTGTGCGTGTGTGGTACGGGACATCCTCTACAGCTCTGAGCAGAAGCCCTATGGCCCAGGGTAATGGGGGAGCTCTCCATGTAATAGTCAGCTTCCCCCTGAGAGAAGCAGGGTCTCCAGTTCGTCCCCAGTCGCATCATCTCCCACCGGGACCACTGGGACAGGACCCGGCTCCTCTCCCAAGCCAGTCCCCTACCCTGACCCCCCAATCTTCCCCACCCAGACAGAGGGAACTTTCTAAAGAGCAAATCGGCTACTCATCTCCCACCTCACTTAAAACCTTCCCATTTCTCCTGATCCCTGCGCGGTCCAGGGCAAACTCCCCAGCCTGGCTCCTGTGCCCTGCAGGCTTGGTTCCCGCAAACCTCTCCAGCATCAACCCCGTCACTCCCACGCCATCCCACTGCCGTCCACTCGGACCCCAGGTCCTTCACACGCCCCACGCTCTCTGCCCTCCACTCTTCCCCACCGACGAACTCTGCTCCTTTTCTCAAGACTCAAATTAGGGCAATGCCAATCCAAAACGCCAAGTGAACTGGCAAAAAAAAAAAAAAAAAAGAGAGAAAAGAGAAAAGGAAATTCCACTTCTGACAAGGATGTGGAGGAGGGGACTCATCTGTGTGTCGCCAAATTGGCACCACATTAGACAGTGTTCGTGGTTTTGATTTGTCATGTGTTTTGTCATCTCTCTTTGGGGAGAGAGTTTTTTTTTTTTTTTAATCAGCTTAATTGAGGTGTAATTGGCATACAATAAAACACACACATTTTAGGCTCAGGGTTCAGTGAGTTGTCACAAATGTGCATTATGCGCGTAACCACCCGTGCGGTGGAAATGGGGCATACGGCCACGGACTTCAGAAAGTGCTCTTCCAACCTCTGACCCTCAGACTGCCCTCCTTGCCCTAGGCAACCACCGGTCTGATTTCTGCCATTCTAGATCCATTTGGGGGGTTCGAGAACATTCCGTACTTGGAACCAAACAGTATGTGCTTGATTACTCTGGCTTTTTTTGTTCAGCAGAACGTTTTGGAGATTCATGGCTGTTGTCTTATATGCCAGTAGTTGGTTCCTTTTGATTGCTACTTAATATTCCCTCTATGAAACTGTTACAATGTGTCTTTCCATTTTCCTGATGACTGGCATTTGAACTGTTTCTAGTTTTTGGCTATATCGAATAATATCGTACTCTTGTCCATGACATGTTTTTCTCTCTCTTGAATGGTAGGGTATGGTAGAAAGGGATCCGGTCACTTTCTGACACGTGGCATTCCAAGGAAACATCACCATATGAAATGCTAGAGGCAATTCTCTCTCTATAAAGCTGGAAAAAAATAAAATGCTACGAATGTAAAGAGAGGACACCGTTAAGTATGGGAAACTGAGGAAGAGCACGACAGGGGTGTGTGTCCATTAAAATTATAACCACTAACTACACGGAAACATGGAAAATGACTCAAAATATATGAAATGAATAAGGATACAAAACTGTAACATAATATAAGAAGGCTTTTTGGAAGTATTTGTTCATAGGGCTAAAGATCTGACTCGGTCAGGCAGAAACGCTCGTGGACTGTGGATGCACGCATCTGGGGTGCTGGGCACTGTCGGGGGCTGGGGACCTCCTGGTGACAACAGAGCCCACCTTCCTGTTCCCACGGCGTGGGGTGGAGACCACACGTGCATCATTTCTTGTTTTAGATGTTGGGAGCTAGTTCAGGTAACACCACATTTACTGGAAATAGACGTGTAACTTGGACGCCGCCGCCTTCTTTTAAAGGATCCCTGCCTCCGAGGCTCAGTTGGCAGCCCCTCCCCCAATGGACTTTTGTCCCCCCATGGTTGTTACCACACTCAGCTGGAATGGTTTGCCTTCGTGCCCTCACACCCGCCCCAGAGCCCTTCCCCATCACCCAGCCCCACCCCACCTAGCCTGGGAAATGTCTAAATCACTTTCGGCATTTGATTTATGGTTGGCTTTTACTCTGGATGCACAGTGAGACACAAACTGAGTAAAAAACCTGAGAGGTGTTTTTTGTTGTTGTTGTTTGAGAGCGTTTAAAACAAGACAAAACAGGGCCAACGGAGTGGCTCAGTCAGTAAAGCGTCTGCTTGGGGCTCAGGTCGTGACCTCAGGGTCCTGGGATGGAGCCCCATATCAGGCTCCCTGCTCAGCAGAGAGCCTGCTTCTCCCTCTCCCTCTGTGCCTCCCACCTGCTCAGGCTCTTCTGCCCTATCTCAAATAAATAAACAGTCTTTAAAACAAAACAAAACAAAATGAAAAAAAAAAAAAACCTCTTAGCTTGCTTAGAGGTCCCTCTATTGAAATCTACACATGTTTAATAATACCACTCCAGTCCACACCCGCCTTGGCTTTGAACAGCCAGACCTTGGGGCCCCTGTAACCCTTCAGGTTACAGGTCTGAATTAGACCCAGGCTTGGAGGCTTTAGCTACAGCGGGCTTTGGGGGAGGGAGGGAAGGATTTGTGCCAAGCATTTCACAAGAGTTCAGGGATTGTGTCACCAGGGGGCTCCAGGGCTCCTCCCACAGCTCATTATAAAAGTCACTCTACCCTCTACCCTCCAGCCAGCAGTTCTGCCTGACTCCAGGTGTCTCTCCATCTAGGCATGGCGCTGTCCTGGGCCCTTGCTGCCCTGAGCCTCCTTCCTCTGCTGAATGCCCAGAGCCCAGTGTGTGCCAACCTCACAGCAGCGCCTATCACCAACGCCACCCTGGACCAGGTGCGTCCCTCGGCTCCCGAGTGCCAGGGGCAGCTGCCTCCTTCCCTGGGCTCCCCTTCTCCCGCTGGCTTGTGGTTGGCCCCACTTGTCTGATTCTGCCTGCTTCTGCCCTTTTCTCTCCTGGGTCCTGGGGTGACCTTCTGACCAGGCTCTGGACGCATTCTTCTGCTTCCTAACTCAGAAGCCTCATTGCAAGTTCCCTCAGAGGGGACATCCTGTCCTGGGCCCGGAGGGGCCACCCAGTGTCTGGGGGAGATGCCTGACCCTCAGAGTGAGCTCCTGCACGTGCGCTCCTCGCCTGGGGCCCCAGTCTCCCTGCGTGCAAAAAGGAGGGGGACATCTCTGTACCTGGCTGGCTGGCAGGCAGGGGCATTCGGCTCCCAGGCTCTGTCATCAGCTCTTGGCTTCTCTCCAGATCTCTGGCAAGTGGTTTTATCTCGCCTCCGCCTTCCGCAACCCGGAGTTCAACCAGTCAGTGAGAACGATCCATGCAGCCTTCTTCTATTTCACTCCCAACCATACGGATGACACAATACTGCTCGGAGAGTACCTAACCATGTAAGACCCCCACATGCTAGCTCGCCCCCAGCCCCAGGCTTCTGCTCCTAGCTGCTGGGAAACCTTGAGCAAGTCCCTCCTTCCTCCTGACCTCAGCCTTTTCATACGTGGATAGAGAGGGCGGTCTAGTCGGCCCCAACTCTTGCCCTCGATGATAGTGACCAGTGATTGTCCACTTCTTCCCCTTGACGATCTTTCTGTTTCCCCCTTCCTTCTCTCTGGCTTTAGTGGGAACAAGTGCATCTATAACTCCAGCTATCTGAAGGTCCAGAGGGAAAATGGGACCCTGTCCAAACACGGTGAGGACCAGCCCTCAGGCAGGAGGACTGGGGTGTGTCATGGGGACCTGTGGATGGACCAGACAAAAGGGTCAGTGTGGGGGCAAAGCCACAGAGAACCCAGGACAGGCCCTCTTCCTATTTCCTATTTCCTATTTCCTATTTCCTATTCCCCCTTCCATTTCTGATGTCCCAGGGTCTCCACGTTGCAATAACGAGTAATATCCATCCCCAGACTTGAGCTCTACGTGCCAGGCACTGTTTGAAGTACTTTTACTAGAATTAACCTACAAACAATCTTAGGAGGACCTGACAGCGATCAACTGAGGAAAGAGAGAAACAGAGAGGTCAAGTTGTTTCCCTGAAGTCACACAGCCTGTAATTAGAACTAGAATTCAAACCGAGGGCTGGCTGCAGGCCTGCCTCTCTCCACTACTCTTTCCCCTTTGGGACCTGAGGGTGGCAGTCTGTGTCAGGTAGGGAGTGACCGCACTCCTGTCCCCACCATCGTCCCAGAGAGCGCACATAGTAGGAGCATACAAATGCTGGTGGGATTAAACCAACAGCCCTGGGCAGCCCTGAGGCTCCTGTCTGTGCCTCACTTTTCTCATCTGGAAAATGGGGAGAAAGGTCCTGACAGCCACAGGCGACACGAGGCTCCTATGATTCCACATCTCTTTGCAAGGCCCGGCACACAGAGGAAGTGAGGGTCGCAAGGCTCAGGTGAACTCCCAGCCTTCACTGACCGCTGGGGGACCACGGGCACACTCATGGTCCCTCACCTGTGATCAGACCCATTGTGCTGTGTGGTCTCACCCAGAGGTTTTCTCCTCCAGAGTCCGGCAAAGAACAGTTTGCCGATCTCCTGCTTACCAAGGATCACGGGATCTTCATGCTTGGCTTCTCCCTGAGAGATGAGCAGAACAAGGGACTGTCCTTCTATGGTAAGCACCGTTCCAATGTCCACCCCAATCAGACCACACCCAGCAGACTACCTGTCCCTGTGGCTGGGCCCCCAGAACCCCTGCCCACACCTGAGCCCCAGCTAGGCCCCCGGCATGCTCACCCAGCCCCCTTGTTCCCTCCTGCAGCTGACAAGGCAGAAGTGACTGAGGAACAAATGAGAGTTTTCCATGAAGCCATCACGTGCTTAGGCATGCAGACGTCGGAGATCCATTACACCGATGCGAAAAAGGTGAACGCAATGCAGACTAGGCTATGGCCACCATCGGAGCCATCCTGCCCAGGGGCAGCCCCAGAGGCCTGGATAGGGAGACCTGCCGGCCAAGGCTGCATAGTGAGGCAGGATGTCCTACTTTTAAGCACCTGCCTCCCTCCAGGGACAGCTGAGCTCCCCAGAGGCCCAAAGGTTGAGGGCCCAGGAGGGAAAAGTCCCTGGGAAACACAGAGGTCAGGAAGGGAGGAGGAACAGTGGGAATAAGGGTGGCAGTGGGAACTTGACAGGGAAACACACATGGGTGATGATCGCTTACACCTGCTGGCCACACCCCAGCCATCAGACACCTGTGGTTGGGCAGTTGCTATGGTGGTTTTTAGCCACCCCCAAATGCCCCAAGTCCGTGACCACCACCCTGATTTCTGCTATAACTGAGAATTACCTGTGTAATAATCTCCTTAATACTTGCCATTCAACCCCTGTTCAGGGAGAGGCTTTTCTTGGTCGTGTCCCATAAGGCAATCTCTAAAATCACAGAGCTGCTGAGCAGGCTATACTTTTTCAGATATGCATGAAATACTTCTATTATTATCAAAGTAAAAAGGTCTCTGTTGGCCACCTGAGGCCACCTCTCCTGCCCACCAACGGCCTAAAGCTCCTCCAGTCCCCACTCCTGGCAGCCGCAGGAAAGGACTGGCACACAGCACCAACTGGCCCTGGTTTGGCAACCTGCCTTCCCTATCGACTGGCTGAGGGACCGCGGACAGGCCACAAGGCCCCCTGAACCTCGGTTAGATCACGTGCTCAGGAATCCAGATCAGCCCAGGGGCTTGGCGAGTCCTCTGTACACAGCAGCTGTTTGTAAAGCCTCGAGCCCCCATCTGGAGTGCAAGGAGCTGAGGCTCAGAGCTGGACCGTGCCTCGCCCCGGGTCCCTGAGCTGGCGCCACAGTCCGGAGCTCATCCACCCTTCCCCTGACAAGAGCCCCTCGCATCACCGGGCCCCCCTCTCACTGTCTTCCAGGATCTGTGTGGGCCGCTGGAGAAGCAGCACAAGGAAGAAAGGCAGAAGGCAAAGGAGGGACACACAGCATTGGATTAGGACCTTGGGGACCGTGGGGCCCATCCTCAGCCCTATGCCCACCCCTTTTGTACATCAGGATTTCGTCTCAGGTGCATCAATAAAGCTTCTGCCTTTGAAACAGGAGGCAGGGGCTCGTTTGCTCATGTCGTCATTCATTCATGCATTCACGTGTGTTGAAGCCCGCCCTGAGCTGAGCCCTGGCTGATCAGGGCATAAGGCCCAGCCCTTGGTGGCAAGAGCCCCCGCTGTCATATCCAGCATGGCTGGGAGGATGATGGGCACAGAGTGTTGTGGGAACCCAGCATGGGGAGGTTCCTTCTGCAATGGAAGTCTGGGAAGGCTTCCTGGAAGGGGCATCGGAACCCGCCTAGGAAGATTTGGAGGTTTGAACACCTGCTCTTCCAGCTGCAAGCCAAGGATCTGGGAGGATGTTTGGCAAACACCGAGGCAGAGAGCCCCAGTTGGAGTTCAGGTAGATGAGGGTGGGGTGGCGGGTGGAGGACTGTAGCAGGTGGTACCAGGCGTGCGGGACCTCCCATCACACCTCACCGTGGCCATCTGGAGAGGCGAGCTGGGAGGGGGCCGGCCTGGAGGCAGACTCTGGCACAGGCTGCTATGAGCATCCTGGCAAGAGGAGGGCGCCTGGGCAGGGGCAGAACGGGAAGGGGCAGTGGCCTCGGGGCCTCGAGGCCAGAATGGTGTGTGTCTCCACAGTGTCCTCGGGTTGCCCATCTGACGCCCACAAGGATACACCTAATATCCAACCATCTTGCAAATACATTCGGAGCCCTCGGTCACGTCGGAGGCAGGCCCACTTGGAGGCACAAAGAAAACTGAGCCCCTGACACCGGGAGTCCAGCAAGGAAGGTCGGCTTCCTCACTTGCCCAACTGCCCCGTGAGTTACTGGCACGGGTGGGAAGAGGCACCACCTGGGTGCGGGGGGGGCAGAAAAGCTGGGGTCACAGTGTTCATACAATTCCGTGCGTGAGGGGCCCAAGCCATCCAGAGGGACGGGACCATAACTGTGGCACCTGACACCCGTTCCCTTGGCTTCTGGGCCATCGCCCTCCCAATAGCGTGGACGCACACACCCACACCTGCCACATCTTTTGGTCAAAGCAGGAGCCACACCATGCCCGGGGCACTGAGGCTGGGGACGCTGCCCTGGGTCCCTACTGCCACACCCTCGGCTCCCCCTTCCCGCCTTCATCTCCCTGCAAAGCCTCTTGGCACCCAGGTCAGGAGACCCGAAGGCTCAGAACCTACCAGAAATCTTCCTTTCTCAGCTAATTGCCATTTTCAACTCCACCGAGAAGGACCCACTGAAAAATGAAATAGAAACAGGTCTTGGTGGGCAGGGAGTGCAAGTGTAGTGGTCAGCTAGGTGGGGGTTGGAGGGGGCTGGAGAAAAAACGAAGGGAGGACGCAGCTGGGGTCGGCGAGAAGCTCTGGGAGCGTAGGAAGGAAGCGCAGTAAGAGGGAGAACAGACTTCGGAGTCAGACGTTGTGAGACGGTGCAGGCCAGCCTCTGAGACCGCAGTATCTCATCCAGGAAGGGGGCACATGGCAGGGGCCTGGGGGGATGGCATGTGTCCTGTGTGAGCCTGCCATGCCGAATACTGAGCTCAAGGATCAGTGTCTACTGGGTACTCAGGAAAGGGTGGCTGGTGTCGCTGTCTGCTACTAGGCAGAGCACTGGAAAGAGAGTCCAGGCTCATGCTTTGGCAGACACTAATGTGCTGTGCGTCTCCTAACAGCTCTGACCTCAGTAAGGAGGGGCTTGGCCAGGCAGTCTCTAGTCAAAACTCCCAAGGTCCTGACGCAGGCTTCAGGGGAAGGTTAGAGAAACAGAAACCCCCATAGGAAGGCAGGCAGAGTGTGGAAATGGGCACTCAACAGATCCCCCCGGGGCAGGGTTCGGCTCATCTTCGAGCCTTCCACCCCACAAACTTGAGTCTAGAAACCACACGTCGAGGACCCACACCACAGATGTGGGCAGCTTTGGGAATTTTTCTTTTCTTCTTTTTAAAAAATATCAATATTCATTCTTCTTTATTTGCCCTCATGACGAAAATAGATACGTATTATTAGCCAGAGGTGGACGGTGCAGGACCAGGAGACCGCAAAGATTGCATATGGGCAGAAGGTGGCTTCAGTCCCAGCACTTCCTATAGGGGCCGGGCCCCCGGGAAGTTCCCTCTCTGACCACCGGGCCAACACTCCTTGCGCAGCAGAGACACCCAGCAGGCAGGGCCTGTGCTAGAAGGACACCTCTCAGGAGGGGCCTGTGGGGCCTTCAGCAGTGACTCCAGCCGCCCCCCCGCCCCCCGGGGGCAGCAGCAGTCCTCCCGCCAGCCTGACCCCGCCAGCCTGACCCCGCCAGCCGGTTCTGGGTCTCCAGGGAAGTCAGAAGAGGCAGGAGCCCTGCAGGCTTCAGGCCTGGTGCAGGTCAGCGGACAGGGAGCGGCTCATGTGCTTGGTGGTGGAGCGGATGCCCTCGGCGGCCTGCGTGGCTTCTGCGAGCGCCGTGTTGAGCTCCTCCAGGTCCTCCAGGTCCAGCTGGATGGAGCGTCACTGGCCCCCGGCTTCTCGAGGGGGGCCAGTCAGCAGGGGCTGAGTGGGCTGAGGAAGCCTTGGCACAGAGCCCGGCCCCAATGTGGGCTCCAGAGTGACAGGGCTCTCTGTTCAGCAGGGGGTCCAAGGTCACCCAATGCCAAGTACGCAGCAGAGGTTTCCCCAGGCTGCTCTGGCTCTAGGCAAGACACTTTCCACATCTGCATCTGACCTCTTCATGTCAAAGGTCCCAGAGAAGGGCCTTGCCTCCCTCCCTGGCCCGGCCTGAAGCCAGTGTCACTCCAAGGGGAACCGAGTGCCCCCAGAGCAGAATCACAGGCAGAAGGCCCTCCAGCCCCAGTGCATCTCCCACACTCACCTGAGGCCCCAGGGGTCTGTGGGGCTTCGGCAGGGCCCGACCACCGCAGCACAGAGTGGGGTTGTGGGATGGTGAAGGACAAGACCTTGGTCCCCTGGGGCACCGTCCCTGTGTGGATGCTGTGGCTGGGCTGGGGCGGGTCCGAGTACAGGTTCACCTGTCCGGGAGGGGAGGCATGAGCAGAGCCAAGTCAGGGTTGGGGCAAACTCCTCAACAGGCCTCCCTTCACTCATACCATCACTTAGGCACTCAACAAACATGCCTTGTAATAATTACTGCTACCTTTAGTGGAGCCCTTGGGTGGGGGCCCAACATGGGGCCAAGGACTTACAGGCCCTTCCATCCTCTGTTCATGGCAGTCCTGAAGGGGAGGTCGGGCAGGGACTATCATCTCCATTTTACAGAAGAGGAAACCGAGACTCTGGTTAACTCACTCAAAATCTCCAGCTGGAAATCCTTGGGCTGAGACTATAACCCTGCCATGACCCTAAAGACTCTGGTTTCCCAGGTTAATCATTTTTACTAATATTTGTTACCATAATTTACAGTGTAACTACAATTATAATTAACATGGTATTTTACATTTAGCAAGTATAATTATAATTATATAATATTATTAATAAAAACATTTTTAATTAAATTTTTTATTTATTTTCAGCGTAACAGTATTCATTGTTTTTTCACCACACCCAGTGCTCCATGCAATCTGTGCATCCCTAATACCCACCACCTGGTTCCCCCAACCTCCCATCCCCCAGCCCTTCAAAACCCTGAGCTTGTTTTTCAGAGTCCATAGTCTCTCATGGTTCACCTCCCCTTCCAATTTCCTTCAACTCCCTTCTCCTTCCATCTAACCTTGTCCTCTATATTATTTGTTATGCTCCACCAATAAGTGAAACCATATGATACTTGACTTTCTCTGTTTGACTTATTTCACTCAGAATAAAAACATTTTCAATCATAATTATCCCATTGATAATAATAACAATCGATGGCTGGCTGAATGAGTGAGTAATCCAACCCGCGCACGAACTCCTCTCTCAGCCGTAGCAGGTCTCTGTCATCTGAGGGTGGATTTCACACGGTAAACAGCCCAGTGGGTGAGGGAGAAGTCTGGAATCAGGCCGACGGCCAAGCGGGTCCGTGTGAAGCACGAGATCAGAGGAGACCCAGGAACGGATGGTGGGCCAGTGCAGGGCTGGGCAGCTACGGTCTGTTTTGGTGAATTACGTTCTAGCGGACACCGCTGTGCTTGCTTATGTGTCATCTAGGGTCTTTACGCTACCACAGTGGCCATGAGTCACTACCACAGAGACTGTATGGCCCACAAAGCTGAAAATATTCACCTGTGGGCTTTGCCACTGGCCACTCTGAGTCCTACAACAGGCGATTTAACAGACTTCTCTCTGCGCCAAGTGACTGCTCAATAACCAGAAGCCACTACCCTCATATTCGTCATCACCATTATGATTGCTGTTCCCATCATTACACATCACCATCACCACCACCACTGCCGTCATCACCATCAGCATCATCACCACCATCATTACCAACAGCATCACCAACGCCATCATCACTATTTTCACCACCATCACCATCACCACCATCATCACCATCATCACCACCATCACCATTACCAGCATCATCACCATCATCACCACCACCATCGTCAGCAGCAGCATCACCACCGTTATCATCACCATCATCATCATCACCATCAACATTATCACCATCAACATCATCATCACCATCATCACCACCACAATCCCTATCATTATCACCATCACCACCAACATCACCATCATAATCACCATCATCATCATCACCATCAGCACCATCATGATCATCACCATCACCACCACTATCACCATCACAATCATCATCATCACTACCATCATCATCACCACCATGATCTTTATCACCATCATCACCGCCACCATCACCACCATCACCACCATTATGATCATAACCATCATCACCATTGACATCATCATCATCATCATCACCCTCATCACCCTCATCACCATCATCATTACCATCAGCATCACCAACACCATCATCACTATTGTCACCACCATCACCATCACCACCGTCATCACCATCATCACCACCCACCATCACCATCACCATCACCAGCATCACCACCATTATCACCATCATAACTATCATCACTACTATGACTGTCATTATCACCATCACCACAATCACCACCATCATCACCATCACCACCACCACCACCATCATTCTCTCCATTATCATCACGATTGTCATTTATGGGGCCATCATGGAGGCAGGTCCCTGGAGAAGCTCTTCCCCTAGGGTGCCTCAGTGCCTCCCAGCTGGTCAGGCAGCTTGTCTTACTGCTCCCTGCTGCCCCAGGGTCAGGCATGGGCAGTTTAGGGTACACGCCTGATACAAGGAGCTCCCTAGCCCTCAGGCAGGCAGCCTCTCCCTGCGTAAGCTGCTCTTCACGTCCTGGTTGTGGCACAAAAACCTGCTCCAAAGTGAGGGACAATGGCCCAGCACGGCCTGGCCCCCATTGCCTCCCCCTCCTTCAGACCCAGCTGATGAGAACAAAGCTGGACTTTAATATTCTTCTCTGCCATCTGCTCAGACCACCTGTGGGGGCTTTCCCATAGCACCCCTTTCCTCCTAGGGTGACCCGAATCTGGGGAAGGCCCAGCTCCCCACCCTGTCCCTCCCCCACCCTGCCCTGGCAGCCGCTATGGTTCCCAGTCTCCCGTTGCACAACTGAGTGTCAGGAAACAGCCAGAGTAGACTTCCCAGTGGGACCATCCTGTGTTTGCTCTGTCCACAATGAATCAAGCCACCGCCGTGGACAGTCACTTTCCACCAATGACCAGCTGCCCCGTGCTAGGAAAAGGACAGAGGGACAAGCAAGAAGGGGAGAGGCTGGCAGGTGGAAACCAGTCCCTGCTTCCTGACCGGGACGTGGTCTTGGGTGGGTCATTCCTTCTCTCTGGGCCTCAATTTCTTCCTCTGCACAATGAGGGTGCTAAGCCCTTCCCTGCTTGCTACCACAGCCTGAGCTATTGTTCTGTAATACGGGGTGAATCGTCTCACACGGAATGGTATTCAACCGCTCTATAAAGAAGCAGTTTCCTGTAGTTCAACCCAATACGTAGCACCTTTCCAAATAATCGCGGCTACGGGGTCTTGCACGCTTACTGTGAGCAGGAGCTCTGTTGGGTGTGATACGTTTTCATCATATTTCCTTCCAAACTTCTCTTGGCATTGGGCCTGGGGCCAGTCGGAGGGGCGGGCAGGGAGGGGTGTCCAGATGCTCGTCCCACAGATTTGTCATGTGTTTTGTCATCTCTCTTTGGGGAGAGAGTTTTTTTTTTTTTTTAATCAGCTTAATTGAAGTGTAATTGGCATACAATAAAACACACACATTTTAGGCTCAGGGTTCAGTGAGTTGTCACAAATGTGCATTATGCGCGTAACCACCCGTGCGGTGGAAATGGGGCATATGGCCACGGACTTCAGAAAGTGCTCTTCCAACCTCTAGCCCTCAGACTGCCCTCCTTGCCCTAGGCAACCACCGGTCTGATTTCTGCCATTCTAGATCCATTTGGGGGGTTCGAGAACATTCCGTACCTGGAACCAAACAGTATGTGCTTGATTACTCTGGCTTTTTTTGTTCAGCAGAATATTTTGGAGATTCATGGCTGTTGTCTTATATGCCAGTAGTTGGTTCCTTTTGATTGCTACTTAATATTCCCTCTATGAAACTGTTACAATGTGTCTTTCCATTTTCCTGATGACTGGCATTTGAACTGTTTCTAGTTTTTGGCTATTTCGAATAACATCGTACTCTTGTCCATGACATGTTTTTCTCTCTCTTGAATCGTAGGGTATGGTAGAAAGGGATTCGGTCACTTTCTGACACGTGGCATTCCAAGGAAATATCACCATATGAAATGCTAGAGGCAATTCTCTCTCTATAAAGCTGGAAAAAAATAAAATGCTATGAATATAAAGAGAGGACACCATTAAGTATGGGAAACAGGAAGAGCACGACAGGGGTGTGCGTCCATTAAAATTATAACCACTAACTACACGGAAACATGGAAAATGACTCAAAATATATGAAATGAATAAGGATACAAAACTGTAACATAACATAAGAAGGCTTTTTGGAAGTATTTGTTCATAGGGCTAAAGATCTGACTCGGTCAGGCAGAAACGCTCGTGGACTGTGGACGCGCACAACTGGGGTGCTGGGCACTGTCGGGGGCTGGGACCTCCTGGTGACAACAGAGCCCACCTTCCTGTTCCCACGGCGTGGGGTGGGACCACACGTGCATCATTTCTTGTTTTAGATGTTGGGAGCTAGTTCAGGTAACACCACATTTACTGGAAATAGACGTGTAACTTGGACGCCGCCGCCTTCTTTTAAAGGATCCCTGCCTCCGAGGCTCGGTTGGCAGCCCCTCCCCCAATGGACTTTTGTCCCCCCATGGTTGTTACCACACTCAGCTGGAATGGTTTGCCTTCGTGCCCTCACACCCGCCCCAGAGCCCTTCCCCATCACCCAGCCCCACCCCACCTAGCCTGGGAAATGTCTAAATCACTTTCGGCATTTGATTTATGGTTGGCTTTTACTCTGGATGCACAGTGAGACACAAACTGAGTAAAAAACCTGAGAGGTGTTTTTTGTTGTTGTTGTTTGAGAGCGTTTAAAACAAGACAAAACAGGGCCAACGGAGTGGCTCAGTCAGTAAAGCGTCTGCTTGGGGCTCAGGTCGTGACCTCAGGGTCCTGGGATGGAGCCCCATATCAGGCTCCCTGCTCAGCAGAGAGCCTGCTTCTCCCTCTCCCTCTGTGCCTCCCACCTGCTCAGGCTCTTCTGCCCTATCTCAAATAAATAAACAGTCTTTAAAACAAAACAAAACAAAATGAAAAAAAAAAAAAAACCTCTTAGCTTGCTTAGAGGTCCCTCTATTGAAATCTACACATGTTTAATAATACCACTCCAGTCCACACCCGCCTTGGCTTTGAACAGCCAGACCTTGGGGCCCCTGTAACCCTTCAGGTTACAGGTCTGAATTAGACCCAGGCTTGGAGGCTTTAGCTACAGCGGGCTTTGGGGGAGGGAGGGAAGGATTTGTGCCAAGCATTTCACAAGAGTTCAGGGATTGTGTCACCAGGGGGCTCCAGGGCTCCTCCCACAGCTCATTATAAAAGTCACTCTACCCTCTACCCTCCAGCCAGCAGTTCTGCCTGACTCCAGGTGTCTCTCCATCTAGGCATGGCGCTGTCCTGGGCCCTTGCTGCCCTGAGCCTCCTTCCTCTGCTGAATGCCCAGAGCCCAGTGTGTGCCAACCTCACAGCAGCGCCTATCACCAACGCCACCCTGGACCAGGTGCGTCCCTCGGCTCCCGAGTGCCAGGGGCAGCTGCCTCCTTCCCTGGGCTCCCCTTCTCCTGCTGGCTTGTGGTCGGCCCCTTTGCCTGCTTCTGCCTGCTTCTGCCCTTTTCTCTCCTGGGTCCTGGGGTGACCTTCTGACCAGGCTCTGGACGCATTCTTCTGCTTCCTAACTCAGAAGCCTCATTGCAAGTTCCCTCAGAGGGGACATCCTGTCCTGGGCCCGGAGGGCCACCCAGTGTCTGGGGGAGATGCCTGACCCTCAGAGTGAGCTCCTGCACGTGCGCTCCTCGCCTGGGGCCCCAGTCTCCCTGCGTGCAAAAAGGAGGGGGACATCTCTGTACCTGGCTGGCTGGCAGGCAGGGGCATTCGGCTCCCAGGCTCTGTCATCAGCTCTTGGCTTCTCTCCAGATCTCTGGCAAGTGGTTTTGTATCGCCTCCGCCTTCCACAACCCGGAAATCAATCAGATGGCTGGAATGCTCCAAGCGGGCTTCTTTTACTTAGAGCCCAACCATACAGATGACACAATACTGCTCGTAGACTACCAAACCATGTAAGACCCCCACACACTAGCTCGCCCCCAGCCCCAGGCTTCTGCTCCTAGCTGCTGGGAAACCTCGAGCAAGTCCCTCCTTCCTCCTGACCTCAGCCTTTTCATGCGTGGATGGGGAGGGTGGTCTAGTCGGCCCCAACTCCTGCCCTCGATGATAGTGCCTGGTGATTGTCCACTTCTTCCCCTTGACGATCTGTTTCCCCCTTCCTTCTCTCTGGCTTTAGTGGGAACAAGTGCATCTATAACTCCAGCTATCTGAAGGTCCAGAGGGAAAATGGGACCCTGTCCAAACACGGTGAGGACCAGCCCTCAGGCGGGAGGACTGGGGTGTGTCATGGGGACCTGTGGATGGACCAGACAAAAGGGTCAGTGTGGGGGCAAAGCCACAGAGAACCCAGGACAGGCCCTCTTCCTACATTTCTGATGTCCCAGGGTCTCCACATTGTAGTAAGGAGTAATAACTGTCCCCAAATTTGAGCTCTATGTGCCAGGCACTGTTTGAAGTACTTTTTTTTTTTTTTTAAAGATTTTATTTATTTATTTGACAGAGAGAGACCAAGCAGGCAGAGAAGCAGGCAGAGAGAGAGAGGAGGAAGCAGGCTCCCCGCAGAGCAGAGAGCCCGATGTGGGACTCGATCCCAGGACCCTGAGTCATGACCTGAGCCGAAGGCAAAGGCTTAACCCACTGAGCCACCCAGGCGCCCCTGAAGTACTTTAATTAGAATTAACCCACCTGAGACTCACAAACAACCTCAGGAGGACCTGACAGTGATCAGCTGAGGAAAGAGAGAAACAGAGAGGTCAAGTTGTTTCCCTGAAGTCACACAGCCTGTAATTAGAACTAGAATTCAAACCGAGGGCTGGCTGCAGGCCTGCCTCTCTCCACTACTCTTTCCCGTTTGGGACCTGAGGGTGGCAGTCTGTGTCAGGTAGGGAGTGACCGCACTCCTGTCCCCACCATCGTCCCAGAGAGCACACATAGTAGGAGCATACAAATGCTGGTGGGATTAAACCAACAGCCCTGGGCAACCCTGAGGCTCCTGTCTGTGCCTCACTTTTCTCATCTGGAAAATGGGGAGAAAGGTCCTGACAGCCACAGTCGGCACGAGGCTCCTACGATTCCACATCTCTTTGCAAGGCCCAGCACACAGAGGGAGTGAGGGTCACGAGGCTCGGGTGAACTCCCAGCCTTCACTGACCGCTGGGGGGCCACAGGAACACTCATGGTCCCTCACCTGTGATCAGACCCATTGTGCTGTGTGGTCTCACCCAGAGGTTTTCTTCTCCAGAGTCCGGCAAAGAAGAGTTTGCTGATCTCCTGCTCACCAAGGATCCCAGGATCTTCATGCTGGGCCACTCCCTGAAAGATGAGCAGAACAAGGGACTGTCCTTGTATGGTAAGCAGCATTCCAATGTCCACCCCAACCAGACCTTACCTAGCAGACCACCTGTCCCTGTGGCTGGGCCCCCAGAACCCCTGCCCACACCTGAGCCCCAGCTAGGCCCCCGGCATGCTCACCCAGCCCCCTTGTTCCCTCCTGCAGCTGACAAGGCAGAAGTGACTGAGGAACAAATGAGAGTTTTCCATGAAGCCATCACGTGCTTAGGCATGCAGACGTCGGAGATCCATTACACCGATGCGAAAAAGGTGAACGCAATGCAGACTAGGCTATGGCCACCATCGGAGCCATCCTGCCCGGGGGCAGCCCCAGAGGCCTGGATAGGGAGACCTGCCGGCCAAGGCTGCATAGTGAGGCAGGATGTCCTACTTTTAAGCACCTGCCTCCCTCCAGGGACAGCTGAGCTCCCCAGAGGCCCAAAGATTGAGGGCCCAGGAGGGAAAAGTCCCTGAGAAACAGGGAGGACAGGAAGGGAGGAGGAACAGCGGGAATAAGGGTGGCAGTGGGAACTTGACAGGGAAACGCACATGGGTGATGATCGCTTACACCTGCCGGCCACACCCCAGCCATCAGACACCTGTGGATGGGCAGTTGCTATGGTGGTTTTTAGCCACCCCCAAATGCCCTAAGTCCGTGACCACCACCTTGATTTCTGCTATAACTGAGAATTACCTGTGTAATAATCTCCTTAATACTTGCCAATCAACCCCTGTTCAGGGAGAGGCTTTTCTTGGTCATGTCCCATAAGGCAATCTCTAAAATCACAGAGTTTCTGAGTGGGCTATACTTTTTCAGATATGCATGAAATACTTTTATTATTATCAAAGTAAAAAGGTCTCTGTTGGCCACCTGAGGCCACCTCTCCTGCCCACCAGCGGCCTAAAGCTCCTCCAGTCCCTACTCCTGGCAGCCGCAGGAAAGGACTGGGCACACAGCACCAACTGGCCCTGGCTTGGCAGCCCGCCTTCCCTATTGACTGGCTGGGGGACCGCGGACAGGCCACAAGGCCCCCTGAACCTCGGTTAGATCACGTGCTCAGGAATCCAGATCAGCCCAGGGGCTTGGTGAGTCCTCTGTACACAGCAGCTGTTTGTAAAGCCTTGAGCCCCCATCTGGAGTGCAAGGAGCTGAGGCTCAGAGCTGGACCGTGCCTCGCCCCGGGTCCCTGAGCTGGTGCCACAGTCCGGAGCTCATCTACCCTTCCCCTGACAAGAGCCCCTCGCATCACCGGGCCCCCCTCTCACTGTCTTCCAGGATCTGTGTGGGCCGCTGGAGAAGCAGCACAAGGAAGAAAGGCAGAAGGCAAAGGAGGGACACACAGCATTGGATTAACACCTTGGGGACTGTGGGGCCCATCCTCAGCCCTATGCCCACCCCTTTTGTACATCAGGTTTTCGTCTCAGGTGCATCAATAAAGCTTCTGCCTTTGAAACAGGAGACAGGGGCTCGTTTGCTCATGTCGTCATTCATTCATGCATTCATGTGTGTTGGAGCCCGCCCTGAGCTGAGCCCTGGCTGATCAGGGCATAAGGCCCAGCCCTTGGTGGCAAGAGCCCCCGCTGTCATATCCAGCATGGCTGGGAGGATGATGGGCACAGAGTGTTGTGGGAACCCAGCATGGGGAGGTTCCTTCTGCAATGGAAGTCTGGGAAGGCTTCCTAGAAGGGGCATCGGAACCCGCCTAGGAAGATTTGGAGGTTTGAACACCTGCTCTTCCAGCTGCAAGCCAAGGATCTGGGAGGATGTTTGGCAAACACCGAGGCAGAGAGCCCCAGTTGGAGTTCAGGTAGATGAGGGTGGGGTGGCGGGTGGAGGACTGTAGCAGGTGGTACCAGGCGTGCGGGACCTCCCATCACACCTCACCGTGGCCATCTGTGGGGTGAGCTGGGAGGGGACCTGCCTGGAGGCAGAGAGCAGCAAGTGTGGTGGTCAGTGGGGTGGGGCGGGGCGCTGGGAAAAAAGCTAAGGGAGGACACAGCTGGCATTGGGGAGAAGCTCCTGGAGCTTACGAAGGAAGTGCAGTAACAGGGCGAACAGACTTTGGAGTCAGGCATTGTGAGAGGGTGCAGGCCAGCCTTTGGGACCTCAGTCTCTCTTCTAGGAAGGGGGCACATGGCAGGGGCCCGGGAGGCTGGCATGTGCCCTGTGTGAGCCTGCCATGCTGAGTACCGAGCTCAAGGATCGGTGTCTACTGGGTGCTCAGGAAAGGGTGGCTGGTGTCGCTGTCTGCTACTAGGCGGAGCACTGGAGAGTCCAGGCTCGTGCTTTGGCAGACACCAATCTGCTGTGCACCTCCTACTAGCTCTGACCTCAGTAAGGAAGGGCTTGGCCTGGCAGCCTCTCTGATCAAAATGCCCAATGAGGGCGCCTGGGTGGCTCAGTGGGTTAAGCCTCTGCCTTCAGCTCAGGTCATTGTCTCAGCGTCCTGGGATTGAGCCCTGAATCAGGCTCTCTGCTCAGTGGGGAGCCTGCTTCCCCCTCTCTCTGCCTGCCTCTCTGCCTACTTGTGATCTCTCTCTCTGTCAAATAAATAGATAAAATCTTAAAAAAAAAAAAATGCCCAATGTCCTGACCCAGGCTGCTGGAGCAGCATGGAGAAACAGAACCCCCATAGGGGGGCGCCTGTGTGGCTCAGTCGTTAAGTGTCTGGCTTTGGCTCAGGTCATGATACCAAGGTCCTGGGATCAAGCCCCTCATTGGTCTCCCTGCTTGGTGGGAAGCCTGCTTCTCTCTCTCCCACTCCCCTGCCTGTGTTTACCCTCTCACTCTCTGTCAGATAAATAAATAAACTCTTAAAAAAAAAAAAGAAAGAAAACAAACCCCCATAGGAAGGCAGGCAGAGTCTGGAAACGGGTACTCAATAGATCCCCCGAGGGAAGGGTTCGGCTCATCTTTGAACTTTCCACCCCACAAACTTGAGTCAAGAAACCACACCTCGAGGACACACACACACGCCACGAATGTGGGCCGCTTTGGGAATTTTTTTTTCTTCTTTTTAAAAAAGATCAATATTCATCTTCATTAGCCCTCATAACGAAAATAGATTTTTAAACGCATCAAATATACAAATATCACCGATGCATACACGTTCCAGAAAAGCTGAGGTACACGCTGCTACGAGGTGGGGAGCACGACAGGGGCTGGGCCTCCCGGCTGCACAGCGCGGCCCGGCAGGTAGCTGCCCACTAGCCAGGTTCCACAGGGATCCCAGAGACAGAGCTGGGGGTGTCGGGATGAGGTACAGAGAGGGACCATGGTGGGGGTCCCCCCCTTGGGAGTGGGGATCTCTTGCCCCAGCAGGCCCACGGGAAAGGACTCTCTGACCATGGAGAAGCCGGTCGCACGTCCTCCTAGGGCCCTGACATCTTGACATTTCAATGGTCCCAAAGTGCTCTACTGGCCACCAGTCACTAGGGGGAAAGTGCCCGGACATTCCTTCCCCGAGATGCCAACTCCAGAGCGGCGGGTCCTGGACGAGGAGACTCATTTGCACAAGAGACTGAGGCCCGAGCCCTTCTTATCTGGCCTTGTAGGTTGGATCAAAGACCAGGAAAACTCCGTTTCAAAACAAATCTGTCCATCTGTATATGAAATACGTATTATTAGCCAGAGGTGGACGGTGCAGGACCAGGAGACCCCAAAGATCGCATCTGGGCAGAAGGCAGCCGAGGTCCCAGCACTTCCTGCAGGAGCCGGGCCCCCAGGAAGTTCCCTCTCCAGACCAGCGGGCCAACACTCCTTGTGCAGCAGAGACACCCAGCAGGCAGGGCCTGTGCTAGAAGGACACCTCTCAGGAGGGACCTGTGGGGCCTTCAGCAGTGACTCCACCCGACCCCCCACCCGGGGGGCAGCAGCAGCCCACCAGCCTGACCCCGCCAGCCGGTTCTGGGTCTCCAGGGAAGTCAGAAGAGGCAGGAGCCCCGCAGGCTTCGGGTCTGGCACAGGTCGGCGGACAGGGAGCGGCTCATGTGCTTGGTGGTGGAGCGGATGCCCTCGGCGGCCTGCATGGCTTCTGCGAGCGCCGTGTTGAGCTCCTCCAGGTCCTCCAGGTCCAGCTGGATGGAGCGTCGCTGTCTCCCGGCCACTCGGGAGGGGGCCGAGGGGGGCCAGTCAGCAGGGGCTGAGTGGGCTGAGGCGGCGGAGGTAGGTCCTGGAGGCACGTAGTACCTGAGGAGAGAGGGGGCTGTGTTCACGGACCGTGGCGAGGGCCGAGCAGAGCGCCGGGGTCGGCAATGACCCCGTTCTGGCCCCAGCTGGGCCCCGGTCCCTACTCTTGGGGGCTCAGTGTCCACACCTCTCAAGTGGGAGTAATAAACAGCTTTTTCGAGGATGCAGCAGAAGGATGAAGCATGAGGAAAGCAGTGCCTGACCCGAAACAGGTGCGCAACGACGGTCCTTCCTTCTCCCCATTCACTCAGTACATCTTTATCAATCTTATACTATGTGCCAGCCACTGAGTCCGGCCCTGTGGTTACACTGCTGACCCGCTGCCTTCCTGGGGCTTCTAACCTGAGAGCCAGATCTCAGCGACAGCAGGGTCACCCCAGGGCTCTCTGGAAATCAGTCCGGCAGCTACTCACAGGTAAAGGCACTGCCCCACCCGGAGCCGGCACCGCATCCTGGGTCCAGGGGCCGGGCTCAGAGCTAAGTGTTTGCTCTACCAGCACGTGGCTTGCCTCTTTGGTGGGCACCGTTATGCTCACTTTATGGATGAGCAAGGGAAGCTCAGAGGGGCTATGCATGCAGGAGGCTTGGCCCCCAATGCTAGCTATTCTAGGGGGTTGGCCACAGGACACTATTCTGGGGGGTTGGCCATGGGACTTTACCCTTCAGGGACTACTGTCCCCCCACTGAAAGGAGCCACAGTTAGCCATCTCCCGGGATTGACCCAACAGGAACTTTCAGGAGAAAAGCTCCATTGGCTGCCTGGGCACTCACAGTGCCCCTGTCAATGTCAGCTCAGGGTCAGACAGCTGCAAGTGGCGGCGCTCCGTTCACACCCAGAGCTCAGTCATCAGCACCCAGTGACACCCATACATACTATCTGAACCCCATGAATAGGCTTCTTGCCTCCTATTCCCTCCTCCGGGGACTATCTGGTCTAATTACTGGGTTTCCACACACCCCTAGCTTCTTGGAACTGGATAACCAGCTTGGCCCCAAAGTGTTTCAAAACTCCCCCTAAGGCAGAAGCTACAAGCTCCCCACTCCACCAAAACAAAAACCTTGGGCGCCTGGGTGGCTCAGTAGGTTAAAGCCTCTGCCTTCGGCTCAGGTCATGATCTCAGGGTCCTGGGATTGAGCCCGCATTAGGCTCTCTGCTCAGCGGGGAGCCTGATTCCCCCTCTCTCTCTGCCTGCCTCTCTGCCTACTTGTGATCTCTCTCTCTGTCAAATAAATAAATAAATAAATCTTTAAAAAAACAAAAACCAAAAACCTTTTTTAGCTAGAAAGCCCCTGGTGCAGAGGCTGGAAGACAGATGGCCAGCAGGTGGCAGCACAGGCCCATACATTCCTGAGGGCGCCCTGGCCTGTCACTGAGCATGCTCAGTTTGGCAGGAAACAGCTGGAGAAACCTTAGGGCATCATCAGCCCCAATTCTAGGAGCACTGGAAGTAGTAGGGCTCCTGGCCAACTTCTACATACTGTTGGCTTTCCATGAAGTAGTTCGTTTACTCCCTACCACAACCCATTACACAGAGGGAAACACTGAGGCACAGACTGGGAACAAAGTGACCCCCGCCCCAGGTTATATGGCTCCCACCGACCAGGCGTGTCGGGCACTACAGCTCAGGGCCTTTCCCCTTCCCTACGGCCAGGACATTTCTGGGGACAGCAGCCTGGTTAGGTCTGTCCACAGGTCTGAGCCTGGAAGGACATGGAACAGCCTCAGACGTGGTGAGTCCCATGCCTATCAGGGGAACTCGGAGCTTTATCCCAGGCCACCAAACTCCAGGCAAAACCTGCCCTTCCCAGTGAGCAGGAGCATAGGCATGGGTCTCAGCCCCTGTGCGGGGGGCCTGAGTGTGCAGGACAACCTCTCGTAGCTGATGGAGCAGAATGTTCCCAGATTCCGCTGAGGGTGGCAAGATGCCCCACTGCAGGCCAGGGGCCTCACGGGGTTGGGGGGCTAGCTGGTACTGGTGCCTCTGCTCCCACCAAGCACCAGGCCCCACAGGGACCCCGCCACTTGCTGCCACAGACAAAGGCTTCTGACCAAGACTCCCGACAGACTCATTTTCCACTGACAGAAACTAAGGCACAGAACTAGCGGGTGTCCTGTTGAAGCCACCTTTCCTCATTTGTCTCCTAGGACAGCAGTGCGCAGTAGTGCTCTGGGCTGGGAGGACAGTGCTGCCCTCTGATCGGGCCTCGAGCTCGCGCCGGCACCGCCCCGCACATTGCACACACATCTCCCGAGCGCCTGGCCACGCGCCTCGATTAATCCTTGCACAACCGTCCCTGGTCCAGACTATTACCCCATTTACCAGGTGGGGGAAACTGAGGCTCAGAGAAACAGTTGCTCTACTGAAGAGCAGCAGCAGCAAGCAGCAGATGGGAGCCCAGTGCAGCTCCGAGTCTCCAACCTGAACCACTTCTGCCTCCACGGCTCACGTCCTTTTTCTCCTGCAGATGTTCTGTCCAAATCCACAAAAAGGGCGTGTTCCTCCTGCCACAGCCCTGCCCAGTCCTCCTCCACGCTCAGGGCCTCAGACACGGGGAACGTCTTAGAGACAGTCACAGCCAAGAGGGGCCTAAGGACCCACAACCACCAAGAAGCATCTATGAGGGCTCCTGGTTGGGATCCCAGACAGAAGAAGTTCCAGTAAAAACTGAAGAAAGCCCAAGAAACTGTGGGCTTTAGTTAAGAGTAAGTTATTACTATTGGCTCACCATCAAAGGTGCCGTATGAACGTAACAACAAGGGAAACTCTGTGTGTGTGTGTGTGTGTAGGGGGTATATGTAACTCTCTGTACTATCTGCTCCATTTCTCTTACATCCAAAAATGTTCTTAAAAATAAAACCTATTAAAAAACAGTGAGGGGGCAATTACTTGCTTGCCGGGAAGACCCACAAGGAAATGGGGAGCTTCCCACGTACTTTACCCTGTGAGCTCCTAGAGCTCATGGCCCTCTGCCGGCTCCTTCACTGCCGAGCCCCCCACCCCGCTGGGCCAAGCGTCTCTCTGGGAGGCAGGAGCATTCGGGGCTTGTTGAGTGACTACACGAGCGTTCAGCATGTTCTGCCGGTTATAAATGCGGGGAAAACACAGGAGTACCAGGTGCCCGGGTTCTCAGCTGCCTGACCCGGGTCTGACTGTGAATCCCGCAGCGACTCAGACAGGCAGGGAAGGAAGGAGAGGAAGGTTCTTACACAGTGGCTGATGGAAAAGGCATGACGGGAACCGAGGAGACGTAGGCCAAGGCAGCAGGGGTGGGTGCTGGGGGCGCGGCTGCCAGATACCACAGTCCCGGGGGCGGCCGGGCCGGGGACCCAGTGCGCTTGCTCCGCTGCGTGGGGCTGGAGGCTGGGCGTGCGTTTCTCCTGCCGGCGGCCTTGTCTGGCCCTGGGAGGGAGGGACACCAGAGACAATAGTCTGATCACTGGGGAAGATCTAGCCAAGACCAGGGGGGCCCCCCAGCCCCTGCCCTGTGAGAGCTGGACACCGGGCTGGCCACTCTGGGAACGCTGGGCTTTGAGAAACAAATCTTCTGTCCACTTTGCTCTATCCCATACTGGGAGAGCCACCATCCCAGCGAAATACCCTACGGGCCCACGAACCCCCATAAAGGAGAGCTGGGGGTCTCTTTGGGAGAAGAGAGTGAGTGTCTGTCCCTACACAGTGAGTGTAGGGACAGAGTGAGTGTCTGTCCCTACCTGAGGCGGCTGAGTCTGGGCCATCTGTTGCTGGGGGCAGCCCGACTCGACCACACAGAGGGCACTGCAGGGGATCAGTCGGGGACGGTCCTGGTGGGTCCCTGGTGACACTGCCAGCTGGAAGAGGAGAAGAGATGTCAGGAGAGGATGAGGTCCGGATCACTGGCCTGGAGCCCCCAAGCAGACCTCCGTCAGCACCAAGCTTCCCTCGGGGGCCACTGCGGAGGGGACAAGCTGTCTCCGTGACAGTGAGGGTCAGCATATAACAAACCTGGGCTTCTGCTGAGGGCCTTCATGCATTCTGCTATCAAATCCAAACCACGGGGCTAGCTGAGACATCACTCCCATTTCACAGACTGGTGAACTGAGGCTCCTAGAGCTTGAACGATTTGCCAAAATGTCCGAGTAGGAAATCGGCAGTGCTGTCTGAGCCCAAGTCCGGCTCTCCAGAATGCAGGCCCTGAACCTACGGTCCCTCCTCCACGCTGAGACAGGCCCATTGTTCTTATGGGAGTGGCCCACAGTGGTCCCTCAGGCACGGGGCTGGGGGGGGGGCCGTTGGGGAGGGGCAGTCAGTGGAGGCCTACGGGAGCAGGCGGAGGGTGGGCACCTTGTTCTCTTCCCCTACAAATCCTCAACACCTCCCCTGGGTGGAATTCCAGGGTTGGCCCACTTCTTCCAGCCGCAACTCAGGGGGAGGCCTCCCACCTGCTGCCCTGGGTTGCAGGCTCCCACCTGTGCCTCCTAGCCCAGCTCAGACCACTGTTTTGTCCTTGTCTGCTTAGCCCATGGCCCAGGATGGGACAGTGCTCAATGAATGAGTGAGTGAGTGAATGAATGAATGGAGGAACGAATGAACAGGGAGGCCTGCTGGGACTCGAGCAAAGGCAAACCAACATAATGGTGAAGAGCCAGAGCTCTGGACTCACAACCACCTGGGTTTGAATCCTCGCTCTACCACTAGTAAGCTGTGTGCCCTTGAGCAGGTTACTTAACCTCTCTGGGCCTCAGTTTCCTCACCTGTAAAACAGGCGTAGGAATAAAATGGACAAAACCCATTTCATAGGGTTGTGAGGATTAATGTTTGTAAATCCCTTAGCATGATGCCCTGCTTCCAGTGGGGTCTACTAAGGGACAGCTCCATCATTATCATCATTGCCTGAAAGGGCCTTTGGACCGTCTCCAATCCTTTCATTCAGGACGTGAGGCTGGAGGCTCAGAGATGTTAAGGAAGTTGCCTGAGATCAGTGGTGGGACTGAGACTAGAGCCCAGTGCCCATATTCTCCAGCCACTTCTCTCCCCATGACTCTTCCCTGATAGGTCTAGGGGAAGGAATCAGAGTGGTGAGGATGGCGGGGAGACAGAATTATCCCACCTGGGCCCTACTGCCTGGCCCCACCCCCACCTTATCAGGACTTAGGTCATGTGCATGGTTTCTCCATGTTCTGGTCAGGGTAGGATCAGACACCAGCACCTGGAGACACAGATGTGAGTACAGGAAACATCGGGAGGGCTGAGGAACCCCCCCAAATCCTGCTCCCTTGTCTGTACCTTGACCTGCCACTGAGGTCAGGGCAGGCCCCCATCCTACGCCCTTTCCTAACAGGAGCAGCCGCAGCCTCTACACACCGACCACTTCCCCAGGTACCATCCCTCACCTGACTCCTGGGTCCTGGCGGGTCGACACTGGAGGCAAGAGACTGAGCCACTGCGTCTTGGGGCCGTCTTGGGGCTCAGAACACGGTACTCCTTGCCTGGGGAAGAAACCAGACCGTCTGCTTTGGCATGTTTGGAGAACCGGGGAGGATCGGGGAGGTCATACAGAAGGCATGAACGAAGCCCAGCTCTGGCAGGCTGGGAAGCAGGCCAGGAGGACAGAAGCAAGGACAAGCAGGGATGCTTTCCCCAGACCCGCCACTTGCCAGGTGGCATTGGGATGGCTTGGGCACAGGGTGAGCTGGGTCTTCTCCTCGTGCTGTGAGTGGCTGTGAAATGGGGACCGTCCTAGTCTGGGTCTCACGGGCGTCATAAGGGGTGAGTGGGGCCGTGCCTGTGAGGTGCTCTGCCCTCACAGCCCATGTCCAGCACATGGGACAGTGCTCCTGGTTGTCAGAAGGATGGACAGATGCTTGGGTCTTTACCCAGACCTGTCATCTGCTGCCTCGTCCCTCTCTGAGCCTCAAGACAGACCTTCGGGATGTGGCCTGATCACTCCTCTTCTGGCTCCCCGAGTCCCTGTAGGCTTCCCACTTTCTATTCTATGTGTGTTGCCTCGTGGCCCCTGGACCGGCTCGCTGTTCCCACATCTAACCCCTCAGCTCTGTCTGCTCCGTGGGAGAGGACACGCGTCTCTCACTTCCTGCCATGTCCCCTGCCCTCGGCCCTATGGATCTGAGGTGAACTGCCGTCCCTCCCAGGCTGCTACGAGGTACAGCCACCTCTGTAACTCACACACCTGATATCATGGCTCGTTTGTTGCCGTCTGCTACGCAGTCAGAAGTCAGAGCTATGTCCGTGTTTGTTTTCACGTTAAGCACTCTGAAATCCTACTCTGTGTCACCAGAAGTCTTACTGTGTGCTGGATGCCTAGTTCAGGAGACACGGGGGCTGATGCCCTGGGGAATCCGACCTGAAGGTGGGCCAGGGGCCAGTGATCTGGCGTCCGCCCTGCACACAGCAGAACCCTCTTTGTGACCGACCAGCTAACGGGGCTCCCCCAGAAGCCAGCATGGGGTCCAGGGCAGGGAGGCATCAGACTGCTTGCTGGGGGAAAGAGCGGATTCACAGAGGGGGCACTGCCCGCTGCTCCCTGTGTCACAGAATTCACAGATAATGCTCATCTTTCAATGGCCCATGGTGAAAGGGGGAAGGCTTCCGTGATGGGGGTCCTCTCCAGGGGTTGGGCCATGCCCCGCAGCCCACCTGTGTACTGGCCCCAGAAGGAGACCCTGTCTGGCCGACTGGTGCCGCCAGCTCCTCTCATTCTGTCCCGAGTAGATTGGGTGCTGTCCTCAGTGGCCCGGCTCTTCTCAGAGAACCGCTGGGGGGAGGTTGGCTCAGATTCGGAACCTGGGGTGGGAAAAGAGGGGCATCGAAGGGGGACAGGGGATGTGTCACAGAGCTCAGGGAGAGAGCCAATCCTAAACTGAGGCTCTGGGGCTGAGCTCGGGTTTGATCCTGGGTCTGTCCCTTAGTAACATCCGCCGACACATTGGGGACCCCTGACCTTATGCTGAGCACTGGGCTGGACCCACTGGGCCGTGCGTGCACCCTCACGGCAATCCCCGGACATGGGCACTGTTATCACTGCAGTTAGCTGTCCCTTTAATTGCACAGAGCAGGTCAACGCCCGGGCCAAAGTCACACAGCCAAGAAGGAGTGAGGTGGGCTGAACCCTGCCCCTTGTCCTTCAGGCACTTCCCCTGCACTTCCAGGCTCTGGTGTCTTCATCTGCAGAATGTGGGTGATATGCCCCACCACTTCAATGAAGATGGAACATGTGGACCACACAAAGCCCTTCCAGAAACCCTTGCGTGCGTGACCTTCCATGGCGATCACTGGAAGTGCACTGTACCTCAGACAACGACGAGGGCCTGAAGAACATACACAGAACCTTCTCCAGGTTCCTTCCAAGGCTACTGCTATGGTTCCTGACCACTGAGCTAACAGGCCCAGACGGGAGCCTCCAGACATCGGTCCAGGCCGGTGCTCACTTACTCAGGGACAGCTGCAGCACCTCCCGAGGCACCGAGGAGGACCTGGCTCGCCGCCTTCCTGCGGGCTCCGCTCGCTCCCCCACTGCAGGCTCAGCAGACAATCTCTCTGTGGATCTACTAGCAGAAAGGAAAGAGAGGAATGATGTCAGCAGATGCGGACATCATTCATGCAGACTTTCCAGGTGATCAACAAGCAAGCCAACCCAGAAGGAAGCACGAAAGTCAAAATCAAAGACTCTGAGTCATGCTCACGGAAAGCCTCTGTGACCCTCCGTTTCCTCATCTGTCGTGAGGAGATAAGAACAGCAACTACGGGAAGGATTCATGAGACAATATCCATGAAAACCTCAACCCAGTGCCCTCCCATGGTAACACTTAGGGACAAACATCTGATCACAGAGGATGTGCCGATGAGCGAGCGAGCAGGTGGACATCCTGGGAATGTCTAGCTCTTGAAGCAGGCGGTGAGTTCAGGTGACACCTTAGACACTTTATGCATCGAATATTACGTAGTAAAAATCTGTCCGAGTGGGAAAGGGGTGTCAATGCCTATGTGTGGAGAGCCCCAGAGGCAGCCAAGTCTCCCTCCTGCCGCTGGCACCAGGGCACAAGGGTGAGCGTTTGGGGGTCACCCACCTGCCATAGTGGGAGCCCCAGGAAACAGAGGCATCCGCGGGCCGGACCCGGGCCCGGGTGGGGCGGCTGGGTGTGGTCACGGGGCGCGTCGGGCTGCCCTGGGCTGGCTGGTGCAGGCTGTCTTCCAGGCGCAGACGGAGCCGGGAGACCTCTTCCTGCAGCTCTCGGATGGCCTGGCTGGGGTGGGGCGGGGGGACAGAAATGAAGAGTGCATATACGATGCCGCAAGCTGCAGCCACCCCGAGGGCTGCTCGGATGCCCCAGGCTTGTCCCTTTCCCAGCAGGCACTGGGTCCAGCTCTGCCGTCGACCGATTTTGGAACTTCCTGGTGCGTCCATTTTTCTGTTACCTATCTCGACCTCTCTCTGAGCTTGTGTCCCTGCACGCTTGGTGGGCAAAGCAGCACATCCTTCAAAGGTCACCCAACCCAGCACCCCCCATGCAAGGCCTCTGAGTAGCTTTTCTGAAGAATCAGATCGCAGGGAGGGTGCAGAGTGAAGGCATTGCTGAAGGTCCACTTTAAAATCTGCCTTCTAACTGGCCTGGGCTGCCCTCTATTTTTTCTTAAATATTTATTTATTTGATGGAGAGAGAGAGAGAGCGCACAGGCAGGGACAGCGGCAGGTAAAGCAAGAAGCAGGGAACCTGCTATGGGTCTCAACCCCAGGACCCTGGGATCAGGACCCTAGCCGAAGGCAGATGCTTAATCGACTAAGCCACCCAGCCCATCCCCCCCCCCCCACCTCTGTCTGTAGAAATGCAAACAGCTCAGGCCGGTTTCCTTCCCACCCTTACTTGGCCATCCCTCCTGGCTTCCCCTGAACATTTCCCATGTTGTTCAAGCCTGCCTGCTGGTGATAGAAGATACTTGGATGTGAGCAGGCTGGAAGGGCACAGCGCTCTCGACAAGGCTGCTGTGGTCCCCAGGGCCCCCCAAACATGGCCCAGCCTCTTACGGGCAAGTAGCTCAATGAGGGGCTGGCGTCTATGGGGTAAGTACTGTTTGCATGTCTTTCTAGCCAACACATGTATCTCTGGGTCTCATCTGAGACCCTGGCGTCACGGCCAGTGGGGCTCCCCCACCACCCTGCACATAAACCCCTACACACAATGCGTCGGCGTCCGGGCTTGGCAGAGCCTGGGCTGGTGCAGGGGCTCCATCTCCTGTTTGGGCCAGCTTCTGGGGCAGGGCTCCCCTCAGGGCTCCCTCTTGCTTGGTGGCCCCGGAATGGAAGCTGAGTGTCTCCAGGCGCCCCCTGCCGCTCTCCCAGGGTGTCTGCGGGAGCGGAGAGCTCTCTAACTGGGCCCCAGGCAGTGTGCGTCCAGGGCAGCTAGGTCTCCTGGCAATCCCCAGGGAGACCTTTGTTGAGGTTTCCCAGGCCAAGAGCTGGGCGTTGGCAGGAGGGCGGGAGCTCCTGTCACCCGTTCACCCCTGCATGCAGGATTGGAAGGCAACTCTGGGAGGTAAAGGTGGCCTGGTAACTCAGAACACTCACTGGGCACCTGGGTGGCTCAGTGGGTTAAAGCCTCTGTCTTCGGCTCAGGTCATGATCTCAGGGTCCTGGGATTGAGCCCCGCATCGGGCTTTCTACTCAGCTGGGAGCCTGCTTCCCCCACTCTCTCTGCCTGCCTCTCTGCCTACTTATGATCTCTGTCAAATAAATAAATAAAAATCTTAAAAAAACAAAAAAAAGAGCACTCACTGGGGTGTCGCTTGCCCCCTCTGCGTGTTTCCGGCAGGATCTCAGTCTTGCTGACTTAATGCTTCGTGACTGAGAGCCCGCTGACATTTCAAGTTCATCCTTCTCTGTCAACTTTCTCCCCTGCTGAGTTCCCCATCTCTGTATCAGCATCCAACTGGCTGGCCAGTCAGAAGTCTGACTCATTCGAGACCCTTCTCCCTCCCTGAACGTCCCCAAAAGTTAACTAGCTCCTAAGTCCTGTGAGCTCAATGCTTACATGTCTCTTTTCGAATGCACCCCATTCCCACCTATGGGCCCCATCGTGTCTGTCCTGGGGCAGTGGCTTTCTTGGCAGTCTGCCCGCCTTGCCTCCTCACCCAGCAAGTGGCCAGACAACTCTTTCTAAAACGTGAACCTGACCTTCCCACTCCCGTTTAAATCCCCCTCATCGTCCTCAGCTACACCCGTATGCCTTTGTGAATATTAAGTGAACTCATTTCTCTGAGCTGAGCCACTATCCAAACCTCTCACCATGGTGTCTGAGGCCCTCCGAGGCTCCCCCAGGTCTCCCGGTATCCCTCTCCACTGCTCAGTGCTCATCACAGCACCTATGCTCAAGGACCCAGCAAAAATGAACTGCCTCTGCCAAGGTGATGGGCACTCCCTCACCCATAGGCCTTTGCGCATGCTCTTGTTCCTGCCAGGAACGCTTTTGTCTCTCTAACTTCTGGTCTCTGCTGAGATACCCCCTCCTCCAGGAAGCCCGCCCTGAAGCCTCTGACTGGGCCTGATGTCCCTCGTCTGTGTTCCCACAGACCTTGGAGCCTCTGCTACCACCGCACTTAGACTGGTGAGTGTGACAATGTGTTTCTTTGTTCATCCTACAAGATGGCGAGATGTCCTAGGTCGAAGACTGTCTTGTCTGCTATCATATTCTCAAGGGCTGGTGTATTGCTGACCCACAAGCTGGAACTCCTCTGCCAGGGCCACAGGAGACTGCAGCAGGACCCTTATTAATCTCCAGCCTGGAAGCCCAATGCCAGACCTTCACCCACCTCTGCAAACAAGGAACATGACAGGCCCACAACGGGACAGGCCCACAACGGCACAGGCCCGGAGGCCTCGGACGGGGTCCCACAGAGCAGCCTTCCCCACGTACCTGGGCAGAGACCCCCAATCCAACAAAGGCCTGTGATTGCTTACTAGCCAAAAGCAACTCAAAGGAGAGGTAAGAGGGCTGGCTACCCTACTTTCCCACTTCTGTTCAGCCAAGCAAGGATCAACTCTCTTAGTGGGACAATTGTGCTTGGATTAAAAAGAAGAGAATCGAGGACCACTCCCTCCTCAGTTCATACAATGGCAGCACCAACCGCTAAAAATCCATCTCCAGGAAGAGTAGACTGGCTTGGAAGAGAAATACTAGGGGACAGACACTGAGGTCTTAGCACCAGAAAGGGGAAACCCTAGGTCATTTCCCATTGGCCGGGAAAGTGTCCTCAAAGTCCACATCAGTGCGGTCCCACGGAGTGGCCCTGAGCTGGGAAGCAGGACACCTGGGTCCGACGGCCCCCACACGGCCACCACTGGATATGATTGCTGAGCAAGTCCCAGCCTCCCCGGGCACCACTGTCCCGTCTCTGTGCTGGTATGACTTACTCTCGCCCTGTCCTGGTGAGAAGGAAGGTGCGGGCGCTCTCTGTGGGTCCGGGGGGCAGAGTGGCAGCTGCAGGGGTCAGGGTGGGCGGGGGGCTGATTGTCGTGTTGCGGGGGAGCTGATCAGAAACCTGCTTTCGCCCCTCGAACTCTGAGCCAGGGACCGCTAGGAGGCAAAAAGAGAGCAAGGTGAGTTGACCCAGAGAGGGCCCTCGAAGCACGAATTTCTGCGGGTAGGAGGATATGGGCAAAGAGACAGTGATGGCTAAGGTCATAAGTAAAGTTTCCAATGAGGTCACTGGCCTACTGCTCTCAGACCGCGAAGATGTGGTTTTTGCTGAGAGCCTGGAGAACAAAGCTAGAGCTCTTTCTGCCTAGACTTCCCCCTGCCATCCACCATTTCAGCATCGGATGTGAGTCTTTAGGAACACTCCCCTGGAAAGCGCTCTTTGCAACTTCATGTGGACCCCCTCACACTTTGCTGTACATCACCACGTGGGTCCACGTCTGACTCCAGAGCCCCATCTCCCCCTAAAATCAGAGTCACACCTTTGACTGTGCATGCTTCTGGGAGAGTGTTCAAAACTTTAGCCTCTCAAAGGCATGGGTGACGAGAGGTTAAACACCACTCATCTGGCCCCTGCATTCGAAACAAGGAGCCCTTGGAACATCAATCTTATAGAAAGGAACAGACTATTGTTACAGGGAACAATGTAGATGAATCTCCCGAGAGGCTACGTTAAAAAAAAAAAAAAAATCCACCCCCCAAATCATACGGATCATTCCATTGATAGAACATTCCTGGAATGACAAAATTATAGACACTGAGGACAGAGGGGGAGGTCACCAGGAGTTCAGAAGGGCGTGTAGGCAGGAGGGGCACGGACGTGATGGGTCCATAAAGGGGCAAGAGGAGGGGGTCCTGGTCAAAATCTGCCCCATGGTTTTGCAGGATGTTATCAATGAGGGGAACCCGGGTGAAGGGACATGGGATCTCCCTGGACTATTTCTCATAACTACATGTGAAACCCTAATTGATTGAACTTTTAATTAAAGTTTAATTTAAAAAATTTTCAATAAAGAGCCTTGGAAAGAGACTTTGATGGTATGAGGGGCGATGGCGGGGGGAGCTGGGATTCTGATTACGCGGTTTGTGGGTCTGTGTTCATTTTGTGAAAATTCATCCATTTTTGTTCTTTCCCGTTATGTTTATTGCACTAAAAAGCTTACATGCATCGTTTTAAAGTTAAAAAACTGCAATCACAGGATTTCTAGACACGGAAGTGTTCAGGACACAGTGTTTAGTGAACAGGAGGTTATTAAACACTGAGAGAGTGTCATCCCATTTCCATTTAAAGTGTCTCTACACACGCACAGACTGGCAGAGAGGACAGCCCGTGGGTTTGACAGTTTTGTCGCCCGCAGTGACAGTTTTTAGCCTATTTTTTTCTCTTTTCCCTGTGGTGTCAAATATTCCCACCATGAACCTCTAGGATATCTTGTATCCTAAAGGGTAATGCAAGTTTTTTGTTGGCTTGACTTCTCATTCCACGCCATCCGGCCACTCCCAGGTTCTGGCCAACCCAGACCACCCACTCACCCATCTTGGCCACCAGCGTCCGCTCCACACGGAGGCTCGGTGCCCGCTGTCGCAGAGGACTGGTCCGGCCCGAGGGTCGCCTTTGGGCTTGGCTCCTGGGTATGCTGGGTTCCATGGCTCTTCTGGGGACTGGAGGAGCCCTGGTCTGGGGGTGGGAGGCTGCATCCCGAGGCTCAGATGAAGCAAAAGGCTGGGCCAACGTTCCCGTGGTGCTGAGGGAGCGAGGAGGCAGAGACGAGCTGAGATCGCACGGACAGGCCCCGGCCTCTGAGCCCTTCCACACGCTAAGCCCATGAGCTCCTGACCGATGGGACTGAGCAACCCCGCACGCTCAGTGTTTCTGAGCATACAACCGAATTACACATGCATTTCTGTATCTACAGGAGAGCTGGGCACCTGTCTACCCACAGACGCCAAGATTATAAAGCTCACGTTCATTTTTAGAAAATATACTGGGAAACGGAATTTTAATCCTTTTTTCCCAGGCAGGTCTCCTGGGGGGCTGCACCAGCGTTTGAAGCTGTCACTCCGCAAGGCAGCTCCTCACTCCACCCCTCGCCCGAGACCTTGCCTTGGGGTGCTGTCCCCATCTCCTTCCCCGTAGTCCCCCTGAATCCCTTTAGCCTTGTCTTCTGCTCACATCACGCCTCTTCTACATCTCGTTCCCTATTCACTCATTCATTCGCTTAGTAATTACTTATTCCCCCGGCTGTCGCAGACTGGCTGAGTGACGCTGGGCTAGTCACTTTCCCTCTCTGAACCTTGGTGCTCCTCTATTGATAAGATGGAGGCAAAGAACCTTGGTTGGGGATGGGGTGAGGGCTCTGAGAATGCCCAGACCATCGAGTCCTGCTCTGGGCCTCACAGCACTTTGATTCCCAGGCTACCCTTCCACATGTGACGCTGATGGGGAAGTGGGGAGTCTTGGGGTACCTGATGTGGGAGAGCCGGTGCTCTGGTGTTTGGGTGAGGGGCGACACTCTGCTGGTTTCTGAGCCCACAAAGCCACTGTCTGTCTCTGGGGATGCCATCCAGGGCTCCTGAAAGAGGCGGTGTCCCTTTAAGTCTGAGCGATGTGTCTGAGGCAAGCTGGGAAGCCCTTCCCCGGTCCTGGCCTGGGCCTCACATTCCAGAGGCTCACAGGCGGGGAGGCTGGCCCAGCTCCCAGCAGCCAGGCCCCGCGTGTGAGTGTCCTCAGGCGCTGGGGACCAGCACCAGGCCAACAGCAGGGACTCCCCGCCCCTACCCTGAGCGAGTCCTGCTTCCCTGAGGCCCTCGGCAGAGATCCTGTGGCAGCTATCCTGAGCTGAGGAATAGGGGAAGGAGAAAACCATCTCATCCTGGAGATGGGATTCGCACTTCCACATGTCTTCTGGCTCAGGCCTGCAACGCCACGGTCCTGTCTGACTGAAGAAATGCCCAAGGCCAATGACTTGGGAGAATAAAACTCATCCACCGTGCACCCCTCCTCGATACCGGGTCTAATGGAATCATGGAGAATGCAAATAGGCGACCCAGGTGCCTGCCCTCAACAAGTTCACGGTCTAGCTCAGATTTCTTACGACAAGGCCATTAGGACTGTAGGTGTGCATGCGTGCATGCACGCGCATGCGTGTGTGTACAGGTATCTATACGCACTGTTCTATGGGAGGAACCATAGTGTAAGTGACATTTCCACAGGGATCTGTGACTCCTGCGACAGTTTAAAAATTGCTGGTCTAATGTCACCAATAGGCCACGGAGTCAAGGACTCCCCCGATCTGTGCTCAGCAGGCTCAGAGAAATACAGACAATGGGCTCCAAGCTCTCAGAGGACAAGCAAGAGCTCCTGGCAATGGGACAGGGGTAGGGGAAGAGACGGGGCATAAGCCCTGGATGTTGGGCAGAACTGTAACTGGCAGGGACGGGGAAGAGCAGGCATGCTGGAAGGTTGTGAGCAAAGGCATGGGGGCAGGAATCTCTAGGAGATCCACGCCCCATGGACGTGCTTACCTCTGGAGGGGGCCCCCCAGCTTGGCGCAGAGACTTCTGTGGAAGGTGCTCAGAGAAGCCGCTTCCCTCTAAGCTGGTCAGACTGCTCCGGTGCGATCCCGCGGTCTTGGTGCCCTGAGGGTGAGGCGGCCTGCTCGGGCCTGGAGGAGCTGCCACGGCTTTGTCTGGGCCTTGGAGGTACCCATTTCTGGCCGCGGATGCATGGACGCCTGCCGGCTTCGCAGACCCCATCTGCTGCGCCGTATCCCTGGTGGGGAGGAGGAGAGACACACCGACTCTGAGCCCTGTCCTGGGAGCCACAAAGCCCAGGACACAAGCTCTGGAGCCAGAGGCCCCCAGCCGCCCACCCTGGTTGTTGTCATCTTCTAGCTGTGTGACCTTAGGCAGGGCACCGCCCCTCTCTGAACTTTACTTTTCTCCTATGTCCAATGGGGATGGCCAGCAAATCCCACCCAAGGCACCACAGCGGCAACAGTGTGGAAACAAATGAGCTACGGTATCGTTTCTCAGGCTCCAGGAACCCGCCTCCTATCTTCCCTACCTCAGCCCCTTCCAGAAACTTCAATCTCCTCAAAGGCTTATGTCATCGTTAGAAACGGAAGATCAGTATTGAATGTGACAAAAAGAAACTAACTTTAGCCATAAACAGAAGACACACAAAAACAGTATTATTCTATTCTTGACAGATTCTGTCATCTGCCCAAGGCTCTGGGCCTGGGGCCTGCTCACGGGTTCTGTCTCCTTCTTTCTCTCTTTCTTCTTAAAGGAAGATCAAGAGAGGCACTGAAGACATAATGGCTCTGAAGCCTCCCGGACAAACCTGGAAGGTGTGAGACTGAGAAGGAGAGGGACAGTACCTATCGCGGCCTCTGTCCTACCAGAGACCGTGTCCGCCCCACCCCAAGTCCCCGCTCGTGTTCTCGGTGCTGTGTCCGTCCCACAGCTTGGAGAGACGCAAGAAACAGGTCAGGAAAGACATGGCTAAGCCGTGAAGAGCCGCTCGCTCTCTAGGACCATGGCCACGCCTGTGGTTCCAGAGTTGCTTTCAGGGACAAGACGGGGGTTCACAGACATACGTGATAGGGTCCCCGTGACGTCGTTCATCCAGTGCTGGGAGCCGCCTTACGGGGATCCTGGTGGCCTTGGAGTTTCCTAGAGCTGGAGCTGGCCCATCAACTTCCACTCTACGGCCTTGCCCGTCCTCCTCCTCCTCCTCCTCCTCCTCGTCCGCTATCCTCACGGCTTCTGGGAGGGACTTCGTGCTGAGATACCTGCAAAACCCATGCAGAAGCATGACTTCTGCCCAGCAAGGCCAGGCACCATCCCGTCGTGGGGCCGGATGCCCTGGCCTCCCTCCTGGTACTCACCGCTCCAGGAGGCCATGGAGACCCTGCTCCGCCTCCAGCTCCTCGTGCCTGAGTGGGGCCGAGAGGCCCAGGGGCCTGTCCCCCTCACTGCTTGCAGGGCTAAGCTCCACATTCACGGCTGAGGCGTAGGGGCCCATGCTGCTGGCGGCGGCAGGCTGGGCAGCAGAGAGACAGACATTCAGCAGGTAACAGACACCACTTCTCAGTGACCTACCTTCTACGAGGCTCACACTGGGGGCTGAAAAATAATAGCTGAGCCTCAAAAACCATGTCACCCTTTCCTGCGTAGGCAGAGCGCAGGGAGCGAACGGGGTGATCTTTAGCACTGACGCCATTCACCGACATCTACTCCCCGCCAGGCGCCACTCAGACGGCACTTCTCGGTAAGCCCAGCAGGGATGGCTAATTCACAGACAGGAAACTGAGGCTCAAATGATTTGCCCAAACTTACAACAGAAGTGAGGGCAGAGCTGAGATTTGAACCCAGATTTCCGTCCAGAAGCATCTCTCCCGGCCGGCTCCATTCCAGTACGGACACTGAACCCCCCAAACACCTCCCAGGCGGGAGCATGGGAGCCCCTGAAGAAGACACACTCGGGTTTTCATCCACTGGTGCACGAGGCAGCACTGGGGGGAGCTTTCCCCAGTGGGAGAGCTTCCCCCACATCCCTGAGCCGCCAAGAGCTCCCCCATCACGGGTGTCTCGCCAGCGCTTAGCCCTCCGGCAGCCCCACCTCACCTGCCACGCTGTACTTTCTCCTGCTCGTCCCCAACACACACGCCTGTGCAGCCAGGGCAGCAAGGTCCAGAGACTCCTCTGCTGTCCCCTCATTCTGCTCAACTACATGCCATGCAAACAGTGGTATCTCCCAGGGGCTTGTGATCTTGGCCCTCCGGAGAGACTTCTACAAAGTCCCTTCTGTGCAGGGCCCTTGTCTAGTGTCTCCTGATCTGTGAATAGTCTCCTGGGGTGATGAGTCCCCTGGGACGCTGGAAGCCACGCTCTCCCCCGCCCTTCCTCTCACTCCCACGGCATGTCCAGGCAAATGGTCTTCTATGCCTCTCTCAGGTCCACACATCTCTCCATCTGCCCTGGCTCCTGCCCCACCTACCTGCACACCCTCTTTTAACACCACATGCTGAAACCCCCCCAAGAGTTTTAAGGCCAAGCCTTTAGCCCTGACATCATGGGTCCCCTGACTGCCTCTCTAGCCACAGCTCTCAGACAACTGCCTCTTCACATTCCATACTCTAACCACAGGGCCTCTGCACAGGCTGTTTCCCCAGCTGCATGACTTCTCTTCTTCTGCATGAAGGAATTCCCACTCACCTTCAGATCCCATTAAAACATTTCTTCCTCAAGGAGAGTTTCTCCTGCCCTATAACCTCAGTCATGTTACCCTGTTACCTCTCCTAGAGCCCCATAATTCTTCTTTGGAGCCCTGAACAAAACAGAATTAGTCCCACTAGACAGAAAACTCCACGAGGGTAGAGGGCACCCGTTTCTGTTTGTTTCTCACTGAATTTCCATCATGTACCAGGGCCACTGGCATTTGGTGCCTACTTCACAAGTATGTAGGGAAGAAGTCAATTAATGGAGAAGAGGAGGAAGTGACGGTCCAGTACAGCTGGGCACAGAGGTACCTGAGGGCAGAGGGTCTGGACGGCGGCGGTGGGGGGTTGTCCTGAAGGAGAAGACAGGCCTGCTGGCTGGCGAGGGGAGGGCGAGGCTGGGAGGTTGTCTGGAGGGGAGTCCGACCCAACTCGCTCAGGCTCCTGCTGGTTCTGGTCCACGTGGTCCTTCAGCTCTTCCAGGCGAATTCCCAGCTGGAATATCTCCTCCTCCAGCTCCCTGCAAAGGGCAGACACCAGCACCCGGAGCTCGTTACAGCAGCCACATCAGACAGGGCTGGGAGGCCGTGTTTCAGAGCATAGATCCCAGAGTATGCCCACGGAGGGTCCATTCAGCGTCATAATTTGAATGACATGGAGAACTCGACAAAACAAGGTGAAAAGGGACTCCACTGGGAACCAGGAGGCCTCTGCCACCAGCAGCCTTTGGGACCTTGAGTCAATCCCTTCCCCCTCCGGCCTCAGGTCCCCACTCTGATGAGTGCTTTCGGGTTTTATATCCAAGGTCATGTCTCACTGCAGTGAGTCCAAAAGGACACAGATCTTAGCCTTCAGGCGTTCCCTTACCTCGATATGCTGCTGACCAGGGTAGGATTTCTCCCTGTGCTTATAGGGGATGTATGTATGAGGTCGAAATGTACCCTTCCTGGCGACCAAGGGATCCAGGGGCCTCCCTCCCCAGCACGTACCTGCCAGGATCGAATTTTCCAGGCATCCCCTGGGATCCGGCAAGCTGCTGGGCCAGTGGCTGCTCCCTGCAGGCCTTCAGGTACTCCTCTTCCAGGGCTGCGTGGGCAGCCTTTAGGCACTGGAACACCTGTGACCAGACCAGACCGAGAGGACTGAGCACCCAGCCCTCCTGGGCTCTGACCCTGCAATGCAGCAGGAGACGGCTCGTGGCGGGGCTGGGGGTGGATGGAGACCCATCCTCTGGGCCCCCAAGTTAGGGTTAGGGCCGTGGTCTAGCTCTCTGCCATCAGACTAGCAAGACAGAGCACGGCTTAGAGCCTTGGGGCCAGATCCAGGGAGCACCAGTCTCTCCTGGGAAGAGCTGGTAGAGCTCTGATGTTCCCTGAAGCTCCTGGTGTCAGATGTGCCATCACACTGTCCCCATAAGGACCTAGTTCTTGAGAGACCATGGATCCTCAGGCTTCTTTTCAAAACTGTGGATCTGGGAACATGAGTCTCTCTGTTCCCAAATCCTCATAGACTAGCACGACAGATGATCTTATCATCATCATACCAGGGAAAACAGGAGTTAATGCTGAATCGCTTTGCATTATTCATTTAATTTCCAACATAATCCTAATGAGAGGGTCATTTATCATCTTCATTTAAAGAGGAGGCAGGGCGCCTGGGTGTCTCAGTGGGTTAAAGCCTCTGCCTTCGGCTCAGGTCATGGTCTCAGGGTCCTGGGATCGAGTCCCGCATCGGGCTCTCTGCTCGGCAGGGAACCTGCTTCCTCCTCTCTCTCTGCCTGCCTCTCTGCCTACTTGTGATCTCTGCCTGTCAAATAAATAAATAAACTCTTAAAAAAAAATGAAGAGGAGGAACTGAGGCACAGAGAGGTTACTGAAGTTAGTAAAGGTCACACAGTGAGTGAGCAAGGTGGAGTCGGGATTTGAACCCGAGTCCTCTAGCTTTTGAACCCGAGTCCTCTAGCTCCAGAGCTCATGGGCCTAGCAGTGATGCTAGGCCTCCATAGCAAATGTGGTGATAGCTCACAGACGGCTAAGACCGTGGGAGGTCGGATCATCATCCCTGCCTTATTATCATCCCCATCCCACTCATTCTATGCAGACAGCAGACCGAGTTCAAGGGCAACCTAGAGTCTAGTTCCTGGGCAAGCATGATCTTCCAACAGCTCCTGACCTCCTCCGATGTGAGGGAATGAAGATAGAGGGGAAGAGAGGGAAGGGTTTTTTTTTTTTTTTTTTTTTTTTTTTAAAGATTTTATTTATTTATTTGACAGACAGATCACAAGTAGGCAGAGAGGCAGGCAGAGAGAGAAGGGAGGAAGCAGGCTCCCTGCTGAGCAGAGAGCCCGATGCGGGGCTCGATCCCAGGACGCCGGGATCGAGCCCGATGCGGGGCTCTATCCCAGAACGCTGGGATCATGACCCGAGCCGAAGGCAGCGGCTTTAACCCATTGAGCCACCCAGGCGCCCCCGAGGGAAGGGTTTTTGATGTTCAAAGCCCTTGGTCATCCTTTCAATGAGGTAATATAATACATAGCACACATTTTTCAATTGGAAAACAGATGATGTCTACAGGCCAACACAGTCACTGGGAACACAGTAATGACATAGTGAAAATACAGTATTTTTTTTTTTTTTTTTTTTTTTTACAAACCAAGCGTGTTGCATTTGCCCCTCTCCATCCCATCTGAGCTCTTCTCTCCACCCTGCTCTGTGCCTCCACTGACAGCTGGCCTCCCCACCTGCTGGCTCCCCAAGGGTCTGTGCAGCCCCTATGGGAGAGAACAGCCAGTCCTCGGGCTTCCCTGTTCCTTGACAGATCCCTGGACGCTACCCACAGTCCTGCTCACAGCCCTACATCAACCCCCTCACTCCCAGCTCTGAGAGCTCCCCTGCTCCTTCCCAGGACCCTGGCTGAGGCAGCAGAAATCTAGATTTTATACATGACTACAGTTTATCTAGAAATACCAAAGTCCAAAGGAAGTAAGCCAATAATGGTTAGAAGAAGGTGTTTCTCCCCTTTCCCCCTTGGTTTTCTAATATTGGGCAATTACTTTGATAAGAAAGGTAAGTAAAGAGAAAGTCTGCTGCTGGTCGCTGAGAAGCCACATTGTCGGTGGGAAGCAGTACAGGCCAGTGAGGACCACCTTGGCCTTGGAAGTCAAACGGACCTGGGTCTGGGCTCTGCTGCCTACTAGCTGTATGGCCTTCTCCATTCCGTTCCGGTTAAACGGGGATGATGACTCTAACTGCCTTACCGGCTTTCTATGAGAACATGAAGTCACGTGTATCTGAGGCTCACCACAGTGCCTGGCACACCATCGTCACGGCTAAGGAGCGGGAATCCTGTGCTATCATGATCGTGATCCTGACAAGCTAAGAAGGGGCTGTTTGCTCTCAAAGGAGACAGTGAGTCTGGGATTCTCTGGCCTGTCCTCTGGCAGAGGAGGCTTCAGAGACTCGGCCGTGGGAGACGAAGTCTCCTGCAGTGGGTGGTACCTTGAGTTGGTCCTGGGCCGTCAGCCGTCCCGCCTGTATCAGTCCTGCAAAGGACTCCACCTAGACGTTGGGAGGACAGGAAACACGCTCCGTTAGTCCAGACCCTGGAAGATGGGTCCCACAGGGCCCCCCCCCACACTTAGTCACATTTACACACTGGCACCAGGAATGGGGTCCCGCCTCAGGATGTGGGTTTTCTGCCAAGCACGGGAAGGCGGATGCCAGTCACTGACTCCACCATGGGCCTCGGCCCTGGCAGCCTTTGAAAATATCAAAGTGGAGCCTCCCAGAATTTATCCAGAGCAAAGCACACTCACTCATGTGCATGAAGGCCTATGAGACAGGAGTGTTCACTACAGCGTAACTGGGAGGCAATGGGAAACCCTCTAAAAGCCCATGCGTGGAATAATACGCAGCCATCAAGAGGAGGAAGGGTATGTGCACCTGCTCCTCTGTAAGGGAAGACCTACTTTTCAGTGCCAAATCAAGGGACAGGCCAGTCTTTTTAATATGCTACCATTTGTATAAACTATTGAGAGAATAAAAAAGGAAAAATATAAATACGTTTGCCTGTATATTCTAGATGACCTCTAGAAGGATGCAAGAAACTGAAACCATTCAATGCTTCTGGGGCAGAGAACTGGGTGGCGGGGACGGGGTGGGGGGCAGGGATGGCAGGCAGCATTTTTCCTATACGCATCTTTTGAACTTTGAACAAAGTGAATTCATTGCCTACCCAGAAATAGTCCACTTTGGGATATTTAAAAAGTCAGGGTACAGCACAGCATACACACTTAAGTGACCATTTCTATAAACACGCATGTGTGTGTTGAACTTTTCTGCACAAAACAGAAGGGCAAGTACAGGAAAACAGACTTTTCACTGCATATGCCCTCTGCACCATGTGAGGGACTTTACCTTGGGCATCTATGATCGTTACCAAAAAAATTTTTCACTAGGAAAGAAAGGGCAAAGGTGATTTGGGGCTTTCTGGGATTTCTAGGAAAGCTTTAGGTTAGTGCAAAATTGTAATATAGAAATTTTATTCTTTTAAGATTTTATTTATTTATTTTGACAGAGACACACACACACACACACACACACACACACACACACACACAGAGCGAGAGAAGGAACACAAGCAGGGGGAGCGCGAGACGGAGAAGCCCGCTTCCCAATGAACAGGGAGCCTGATTCGGGGCTCGATCCCAGGACCTGGGATCATGACCTGAGCTGAAAGCAGAGGCTTAATGACTGAGCCACTCAGGAGCCCCAATTTAGAAATCTATATAATACAATGATATTACATAACTTCTCTATATAAGATAGAAATGTAATGCAAGGTACATACGTAATTTAAAATTTTCAATAAAATAAAATTTTCTAGTAGCCATATTTAAAATGTAAAAAAGGAACAGGTAAATTAATAAAATAATAATATATTTTATGATCCTAAACCATTATTGTGACATGTAATCAATGCAAAAAATTACTAATGAGGTATTTTATATTCTCTTGTTGCACTGAGTCTTTGAGATCCATCACTTTCCACTGATAGAACATCTCAGTTTAGACCGGCCAGAGGTCAAGTACGCAGGAGCCACCTGACCTGTGGCTCTCGTTCAAACAATGCGGGTGCCCCCGCTCCTGCTCAGTGTGATGACCTTGGCTTTGCTTTATCACAGACAGGACAAGAAGCCACATCCCTCTAGGGCTCGGACTCAGAATGATGGTGATTACACAGGATAAAGTACTTTCTCACGTCACTGCTATACATGTGTGAAGTCATTCTGCTCAGGGAAAGAAGCTGGACATAAAAGGATGATTATTATAGGGCTCTATTTATATGACATGTCCAGAAGAGGCAAACCCATGGAGACAGAAAGTAGGTGAGCAGCTCCCAGGGGCAGGGGCCGGGGGAATGGGGAGCGACCCCTTCATGGACCTGCGGTCTCTTACTGGGTGCTGAACATGTTCCAAAGCCGACCCTGGGGATGGCTGCATGACTATGAATATAATAAAACCTACCAAAGCATTAACTTTAAAGGTGTAAATTGTGTGACATATGAATTCTATCTTCCCAGTAAAACACTTACAAAACTAACTAACTAACTAAATAGATAAATAAATAAAGGCATGGTGGTATTACTCTGAAGGAATTATTTTATGGACATGGCAATATATGTAACTGTTGCATTTCCCTTTTTGCATTGACAGCCAGGAACCTCAAAGCCAAACATAGACCTGTTAAAGCATTCAAGGTCCAAATGGACATTTTGTTTATTAATTTTATATTAAGTTCCCTCTAGTTCTTTCTACCCTTACTTCCCCTTTGCCCCCAGTTTCCTTACTTTCATCTTCAGAAGTTGATTATAATACAAGTATTTTCTCAGCCACTTTAAAGCCCTTTGGGCAGAAGGCCAAGTGTATGGTTATAAATAGTGCTACAAACAACTCAGTTACTTGGACTCTTTGGTGAAAATATAAAGGCCCTTTGAGAAGAGACTGAGAATGGATGTCTGTAATGAATGAACTAAGAAAGCAGGAACATTTATCCTGAAGAGGAACAGGTAGAGTGGAGTTCTGCTATCCTTCCAGAATCCTGGAAGGGCTCAAAGTCTTCCATGGGAGGGGGAGGGGGACCCAGGAGATACTTTCAAGCACAGCTGGAGGGAGTGTGATGAGACCCGACACCAAACACGGGAGGGGACCCAGTGCTGAGTGACAAGGACGGGGCTCTAGCCTGAGTGGTCTCCAAGTGCAGGGAGAGGCTCACGTTTTGGGGATGGCCCATTTACCACCAGCAGGGGAGGAACAAGGGAGCCCTGCAGAGAGCTTCTCACTCAAGCAGGCAGATGCCCTGCTTTCTCCAGGTGGGTTGTGTCTCCCATGGGCAAAGCTGGAGATCCCCCTCACCTTGGCCATGAACCGGCGGGCCCGAGAGGCCAACTCCTGGGTCTGCTCTGCTGAGGGCTGGTCCTGGGTGTTGTCTGGGTTCTCCAGAAGCCACGCTGGGGCAGACGAGGAGGGGCTCAGGTCTCCTTGAGCAGACGGCCACCCTGGAATGCACAACCACTCAATGCTGGGGCCCAGAACAGTCCCTCCTGGGCTGGAGGGACTCACAGCTAACCTCAGAACCACACCCGCCATCATCAGGCTCCAACCCTCATCTCGTGATCACACTGTCCTCACAGGGGCTCCAGGATGCAGGCGGGCAGTGTAGTCCCAGGTACGGGGAAAGAACGAGGTCTAGATCTGCCCTAGATCACACAGCTGGGGCCCAGATAGGCCTCTGGTTTCCCAGTCAGTGGTTCAGGCTCTAACTCAGAAAGACGCGGGTTCACATCTCCACCTTCCCCTTCCTGCTGTGGCAGTGTGACCTTCAGCATGACCTTGCCTCTCTGAGCCTTGGTCTCCTTGACTCTCAGTGGGGCCGATGTGGAGATTAACTGGGATCACACGTGGCAAGCCCTGGCACAGAGCCCGGCCCCCACATGGGCTCCAGAGTGACAGGGCTCTCTGTTCAGCAGGGGGTCCAAGGTCATCCAACGCCAAGTGCACAGCAGAGGTTTCCCCATGCTGCTCTGGCTCTAGGGAAGACACTTTCCACATCTGCATCTGACCTCTTCAAGTCAAAGGTCCCAGAGAAGGGCCTTGCCTCCCTCCCTAGCCTGGCCTGAAGCCAGTGTCACTCCAAGGCGAACCGAGTGCCCCCAGAGCAGAATCACAGGCAGAAGGCCCTCCAGCCCCAGTGCATCTCCCACACTCACCTGAGGCCCCAGGGGTCTGTGGGGCTTCGGCAGGGCCCGACCACCGCAGTACAGAGTGGGGTTGTGGGATGGTGAAGGACAAGACCTTGGTCCCCTGGGGCACTGTCCCTGTGTGGATGCTGTGGCTGGGCTGGGGCGGGTCTGAGTACAGGTTCACCTGTCCGGGAGGGGAGGCATGAACAGAGCCAAGTCAGGGTTGGGGCAAACTCCTCAACAGGCCTCCCTTCACTCATACCATCACTTAGGCACTCAACAAACATGCCTTGTAATAATTACTGCTACCTTTAGTGGAGCCCTTGGGTGGGGGCCCAACATGGGGCCAAAGGACTTACAGGCCCTTCCATCCTCTGTTCATGGCAGTCCTGAAGGGGAGGTCGGGCAGGGACTATCATCTCCATTTTACAGAAGAGGAAAACGAGACTCTGGTTAACTCACTCAAAATCTCCAGCTGGAAATCCTTGGGCTGAGACTATAACCCTGCCATGACCCTAAAGACTCTGGTTTCCCAGGTTAATCATTTTTACTAATATTTGTTACCATAATTTACAGTGTAACTACAATTATAATTAACATGGTATTTTACATTTAGCAAGTATAATTATAATTATATAATATTATTAATAAAAACATTTTCAATCATAATTATCCCATTGATAATAATAACAATCGATGGCTGGCTGAATGAGTGAGTAATCCAACCCGTGCACGAACTCCTCTCTCAGCCGTAGCAGGTCTCTGTCATCTGAGGGTGGATTTCACATGGTAAACAGCCCAGTGAGGGAGGGAGAAGTCTGGAATCAGGCCGACGGCCAAGCAGGTCCGTGTGAAGCACGAGATCAGAGGAGACCCAGGAACGGATGGTGGGCCAGTGCAGGGCTGGGCAGCTACGGTCTGTTTTGGTGAATTACGTTCTAGCGGACACCGCTGTGCTTGCTTATGTGTCATCTAGGGTCTTTACGCTACCACAGTGGCCGTGAGTCACTACCACAGAGACTGTATGGCCAAAAAGCTGAAAATATTCACCTGTGGGCTTTGCCACTGGCCACTCTGAGTCCTACAACAGGCGATTTAACTAACTTGTCTTTGTGCAAAGTGACCGCTTAATAACCAGAATCCACTACCCTCATATTCGTCATCAACATTATTATTGCTGTTCCCCTCATTACACATCACCATCACCATCATCATCACCATCAGTATCACCACCACCATCACCACCACCATTATCATCATCGCCATCATCATCACCATCAATATTATCACCATCACCATCATCACCATCAGCAGCAGCACCACGATCACTATCATTACCACCATCACCACCAACATCACCAGCACCATCATAATCCCCATTATCATCACCATCATCACCACCATGATCACTACCATTATCACCATCACCACCATCATAACCATCACCATCATCACCATCACCACCATAAGCACCATTATCATCATCACCATCACCACCATCATGATCATTACCATCACCACCACTATCACCATCACAATCATCACCATCACTACCACTATCACCGTCACAATCATCACCATCACTACCATCATCACCACCACCATGATCTCCATCACCATCAGCACCACCATTATCACCTTCACCATCACGACCATCATTACAATCATTACCATCACCACCACCATTATCATCATCACCACAATTACCACCATCATCACCATCACCATCACCATCATCACCATCACCATCACCATCACCATCACCATCATCACCATCACCACCAACAACATCATTCTCTCCATTATCATCATGATTGTCATTTATGGGGCCATCATGGAGGCAGGTCCCTGGAAAAGCTCTTCCCCTAGGGTGCCTCAGTGCCTCCCAGCTGGTCAGGCAGCTTGTCTTACTGCTTCCTGCTGCCCCAGGGTCAAGCATGGGCAGTTTAGGGTACACGCCTGATACACGGAGCTCCCTAGCCCCCAGGCAGGCAGCCTCTCCCTGCTTAAGCTGCTCTTCACGTCCTGGCTGTGGCACAAAAATCTACTCCAAAGTGAGGGACAATGGCCCAGCACAGCCTGGCCCCCATTGCCTCCCCCTCCTTCAGACCCAGCGTCTGATGAGAACAAAGCTGGATTTTAATAATCCTCTCTGCCATCTGCTCAGACCCGCCTGTGGGGGCTTTCCCACAGCACCCCTTTCCTCCCAGGGTGACCCAAATCTGGGTGAGGCCCAGGACCCCACCCTGCCCCTCCCCCAACTTCAGGCCCAGCCTACCTAGGCCCAACTTGGGGAGAAACAGGAAGGGGAACCATTTCAGCGGAGCGGCCAAAAGCCCTTGCAGAGACCTGGGAAGGTGGAGCTGGGGGTGATGTGGGTAATTTGAAGCGGCTTGGGGCCGCCCTCTCCGGATCCATCTCTGGACACAGCCACCACCCACCCCAGTGCCCCAGGGCACCCCTTTTAAGCCTGGGTATCCCGTGGAGCTCCCTGAGGCTGAATTAGCTCCTTCAGGGGGGTTAATCAGTGAACAGTAGACCAGCAACTGCGGGAAACACGGGGTTAAATAATGGACTAGTCTTGCACAGATGGGTTTCTCACAGCCTTTAAAATGCTAATGTGCCTTATGAATGGGCAAGGAGGGGAGGGGGAAGTAGGGAGAATAGGAGATGTTTCCCCCAACTCCTCTGAAGACTAACCTCCGTGCTCCTGCCCCCCACCTCCACCAGGGGCTCCTGGACCAGCCAGGTCAGCGGAACACACATTTTAGTAAGGGCAGTTTTATGTCACCCCCCCAACTCTTTCTGGGGTAGTGTCTGGTCTCCTCAGCCCCTCCAGATGCCCCTGCAGCTGAGCGCAGGGACAGCAGCTGGGGGGAGGTGACAGTGTGGCAGCAAATCAGTGAGATCACCATCAACTCTGGCCCTGAGCTGTGGGAGAGAAGAGAGTCTGGCAGGGACTCAGGAGCAGCCCTGCCTCCCTGCCCCACCCCCAGTCCAGTTTCAGGGGTGTCTGCAGGCCAGGCCTTGGGACTCCCCACCAGCCACCTCCGCTGCAGGGCCCACCATTGCCTAGTCTGGTTCTGCTAGAGAAGGTGGGGTTAATAGTGGGCTCACGAGCCAGACCACTGGGCTTGAGCCCCAGCTCCGGCACCTGCTGGTTGGGCGATGGGCAAATATTCTTATCTGCCTCATGCCTCAGTTTCCCCAGTGGTACATAACTCAGGACAGCGTTCTGTAAACATCGCTGTATCACTGCTGTTATCATCACTATTAACATCGTCATTCTGCCTTGTCCCTGTGCCTCTGCCACATGCCCAACCCAGGATCCCAAATCCTGCCCACCCAGGCATGGGGAGAAGAGCGCCCACTCTGGATCAGGCAGACATAGGTTTAATCCCCAACTTTTTTTTTTTTTTAAAGATTTTGTTTATTTATTTGACAGACAGAGATCGCAAGCAGGCAGAGAGGCAGGCAGAGAGAGAGAGGAGGAAGCAGGCTCCCCGCGGAGCAGAGAGCCCGATGCAGGGCTCGATCCCAGGACCCTGGGATCATGACCTGAGCCGAAAGCAGAGGCTTAAAACCCACTGAGCCACCCAGGCACCCTAATCCCCAACTTTAAATCCCTTCCCAGCTGAGCGGTTGAACAAACCAAGGCCTGGCTGCGCCTCAGTTTTCTCTTGTGCAGATCAAATGAGTTGACCCTGATAATATTTAGCCTGGGGCCTGGTGTCTTTTTACCACTTAGTACCTGCCAGTCCCTTTCCCCCAGGTCCCCACCCATCGCTGCCCACCCATTGCCAGGCTGCCTGGTTCCCTCCCACGTGGGTCCACCCCTTCCCCTTGGGCTCTGAGCAGATAGGGGGTGGCACTGAGCAGGTCCCTGGGGGGTCCACTCCCGCCAGCTTAGTCTAAAGGAGCAGTAAGACTTCTGTCTCCACGATCCAGCCTCCCTGGCAAGGGCTCTGAGCAGGAAGCCACACCGGGGTCTCCTATGTCTTCAGGGTAGAGTCTACAGAGCTGGGGACAGGGTGAAAAGCCCAGCTGGGAAGCCAGGACCCCTCCCCCCAAGGCCCCATGGGACTGTGCCAGTCCGTCCCCAGCTGGGTTCCAAGTCCTCTTGAGCCCACCGGGACAGTAAGCCCTGCCTGTATGGCCGCACCAGGGCAGCTGTGAGACTAGGGGACTGGGAGAGAATCATCCTGCTTCTGGAAGAGTCTAGCTGACCCATGCTCACCATTCTCTTGAGGAACACCCCCAAACTAAGGAGTCATTCTTCCAGAAAGTCAGAGTGGGTGAGCTGGTACTGAACCATTCCCAGCCTCTCCCACCTTCCCTCCTAAGCTCCTCTCACAAATAAGAGATTGGTCTGGGTCATCAGCCGGGACAAGGTGACCATCCATGGGGAGACTTCGGGTCCCCACTGGGTTGTGCTCCGATGGTGTCCACGCCTGTCCACGCCTGCACGGTGCTTGGCGCACATGGGCACCCAATAAACACCTTCATATTAATAATATTCAAAAGAAGAATCGTCCCCATGTCTTTGGAAGTATTTGCCAGGGCCTGGTACGTCCATTCCATACACTGACTCACTCTCTAAACTGAGTAAAGGAGGAAGCAAGGAGAAGAGGGATGGAGGAGGTGCTCCAAGGCCCTGCCCCTGACCTTGAACTCTGACAGCCTCTGCTGCTGCTGGGGACCCAAGTCCCAATTTGTTAGATGCGGGAGCTGCAAGTTCGGATTTAATGGCTGGTTCCTTTCTCCCTGGAGCTTCTAGGAGTCTGCAGCCATGTGCACATGGTTCCCCCAGGGAGGATGCCTCACCATGCCCCACTTAGGTCTCCCCAACTCCCCTGCCCTTCCACCTGGCCTCTGGCTCCGTGGTTCAGAGAGCTAGAAGGAGCCTTAAGACATTAGGGGGGACCGACCTGCTCCCAGGAGGAAGGTCTGATTAACCCCCTTTCGCCCGAAGGCGGCCAGGATGGAAGGGATCTACCTGCATCCAGACAGGCGTGGGGACACAGGAGAACTGCTCCCAGAACAGGACCTCCATTTTCTTATCAGGGCTGCCTCGGACACACGTCACAGAAGTGCCTCTGGAGGCTTAAGACTAACCTGTGGCAAGGGAGGGGTTCTGGAGCGTGATAGGGACAGGCCAGGTGGGGGCCCTGAGACAGCAGGCAAGGGTGAGGGAAGGTCTGCATCTCCAGCCCTCAGCTCCCAGCCCCTCCTCCACTGTGGCCTGATGGGGCAAGAGGGGGGCAGGGGAAGCAGGAAGCCACCAGGGGCAGCGACAGGCCCCACTTCCTGCCTCAGCCCCAGAAAGGGGAAGGTCCCAAGTGAGAATTCACAGCCTCCTCCCCAGGCAGGGTGCGGGCTGAGCAGGATGGGCGTGGATGGATTTCCCCCTCCTCACTTGCTCTGCTACACACTGGACATTCAATCAGTTGGGGAGAGGGGAGGCAGAGCATGAGCCATTCTAGAAGGATCAGGCCTAGGAAATAAGCTCCAGGAGCTGAGCAGAAACTCTGTGCTACTCCCTTGAGGTTCAGAGAGCCCAAGAAACTTGTGTGGGGTCACAGAGCTGGTCAGTAATGGAGCCAGGAGCAGAGGCCAAGTGGTCTGACCCCAGAATTGGTGAGAATCCTGGAAACCCGGATTCTAGGATTCAAGGACATCAAAGTTCATCAATGATGAAGGAGATGGAGCCCAGGGAGGGCAAGGTCAATGCCCCACAGAGGGACCCCGTGGTAGACTAAGGATTGGGTTCTTGTATCTCCAGGGCCTTAGGGGGCAGGAGCAAAGACTGTGGGGGAGTGTCATCTCTCAGGGGCCAGGCCCCCCACCTCCACCCTACCCCAACCAGTACCTTGGCCCCAAGGCGCAGCTGGTCAATGGTGTTCTCAGCCTCAGCATACTTGGTGAGGAGCTTGTGGTATTCCTCCTGCAGGAAAGGGAGAGCGACAGGGTCATGCGCCCACACCCCTCACCGTGAGACCTCTCCCGGGAGCCCAGCCCCCCAAGGGTTCCTCAGAGTGTCAGAGCTCAGAGGTGGGAGCTGAGCAGAACCCCTCAGGCTCACGTGCCACAGACACCCCCGTGGCCAAATTCTGAGTGGGAAAGGAGGTAGGACAGCTTGCTAACCTCCCCGACCATTCATCAGGGATGAGGGCCTCTGGGCTGGTTTACCTTGATGCATCACCCATCCCAGGGACTGCAACTCTCTGCTCATCTGTCCTAATTCCCTGCCGTCTGTCACCTCTGCAGGCTGAGTACCACATCCGTCTTCCCCATGGCTCTGGTCTCCGCACATCAGGAGCCTGTGCTTCCTAAGTGGCTTTTTAATGGCGGATGGAATGAATCATCCAAGGGTCCCGTAGAAGACTTAGGAATTATAATCGCATTTACTCAGTCACTACTTGCCCTCAACTAAACTGAACAGCTTTCGTCACACAACTCACGACAGGGAAAGGGCAAAAATAAATGGCACCTGCCGTTTCTGAAGGACGTCAGAGAACAGAGGCATGGGGCTGAAAACCCTTAATTAGAAGAACAGACTCAAGCGTTTCTCCCGTGTTTCCCATAGGAATAAGACCTTGATAACCACCAAAGAGTCAATGAGAGAAAATTTTACTTTAGAGAAGATTTCCAGCAAGTGAATGCAGGAGGAATGACAGCATTAGGATACTATCACTTTGTCACTGCCAAAGGGAGGACTGGATCAAGGCCATGGCCATCAGTAGCTGCAGATATCACAAATGAGAGACGAGCAAGAATCCCAAGAATCCCGTGCCTCCTGAATGAAATACCTGTGACATGCTCTTACCCAAAAAAAAAGAAAAAAAAAAAAAAAAAGCCCGTAGCCACATGGAGCCGGTGGTCTGGAGGGGAAATAGACAGATGGTTGCAAGCCCCAAAAGCTTCGAGCTCTAGACGGACAACATGCAGGACAAGGAGAGGACAGTAGAACGTAGGAGACAGACAAGATGGTGTGTCAGCAAACTCCAGAACGTGGGGGACTCTGCAGGACAGAACTGGTTTCCTCAACAAATACACTAAAGGGAAGAAGGAGATTTGGAAAAAAAAAAAAACATGGGTGGCATTGGGGAGACTTGAAAGGCACATCGAGGGGCACCTGGGTGGCTCAGTGGGTTAAAGCCTCTGCCTTTGTCTCGGGTCATGATCCCAGGGTCCTGGGATCGAGCCCCGCATCGGGCTCTCTGCTCAGCAGGGAGCCTGCTTCCCTCTCTCTCTCTCTCTGCCTGCTTCTCTGCCTACTTGTGATCTCTGTCAAGTAAATAAATAAAAAATCTTAAAAAAAAAAAAAAAGAAAGGCACATCGATCACAAGCAGCAGATGAGCCGTGTTTGACCGTGATTCGAACCAACTAAAATGAACAAGCCATTTATGAGACACAATCCGAACACAGACTGGAAACTGAGTAATCATAGGGAACTGGTATCGGCTTCTAGATAAGCTGATGGGATCGCCACGTTCCAGAGAGCGTGTCGGTCTTCAGACATACATGCTAAAATATTTCTAGGTATGATGATTTGAGGCCTGAAATTTGCTTCAAAATATCCCAGTATGGTGAGAGGGGGAAGAGAGGAGGCCACAGGTAAAAAAGGTTGGTGGGGGCTGGGTGGCAGGTACACGGGGGTTCATCAGACCATTTTCTGTCATGTATATGTTTTGAGTTTCCCACAGCAGAAGTTAAAAACAAGCACCGGATTATCCTTGTGGCATGAGTGTAAGCACTGCTCTTTTCTTGAGCAAAGAGCTTAGGAACCAGCTCAGGTACAACCCTTGCTCTACCGGCAGGGGATTCCTGGCCTAGTCCTAAGACTTCCAACCCAAACGGCCTCGAACCCTGGGCCAAGTACCTTGGTGACATGCCTATAGACACGAGACCAGCTTACCTGGAGCTGATGGACCAGCTTGGTGGCTTGCTCAGGTGTCTGAAATTCTTGGGGTACCCTGGTGACGGGGTGTGTAGCAGGTGGGTCCTTGGCCGGGCAGGTTTCTCCGCTGCTCAGTAGAACCTCCTGCACGATCTCAGCAGGAGACTTGAAAATCAGCGGCCTGGCAGGGCCCTGGGGCTGCCTGCTGTGGTTCCTGGCCTTGGGGGGGTGGTAGCTCTCATCTTTGGGGAACCTTACCCGGGGTCCCACCTTGGAGAAATCAGGGAGCGGGTAGTTCAGCTGCCCCCGCCCATACTTGGAGGCATCAGAAGACGTATGGCCAGCCAGAGTGGCTCCCTGCCTGGGCGGCAGCCTGTCTTGCCGGCCTGACCTAGGCGGATTCAGGGGGGTGACAGAGCCAGTGAATCGAGAAGGGAGTGTCTTAGGGGATGTCCGTGTCCGTTTCCAGGCTTGGTCCCCCAACTGAGGGTAGGAGAGGCTGGTACTTTCTTTCCACTTATCTGCCGGACCCTGGAGGCTCTGGGCCTGGGGTACCGAGGAGTCTTGGAATTCCGTGGGGGTTGCCAGAGCAACACTTCCTCCAGTTCTGGTGTTTGGGCTTAGGAGGTGGTGGCTGGAGTTTTGCGGTAAGGTTTCTGTCAGGCCAGCGGGCTGGGGGACATCAGTTTCTCCTTCCCAGGTAGAATCAAGGCTGTCATTGGGGTGGTCGAGGCTCACGGTCCCACTGCTCCAGGACCTTGCAGAGCTGAGGTCAACAGTTGGGTTGTCCTCAGAATGTTCTGGAAGTTTGTCTCCACTGGCTTGTTTGCCAGAGGCCACCCAGCCCGTGTCCTGACCCCATCCCAGAGCCCTGGGGCTGGTGTTTCCATCACCCCCTGAGCTGAGACCAGTCTCATACTCCAATCTTGGGGAACTATCTCCAGCTTCCTCCTCCTCAGGACCTCCAAGGGTTTCATCCGGCTCCTCTTCAGTCATGGCCAGGTGAGGATCCTGCTCGGGGAGCCAGTTGACAGGCAAGTTGGAACTTTCTGGGCTGTCCACATTCTCTGCTTCAAACTCTGGAAAGACAGGTCACTGCTCAGGATACACCAGGTCTGGACTCACTGTGTATCATTACCAGAGTTACTTCACCCCTCCGGGCCTTCATTTCCTCATCCTACAGTGATGGCAAGAATCCCAGTGATTCCCGCCCCCATATGGCCAAGTACTTACCTAGCACCTCCTCTAGTTGTCTCCAGTCCTCCAAACCTGATCCTCAAACCTGGCTATCCCTCACTATTTCCCGTCTCAGCAAATGGAAACACCATCCCATCCAGTTGCACAAGCCAGAAGCTTGGGCAGCACCTTGGCCATCACTCCCCCCACCCCCACCCAATCCCTATAATCCATTCTGTCCCCTGATCCTGTCAAGATCTCCTCCTACAGAGCCCTCAGACTCACCTAGCGCTCTTAATCCTGCACTACCTTTGCTCTAGCCAGCATCCTCTCTTGCCTGGACCATGGCAGTAGCCACCTAATGATCTCCTTAATCCTCATCCTCATCCTCCATCTGAAGACTCAGCAATATCGTCCTGTTCCCAGGACAGAGTATGGTCCTACGACCCCTGTCTCCATACCCCATTAGCTCTCCTAATCCATGTCTTTTCTCTGGTCCCCCTCAGTCTCTCCCTGCTCTAGCCATTTCACATTGCTCCAACCACAGGGCTGTGTTATACTCATCTCTCTGTCAGGGTCCTCTTTCCTTCCCTTTACCTAGTTAACTCCTAACCGTCCTTCAGGCATTAGCTCAACCTTGATCTCATCAGAGAAATCTCAGATCTCCTAACGAGGTCAGATTCTCCCTTTTATAGGTTTTCGTAGGACTGAATACCTTTACTTTGAAACACTTATCATAGCTCCAGTTCTCCCTTTGTTTTCATGACTGTTTCATTAATATCTGTCTCTCCCACTACAGTGTCATCCCCATGGTGGCAAGGATACCCTCCGTTTTTGTTTACTAGTGTATTTGCAGAGCAGGTGCTCAGTATTTGTTGATTGAATGGAAAGAAGGAAAAGAGCGAGGCTGGGAGGACAATATGATAAAAAAATATCCACCCACCCATCCATTCACTGTGCTTCCAACCATGTACCCACCCATCGCCCATTTACCCACTGATCAAATCATCCACCCATCCATCACCCACTCATCTATCCACCCACCCATTCATGCATGCTTCTAATCATCATTCATGCAGTCAATGTTTACTGAGCACCTACTTTGTCCTAGAACCTATGTCAACCTCTGGGATAGATCCAAAGTTTCATGAGACACACCTTTGTCATCACCCTTGTATCTCTCTGCTTCCCTGCAGCCTTTCCCCTAGCACCTCTACATCCTTCGACCCCTTAAAATCTCCTGCAGCCAAGTCTCTCTTGTTTACAGTGCAGAGAGGTTAGGTAACTAGCCAAGGAACATGCAGTGGCTCACAGCAACCCTGGACTTAGGACCAAGGTCCCAGCCATGCTGGCGAGTTAGTCTCTGCGGCTGGGGGTCATGCAGCACGACGGGGAAAAAAGGCTTTGGAGCCAGGGAGGCCTGGATTCAATCTTGGGCCCTCTGATCCCTTCCTGGGGGCCAGGGGCAGGTTGCTGACCTCTCTGACAACCCTTAACTTGGACCAGAGGCTAGTCCCTCCTACCTGGCAGAAGATGGTGAGGAGGGAAGGAGACACGGCTTGCACCCTGCTCAGCCCTGCGCCTGGCCACAGACACTGGCAGTGGCTATTATGTCATAGCAAGGGGTTACCATGTGACCTTAGGAAGAGATACCTCTGCCCTTTCCTCCCAGTGTGTGCCAGTCACCTCGCCCTGACGGGTTGGAGTGGCTCTTGAGCAGGTAGCGGTACGCAAGCCCTGCTTTAAGCCGACCTGACAGAAAGAACTCTGGGTCATGTCACAATCTGCTACCAGCCTAATGCCTTCTCCACCGTGCACGGGGGCCTGCACCATTCACAGAACCCGAAGTTGGAGGATTTCACATCCATGTTTTAACTGCGACTGGAACCACATGATCAAGCTCGTGCTGTCCTCAGTGGTACTGCTGCTCCCATTTCACAGATGGGCAAACCAAGATTCAGAGACAAGGGACTGCTCGGCAAAACTAGGAATTTAGTCTGAGCTGGTCTCCATGCAAGGGAAACACTCATTCTGGAAAGCATGGCATAGCTCCTTTGTCATTTGCTAATTGGGATTTTTAGAAGATCTTCAAAATGGGCATAACCCTGGGACCAAGCAGTTTAAATGACCAAGGCTATTAGCACATCACATGGGCAAGGATGTACTAACGATATTCATCTCTGCATTATTTATGACAGCAAGAGATTGGCCCTCAAAGTACAGACTATCCACCCCATGGAATTGCTTGCATGCATTAGGAATGACTTGTGGATGGAGAGATGAGGAGCTGGGAAGATGTTCATTTCTATTAAGTTGCAAAAAAAAGCAGGTTACCCTAGCATTTGTAGAGTACTGTTCCATTTCCATTTGCATAATACATTTGCATACATGCATATAGAAAAGAGCAGTTATCTGGATAATAAGTAATTTTTTCTGTTTTCGCTTTCATATTTGCTGATTTTTCTGCATTGAACATTACAACTTATATAATTCAAACCGTTTAAAATTTTAAATTATAGGCTTTATGGATTTTAATCTTAAAAAAAAACACCCTCCACTCCCCATCTCCCACCAGAAGGTGGGATATACAGCTCCCTGTGGGCTAGGGTAGGGGGAGATCAGTCTCACCCTCTCCCGCAGACTCTCCCGATTCGGAATCCTGGCTGTCAGCAGCCCGCAGGTCCCACTCCAGCGGCTGAAGGCGCTGCTGGGCTAGCCGGAAGTCTTCCAGGAGCTCGGGGCTGGTGGCATTGGGAAAGGCTCCCTCTTTTCCCCCGCTCCCCTTGGCATCCTTTTCTTCTTCAGCCCAGGCCCAGCGCCGCCGCTGGGGCCCCCTCCCCAGACCCAGCTCGGGCCAGCGCACCTCCGTCCTGGAGCTGGCCATGGGACCTAGCCTGGGCTTCACCTGGGCCACCTCATCTTCAGGAGACAGAGCTGCCACTGCGGTCACCTGAGTCACCGCCAGCTTCTCTCAGTACCGGCCATCCTACCTGCTGCCTGTGGGAGACACAATCAAGGGATAGCATCATTCTTTCAGTCCCCTCCCAGCTTCGAGCAGGTTACCAACAGGAATGCTGGGATGCGACAGCCCTGGAGCCCCTGGTGGCTCCAGCCCGCGAAAGCAGTGTGACCTTGGGCAAGTCACACCACCTTCAGTCTCTTGAGCAAAACCAGGAGCTCAATTACTTGAGATACAGGGTAAGGAGCCAGAGGCCAGCCCTGGCAAGAGCTCCAGGTCCAGGTGTGTGCTAGGGATTGTCACTGTGTCCCAGGCTCCATGCATGGGTGCTGGGACAGAGAGCCCAGGAGGGAGCAGACAAGCAGGCAGCAACCACCAATTAAGGTGAGCACGACAGGGACACATGGGGACACTGTGGGAGGGGGCACAGCAGGCTTAGGAAGCAGGCAGGACTTAGTCCAGGGGCCACTTCCTCTGGGAGCCTTCCCTGACTCCCGGTGGGTAAGAATGCAGACTGGGAGGGGGGTGAAGAGAACATTCCAGCACTCCAAATAATTGAAAACAGGTACTCAAACCAACACACACACACATTCAGAGCAGCACTATTTGCAACAGCCAAAGGGGGGAAATGGTCCAAATATGGATGGGCGGATGCAAGGATAAACACTGTGGGGTACACTTGAGACCTAACAGTGCTCAGCCACAGAAAGAAAAGAAGGGCTGGGACTCACTACCTTGGGGATGAACCTGAACAACATTAGGAGAAAAGAAAGAAGCCAGGCACAGAAGGTCACTTGTAGTAGGATTCCGTTTCTATGAGATACCCAGAACAGGTAAATCCATCAAGAAGGAAAGCCAGCTGGCAGTTCCCAGGGGCTGGGGGAGGCGGCATGGGGAGTGACAGCTTCATGGGTATGAGGTCTCCTCGCTGGGTGATGCAAATGTTTTGGAACTGGATACAGGTGGCGGCTGTACAACACTATACATATGCTAAATGAATTGTTCCTTTAAAAATCGTTAATTTCATGGCATGTTAATTTCACCTAAATTTAAAAAGAGAGAGAGGGAGAGCATGTCCAGGCAGGGGCGCCCCAGGCACCATGGAGGCAGGAGAGGGCGACACAGCAGTGGTGTCCCCAACAGCTGTGGGGGTGGGACAAGGCCTCCGCTCTGACAGCAGAGCGTGGGCAAGGAGAGATGGCGGCCAGAGCCAGGATGGCCTCTCGGGTCCCCTTCAGCACATCCCACCCTCAGGACAGCACACCAGAGCTGCTGCTGAGAAGTTTCTTTTTGACTGCTTGGGGAGGAGCCAGAAGAGGGAGTCTGGCTGCAGAGGGACCTTCTTCCTTCTATCCTCTCCTCCCTTCCCTCTTTTTCTTCACTCTCTCTCATCTCCCATTGCCTTTCTTTCCCAGCCCCATGCTATGGCCAACACTTCCCAAGCCCCCAGCCCACAGAGCAGCGGCATGGTCCCTCCCAGAAGCTCCAGGTTAGCTCATACAAAAGACTGACTCTACAGGGGGGAAAACTGAGGCCCAGACGGCAGCGGGCCCCTACCCAAAGCCACCCATTGGGCAAGATAAGGCTGGGGTCAGGCCCGGGCTCTTCCCTCCATACTGTGGAGACAGTGGTCTCTAATCCTAGGCCTCCCTGGAGGACAGACAGGTCTGTGGCCCTGCAGCTTCATGAACACTTGGGGCCTTGGTTAGGGCCTTGATTTACACAGTTGAGAAAAGTCAGCAGGCAACTATTTCTGGATCGAAAGTTCCCCGGGGAACAGTGCATCACTAGGAAGGCTGCAGCCTTCTCAAGGACTGGGGTGGGGACAGGGAGGGAATCACATTGCATGGCCTCTGGCGGCAACTTCTGTGCCTGCAGCAGGCCTGGAAGGAGGGGTGGCTCATGCCCTCCCCGCACCCAGTCTTCCTCCCCGCCCCCCCCAGAATTGCCCCCTACCACAGATGCTGTGCCCGCTCTGTGCCAGCCTGCATGTTCTCCACCTGCCCCCAACCCAAAAGGGGAAGCAGGTCGCAGGAAAAGTATTTTTCAGAAGAGAAAACTGAAGCCTGGCCTTGGAACAGTGACTTGGCCAAGATCACCCACTGGTTAGCAAAAGAGCAAGATCGGAAACTATTCATTTGGGCCAGTCATCTCCCACTTTCTGTCACAACACTCACCAGAAACCTGTATTTACTCTCATCTCCTCTCTCTACAGATATCTTGATACCTTTACATACATGCATCCTCGTGCTGGTGTATGAGAAAAAAATACAGGTATTAGGAAAAATATATCCAAGATAACTTTTTTAAAAAGACGGGATAATAAATAAATCTTTTAAGGAGAAGCTCTAATCCTTGCTTCCCATACCCTCTGGGGGGCTGCACCCTTCTCGGGAATCCCTGCCAGTGGGCCTGTAGCTCGAGTGTTCTTAAGAATTCTCTAAGAATGCAGGGGCGCCTGGGTGACTCAGTTGGTGAAGCACCTGCCTTCAGCTCAGGTCATGATCTCAGGGTTCTGGGATCGAGTCCCGCATTGGGCTCCCTGCTCAGTGGGAAGCCTGCTTCTCCCTCTGCCTGCCTCTCCCCCTGCTTGTGCTCTTTCTCTCTGACAAATAAACTCCTTAAAAAAAAAAAAAAACAAAACTAAGAATGCAGATTCCTAGGTTGACCCAAAGAGAGCCAGACTCAGTGGCCCTGGGATAGGGCCCAGGAATCGGCATTTAAGTGAACACGGCAGGTGAGGCCCGCACTCTAGGGCAGGGTAGGCCTTCTGGGCCCTGCTACTTGGGGAGGTGTGGGAGGTGCTAAGAGCCGCTTTTCTCTTCCTGAAATCTCCACAGAGGCAGGGGCTGGGGAGGCATGTGGTTTTTTGACTTTTTAAAGGGCTTTTTTTCTAGCCATGCCGCAAAGCTGGTGGCCCAATCACGGGGGCCTCTGGGTGCACAAAGAGGAACATCCTGTCTCCTGGGATGACTCAGTCCTCGCTGAAACTTGGTGCAGGCAGAGGCAGCTGTGGTCACCAGCTGGAGGTGTGCGCATGCTCCCCAGGCCCTGAAACCTGTGAGCGCCCTGGGGGCAGGGCCTCTCTGTCTTCTGTGCAAGCCATGGCCCTCGGGGCCAGGGAACCCAGGGCCCAGCCAGCCAGTCAGCAGGTCACTCAACAAACACACTCGGGGGCCAATTACAGCCCAACCTCAGGCTGGGATGAGGACATGCCCTCGCTGCGTCCTCGCCCGAGCGGCCAAGAAAGAGAAGTCGCTGAGTACGTGGAGACCAGGTTCCAGGTCTGGCGCTCTTGCTTCATCATCAACGGCTGTGCTGACCCTCCCCTCACTGGAAGATGGGGAAAGCAGCCCCCACCCCCGTTCTGACTTCTGCAAGGAGTTACTGCCCCGTGAGCGTGGGCTAGGTGATGGCTGAATGAACTTTGAGGTTCCTGGTTGACCGTGACCCCCAAGGGCAACAGCTTCAGAGCTGTTCACTCCCTTCTCCGTCCTGAGGACCCACTACAGAGTCACCAAGGTGTATACTGAACACTCAGTGCGTGCAAATTAACTTTAAAAAACCTATGACCTTCCGCTGTGTGCCAAGCCCTCGGAAGACGTCAAAAATACTGATACGGGCCAAAGTGTCCCAAAGTTTCAACTTGGGGGCTGGGTAACAATACAGAGGGTTATATGAAGGAACCATGAAGCTGGGCAAAGAGGATCTGGGGGGAGAAGAAAAGGGAAAGGCATTCTAGGCAGAGGGAACAGTACAGGCAAAGGCACAGAGGTCTGAACCTGAACACATGAAGGGAACTTGACAGCTACCGGCAGGGCTTCTTGAATGGCAGTCAAAGGCTCGGCTGCTCCTGAAAGGCAGTGGGGTTGGGTGAAGGCCCTAGCCATATGAACTGGGGCCTGAACCCGAAAAAGCCCCGTGGGCACTAAATCCCCCCAGGCACTGGGCTGTTAGGATAAGGGTCCCCACCTGCCTTCAAGAACCTAGCCCCCCAGGGAAGCAACGACCACTCTCTCCTCCTCTTGTATGGCTCCTCTCTCCCCCCACTGGCCCTGCCTCCAGCACTCCCAAGGGACTTCGAGCCCCTTCTGGTCTCTTTCTCCCATTTCTGAGTGGGTCTGCCCCCCCACCCCCTACAGGGCTTCTCTGGCCCCCCTCAGCCGCTCCAAAATGAGGACCCCTGTCTTTGTGGCTCAATCATTCAGGTTGTCCTACGCCAACTGCAGCCATGCAGTCTGGCTTTGCATCCCCATGCCTTTCGGAACCCCCTTCCAATCCAGCCAAGGTTGTGCAGGGGGCCCCCTCCCTGCTCCCACCTTGACCCTGACAACTCCCAGATGAGAAAATGGAGTCGTAGAGAGGTGGCTGGCTCTCACAAGACCTCGGTGACAGAAGGGCAGCTCAGGGATTCAAACCCAGGGGCTATGACTCTGAAACCAAGTCCATGAGACTTGTGGGGAGGACAAGAGGAAGGGGAAGGAAGAGTCCCCATAGCAAGTGACTGGGCCCCTCCAAAAAGGCTGAGCTCAGAGCCCCAAACTCAGCTGCCCTCCCTGAGCAGCCGGCTGGGCACAGACCTACTGTTCTCAAGGGGTTCCCGCCAAAAACTAGTCCCTTGGGGAAGCCCCAGCCGCTCCCCACCTCCAGATGTACCCCCTCCTGCCCCCAGCTGTCTCCTCACATCAGAGACCGAGGAGAAAGAGGAAAGGTGCCCTGGCCGCTGCGGACTCTAGCCCCGCCAGCCTGAAGAACTCCCCTGGGGGTCCTTACGTGTGGCAGATGGGTCCTCTCTTTAGTGGGGACCCCCACCCCCGCAGCCCCTCATCCAAGCATCATCTCTCAGACCCCTTAGCAGCCCGAGGACCAACTCTCCATGTGCTGATGAGGACGCCGCAGGCACAGCGGGGGACCAGCGCAGGTCCAGGTCCCCAGAGGTCAGAATCAGAGCTCGGACGGGGATCCGGCGCCCGGAAGCTTGATGAAATCCCCTGAAAATCCACCCGTGCCCCGGGGTGCCAGACGCCCTAAACTGTGAAAGAAGTAGTAACAGCTGCCACAGCTGTAACTTCCTGGCTGGGCTGGTCCAGCTGCCCTGACTGTCCCAGAGAGTCTGTGACTGGCCAGTCCGGAGGGAAGGCGGCCTCCCCGGCCTGCCTGGCGCCCTTACCTCTCTCGGGCTCCACCACCATCCTGCTGGCCCAGGCTCAGGGGACCTGCCTGTGAGGTCTTTGTTCCAAACCTGGGGAGCCCCCTGCCTCCATGGCGCCCTGGCCCGCCTCCAGGCCGCTCTGCCAGCCCCGGCTGCTGCTCACACACAAGCATCGCTCCCCACCTCTCCCCGCCCCTGCTGCGGCTGAGGCCGCCTCGCCTGGGCAGGAAGCGCCCAGCCTGATTTCCTACAAGTGTTTGTCAGAAGGAGGGGGTTTGTCTGCGTGCTGCCTGAGAGTCAGCGGGAGGAGCTTAACCCCTTGCAGGCCCTCTGCGGGTCTGGCTGCCCTGGCAAGGACTCCTGGGGACTCCCCAAGTCAGGGATCGGGACCATCTCGGCCGAAGTACTGACTGAGGAGACCGAAGTCTGGAGAAGGTCAGAGGTTTGGCCAAAGTCACACACAGCATGCTGAGCCTGGAAGGAGGCCTCTAGCAGCTTCGACCTTCTAGGAGCTTTTTCTGCAGCCTCTCCCCTGGAGGCATGGCCTGGGCTAAGGCTCTCTCCCTCACCAGGCCTCGGTGCCCATCCGTAGAATGGGAGCTCAGACCAGATGCTTCCGGCTCTGACCTTCTGTCCCACCTACCATTGTGCAACCCAACATCTTAGGGAGGCTGCAGCCATACCTGCCATCCCACCCACTGTCCTCACCCCCAAGCGGGGCCTGTAGCTACTGTGAGATTTTGTAGGAAGCACTGGAGGTGGGGGATTGACTGAGGAGCCGAATTTCTCCTGCTGTCCCCAGAACTTCTCAGAGGGCAAGCTCCCTTTTCCCAAGCTTCCATCATCCCATTTGTTCATTAGAAAGGTACTTGCTGAGCTATTCTGCTGGGCATTTGCCAAGGTGTTGGGAACACGGCAAGATATAGGATAGGCTGAGTCCTTGCTCCACTCTCAACAGAAACACAGGACAACATAAAACGAACGTGGAGGAAGGTAGGGACAAGACCCACAAGGGTGGGTTGGAGTGGAGATCCGTATCCCAGGCAGCTTTTCGTGATCCTGATGCCTGAGGCCCACCCAGACCAACAGTCTCCAGGCATCAGCAATTTGAAAGTGTCCCAGCTGATTGGGATATGTGGCCCAGGTCGAGAATCTGTGGGTCAGAGAGTAGCGGGTTGGAGAGGAGGGCTTGGGGATGGCTAGGAAGGTCTCAGTGAGAAGGTGACATTCAAACAAGGGACTGAAGGAAGAGAGGGGCAGGAGCGAGCCCCAGAAAGAGCTGGAAGCAGTCTTCCAGTAGGGCAAGTGCAAAGGGCAAGGTGGGAACCAACTGGGCCATCCCTGAGAACAGCAAGGCTGTGTACCCAGAGCAGAGGGAGCCAAGGGGGAGAGGCAGGAGCAGGGGCGGAGGGGCAGGCTCAGGGTCTGGGCCCCCCACGCCTCCCCAGCCATGTACGCGACTCCTCACACTGGCCCCAGCCATGTACGCGACTCCTCACACTGGCCCTATGGAGGACCCAGAATCTGGGGACTGTGATTCAGGAAACAAAAAGAAAAAGGAAAAACTCTGGCCTCTGTAGTGCCCCAAAAGCCCTCCAGGCAATTCTGATGAGCAGCCAGGCTTGGGGACCAGAGGTGTAGGAGAGGGAAATGGATACTGAGTCAGTGCATACCTGGGTTCCAATCCCAGCCCCACCTCGTGCTAGCTCTGTGACTTTGAAGCCTTCACAGCTCCAAGGTTGTTCTTTCATCTGTAAGACAGGGATAAGAAGTGCTGCTGCCATGATTGTTTGAGGTCACTCCTGCTACGTGCAGAGCAGGGGGCCCTGGAACACGAGTGAGTGAATGAACAGCTTTTTTCAAGGTCAGCTCGTGAGTATGTGGCAAAGCCAGGGCTAGAACCTGGTGCCCTCATCACATCAGTCAACCCATCCCTCCCCCCACTCCCTGCCTTCTTCCCACATCTGGGTGGTGAGGCTCTACCAGCAGCCCCCAGCCCAACGTGGAGCAGAGCCAAACCCTAACGAGGCCCCTCCCCGTCAGCTCTGGTGACCGTGTGGGTCTTTGTGTGAGGGGCGGGCTCCCCTGACGGGCCTGTCGCTCACTCACCCTCTCTCCCCAGTCATTAACCCAGGCAGCACCACGGGCCATCAACCCAGCAACACCAGGTGGCTGCCGCAGCCGGGCACGCCCCACGGCCCCTGGATCCTCCCAAAACCCTAAGACCGACTGTCATTCTGGACCTTTTCCTCTCTCTTACACTCCATAAACCATCCATCATCGATTCCTCAATCTCCCCAGAACCTGCTACACCCCTGCATCCGTGCAAGGCTCCTGCAACAGCCTCTACCAGGAAGCCCTGGGGTCCTTCCAATCCACACACTGCACCACTCGGATGGTTCCAAAACAGAAGCGTGCAAACGTGGTCCTCCTGGGCTTAAAAACCCTCCACTCCTGCCCCACTGCTCCGAGAAAGCCCATGAAGGAGGCGCCTCTCCAGCCTCTCCCCCGCTCTCCCCCCTCCTCAGTGTGCTCCTTGCTGATGCTAGGACAAACACATGGTGCTCCCCTTCATCATCCGACCCCACTTCTTCCTGGGAATTTGCAGGTGACCTACGGACCTCAGCCCCACGGGGACCGTTTGGGAATTAGACCTCTGATCTTTCTGGCACTTGGGAGCTCCCAGCACCCAGCAACAGCGCCTGCCACACAGCAAAAGCACAGCAGATACATGCTGGGTCATCTACTGACTCTAGCCCGTTGCCCAAGGCTGGCTGTGGCCCTCACATCCTCGGCAGACTGGTGTGACGTCCCCATTTTACAGGTGGGTAAACAGAGGCCCGGAGAGCCTGAGAGACTTACCTGCTGTCACAAAGCTGGGGAGTTCCGGTGAAGATTGAAGCATACAAAGGTCCGCCTGTTAACAGCAATGCTGGGAGCCTACACCACTGGGGGCCTGCAGAGATAACGAGTACCTGTGCAGGATAAAATTGAGAGTGGAGCTTACTGCCCACTAACTGCAAGTCCCTAAGCCAACGTTCTACCTCGATAATGAAGCTCTGCTTCCACACAGAGCCTTTCACCGGCTTTTCTAAACGGCTCTCCTGTCCTTGAACTAGATGCTTTGCGAATAGCCTTGGGGAGTAGGCAGGACAGGAGTGTGATAGCATTTACCGGTAAGGAAACTGAGGCCCAAAGATGGGGAAGGGATTAGTTCCCAGTCAACCAAAATGAAAACAAACAACAACAAGATCCTTTGGCCCCCAGGCTTGAGTACTTTTACCAGAAACACACCCACATCCTGTTGCAGGGGTACAAGCCTGCCTTCCGGCCCAGAGGGGCCCAACGAACCTCTGGCCACTCATTCTCTCTAGCTCTTGGGTCCTGATGCTCCGGCACGGTGACGGCCATCCTCACCCACGCTCCCCCTGCCCGCCACTCAGCCCTTCCTCTGGCCTCCCTCCACATCCCCTCCTGAGCCCCACCTAAGGGCTCAGCATGGAAGCCAGAATGGAAGGTAGGTCTGCCTTGCTTCAAGCCTTCCAGTGCAGCCCAGGACATGCCCCGGGACTGAACACAACATCCTGGGGCCCAGAGGTACAGGGGGGCCACGAGGCTACCCACCCACTGGGGAAAAGCAGGGGCTGGCTGGCAACTTCAGAATTCATGGTGGCTCCCTTCCTTGGGAAAAGAAATGAAAATCCTCCCTAAGGTCACCCACTCCTCCGGCCCACATTGCTGATTTTATCCTTTAGTGAAAATCCACAGGGAGTCTGGGGGGCAGGTAAGGATTGCAGGAGCTGGCCAAGAAGAACTGGGGAAGGGGAGACCCAAGTTAGAGCCTGAGTCATAATGAACAGGGTGCTCTTAGCTTGGGAACCTTGGGGCTTAATGAGATTATCTCTGAGGTTATCAGAAATGACCTTCTAGTGCTAAATCTGCAGGTTCTTGGATTCCACTTGCCTACACAGGTAGAAACGCCAGGGTGATGGGAGGCTAGAGGGTACAGGGGTTTACAGAACATGTGCTCTGTGGGCAGAGACCTCCAGGTTCTCTCTGAAAGCTGTGTGACCTTGAGCAAGAAGCTCAACCTCTCTGAACCCCAGATTCTTTTTCTGTAAAACGAGGGGTAATACTGACTTCACAGAATCATTGGGATGATAAATGAGACTACGTATCTAACGTCCTGGCCCATGGCCCAGCTGGCACAGAGCTCATGAATAAATGACTTTGGCCAGATCTGTGAAACGCCCATATGGCCTGCTCCCCACAGGACTGAATTTAATTTTCCTGGCTCTAGAGCTTCCCTAATACCAGCCACAACCCTCACTTTGGGTCTTGCACAGAAAAGGGGATGGCTAGCTCTCCCAAGGCAGAGAGAAACGCTGCCATTTCCTTGTGACCCTCTTCCCTATGGCCCCCGGACGATTCCAGGGGTCACCAATCCAATAGTGAAGTAGGGGAGGAGGCAGGCCTTCCTCCGCCAACCAAAACATGGGTTATAAAGAGGATGTGGCCATATGGAGGAAAATACACACATGCACACACACTTGCACACCCACACTCTTAAATTCACACTCCACGAAAAGAGTCCAACAACAACAAAGATGCCTAGGTGCCAGGAACGCATTGCTAACATTACAGTACAATTTTATCGTGCACCTATTACCGAAGCCCTTCGCACGGATTCGGATGTCATTATTTGATCTTCGTGCCAATCCAAGGAGGCAAGAATTAGTATCCCCATTTCACAGGAGAGGAAGCTGGCTTTGAACCAGGCTGTCCAAATCCAGACAGTATGGTCTTCATCATTGGCGACTGAACCTTGCAGTAAGTGAAAAGACTGAAAACAATCTCACTGTCCAGTAACAGGGGATCATGGAAACAAATCGTGACAGTTTCCACTCAAAGGCATTTTACGCAGCTATTATTAGTTCTACTGTGGCCGAAGGTGCAGTCCCATAAAAAAGTGTGATACGCTGAGTGAACAAACCAGTTATAAAATAATCTCTATCCAGTTTGAATCCCTTCAAGAAAAAACGAAAGGGGGGCGCCTGGGTGGCTCAGTGGGTTAAGCCTCTGCCTTGGGCTCAGGTCATGATCCCAGTGTCCTGGGATCGAGCCCTGCATCGGGCTCTCTGCTCAGCGGGGAGCCTGCTTCCCCCTCCCCTCTGCCTGCCTCTCTGCGTACTTGTGATCTCTCTCTCTCTGTCAAATAAATAAATAAAATTAAAAAAAAAAAGAAAAAAGAAAAAACAAAAGGGTAAAATAGGGAGGAGAAGAAGGAATTGAGGGAGGAAGGGAAAGAGAGAGATGTTCCCAAAAGCTTACTTACAGTAATGAGCAGCAAGTAGTACGACTGCAGGCAAGTTTACTTTTTCCTTATGTGTATTTCGGAAAAATAACAGTTGCTTTACAAAAAAGAGTAAAATAAATATGTACTATTCTTTTTTTTTTTTTTAAGATCCTGAGTTTTAAAAAAGATTTTATTTATGTATTTATTTGGGCGGGGGGAGAGCACGTGAGCAGGGAGAGGGGCAGAGGGAAACTCAAGCTGATTCCCAGCTGAGCTCAGAGCCCGACATGGGGTCTGATCTCGTGACCCTGATATCATGACCTGAGCTGAAATCATGAGTTGGCAGCTCAACTAACTGAGCCACCCCAGTGCCGGGAGTATATACCATTCTTAAAAAAAAAACAACAACAATAAGCAAAATTAACAAAAGCCCCACTGTACACCTGCGTAGTGTTTCGTTCTGATGAGACCTTGGGCCTGCTCTGCCTCAGTTTCCCTGTGTAAGTCAGGAAGAGTGATTAGGCCCTTTGAGGCCCTTTGGAGTGCTGACGCTCTGTGACATTCTGTAATTCCCTTCCCCCATCTTCTCTCTTCCTCTTTTCTGCACATAGAGCCATTAGGCAACATGTGGGAATATAGGAAAATCACAAAAGGGAAAGGAAGGGATCTTAGCCTTAGCCACTCTTCACATTTTGGGATATGGTGTGTGTTGTCTGATTGGATCCTTGTCATCAGGCATTTAACAGATGAGGAAAGGCCCAGAGAGGTCATACAACTTGCCCAGAGTCACACAGCACATTACAGGCAGAGTTGGATCCACACCCACAAGTAAAGCATTATCCTCCAAATGAATCCTTGACCTAGGGGGGCTGAGTGAAGCCTCCTGGGCCCTGAGGTCCTTCCTGGTCCTTGGTCCTTGGCTGTGGACTCAAGACTCCAAGAAGACTGCCAGATGGGCATCACCCTCGGCCCTGATCGCCAGCCTCTGCCCCAGAACAGGGAAAGCTGGCAAGGGTCTAGGGGCTGGTGCAGGACCAGGCCTGGGAGAAAGGGATCACTCTTGACAACCGAACTGGTGTCTGGCTGGCACCTGGCCAGAAGCTGGGATAATACACTGGAATGAAGGAGGCACCCAGGAATTAAAAATATAAGGGATTGAGGCAGAAAGGCCTGGGTCCAGATCTGGTAGCCTTCTAAACCCCTCTGATATCCTCATCTCCAGAGGGGAACACTTTCCTCAGGGGTACGCCTGTAAAGTAAGGGGACAATGTGTTTGCACCGTGCCTGCACATGTGCTAGCACACGGGAGGGACTTGGAAAACTCAGGAGGGGCGCTCTTAGCCTCCTCCTGGCTCCCAGGTCAGCCTGTGCCTCTTCCAGTCACTTGGCCCCTGGCTCAGCCTCCCATCCCTTGGCCACACGCAGCTGGATAAATCTTCCCAGAGCATCATTCCGGTCAAGCCTTTCCCTGCTTAAAGAACACGGATGGCTGTTGTCACTTTCAGGTTAAAGCCCAGACATCTTGGCCCCGGAATTCAGGCTCACACTGACCTGCTCCCAAGTTGGACAGCTGGGGCACTGCGTGACTCAACAGGAGGGACCAGGAGCCTCCTCTCATACAGGTTTCCTTCCCCAAATCCCACACTTTGGGGGAGCTGCAGTGGGGTGTGGGCCTCTGGCCTGGCACCCCTGGGGCGCTCCTGCACAGTCAGAAACCCCCCACCTCCTGCTGCCATGCAGAGCAATGCTGGCCTTCCAGTCCACAACACTCTTCACAGGCAGCTCTCTTAAAGAAAAAGAAGAGAGGGGCGCCTGGGTGGCTCAGTGGGTTAAAGCCTCTGCCTTCGGCTCAGGTCATGATCCCAGGGTCCTGGGATCGAGCCCCGCATCAGGCTCTCTGCTCAGAAGGGAGCCTGCTTCCCTTCCTCTCTCTCTCTGCCTGCCTCTCTGCCTACTTGTGATCTCTGTGAAATAAATAAAATATTTAAAAAAAAAAAAAAGAAGAGAAAACGCCCAATTTGTGACCTGATCTCCCAAGTTCCATAGTGTAAATACCCGTAACATGGCCAATTTCAAGGTACCAATGTGACTATCACTAGCACAGCCCTGGAAAGAGATGCACACGGTCAGCTCTCACAAGATGACTCACCCCTGCACATCCAAAAGTAAGGACCAACTAACTCCCATGAAAAGCTGTGTGACCTCAGCTTAGTGACTTAAACTCTCTGAACCTTAGGCTTCTCCTGTGCAAAATGAGAATAGCAGCACCCACTTCATGGCAACAATGTGAACACTAAATGCCAGAATCGAGGAGATCAATGACAGTGCACTCAACACCTGCTATGTCCAGGGCTCCATACTGAGAACCCGGAAGGTGACTGGTGACGAAAACTCCCACCCACCCAGACCTCAGTCACTGCAGTAAAATCCTTGGCGCCGAGGCTAGAAGACAGCAAGCAATAACCAATAACCGGTGTCAATGCTATTGTAACTTTCTTTCTTTGGGCCTGAGATTCCTCCTCTCCAAACGTGGAATGCGGGTTGAAGGAAACTTTCTATGGTTACAGCTCACTTCAGCCTTAAAGCTGAACCAGAGTGGGTGTTACCATGCCCATTTCACAGAGGGGAAAACGGAGGCATTCAGAACGCAAGCTGGGTTGGGGACTCAAACCAAGGTCTTCTAACTCCCTGTGCCCAGATCTGTCCCACCTTCCAGGACTGAGGAAACATACAACGGACCTGGGATTTTTCTGGTGATTCAGCTGGATGCTTTAAAAACGCTTTCTTCCCACACCCCTGACCTCCCCCCCCTCCACCCCTGGGGGTAAACTGAAATGTCCTTGGCAGGCACTAGTTTCCAAAATACACTCTCAGCATGAGGGCGGCAGTGCCCGGGAATATCCCCAAACTCACTGCTAACCCCAACCCTGGTGCCTCTAGCAGAATGTGCGGGCTGGTGGGAGCTGATGAAATCCCCGTGCAAGAAGGGCTCACATCACATGTTTCAAACGCAAACCACTGGACTTTGGGAGACAAGGCCCCACGTGGGCACTTTCTCCCTCCTGCAGAAGAAATGAGACCGCCTGTGAGAATAAATTAAAAATGTCCCCAAAACACCATGGGGTCCATCCCCCTAAGCCAGACTCAGGCCCCTTCAAACAGATGGGCAGAGATTCTGTTTTCTTGACAAAACAAAACCAAGAGCCAAAAAATAAAACCCACCAACTCCAGAGGCGGCGCCTGGAAAATTCTCTTGGGGAAGTCCCCATAGGTGTCTAACCTCAGTCCTTCATGAGTTGGTTTCCACAATTTCTTCTGTTCTAGAGGACAGAAACAATGTCTCTTTTCTCTTCAACCTGTCTCGGCAACTGTTCTCAACTCCAAAATAGCCCGGGTTTGTTATCAACAACTTTCCTTTCCAACTTTATCACTGAGAAGCAGAAGCTTTTGAAACCTAGGTAATGATCCTCTCCAACCTGTCATGGCTTTCAACAAAAGCCGGCAAAAGGAACGGGTAAGAGTCTCGTCCGAGATGGCACGCCGCCCGCGCCAGCTGCATCACACCGGGGAGAGGCCAGCTCTGCGCCTTCCCTGCTGTGCGCTTCGAGCAAGACGCGCCCCCTCTCTGGGCCTCAGTCTCCCCATCTGTGTACCAAGAAAGGCTGGCCCGATTTCTCGGTCCATTCCAGTTCCTGCCGCTGTCGGAGATGCCCACCCTCACTGCTGGTCCTTGCTCTCCCTCCCTCCCCCCGCCAAAAAGAGGAAAAGAAACTTGCGTTAGGTGTCGGGGGAGGCCTTGCGGCTCCGAGTTGTCAGGCTGCGCGGGTTGTTGCCGGGAGAACGAAGCGCGCAGAAATCCCAGGACAGAGAAGTCCCACCTCCCCGGTAACCACAGCTACCCGGGCCACACCTCCAACCCAAACACAGCCCGAAGCCCCGCCAAGGACCACCCCCGGATTCCCTCGGGACCCCTCCCCGCCCAGAGACCAGCCCCAGCCGGAGCGAGCGAGAGGGAGAGAAAAAGCCAACGCCCCCATTGTGCGGAGGTGGAGACTGAGGCCGACGGGGGAGACTGCGGAACCCAGCAGCCGGCGAGGTTAGGACTGGACACTGACGGCGCGTCCCGGGCGCACTCCCATTCCCGGAGTGCCGATCCGTCTGTTTCCCGTGCGCGTGGGGTTTCCACGTGGGAGAGGCCGAGAGCAGAGCAGTCCCTGTGGATCGGAGCCCATCGGCGCTGTCCGCGCTCCCCCCACCCCATTCCCCAGACCGAGAAACTGAGGCCCAGCGAGGGCCCAGCACCCGCCCGCGACCCACCGTGAGCCCCTCCCCGCGCCTCACCTGCTGGCTGTCTCCGCGCGCGGGGGGTTTCCTGGAGTTGAGCGGCAAACAAAGGCCTCCAATCCCGGCGCGGGGCGGGGCGGTGACTTTTTGCTTAATCCCCGAGGCGGGCCTGTGACGGGCGGGGAGGGCCCCGGGAGGCGGGGCCTCTGGAAGCTCCACCAATCGCAGAGAGCCGGCCGCCTGCGGCCCGCCCCCAGGGACTCGGCCCCAGCCCTCGCACTGCAGAGCTCACATCTGGGAGGTTTGTGTCCCTCCTGGAACCCGCCCGAGAGCATAAAGGAGCCTGAGGCCCAGAGCTAAGACTTTAGGGCAAGGTCGCATGGAGCCAGAGTGAGCAAGAAAGCACAAACGTTCGTAGCTGAAACGGAGTGCTTCTGACAGTCCTAAGAATCTTAATAATAAACTTTCCTTGAGCTCCTGTGTGTCCAGGACTGCTGTGCGCTCCTCCTGTGATCCGTCCTCTCCTGTGAGGTGGCTGGGTATTGGCGCTGCCCTCCAAATCCACTCTCGTCCAGACCACTAGGAGCAGGCGGGGAAAACCCAGGTCTGCAGAGGGATCGCAACTGGCCCAGAGTCCCGCGGTGAGTGCAGGACAGAGAGATCCCTTGTCCCCTGACAGCTCGCCTTGAAGGGTGGCGGTGTAAAGTGTCGAACTGACCTCAGCTCCCGTCCCAGTTCTGCCACTGGACTTCAGAGCTGCCGCGAGGAGGGAATAAAATAAACCCAGCGCCAAGCCCAGAAGAAAGAAATCAATGGCACTCACTTCAAGAGTTCCTCCACCACCCCTGTTTCACAAGGGGGTTGATAGGCCCCAAGACAGGAAGAATTTTCCCTGGGGACCTGAGTCCAGCTGTGTTGCAGCCACTTCCCTATCCTCCTGGCAGATCGCTCTTCTCAGTTCCCCAGGGGGCCTGAGACTCCTGCAGGTGCCCAGTAATGATCACAGCAGCAATTCCTGTTCACTAGAGGTATACTCCGTGCCAGCGGCAAACGTTTTAGCCAGTCCTTATAATATCCTACAGGTTAGATGAATACTATGCCCTCCATTTGAAACATGGTGAAACTGAGGCTCAGAGAGGATAAGTGACTTGCTCCAGGTCACACAGGCGGGAAATCGTAGAGGTGGAATTTGATTCTAGATGTCAGACTCTGAAGTATGGACCCTTTGAGCGGGGTCTTGTTCTCTCTCCTTGCACTCCTTACACTGGGCTGTTCTATCCCTCACCCTGTTTTCTCCCAGGCAGAGCAAGGTCCAGGTGATTTGGAGACTAACTTAGCACCTGCTTGGGCAGGCCCTGGCTCAGGCCAAAAACACACGCTCTTCCTGCCTTCTTCAACTTGAAGCAGACCCTGAGATTCTCCAGCAATACTGTCCCCCCACCACCCCTGCCCTGATTCTGGCATCATGAATAAAGTCGTGAGGGCCACAAGTGTGTGTGGCCAGGGTGAACCTCTGACCCCTCCCTGCTCCATTATTCAGAATTGCCTTAACCCATGGTATTGAGTCCCTTCAGAAGACAGCAGGACACATGCTTGTCCTTGGCTTTATGATGTGGACGTCAAGCAGCCATGTGTCCAAATTTAGCCTCTATTACCCACTAACTCTGCAACTTTGGGCAAGAACTTGACCTTTCTAAGCCCACTGGCAAAGAAATTTTTTTAAAGTTTGTTTAAAATTCCACGAGAGGGAGACCCTAATGCCCAGTGGACCACAGTCCCAGAGTTGAGCCCAAGAATTCTAGAAACGACAGCTCCAGAAACTCTTTCTTGTCCTAGTTTTTCAGAGTTCAACTGGGAGCAATGGGCAGCAGCTGCTGGGAGCTTTCTTGTCTTGTGGAGTCGGAGCTTGTGGTCAGTTGGCTGGTTCAAGGCACGGATGGTCACGAGGTCACAGCTTGCCCAGAGCTCATAGAGTCGGTCAGCGGCTGGGCTGAAATTCACTGTGGGCTGGTGATAGATGAAAACCTTTCAGTTCAGAACAAGATGCATAAGGACTTGAGACTGCAAAGGGTGTGGCGTTTCTAAGGCCAGAGGGCCCTTGGTTCACTGTCACCATCATCTGGACTGTCATGGTCTTCCTGGGGCTGACCCTGAGCCTGATTCTGAGCCTGTTTCCCGGGCGCCACGCACAGTGTCCCCACCACCATCAGAGGCAAGTAGCTGGATCTCCATTGAATTGTTTCCTGGGGTGGTTGTAACAAATTATTACCAGTTCATGGCTTCAAACAGCACTCATTTGTTCTCTTACAAAGGGAGTCCAAAATCTCTTACAGAAGTCCAAAGTCAGTTTCACCAGGCTGTCCTCAAGAGGTCAGGAGGGCAGGTCCCTTCTGCAGGCTCCGAGGGGAGAATTTCTTTCCCTGACTTTTCAGTGTCTAGTAGCTGCCTGTATTCCTGGGCTGGTGGTCCCTCCCCCATCTTCAGAGCACATCCCAACCTCCACTTCCTTAGCCACAATACCGTTCCCTCCTCCCATCAAGTCTCCCTCTGCCTCCCTCTTCCAGGGATCCTTGGGATTACATGGGGCCTGCCCAGAAAATCCAGCTCAACCTCCCCATCTAAATGCCTTAATCCCTTAGGCAAAGTCCCTTTGCCATGTAAGGGAACATTCTTGCATTGCCGGAACCTGGGTATCTTTGAGGTCATGATTCGGCCCACCACACTCACTTCCCAGATAGGGAATTTGGACCTAGAAAGGTGAGATCATTGGCCCATGACCAGGCAGGATTTGGCATCTGATGCCTGGAGATCTGAGCCCTGATGACCAAATGGGAGTTATTCCCTGCACGGGTATTAAGACTGAGGAGGGGCACATAGAGTCCCCACTGGGGGGGCCGGGGCTTCAGAGATACCGGCTGCTTCAGAGGTCAAGTGGAATCCCAGCACCCTGGCCTCAGGTGGTCTCGTTGGGCTGGGGAGGGGAAAGGGTCAGCTAAAAGCAGGATCTGGCACAGGTCTGTGGATCAGCTGTCCCTAACCCCGCACTGGCTGACCTCTGAACACAGGGCTGGACAAAACAGGATTTCTCCAAGTCTTTTTGTCCCAGAGAAACCCTGGGGTTAAAGGAAATGGGCCCTGGGGCTATGTAGCAGACCATTTTTTCCCTCTAACACCCCTGCCGTTGGCTCCTGGAAGAGCTTGGCCTGCACAGGTGAAAAATGGGAGTGTGATTGGGAATTTACTCTCTCTCTCCCCCTTCCTGTCCCCAGGCCTTATCCAAAGACTGACAGCATGAACGCCCTGTCCCCTTGCCCTGAGTGGGGATGGCTCTGAACCACTTAGACTCCAGAGGCCCCTGTGGGATCAGGCTGCAGCCACCTCCCAGGACTTTGCCTGAAATCTCCGCTCTGCTTGTGTTCCTCCTTTTTCCCCTCCTGATCCCCCCAAAGGCAGGCCGCCTCCCTGTATCTGAAAACATCCCTATTCAGTCCCATAACATACCTGTTTTAAGAGTATTTTCTGTGAACAACCTTCAAGTAAGGTGCTCCAAGATGTGGGTGTGGCTCACGTGCCCCTCGTACCTGCTGTGTGCTGCACATGGGGGTGGGGGGCAGGGGGAGAGGCTGGTGGTATGTGTTACTCTATTCTACCTGCCCCCCACTTTAGGTCAAGCTATCAAAACCCCAGCCACAAAGGCAGGCCACACAGCACGCTGGACAGTCACCTTGTTCAGGTTTCTTTATTGAAAAATTAAAGTCATAAGCTCTGTATATAAATACACGGACATCGCGGGTCCCCTGCAAGGCCTCTGCGATAGGCTGGGGGCAGGGTGGGGTCTGGGGGTCCCCGGGGTGACGAGAGGGAAACAAATAATAAATATTATGGGGGGAATAAGGAGCCAGGAAGAAACGGGGTGTGAATGGGGGGGAGGTGCTTGACGCTTATTTGTGGCACTAAAGGTCCTGCAAGATGCCCCTGGCGGGGGCATGTCCATGAATTCTCAGGTGGTCTCACTCCGGATAAAGACTCAGACACCAGAGGACGGGCCAGGTCCTAGCTGGCCAGGAAATGGGGCCCAGTGGCCCCATCCAACCCAGGGGACAGGCCCTGGCAGGCCTCAGGTGGACTTTCTCTCCTTCCCACCACTTGTACTGAGCGCCTACTGTGTACGCCAAGCATGGCACCGGATCCCGACCTGACATTCTGTTTGCCTCATCCGACTCTCTTCTCCTGGTTCTGGGCCAGCGGGCCGGGAAAGAGTGGGGGGATGTCTTCCTGCCCCCCTGGCTATGCAGCCCCGGCCCTTAGGGAGCTGACTAGTGCCAGGAGGGAGGAGGGACCAGGGCTGGGGACTGGGCAGCAGCGGGAGGCCTCCGGGCCCCAGCCTCTAGAGCATCACATTGAACTCGGTGACCAGAAAGTCGATGTAGTCTCGCTCCTTGGTCTTGAAGGCCTCTGCAATGATGCGCGCCGCCTCCCGGTGCTCCTTGCCCCGAAGGGTCAGCCCGTTCACTTCCAGAATCACGTGGCCCACTTTGAGCTGCCCGGAGTTGTGGGCCGAACCGCCTCGCTGCAGAGGCGAGACACAGGGTAGGGGTGCTCGAGGCGGCTGAGGGCGAGGCTGGCCTGCCTTAGACACCCACCGGGTCAGGCCCAACCCCGCCAAGCACGCTACAATCTGGGAGTCCGCTGCCCTGACAAGGAAAACAGGCTCAGGGAGGGCAAAGGGCCTGGGTCTGCCTCTGGTGGCTGGTCATCCTCGGGGTGGGGGGTATGTGTGGGACAGAACCCTGGGGATGCCAAGAGAGGGGCCCTCGGGGGTAGGCAGAGAGTCACGTCGGGCCCACGGAGATGTACCTGAATCGTGACGATCCGAGGCAGAGGCTGGCGGGTATTGGCGCCACCCTCGATGGCAATGCCCAGGGTGGCCGCACTTTTCTTCACGCGGACCAGGGTGGACGTGGGCTCCAGGAGTCCAGGCTGTGGGCATGAGCAAGGAGACAAGTGTCTGAGGCCTTCTCCATGGACAGACCTGGCTGAGGTGTTGGGGAGGGTGTGCACTGGCAGTGACATGCCACTAGGTCAGAAGGGCTCGGACTGCGGCCCCAGGCTGGGAGCCGGCACTGTGCTAGCACTGAGCTAAGAACTGGTGTCCCCAGCTCTCTAATTGCCAAGGCTCAGGTTAAGGGGTCAGCCCGAGGCTGCCTGATGGTGGGGGTCCTGGGACTCGGACCCAGGCCTGACTGCCTTAGCCAGCATGCCAACTCAGTCCTGCGCTGGAAGACCCTGAGGACCGGCTTTTCGTGCTTGGCTTGTCAGTGTCTGTGGCAAAGGTGAGACCTAAACTGGGCCTCCAGACTCCTGATACAGTGCTTGCTCCCGGGACACTCGTCCTCCAGTGGTGGGGGCTCACTTCTTCCCCATGGTGGGTACTTGTCAAGCTCGACCCTGCTGGGGGACCTCCTGTTCCCCACCTGGGGCCTGCCCTCCCCTCAGTCCTCTGTACCCCCTCCTCCTCGCTCACCGGTTTGGTGGCCCCCTCTGTGGTCCTCTCGTTCCGAGGTAGCTCCTTGCTACTCCTGCTCTTGGTAGATGCCATCTGTCTGCCTCGGCCCGGGGCGCTGGCTTCTGCCTCACCAGCGTCCACACCGCTGTCCTCGCTCAGGGTCTGCCCACTGTCCGAGAGCTGGGAGAGTGTGGAGGTTGCTGGGAGGGGGAATGGGAGGAGAGTGGGGGTTTATACCACTGGGGTCCGGGTGGGCTTCCTGGAGGAGGTGGTGGAGCTACAAGCTGGAAGGCTGTGGGGATTCCCCAGGCACGGAATAGGGAGGAATGAAGGGATCACAGGGCTGGAGGGAGGCGAGACACCGTGCCACTTTTCCACCACTGGGATCTGCCCTTCCACCCGGGGCCTGGCCCCAAGGCCAACAGGTCTTCTCCTCTGACCACCCAGTTCTCTGTCCATGGCATAATGGTGAAAACAGAGGTCAAGAGGCAAACCCAGCCCACAGATATGGGTTATTATTATTTTTTAACTTGCATAATGCTCTCCAATTTTAATGATGAACCAACACATTCCAAATAAGGTATTTCACAGAAAAATTAAATTTCTAGCTTCTCAATAAAACAAGGGAAGGTTTGCCATGCCTGGTCTGTACCCTCCACAACCCCAACTGGCCTGAGCTGAGCAGTGAGCACATACCCCCATTCACCAGTCAAACCCGAGCTGCTTCGCTGTGTGTGTGAGGGCTGGGTCCCTGAACCTGAGACACTCTAGAGACCAGCAGGTCAGGTCTGAATCCTTTCTGCCCAGCTTGAGCAACCCCAGTGAGTTACATAGCTTCCCTGAGCCTCCCTGGCTTTGTTCTAACATAGGAGCAACGATGCCCATCTAGCAGCATTATCATAAAGATTTTATTATTTGCGATGTGTACAGTGAAGCCCACAGTTAACTGCTCCACAGTTAACGCTCTGTGACTCCGCTTTTCCGTCTGTAAAATGGGTACAACAGTAGCAGCTTTACGGGGCTGCTGGGAAGGTTAGATGAGGTGCCAATAGAGGCAGGGTCCCTAGAACCGTATCTGGTACACAGCAAACCCCACACAACGGACAGCTTTTATCCTTGTGTGCTGGGCTCAGGGCCAGGTGACACCTCGGGTTTCTCTCACCGCATCCGGCCTGCTGTCCCCTTAGCTGCCTTCCCTCCCCGAGCTCCTGAGCGTGGGGACCCTGCAATCTGCATCCCAGTCTGCCCACTGTTTGGTATACAGCAGGCACTCAGTTCAGAGCCCCCAACCTGCCACCTTCCCTGACCACAGCGGGACCTATACATGACTTTAGCCACAGGATGGCAGCAGAATCCAGCAAGAGGCACCCAACTTGCTAAGGGAAGGGAGATCTAGAGCCAGATCTAGAGCCCGCCAAGGCTTCAGGCTTCCTGCAAGTGAAAAACCGGCTTTATACAGCTGTCCGCCGTCAGCTGGACACCCTCTGGAAGCTCTGGGGCCGCAGCCTCGTCCCAGGTGGCTGCAAGTTCGAGCCTGCACTCTGACCCTGCAGGCCTCCCCCGCCCCCAGATCTGGAGACCTCCAGGGGTCCAGGGACAGTACTTTCCATATCTGTCTTTCCCCAAGCATGCACCTTGTCCCAGACCCAGGGGACAGAGATCACAGAGGCCACCCCTGTCCTCAAGGAGCTCAGTCTCAGTGGGGAGATGGAGACTGTGGAGTGGCAGGACCGCGGGCTCTGGGGCAGGAGCCCAATCCTCCCAACGACCCAGCGGGCTGTCACCGAACCTCCATCCTGTGGCTTGTCTGTGGTCACACAATTCTCAAGTGGCAGCGCTAGGGCTCACACCTGTGTCCACACGGACTCAGCACCCTGTTCCCGGGGCACTCGGACCCTGCACATGCTTCCACTCTAACTAGGCCTGGATGCCCTCCAAACCAGCTGGGGGCACCCCCCAGCTCATCCCCCGAGGCGGCAGCCAGTACTCACTGCGGGTCTGGGGCAGCGCCCTCACTTCATTCACGTCCGGCTCGCTGTCGGGCCGGTGTACCTCCACCATGACAAAGTGCTGGTTTGTGCCCACTGGGTCTGGCCGGCCGGAGGGGGAGGGTGGCAGGAGGCAGCCCCCTGCCAGCGTGGCCTCTGCAGGGGAGCTTTTCAGGTGTGGGGGTGACTGGACGCGCGGGAAGGGGCCGATGGGGTGCTGGTTGACCAGGGCCAGGTGGGCGTCCAGGGGCCTCTTGGAGCCAGGGTTGGCGGGGGAGACAGAGGCATAGATGGGGGAGGAGGGCGAGTCTTGTGCTGAGCAGGACCCCGGGGCAGGCGCGGTACCCGCCGGTGGGCTGCGGTTTCTGGGGGCCGAGAAGACGATGCCCGAGTGGGAAGACGCAGAGGACGGTGGCTGGAGGTCCTCCTTCCCTGGCTTCCTCGGCTGGGCGTGCGGGCGGTTGTGGCCTTGGGCCAGAGGTGGAGGGGGAGGCGGTGGTTTGTAGCTCGGCAGCCCCTCGGACGGGGCTTTGACGTCGTCCTGCCAAAAGACCCAACAGGAGTAGAAGGAGTCAGAGCCCATGGTGGCTGGTCGAGGGGAGCCCCGCGCGGCAGGCTGCGGCTGGAATTCTGTCCCGCTCTATCAGGTCTCGGCCACGCTGCTCTGAATAATGCAACACCCCAGTGGAAAACTGCTCCCCCCAGCTCGGCAGCTGATAAGCGTCGGCATCCTGGCGGGTGTCTCTGGGGATGGCATCGTTACCTGTGGGAACTCAAGTTCTTGGCATCAGTCAGGCCTTGTCACAGGGAACAAGACTTAATTAGAGGTGGATGTGGAGAATGGAAGGAACAGAAAAAGCATTTCTTTGGCTTTTCTTTCTAGAAGATTATCGTGGCTACTAGAGGCAGGAGATGTGCAGGACTGGAGGGAGAGGGAATGGACAGAAGGGGACAGTCACATGGGCTCGGGGACTGTGTGGTCCTAGGCAAGGCACAGCTGACCTCTTGGAGCGCCTCTCTGGGCAGTGGGCAAATCTGCACCTGCCTGGCAGGGGTGCGGGGGTGTGAGCAGCCCCATGCGTCATGTGTCAGCGGGTGCCTGCGCCCAGCAAGTGCACAGAGAGCAGGAGCCCCGGATAGCATCATTGCCGTTCCCCCCTGCCTAGGCCGACTCTCAGCACTTGAACGCCCTGACCGCAGGGCAGGCACGGTCCCAAATGCTTCACGTACATGGACCCATTCACCCCTTGCCACAAACTTGGGGTGGGTACACTATTATTATTCCCATGTTACAGAGGGGAAAACCGAGGCACAGAGAGGTTAAGAAACTCGCCCGAAGTCACACAGTCAGTGGCAGAGGTCGGATTTGAACCCAGGCAGCTAGCTCCAGCGTCCAGGCCGTTCAGAAGTTATCTGGGTCGGAACGACAGTGATATTGCCCGGGCTGCCGATGTGCATATAGGGGTCCGAGGTCACATTTAACTTCCATTTCCGGTGTGGTCATATGGCCTCTTCAGGGAGGCCACACACTCCGTGTGTCAGTATTTATGATATGGTTCAGATAACATATCAAAAGTAATAGTGATTTGGCAAAGGAACAGCCTGATTCCCCACCTGAAATCCCCAGGAGGGGCTGAGAGCCGTCGTGGCTCCTGCCAGAGAGGGCTGATCCATGTCCTGTGCGCAGGCCTGGCGCCGGGTCAGAGGGCCTCTGTCCCCTCCCTGTGGCTCTCACTGAGGAGCCAGCACCCCAGGGCCGCAGGCAGACCAGGGAGGGCAAAACTCAAGGGAAGGGCCAGACAGGGTCTTACCAAGGAAACATCGGGGAGGGTATTTGTAGTGCCCTGGACAGTCTCACCAGTTTCCTCCAGGTCCAGAGTGTTCTAGAAATGGAGAATAAAGCAGTGTGAGCAAATACAAACCGAGAGGGAGAGAGCAGTTTGCCCTCCGAGATACCCTAATCCATAATGGGCCCCGTGACACCTTCTTGTGGTTTCTCCCTGTCCTGACATGCCCTGCTCTTGGGAAATTTACACATCAAAATTAATGTTGGTTTTCATGCCGGTCGTTTTGAAATCAATTTTTCTTTGAAGCTTCCCAGGCCTCCCGTGAACTATCTTTGTTGGGGACGGGGTGGGGGGGGGGGGGACTCTGGCCTGGCCTGGGAACTCCTGAAGCTGGGCCCCAGGTACCATGCTCCACACGCTCAGCGCCTTCCCAAACCCACAAGTGCTCGCAGACAGAAGCCCAGGAAGGTGTGACAATGGCAGGACGCCAGTGAGAGGTGGAATCTCTCTCTTTTTAAACTTTAATGGTTTCAATTGTGAGGCAGGGGGTCAAGGGTTAAACACACCTTATTTTACAAAAATGCCCATTTCTTGCTTCCTTCTCCAACTCACCGGAAGAAGCCTCATGCTCCCTCCAGTGACACTGAGCTGCTGTTAGGTCACCTGCAGGCCGTCCCTGGGAGGCTGAGCAGCGACCCTCTCTAAAGGAGCTCTCTTGAGGGCTCAGTGGAGCCATCCTTCCACCCCGCAGAGCCCAGGATGGCCACGGGCCTCCACCACCACCACCGGGCTCACGTCGCAAAGGCGGCCATCAATAGTGAGCAGTCTCAGGGCCGGAATGATAAGGGCCTGGGGCCACAGAGGCGGTGCAACACCACCCCTACTGTCAGAAGCTTAGAGGAAGTGGGTTTGACACAGGTAAGCAAGGAGGAGACCGTGCACAGAGTGAGGAGTTACAGGCATATCAGCAGCTGGGGAGGGGTTATCAAGGAAGGCTTCCTGGAGTAGGGAGCATGGCTTAAAGTTGAGTCTAGTGGGTAAATGGGGCAAAGGAGGGAACGATGGTGTTTCAGAGGGCAGGGCATGCATAAAGCAGGAAGGAGGTATGAGAATCTTCGAGCAGTTCCACATGACTCAAGCATGGAGCTGCTGGCACTTGAGGCTGAGGGCAGCAGGTTGCCATGGTGACGTGGTCAAGTTAGTCTTCTGTGAAGATTCCCTTTACTCACTTCCTCTCCAGCCACACTGGAACAATGCAGGCGTGTCAGGGCCTTTACACCCGGCTGTCCCCTCTGCCCGGAACATGTTCCCACTTAGCTATCCACAAGGTATGCTCCGTTCTTCCCTCCTTCAAGACCTTCCCAAATACTACCTCCTCAGAGAAGTCCATCCTGACGACCCCACCTAAAATTACAACCCCTACCCGCCCCCGCCCCTGCCCCCGTTTTATTGTTCTCCTCTACTTCCTTCACCCAGCAGCCAGGATGTAATCCCTGAAACATAAATCAGATAATCTCTCTCCCCAGCTCCTCACCCTCCTGGGTCTTTCCATTTTCCCTAGAGAAAATTCCAAAGTCTGCACTCATTGTGCCTCATGGCTGGGCCCTTACTTGCTACTCCTCCAGCAGGATGGGGTGCTTCCTACCCCAGGGCCTTGGCACTCACTGCTCTCCCTGCCCTCCACAGACTCACATCCTCACTTCGTTTAGCTCTGACCTCAGTGAGGCCTTCCTGGACCAGCCCCGTCTAAAACAGCACCCCTCCCCACCCCTGTCTAACCCCTGGCCATGCTGCATTTTCTGCATAAGACATACCACCGCCTGATGCTATAGTATTGATTTGCTTCTTGTTCATCTCTCCCGTTAGGATAAAAACTGCTCAAAGGGGGCGCCTGGGTGGCTCAGTGGGTTAAAGCCTCTGCCTTCGGCTCAGGTCATGATCCCAGGGTCCTGGGGTGGAGCCCTAAATCGGGCTCTCTGCTCAGCGGGGAGTCTGCCTCCCTGTCTCTCTCTGTCTGCCTCTCTGCCTACTTGTGATCTCTGTCAAATAAATTAAAAAAAAAAAAAAACTGCTCAAAGGCAGGACTTAGGACCACCTAGTCCCACTCTATCAATTAGCCCCAGTTTAGGACTGGGGCTGCTTGATAAATATTTACAAAGCAAATGAATCCACAAATGGATCGATGGGTAAATGAATTCATCAATCACTCAGGCTGGTGTGGAGGAGGCCCCAGCAGGCAGAGAATGAGGCAGGCCAACTACTAGATCATTGTGGAGAGTGGTCATGGTGGCCTCGATTAGGGTGGAGGAGTGGGTCGGGAAGGAGGGGTCCCCTGACGCCATACTCCCTGGGGCACAGGCTGCCAGGTCACTCCACACTGATCCCCATCCCGAATGACGCTCCTGGAGCTTCTGGGCAGGCAAGAGGCATGTAATCACAAAGACCCGTCATGGGAGCCCTCCAGGGAGGCATTTGGCCCTCCCGGCTCAGAGCCTTTCATACCCAGGCCTCTTCATCTGGTCCCGTGATGTCAGGCTGGGACACCTGCCTCATTTTACCACCCAAGCTGAGGCTTCCATGCAAACCTCAGCGTCCCCACTGTCTCCAGTCCCATCCCCTGCACATGGGCTCCCGGAAAGATGCTGCAGGCAGCGTCAGGCACACAAAGACCATAAGGGATCCTTGGGAGGGGGCGTGATGCCCTCCTGCCCACTAAGTGGCACCGCTCCTGGCTTCGCTGAGATCACACCCAGCTCTGCCACTCACAGCCAAGGGACGGAAGGCAAACCACGGATCTGCTCGGTGCTGACTTCCCCACCTGCAGAATGGGGTCACGGCAGTCCCTCTCTCCCGGGGCTGACGCAGTAACACCTGCCCGGTGCTCAGGCAGGAGGGCCCTCTGCCACACTCAGTGCAGCCACTGCCACCTGTCCCTGGATTCAAGCTGCAGGCACCTGGGGGACTCGGGTGACCGTCCATGCGGCACCAAAGACCTGGGATTCTGTCCTGTTCTGGTACATTCGGAGCTTTGGGCACTCATTCAGTCAACAAGCATTTATCCGGCAGCCTTGACTCATGGGGAATAAATGGTATGCAGGTCACTGTGTCCCCAACACCCCTCACAGGGCCATGTGCACAGCAGGTGCCACACACTTCCGCTCAGAACCACTGATGTGGCCGGCAGTGGTAACTGGGCGCCCGGGAGGGAGGAAGGATCCAGAGCCCTGACAACACAAGCAGGTCTCCGGCACAGATGGCAGAGCGGGTGGGGCTTTCTCTCAGATACAGCAGAGGGCGGACCACAAATTGGGGAGGGCGACACACCAGGCCCCGGGCAGGGCGTTTTACTTGACACACTCTCCTTTGAGTCTCTGCGAGAGGCAGCCCCTGGGATCCTCACAGATTTTACATTTAAGCTCCGAGAGGGATGTGACCTGTCCAAGACCACACGGACGTTCTACAGCGGGTTTCGAACCCAGGTGGGGGTGGTCCTAAAGCCCACGCAGCACTACCCTGACCCCAGAATTGGACAGGGCCCCGACAGCGCCCCTTACTGGCACGGAACAGTACGGCCATCTCTGGCCCCTGGCCTCAGCCCGTCCTCGCTACAATAGCATCCTGGAACCAAGTCGGAAGGCAGGGATGGAAAGTCAGGAGGGTGAGGGTGGGGGGCGGGGGGGATAAATATCCAGCCCTGGGAGGAAGGCCCGAAGTGGAGCAAACGGCAGACGGGTCAGAGCCGGGCCCTGCCAGACTCCATCTGCCAAATCCAGACGGCTCAGGAGCCCCGAGTCCCTGAGCCATGTTCCTCGTGCGTCTGAAATAGCTACAGACAGCAGGCTAAGAACCCTGGGGACACGTCAGCACAAACGCTCGAGGAACAGGCTTCCAGACGACGATCAAGGTCAGAGCTCACGTGGGAGCCAGCCTGTGCCTCCTGGCCTCCTCATCGTGCCCGCCCCCACCCCGCTGACTGCTTGAGCCACCCCCAATTCCGGCACCCACTGAGGCCGGAGACCGGCTGCAGGTTTAGACTCAGTGGCTCCATTAGCCCTGCTAGACGAGGCCATTCATCCGTTCTATAGCTGAGGTCACTGAGGCTCAGAGAAGGAAGGCCACCTGCCCAAGGTCACACAGCAAGGATGAGGCGGGAAGCAGAGCTATGTTCAAGGTCTGACTCTGTTATTCCGACTGCTTGCCACAAGAGCCAGGACGCCCTCAGGAACGGCTGCTCCCCGCATCTCCTTCCTCCTCAAATCAGCGACGGTTCAGAAAATTCCCTTCCTCTTAGGGAAAAGACCTTCTTTTTGTCTGAGTCGGCCCAGTCAGGGCCCGGATACCCCAGGAGTCTGGTCTGAGGGAACTGTGGGGCCAAAATAAAGTGAAATGATGGCGGGCAGGCCCCAGTGCGGACCCCTGCCAGGTGGACTCGAGATTCGGGAAGTGGTGATGCTTCTAGGTGATTGCTGGCCCAGCTGTCGTCTCAGCAGCATGAGGCCCTCCCCTCCCTCCCACAGCCTCGCTCCAGCCCAATTCCTTGGTTCCTCCTTCCTCCCCTCATTACAACAGGAAGGTTCTTACATAAAGGTGCTATTTTCAGCTCTTTGTTCTTCTGGCTTCTTTACTCTGCTGTCAGGACATCAGGCTCCCCCCAACTCTGCCCCTAAATGCACCAGAGGCCCGAGGCTAGGGCCTCCCCCTCCTCTGTAGATGGGAAAGTTCCTGGAAGGTCATCATGGAGATTTCTGCCCAAGGCCAGGGGAGGGACAGAGGAGGGAAAGCTGAGAGGGGAGTGGGTGTAAGAGAGGAGGAAGAGAAGGAAAATGGGAGGGAGAGGTGGAGAGCAAGGAGAGAGGAAAGAGCAGGAGCTGGGGGACAGGAGCCATCACCCCAGGAAGGTCAGGGTGGGGGAGGGGACCAGCTGGGTAGAGCCAGAGTCCTGGCATTCCTGGAGTGAAGTGGGCAGGACTGGGGATCCAAAAGGATCACGGAGCCAGCCCCTGGGCCAATGGCCATGCTGGTGGAGACAGGCTGGTCCTTCTCCCGAGCTCTCCAAGCATGGGGTGGGGCAGGAAGTCGGGCAGCTGGCAGGGAAGGGCAGAGGGGTGTGGGTCCCCAAACAGAGGGCTGGAACCCACCCTCACTCGAGTGGCCAAGACCACGGGAACTGCCCCGGTTCCTAGCTGGCTCTAGGGACTTTTACCCGCTGTCCGCTCTCCTGCCATCATGTTTGCCCACCAAACCACAGAGGTCCCCAGGAGGCCTGTGCAGTGCCTTCTGCCTCCATGCCTACTGCCTCCATGCATCACCCTCCCAATGGTCTCAGGAAAAGGACTTCATTCCGTGGACAGAGAGTGTAACGGGCGCTGGAGAGCAGGGCTCCAGGAAGGATGCGGTGACCCAAGAACCCAGCTGAGGGAAAACGCTGCCTCTCGCTTTCCGTGACCCACCAGTCCACATGACACATTTCCTCCCTTATAAACGGAGGCGACAGCCCAGCAGAATTGGCAGCGCCCAAGACACCGTTGCCGACTGAAGTCCCAGGTCCTTCCCGGTTGCTGCAGGGGCCACCGAACCCCACTTGGGCTCCACCCGGCTTCACACTCACAGCCTCGCTGACCCACTGTCGGACTTCGCTACGGTGCATGCTCATCAGGAAGCACATGGTTTCCAAATTGTTCTGGAATTCCGAAAATGGCATTCTGCTGTATTATTCGGGTTTTTTCGTAACTCTGATATATTTTCTTTTAAATACTTAAGACTGTTCTTTTGAGAAGGGGTGCCAGGGTTTGCCAGCCTGCCAGAGGTGTTCATGGCACAGGGAAGGTGAAGACCGCTGTCCTGGGTCAATGCTTAGTCTGACCCTACCCCCCCCCACCCCCCCGCCGCCGTTTTATAACCAGGAGACCTCGGGCTCCGGAGGAGCAGGGCTGGCCTCCGTGGACTTGGTTCTGACTGCTGGAAACAGCTTTAACACTCCCAAGTGCCCACAGGGAGGCAAACATGCCGCAAAGGGCTGGCGGGGAGGACTCCTGCTTATTTCAGACGCGGGCTGAGGCCAAGCTGCAGCCGTCCCCAGGCTCACTGACGCCTCTGCTGAATTTATGGTTCTGAGGATGCAGGGTGCTCGTGCAGAGGCCTCTTAGCGGGGGAATGGGCTGTTCTTAAGCGGAAAAATGAACTCCAGCCTTGCTGTGCCCTAATCTTGGCACCGAGCGGCTTCCTGGGACAGGGGCTGCAGAGCCAGTCTGCCCGACCACAGACTCGTAGCTACCCAGACTGTAGCAGTAGCCTCGCCAGGTCACTCCATCTACCTGTGCCACTGAGCTCTCTCCACACACAGGGGAAGCATTTTAAAAGATACAGACAAGATCTTGTCACTTCCTGCCTGAAGATGCTCAGTGGTGTTCCACGGTTTCAGGGTTAAGCCCGAGTCCCTGGCGCTTCCTGCTGCTAAGCCTGCGCCCTCTCCCCTTCACCCCTGGCATTCTGGCCCTCCTGACCTCCCACAGTTCCTTCCAGGGTCCACAAGCCTTGAGCTCAGGGCCTTTGCATGTGCCAATTTGGCCCCCTCAGCTCCTTGCCTGGTGAATTTCCCAGTTGATGCCAATGACCTCAGATCTCAGCTCCAACATCTGCTCCCCTGACAACCCGCATTGGTTGGGGCCCCGGTCCTCAACCCACTTCTCAGGGCTTGAATAGTAGGTGGTCTGATCTGAGGCTGCCCTCCCCAACAGGACTTGCTAAACTCCCAGGCAGCAGGTGCTATCGTCTCAGAGCCAGGGATGGGGTGCAGGGAGGGGTGCTCAGCAAATGCTCGCCACAGGACTGGCTGGTGAATGAGTCGGTAGTTGGGCTCCTTCCTGCTCCCCTACTGTGGGAGGGCTCGCCCAGCAAAGGACTCTCTAAACCCAACCAGGCTGGTCCAAAGGCACAACACAGGAGGTGGGAGAAGGCCCTCTGATCATTTTCTCCCTGTTTCTGGGAAGAGCTGCCTTCACAGTTAGGGGTCCCTGCAGCCAGAAGGGCCCGAGACTGGCCTAAGTTTCTCCACCCTCCTTTCGCCCCAGGATTTTTCCTCCTTAGACAAGAAGGAAAGCATAGAGACCATAAGGGAGCAACTTGCTGACGGCCACGCCCAGCACCCACTTCTCACCTTACCGCCTAGGGACAGGGACAATAGGGTTTTAGAGCAGCCCCCCACCCTGCCAGCATGCTTGGCAGGCCCAGGGAGCCCCTTTCCAGGCACATGAGAGGTTTGGAGTGGGAACCTCTCAGTTCCAGGTGGAAAGGAGTTGAGGTTAAGGTGGGGCAGTCCCAGCTGCCGCCCCTGACTTCAACGGCACCTGCTTCATAGGTACAAGACTGGCCTTGGCCTCTGCAACCGTTTTTCCCCCGAAAGCCTCCGCAGTGCCCTTTGCCAGTCTTCGGAGTATCAACAGAACGGGCTCGCAAGTACTCCACGCCTGCAAGTGTACTCCTGAGCTCACTCAAGAATTTTCATGACAACCCAGAGGACTGGTCTTATTGGCTCGTGTACAGATGTGGAAACCAGGGATCCCAAAGCTTCAGTCACCTGTCCAAGGTGTCACGGCTACCACTTGGGAGAGCCAGCCCCAGTTGCGGGACTCCCCAACCCGTTCGCTTAAGCCCCTCTGCCCCAGGCTGGCTTGTACCCCATGAAGAACCCAATTAATGGCAGGGAAGCCTTGCTTCTGCTTAGCTCTTGCGGCTGACATCCGTATGGGAGGGGAATGACATTGTCTGGAGGCAGGAAAAATTCCCAGGGCCGGCCCTCTATTAGACAAATGGAAAAGAAACACTATTTGTCAATGGAGGAAGGCTGCATCTGATCTCCTTTGATCGATTTTGTCTGGTTTAAGGGAAAACGGCTGCAGAATGAGCCACGTTTAACCTGCGATTGCTACCTGCAGAGCGTGGCCCACAGAATTCGGGCTAAATGGAAACTGGTTCCATCTGGGGCAACCGTCTGGGGCATCTGGGTCACGAGAGCCAGCCCGCTGCCGCTCTGCCGGCCCGGATGGCAGCGCCAAGGACATTTTCCTACCATGTGGGAGGTAGAAGGTTAGGAGGCTGGGATATGAGAAGATGACCCTGTGTGGCCAGGGAAGGCAGATTCATTTCAGTTTCTGCTCCACATTTCCTGGGCCCCAACTCACTTCCAGAGCCTGGGCTGGCACTGGGCAGACAGACAGGAGAAAGACGTGCTCCCTGCCTGGTCCCTGGTCCCTCCTGTTTCCCCGGGAAGACAAACTCAGAAGAGGTGAGAGCCATGTGACAGGCGTTTGAACACAGTCAGGAAAGCAGGTGAGCTCCATGAGGGACAGGATCTGGGTCACAAGAAAGAAATGCTTTGGGTTATTGTCCATCCAGATTTGGGGGTTCAGCATCATTGCAGCAAAAGCTCACGGACATGTGCTGGGGTTGCAGACCAGTGCCTGTCACTTGGTGGCGAGTAGATAACTACCGTATCCTGACTCTACCACTCACTAGCTGAGTGACCTGGATCAGGTCGCTTTTCTCTCTGACGCTGGTGTTCTTCCCTGTGCAATGGGGATCATAGTGGTAACCTGCCACTCCTAGTTACTGGGAAAGTCAAAGAAGATACAGTTGGAAAGCATTATCACAATGCCAGGAAGAACTCTCGACAAACGCCAACAACGATGATTATTAGGAAAGGCCCCAGTTGTTTATATGGGCCAGGCCCTGGGCTGGACGTGAGGGATTCATTGTTGATTCCAGACACAATCACTGCTGTGGTCAGGCGGAGTAGCCAGCCAAGCTTGTAAACATTCTTAGAATATAATGAGATAAGAGTCAGGACAATGGGACACTCAGGGGGCTGGAGGAGCCACAGGGAAGTCAGAGAATCATGGAAGCCTTCTGGGAAGAGGTGGCATGTGAGCGTAGGGCTCATGCCCACAGAGGAGACAGCAGGCCATGTGAAGTGGGAAAGAGAAGACTCCAGACAGAGCTCACAGCATATGAAAGCACAAGAGGTCTCTCAACAGCTCCACAGCACAGAAATGATCATCCTCAGGTTACACACCCTAAAACTGAGCTCAGAAAGGTAAAATCCCTTTCTGAGGTCACACAGCAAGGTGGTAGCCGGGCTAGGGTTTAAGCGGAGGGCCTCCTCACCCCAAAGCCTGAGGAAATCTGATGGACTGGCCAACAGGAGGGACAGTGAGCACCGAGAAGAATCCCAGTTCCCACCAGGGCCGGGCGCAGACATAAGGGGGTGGCAGGAAGGGCCACGGCCCCCTACCTCTACCCCGGCTAAGGGACTCCCACGGCCCCGCCCGGCAGGAAGGACGGTACCTCCATCAGGTCTATAAGCCACAGCAGCCGCTCCTGGGGAGGAAGGGTGGGCAAAAGGCAAAAAGAAAAATACATCAAATAAATATTAGGGATGGGGCGGGTTCAGCAGCCACCCCTCTGCCCAGCATGCACACATGCACACACACAGAGAAAGGCAAAAATGAACACGGTTCTCTAAGATCCCTTTTCTGTTTCCTCCAGATACTTGGGGCGGGCGTAAAGGAGGGATGAAGAAAAAAGGTCCTGTTGCCGCAACCAGCACTCCTTCTTGGTAACTGCCTTCTGCAGAAATGACACCTGTCCTTGAGAAGGGCTGTCAGAAGACAGCTATTCACTGTGAGGCAACCCTGGGACTTGCCAGCAGGTGAGGCTGGGATTGTCACTCCCATTTGGCAGGTGGAAAACAGAGGCCCCGGGAAGAGAAGTGACATGTCCAAGGTCACACCAGCTAATGGCGGGCAGAGCCTGAAGGAGGACCTTGTTCAAAAAACTGGATCAGAGGAAACTTGCATTGCGGAGAGCCCCAAGCCTTGTGCCGGCAGCAAAGGTCTGAGTCAGAGGGATGGGGCCCCACGCTGTGCATGTGAGGGCGCTGGAGGCAGGATAAGAGTGAAGCGGGGGAGCAGAGCCTCAACCCAGTGCTTTCCAGAAGCCTCCAAGTGTCTGCAAGGCCCTGGGTGCAAATCCTCAAGATGATTCTCCAGCCAGGTTGGGGGAAGTCAGGAAGACTTGAGGCTCCACCTGTCCCCAGGTTCTGGACAGTATTTCTGGGATGCTGGTGCCAACAGGGAGGTCACTCCTTGTTTAATCCTCCCTGGGCATCCTAATGCTAGGCATAGCAGCATCGCTGCCCCAGTGCAAGTGGGAAAACTGAGGCACTGGGCAGTGAAGCATGGGGCTGAGGCCGGTGGGGGCCAACTCTTCTTAGGTTTGGGGGAGACCCCTGGGCTGGGCATGGTCACGGCAGGCCAGCGCTGAGCTGGACGTAATAGTTACCCTGACTGACATCAGAGCCTCGGGGAAAGACTTTGGGTCATTCTACTCATGGGGAAACTGAGGCTCAGAGAAGCTGGAGGTTAGACCTAAACCTCCTCCCTCTCAAGCTAGAACACACCCCATGCCCCCACTGGATCTCTCAACCCCGACTGTAGAGAGATCTTTCCAGAATTACAGCCTGCCATCCCCCAGGCTCCTGAACACCCACATGGGCATTTCCAAGGCCAGTCTCAGTGGAGCCGGACCCTGAGAGAAACGGCCCCTCGGGCCAGGTCCCTGCAGCCTGAAGTCAGCTCATCACGTGCGTGCCACCACAGAGCCAAACACACAGCCCCAGGTGGGGAACACCCTCTGGCCTGCCCCAGAGGTGACCTGCCCATCCCCCGAAGCATGACGTGGTCTTCACTGTAGCCAGAGCCCTAGAGGAATGCCTGGCAGCTGCCTGGGCCCCCCAGGAAGGGACAAGGACTCCTGCAGAGGAAGGGGACTCAGAACAGTAGGAGTGGAAGACAGAGACATAGAAGTTCCCCAGAAACTCATCTCCCCAGAGCTAAGAAGAAACACAAGCTGTCTGCAAAGGCAAGGGCACTGCCCCAGGGCTGATTCCTGCTGGCCGCAGGCTCACTGGTGCCCACTAACCCCCGGCTGGCATCCTCAGACGTCACCGTGTCCCCGGAGCTCTGCTGCTCCAGCTGGACAACTAAGTGCATCTGTGCCAAGTCTACTGAGATTCCCCCTGTAAGGTTTCTCAGTTCAGCATCTGGGAGCAGCAGGGCTTGAGAAATACGGCTGTCCCCGCACTTTCCACCGAGCGGAGAGTGGTGATGATGAACGGTCTCAAGACGGGACCGGAGAGCGTGAGACATGCCCGCTCTCCTCACCTCCACCCCCGCTCTTCCTGCCACACGGACGGGGATAACTGGTTCCCCTACCAAGCCGCAAGGCATTTCCTTTGCTCCTTCCTTAAGAAGGTCTCCTGGGATTAATTTGCCTCTGAGCATCCTGCGGGGCTGAACCCAGGAGGGACCGCATGCTTTTCGGGGAAGGCTGGGGAGAAAGTCGGGGGGGCTCTAAAGACAAGAGGGGGTGTCTCGGGGAAGATCCCATCATGACGACCCCCACGAAGGCACAGCCATGACTTCTGGTGGGGTCCTCCCATGGATTGTTCCTATTTTTTCTCTTTGTCTCATTACCTGTGTTTTTCACCTTTCTCCCTGAGCCCGCCCCCAGCAGGCTGGGAGCCCAAGAGGCAGGGCCACATGTGCCTTGTTCACTAGCTGTCCCCTTGCACCTTGCTGGGCACACGTCAGGCGTCGACAACAATAACGTTTTTCCCACGGAAGAAACTGAAGCTCAGAAAGGCAAGGGACAGAGCTGGTAAGGGGTGGCACTGAGATTCACGCCTAGATCCGTCTCACCGAAAAGGCTGGACCTCGACACCCCACCCCCACTGGCTGCAAAGCCAGGGACGGGGCAGAGGCAGCTCACCCTGGCCGAGCTGACGGTGGTAGAGGTGCCATGGCTGCCTGTGGATGAGCCCGTGTCGCTGTAGGAGACCATGGAGTAGGTGTCCCCGGCCCCAGGGCCCGGGGGCTGCCGGGCCTTCATGGACTCGATCTCCCGCCTCAGCACCAGGTGGTCGAAGCGGTCCAGGTCTTGCGGGGAGATGGTGCCTCTCACCTCAGACAGGAGCGAGAACTGGGGAGGGGGACAAACAGGGCACTCAGCCGTAGGTCCACCAGCGGGGGGACCCATCCCCTGCTACGCCAAATCACCTGCATGCCAACTTGACCTCTGGCCTCTCCCTCCTTAACCCCCTGTGGCTCCCCACTGTCCTAGGGGAAGTCCAAGCACCGCCACAGCCCGGAAGCTGGGCCAGCCTCATCTGACACCCGCTTCTCTCTCACCTCCGTCCTCACTGGCATCTCAGCCAGTACACAAGATTGCAGCTCCCTGAACACTCCAGGAAGCCCGTGGCTGTCCTCCCACCTAGAATGGCCTTCCCTCCATCTCCGCAAATCCCGTTTCCTCTATTAAACCTTCCCACATGCAACCGCTCCCAGGGGGTTTAATCCCTCCTTCCTTTGTGCAGTTTCTGGACCCCAGACCTCCTCCAGAGCTGAGCTCTCAAAGCTGCCAGCGCCGGGGGCTTGTGGCAGGCTCCCACCCACAGATGTGTGGCGTTAACTGGGGCGAGGCCCGGGCATCGCCTGCGAGAGCAATCCAGACGATTCTAGATGTATGCTCAGCATCGACAGCCATGTTGCTCGGGCCCACATCACAGGGGACTTCAATCGACGATTTCCCCAGGAGTCTGGGGGCTGCCTTCCCTGGGACGGGGGCACCTCCGTCACTGGTCTCCGCCCAGGGCCACTTCCGCCTGACTCTTTGCGGGTGCGCAGGAAAGGAGTGGGGGACACAGGGAGGAGGCAGAGCCCTCGGGAGCCGCCGCCTTGCCCGCGGAGGGGCTCGGGTCACCTTGGCGTGGGTGTTGAGCAGCTCAAACAGGGCCATGACCAGGGCCTCCACGGAGACGCTGCCGCCGCGGTACTCATCCAGATAGTAGGCCATGGTGGCTCGTTCCTGCTCGTTCAGCAAGTGACGGGCCTGCTCCTCCAGCAGCAGGCGCGTCTGGTTCCCCAGGCTGCTCAGGGTCACCTGGGAGCCGGCTGGCCCCTTGTAGAATCCCAGCTGAAAGACAGGAAGACAGGTGGCCGGGAATTCCGAAGGGCTCTGGGGTCACGTGGCAGGGCCATGCCAGTGACCACAGCGCGGGGGTGGGGGTCCCCTCTGTGGCCTTGGTCTGTGCCGTGCACCCGCAGGAGGGCCCAGGTCTGTTTTCAGACTGTGCGGCCTCGTGCGGTCGCAAAGGGCTTCACGCCCTCCACAGCGCTTTCACGTGTCCTCTCCTCAGCTCCCGTAACTATTCAGAGTTGAGTGGTCTTATTATGGTTTCCGATTTATTCTCTAGGTTTCAACGCCTCCCTTGGTAAATCGGGAGTAATGGTAACTTTACTTCTGAGACGGAGCACAGATCCGCACACCCTCCTCCCTCTCCCTTTCACTGCTGGCATCATCGGGGCTGTGGCTAAGATGCCGTTGGTGTCCCCTCTGTGTCTCCCATCACCTATGCGGAGTTGCTGAGATGATCTGGTAAAAACAGACATCTCCCCCATGGTCTCCCACTGTTTTACGTTAGAAGTCAAACCTCTTAGGCAGCCCACAAAGCCCTGTGTGACCCAGTGATCCCACTGTTGTCACTCTGTTCCCAGTTCCTGCTCGCTCACCATCACCCCCCACCCCCAACAAGCTCTCCTTGCTGCCGCAGGGCTCTTGCACAGGCTGTGCCCTCCGACTAGACCATCCCTTCCCACCCGGCGCCGGACTCCGATGTGGTTAATTCTTTTTAACACTCAGTGCCCAGCCCAAGCATCATGTCACCAAGTCAGAGAGCCTCCACCCTCCCCTCTGCCTCTCACCCCACCTAAATCGGATGTCCCATCAGTTGCTCTCTCCGAGGCTATCCAGCCCGGCCTGGTGGCACCAAACGTCTTCTGTGATTAGATAGGTGGGCAGGTTTGTTTTTCTGTGTATCTCCTTCACTAGGCATAATCTCCACGGGGGCAGGGATCTGATTGGTTCTGTTCAGTGCCATCATCCCCAGGGCCAGGGGTGCTGCCCACAGATGTGTGCGGAATGAAGGATGGGTGGACAGTCAGTGGACTGCCCAAACAAAATGAGATCATGCACATGAGCGGTTCTGCAACCCCCTCACCGCCCCCAAGGGGATGTATGAAGAAGCCAAAGAGAGCCATGGATGGGGACCGCCCTACCTTGTTTGTCCCTTCCGTGGGAAGATCCCCAGGAGATCTATGGAGAAAGATGAACGTGTTCAGCGGCGTGACTGAGCAGTTCGGACAGACGCGAGCAAGGGAGAGGCTGATCTGCAGTGGGAGGAGAGGGCCCTGGCCTCACCCCACTGGGGCGGCTCAAGGGGACGTGACCACCTGGACAGCTGAGCGGCTTCTGGCCTCCCAGTGGAGCCCGTGGGCGGCACTTCTCCACTCACGCACTTGCTTCCAGCCCTACAGGCCCAAGCAGGTAACACCAGGACAGGAGACAATAACCCACGGCCTCAGGGTCTGGCCAACCCTAGGGAGGGGGAAGACCGGGGCAAACTGGAGACCCAGGGTGGCCACTGGCAGGTGCAGCTCAGCTCCAGCCCAATTTCTTGAAAAAACATGCGCTCAAGCTACCGGAATTCCTTGTTTTAAAGCAGCAGCCAGAAATCCAGGTTTGTTTTTTGTTTTTCTTTTCTTTCCATGGGAAACCTGATGCCTTTTTAAATGCTGGAAGCTAACTAAAACATTTATGATACCGCGCTGGTGAGAGGGGAGAGGGGGAGGCAAGGAAGGGAGAGGGATGCTCTGGGTGGATCTGGCCCAGGAGGCCACCAACCAGGCTGAGACGCCTGCTGGAAATCCAAAGGGGACACATGACACTCTCAGCAACGCTGCAGCCGTCGGCAGCTGTAGCCACTTCATGACTCCCAAGGCCCTTTTCCTCAGGGAACTCACAGGGTCCTCATCCCCAGAGTTGGATGGGGGCATGGGTGAGGAGCCCCACTTTCAGACAAAGAACCTAAGGGCCCAAGATTAAGTTAACTGATTTGTGCGAGATGAAGAATGCGAGAAGGTGATGGTGTGGCTCAGGTTCCCATGGGGAACAGGCCTGGAGAGAAGGGATGTGCCCGAGGTCATGCCCGCCATCACAAGGGACCTTGGGATGGGGACCGCAGGCTCTCAGAATCGTTATAGATCCGGGAGTGGTGAAGGGACGGGAGGGGGCATCACTGGCTTTCAGAGACGGCCCTGCGGTCCTGGGGCCCAGAGTGAGGGGTGCAGCCAGACCCTGCCAAGTTCGTGCTGGTGTCCACAATCCGGGAACTGGCAATCCACTTGGTCTCGTCCACCGTGGTGCGGGCGTGGGGCAGCCTCCCGACGTCCTTCACCGTCAGGATGAGGTGCTGCGAAGACTTGAGCAGCCTGACCGCCTCGTCGTGCAGGATGTTGAGAAAGCTCCGCCCATTCACCTCCAGAATCTGGTCCCCAACCTGCAGAGACCACCAAACGACACAGTCACCTGGGTGGCATGCAGGATACCGACTCATGCCCTGGGCTTTAGAGCCCTGATCCCAGCCTGCCGAGAAGGTCACTGAGGCTCAGAGAGGTTATGTGGATGCCTGCGGGTCACAGAACAAGTCAGAGGCAGAGCCAACCTTCCAGCCCCAAGCCTAAGCCCATGCTCCTGTTACCAAAAAGGGCCACCTCCCCTCGACCTAGCAGTGGTTTAGAGAGGTGGGTCTACAACAAGATTCCCCAAGGGTCCCCTTATCTAGACAGCAACAGCCATCTAGGAGCCACTTGTTGGGGGTGGCTGGCGGGGAGGGCAAGGGGAGAGATGGGAAGGTGTGCTTCCATTATGTCCCTTTTACGCTTTTACAGGGTTGAGATTTTTACCGCAAGCACGCACACATTTCCTTAAAATACAAACAATATTTTCATTGACTCAAGGAAAGAAGCAGTAAGTGAGAAAACTGGTCTCCCAATAAAGCAATAACATTATCACCTGGATTCTTGCAATTTTCAGGCAGTTTTATTTTGTAATGTAAAAACACTTTTTTTTTTTTTTAAGTGAAAGGGTGAAAAAACAAAAGGAAAAAAGTAGCCTTCCCATAAAAATAAAACTGTGACAGAATTACACGAGGCTGGAAGGGAGGATGCCTCGGAGTGAGAGGGGGGGCGTCCGACAGGCTCCCAGCCTGGTTCCACTCGGAGGGGGGTCTGCTTCCTTTCCTTGCACTTCCAGGAGGGGGCACTGAGCTCGCAGCAGGGAAGGGGCTGCCCAGGGCTCCTCCCCACCGTGGCCTTGAAGGGCAGCCTCATAATGCCGATCGTCCCTGCCTGTTTTTCCTTCTCCCCAGCTTCCCAGCCTGCTGATGGCTCAGAAGCAACCCCCAGAGGGTTTTCCCAGCATTTTTTCCAAAGCAGAATTTGGAAGAGGTGAACCACAGGGGTATTTGGAAGAAAGAAAATATGAATGAAGATGTGTGGATGAGATGGAGAATCAGAACCCTGGTCCCCAGTTTCTCGTCTTTCCTTTAGGGCTTCTCCGGCAGGGTCGGGGGGAGTTTCCAGTAAAGAAAGCAAACTCAGACTCCGTGTCTCCCCTCGCCCATGCAACATTTACCGCGTACCTAGCAGGTGCCTCGCTCCGGGCTGGGATGCCATGCTGGGCAAGACAGCCCTCCTCCCGCTCTCATGCCGCCCGCGCTCGAGAGTGGGCTTAGATTTATGCTGTGATTGGGTTTTCCCACACTGTGTCCCACAGCCCGGCACACAGTGGGAACTCCACAAAAATCCATTGCATGAATGAGAAGTCAGACCCCTGTTCCTTGCACCAGGAGCATCTCTGCTGCAGCCCAGTGGGGACCAAAACATGACACCAGCCTGGGGCCCCAAGTTTCAAGCCACTATTACTGGACACTGAATGTGTGCCAAGTACCTGGTTTGTCCCTTTACATGTATTTCTTCCTTATTTGATAGCCTCAACATCCTGCAAAGGAGGTATCCTTCCTCTCCACTCTGGAGAGAGAAAACGGAGGCTCAGAGAGGTTAAGTGAATAGTGTGCGGTCCCAGAGCCAGTGAAGAGGACAGATAGGAGACAGACCCAGGTCAGCACGGCCCCACAGCCCTCCTGCTTTCTGCTACTAAGCTGTTGTTAGGAGCTCTGCCTGGCATCACTTTAGACCCAGCATGTCCAAAGCCACCATCCTGCCATCGCTCCTAGTCCTGCCCACGGCACCCGATCTGAAAACTTGCCCCATCATCAACTCTGCCTTTACTCCCACTGGTAACCCTCCAGGAGGTCTCACCCAGTCTTCACCCTCCACACCCCCATGGCCCCCTAACCTGGGTCTCCTCCTCCTCCTCACACCGAGCTTCCTGAGCTGGGATCTCCTCTGTGCTGAGGGTGGGGGGCACCTCCTGCCAGGCCCCCTGCACCCCTGTCAGGACATGGCCTCCCATGTGCCAGCGGCTTCTGCGCTCTGCCTGGCTCGAGCCCACTCTGCTGCCCCGCAGCCCCCATAGCTCGCAACACCCCCCTCCCACCCCTGTCTGCTCAGGGGCTCTGCTTCCTTCCGCATCTTTCCCGAGAGCTTTGGCTTTTGTTAAGTGAAGGGAATCAATTTTAACCTTCCCCACACACTTGATTTCCATCCCAGCAGTTTAATGAAAGGAACTAGCATCTGAGAGACCCGATATGTCAGGGCACCCTCTGGGGCGCAAGCCTCTCCCTCCAGGCCCTGGGGGGTGGGAGGTGGGGAAGCCGGGGGAGGGAAAGCTCAATTCCACCAGCATCCACCTGGCCCTCCGGAGAGGATTGGCGGGGAATGTTCAAACACCGCCCGGCGCGGAGGTACACTAAAAGGAGTATCCGTTGTTTACCTGGAACTTAAAAGGACACCCCATATTTGGATTTGCTAAATCTGACAACCTGGGGTGGGGTGGTGTCAGTAACCATGGGGGGCAATGGGTTTCTTTTGATGGGGGACACAGTGGTTTCCAAACTCCCGTTACTGTCCCGGGCCCGGCTGCGGGCATGTCCGCGATCTCGTGAATTAGGCACGTCTCCTGCTCCGGCCCAGTGCTCAGCGCTAACGGCCCCGAAGCCACAAGGCTGCTGGGCTCCTCAGTTTCCCTTCATGCCTGCTGAATAAATACATCTCTGCTGGATTTGTGGGAGGCAACGTGGGGTTGGTGTGCGGTCCACCTGGGGAGCGGGGCTGAAACAGGGTCATGCTTGGGAAACCCGCTCTCAACGGGGGTATGTGGCTCATCTTCTCAATCTCCTTCCAATCTTCTTCTCCCAGCGTCTGTTTTAAAACCCAGGTTCTAGACAGGGTTGGCTTTGGGCCCCCATGCAGCTGCGCACAGCATCAGAGTGGGTCTGAGACGCTCCCGGCTCTCTGAGTCCGGTTCTCTCCTCTGCTCGCCGGAACGGGGGTCTGCACGCTCACCGCCATTCAGAGTCCACAAGCCCCATCAAACAAACCTGGTGTCTCCCCGCTGATCAGAGCCCCCAGTGTCTCCCTGCTGATCAGAGCCCCGTGTGGCCTGCGAAGTGAGGAGTCCCGTCCCTACGGTGTGTCAGAAAGAAGCCTTTGGTTCTACAGCCAGGCAACTGGGAGATAGGGGCGGTGTGGCCCTGCTCTGCTCTTGAGCACACTCCGAGTCTCGGTGTTCTGCCTGTAAAATGGGCTCAATGCTACCAGCAAGGCCCAGGAGGCTGCAAGAATCCCACGGGACCACCGGCGCACGAGAGGCTTCTGACAGCTTTTCATTCACCTCCCTTCCCAAAGGAGGGGACAGGTTCTGAGATGTCAAGCAACTTGCTCGAGGTCACATGGGATAGGAAAAACAGAGCCAGAGTTTGAGCCCAGCTGTTTGCACATTCTTCACGCAGCTCTCACCTTTATCCCACCATGTCCTGGCTCGTGGGAGACATTCAGTAAATGGTGAAGGGAGGGGAGACACCCATCCTCCCCCACCCCCCGACCTGCCCCTTTCCCTGGGTCTGGGCAATGTGAAGTTGGAGGTGGCAATGTTTACAGGCCTTGACTGAGCTCTTTCCCCTCAAAATGAAGAACTCAATGTGTTTGTTCCTTTCTCTGCAGCTAGCCTGGAGTTAGACAACGTGCATAGACAAGGCAACGAGTAGGAAGGCAAAGATGCTATGACCGCCAGGGTCCCCCAAAGTCTCCTACAGATGGGGAGACTGAGGCCCAGACCGCACAGGGCGACCGCTCTCGCACAGAGTGAGACCACGGCAAAGCCCAGCCTCTGAGGCTCGCGGAGCAAGAAGGTACCCATGCCACCCTGAGCTCAGCAGGACACGATCCCCTGGAGAAAGGAGAGACAGATGCAGTGTGAGCGAGTCTCCAGTATTGCTCTGCTTGCAAACAGGATGCCGATGGGGAGGACACGGAAGGATAAATGAATAAGGGTGGCTTTATTTTATTTGTCACCATGGGCATCCTATTTATCACCAGTGATGGAGGAGCTAGGGGTGGACCACAGAAACACTCTTTATTTTAAGGGAGAGGAAAGACCCCTCTGTCATCTCCAGCCCATCAAGTGACAGGCTCAGATCTGGGACACTCTGAGGGTCTGACCCCAGCTGTGTGACCCTGGGTAACTGCCCCATCCTCTCTGTGCCTCTGTTACCTTCCCTGGGAAGTGGGGATAGCAGCAGTGCCTACCCTTGTGGGTTTCAGGACTGAATGACTTACTAACTGGCCATTGTAGCCCCAGCGCCTAAAACAGCATCTGGCACATAGTAGGTGCCCAGTGAACATTCACTGAATGGACAGGTATAAAGCAGGTGAAACAGTATCTATAGCATCCAGTAAGTGCTCAGTAAATGTTAGCTGCATTTTTTTTAAAGATTTTATTTATTTATTTAACAGAGAGAGAGAGAGATCACAAGTAGGCAGAGAGGCAGGCAGAGAGAGAGGGGGAAGCAGGCTCCCCGCTGAGCAGAGAGCCTGATGTGGGGTTCAATCCCAGGACCCTGAGATCATGACCTGAGCTGAAGGCAGAGGCTTAACCCACTGAGCCACCCAGGCACCCCTGTTAGCTGCATTTTTGAGAAGCCATGCTAACATGGCTGAAGTGATCCCTTCCTCTGGGACCCTCAAAACCATACCCTATCTTTTCACCTGCCTCCTACTCAGGCCCTGCCTTCAGCTTCCAATGGGTCACATTTTCACCACCTCCATGAGGTACCTACCATTACCCCATTTTACAGATGAGAAGACTGAGGCCAGGAAGCGAAGTGAGCAGAGCTGGGATTTAGCCTTTGTTCTCCCAGCCCGCAGAGCCCCTGTTCAAGCCAAGCACAGCTCCTTTAAGAAAAAACCAGCCTACCCTTCTGGCTCCCATCTCTCAGCGCCATGCTTTGTGCCATGCACACAGTAGGTGCTCTATTCCTGCCTGGTGGAGGGAACCGAAAACAAATGAGCCAAAAGAACTCATGGTAGGATAGGAGTAGCTGAGTTCCCTTCCAAGAGGCAGTCAGTAGAGAGCCCTGCCAACAATTCAATCTGTACTGAGCTGGGAGACGGGAGTCCAACCCCTTGGGACATGCATCCCAGTGCCAGTCAGTGGGCAAGACACAACGCCCCAGCCCATGAAAGCACTTTCAGGGCCTTCTTCACTGCCTTCCCCACCTTGATTGAAATGACTTTTGTAGCTTCAAATGAGGACGCCCCCCGCCCCATTGTAGCATTACCACAATGAAAATTCAAATTTACTAAAGGATTTTATTCCAATTATGAATCTTTAATAGTCATCCATGTCAGGTATGAAACTTGAATAGGCTTTGGTGGGGTTTTTTGGGTACAAGTGAGCAATGCAGTTTTAATGAGACAACATTAGTTTTTTCCAACAGTTCAGAAGTCAGTAAACCTTGTCCACATTTAAAAAAAAAAAAAGAAAGAAAGAAAGAAAAAAAGAAGGATTGAGATAAATGGTCAGAAGGCTCCTGAGGCAAGCTGGGGCCAAGGGCTGGGCCGGGGGGTGAGCTCTTCATACCAGCCTCTGGTTTAGCGCTCTCACAAGGCAGGACCCCCACCAGAAATACCACGGACGGAACTGGCAAAGGCGATGTATGCTGACTTTAGGTCCTCCACCTCCTTCTGGTACCTTCTTCTGACACTAGTTCGGCTCAGCTCTAAGCCCACGTCACCAAGTGAGAAAACGGAGGCCAGAAGGGGGAAAGGACTTGCCCAAGGTCCTACTCTGCATCGAAGTCAGAGCTAGGGTGGAGAAACCACTCCGGAGTTCTTTCGTCCAAGTAAACCCATCAGACCAATCGCAGAGATCAGATCCAGAGGGTGTACCAGGTTTCCACCCCCCACTGAGTGCCTATCAGGGCCAGCTACCTCCCACAACTGAGCTCTAGGCTTATGCAGCACCGCACGAGGCATGGAATGGAATATCCTGTTTTTTAGATGAGGGTAGCGAGACTGGAGAGGTGAAGTCACTTGTCCAAGGACGCCCAGCAAGCAAGCTGCGCGGTAGGATTTGAACCTAGCCCAGCTGCTAGTCCGAGCCCCAGACTTACATGTGTCCACTCCACATTTCCACTCAGATACTTAAAGGCACTTGTAACCTGTGCTGCCCGAAAGAACTTCCTGCGATAATGCAAATAGTCTCTATCTGGACTGTCTGATGTAGTAGCCACCGTCATTTAAATTAAATTACCTGAATTTAGAACTTACATAAAAATAAAAATGCATTTCCCTACTCACACTAACTTCATTTCCATCGGCACGTGAGTGTGGTGGCTGCCATATTGAACGGGACAGCTCGCCACGCTCGTGCTGACCTTCTCCAGGGCTCTCACCCCAGCGCTCAGTCCCCAAACATCCAAACCTAATAGGCCCATCATCCTCCCCTCCAAAACAGTCTCTAATCCATTCACTCCTCTCTGTCTCCACGCCTGCACCCAGGTCCTGGCCACCAAGGACCCTCGCCTGGACGACTGTCATGGCTGCCAACCCGCCTCCCTGCTCCCACCGTCAGCGTCCTCTTCAACGCTCTCCTCTGATGGGTCATTTTATGTGTCAGCTTGCCTGGGCTCACAGATGCCCACATAGCTGGGAAACCATTCTTTCTGGGTGTGTCTGTGAGGGTGTTCAGGAAGACATTAGTATCTGGATTGGTCGACTGAATAAAGAAGGTTGCCCTCAGCAATGTGGGGCAACAGCGGCCACTCCATTGAGGGTCTGAGGAGAACAAGAAGGCAGAGGAAGGCAGAATCCACTCTCTGCGGAAGTGGAGATGGCTATCTTCTCCTGCCCGGGAAGGCAGAGCTGCTGGTTCTCAGGCCTTAGGACTCAGACTAAGATTTACATCGCCAGTCCCTGATTTTTGAGTCTTCAGACTTGAACTCACATAATCTGCTCCCCTGGTTCAGGCCTTTGGACTTGAGCTGAATGACACCACCAGCTTTCCTGGGTCTCCGGCTTGCAGGTGGCAGGTGGTAGGACTTCTCTGTCCCCAGAATCACATGGGTCAACTTCTATAATAAATTTCATCTCTATCTACCTACCTACCTACCTGTCTCCCTGCCTATCTCACTCTCTCTCCTATTGGTTCTGTTTCTCTGGAGAAACCCTAACTAATATACCTCTCTATGTAACAAAGGGATCAATTTAAATTTTATTTTTTCAAGATTTTATTTATTTGAGAGAGAAAGCAAGATGAGCAGAGAGGAGGGGCAAGGGGAGAGGAAGAAGCAGACTCCCCGCTGAGCGGAGCTGGATGTAGGACTCTATCCCAGGACCATGGGATCGTAACCTGAGCTGAAGGCAGACAATGCACTGAATGAACCACCTAGGAGCCCACAAAGGGATCAACTGAAACTGCAAATCTGATCTTCTCATACCTTCCTTAAAACTCCTCACTGACTTTTAAGATCCTTTACCTAGCCTGAGAGGGGTCTTAGGTCATTAATCCATCTCATACTTTTCTCCCCCAGCATTTTCTGATCCATCCACACTTGTTATCGCTCAGTTCTATGAACAGATGGAGCCTCTGGCCACCTCAGGGCCTTTGCATATGCTGCTTCTCTGCCTGAAAGATTTTTTCCCCCTCTGTTCCCTACCTGAATAACTCTTATTTGACCTTCAGATCTCCCGCTCAATTGACACTTCTTCCAGGAAGCCTTCTTTGACCTACCCCTCCCAAGGCAGGTCTATCTGGTCCCCACCCAGAGTACCAGGCTCTTAGCAGGGCTTGAGATCGTGCTGAGCTGTAAGCACCGAGATGGAGATCCGGGCCAGTGAGCTGTGTCCGTCTTGCACGGCATGTGAGAGGCACCTGACAAATGCCTGACAGCCCCAGTGAACAAATGAGTGAACAGTTCAGTGAACGATGAGCAAATATACACACAAGCAGGCTACTCTCTTGCCATTTCCGGTTTCTGCCGACTGGCAGGAGACATTTCCCTTTTCTGTAAAGGTTGAGTTTGACAAGACCAGGCGTGTAGGGAGCTGGGTGCTTGCAGCCGGCCCTGTACACTGTGGCAGCAAAGAACGCCCCCCCCCCACCTTTTTTCCCAAACAAATGGAAGGCAAAGAGATAAAAACAAAAACCACAACTTGGTTTCGTCTGGAATTACACTGTGGGAAATGGTGCACACTTATTCAGTCCCTCATTCTGGAAGACAGAACATGGGGTGAGGACTTGAGATGTCACAGGCCCGAGGACTCTCAGGACCCAGCCCTATCACTTGCTTCAGGCCGCTCCGTAGACCTGCAAGAATCAGAATTGCCAAGTTCAAGCCCACAGCCTTCACACACAACATGTGCTGGCAGGGGAAGCCCCTTTTATAGCAGCAACAGAGGAAAGGAGACACTTCAAAATAAATGTAACAAGAGGCATGGAACACCTAGGTGATGAGAACTTGAAACACTCAAAATGAACTTGACAGAGAGAAAAAAATTCCCCCGTTCCTGGAAAGAATTCAGCATCCCTAGGATGTCAGTTCTCGTTCAGCGGAAAGTGGAACATTACCCCAATGAGGACACAAACAAGCATTTGTTGGGGAAACTGATATAAAAGTCCATGTGAAAAAAATAAGCCTGTAGGAAACTTCAGTGCGTGTAACTCAGTGTGAAAAGGCTACACACTGAATGTTCCAACTCTAGAACATTCCGGAAAAGGCAAACTATGGAGACAGAATACAGATCCGAGTTGCCAGGGGTCCAGAGAAGGAGAGAGGGGTGATAAGGGAAACACTGGGGATTTGCCAGGCAGAGGGCACCCTAAAGTAAACTAAGAATTAAAAAAATTTTTTTAAAAATATTTTATTTATTTATATGTCAGAGAGAGACAGAGAGAGAGAAAGAGAGAACAAGCAGGGGCAATGGAAGGCAGAGGGAGAAGCAGACTCCCCACTGAGCAGGGAGCCCAATGTGGGACTCAATCCCAGGACACCAGGATCATGACCTTAGCCCAAGGCAGAGGCCTAACCAACTGAGCCACCCAGGCACCTCAAAAAGTAGGAATTTAAATAGCAATGACAACAGTACTACTCTGTCAATATTGGCTGGGCCCTGTAATAAGTGTGCCACACCTAAGATATTAATAATAGGGGGAGAGGTTCTGGGAAAGGCTTGGGGTGGGGAGGCACATACAGGGATGCCATACTTTCTGCTCAGTCTTTCTGTTAATCTGAAATTGCTCTAAAGAGGAGTCTATTAATTTTTACAGTTAAAAAAAATGCAAAAATGGCTGTGAAAACCCGATGCAGGACGGCTACAAGACAACATGCCAGATAAAGTGTGCTCTAAGCCTCTATAATTCAGAGGGTGGGGCACGGACTCCTGAGTAGAGAAACAGACAAGAGAAAAGACCAGAATTAGTCCCATGGACACAGGGGAGGGAGTATATGATAAAAGTGACATCGCAAATCTCCGTGGCAAAGTTGGGTTTTTTGATACTTAGTACAAGGAAATTATGTCGCCATTGGAAAAGAGATAAAACTGGATCTATATCTCATAACCTAAAGAAGAATAAATGCCAAACAGATCAGAGCTCTAAAGGGAAAAACGTACCAGGGGTGTTAGAAGGAAAAAAGTGGGTACAATGCTCTGTATCTTAAGATTAAGGAAAGGTTTTCTAAAGAGAGTTCAGAATTCACAAAAGAAAGGATTGATAATTAAACCAAATGATGATTTAAAAAAAAAAAATCTTTCACACTGAAAAGACAACTTCAAAAGCAAAGTCAAAAAGAAAACGACAACCAGGGAGAAAAGGAAACATCTGCAATATAGATCACAGATAAGGGACTAATTAGCCCTTATATATAAAGAATTCTGAAATCTTAGGGGGAAAAATAAAAAATTCTCATTGCAAACGAATAATGAAAGACATGAACAAGTTACAGATATTAAAATTGGTCCTTAGTCCTACGTAAAAAAGATGTTTAACATCACAAAGAAAACTGCAAGACAAAGCTACATCAAGATACCCCGTCTCTTGGGGGCACCTGGTGGTTCAGTCGGTGAAACTCTGCCTTTGGCTCAGGCCCTGATCCACCAGGGTCATGGGATCGAGCCCTGCATCGGGCTCCCTGCTCCGCGGGGAGCCTGCTTCTCCCTTACCCTCTGCCTGCCACTCCCCCTGACCTCTCTCTCTCTCTAATGAATAAATAAATTAAATTAAAATCTTAAAAAAAAAGATACCATCTCATGCCTATTGGACTGGAAACAGTTAAAAACCGGACAGCACCTGTCCGGTGAGCTGTGGGCAAGCGGCTGGGCTTGCTCCTGCGAGCCGGGGGAACGCAGGTCAAGCAACACCCAACTGAGCACTAGTGAACAAACTGCGTATGTATTTACCTTTTGACCCAGAATTTACCCTGAAGACACACTTCCAAAAGTGAGAAAATGCATATGCACGTAGTTATGCTTGAAGCGATGTCTGTCATTGTGAAATACTGAGAACAGCCGAAGTGTGGGCCCAGAGGAGAGGGGCTGAACGAGGCACAGGTGCAGCTGCCCGGGGGGGCGGGGGGGAGGCTAGACAGCTGTGGAAGAGAAGCACAAGGACTTTTGGGCGCTGACATGCAGGGATTGCCAGGCTAAGCAATTCTGGAAAAACTTAAGTGCAAAAGAATCTCGACAGCATCCTACCTTTTGGATAAGAAAGCAGGACGTATGTGGGTATCTGCCTATTTTTGCACAAAGAAACAGCGACAGAACACAGCCTGGGGGAGTTAGCGACCTCCCAGGAGCGGGTGGGAATGGGTAGGAAGGACGTGATGGGTGGGGGAAGAAGGGGTACCCTGAGTATACATCTTTGGGTATAGCTTTGATGTTTCAGTTACTCAAAAAGTAAAATTAAATCAACAAAGATGGGGGAAACCCTACTGAATGCCAGCAGAAAAAAATGAACCCATGTCTCATGGATAACAGAACCCAGCGGAAGAAGAAACACAGGGCGTCTCGGTGGCTCGGTCGTTAAGCATCTGCCTTTGGCTAAAGTCATGATCTCAGGGTCCTGGCATCGAGTCCCGCATAGGGCTCCCTGCTCGGTGGGGAGTCTGCTTCTCCCTCTGCCCCTCTCCCCTACCCATGCTCTCTCAAATAAATAATTAAAATCTTAAGAAAAGAAAAGGAAAACACCCAAGTAACACAGTGCTTTGCCGATAACCCCTCCACTTAGTGACAAAAAGAGCGGCAAAAGTAGCAGACACTCTGCCGAGACGTTTGCTTTGCACAGGGCACACACGGGGGCCACGCTAGGACCACTCTAATGTCTCGTAAGGCTGGGCAAATGAGTAAACACTGAACCATCTGGAAGAGAACCAATCATCTCCTAAGGGCCAGCACGATGCTGGGGTATGTATGCACTGTATTCGTTTCCTATACAAATTATAGGTGAAAAAATTACCCCCAAGTTAATGGCTTAAAAGCTCACAAATGTATTATCCTATAGTTCTCGCAAAGTCCAACATGGATCTCACTGGGCTAAGATCAAGATGTCAGCAGGGCTGTGTTCCTTCCTGGACGCTCGAGGGCACGGTCCGTTTCCTTGCCTTTTCCAGTTTCTGGAGGCCACCCCCATTCCTTGGCTGGTGGCCCCATTCCTCCATCTCCAGAGACAGTCTCCTCCAGCCTAGTCCTCCTCCCACGGCCATCTCTCTGGTTCTCTCTTCTGATTTCCTCCCCAACTTTTAAGAACCCTCATGACTCCATAGGGCCCACCTGGATCATTTAGGATCCCTCCCTCTTCTATCTGAAGGTCAGCTGATGAGAAACCATAATTCCCCTTTGTCCTATAACCTAACATAGTCGCAGACTCTGGGGAATAGGAAGCAGACATCCCAGGGGCCCTTTATACTGCCTACTACATGGATGATCCTCGAAAGGCGGCAGGCACTCAGCCAAGGAGAACTTAACACTAAGAGGTTTCTACCACCGCAGCTGGGGGAGGAAGGGTTAACGGGGCATCTGGCACTTTGCCAGCTAGAGGCACCTTGGTTCAAACTTGCTAAGAAATATTTGACAAAATGACGTACGACCTTGGCAGCTTTACACCTAGGAATTAACCCCAAGAAAAAGAATCATGGCTAGGCAAAACAAAAAGATGACCAATAAAAATAATAAAATAATTCAGACTCTCTCCTATATGTTTAGTAATCCATCAAATACCATGTTATATTTGATGGATCAAAATCCACTAAATATAACTAATCCAGGGAGAGCATAAAACCATAAAGAACAATGTTGTAGATTACTTTTAATTTTTTCCAACGAAACTTTTTAAAAATTACAAAACCAATATAAACACAGAGTGGAAAGAGTCAAAAAGCAAAAAAAAAGAACGGGGGAGAAGTATATAAAAACGGTACAAATGGCGCTCCCTAAAGCCCCCCCTCCCTTCGAGCCCCATCTCAGGTCCTCAGACTGAGACTAAAAAGTAACCATCAGTGACGGGGTCTTGTACCCTCTCCCAGGCCGAGGACTATAGTTCCCTTCTTCTAAAAAAAAAAAAAACCCCAAATGAGATCCTATAAACATCCCTCTGTGCCTACTGTTCTGCAAAGGTCTTCCTACATGGAACAATATGAATGCTCTACCGTCACGGGGTGGGGGGAAGCAAATAATCCGATCCCAGTTTTGCGGAACCACTTCCATCCGTGTGAGCAGAACGTACACCAAAACTGTTGCGGTGGTTTTTCCTTAAGTGCGGGATTTTTCTACAGCTTCTCCACTGGACGTGCTTTACTTCTGAATCCAGGTGTGAAGCTAGTATCTTAACCTGGCCATCTCTTGGGGTCCTAAACTGTATTAAAGAGGCAGGGAAGGAATACGCCAAAAATATTCACAGGATCTGCCTCTGAGTCGTGAAGTCCGGGCGATTTTATTTACAATTTTTTCCTAAAACGTGTAGCCCTTAAACATACGCAATGCTATACGTCAGTTACATCTCAAGAAAAAGTGTTTTCCCTTTTACTTGGGAGATGCTCAAAGAAAATGAACTACGAAAGGCCAAACTCCAGGATTTTCTACTAATTAGAGAAATTAAGTTTCCAAAGGATAAAACCTGATCGCTTATTTAACTAGACTGTACTCAGAAATTAAAAACAAGTCCTTGATATTCTGGAATCGTTCTCAGGTTAGATAAGGCAGGCAATTTTCATTTCAAGCTCTTTATTCCTTTTCTGTGCTTTTGAGATTTTATGTTAAAGACCATATTGTTGAGGGAAGAAGGAAAAACAATCCTTAAAGGAAAAATACAAATTATGGGGCAGGCACGACACAGTATCTCCCTTGCCATTTGGGGGTCTGGGGAAGAATGCGCCAGGCCCTCGGCAAGCCTGCTCTGCCACCCCAGAGAAGAATCTCTTTTAGACCACCCAGTCCAACCCACGTCTCTCAGTAATTCGGGATAAATCATTCCGGTCCCCCCACTGAGCTCACTCAGCAGCCTGCTGGCACAGATAGGCTTGGAGGCGGTTTAAGCTTTTCTGGAAAAATCCTCTGAGGTTTCTCTCATTTGTTGCTCCTTTTAAAACCTTATTTCCATTGGAAACAACTAAACAGCTGACTTCAAGGGAATGGTTAGGTAAATTATAATTCAGCCACGGGATGGAATATTATCACGCAGCTATTACAGATTGTGCTTCTGGGAAGTTCCTAATTGCGTGGGGGAGGGGAGGAGGGAAACGCAAGCGAAAAAATACGGGACGCATGACAGTACGTGCCGTGTGATATCGATCGTGTAGAAGCATACGGAGAAAGGGTTGAAAGAAGCCGCACGGAGATGCAAACAGATGGAGACAGCCCGAGTGTCCCCCAACCCGGGCACGGACACACAAATGTGTTTCGGCGGCACATCAGAATATTACTCAGCCATAAAAAGGCATTTGCTGGGATGGGTGACAACATTATGCTAAGTGAGCCAGACACAAAGGCCACATCATTATGATTCATTGATATCAAATGTCCCAAAGAGGCAAATCTACAGAGTCAGAAATGGGGAATGACTGCTTAATGCGTATAGGATTTTTTTTTTTTTAAAGATTTTATTTATTTACTTGAGAGTGGGAAGAGAGAGCAAGCAAGCACAGAGGGAGAGGGAGAAGCAGACGCCCCCCGAGCAGAGAGCCCGACGTGGGGCTCGATCCCAGGACCCTGAGATCATGACCTGAGCTGAAGGCAGATGCTCAACTGACTGAGCCGTCCAGGAGTCCTCGGATTTTTTTTTTTTTTTTTTGAGGGGGATGATGAAAATGCTCTGGAATTGGACAGTGGTGATCGTTGTACAACCTCGTGAATATACTAAAACACATGGTTTTGTACACTATAAAGGGTGGATTTTATGGTATGTGAATTATATTTAAAGAAATAAAAGATGCTAGTAAAGGCTGTCTTCGCGAGGCAGGACATCTGGTCCTACTTTCTGCATCTGTTCGTGTGCGTGTTATGTATTAAATCTATTACTCTAGTAGCTGGAAGAAAAGAAAGAAAGAAAGGAAGGAAGGAAGGAAGAAAACTAAAAAAAAAAACAAAAACAAAAAACAACCCCAACAAAGTTCCCCAAAGGATGTGGGGTAATAGCTCCAGCACACAGCCCTACCCAGATCCGGGGACACCCGAGCCTCCGAAAGCTCAGGCCTTCTTCTGTCTGCCTTACAGCAAACAGCTCCTTGACTTTGGATTTGATACACTCAACCCAAGTGCTACGTGCACCTCTAGGTTTGTCTAAGCCAACTGCTGAGGTCTGCGAAAAGCTGTTGGAGCCTTACCCCATGGCCCCCTCGCCCCCACCTCTCCTTTCTGTCCAATCCTCCTTCTCCCCACCCCCGCCCCTTTGCAGCACACGAGCCCAGGTCTCTGTGCTTTGCTCCTGCCGGTCCCTCCCCGAAGATCCCTTCCTTTACTCCTCTGCCTGGCCTAATCTCCTGCACTCAGCGCCCTGGCCAGACCACACATTCAGCAAGGGCAGAAAGCCTGGGTCTTTGGGTTTCTGCTTCGGGGTCAGGTGCACCCACACGCGCTTAGCAAGTCCGTGCTGACCTAGCAAATGCCCAGCAGGACCCAGCTAGAGTGGGAGAGTTCTCTCTGCGGCCACAGCTGGTCCTCCTCCCCTGGACTGACGGGGGCCCCCCTTCCTCAGCTCCCAGTGCAGGGAAGGTAGCGGGGTGGTAAGGACGAGGACTCTTGAGTCAGCTTGCCTGGGTTCAAGTCCTGGCTTCACAGCTTCCTGGCTGTGTGACCTTGGGCAAGTCGTTTAACCTCTCTGAGCCTCACATCTGTGAGCAAGGATAAGAATCCTTATCATAAGGTTGCCGTGAGGTTGTGAAAAGAGCTCATACATGCAAGGTGCCCAGGGCATGGGACATGTTCTTCTAGTGTTGGGCAGCATCAGTATTCAAAGCACGGTAGCTCGTTTGCTATGTACTCTTCCCTCTTCCCCACTAGCCTGTCGGCAATTTGAGAGCGGCACTCTGCGTCTCCGCACTCCATGGGTTGGCTGTGGAGCTCCACAACCTAGCATAGGAGCTTGTGAGAAATGCAGCACCTCAGGCTCCATCCCAAATCTGCTGGGGGGACTGCAGTGCCCCCTCCCCTGGCCACAGCAATAGCCACACCCCGTGTCCTCGCTCAGAACCTTGCCCCTCCCTCTCAGGAGTCTGGTGTAAACGGTAACCCCAAAAGATAAGCCCAGGACTTACCCCCTAGTACCTGTGAACATGTCACCTTATTTGGAAACAGGGTCTCTGCAGATGTGATTAAGGCAAGGATCTAAGGTGAGACAGTCTTGGATTTGGGGTGGGCCCCAAAGCTGATGCCTGGGACCCTTAGAAGGGGAAGCAGAGGGACAGTTAGGACACAGAGACATAGGGACACCTGCAGGAAGACCATGTGAAGATGGAGGCAGACCCTGGAGGGGTCCAGCCACAAACCAAGGAGGCCAGGATCCCCCAGGAACTGCAAAAGGCAAGAGAGTTTCTCCCCTGAGCCTTGGGAGGCAGTGCGACTCTGCTGACGCACCTCGATTTGCAACTTCTGGCCTCCAGAACAGCGAGCGAGAAAGTTTATGTGGTTTTAAGGTACTAAGTTTGAGCTCATTTATTAGAGCAACCCTAGGAGCAAGAGTGACTGCCTTCCCCTGTGGACTGGCATGGGCTTGTGCCCGCCCTGAACAACAGAGCCCAGCTGAACGCTGCTTGGTGCCTTCTGAGGTTGGGGCATTACAAGAATACAGCGCAACCTGCCTCTCTCCCAGGACCTGTGCCCCTAGACACCCCATGTAAGCCACCATGCTGGGAGGAAGCCCGAATTAGCTCTGGGGAAAGATGGCACGGGGAGGCCCTCACAGATAAGAATGGGGACCCCAGCCAGAAGCCAGCACCAGCCTCCAGACATGAAAGCACAAGCGCCTCCCCATGGCTCCGGTGCTCAGCCTTGGGTGTTCCAGCTGCGGCCTGAGACCGAGGGGAGGGGACCCGCTACGCCCTGTCCACTTCCCGGCTCCCAGGGTGGGTGAGCAGAGCTGTGGTTAATGCCCACCTCCAGGTTCTGCGTGACTATAATAACCTCAACTCTCGCTGTATCGTATTTTGCACTTGACAAAGACCCTGAGGATTCGTGTGCACAGTCACGTGCCCAAAGCACCGCCCAGGATGGTTACTGCCTTCCCCCGTGCCCTATCCCACAGCAGGGGCTGAGGAGAGGCCCCCTGATAACTACGTCCCTTATGAAATGGGGGAGTGGGCTGACCTCAGAGCCGGCAAACCATGTACACTCTCGAGGTGCAGAGCCCTTGAACGTGGCATGTGGGAAGCCAGAAGGGCCACTAATGACCCTCCCTCGCCTGTCAGCTGTCACTCAGCAACTCCAGGCCCTTCTCTGAAACACTTGAAATGAGGGATTCGGAGACCCGCAGCTGGCCCCTGCTGGCCATCTCCCTCCGGGGGCCAGGACAGTTCAGGGGTGGCGTGGGGCTGGGCACGTGAATGAACATGCTCCCCTTATCCCGTGACCAGGGCAAGCCCCAGCTGGGCTCCCGCCCTAAGAGGCCTCCCTGAAGAAACTAAGTGTTTCTCTTTTTGACGGCAGCCTGCGTGGGGACAATTATGGCCTTAGAAGGGCCCCCTTAAAGGCCAGGCCACTTCAATGTGTCCAATTTGTCAACCAGCTCTTCAGAGGCCGGGGCACAAGCACAGCCAAGATAGCATCCTAAGGGAGGGCAGAGAATGTGGCACCGGCGCGGGGGAGAGGCTAGAACAGCTGCCTGATATGTGCCGGGTTCTCGGGAAAGCAATCACCTTGCCACCCCTCAGGGAAGGTGCCCATCAGTCCGGGTTCATCACCTGCCGGAGAGATGCCGGTACAGCCCAGTGTCCCCCATCAGCACCCACGCTGGTGGGGTGAGTGAAAATCACCCACACAGAGCTTCCGTTTTTGGAATGCTTATCACGTGCCAGGCACTGGGGTTTACACGCACTAGCTCATTGCCTCCTGACAATACAGTACTAAGGGCACAGGTGCTGTGGTATTGTTATTTTTATTGATTGGTTGATTAAGAGGACACACATGCACGAGCACGCATGCTCACAAGCAAGGGCCTGGAATCTACAGGAAGCACAGGTTCTCCTCCACGGCGCCTGGGAAGGGAAGCAAGATACCAACTCTGAGGCTCACACCGCTCTTGGACCCCTGCCCAGGATTGCGAGGTAGCCACTGTGTCTCAGGGAGAGGCAGCCCCGGGGAAAGGCTCTGGAAGGGAAGCAAAGCCGGTCCTTTAAGTTGGAGCTTAGCAATCACAGAAAAGTGGTTATCCCACTTCTTGCTGAAAAGAGTCAGGGGATTTTTGAGTCCCCAAAGCAATCAGGGGCTGCTCTATCACCGCTCTCCCAAGCAGGCCCTGGGGGACCAAGGCTGGCATGCCAGTGAGGAACCAGAAGGCACACCCTTGGGGTTATTCTACCCCGGAGAGGCAGGGCAGGATCCGTCCTTCTCCTGGGACACAGCTCATGGTGGATGTCGCGTTCCTGGGGGTCAGAGGAGAGGGCCGGGCCCATGACCTTGGCCAGCCCCTTCCTGGCAAATCACTCCCACTTTCTGAGCCTTGTTTTTCTCATCCACAAATGGAACTAATACAGGGATAGGCTGAAAACAAGAAATAATTTTTAAAGCTGGTGTTTATTGGATACTTTTATTTGTGTTAAGTGCCTCATAAAGATTCTCTGGCTATGTCCTCACAATGGTCCAAGAGCTATTATTATCCCAGCTTTACAGATGAGGGAGCCGGGTCCAGGGGGACAGAGTGACACAGCCAGTAACTCTGATTCCAGAGTGGTTGCGTCCAGGCCCCCCCCCGCCCCCCCTGCCGCCAGGACACGGCTTGGTAATGACGTCACAGAGCCTGGTGCACAGTGGGCATGAAAGTGTTTGCTATTGCCATGATTCGTCTCCCCCCAAATCACACTCTGGTGCTGTAAATTCTTATCTAAATAATCTTAACAGTTGAGCCAGGCCCGTGCCCTCACTTGGGGATGGCGTGCATCCAATCACCTGGGCCAAGGGTCCCTCTTCCAGACCCATGGCAACCCCACGAGCTCACACACTTGTGCAGCCGTGCTCACGAAATGGCACTAGGATTCAGGTATCGATCATATGCTGTCCTTGGGAGCAGAAGGAGCTGTCAGCAGATCAGCGACAGAGAATCTGGAGGCACAGAAACGCGACAAAGCCCTTCCCAACATCAAATTGAACCTGCGTTGTTGATCCCAGACTTTGGGGCTTCTATGCCTGGCCAGGCTGCTGGCGACCGGGTGCAGAGGCGAGCACGTGGCCTCCGTGGGCCCCGCATCTGAGTCACCTGTTCTCTGCCAATCGAGAGCATGCGATGGGGCGGGCTGCTTAATCCCACGGAACCTTGGGTTCGTTCCTTCGTGCATAAAACGGGGATGACGACCACCCGTACCCCCTCGTGGGGCGGTGATGAGGACAGAACCGCAGGATGCAGAAAGCACCTGGGTGGGCCTGGGTCCGCTGGGCGTGGTCAGCAGGCGGCGTCTCTCGTGCCATTGCTATCACGCAGACTGCAGAAATATCCCTCTGTCCTGTGCTCCTCCCCCAATCTGCCCAAGAACCACTCCGCCAGGGACAGCCTCTGGAAGTTCTCTAAGTGCCCCTGGGGTTGGCTGGAGGGGAGGGGAGGAGGCAGATGGGACTTCTGCGACTAAACACCAGTCCTGCCTGAGTTCCAATACCAGCTCCTCGACCTACTAGCTGTGGCACCTTGGGCATGTTACTTAACCTCTCTGGGCCTCGGCTGCCGGTCTCTAAAATGGGGGCGCTACTAGTGCCTCCTACGGGGTTTGCTGGGAGGAGTCAGGGATTTGGCGTGGGCACAGCACTCACTGTGCACCCTGGCTGGCACAGAGGGGGCCCTCCCCAAAGGCTGGTGATCACTATTGCTGTTACCGCCAAGCAGGGAGAACGAGAAGACGGCTCTGCTCTAACTTCCTTCTATGATCATTGCCCCCTGTTATTATTATTACTGTTATTACTGTTATTATTATTACTGACTCCACGCTGCCACACCTCCTGCCATTTTCACCACGCTTTTACTGAAGCATATGCTGAACGTCCAGAAGACTCCTCCAGGTTTCGGGTCCAAAAGCACAGTGTGGAAACCCTGTGTGTGCCGACGGCTGAGAACCGGGGCAGGAGCGGGGCAGGAGCAGGGCGGGAGAGCGGAGTGCCTGCCCCCATCGTGCGGATTCAGCGCTGAAGGGTGGAGCAGCTAACAGGGGCTTCCAGGAGCCAGTCCGCAGCCCACTTCTACCTCCTCCTTGCTGTGTGATCTCGAGCAAGCGACAACCTCTCTGAGCCCCAGTTTGCTTATCTTTCTGTGAAGGATGACACAACATGGACTTATGTGAAAGTCACTTTGTGGGGTGCCTGGCCTAGAATAATGACTCAGGGGAGGCTGGCTGTCACCATTTCTCTGCCCAGCACCCAGCCACCGGCAGTCTCTGCCGTTGGCTATCTCTCACGCCCACCCCGCCCGTTCAACGCAATTTCCACGCGGAGCACGTAGGGGACCCCAATCCAGGTGCTGTGTCACACGCACCTGTGTTCCCCAGACTGCTGGCACCTGGTGCCCACCCTATTGCCGGCAGTGCTCCAACCACAGGAGAGACCCACGGGCCCTGGGGTGCTGGGGGGGCGGGGGGCAGGGCGGGACCCAACCCACGGGGCTCTCTCCAGACCCCGCTCAAGGAAGACGAGAAAACAGGTGCACTCAGGAGACAGTCTGCCCTTTCTCCTTGGCATGTGCTCTCTCGCTGATAGAAGAGAGAACACTGGAGGTTTTCAATTCCAGCGCTAAAAGTGACCACAGCAAGAGTTCTAGAACACGCCTCGGCCCATCTCAGTGCTCTGACCGAACAAAGTAACAGACTCAAAGTCTGTTACAAATCAGAGACGTCAGATTCGGAACGAAAAAGAGATGCACTTTCTAAGAGGCCAATTGTCGGGTCATAAAAGGACCAGAAGGAACAGCAAGAGTTGCTGAGACACCACAGGGGCCACAGGCCAAACAGAGAAAGGTCTGGAAAGACAAGCCAGTGGCTGATGGTCGTCACGTTCCAGGGCTGGATGAAGGGAGGACCTGAGTTGGGCTGTGACTGGACTTTTCTACAACGATCTCTATACATAGCAAAAGAAAAAGTAAGGATTTTTCAAAAATACGTATTACACACGTAGCCAAGTTGGTATCTGCCAGGAGTCCCCACTGTGAACGTATTATTTTTCCTTTTACAATTAGGAAAAATTTTGGTGGAGACGTTTCCACACTATGCAAGGAAAATGATCCTGTTTCTGCCTAAACCCCTGCCCGCCGTTTCACACTCACGGGCGCATCTTGCCTGCCGTAATTGTTACTATAATGGAACATTTTAATGGCGATTTTCTCCTCCCGTATTCCTTCTGTGTTTATTAATGGGAATTTTTCCTTAGGGAAGAGTGGTTGCTTCTCTCTCATCTATTTATTTCATTCTTTATGTAATTACATTAGTATGGACTCACGGCTGTTCCCGGCATTCTCCGGCCACCAGGAGCTCTTCTGATCCGCTGGTGGGTTCTGTGACCCATCTTGCCCCACAGCCTTACTTTGTGGGACCTACCACGGGACGCCCTGGGCTCCTCTTGTACCTTCCCAGCCCAAGACCTGGAATCACCACTTCTACAGAGATCCCTGGCTCCTTTTTTTTTTTTTTTTAAGATTTTATTTATTAGAGAGAGAACGTTCACATTCATGTGCACAAGCAGGGATGAGGGAAGGCAGGGGAGAAGCAGGCTCCCCACTGAGCACAGAGCCTGACACGGGGTTCAATCCTAGAACTCTGGGATCATGACCTGAGCTGAAGGCAGACACTTACCACACTGAGCCACCCAGGCACCACCCTCCGCCCTCGGCTCCTTTTATTTAGAAAATAGTATTTAGGGGTGCCTGGGTGGTTCAATGGGTTAAGCCTCTGCCTTTGGCTCAGGTCATGATCTCAGGGTCCTGGGATCGAGCCCCGCATGGGGCTCTCTGCTCAGCAGGGAGCCTGCTTCCTCCCCACCCCCGCCTGCCTCTCTGCCTCCTTGTGATCTCTCTGTCAAATAAAGAAATAAAATCTTAAAAAAAATAGTATTTAGAAACTAAGATCTGGGTACTTAGGTGTACCTTTTTTATTGGGGTGTCCCTGCTTCTAGCCCTTCTGCATGAATAGAGCAAAGAACTATACATACGTGTTCTAAACCGCCCCCCCCCACAGCTCTATTTCTGTAGCTGCATGTGTACACATCTACATTTTGTCTCTTTTTTTGATAAATGTGTCCATATTGATACCTTTGATTCAATCCCACAAGGTTTATTTCCTACTTTCCTTTCCTTACTTGTAATGTTTTTCTAAAAGTGAGAACTTGGCTCTCATTATCTAAAATATAGTTGGGATGCCTGGGTGGCTCAGTGGGTTAAGCCTCCGCCTTTGGCTCAGGGCATGATCTCAGGGTCCTGGGATCGAGCCCTGCATCGAGCCCTGCATCGGGCTCTCTGCTCAGCAGGGAGCCTGTTTCCTCCTCTCTCTCTGCCTGCCTCTCTGCCTACTTGTGATCTCTCTCTCTCTCTGTCAAATAAATAAGTAAATAAAATCTTTTAAAAAAACCAACACAGTTATTTAGTTTTTCAACCTTAGTGTACAAATGAAGTAGTTTCAGAATTCCTAATCTATGTGCTTTTTTTTTTCTTTTTTGGTGGGGAGGGGCAGGGGGTAGGGAGGGAGATAGAGAGAAACTCAAGCAGGCTCCACACCCAGTGCTGAGCCTGATGCAGGGCTCGATCTCAAGACCCCTGAGGGACCACGACGCTTAACCAACTGAGCCATTCAGGCATCCCCATATGCTTTTGAGGAAAAAAAAAAAAAAAAAAACCAAACCCAAACTGCCAACTGGAATACAGTGTTTGTGTATGGTTGTCCTTGTCTTTTGCCTTACAGCATCAGTCAAAACAATGTTTTCCAAAATTACTTCGATGAGTGCCTTTCCTCTCCATTCTCCCTCAGCGTGGTGGTGTGAATCACCAGTAACACAGTTAGGTTCTTTGTCTTCCTTTGGCTCAGTCTGCACTCCGTCTACACCCCCACAGCTAATCTTTAAGAATTTACATACAGTAAAGTCCACCCTTCGGTGTCGGGTTCTGTGGGTCTCGACAAGTGCACAGAGCCACGTGTCCACCATTGCAGTTTGTACAAAACCCCCTCCCAGATCTGCTGCCCGTCCTGAGAGTCCTTCACAAATTCTTGAGACAACTCCATTGTCAAAAACATGATCTAGAACCCATTTTTCTTCTCCAACTTTGTGGCTGTTCTTTCCTTTCTCTTGAAAGTGTCTCCCGCAGAGACGTTTTTAATTTTGACAAAATCCCATTTGTCCAATTTTTCTTTTACGGATCTTCCTTCTGAGGTTGTATCTAAAAACTCTTACCCAAGGTCACACAGATTTTCTCCTGCATGTTCCCAGAATAGGCAGCCTGGCTTTATCTTCTCCGTTTTGAGTGAATTTTCATGGAAGGGGCTGAGGTCTGGGTAGGGTTCTCCTGTTTGCCCACAGACATCCAACTGTTCCAGCACTGTTTGTTCAAAGGACTATCCTCTCTCCATCGAATTACCCTTGTGCTTCTGCCAAAAATCAGCTAAGTATATTTGTGGAGGTTTATTTCTGGACTTACTCCGCTGGTCCACTGATCGCTGTGTGTGTCCCCCCACTAATACCACCCACGCTATCTTGCTTAATGCAGCCTTACCATAAGTCCCAAAGTCAGGGAGCGAGTTCACCAACAGTGCTCTTCCATTTGAGAACTGTTTTGATTCTCCTAGTTTTTCTGCCTGTCCATTTAAATGTTTAGAATCATATTGTAAATATCTACAAAAAACCCTACTAGACTTGGAAATGGGGATTGCCCTGAATCCAGATCAAATTAGGGAGATCTGACACCTGAATCATACTGAGCCTTCCTGTCCACGAACACAGTGCCTCTCTCCATTTATTTACGTCTTTTCTGTTTTGTACTTGCCAGCATGCAAATATGACACATATTTTGTTATTTATGCTTGAGGACTTTTGGGTGCTACTCAAAATTGTATGTATGAATTCTGAATTCTAGTAACTCATTGCCAGCTTATAGAAATATAATTGATTTCTGTAGGCTGACTTTGTTATCATTCTACCTTGCTAAATTCATTTACTGGGTCTAGAAGCTTCTTTGGAGATTTCCACGTAGACAATCGGTCTTTGTAAAGAGGGTCTCATTTCTTCTTTTCATATCCATGTGCCTTTTATTTCTTCTTATTGACTTACTGCACTGACACTGAACAGGAATGGCGAGAGAAGACATTTTTGCCTCATTTCAATCTTAGAAGAAAGCACTTAGTAGAAAGCCTTTTTCTTTCTTAGAAGATAGCTTTGTTGTGGATGTTCAAAGGCTGATTCTGAACGTTTCCCACAGTTAAGGATGTTTAGCTGGAGGTTTGCTGGATGCCCGTCATCGAGTCAAGAAGTTCCCTTTGATTCCTAGTGTGCTGAGAGTTCTTATCATAACTGGACACTGGATTTTGCTAAGTGCTTTTTCCATTCGTCTTTTTTGTTCCTTTAGTCTGCTAGTAACACTGATTTTCACATGTCAATCCAGCCTTGCATTCCTTGGATAAAGGAATCCCCACATGGTCACGGTATATATCCCTTTTACAGATTGAAAGACTTGATTTGCTAATATTTTGCTGAGTATTTTTGCATTCAACATATCCTGGAGGGCAGCGGTCAGTAGTTTTCTTGCAATGTATGTGTTTGGTCATGGGATCACACGACACTGGCCTCATAAAATGGACTGGGAAGCACGGTCCTTTTTTTTTTTTTTAAAGATTTATTTATTTATTTTAGAAAGAGAGAGAAAGTGTAGGGTGGGGAGAGGCAGAGGGAGAGAGAGAATCTCAAGCAGACTCCCTGCTGGGTGCAGAATCCAATCTGGGGCTTGATCTCACGACCCTGAGACCATGACCTGAGCTGAAACCAAGAGCTGGACACCCAACCGGACTGAGCCACGCAGGCGCCCTGCATTGTCTCATCAGGAAAAGACAGCAGAGCATTTTTTTCCTTAACTGTTCAAAAAGGTTCATTAGTGAAAGCATCCGGACCTGGGTTTTCTTCTTTGGGTGGTTTTTGAATACAAATTCAACTTCTCTGACACATACACAGAACTCCAGGTTTTTCTATTTTTCCTTCTTGAGCATTCATAGTTCACATCTTTCAAGAAATTGGTCTATTCATCTAAGTTGTAGAATTTATAGACTGAGAAGTGTTTGTAATATTTGCTAATTATCTAAGATTTTTCTGTCAGTAATTATATAAATACGAACACCGAGTTTTTGCTATCTCGTTGGACTGCCAAAAAATCAGCCACAATCACAAATAAAAATCCTCTTACAGGATCCTCACTGAACAGGTAATGCATGGTAGCCACGCCCCTCCCCCCACCAAGAATAAGCAGGAAGCAGCCTTGGAGAGTTTGCCAAGTTGCTTCTTCTCTCTCAGCAGAACTGTTTCAGGGAAGCATGGGGACACAAGGTCAAACTGCCCGATGATGTAGGTATGGGCTCTCTGCGGGGGGTCCTGCCCCACCTCTCTCTATGACCCTCAGCCCGTCCCTTCCCCATCTGCTGGCTCTCAGCATCCTCATGTATAAAATGGGAGCTTAGGGGGCTGGGATCTGTCCGCACAGATGGACTCCTGCCACCTACCCTCTATCAGGGAGAGCTGGGGGTGGCACCCGAGGCCCACATGGCCCCTGTGATGAGCAGACCTCACTGTGGGCCACGGTGGCCACTCAGCTCCCTTCAACACAAAGGCAAGCACCTCTCAGGGCAAGGATCTGATTGCTCAGTTCGTGACGAGCACCGACACTTCTTAGTGGGATGTGATCCTTAAAAAAACAAAACAAAACAAAAAAACCAGGATCTGTGTAATCAGGTCAGAATGCAAATGAAACAGAGGTCAAGATCGCAGCTTTGGGGTCCAAAGACCTGGTTTGGGGCCTGCCTCGGCCAGACTCACTCGTTCATTGAAGAAATACTTCCTGAGCACCTGCTGTGTGCCAGGCTGTCGTGGGCAGGGAGATGAAGTGTTTAAAGGACCACCAGGCTCGGGGTGCCTGGATGGCTCAGTGGGTTAAAGCCTCTGCCTTCCGCTCAGGTCATGATCCCAGGGTCCTGGGATCAAGCCCCGCATTGGGCTCTCTGCTCAGCGGGAAGCCTGCTTTCTCCTCTCTCTGCCTGCTTCTCTGCCTACTTGTGATCTCTGTCAAATAAATAAATAAAATCTTAAAAAAAAAAAAAAAAAGAACCACCAGGCTCTGGCCCACAGGGACAGTCATAAAACAAACACTCCCTGTTTACGATGGGATAAAGGAGTTCTCGCCGCCCCCCCCCCTGAGTTGTGGCAAGGGTGCAGGGGTGACACAGGTAGATCACCTGCTGTTGGTGGGTGCTCATCAGAGGGGTGCTGCCTGAGCCCAGTCTAGAGAGGAAGAGTCGGGGGAACGGACACTGGCAAAGCCCATCCAAGCAGGGGTCAGCCCAGCCCTTCCGGCTTCACCAAAAAAGCCGCCACACTGCGTGGGCTCCAGCGAGGCCCAGCAGAGAGGGCAGATCTGCAAAGCATCAGGCTGTTCCCAGCCACTGGGACACTGACACTGCACCAGACATAGTCTGTCCCCCAGCTGCAAGCAGCAGGGTGATGACCCAGAAATGTGGGACGCTCTTGGGAACGTCTGCTCAGAAGTGGGTCTGCTCAGACGACCCCCAGCCAGGATGGCAGCCTACTCCCACCAGCGGCAACTAAATGGGCCTCTGACCCTGGCCTGAGCTCAGGGGCGAAGGCCATGCGACAGGGCAGGATCCGGACAAATGCACTGGGCTTGAGAAGCTTGGTGGCTCCTGAGAAGAACACACATCCTTCATTTCCTGTCTCTGTGTTCTTTTGTTATCTGGTCAAGTTAGGGGACTAGCGAGGCGACAGCAAAGCAGGTGGCCTTTGGAGGAGGGCCTGAGGGACCAGGGCCCCAGATCCCGGTGTGATCCCGGGCAAGCTACTGCACCTCTCTGGGCCTCAAATGCTCATCTACAAAACTGCACTGTTGATGCCGACCATGGGGCTACTGGGAGGATTACGCAGGCGTGTATCCCACAGGGTTGAGCACAGTGCCTGATTCATAACAACCGGTGAATAAGTAGTAACTGCCATCATTATTATTATTTCTAAATGCCAGTCGATCTGGCTGTCCTCAAAGGAACAAATAAGGTTTTATGGTCTGTTCTGCAGTGGGGGGCTAGAAGCTGGGGCAGGGGAGGCAGGTGCAAAGGAACATGAGAGTTCTAAAGGTAAATGCTGAAGGCGGGGGTTAGCCCCTACTGGGAGGGTGGGACAGGGGCACGCTCCACCCCCACCACCCCCAGGGTAAGTGCGGGGAAGTGCCTGACCCCCTCCTGAGAGCTGCTCCCCCTAGCACTTGACTTGCCCTCCCCTGGACTCAGAAGCGAAGTGAGCAGCTGGAAGCCAGGCAGAAGGCAGCGTTTCCATCCCGGGAAAGCTCTGCACAGCAGCAAGGAGCCCTATTGACAAATAAAGCCTGTTCTTGGCTCCGCCACCCACCAAGCCAAGCCCCTTTATTCTGTTTCAATATGCCTGATTCCACTGACAGCACATTGGCAACAAACGGAATTAATCAGTCCTGGGTGCCCGCGAGAGTGTGGGCAGGTGTTAGCACATTCGCGGGAACTCGGAGGGGGAACCGTGAGACCGTGGCGGGGGAATGCAAAGTGCTTTACTGCAGCGGGGATCGAAGAAGGAAGAGCCTCTTCTGGGGGCAGGCATTTTATGAGCAAATAAAGCCTCTGACTGCCTGCCACTGGGTAGCAAGCTGAAGGGACCGGAAAACTTCCATGGAGTATTCTTCCGCTGCCCTGTTTCCAAATGGGCACGGCTCTCCCGTTGCTGCTTTCATGCTTATAAAAGTAATACTCACTCCATTCAGACCCCGCGCAGGGATGTGAAGAACGATGAAAGTCATCGGTCATCCCACCGCCCTCGGGAAACACGCTGACACGCTGGGACAGGTCGGTGTGACAGCTGCTCCACGTTCTCTATAAATATTTGCACACGCATCTGCAGTCTGAGTGCGATCCTGTGGGGTCCGCGGTGTTGCAACTTGTGCTCCCCACTTAATCACAGACCTTGGGCATCCTTCCTTATTTACTAACTGTGGATCCCGAGCCTCATCTTTTCCCGGCTGCACGGTCTTCGGTGAAATGACACACCCTGTGGGATCGGGCGCCGTTCACTTTGTCAGCATCATCTGGCACCTTCCCCCCACCTGGCTCTCTGCATCGGCCACACGGGCCTTCCTGGGCAACTGGGAACATCTCACTCCGTTTACTTAAGCGTTGGCTGTTCCTTCTGCCTGGACTCCTCATTTCCTCCTTCACATCATTAATTTTCCTGTCTCCTTTTAAATTTCAACTGAAATGTTACTTCCTCCAGGAAGCCTTCCCGGACATCCAAGATCGGAGACGGTCTCCCCTGTTATACACCCACACAGTTCCATGGGCTTTGCCCTCTTGTTATTTATCCTGATTGTAATTAAACAACTGAGTCATTCCACCCCTGACCCGCCCTGTCTTCCCACTAGAAAGCAAGATCTTGGAGGTCAGAGACTCTATCTGTCTTGCTCAGCTCTGTGAGGCGAGCACTGTGTCTGGCACACAGGAGTCCTCCGTATATACTTACTGATTAAAAGGAAGGAAGGGAAGGAGAGGCAGCTATGGACACTCACTGCCTTTATATAATGTCCCCTCCCTCCTGCCCTCCCTCCCTCTCTTCCTTCCTTCTTCCCTCCCTCATAAAACACCTGCCAACAGGCTACCTGTTTCGCCATCTCTCTGTGGCTATGGGGACCCACAGGTGAAGGGAAACGGAGTATGTTCCTGGCGCCTGGGCACCCGCTGGCTCTCTCTGGCTGGGAAAACGTGCAAATCTGGGAGAAAGCCTCCAAACTCATCCAGCCCAACTATTCAGCTGCTCGCTGTCCAAGCAGAGAGACCGAGACCCAGTGAGGGGAAGGACATGGCCACCCTCACCCAGCTGATTGTCAGCAGGTCCTAGGGCTCCTGCCCTCCCCTATACAAGGCAAGCCCAGGCTGTGTCAGGCCTGGGTTCAAATCCCAGCTCTGACATTAGAGTTTGACCTGCAATTCCATGAGCCTCTGTCTCTTCAGCTGTGAACTGGAGCCAGTGACACCTGTTACCACCAAGAGGCAAGGCAGTGAAGCCTAGTGGTTAAGGACATGGTGGGGATGGGGTCACTGGGTGATGGGCATTAAGGAGGGCACAGGATAGAATGAGCCCCAGGTGTCATGTACAACTGATGAATCACTGAACTCTCCCTCTGAACCTAGTAATACACTATATGTTAATTAACCAAATTTAATTAAAACGAAATAAAATTCAAAAGAAAAGGCAACAACAACAAAAAGAACAGGGACTTAAGTGTGCAGGGCAGGTGCGGACGAAGTATGTCTTAGTTGGGTGACCTTGGGCAAGTTGCTTAATACCACTCCCAAATCTGCCACCCGTAAAATGGGGACGAGAACATTCCTTTCTCGCACCTTGTCCTAAAAATCACGTAACGCTGTGAAGCATTTTGCACAGGTCTGGCACAGTGACTCCTCAGTAAGTGGACAACATGATAATAAAAGCTGCCATCTGTCAGGGATGAGAGAGACAGACACAGAGAACGTGCCCAGGGCTCTCTGCCCAGACTCTAACACAACCTCTCTCACGCTCCCTCCCTCTTTCTTTTAACATGGATTTGATCAGAATCCGTCCACCCCCAACGGAGTAGAGAACGTGCTTATGTGTTTCCTGTCATGGAGGACACGGCTCACATCATCATATGGCATTCTCTCTATGAGAGACCACAGGAAAAGTGTTCCCAGGCTCAGGAATAACCAGGCTTCTCAAGCACAGGTGGTCTGTTTTCACCTCACAGACATCTCTGATCTGCTTCCCTCTTTGCACTGGCTGCCAGGAAGCTCAGGGCCAAATCTGCAACCCACCTTATAGTGAGTGCTCTGGCAAAGTCCTTCACCCTGGCTTCAACTCTTTCTCTCAGCCCCCATATTTCTTCTCCCCAATCTCCTCACTCATTCATTTAAAAAAAAAACAACAACTTTATTCAGTGATGAAAAGCTGCCACTCATCTTTTTTGAAATGGGGGGGCGGTTTAAGAAATAAATGGAATGAGAGGCACCTGGGTGGCTCAGTGGGTTAGGGCCTCTGCCTTAGGCTCAGGTCATGATTCCAGGGTCCTGGGATCGAGCCGTGCATCGGGTTCCCTGCTCAGCAGGGAGCCTGCTTCCTCCTCTCTCTTTCTGCCTGCCTCTCTGCCTACTTGTGTTCTCTATCAAATGAATAATAAAATCTTTAAAAAAAATTTAAAAAAGAAAGAAAGAAATGGAATGAAAACTGCACACAGGACAAAGGCAATGTGGTTGGCTGAAGCAGATGACATCAGTGAAAAAACTGGTGACCCGGAAGAAAGCATGTGGTTTGTGGAATAGCATCGTACCAACGTCAGTTTCTTGACCTTGACAGACGTACTGAGGTTATTACATAATATGGTGGTATCAGGGGAAGCTGGATGAAGGATAAATGGGAAACCCCTTTGTGACTTCTCAGTAAATCTAAAATTATCCTAAAATAATGAACTTCTTAAAAAACAAAATGTGCACACAGGCTACTGGGAGATTGTTTCCTCTTGGAAGTCATCTTTCTCTGAGAACACGGCATGCGCTCTGGGGACCCAGGGGCATTTCAGAATCAACCAGACCCAACCCATGCTTGTGGGGCCCCTACTGCCGGCCCAGCTGGCCAGAATCCAGATTCCCTGCACGGGAGTCCCCCTTTGCCTCCCACTCACTGTGTGATGGTCTGAGCCTCAACTGCTGCACCTGTAAAATGGGCTAACCCGAGAAGCTGCTCTCCCAGATGTGTTGTGGGGGTGTGATTTAATGGCACAAAGACGGGGGGAAACAGAAGCCTGTCTCAGGGTATTGGGGCTGCTATGGCAAAACACGGCAGACTGGGTGGCTTATAACCAAGACGGTCATTCCTCGCAGTTCTGGAGGCTGGAAGTCTGGGGTCAGGGACCAGCACGGTCGGGTGCAGACTGCCCACTTCTTGCGTCCTCACTTGCGGTGAGGGAGCTCTGGGGGTTGGGACTCTTTAATAAGGACACGAATCCCATTCACGAGGCTTCACCCCCATGACCTAAGCACCTCCCAAAGGCTCCCCCTCCTAACACCGTCATGTTGGGGGTCAGGGATTGCACAGATGAATGTGGGGGACACAAGCATTCAGTCCATAACAGCGACGCTCAATAAACTTAACCTTCATTATTAATGTCGTTGTCAGCTCATTCCTCCTCCCATCTTTTCAACAATCCTGAGACAGAGGTGTTATTTATGATGCTCAGCTGGGAGAGGGAAGGGAAGCTCGGACAGCTGGAGGGGCTCCCCAGGGTCACCCAGCTATTAAAGAAAAAACAGCAAAGCTAGGATTCGAACCCAATCTCCCAGACTCCAAGCCCAGAACTCTTCCAACTGCATCATCTATCCTAAAAGAAGCTGAGATTGTGAAGACACAATCTCATTTCGTGTTTCATTCCCTGGCCGTCTGGTTACCCACGGTCAAACCCTCTGGCTCCCTCAGGGTCACCCCTTCCTCCCCAGCCCTTTCAAACCCAACCTATCTCATTATGCAAGGCGGGCTCGGATGCCGCCTGGGTCCACTGCTCCCATCGCTGCTGCCTTGGCTTCCCTGACATCAGGATTTACCCCCAACGCACACCGCCACTTTAGGTGATCTGTCTCCTAGGCTCCAGGTCCTTGTCCCTGCCTCACTCACTGTCACTGCCCCCCAAAGCCCTGAGCAAGTTCTGGCAGGGTGGTGCGACGTAGCGGCTAAGGCCACGGGCTGCAGAACAGACACCTGGGCTCTGTCCGGTCCACAACCATCAGCACCGTGACCTGGGCAAGTCAGTTTCACCTTCTCTACGTGTCCACCTGAACAAGTGGAAAATGTGGGTCAGAGCCACCTCCCCCCAAGGGCAGCCTGAGGGTTCAACGAGGTATGTGTGACGTCAATGACCAGGACCTGGACGCAGTTAGCCTTCTGTAAAGCTCGAGCTAAGAATACTATTTCAATAATTGCTGGTTGCCCTGATGGACTGGCACCCGGGAGTTGCCGGGTGTGAGCTCAACCCAGCTCCCGCTTTCTCCGCTCTTCCCTCTCTATGCTCCACAATGAACCTGAGGTCAGGGCCACTGCAGCCACCGTCGGTGTTTGCAAAACAGCGGTCATGAAGAGCTCAGCTGGCCCGCCGCCCAGCACCACGTGGGAGGCTGCCCTGCTCCGTGGACTGCTGGGAGATGGGCTCGGGAGGTGGGGGCACGGCTCGTACTGCTTCCTCGTGCGAACGGGAGGCAGGCAGCCAGGGGGAGGCTCCCAGCTGCGACCAGCCCTCAAGGGAGGGAGGTGCTGACCGCCCCGCTGCGGGTCTGACCGAAATCAGCTGCAAAGAACACCAAGCACAGCTCTTTCTCTCCCAGCCCCGCGTGTGCAGCCCTGGTGCCCGTCCCCAGCCCACGGGAGTTGGGCCGCTCACCTTGAGTCCGCTGCTTTCCGCTTCTGAGCCCGGGTCCACACCGGTGACGTAAATGCCCAGGCCGTATTCGGCTCCCCCGCGGATTGTGAGGCCCAGGGACCGGCCGTCCCCCAGCACCAGGTTCACCTGCAGGAGGGACAGGAGATTGCTATTCGAGGGCCTGAGGGGGACATGAATGTCGTGGGGGGCGGCATAGCAGGCTCTGGAGTCCTTGGCTTATCCCAAAGGGCACACCGATTCAGGCCTGGAACATTCCAGATCAGCTGCCCCAGCCTGCCTCCAACTTCCTGAGTGGCCTTGGGGACATCCCTCTCCCTCCCGGGGCCACAGCTGTAAGTGCGGGAAAAGAAAGGCGATGAGGAAGTGACCCCTAGAATTCTCTAGAGTGATGTGACATTTCAGGTGTTTACCTGTGCTCCACACCGTGGGGACCACAGACCCCCCCAGCTGCCCTTCACCACACCCTTCAGCCAGGGATAGCCTGCTCTGGCCCCAGGTTCCTACACCTTCCATCCTCCTTAGCATCAAGGCTAAGTCCACTCTGCCTCCCTGGGGATCTCCCACCAGCCAGGGGTCCCCTGCCCACCCCCCAGGAGTCTCCTGCTCTACCACCCATCCCAGCGGCCCATGGCAGTGTGGCCTCAGCTGCCCTTCTTTCTAGAAACACAGGGAGCACCTGCCGAGGGCAGACCCATTGCTGGGCCAGGGGACCAAGAGATGACCCCGACCAGTCCTGCTCCCAAGAGTCTCAGCAGAAGGGCACAGAGACCAGGAAGCCGACCTTCATGGGACAGTGTGATCAGAGCGCAATGGGGCAGCTCAGAGGCCACAACAATGCAGAGAAGGTGCAAGGTCCTGACCAGGGGGCGAGTGTGGTGGTTGGGGGGCTTCCTGGAGAAGGTGACAGCTCTGATGAGATTGGAGAGTGAGCAGGAGTCAAGCCGGCAGGTGCCCGCAGGTGTGAGAAGGGCTTTCCAAGGTCAGCATGCAGCAATCGGGGAGTGTGCTTTGCTCAGGATAGGATTGTGGGGGTGAGTTGCTGTGGCCTAGGCGGGGAGTGCTGAGGGAGGGGGCTGGGGGGCTAGGGGACAGGCAGGGGAGGCTGGGGGCTGATTCCAGAAGGCCTCATAATCCATGAAGGAGCCTGCAGGATCATGCAAGTTAAATATGTCTTGAGTATGAAAGAGGAATTAGGGAAAAGGAGGAGTTGTACCAGAAAACCTGGAACTCACCCCAAAAGGGTAGAAAATATCCCTCAACAGGTTAAGACCGGGACAAGGAAGGGACCCAAGGAGAACACAGTCTTTTGCATATATTAATCCCACTTAATTCTTCAACCACCCTGGGTGGAGATGGTGAAGGAGACAGACTCAGGTCCAAACTGCCCGATGTTGGGGGGAGCCTGCTGTGTGATTTCAGGCAAGATCCTTAATCTCTCTGTGCCTCGGCCTCCTCACCCACAGAAAGAAGATGAAAATAGCCTTACAGGGCTTCTACGGAAAGGGTCACATTAAGAGACAGATGCAGGCTAGTTTCTGGGCCACAGTGAATGCTTGACAAACGTCAGCCACTGTTGGTTCCACTTTGCATGTGACAAAACCAGACAAGGCCACCGAGCCACAGCTGACTCCTGCAGGCTGGCGGACGTCAGGAGAGGGCCCAACAGACGGAACGCCTCTGGGGCGTTTGGTTCTAGGACCGCAGGCTCTGGGGTGGCCCCAGCCCCTTAGGCCAGAGTTGGCTCCTGGTTTGCTCCCCCGAAGGAAGACCACATTAGAAAGGACAGCAGCTGTGAGGCCCCCGTTGCTTAAGGGGGCACCTGGGAACGGTCACCCAGGAGCGTCAGAGAGATGGATGCTCTGGAAACGGCAGGCTCTGAGGACCGGCTTGACAATGCAGCCCTTGTGACAGCCCCGCCCGGCCCAGTGCAGCGCCCCAGCTGGGACAGCTGCGAGCTGGCGTGGGTTTGAGGCCTGCCCTGTCTGCGATCACGATCACGCGTAGGTCTGGGCCCCACAGGGGAGACAGCGTGCTAGTTACGGCTGCCGGCTCCAGAGCCAAACCGCTGGGGGTTGGTCCCGGCAGCAACACTTGCTGGGTGTATTACCCTCTGCGGATGCCTCCGCGTTCTCATCTGTAAAGACGTGGAAACCAGTCACACCCACTTTACTGGCGTGCTGGGTCCACACACCTGGAGCGTTCAGCATCGTGCCCGGTGCAGCGGAGGCACTCAGAAAACACTGGCTGTTGTTCTTATCTTCCCGGTGGCCCCGGCCGGCCAGCAATGGGGCTCGCGTGCACAGATGGGGTGCCCTGGAAGGAAGGCTGAGGCGTCCTCCCCGACGCTGCTGCCTCAGAGGCCAGGACGGGCCGTGCACTTGAGCTGTGGCTGGTTCGCTCCATGCGCTCACCCAGCCCGCCAGGTCTGGGCCTCATGTGGGGCACGGGATCACAGGAGCATGTGATAGGGTCCCTGTCCCCAGGGCAGGGACTGGTGGCTGCTGGTGGCTCACCTCCCCCCCGCCCAGCAGCTCCCATCCAGGGACTAGGAGAAGAGGGCAGGTGAAAGCCCCACCCCTGCCTCAATTCAGGACGACCCTGCCGGCCAGCGCATCCCCTGTGCCCCCATGGCGGGCGTCACAGCCACTGCACCCGCTGCCCAGTCCCATGGCCCCGGTGCCCTGTTACCAGCGTCGAACCCAGGGCACCTGCTGCGGTGATGAACGACCACACACTTAGAGGCTTCAAACAGCACAGATTTATTATCTTACAAGCCTGGAGATCAGAAGTCTACAGTGCGTAGACAAGACTGCACTCCTTCTAGAGGCTCTGGGGGAACGGTTTCCTTGCCTGCCTTAGCTTCCAGAGACCACCTGCCTTCTTCGGCTCATGACCTCTCCCCCCATTCTCAAAGCCAGTGGGGGTAGCGCCTTCCTACTTCGCTCTGCTCTGGGCAGCGCACCCCCTTTGTCTGACTCAGACCCTCCTGCCTTCTTCTCGGGACCCTGGGGTTGCAATGGGCCCACCCAGAGAATACAGGAGACTCTCCCCATCTAGAGAGCCTTAAGGTAACCACATCTGCGAAGTGGCTTTGGCCAAGGAAGGGGACATCTTCCCAGGCTCCAGGGAAGAGGGGTGAGCGTCTCAGGTCATCATTCTGTCCACCACAGACGCTCCCCCAGGAACGTCCTCAGGGAAATCTTGGTCTCAGAGTCCATTCTGGGGAGCCTGAGCTCAGGCAGAGTATCCCAGAAATAGGACCTCCGAGCCGAGCCGTGAAGGCCTAGGGGGTCAGCCAGGGAAAAGGGGAGGGAAGACAAGTATTTTCGGTGCAAGGAGGTGGCAAAAGCTCAGAACCCAGACACAGCACAGCCCCAGGAGTCCCGCAGGGTTCTGTTTGGCTAAAGCAAGGTGGGGAAGTGAGGGAAGGGACAAGATTAGCCAGTGGGGGGCCAAGAGCCAGGCCTAGAAGACTGGACTTTAGGTGAAAGAGAAAACTGCTCAGATTCATTCGGATGTTAGGAGGACTGCCGGCTGGCAGAGCGGGCTGCTTCCTGGAGGTCCCTCAGGGAAGCGTGTGCACCTTGAGGCAGTGGCCGGGTGGGAGTGGGGTAGGTGGGGCCCAGATCTGGGGGAGGTCAGTGAGACCGGCTGAGGACAAAGTGTGCGGCTCCCTCCCGATCCCCTGCCATGCCCGCAGAACGCACCCCTTCCCCCATGCTCTGCCTTCGGGGCCTAGGGCACACATACCTAGAGTCCAGCTCATGCGGTGGCCTGGAGTCAGTCACTCTCCTCCCTGACCTGGGATCCCCAGCTCCAAGCCCAGAAGATTCTGGGCGGAGAGAGCCAAGAGGAGCCCCCTGACAGCCAGATGGCAGCGGCTGTCTGCGGCAGCCCTCTCTGAGCCCTGAGGATGGAAACAAACCTCCCCGCCTCCCCGCCACCTCCCCATAAATACGTTACGTGGGAATAAAACAGCCTGTATCACAGAGCTGTAATAACAGTCCTATCAACCACAGGGTAATCTGCCTCAATCACTTGCTGGAATTCAACCAGCATTTGGCAGGGAAAAAATTCACCTACGGGAGAGGACACTGAGCGGCACCATGAGAACGCCACTCCCACCGATAATACGAATAACTCGTTAAATTAATTAGTTACTAAACCTACTGAGTATTTCCTGAATTCCAGGCACTGGACGCATTGCCCCATTTAATCCTCTCTCTTCCTCTGTGGTTTCTATTGTTGTGCCCATTTTCCCAATGAGGACACTGAGGCAGGAGGGCTGAAATGATGTGGCCACACAGTGAGCAGCTGGCCAGCCTAGGCATTTAACCAGCACGCTGTGTTGCCTCCCACAGCCCCAAGTTCAAATCCTGAGTCTTCCCTTTACTGTTGGGAAACCAGGGGGACGGGCCCACTTCTCTGACTTTCAGTTTTCCCTGTCAGATAAGTTGAGAGTTGAACAACATACCTGGGACCCGCACTACTCGCCGCTCCTCCTTCCTGCTTTGCCCTAGAACCCTGACCCTATCAAGGAAGCAACAGAGCAAACCACCTCCCCACCCCCGCCGAGATGTAGTCAGTCTGGGCCAAGCCTTTTCCCCTCTGCCTGGGACTTGGGTAGTCTGGGCCAGTTCTGGCCAACGGACATGATGGAGGACATCTGCTGGTGGATGTTGGGAGCGATTCTGCCCTCAGAGATAAAAGAGGCATAGGCATAGGGTGAGAAGGGCCTTCTGACTGCCCGCTCTGCTTCCACTCTGCTTTGGACACAGCTGTGATGGCAGGAGCCACAGTTGCCATTCTGCAGCTGGGAAGCAAAAAGCCAAAGACAAAAGCCAACAAGAGGAAGGACAGACTTACCAACAAACTATACCTGGGGCCTCCTAGCCCCACACTCCTCAACGCTTCCGGTAGCCTGGACGTTCAGCCCTGGGCAGGGTGGATATAGGCACGATGACTCCTTCATGGACCTCAGATCTTATGTCACCTTCTCCATGAAGGTCACCTTCTCCCTCCCCCTCCCTAGAATTAGCCCACCCATATAATGCCCCTATGCCCTTTTCTATATACTATATATCACTTATTTTAACACACACACACGCACACACACGAACGTAAGCGTTTCAAGGCGGTCATCCTTGGCTAGTTGCCGCTACACTCCCAATACTCAGAACAGTTTTGGCCCACTGTAGGTACTCAGTAAACGTCCCAAGGTAAAAAGATAGGAAAGGTACGTAGCTCCTAGCTGGCACTTGAAACATGAGGGCTGTCACAGGAAGGAACGACTATGCCCTAGGCATCCAGGCACTGTGCTCACACTTCCGTACTCGAGTACTAAGCCCTCAAACAGTCCCCTGTGGCCACCGGGACTACCCCCGTACTTCGGACAGGGAAACTTACTAGACTAACCTGAGGGTGGGTGACTTGTCTGAGGTCACCCGGTCAGAAAGTTCAGGAACCAGGCTTCAAACCTAAGCCCAAAGTCCCTGCTCCCTCTGTACCAGGTTGGGCCTCAGCCCGAGCCAAGGGGCAGGGCACCTCTTGTCTCAGTGGCTGGTCAAGTGAGTCTAGGGGAGCGGCCACTGCTGCAGTGGGGTCCGGTCACAGCCTGGAATGGGGGCCGAGGGCCGAAGACACCGTGATGGCACAGGACTAGCCCATTTGCTTGGGGACTAACGACCCAGGTGGGTGACACCTGGGCCTTGCCATCGGCTGTTCCTGCCCCATTGCTCGCCTGAGCGACTCCCAGGTGCTGACGAAGACTCCTGGTGCAGGACTGAGGGGGATGTGCCCTCTGGCCAGAGGGGGGCTCTCCTAAGGCTGTGCACAGGCCAGGCCTGCAGAGCCAGAGCCGGAGGACACCTGAGGAGGTGCGGGGGTTGGGCGCGGGGAGAGGGCACTTCCCTCTCAGTCCCGTCCAGAAGGTAAGGAGGACAGGACTTAGGATCTGAGAACAACTTGGCCCCACCACTCAAAGGCTGTGTGGCCTGGAGCAATTCATTCAGCCTTTCTGCACCTCCATTTTCTCATCTGAAAAACGGCACTATTGCTACGATCTGCAAATACTTTACAGATCTGGCTTCAGAATCAAACGATTCCATGAAACTGCACTGAAATCTGAAAAGGTCAGAGCAGGGGCGAGCCGCTGGGCGTCTGGGTTCTCTCGCTCTGGCTGCTGTGTGCATCACCCAGTTCACAACCTCTCTCCAGAAAAAGAGGGGGACAACGTACGTGGAAACAGCAGAAGAGCCTCTTCTGAAAGCCCTTCTCCGTTTCCGTGGGGTGTGCTGCACGTGCCCCCCCAGAGCGACTGTCTCTTGGAACTAAGAACCCGAGAACAGGTGTCTGGGCCCCGCAGCTCAGAATCAACGGCAGGTCGGTGGGGAGGCGCCGGCCTCAGAGCGGGACCTAGAAACACTATGCTCATCCCCTCCATCCCGAAGACGGCCCGCAACCCACCTCGCTCTCCCTCCCTTCTCTCCCGCCACATCCCAGCCCTGCAAGCACGTTCAAACCACCCTCCACTTCAAGCCACGGGAAAGAATGAGCTCGCCCCCTGCACCCCTCCCAGCTCGAGAACAATCTGACTCTGAACACCCCCGCACAGGGAGGAGGCCGGCAGAGTGAGGGAACCTTCCCCCAAGATCTATTTCCCACCTTTGAGGTTCATCTTCTAGAACCAGAAACATCATGATGGGCTCCAGGGGCTCTTTTCTGTTTTTCTCTTTACTGCAACTGGTCCGCTTCCCTTGAAGGGGGGCCCACAGCACCCCTTTTTCTTCCTGTTCTCGTAAAGGTCTTTGCAGACCCGGAATCGATGTCACCTTTGTTCCCCTGCCAGCCAGGAGGACACTCAGTGACTCCCTGCTGCCAACAGGAAAATGTCTCTGGGGCACACATACTCCTAGCCTGCCATCCAGCCCCACACTCTGTGTCCCAACTGTAACTCCCACGTGACACCGGTGTCAGGTGAGGGGGGGGGCTAGAATCCATCTAGTTCTTTCTAACCTCCCTCCCACTGCCACACCTTTCCCTCTGCCTGGACCACTATTCCTGCCACTGCCATGTAGCCAAACTCCAAAGGCTTACCTCCTCCAGGAAGCCTTCCTAAATCTCTAGCTGGCAGGAGCTCCCTCCTCCATACACCACAGCACCCTCCTGGGTCCCTTTATGGAGCATGCATCACATCAGACCTTGGGGCACCTCAGCTTGCCTCCTCCGGGCTCCTCACGCTGGGGGCGGCGGCAGCACAGGGTGATGTCAGGACAGAGGACTGGGAAAGAGAGATCTGGCCCTGCCCCTGAACTCCACCCCTCCCATCTGGGTGCCGTCCGGCACCGCCATTGCTATGCTGAGGCACCAAGTTCCGACGGGAAGGTAGGGGAAGACCTGCACCAGCTCACACCCATCAGAGCATGGCTACAACCAACCAAACAAACAGACCAAAAGACAACCTCAGAAAATACCAAGTGTTGACAAGGCTTTGGGGAAACCGGAAACTTCGTGCTCTGGCTGGTGCAGCCACTGTGGGAAAACAGGACGGAGCTTCCTGAGAGCATTAAAAATACAATCACCATATGCTCCAGCCACGGGCTTTCTAGGTGCTTCCCCGCAAGGACTGACTCCGAGAAACACTGCACAGCCACGAACAGCAGCTTTATCCACAAGAGCCAAGAGGACGACACCACCCAGGTGAACAAAATACGGTCCCTCCGGACAGCAGACGGTTATCGGCCTTTAAAAGGGCAGAAATCTCATCACATGCTACAACCGGGACGAGCGCGGGGGTCCTGAAGGCAAAGTGAAATAAACAAGTCAGAAAAAGACAAGACACCATCTCTCTACTCGCGCAAGGTGCCCGGAGGGGTCTGATTCCGAGACACGCAGCGCACTGGTGGCCGGCAGGGGCTGGAAAGAGGAACGGCTGCCCCTGAACGGGTCTGAGTTTGGCAAGAGCAAAAGCGTCCTGGAGATGTGGTCACGCAGCAGTGAGCACACACTTCATGCCCCTGAACTTGGTACCACTTACGGTGATGAAGAAGATTACAAGATATGTGATGTGTGTTTTGCCACAATTTAAAAGAAAGCCCAGAGCCCTGGGATTCTACCTCCCTGCCCCTAAGCCGTTGTGTTTCCCAGGGGAGAGGGCCTGGTAGGCTCCGCCCCATCAGCCCCAGCTAACCAGGAGAGAACCCCCAAGAGGAAGGCCTGACACCTGCTGAGCTCGGATGAACGTCACCTCCCTTGTGGGTGAAGGAGAGGTGACAGAGACAGGGAATGTGGCTCTCCTCCCTGGGCACATGGTGGCAGCTGTTCACACACGCACAACAATGCCAACTGGGGAAACAGATGGCCACATCCTCCTCTTTGACTTTGCAAAGAACAGTGTGTGAGGGTTAGATCACACAGGACTTGGATTCCCACCCAGCAAGCATTTAGTGAACTGCTACCACGCCCCAGGCTGTTGGCAAGGTGTTTTGTTTTGATTCAGGCATCCACATAGTAAGTACTGAGCACCTATGCTGTGCCAGGCACTGATCCAGGCACTGTGAGTGTACCAGCGCCCAGAACCGACATCGTTACTGCCGCGACATGAACACAGTGGTGGGGGAAAGCAGCCCCTACCACCGTCTCCATCTTGCACAGGAGACAGAGGCTCAGAGCAGTTATGCAACTTGTCCAAGGTCACACAGCTGGCAAGCGGCAGAGCCAGGATTTGAACCCAGGCAGCCTGGCTCTGGTGTCTTACCCTCCCGGTCGTACTGACACTCTCCCTTGTAACCCACCCCCCAGTGAGCGTGTTCCAGGTCACTGTAGCTGTGGAGGCTGAGGAGCACTCAGGATTGGGAGCCCGGAGCGATGTTCCCTGCTGCCCCCTGTGCCTCTTTGCCTCTGAGGATGTGACTGTAACCTGAGAACAGATGGGTGTGACTCCCAGAGAGTTACATCTGTTCTTCCCTTCTGTCCCTTCCTTCAGCCTCACAGGTCGGCTCCGCACCTCAGCGTGGAGAACGGCGTTATCAGGAGCGGCTGCGATGCTAGAAGCAGCTTCAGGGGACAGTGTCCAGTGCTTGTCCCAAGTCTCTTAGCGACATGTGGGATTTTCACAACCACGACTGCCCTGGGCACTCTGTCTCTAGAAGGTGTGCGTCCACTGGGGTTGGGCTAGGAGTGCTGAAGGTTGGCACGGGAAGTCTGGGAGTCTGGTCGCAGTGATCTGGAATATTAGACAATTCCAGAACACCAGAGAGAAGAGAGTCAGGGCCTGCGGAGCTTTGGGTCCAGGGAGCAGAAGGGCAGGTCTGAGAGAGATTTCCCCACAGCCCTCACAACAGGAAATGGGGAGGTTTTCAGGCTGCATCCAGGCAAGAAGAAGAACAGAAGGGAGGGAAGGGGCTTGTCTGGAGCTGTGAGATCTGTGAAGGCCACTCTGGTGTGATCCAGGGTGTTTCCTTCCTCCTGAGGTCTCTGGTCCTCCCTGGAGCACAATTCCCTAAGTCTCTACCTTCTATGTTCCTATGTAAGTTATTCTAAGACTCCTAGAGGGCACCCGATCTCCTCCCTTCCCTCCCCCCTACTCAATTCCAGCAACAGGGCCCTTCTTGCTAAGCTTTGAGGATGTGAACTGATTCTTACCTCAGGGCCTTTGCACATGCTATCCTTGGTGCCTGGGATTTTCAGCCCCCAGCGTACATGGCAGCTCCTTCTTCCTTCCCAAGTCTCACCTCAGAAGTCACCTCCTCAGCGAGGCCCTCCCTGAGCACCTCATCTGAAGCAGAGCCTCCCTCTCTGTCACTCTCCACCCCTCTGTCTCTGGATTTTACTTCCTTCCATCACTCTTCACCACCTTAATGATCTTGCTCACGCTTGCTCCTTTCTGGATTATGATCTCACTCCTCCCATGAACTCCAAACTCACTGGAAGCTTCTCCACAGCAGGGCCCCATCTCTCCTGTCCATTTCTCTATCCCTCCCTCCATTACAGCATGAAGCACACCACAGGTGTTCACTAAGTACTGAGTATGGGGTAACCATACTCAATGGAATGGGTCTTAGTTGCTACAGTGCCCGGAACCTCTCTTGGATTCCTGTACTTTCAAATGTGGATGACAGCTAAGCCAGCTGGGTGGCTGTGAGGATTCACTGAGGTGCTGAAGCCCAGCGCCCAGCACCCATCAGCACCATGCCCAACACAGGAAAGGGGCTCAAGGGAAAGATAAAGCCAGTTCCCTGCCCAGTCCTGGAAGGCTGGGCTTGAAAATGACTTCATGCCTCAGGCAGCCTTGCTGGCTCAAGATTCCTATGGAACACAGATCACCTGGCGGGGAGGGGGTTCGAGCCGACCCCTGCCCACCCAGCGCTGCCACCACGAAGCTGCCCGGGCAGCTCGGGAGGTGGGGGTCTACCCCTGGGCCCCCCATCGCGGCTTCTCGCCCGCCCCAAAGCACATTAAATGGAGGGGTGGTCTCATGGGCGGGAAAGGAGAGCTGACCAAGAGTCTCCAGAAGGCAGGCCTTGGCCCGGAACCCCAAGCCACATGGCCTCGGGGCTGTGGATGTCCAGTTCCTAAAACATCTGGAGAGCCGCGTGCAGGACTCACATTCCTGGTCTCCTAGCAACCATGGGGTGTGAGGCAAACAGCACCCACTGTGATGCTCAAAAACTCAGGGGAATTATCTCCCGTCTTTTTGTTTTTTAATTGGAACAGTCATGCCATGAGGGGAGGAGCGCTTCCATGCCCCTGCCCCCGTCTTCGGGTGACCACACCCCACGGTGCTCGTGGGCCACACGCCTGCCCCTGGAAAGAGCCAGAGAGCTGACACGGGGGGAAATCCCTTTCCCCTGGGAGGCGCACCCTGAGCCCCCCCTCCGCTTCGGGTCTGGAACTGCCCACACCCTGTCAGTTCTCACTTGGTACAAGGGGACCAGTACCCGTGCCTGCTGTTGACAACCCGAGACACACAGCCGCAGAGGGTTCCCTCGGAGCCTGCGGTCGGGCAGCTGCGTGCGGCCATGTCCCTGGGTCCCGACCACCGAGAAGCTGAATCATGCTGAATTGAAAGCAGGGCTCTGAGCGCTCTCTCCTCCCTTTCCCACTCCAGGGGCTAGTATGGGGAACGGGCAGGGCGCAGCTTCAAGAGTCAGAAGAGGCAGGAGCCCAGGGGATGATGACGGGGGTGAGGGTCAGTCCCACAACAAGACGGGGAGCAGAGCTGCCGCTCCAGCCCCCGCTGTCCCCTCTGTTCGGTGTCAGGGAGAAAAAAACGATCTGATTTAAGTCACAGTCTTTGGGCTCTTTGGGGGCAGGATCTTAGCCTGTATCAGAATGTACATCGCATGGGTCAGAAAGAGAAGACAAGTTCAAACCCTTCAGTAGGACCTTGAGAGGAGAAAACAGCCCCGAAAGAACCAAGCCCCTTCATCCAGCCTCTAAGAAGCGTCCCCATTCTGGGTCTGGCAGGGAGAATGGGGTCTCAGGGGACCAGCCTCCCCCACCAGCCCTCCACCCCCGGCCGGCATGCTGAGGCCGAGGCCGGGCGGCTCACCTTCTTCTCGTCCCCGCCTTGCAGGAGATTCAGGGCGCTCCTCGAGTCCCCCTCACGCTGCCTCAGGGTGCTGCCGTGGCTCGGGGGCAGACCCGAGGGCGGGGAGATGCTGCGGCCCTGCGGGTCCACCCAGGTGTAGATGTGGCTGGTGACGTACCCTCCAGGGATGCGCCCCGCCGAGTACACGGACAGCACCAGCTTCTTCGAGCCCTTCAGAGCCTGGAGAGAGAGAGAGGGACACAGAGTTAGCAGGAAGGGGGCAGCGAGGGACACCCCTCCCAGTACCCGGAACTTACTTCTTTCAGGACCCCACACTGGGAACAGGGGGCCAGCCCCTGAATTACCAGCGCCCCCCACACCTCCCGGGCTCTTTTTTCTCTAGCCCTCAATTTTTGTCCTACGGAAACAAGGGCATCCGTCCCATCCCATCCTGAAGTGGTCCAAACATAAGAAACACGATCACTCAGCATAACTGTGCAGAAAAGAGTTAACACAGCAGGCCCAAGACGGCATCCTTAGGAAGGCCTGCTTGGCTGGCACTGGGAACCTAGATTCTGAGTGTCCCTCCCGTTCCCGAACGCAGCTCACCGTGCCTATGCTCCTCGTGCAAGCTATGCGGGGGTACGGAATGTGGGTCCAGGCAGAGAGGACCTATGTGACCAGACCTCAGTAAAAACCCTGGCACTGACTTTCCAATGAGCATCCCTGGTGGACATCTCCCAACTCATCCTGCAGCAAAGGGAAACTCAGAGGCTTGTGCCTGCTTTCCTACAGACTCTGCCCCCTGAGCCTGTTCCCTGTGCTCATTTTGCTGTGTATCCTTTCGTTATCATAAAGTTCTCTCTCTCTCTTTTTTTAAAGATTTTATTTATTTGAGAGAGAGAGCATGACAGCACAAGGGGCGGGGGGGGGGTGCGTGGTGGAGAAGGAGAGGGAGAAACAGGCTCCCCGCTGAGCAAGGAGCCCGATGCGGGTCTCCATCCCAGGACCCTGGGATCATGATCTGAGCCAAAGGCAGACGCTCAACTCACTGAGCCACCCAGACGCCCCTCGCTGTCATCAATCTAAGCCACAAGTACAACCATACGCTGAACCTGTGAGCCCTCACAGAAGCCGGGGGTGGTCTTAATGACCCCAACAACAGAGTCGAGAGATGAAATGATTAATAATGATAGCCGGACACTGATAAAGAGTCTGTCTGTGTCAGACACTCTGCTTTGTACCCGGCATGCTTTGCCTCCTCCTGAAATCCTCATGGAATCCCATCTTGTCGGAAGAGAGGTCTATTCTTCAGATGAAGAAATAGAGGCCAATCGCCTGCCTATGCACTGGGAGTTAGGGGTTCCTTTTCCATAGCAACTAATTTTGAGTGTAGACCCCACCTTCATTCTACATTTCCCAGTCTGGGGATGGAAGCCCCAGGAAGGGAGGAGAGCCCACGCTATCCGCCCGGGGTGGACATCGAAATTGGCCGTACTGCTTTCCTATGGGGCACCTGGAGCTGAAATGCTGAGGCTCACACTGCTATTAAAATCGCATTTGTAAATGATGATGAGCGTATATAATGCCGTAGATCCATGATACGCTGTACTATGCAGGGAGGCCAAAGGATCCCCATCCTGTCTTACGGGATGACCTCAGTGATGCAGAGACAAAAACACACAGGAGAAACAAAACGAAGCCAAGGACGCCAACAGTGTCTCTCCGGGCGGCAGAATTTATGGGTGATGATTATTTTGTTCTTCCTTTTTCTCAGTATTTTCCAAACCTTCCAGAATGACGATACACTGCTTTTGATCTCAGAAAACAAGAATATGCCTCAAAAAGGGGAGTATCTAGCTCTCTGACTCCCCCAAGCTTGCCTGGATGTGCCCTGGGCCACATTCTTCTGATTCCCCAGTACTCTGGAAAGACAAAAGGAGCCAAGGGAAGAGCTTTTGCCCACAGTGGGGAGCCCCGGCTGGACTGAGCCTCTCCCAGAGGAGGCAGGTTAAGCTGGGAGCTGCCAGGGCCCCTCAAGTCCACAGCTAAATGCCAGTTCCCCTCAACAGACGAATGGATAAAGATGATGTGGTCCACATATACAATGGAATATTACTCAGCCATCAGAAAGGACGAATACCCAACTTTTGCATCAACATGGATGGGACTGGAGGAGATTACACTGAGTGAAATAAGTCAAGCAGAGAGAGTCAATTATATGGTTTCACTTGCTTGTGGAGTATAAGGAATAACATGGAGGACATGAGGAGATGGAGAGAAGTGAATTGGGGGAAATTAGAGGGGGAGATGAACCATGAAAGACTGTGGACTCTGAGAAACAAACGGAGGGTTTTAGAGGGGAGGGGGGTGGGGGATGGGTCAGCCCAGTGGTGGGTTTTAAGGAGGGCACGGATTGCACGGAGCACTGGGTGTCCTACGCAAACAATGAACCACGGAACACAGCATCGAAAACTAATGATGTACTGTATGGTGACTAACATCACAAAAAATAATAAATCAATACATCAATACATCAATAAATGCCCGTCCCCGGTGGAGGGATAATGAGAATATGGCAGCTCTCCAAAAGTCTGCTTTTATAAAGCATTTCCGAGAAGATGAGCAGGGAGAGATTTAGCGCTCCTTCAGCAAGGCCCTGGGACCCCCCCCCCAATAGGACAGCTGGGAAGGTAGAACCCGTGTGAAGTTTGGGGGGCAGGATGGAGAGGCCAAGGAGCAAGCAGGCCTCTGGGGCAGGAAGCAGGGAAGGGGGTCACAGGGCGGCAGCAGCCCCAGCAGAAACCTGTGAGGCCCCTGTGCCTTCCTGACCCCCCAGGATTCCTGACCCCGTCCAGGATTCCCTCCTCCGTGACGGCACTGCTGGCTGGAGGCCCAGCCCACTGGCCTGCTCCCTCCCTCGAGAGACTGTGAGCCCGAGCCCCGCCATCCACAGGAACAGAGGTGCATGGAGGCAGAACTGCATTTGAGTTGTACTTCTGTCCCCTGTGAGTCGTGAGTCCCGGGGCCAGCGCTTCCCATCTCGAAGCAGCACCGCGAAACATTAGCCACTTCCCAAGGCGGTGGGGATTCCAGGAGACCACGCAGGAGGCCCGGGGCCTTTGCACACAGTAGGAGCTCAGCCCACTCGCCGCTCTTCCCAGGGCACCTGCACTGGGAAGGGAAACCAGGTGCAGAGAAGCCTCATCCCGGGAGTCACACAAGCAGGCGGGCGGCGGAGAGCACGGTTTGTATTCTGCACCGCTGGCTGCAGAGCAAGTCTCTTGGTCAGTTCTATAAATAGGCAGGCAGCAACCTTGAGAACGGAGAGGAGGTTGGCGCCTCTGGTGAGAAGACCACGGACAGCCGGAATGGGGAGGGCCTGGGAGGTCACCGAGTCTCCCGCGCCTCTGGCGTCTTACAGAAGGGGACCCTGGGAGCCCGACATGGGAAGGGACAGAGAGGGAACGAGTACGGAAAACACAGCCAAGGACACGCAGGAGGCCAGCCCCAGGTAGCCCTCTCCATGTCCTCCTCTGGCAGGGTCTCAGTTTTGCCAACCGGCAGCAAGTAGCTTGAACTCACTAAGAGCTGTGGTCCTGCCCCACGAGGCAACTTCACTGTCCTCTGCTTGGTGGCTCCATCTAGAAGGAAAGGCTGTATTTACCTATGACAGTCATGAGTCATGGCAGCAAAGAGATCAGGGGCTTTGGGATACACAGGGACTGAGTCCAGGTAGCCCTCAGGGAGTGAGTCCTCAAGATTTGTGCGGGCTGAGGCTGCTGCCAAGGTCCTCGAACCAGATCCTGAGCCTGGGGGCTCTGAGGCTCCCTGCCAGCTGGAAGGGATGAACACCGGGGCAGACAGAGCATCCGAGGTGTGGGAGGAGGCCCACCGCAACCCCGAGTTACCATGGGCAGCGGGGGACCTCCCAAGGGACCCGAGGGCTGGGGAGACCGACAAATGTCTGTCTCTAATGGGACCGTGGCTGGGCGGCTCTGTTCTTTGCAGGCAGCTGTCCGTGGGCGGAAAACCACATCCAGCACCCACCTTAAAGCAACATGCTCTGCCTGGTGCAAGTTGGTGACTGTCACCCATGCCTGTCTCCTACGCGGCAGCCGGCACCAGGCTCCTGAACCGACTGCTCTTGGCTGTGCCACCTCACACAGGTTACTGATCCTCTCGGTTCATCTGTTTCTTTCCTGTAAAATGAAGATCCTAATTCCTCTCTCTCTCTAGGTAGAGGGGCCCTCTATGGCACAGTGCCTGTCCCCAGAGAATTCAGTGAGCTGTGGCTAAAAAGGAAACAACGTGAGATCTAGGGAGAGACCACTACAGACGGAGTGGTCATCAGAGCACGCGCTCCCACGCTTGTTACTGTGTGTTTGCTGGTGAGACTTGAACCAGGGCTCGCGTGCGTTCACAGAGTCAGATCCTTGAGATCGCGATCTGACCAAGCAGACGGCATGGCTCAGATACCATCCATCAGCAGATGACTGCTGGGGGCGGCGTGTTGTGATTATGGAAATGTAAATTATATGTGTATGTCTTCAAAGTTAATAACTTGCTCCTTGGATTAATGTTCTCAGGAGGCAAATTTGCCTCACTCAGCTCTTCAGAGCCGACTATCAAGCCTCCAAATCACAGTCCAGGCGACAGGATCCTCCGCTCGGCAGAGGACAGAGAAAGCGACGGGAGACGGCCGCAGCGGAAAGGAGATTGGGCGTTATGTGTTCACACGGGAGACGCACACACGCTTCTGTGTTCAAGAACATGCACCAAAGTGCGAGTGTGAAGTGCACCACGAGGTCATGGGACCATCAGACTACTGTCCTCGGGGCATGAACAAAGGACGCATTCCAGAAACATCTCAAGGAAGGGCACCTCGTGGTGACTCAGCCAGCTTATTTCAGGACACAGGCCTGCAGAGTCCAGTTTCCTCTCCTCAGGGACAGAGGTGCTCATCCTCAGGAAGGGGAGCCCGTCTGAGACCCAGGTTCAGGTTAGTGATCAGGAAGAGAGAAAGGGAAGATGTGTGCCTGCTTTTCCTGATCCCACCCTGACCCCCACCTTGCTCGGTGGCGGCTTCGTGTCCAGACTCACGGGGCACCAATCCTGACTCTGTTGACTTGCTGTGTGACACAGCAAATTACCCTACCTCTCTTTGCCCGTTTCTGCATTTAAAATGCCAATGTTGAAAGCATCATTAAGATAACATGGGCCTGGCTGGCTCAGATGGAGGAGTGTGCAACTCTTGATCTCGGGGTCATGAGTTTGAGCTCTATGTTGGGTGTAGAGATTACTCAAAACTCAAAAAGAAAAAAAAAGATGATATAGACTGCTGATATGTAGTACATAGCACCTGGCACACAGTAGTACTAAATGTGAATTTCCTTCCTGAGTCTACCAGCTCCTTCTCCCAAACCCAAGCCCCAGAATTCTCTAAAGCTCTTATCCACATGGACACAAACACAGAGGTCGCTCTAGCCGCTCTCTTACAACTTTCCTCAGCTTCAAAAACATCCTTTCTTCCTTTAATCCACACTTCCTCACATCTGCCCTGCCTTTGACATGCAGCCCATTCCCACCACCTCCAGAGAGCCTTCCTGGATTGCAACGGACTCTCCATGTCCAAGAGCACCCAGTACACTTCTGTATTTTCACTGCCACCTATACTAGAGTGCCCACGTCAGCTTCATACATCCTCTCTCTAGGACTCCAAGTTATGTTCCTTGAGGCACACCGCATGTTCTGTTTTCTTTATAACCTCTTCCAAGAAGATATTTATTGAGCTTTCTAAATGCTAGGCAGCCCCCAGGGAATCTGTTCAAATGAAGCCGCAAAAAGATGAGGGCCCTACACTAGGGCTCAGGCAGCCTTAGGTCGGCACCCTCACTCACCCTCACTCTACACTCACGGGAGCACACACACCTCAGGCACACATGGGATTTAAGAAGAGAAGCAAAAGAGTGGTCAGGAGCTACAGCTCTGGAGCCCAGCTACCCAGGCTCCCGTGCCAGCTCCGCCACAGGGGGGTTGTGAGGATTAAATTAGTTTATCTGCATAAAGCGTTTAATGCCTAGAGCACAGGTAGGAGCTGCAAAAGGGTTAGGTTTGATTAGGATAGGGTCTCAACCCACCATCCATCATAACCACTGTCTGTCCTTCCAGAATGTTCTGTGCATTTTATAAATATGTGGAAGCCCACATACAAAAATACTGTTGTCTGATATTTACGTAAATTGACTTACAGATAACATTTTCATCACTGTGTTTTTTTCCAGCTAAAAAGATGTATTTTGGCGATCTCTGCGCCCAGTTCAACAACAGTAAGTAAGCTCATCTCTTTGTGTGCTATGGCACTCACCCTTCCTGGCAGAGAGACACCACCACTGAGTTCCCACTCACTCCTCTGTTGTTGGGTATTTAGATGGTTCTTGGGTTTTGCCCCTGTAAACAAAGATCCGATAACATACTTTTTTGTGCATCTTGAAGCACACGTGTGTCTAATTCTCTAGATCAGAGATAAGTAGAATTCCTGAAGCTGCAGGCAAATCCATCTTTTTTCATAACGACCCCGTCCCTCCCTGTTGTAGTTCCTAAAATCACCTGCAGGGGGCAGCACTATGCCATCTTTGCTTCTGGAAGACCCGACTTCCCTCCTCCACAGCACTGTGGATGGGCCTGGGTGGGGGCTTTCGGAGGCCTTTTCCTAAAGCAGGGTTCTCACTCTGGTGCAGGGATCCGCCGTCCTTTATGCTTTCTTCCACAGGCTCCAGAAATCTCCTAGTTAATAGGCAAACCTTGGCTCTATCTTCCAACTGCAAACTAAAGAACTGCAAAGCACCAAAATAAAAAGGTACCTTAGGGTAAGGATCCCCCTCAGGAGTTTCTCCGGGTAAAGGTACATTCACTAGAAAGCCATTCCCCATGTTCTATCTCTTCCTGGTTAGGAGACCACAGACAAGTTGCCTCAGCTTTATCTCCTGTTAAATGGGGCTACTGATGCCTCCTCTTTTGGAGGTACTGTGGGGACAAAATGAGGACTGACGAAATAATGTACACAGAGCATCTTGCACTCAGTAGGGTGCATAGCCGGTGCCCAGCACATGGTGGCTAACGTTACTGGTAACAGTAGAATTACGGGGATGACCACACAGCGCCCAGATGAGGAAAGAGACCCTAGGTGGTCGTGTGTCCTATGCAAGGTCAGAAAGAGGGTAAGAGGGCTTGGATTTGAATTTCGGACTTTCCAAACTCGTGCTTCTTTCATCAGCACTGAAAGGGGGTTCGGATACCCAAGGGCAACCCTCCGTCTTAGCCTCACAAAGATGGACAAGGTGAGGGTCTGAAAAGGGGACGTGGGACTTACAGACCATAAACAAGTGAGAGCCCCCTGAACTCTTGAACTCCGAGCTGGTGCTAGGGTACAGGCACAAGGGCTAGAAAAACCCTCCCCATTCAGCCCCACTTGGAGGGAGGACAGAAATTAATGGTGTGGACTCTCTGCCACCAGGGCGTATTTTAATGTCATGACAAAGTAAAGCCCTAATTAGCCCTGTCTTCAGAGCTCCTTTCCTCTGCATCACATTTTTATCTATGTTAATTACCTCTTACAGGGACCACTAACTGCAACAGCTTCCCGGCCTCTAAAATCAGTCTCTGTGTTGTAGCTAGGACATCCTTTTAAAATGCAAGTGGAGGGGCACCTGGGTGGCTCAGTGGGTTAAAGCCTCTGCCTTCTGCTTGGGTCATGATCTCAGGGTCCTGGGATCGAGCCCCGCATTCGGCTCTCTGCTCAGTGGGGAGCCTGTTTCTCTCTCTGTCTTTCTTGGCCTGCCTCTCTGCCTACTTTTGACCTCTCTCTATCAAATAAATAAATAAAATCTAAAAAATAAAAAATAAAATGCAAGTGGACCTGTCCCCTCCCTGCCCAAATGCTCCCACTGCTTCTGATGTAAAATGCAAACTCCTCGCAGTGTGTCTCCGGCCTGTGTGGCTGGACTTGCTGCCTGGCCAGCCATATTGCCTATCCCTGCCACTGGCCTTCTTATAGTCTCAAATGCTCCAAGTTATTTGCACGTGCTGCTCCGTGTCCCTGAAAATACATATCTCAACATACGTATACAGTGATTATTTTATTTATATCCTTCTTGGCAGATAGAGAAGTCAGGGAATTCTGTTTTGGTCACAGATGTGTCAATAAATATGAAAGACTGGAAATCGTGCGTGATTCCACATATGATGAAAGACAATGAAGAAATGCAATGAAGAAAATGCAAAAGAAATGCAAAAATCGCCTTCCTCCTGAAACTGGTTGCCTTCCTTTTAAAACTGACTGCCAATGAAGAATTTTACCTCTCCTGAAATACCAATGAATTCTCTAGTAGAATCTAAACAATGCATGAATTTCCCTTTTCCCCTTGCTTGCTAGGAAGCTCACAACTCCACTTTTATATGAAATATTATTCCCATTAAAGGCAACACACACATTCACACACTTTCCAATATGGTTTCTGAGCTCTATGCCTTTTTCATGATGTCCTTTCTAAGTTAAGTCACTCAATTATTTCTGAAGTGGGAAAAAATATTAATCACAAATATACTAACAAGTAAGTAAACGCGGGATATGCAGAGTTCAAAGAGGATGTTCAATAACACCAATCGTACAGGAAAACAACTGCCAGTGAATGAATGAATGCTGAAGTACATCTCAGATCAGACACCTTATACATGGACTTAGAAGCAGAGAAATTTTTCACAGATGCTTGGGCAATAACTCTGCTTTCTCATCTTACTCTCTCCTTCCACTCCCTGGACATACTTTACTGCTGCTGACTTGGGTCTAAGTATCATGTCATTTAAAAACATTCCCTTAGGAGCGCCTGGGTGGCTCAGTGGGTTAAAGCCTCTGCCTTCGGCTCAGGTCATGATCCCAGGGTCCTGGGATCGAGCCCCACATTGGGCTCTCTGCTCAGCGGGGAGCCTGCTTCCTCCTCTCTCTCTGCCTGCTTCTCTGACTATTTGTGATCTCTGTCTGTTAAATAAATAAATAAAATCTTAAAAAAAAAAATTCCCTTACATAAAAGTCCCAAAAGTGTTAGTTTACATTCCACTGGAATGCTGACATACACAGGTAGTGGTACGCTGAGAAGTCACTGTGTCTCAAAGAACAGTGGCTTCACGTTGGTGTCCCTGACAGCTGTGCGCCCATCATGCGGCTAGGATCTGGGGTAAAGCTTGCCACCATATGGCCACCCGCTCTGGCTCTCTGTGGCCACCTCACCTCTCTAAGTGGCTACAAGCTCATGGAAATCAATTCAGACCGCAGAGCAGCCCCCTTCCCCAAGATGCAGCCCAACATATGCATGAAGCAAAAATAAACAGAAGCAGGTGATCCAACCATGGAGGAATGTGAAAGCACAGAAATAAGGATCAGGGGATAGGGCCGAGAAAGGACAGCTAGTTAGGAGGGTGGAGTAATCAACATCTTCTTTCCCCTCCTGAGTTTTTCTTTTAACATTGTTTCAATTTGCCTTTAATTGGAGCCTTACAAAGTAGATTTCAAAAAATCAACTCCTCATTCTCTCCACTGTCCTTTCTTTATGAGTTTGACCTTCTCCAAAGGGCTCGGTGTGAAGAAGGAAGCCTTTGTTCCAGGGCTGGGAACACCAGGATCCTAGAGCCTGGAACAGGGACCTGACATTTTAAAGCCCCTGATCTCTGGTATCTTTGCTCCTAAATGTCTCTGTGACTTAAGGCTGTGTGGAAAGGAAAAACACGAAGGATCAAAGAGAGAAAGAAAATGTTGTCCTTGGAGATAATGCTATGGGAAATTCGCGAGACAGTGACAGAATCGCCATCCCCTTGCAAAAGAACTCAGAAGATGAGGACAGAGCAGATTCCAGAAAGATATCGATTCCCTTTTAATGCAATTCTTCAATTATCCACTAAGCCTGGCTTTTAGTCTCTTATAATTTAAGTAAATTGCTTTACAAATGTTCTTTTAAATTCGGTCTCTTTATTCTTTTCCTTTTTTTCTTTTGGGAAGAACTAACAAGATTCTAGGAGTCATCAACATATTCACTCAAGACAAGCCTCAATGGGTTTTCAATGGAGTTGCTAGGACCTAGAACCAATGTCCATAGCACATCCATCCGTCAGAAGAATCTAATTATATACCAACATTTTCTTGGCCCAAGAGTGGATACATGGATGGAGTATATTCTCCTGGAGGACACTTAACATTCCTGTCCCTCACCACTTTCTGTGCATTCCGCTAACAAGGGATAGGCCTCAAATTTAATTCACCCTCGGACTAAAGAATCTGAATTCCATGTGGATTCCAGATGAAGCAACCACCTGACAGCTACTCCTAACAACCATCTTTTAAAGAAAAGGCTGATAGGTCTGAGGAGGTGGAAATGCAACACACTTGTGATTAAATGGGCATAGGACATCAGTAAGCTACACACCAAAAATAAATGTACATGCATCTTATACAACAGTGTTATATGATACGTACATAACCTTCTGCTACATGCTATTTATTACACATTAAGTATATGTATATACAGCTAGACAAATAATAAACATGCAAAGGTATTCAACCTCACTATTTAAATTATGCAAATTAAAACAGGATACTTTTTTGTCCAACAGATCAGCAAAAATGGTTAAGAAATATAATATCCGGTGTTGGCAAGGCTGGGGGAAAATGAAGCATCCCATATATCGCTAACATTGATAGAGGAGACTGTAAAATAAGAAACTCTTCCCCAAGAACAATCTGGCAACAGTTAACCAAGCCTTAAAATTCTCCCTATGCCCGGAGCCAATGCCACCTCTAGAAAGACAGCCCAAGGAATTTTTAGAGACGTGCTTCCAGATTAATGTGCCAGGACACATTGTCTAAAGCAGCAATGTGGCTAACATTTAAGAAACAAACAATCCAAAAAGAAATCAGTCAAATAAACCACGCACCTCTTTGCTATGACGCAATCGTTAAAAACCACGTTCTAGAAACATTTATCAGAGTCATGATACACTGTTTGGTGAGACAGGTTTCAAAAACTACGTTCAGAATGGCAGTTTTGTGGAATATTCCCAGTAGGAATTTACACATGCGGGCACACAGGGGACCAGAAAGACGGCAGTCAAACTGTCAATAGTGATTATTTCTGGGTGAGCAGATCATCGACGTTTTGGGGGGTCTTTTTCCTTTGTGTTTTCCTGGGGTTTCTGAGCTCTATAATTGAACCCGTATCTCTCGGGTCATTAACACACTTGCACACATACATTTTATTTTAAATGCGCAGGCGGACTCCTCTGCTCCTCGTGTTTCCTATGAACCAAACAAGATGGCCCTTCCTTTGTCCAGTCTGCGATGGTGCTGACGACCACCGGCCTCTCACACGAGGCCCGGGAGACCCTGTTTGCGCTGTGCCCGCGCCGCAGGCCACACACAGACAGCGCAGGCGGATTTGCACCCTCCGTCTCATCAATGAGAGGATTTCCTAAGTTGCGGGTTTATCCTAATGGGAGTGGAGTCGAGGTCACACAGTTAATCTATTTAGGGAATTTCCACAGACAATGCACAAAAGAAAATCCTGACGAAGGTCTGGGCATGGCAAGCGAGATAAGAGAGGGTGAAGGGGGAAAAAAGGGGGGGGGTGGCCAAGAGTGCCCAGTGCCGCCGGGGTACCTGAAGCCTATCAGTGAGATGCACCGAGCTCGCCCAGGAAAGGGCAGGGCGGCCGGGCCCGGGCTGTCTGCTCACTCGGCGGGGGGGGGGGGGTTCTGATTAAACGGCTGCAACGCCCATCTCAATAAGGAAAACAGCATCAGAGAGGAAATGTCCATCCACTGAAACGGGGCTCCGGCCAGCGCCGTGCTAGGCTGCACACCCGCTAGGAGGTGGCAATGAGCGCGCACTTTGGAGGCAGGAAGAAATCCCAGTTCAAATCCCAGCCCTGCCACCTCCTACCAGCTTACTGGTGGCCGGCCACTTCTTCCTCTCGATGCTCGGCCTCCTCTCCCTGGGGGCTGCACCGAAGAGCAGGTGGGGAGATCTGTGCCAAGCCCTCGCAGAGCTCCAGGAGGCACACAGATGGCGGTCCTTGGGGGCCGTATTTATTCGTGGGCTCAGAATTGTAAGCTTAGAAGCATCTTAGGTGCTAAGTATGCTATACCAAGAAGTCTTAACTGGTGCGGAAGAGACACCAGCACAGCGGTGGGAACACAGCAGGTAATCACGAATTGCTCAAATCAATAGATGCCCGCAGTGCTTTCAGAGGTTAACTCTATGGCCATTAGTACCCCCATTTTAGAGACGAGGAAATTGAACAAGGAAGTCAGAAACACGCCTGCCGTTGACTATTATTCTTCTTACAACGTTATCAAAGAGGCATTTGAGAATCAGAGAGGTCAAGGAGTTTGTTCAAGGCCCCACAGGTGCACAGTGGCAGAGCCAGGCTTTGAACCCAGAGCCCCCGGCTCCAGGGCCCAGGCTATAGCATCATGGGATGCCTCCTCTCTCGACGTTGGAGGGACAGATGCATCCCCTCAAGTCAACAAAGCCTGACTCTAATTCCTGGCTCTGCCACCTTCCATCTTTGTGACAACAGGCAAGTGACAAACTCTTTGCAATTTCTTGTACAACAAAGCAATAAAAGCGGTACCTACTTTGAACCTACTGGGCTAGTGTGAGGTTCAAGTGAGTTCCTACATAGAAAGTCCAGAGAATACCGTCTGGATTACCGTAAGCCCTCAATACAGAAGTTATTACCATGGAGCAATTCAAGGAAACACTCGGAGATGTGTAATCTGTGTCACAACCAGTGAATCAGGGTCACTATGCTGATGGGGCCATGGGGGAGATGAGATGGGTTCCTGCAGACAGGGTAGCTGAGGGTGGGTGGGACGATCCACTGAGGCTGGCCTCACTGGGGCCGTGGGTGTCGACAGGTGCAGGGACCCAGAGCCGCCTTTCAGAGGAGGGCAATGCTGCCTGTCTGGTCAAGTGTGGACGGCACTCGGGGAAAAGCCAGAGAAACGGACTGTCTGCAGACAGAAGGGGATCAAATCACGGGCAGCCTGAACACCAGGTTCAGGAGCTGGGCTTCTGCCCTGAAGGCTCTCAGCTCCAGCGCAAGGCGCTAGGCAGGGAACCACTTGATAAGAGACAAATTTCAAAAGTGTGCCCTGCTTCCAGGCTACTAAATAGACTGCAAGATGGGAGACAGACAGCCAGGAAGCCGTTGCACTTTGGCCTCCAACGGCAGGGAAGGGGGAGGTGTGGTCTGAGATGTGCTCCTGGCCTAACCTCACCAGGGCTGGTGCAATCCCCAATGGGGAGACTATAGAGAGGAGAGCAGGTCAAGGTCACTAACTTGGGAAATGCCCACAATTTGTGGGCAAGAGGATGAGGTGCCTTCAGGGGGTCAGAAAGGAGCCAGGGCTTTCAAGGCAAATAAATGCTTTTGCTAATACTGGGGAAGAGCTGAAAATATAAATTAAATAAATAAATAAATAAAGACACTAAAAAGGAGGCCCAGGTCCTGGTCAGAGACAGCATGGAAGAGAGGAAGGGATCTGGGGACAAACTGAACATACGGACTCAAACCCTCAGGACCAGAAGAACTTGTGGAGGGAGGAGAGGGTTTAAGGGAGTTTGGGAGAAGGTGGGATAGGCCTGGGGCCCCCTGAGGAGAGAGGAGGCGGCAGGAGAGCTGGAGCAAGGATCGAGGTCCCGCTGGGCTCAGGCACACCCCTGGACACCATACCCTCCCCGCCCGCAGGATGAAAACGGCAGAAGGAAGACCCCCTCCCCAGACTTCCTCCCTTCCCCCTCCCCAGACTTCCTCCCTTCCCCACCTGCATGGGAGGATAATCTCAGAACACTGGACCACTCTTTTCTTAATCAGAAACCTCTTAATGAAGCCTCACACACCATTTCAGATGTGGTTCAAATACATTCCAGGGTGTTTTTTTAAAGTACCGATGCCGTATTGTCAAAACACCACTTTCAGCCTGCATTTAATTGCTTTAATGGGTTCTGGAAAAACAGCCACCTTCTCTCCCTTCTCATCAAGGCCCCTGGGGAGCCCAAGAGGGAAGGATGCTGGGGAACAGGGATGGCGATGCAGCTGATCTGGGAACTACACTGTCGCACACTGGCCTCTGAGCCCAGCACCTGCCCCACGTTTTTAAGAGAGGTGGGGACATACAATTCCAACCAATCTCCGGGCTTTATTACCTCTGTAAAACGAAAGAAAATGCAGATGCCAAAACCCAAACAGGAGCAATTACATTTTTAGAGAAACGCTATGTGGGAATATTGACCACATTTAGTAAATGACTCTGCAATTCAACCAGCTATGATGCATCGAGAGGGCCCTGAGCCCCAGTCATTTCTTCCAAAGGCACCTTTTTTCTTTTTTTAGACTAAGCAGGCACAACAGAAGACTTTCAAAGCCAAGAGGATGCAGTCGATAACATTTTTCATTACAAGGCCTGCAGTGGGACCCCCGTGGCCCTATTTCTCGAACTTTTGATGTGTGGCAGTAGCAATAACCTGTTTGTAAGGGTGAGGGGGTCTGCATCACAGAGAGGCCAAGGGAGATGCTCAAGGTCACGGCCAAGTAACACAGTCAGATGAACCCAGGTCCATCTCCAAAAGCTATCTCTAACCTCTTGGGTACAGACCTCTCTTCCCTGGATTGTCCAACATACCAGTTGACCTCGTACTTCTGGAGTCCTGCTCCGGAACAGCTCAGGATAGGGATAGGGTGGGTCCACTCTCCGGTCAAGTCTTTCTGAGGATAAATGTCGGGGATGGGGGCAGATCCCAAAGGAAGGTGGTGCTTCCCAAACCTGAGTGTGATGAAGACTTGCCTGGGGAGCTGGTTAACTCTCGGGCAGGCTACATTTCTGAATCACTACTTCTAGATTACTTAGATATACCCTTTTGGATGCCACTTTGCTATGTTCTTCCCTGTAACCTGCAGCTTTAGAATCTGGTGAAGACGACATCTTGGGACTTGTTTACGGGAGGCTGAAATATTTGCTTTGCATTCAAAGTTGAGAGGATGCTGATATTACGAAAACTCAGGTAGAGAGGAAAAATAACTACGAAACTGGCTGCCAGCTCAAGCAAAGCCACGGCCAATTTAGCGGAAGGAACACAAATTCTCAAAGGAGACGGAGGTAAAGGGGTTGGGACTGGAAAAGGAGAAAAAATAAATTCACCCATGCATTTTCGATAGAGAATAAAGCAGCTTTTAAACGTACGTGTGATTAGCAGGAACTTGGCCTCTACTTGAAATGCTGGGGCTTCTTCAAACCTGAACAGGGCTGGGTTTTGTTTCTGTTTTTCCTTTTTTGTTCGTTTATTTATTTTTTATTTTTATTTTTTTTAAGATTTTATTTATTTGACAGAGATCACAAGTAGGCAGAGAGAGAGAGGAAGGGAAGCAGGCTCCCCACTAAGCAGAGAGCCCGATGCGGGGCTCGATCCCAGGACTCTGAGATCATGACCTGAGCTGAAGGCAGAGGCTTTAACCCACTGAGCCACCCAGGCGCCCCTCGTTTGTTTATTTTTTTAACAAAAAGCCAGAAGATATATCTCACCCAAAGTTGGTTCATTGATTGCTTCAGAATGTATAAATGATTCTAGTTTGGAATCACAGACACAGGCTGCAGAAATAACCCACTTCTGGGAATGTGGTTTTAAAATTGAGAGCAAAGCAACAAATGAACTAACCAAAGAGGTCTTGTAGGCTGGCTGGGGCCACAGAGGGTAGGAAAAGCTCCTGCCCACCCAGACCCCGTTTTTTTTTTTTTTTTTTAAAGGCCTTTGCTAAAGTAGTAGCATAGGGTTTCCCATTTACCAAATGTTTTTGTACCCATTAAGTCATACAATTCCATACCCACCCTGAAAAGGCAAGTGGGATATGCCTATGCCCATTTCACAGCTCCAAAGACTGAGGCAGCCAGAGATGGCGCGTGATCTGCTCACAGCCACACCATTACCTTCGTGATGAAGCATACGTTAGAGCCTATGGCATTCCTCAGTGTTTTTCCCCAAGCACCCACCGCCTTGCAACGCACGGATTTTCTTCGGCTCTCACACTTGGGAACCAAGGAATCCTGAACTCGCCAGCACTGCACTGGATGCAAGATCATTCCATTCACTCGGCAAATATTTATTTACTAAAACACCTACTATGTGTCAGGCCCTGTGGAGGTGCTGGGGTGGGTGAGGAAGCAACAGGGACCAAATCTTGGTTTCGGTGGAGCTGATTTGTCAAGGGCAGGGCACACAGCCCACAAAACCAGTGGAAGGTCCTTCCATGGTGAGCAATGCCCTGAAGGAAATTACAGCAGCACGAGGGGATGGAGTGGGGGCCTGCTTTGGAGAGAGGGTGGCAGGGATGTGGAGGCATGTGGATGTCACAGCACCTAAAACCCTCAGTGACCTGTGGCCCAGGGTGGGCCCGTGCCCCACCTCCCACGGCTCCTTGAAGGCAGGACCACTGACCGTCCATCTCTGAACTCTGAGCACCAGCCACAGGCCTGGGGGCGCTAAGTGCCGCTTAGAGCTTGCATGGATAAACAGCTCCCATGAGGACGGGCGGGGCCCAGACATGCCACCTGCCCTTGATGCATGGGCATCTCACTCCCCACTTAATAAAATGAAGTCTGCAGATGGTTCCCCAAAGGCTCCCGAATGTCAGGCACAAAGTATGACGCCTGCTTGCCTTCCAGCAGGGGGCCTGGCCGCGTCTTCCAGGAGGCTGGCTGCGTGACTGCCTAGGGCTGGGTTCCACGCAGGAACGTAGGGCAGAAGGGCCACTTCGTTTCTATTCCCTATGGTGACCCGGGCCTGGTCAATTTTTACTCCTGGAGCCTGACCTTCCTGGCCTCCCCCCACCCCCTCCCCTCCAAGGAAGGAGAAAGCACCTGACACAGAGGCAGTGCTCACTCGCTGACGCCAGCCTCCTCTCCTCCCGGAGCATTCCAGTAAAGCAAAGTTCAAACACAAGTGCGCCGGCCCTGCGGTGCTGCCTCCTGCAGCGGACGCCAGGAGTGCACAGGAAACAAATGGTCTGATTCCTGTTCTCGGCACCCTTTGCCACCTGCCATGCTGTCAAAGTCAAGTGAAACGTCTGCAGCACAGGAACCTTTAAAAAGCAGCCCCCCACCCTGGGGCACAATGAGAAGCCTGTGTGAGCTCCCTGTTCACATCAGATTCTTGCTTGGGGGTTAAAAAAAAAAAAAAGGAAGAAAAAAGAATAGGTTTTGAAAGATTCGTATTTCAACTTCCAGCCACCTCCAGCCGTTAAATGTCACTCCCTCTAATCAAATTCTCTGGTCCTTGCTGGGCACTAGTTTGGGGTCCCTGAGCAGTGGAGCCCAAACGCCGCTCTTCCGGGTCATAAAAGAACCTTTCTGGAAAGCCAGTTGGAGCCTAATCTCCCATGGACGCCTGCTTCAGTGCAAAGCCCTTTACAGGGTGTGGAGGGGGTGGGGGCGGATTGTGACTCGGAGGAGATGCACACGTGCCGGGCACGTGAGCAGACGGGCGTGTGAGGGGCGGCGCACACTTGACAGGTGTGTACAGGCTGTGTGCCGCGTGGCAGAAGAGGGAAGCAACAACACACACCGAATCCAATTAGGCGGGGGTTAAAGAATCATCCTTATCTTTGCAGCCACGTCCAGACGATCAGTCTAAGGCAGGTAATAAACAACGCCGGGTGTGTCGCAAGAGGGAGGTGACAGAAAAACAAGACGCTGGCTCCGGGGGTAATTCTCGATCTCTTTCGTGTCCAGCTTAAAGCCAAGAGGCAGGACTCTTCTAATAATAATATCAATCTCCCCCCCACTCAAAAATAAGGGCATTCTCTTCCAGCCTACAAAACACTTCTTTCACGTGAAGAGGAAATAACCAGCCACAGGAGGATCTGGACCTACGCGGGCACTGTAATTGTCTAAAACCTTGAGTATCAGCTTGGGCCACAGATATAAATAAGATTAAATTAAAGAAATGGACCCTCTCAATGCACTACATCACAGTCTGGATCCGGCTGGCAAACATCTATTTAATAAGGAGTTTATTAATAGTGAGCTTTCAACATGTCATTGCTGGCAAGACCCACAGGACCCAGGAAAGAGGATGGGGCCAGAGGAAAGTCTGTGCGTCCCCATGAACACGTTACCCATGGTTTCCAAATTGGAAAATGGTAATAACCCCAGTGGGAGAAGCTGCATTTCAGATACAAAGTTGGAAGTGGTAATCATTTATAATGGCTTCAGCTAACCATGTACAATGGGAAAATGACAAATGTGTCGTTTAGAATGTGTTGGACTAAATACAATCACTTATATTAATATGGACAGATTCTTTGCGGGTTATTATGCAGAGGAAGGGAGGGGGTGATGACTCTAATTAAATGAAAGGGCTGGCCAATGTTTTTAACTTCTGGAACGTTTCAAATTCTAATATGCCCCTTGGAGGAACCCGGAGCGGGGGGGATGCTGAGATTGTAATGAAGCCATTTCATTCTTATTGGGATGAAACACACACAGGCCACACACATCCCAGCAGCACCCCGCTACCCCATGCCCTGCCACCCCGTGCCCTGCCACCTTCGGAATTGGGGACTCGAAGGGCAAGCGGGTAAGTGAATGTGATTTGGAGCGCCCCTGGGGGAGTGCTGTGCATGCCGCCATCCCCTGGCCATCTTCTCATTTACTCTGGAACGGCACCAGGATTGGTGTTCTTGGGTCGAGGGAGAGCAGTCAAGTTCTCATCAGCACAGTGTGTCACCCGTCAGTTTCCTGAATTAGTAGGAGGCTACACAAGAGAGCCAAGATTCTCATCTCCTAATCCTTAGCCAACTTTCTTAACTCTGCCTTAAATGAAATCAATTCCAAAAGAACAAGAAAACACCGGATTAGACATTCTAAATGCCTTCTGTGTAGCACATACTGAGCAAATCACAGATTGTCTGAGCCCAGAAGGGACCCTGGGCAGACTCTGGGCAATCCACCCTAGGACACAGAGAGGGTCAGCCATTGGCCCAAGGTCACACAGCAGGCATGTGGCAGAGCCCAACGCACCATCCCTTGTCTCTGGGCTCCTTGGCTAATTGACCAACACTTTCTGGCTGAAAACCTCTGAAAGATCTACCTTTTTTTTTTTTTTTTTTTTTGGTTTGGCTCCTGTTCATTCAAGAGAGATTTTTCAAAAATCAAACTTTTCAATATAATTACAAATAGTAAATGGCTTGCCTTATCTGGACCTGTCACTGATGATTTAGCAAATAGGCTTCAAGAGAGGGATGGGAGCCCTCTGGAGAGAGGAACAGAATCCTTGCTAAACTGCTCTGAGCAACAATGGATCCTTGATTTGGGAGAGAGAGAAGTGGAAAAAAAAAATTGTACGTTCAATTGCCTTTGCTCCCTGGGAGGAGGTGACCCTCTCTGATTCATGAACTCTTAAGCAACTTTATTCCTAAAATTTAATTTTCTTTTTATTACACACACACATACACACAATCTCTCCTTCAGGATGCTCAGAGGATCTTTTCCCCCTCTTTCTACCTGCAGGAGAAAAATAAAGGTTTTTTAAGATTGAAAAACACATCTCAAGAGCCAAAACACAGAAACAAGTCTATATTGACACATGAACAGAAAAAGAGCATGCATACACACACACACACACACACACACACACACACACACACACACAGGAATATTATTCGGCCACAAAAAAAGGGAAGGAAATTCTGTCCTTTGCAACAATAGGGATGCACCTGGAGGGCGTTATGCTGAGTGAAATAAGCCAGACCCATAAAAGCAAATGCTGGATGATCTCACTTATACGTGGAATCTAAAGAAGTCTAATTCCCAGAAGCAAAGAGCAGAAGAGTGGCTGCCAGAGGCCAGGGGGGAAGGAAATAGGAAAATGTCGGTCAAAGGGTACAGACTTTCAGTTATAAAATGAGTAAGTTCTGGGGATCTAAGGCCCAGCACGGTGACTACAATAGATAATTCTGTACTGTATGCTTGAAATTTGCGAAGAGAGCACATCCTAAGTGTTCTTACCACAAAAATAAAATAACTCTGGGACGTGATGGATAATCAGCTTGATTGTGGTAATCCTCTTATCCCATACGGGTATCACAAATCAATCACACTGTACACCTTAATTATATACAATTTTCATTTGCCAGTTCTACTTCCAGAAAGATGGGGAGGAAATAAACAAACAAATGAACAAATAAAATACCATTGAAGGAGCAAGAAAACAGGTCTTGTACTAAATGCAATGTGGTCTATGGCACAGAAAAAGCAGAAAAACTGGTGATATTTGACTCAAGTCTGAGGTTTGGTTAAAAGGAGCGTACCCACATCATAAAATCTCCGACACCGGACCCTGCCGCACTAAAGCTAATACAGGGGGCTGAAAGTCGAGACCATCCCGGTGAAGGGCAGTTTGTAACTTAGAGAAGCTGGGGCCTCTTTGGGCTTGAGGTTCAGGGACTTAATGCCCTTAATTTTGTGGAGGTGGGTCACCAGCCCCAGGGGTTCTTCTGAGGTGTCCTGAAGCCGCCTGCCTATCCTGCCACCAGGAGATGCACGCAGCAGAGGCCGCAGAGACCAGGTTCCGCCTCCTCCGTCTTAAATTCCACCCACACGGAAAGTCTGTTCCCCTTTCCCCCTGGAGTTAAGGTGACACGAAGCCGTATTCATTTTGCCTGTTGCTTCTGAAGGTTCCAAAGGGGTGAGTTCCGGGCAGGCTGTGTCTGGCATTGGCCAGAAGGGGGGCACCCTGAGGCAGGAGCTCGTTTGGCTTCAGCCGACCCCTTCCAGAGGAAAAGGGACAGTCAGGGACCCAGGGGGCTGCTCGGCTCCCAGGGCTCCCACACACATCGTGTGCTCAAAAACCACAGCTCGGAGAGTTTAGGTTTTACGAGAGGAGCCACGGAGGCTCGGACAGGACAGGCAGGGCGACGCGCACGAGACCCGGGAGGGCCGAGCTGAAGCTCTGAGCCGCGCAGCTCCAGCCTCTGGCTGTGCCTGACACTGGGATGCCCACCGACGGGGGGGCCCGTGCTTTCCATGTCCGGGTTACCCGAGGCCTTTCCAAAGTCTGTCACCTTGTGATGAGTGAGTTACACAAGTCTTTTAAAATTGCCTCTAAAATTGAAACCACAATTATAATTGACCATTTGGATCATGTATCTTTTGAGTATAAATGTATCATCTGGGAACTCCAGACCTTTTAGGGCCAAAGGCTAATGGACTATTTCTTTGTAAATATATGGAATGTCAGAGAAGAGGGAAGACTGATGTCGGGGGAGGAGACAGAGAGGAGGGCAGGTGCATGGAAATCCACAAGAACCTTTGTCTGCTACACCCCCCCTCCCCAAAACAGTATCAACCCATCAGGCTTTTCCCAGGAACAGCAGAGAAATGTCTGAAATCCTCAAGGGGCAGGGGGCAGAAGGGCTGGCAACCAAACAAGGGAAGCGAGAGTCAGGCGGAGATGGTTCTGCCCCAAGTGAACGGGCAGGAAGTGGGCTCACTACACACCTGACCACGGGTCACTGAAGAGGACACAGGAAGTAGCCCAGCAGGCCCTCAGCCGGTGTCCCAATCACCTGCACTGAGGAGGACACGAGGCAGGGACAAAAGGTGTGGTGGAGAGAAGCTGGGTCACAGGCACCCTAAACCCCTAGGAAACATCTTCCCGCCCGCACAAGCTGAGTACATCACTGTTTTTTCCCCAAACTTCTTCACTTCCTGTACAAAGATGGGCAAAGGTGATGTGTGTGTGTATGTGTGTTTGTGTAAACACCTTCAAGGGATTCTCGAATGCACATGGACACCAAACACTATCCATCTCATACCCCAACTGGTTTTCAACAGCCCTAGGCGTGCGATTAGCAAACATGAAACCGCTTTAAACAGCTTGATTAAATCCCTAGGAGACGGTTGTCATGAGGTTATTTTTCTCAATTAACAGACACAAAAAGTGCAGCTACTCTCAAGGGGGGGGGGGTTTATTTGTGACATGCAGGCAAGGGCCTCCTTGCCAACAAGGTTAGGGACACTTAGAAGATCCAGTGGATCGTGGAGATCCAGAGGTTTGCAGAGGAAAAGAGTCCAGTCCCAGGACACACAGCCTGGTGTGTCCACAGCTGAGTCAGGCTTAAGCCTTTAGGATCACTGACAGCCTCCTCCCACAGGGCTGGTGCTAACAAAACTTTCTTCCAGGGGCAAAACCTGCCTGAACGATGAGGACAGCAACAGCAGAAGTGGGGACCACCCACTGATTACTAACCACATGCCAACAGGAGACCTTACCTTTTCCTTTTTAATGCTGGTAAGAATTAAGAATCCCTATGCCTTTCACACTTGTAATCATATATTTGCCCGCGTATCTGATGTCTGTCTCCCACACACTGCTAGCCTTTATGCCCCCCACGAAAGCAGGCTCCAAGTCTGTCTTGCCCACCACCCTATCCACAGTGCCTGTTATCTATTTGCTAAAACAAAACTAGATGTTCCAGTCTTAAAGAAACATGTCTTAAGAAACACGGGGCCCAGAAAGATTAGGCAGTTTGCCTAAGGACACACACAGGCAGAGCTCCTGTCACTCTGTCCTTACTCGTCCCCAGACCACAGGCTTACCTTGACAGCCTCAGCGTGGGTCACCCGGGCCAGGGACTTGTCGTTGACACGCAGAATCTGGTCCCCAACTCGCAGCCCTTCCTTCTCGGCCAGAGAGCCTGGCTCCACCAGCGACACATAGATGCCCACGCCATGCTCCGAGCCCCCACGGATGCTGAAGCCCAAGCCCTCGTGGGCCTTGGCGCGCCGCAGGCTCACCAGGCGCACCTCCCCCGGCCCCGCACCGTCGGGGCCGCCCCAGGCGGGCTGCCGGTAGGGGGTGGTGGCGGGCAGGTAGAGGCCCTCGGCGGTGTACTGGTCGAAGAGCAGCTGGTCCGAGCGCGGGATGACCAGGCGCAGCATGGGCAGCAGGCGCCGCTTGACCGGGCTGTCCAGCAGCACGCGCAGGGTGCGCACCAGGTCGAAGACGTTGCGGCGCGCGTGGTACGCGTTCAGGCAGTGCGTGAACTGCTCCCGCTCCGCCTCGCTCAGCAGCGCCGTCAGCGCCTGGTGCAGCTGGCGCACGTTGGCAGACAGAAGCCGCAGCCCCGCGCCCCCGCCGCCGCCGGCCGCCCCGGCCGCCGAGCCCACCGAGCCGGTGGAGGACGAGCTCACCGACAGGCCGTCCAGCGGTGCGTTCATCTCCCCGCCGAGGCCCGAGCGGACGCGGGGCGCGCCGAGGGGCAACTGCTGGCGCTCGCCGGCACCAGAACGGCAGCCGGAGCCCGGGGGGCGCGGAGACGGCGGCCGGAGTCCGGCTTCGCGGCGAGCGGCTGGGCGCGGAGAAGGGGCTGGTTCCGGGGAGACGCGGGGACGGCGGCCGGAGTCTGGGTCTGGGGGCGAGGCAACAGTGGCAGAATCCCGGGGGGATCGCGGAGACCGCCGCTGGAGTCCCGGGCGCGCGAAGACGGAGGGGTCCTGATCCTGGAGTCCGAGGGGCGCAGAGACGGCGGCTGGAGTCGAGAGGACACGGAGACGGCGGCCGGAGTCCGGGCAAAGCGGAGACGGCGACAGGGTCCCGGGGGACGTGGAGTTGGCGGCTGTAGCCCGGAGGTCGCGGAGACTGCGGCTGGAGTCCGGAGGAGGGGGGGGGGACGCGGAGAGAGCAGCTACATTCTGGAGGGCACAGAGACGGCGGGTGTCTGGAGTGGGGGGCGCAGCAAAGCAGACCGCCCCGTCACACCATGCCCGGGGCTCCCCCAGCCGGGGCTCCCCCAGCCGGGCCGCCCGTTCCTCTCGGGCTGGGGGACCCCAAAGTCTTAAGTTGGGGTGGGGGCGCTCTAGTCCCCCAGCCCCTCGAACCGCAGCCCGTGGAGCCGCGCGGGCGTCCACGAGGGGCTTCGGGGCATGTCCGAGGATGCAGCAGCCCCGGGCCCCCCGCGGTCCTGCGCCGCCTGGGCGCAGACGGAGCCGCGCCGCCGCGAGCCGGGACTTTGCGAACTGTTGAGCTGCCCGGGGCCGATCTTCCAGCGAGTTCCGACGCCGTCGCCGTCGCCTGCCCAGACTTGGCCCCGCCCCCTGCCCCTCCCCCTCTCTCCCCCCTCCCCCCACGGGCTCTTCAGGAAATGACGTCCCGCCTCGCGCCTGGCGGTTGCCTGGAGACGGGGTGAAACAGTCCAGCCCAGGGGAAGAAAGGGGTGAAAGTGGGGGTTGGGGTGGGAGGAGCTCCGGGGGCCCTGCGAAGCCCCCTCCCCACTTCTCCCGCCACGAGTTGAGATGGGGTGGGCTCCAAACCTATGCACTTTGGGGATCCAAGCCTAAGCCTCAGGACCGCTTTGGAGCAATTAGCCGGCTAGCTAATTCACAATTACGGGGGGAAATAGCCAACTTTTTGCCTCTAAACTGCTAAACACGCTAGGCTCGGTTTCCTACCTTAAAACGTTGCGCTCTCCTCTTGCACTCCCCGACTTACAAGTTCAAGTGTTTCCGTGGACGATGGTTGGGCACCTACTTTGTGCAAGAGATACATACAAGCGTATTCTGGGTGCCTGCCGACTGGACCACTACCTGGGAGGCCAGAAAGCGGCTTTCAGAAATATAAGTATACACAACCCGCATACACACACAAATGGGTGAGTGTAAAACTGGTGAAATCTGAAAAAGGCGGGTGGGTTGTATATCAGTGTCAATGTACTGATTGTGATCTTGTCAACACAGGGGAAAACATTGGATGTCTATGTATTCTTTCTTACAAATTCACGTGAATCTACAATTATCTCAAAAAAATTTTAAAAATTTGTCTAAGGGATTGGGGAGAAAAGTATTCTGTGCCTTCCCATCCCAAGACAAAATGGGAAGATATTCCAAGGTGTGGCCTAGAGTTCTCTCTCCCCCACCCCACTTCCCCAAATATGATCCAGATTCAAAGGTGGCTTTCTAAGGAGCCCAGTACACACACACATCCAATCAACTGACTCTCCTAAACTGTTCTCCTATAGGAAACTTTCTCTTCCTTAAAAATGTGGAATTGCCAATGAAAACTTCTACCTGCCAGAGAGAGAGAATGACTATCATCTAACAGAATAGTTTGAGCTAGCCCTAGAAAGATGAAGCATCCATTTATTGATTCACTTACTTACTTGGTCACTCTTGATTCACTGTTTTTTAAGCACCTATTCTGTACTGGGTCACGTACTGGGTGCTAGAGACACTGGATAAAAATTTAAAAAACAATGAAATCACTCAAGGAGGTCATTGTTTCGTAGGGGAGGAAGACCAGACGTATAAGTAAAGTTAAAAACCAGTATGGTAAGTGTCATGATGGCTGAGAGAGCGCAGGTTTAGGGGAGGGGAATATTTGAACGACTTTATCAAAGAGGTGACACCTGAACAAAGGTCCCCCTAAGGAGAACGGGCTTTCTTTTCTGGGCATTGGATAATCACAGAAGGATTTTCAGCTCTGTTAGGTTAGTGCATGCCCAAAACTGAGGCTGGGAATCGAAGCTATATTCCCTGCACCCCCAATCTTCAAGTGTCTTATTCACTTCCCTGAGACAGATCTAGGTTAAATTAATACCCAATGAATGTATTTGTCAGAGTGTTTTAAATAACCCGTTAAGCTACCTTTGGACACAGCCCTAGGTTTAGCAGCTAATGATGTGTATGGTTCTTCCTCCTTTTAACTGCCACTGAAGACTTTGATGCAACAAGCCAAAAATAATTAGATTAAAAAAAATCTATCTCCCCCACCCCCCAAATATATTAATGGCATATCTCAAAATGTCACCAAGCGGGGCTTAATTATATGCAGTTCATGTTTTCAAATGTATTTCATGCTCGGCTTTCACTTAGTTTGTGGTTCTAATTATAATTACTATGATTGGCTTGATAAATGCACCTAGGAGCTAAGATCCCCATTCCCAACACTTTATCTCTGTGCAAGGATGCTTGCGGAAAAGGTATTTTGCTTCAGGCAGTAGAAACTACATCACACACATGTCTTAGTAGAGAAAGAAACACTTTCTTCTGCAAACATCAGAGACCATCTGGGATGCCATGCTATTGTTTAATTTCATAGAGGCTAGTTTCAGGGAGGGGGACAGGCAAGTACAAGAAGATGGGAAAGAACTCATGGGGCTTCTCCCATCCATCTTGCATAATCGCCTTCGTATCTGTTTGCACTGTGTACCCTCTGATGAGAGGCAGTGTCTAACTGTGCTCAAACCTCAGGAATCCTATTTCATGTCGGAAGATGTGTTTGTTGTTCAGAAATAAGCTCTTGGAAACCCAAGATGCCTGGGCTCCTGAGGGCTACTCTGCCTCCGGCCTTCCAGAGCTGGAAGGAAGCCCTGAGTCCGGGAGCAGACCCAGCCCTGGATGCATACTGCCCTCTTCAGAAGGAAAATATTATTCTCTCGTGTATGCCGCGGCTTCCCTTGGCTGACTTCACCAAAGTCACTTTCACCAGGAGTTCGTTATTGCTCCCCAACTCTGGCAAATCAGTGTCCTTCTCCTACGGATGTTTCTGGCACCTTGAAGACACTGGAGCAGTTGAAAGACAGAGGGAAGAGTGGATTGTGTTCAAGTCCAAAGTGCTTTGTGTGAAATGAGACTTTTGGTTGTTTTGTCTTTGTTTTAACAAAGAGATAGCATACTGAGTTGCGCTCTGGACATTAAGAAATAAAAAATTATTCCAGTCCAGAACGTCCCTTTACTAGTGGAGTGCCCCATAACAAATGGCTTCCCCTCTCATCTGCGGAGTTCCTCAACCTCCCCAAAGGGCCGCATCCTATCCAATAAAAAAACACGCAGCAACTCATAGAATACCAGGAGGTTGTCAGTTCTTTTCTCTTCTCTTGTTAAGGCAATCCTTAAAAAAAAAGACTTTTTCTGTTGCAAAGTCATTTGGAACTCCTCCTCTTTCTTCTTATCTGATGGAACGTATCTGTAGAAGGCAATAGAGATTCTTTTAATTTAAGATGCATTTCCTATGGGACATAGAGAAAAATACAACTGAGGTTAATAAGTGCCAGACTGAGTGTTTTAAACACTCAATCCCCCCAACTATCCTGTAAAGAGAGATTCGAGGGGTGCCTGGGTGGCTTAGGGGGTTAAGCCTCTGCCTTCAGCTCAGGTCATGATCTCAGGGTTCTGGGATCAAGTCCCGCATCAGGCTCTCTGCAGGGCAGGGAGCCTGCTTCCCCCTCTCTCTCTGCCTGCCTCTATCCCTACTTGCGATCTCTCTCTCTCTCTCTCAATGTCTCTGGTAAATAAATATAATCTTTTTTAAAAAAGAGAAAGATTTGACCACCACCACCACCACCACCATCATCATCACCATCACCATCCTGGTAAAACAGACAGAAAAATCAGGGCACAGGGACATAACTGCCCCCAAGATTGCAGAGGCAGTTAATGGAAGAGTTGGGATTTGAACCCAGGCAGTCTGGCTCCAGAGTTCTTACTCACCCGCCGTGCTGTGCAACCTCTGGCAGGCTTGGTTGAAAGATGCTAAAAGGTCCCACGTGGGAAGGAGATGAAAACCACATTTCCTTGCAAATTGGGCTGGGAATGTCAGAGGTTAAACACAAGCCGCATACTAAGGATTCCCAGTTGGTACGTTGCTGTTTGGTGCAGGTGGGAACAAGTGGGGGGTGTGTTTAATAAGGACCACCTCACTGACAGAGGTGGGGTGGAGAGGATTGGGATCCCAGCGGGGACATGGAGTCAGGGGCTCAGAGAAATCTGATGCGGGGTGTCATGGGGAGTATCTCCCGGTTTTGGAGTTACCACGTCCACTTCAGGACCACAGCCTGTTTCTTCCCCACAATATCAGTGGGGATGGTATCAGCAGAGAAAAGGGAAATGTCCACGTCTAGGACTGGTAGACAATGCAGACAATATTGTGGAATGGCAGGGAGATAAGAGAGAGGCGAGAAAAAGAAAAAGAACGGAACATGAGGAAAAGAGGGTACAGGTACAGCAACCCCCCCCCATCCAAAAGTAGAGCATTTTCTGATGAAACTTTGGGAAGCTGAAATGCTATAAAGTAAAGAAGGGATTAACATTCATTATTACGGAAAAATTTTTGAGCATCCTCAGACCCCCAAAATTACCTCTCTCAGGCCATTCTTATACCTTAGGACACATCTTGCTAACGGATGCACGGAATAAGTCAAGGTCAAGCTCAGGTGCTCACAGACACAGCTCGGAGCTCTGGTGGCTTGATGCACAGATGCTGAGTGTAGTTTCTGGGGATGGAGCTTGGTTGGGGGCGTTGTTCTTGTTGCTCAGGGTGCACGCTGCCTATGTAACAGCTCATTGCAACACAAACCCTGAATGCTACTTTTGCTGTTTGCCTTTTTGGGGGTGGGGGATACCTGTGTTTATCTTGGCCTTGGCATAATCTCCCAAGAGTCTGTCATAAAGAATTACGTGATGTTTGAGCTAGAAGGGGGCGAGAGCACAGAACTGATCTCCAGGTTTCAAACCCATCTCTCATATTCATCGTGTGACCTTGGGCAAGTCATGGAGGTCTTATGTGCCTCAGTGCCCTTCATTTGTGAAATACGGACTGTGGCAGTGTCATCAGCATTATGATTGCCTGAGTTTATGGATGCACAGGGCTTATCACCCTGCCTGGCAAGTACCAGCTGTTCCCACAAGGCTTGCATCCATCGTGATTAAAGTTCTTGCCACACGGGAGACCCCCAAGAACAGGGCCGTGGGCTCCTTTGTCTCTCTGTGCCCGGTGCTCGGCCCCAGGGCAAACACACGATACTGGCTCAGTAATTAGTTGTTGAATACATCCTTGACCCCCTCCCTCTCCCAGTCTTGCCTTACAGTTAGGGGCCTGAGAAGGTTGCTGTCTTAGGCACAGTCCCACGAGGCACCAGTGGTGTCTGTCCCACGGTCTCTTGAGTAGCTAAAAGGGAAAGGTACAGAGAGCTTGCAGGGAAGGGCTAAGCACTGTACAAGCATCGTGTCTTTAATCCTCACAATAATTCTGTGAAACAGATGTTATTATGACCCCTACTGTACAGATAAGAAAACTGTGTCTGGGCTCTGAGGCTCTTCTCGCAAAGTCTGTACCATTAAGGAACCCCCGTCTTAGCCCCCAACACGCTCTCACCGCACCTGGCATCAAGACAGTTGGGATTGATGCTGGCTTCTCTCATATAGCTCTGGGGGAAATAACGAATGATAATGATGGCGATAATAAATTGCAGGGAGTCAGTTTGAGGCCAGAAAGAGGCAGAGCCATGGAAGCGACCTTATCAGACATGCTGTGTTGTAATCCGATTGCTACGTAGAGAAGAGCTTCTTCAATCAGAGGATTATATATTGGTTACACCCGGATCCTCACTCCACATATCAGTGCGGCTCAGATTAGAGGAGCCCCCAGAGGACACATCCTTGCCGTGTACCCATCAGCACGGTTAACTGGGGCATCCACCCATGCGTTGCCTCCGACCGTTCATCATTCCAACTTCACTTAGCTCCCCCTCTTAGCTCCATTCTGCCAGGGGATGTTCTGGATGTTCAGTAGGAGCAAGACCACCAGGGTTCCTGCTCTCCTAGAGCTGAGAGTTGGGAGCTGTTGTGTTGGAAGCCTCACACATGCTACTGGTGAGCTCTGATGTTAGGGACCCAGGTGAGTCTCCCCAGCTGCTACCCCCTGCGCTGAGCCTCAGCATCCCAGGCTTTTTTTTGGCATCACAATAAAGTGATAACAGAACTGCAGACCTGGTGAAATAATTCCTGGTTATGTAACCTTGGAGGAATCACATCACCTCTCTGAGCCTCAGTTTCTTTATTTATATATTTTTAAAAAGAGCTATAAGAAGGGCTATAAAAGAGTAACGGTTGGAAAGTTAGTGGAAATAATGCAGGTAAAGCATGTAGCATGGTACCTGGCACCAGGGCAGCTCTGGGTTGCCATAAGAATTGCTTTGAGGGGCACCTGGGTGGTGCGATCAGTCGAGCGTCTGAGTCTTGGTTTTGGTTCAGGACACGATCTCAGGGTCCTGGGATGGAGCCCCACATTGGGCTCTGCACTCAGCCTGGAGTATGCTGGAGAGTCTCTCTCCCTCTCCCTCCGGCCCTCCTGCTTGTGTGCGTGCTCTCTCTAAAATGAATAAATCTTTAAAAAAAAGAAAAAGAATTGCTTTAAGAAAAATAACTCTTAGTTTTGCCTGTCTGCATGGATCCTGTAAGACTTCTTTCTTTCTTTTTAAATAACGATGTGACTGAATTTCTGGTTAATTGCTTCATGTCCTCGTTGATCCTCAAGGAACCTTTTTGTTTTGTTTTGTTTTGTTTTTATCTTTAACTCCAGTCTTGAGGGAATCCTAAAAAAGAATGCTGTTCCCGGGACTTTCTGTATACTGTCAGCCAAGTCCGTCCTCTCCAGGCCTCAGTCTTCCCATCTGTACAATGAGGGGCTTGGAGGCAATGATCTATAGGTCTCTCTAGCTCCGAGAACGGCGTTTTTGTTTCTGTGGCAGAGGAGGAAGAGGGAGGGGGAGGCAAGGACAAGGGGGAAGCAGGAAGAGCTTTCTGGGGTTCTAGGCAGACTTAGATTTAGAATTCTGTCCCTGGCTTCCTGGCTGACTGATGACTCTTCCTCTGACTGGTTTGAGGCTCATAATGTCTCTTTGCCTCTGGGTTTCAAATAGCAGCTAATGGTCCTAGCTGCCTTTCAGCAGGTTTTGCTATTTTGCCTTTGACTTTGACCATCTTCAAAGGCACTCGGCAGACATTGTTATTACATTTACGGGGCCCAGTGTGTCCAGCTGCTTGGCAAATTCTGTCAAAGAATCTATAACTGTTACAGAAGAATGCTTGCTCTCTGCATTCTTCTTTATTCCTTGGAAATTTGATATCGTCATTGACCTTCCATGAAGGTAACAGTTAATGGAGTCTCAACATTCTGGAATTGTAGTGACATTTTTTAAAGCCGGGTAGAACCTTAAAGATCACATTCATTTATTCATTCAACAAACACGTTTTGCGTGCCTACTGTGTGTCAGGCACTGTGCAGGGGCTGAAAGGGCTGACCTCTTATCCTTGCTCTCAGGCCTCCCATCTAGTTGGGAATAACACGTGATGAGTAATACTGGCTCTGTGCTTGAATAGAGAATATTAGTTATATGTTCTTTGTGATAAATACTACAAACTTGCTGGCTTAAACAACACACACCTATTATCTCGTTGTTTCCATGGATCAGGAATCTGGGCATGGGTTACCTGGTTCTTCTAGCTCAGTCATTCACAAGACTGCAGTCAAGGTATTGGCATGGCTGTGTTTTTGTTTGAAGGCTTGACTAGGGAAGGATTCACTTCCAAACTCCTTCAGTCAATGGCAGAGTTCATTTCTCCTGACAGTATGACTGAAGTTTCCTGCCTTTTCGCAGGCTGTTGTCTGGAGCGCCATTTTCTCATCCTGGAAGCCAGACACAGTTTTTTCGCCATGTGGTCTACACATGGCAGCTGACTTCTTCAAACCATCAAGGGCATCTCTCTCTCTCAAGTCTGCTGAGATGGCGTCTTCTATAATGTAAGGTAATCTTAAGAGTGCCATCCCATCACCTCTGTCATATAAAGTGACCTAATCAAGGGAGTGACATCCTACCACTTTTATCTGATACCATAGTTAGAAGGAAGTCCCCGGTTCTGCCCAAATGGAAGGGGAGGAGATTATAAAAGGATGTGACTCATTGCCGGGTCACTGTGGGATGTGTCTGCCCCACAGAAAATGGACAAAGGATAGCATGTGTGCAGAGGAGAAAGCCCCCTCTTCTTCTAGGGGGAGGTCACAAAGGTTTCCTGAAAGAGGGGACATTTGAAGGGTGACTCTTGAAGGTTGAGTGGCGGGAGCTGGGGTCACCTGGCGGACAAGGTGGAAAGGACGCTCTGGGCAGAAGGAACAGCATGGACGAAGACACGGAAGCGGGAAAGACTCCAAATTGTCCAGGGAACTGCAAAGAAGTTCCGCATAGTCGGATCCAGCAAGCACGTGGCCAGAAACATAGCTGGAGAGAAGGTGGGCAGCAGCGAATCAGGACAGACGTGGAATGGTGGGTTAAGCACTTTTGACTGTATTCTACAAGCAACGAAGCGCCATCAATTTGCAGGTGTGGATTCAGATTCTTCTTGGAGGAGCAGCCAGCACCTTTCCTAACAGTTCTCGCAGATTTGTCAAAGCACTTATACTTTACAAAGAATCCTCGGGGAGAGTGGTACCCTTTTAAGAGTATGATAGACACCAGAGCCTGCTAAAAATATGTCCGAGCCTCCCTGGTGTACCAGACCATAAACTGTTTATGTTGCAAGGAACTTTTAAACTTCCTGTGAGCCAGTGACTGCCTTTTCTCCTTGTCTCAGTTTGGTGCAGCTTGGTCATAGATGGCAGGCCTCAGCATCAGACTGACCCGGGTTCAAATCCTGATTTGGCCACTTGCCAGCTGGTGAGACCTTGACCAAGTAAGTGTAGTGAGAACCAAACACAATTATGCACACCAAGCACCATGAGTGTGTCAGTCTTTTATGGCTGTCGTAACAGAGGACCCAGGGAACTTGAACAACAGAAATTTACTCTCTCACGGTCCTGGAGGCTGGAAGTCAGAGATCAAGGTGTCAGTAGGGATAGTTTCTTCTGAGGTTTCTTTCTCCTGGGTTCGCAGATGGCCACCTTCTCCCTGTGTCTCGTATGGTCTTCCCTCTGTCTCTGCGGGCATGTCTGCCAAATTTCCTCTTCTTCCAAGGGCACGAGTCATATTGGATTAGGGCCCACCCTGAAGATTTCATTTTAATGTAATTACCTCTTTAAAAACCTTATCTCCAAACATGTTTTTTCTGAGGTACTGGGGGTTGGGACTTTAATATAGAAATTTTGGGGGACACAATTCAGCGTATGATAGTATATTCTCTATACCATCTCTGTATCTCTCTCTCTCTCTATATATATATATAGAGAGAGATACTCTCTCTGTATCTCTATATCTCTATATCTCTATGTCTTCCTCCACCTCTAATGGTGACAATTTTCATCCTCCAGCTGCAGACCTGATTTCTCAGCCTTTCATATTCTAGCTCTTCCATGAGAACTGGTTTGTCCCATCAATCATCTTCCAGAAGGATGTCTGTTCACTCCTCGCTCCGTAACCAACAATACCAGCAACACCGGTCCTGATGGGATCCCACTGCCACTGAAATATGCCTAACAAAGCAGCCGAATAACCTTTCTTTAATTTAATCCTATGGCAGTAATTTTCCAGAACACACCATTACAAGGGAGCAGGATGATCTCCAGGGCGTTTGATGCCTAATTAAAAGGCACTGTAGCAAGAAGGAGAATGCAGTTACGTCTCAGAATCACATCCTTCTGATTTGGGAGTTGTAGGAAATGAAGACTTTTTACCCAGATGTGAGGAGGCTGGGCAGGGTGGCCCAGGGAAATGGTAGGGGCCTCTGCTGGTCACATGGAGAAGGATTTGTGCCATTGTTGGGATAAGCCAAGGTCACTCCTCTTTCCTTGTAGGTGATGAGGCCAGCAAGATCTGACCATGGGCTGAAATTGTCATTGGCCGAGGAACCTCAGGGATAGCTGATCCATTTTCTATGTTAACTTATCCAGCAGCACCTTCTTATGGAGCATATATTAGGTGCTGTTCACGGTAGGCACAATCCTCAAAATAACTGACACAAATCTCTCAAAATCATGGATTCGTAACTTGGGGCCCAGGCTGTAGCACATTTGTGGATTTTGATCTCCAAAACTGTAAGAATCAGTTTCCGTTGTTCTAGGCCGCCCAGTCTGCAGTAATCTATTAAGCAGCCCTAGGAAATTAATACCCACGGTTAATTAATAATTACCTGAAGTTGATGTATTTCAAGTGTTACGTTATTTGGCTCTTCCTATTTTCGTGGTGGTTTTGAGAATTCAGTGAGATAATGCATATAGTATGCTAAGCATGGTTTGTCCCCCATAAATGCCATATACATATAAAATTAATTTAGTTATTAATAACGTATTTATCTTTTTACAAAGATTTTAGTTTTAAGTAATCTCTACACCCAACGTGGGGCTCGAACTCACAACTCTGAAATCAAGAGTCGCATGCTCCATCGACTGAGCCAGCCAGTGCCCTTAAATTTATTATTATTATTACTGTTGTAGTCATTGTTAAATGAAAATCAGATAATGAACTTGGAAACACCCGGTAAACCCTAAAGACAACAAACACATGCGAATGTAAATGGTGTCAAGGACAGTGAAGTGAATTCATATTTGTCCTCTTCTCAGGAAGCTGTTCAGGAAGGAGGTCACCTAGGGCCCAGCCCTGGGCTGATGGACTGGGTCCTAGAAAGGGAGGCCTGTGTACTGGTTCCCTGGTCCCCTGAGCCCTGCTCCAGAGGGGGACTTAGACAATGGTCATAGAATGAAGTGAGTGATCAGGCAGAGGAAGGTGAATGGGACATAGAAGTCCACCTAACCCAGCGTGGGACTGGACATCGGGAGGGCTTGCGGGGGGAGTCAGTACTGAGCTGAGTTGTAAAGGAGAAGCAGGTGTAAAGCATTGTGGAGGGCATTCTGGAAGTTAACGCTAACTTCTTCACACATCTGAAAGGATGACTGGGGGGTTGCCACATCAAGAAGGTGGAGAATACAAGTCTGACAGAAACCCCATTCAACCAATTATCTTCAGAAAAGATACGTGATTGGGGAATTGCAAATTAAGACAATAAGATACCATTTCATACCTTCCAAGTTGGCAAAAATCAAAATATCTGACATTATCAAGTATTGATGAGACTAGGTATAAGAGGAACCCACCGACAGGCTAGTGGGCTGTAAATGGGCATGACCATGGTGGAAAATACTTGGAAATATCTAGCACACTAGCACACTTGAAGACGTGCCAAATCTAGCAGCTCGATGGCTTGACATAGTCCCTGGAGGAACTCTCACATATTTGTACCCAAAGTGTGTCAGTCAGTTTCCGCTGTGTAACAAATCATCCCCAAACGAAGCACCTTAAGCAACAATTGCTTATTTAGCTTGTGCTTCTGTGGGTCAGGTGGGTATTTCTTCTGGTCTGGCCCAGCTTGGCTCATCTCTGATGGGCTCTTCCCTGGAGGAGAGGTCTAGGGGAGGGTTGGCTGGCAGGTGCATGGGCTAGCCTGGCTTCATTTCCTGTCTGTGGGTTTGCTGGCTGTTGGCTGCCATGAAAGGAGCAACTGAGCCACAGATCTTGTGTCCTGTAGCTCCACGCCATGGTTAACACCCTTGCTTGGTATATGTCCCTGATGTATGGCAGCCAATGTCACATTTGCCTGCGGGATGAACCGATGGTATGGATTAGGAAAAGACAACCTTAAAAGCTTTATTCTGGGGGCACCTGGGTGGCTCAGTGGTTTAAAGTCTCTGCCTTCGGCTCAGGTCATGGTCTCAGGGTCCTGGGATTGAGCCCCAGATCGGGCTCTCTGCTCAGCAGAGAGCCTGCTTCCCTCTCTCTCTCTCTGCCTGCCTCTCTGCCTACTTGTGATCTCTGTCTGCCAAATAAATAAATAAAATCTTTTTTTTTTAAAAGCTTTGTTCTGTTTCTTTTCCTTTTTTTTTTTTTAAATAACAGCTTTATTGAAGTATTATTTGTATACTATTCAACTCGTCCACTTGGAGTTAACAATTTAATAGTTGTAAATACATTCCCAGAATTCTGAATCATCTCTGCAGCCAATTTGGGGACATATCCGATCACCCCCAAAAGAACACTATACCTTTTAGCCACCAAGTCCCCCAATCTACTGTCTCCTGTGCCCCCAAGCAACCACCAGACTACCTTCTGTATCTAGATACCTGCTTGTCCTGTACCTTTGATAGAAATGCAGTTATGTAATATTTGGCCTTTTTTGAGGGACTTCTTTCACTTAGCAAACATTTTCACGGTTGCTCCAGGTGAAAGCATATGTATTCATTCTCCATTCCTCTTCACCGCTGAATACTATTCCCCGGCGTGGCTACACTACATGTTTACCCATGCAGCAGTTGAGGTCTGTGTGGGCTGTTCCCACTCTTGCCTATCATGAACCATGCTGCTTTGAGCTTTAACCTCCAGGCTTTTGGGTGGACATAGTTTTCATGCCTTTCAGCAATAGAATTTCTGGATGGGGTGGTAGCTCTCTGTTAAGCCTTTCCAAGAGTTGCTAGATTGTTTCCAAAGTGGCTACACAGGGCCTTGGAGTTTGCAGCCTTGGGGACCTTCTAAGCTAACATGTATACATGTAACTTTCAGGCCCTTCTTTGCTGCTGTTGTTTGCTTTGTTTCTTTGCTGGCTTTTTATAAACCAGGATTCTCATGTGGATACAGGCCCCCTGAAACCGACAGGGTCCAGGCAAGCTCTCCCTGGGCGTCCTGCTGGCTCCTGAGTCTGGCAGGATTTATGGCCGGCGGCCCCCTCATCTACCTGCTTGCATCGGCTGGTGCAGAAACTTTACTGTTCTTGTATGTTTCCTCTTCTGTAGAAACTTCTGTGCCTCCCCTCCTCTATCAGGCCACTGGGAAAGGTCCTGGGGGCCATCTCACCAGCCCCTCACTTCTTCTGGGGACAGAGGCAAGAGGGCAGTGTTGGGGTTGTAGGGGCCTCGATCAGAAAAGAAGTTGATGGCAGAACTGAAATAGCAAACAAAACCAACGTTTTTGTTTTTCTTTATTAGTGTTGTAATGTAGGCTTATTATATAAAAGTGAGAAAATAGTTATAATTCAAAAACAAAAACAGTTTTAAAAAACCCCATCACCCATAATTTAGCCACCTACAGAAACTAATGTTGACATTTTGATTTATAACTTTTATTCTCTTAGTTATTCATTAATTTATTCAATAGATGTTTATATGGAGTTTACCAATTACCAAATACTTTACCAAACCCTGCAGACATTTTCCTTTGCACATGTATATATGTGAAAATATATATATCTTTTTCTACAAAAACCAGGATCATCTTACATATGTGTTTCATCGTTGAAATTTCTCTATCATGCCAATGACATGCTATACATCCCTTTTTATGAAACTACATATAAATCTACATTCACATTCTTAACAACTGCATAGACTATACAAAGAGTTATTTAAACAATCCCCCATTATTGTACACACTGATTATTTTTAACTTTCCCTGATAGAATTTCCTGGATAATTACAGCTATTATCAACATAGCTGTGATCATCTCTTTTTCTTCTTGGTTCTTCATATAAATTTGTAGAACTATAAGTGCCAAGTTCAAAAGGCATATAAATATTTGTAAGGCTGCTATCGATACGTTTTGACAATTGACCCATCAAAAATAACTGTACAAGCCTCTCCTCCCGTCAGCCACGTGTAAGAACGCCTGCACATCACCCCTCATTAACATTCTACTAAGCCCTGGATAATTTATTCTTTTCCGATATGAAAAATAACAAATAGGTTTATTAGTTTCCTAGGGCTGTTCTTACGAAGTATGTCAAACAGTACGGTTGAAAAATAACAGAAATTTATGGTGTCACAGTTCTGAAGGCTAACATCCCAAACCAAGGTGTTAGCAGGACTGTCCTCCCTCTGCAAACGGAAGAGAGATCCTTCTTCCTCTTCCTGGCTTCCGGTGGTCTCTGGTTCCCCAGCTTGCACGGCGCAACTCCAGTCTCCACCCTTGTCATCACGTGGCTTTCTCCCTGGGTCTTTGGCTTCACACGGCCACCTTATGATACGGACAGCAGTCACAGTGGGTCAGAGACCTGTCCTAGAGCAGTAAGACCTCATTTTAACTGACCACATCTGCAATGACCCAATTTGCAAATAAGATTATATTCTGAAGCACCGGGGGCTAGGGTTTCAGTATTACCCTCTCTTACAGGGTTGCGAAGGGGACGCCATTCAACTTAGAACGATGGCATTGCATACTTGAATTTTTGACTGATTGGCATTTTTGATTACATGCTTGAAATTTTGATTGATTACTGATAAAACTGAGCGTGTTCCCATAGGTACCTTAAGACAGGAGTAGTCTGTTATTTATTTACAAAACTTTTTATATAATAAAAATATTCATGTTTAGACTCCAGGCTTTTCTCTTTTACTGAGTCTCAAACAGCAAGATCTGCCCAGACTCTGGGGCGTTTGTAAAACTGGCAGAGCGTGTAGCTTGTTCTGGGTGCAGTTCCCTCCCCACCGGGGCTACGAGAGAATCCTCCCCTAGGAAGCCCGCCTGGAGGACAATGTGATTTCGAGGCTCCTGTGTTAGTCAGGAGAGGCTAGATTGCACTGCCTAAAAGAACGACCCCAGAAGCCTTTTATTTTTTTTTTTAAGATTTTATTTATTTGACAGAGAGACAACAAGAGAGGGGAGTGAAAGAGAGAGAAGCAGGCTCTCCATTGAGTAGGGAGCCCAATGCGGGGCTCAATCCCAGGACCCCGAGATCATGACCTGAGCCAAAAACAGATACTTAATGACTGAGCCACCCAGGCACCCCAACCTCAGAAATCTTGACGGGCTGCTGTCCCTAGGTTTATTTTTTTTAAAGGTTTATTTATTTATTTATTTGAGAGAGAGAGAGAGAGAGGCAGAGGGAGAGGGAGAAGCAGGCTCCCCACTGAGCCAGAAGCCCAATGTGGGGCTCGATCCCAGGACCTGGGGATCATAACCTGAGCTGAAGGCAGACACCCAACCATCTGAGCCACCACCCAGGTGCCTCTCCACCCCTCTGCCCCCAACCCCGGTTTACTTCCTGCTCAGACCGTGTGTCTACTGCAGGTTGGCCAAGACTCTGCCCCATCATCATTGTAGGATTGAGGCTTCCAGAGAAGCTCCCATCTGGGACCTCAGGGTCAGGGAAAAGGAAACTGCTCTGTTGTTTTAACAGAGAGAATTTTTAAAAAAATATTTATTTGAAAGACAGAGACAGAGAGAGTGACAGAGAGCACAGGTGGGGAGAAAAGAGAGAAGCAGTCTCTCTGCTGAGCAGGGAGCCCGACATGGGGCTCGACCCCAGGATCCCGAGATCATGACCTGAGCTGAAGGCAAATGCTTAACCGTCTGAACCACCCATGAGCCCCTAACAGAGAATTTAATACAGGCAGTTCCCCTCATGAGTGTTGGAAGACCGACCGACGAGTTAAAGGGAACCATGAGGTGATGCAGAGAGCCCTGCAGGCAGCAAAGACCACCCCGGGTCTGGGGGACCAAACGGAAGGCTTGCTGCTTGGAAGAAAGCCGCACAGAGCCGGTGCACAGACGCCCAGGGAGAGGATGCCGCTGCCGCTGGCTGGCATCTCACCGGGGGCGCGATGAGCCTGGCTCTGGGAGGGCGCGGACACCTGGACACTGGGAGCAGGGGCTCGTGCAGGAGTTTGAGCTGCTGCCATGGCCGCAGACAGATCAGCAGGCAAACGGGCACGAGGAGACGCATTCTCCCTTCTCCGGCCTTGTAGCCTCCCCAGGGCCCACAGCGGCTGGTTTAGCCGGGGCCACAATCACCCAACGGTACGGACAAGGTGGCTCAGACCCCAGAAATGCACTTCTCACAGCTCTGGAGGCTGGAAGGCTGAGATCATCAGGGTGCCAGGGCGGTTGGGGTCTTGCTCAGGGCCACCTCCGGGCTGTGTCCTTTTATGGCCCAGAAAGCCAGATCTTGTTTCTCTTCCTGTTTTTGTAAGGAGGCCCCACTCTCCGAACCTAAATCGAACCCTATTTACCTCCCAAAGACTCCCCCCTCCCAATTTCATCACACTGGGGGGTAAGGTGTCAACATATGAATTTGGGCGAGGACACATTCAACGCATAGTAAATGAAGGAACCAGAGGGAACCATTGGCTAAAGAGCCCGCACCAACAGCAGAGGAGAGCCACGTGGGTCTGGGACTCATAACCGGCACAGCCCACCGAGCAGCAGAGGGACAAGGGAGCATGAACTGCTCCGAAAGCCTTGATCGTCAGTGCCACCAGCAGCACCAGCCCCCCGGCCCGAGCAAGTCTTGGGTCAGGATGGTAACAGTCTCCTGCACGAAGGGCCATCCGATGTTGTGGACAGTGAATACGAAACCATCGACTGCAACTTCAATTCAGCTGCCGGGGTCCAGCAGGCTTTCCCCGGTGAGCAGCCCAGCAGGGGTGACTGGATCTCCCTCCCAGGCCCAGCGCCTCGTTCTAAGACAGCCTCAAGCCTTGTCATCCTGGAGTGGTCCTGCGGCATCGGCATCACCTGGAAACTTCTTGGAGATGCAGAACCTGAGCCTCACCCCAGACCTGCTGCATCAGGAGCTGCATGTTAACAGGGTCCCTGGGTTGGAGAAGCTCCTCTCCATGGCCCCCCATACCTGGCTCTCTCTCTCTCACCTAGACTGAAAGGAGGGGACACCTTGCACCTAAGCCTGGGTAGGTTTGACCCCGTTCCCCTGCGCTAGTGACCTTGAATTAGTGACCTTGAATTAAACTCTGCCCTTAATTTGAAGGCCCATCTTAGTTCCCCACATGGATGGGAACTTTATGTCTCTTTATTTTTTTCTGCCTCATCATAAAGATTTCGTGAGAGTCTGGCAGAGACCGCGCTGGGATTGTGAGTCAGCTGTCACTTTGGGCAATTTCTTGATGCCCAGTCGTTGGCTCTGACTTGCTTCTCGGGTTCCAGGTAGACATGGATTGGCAGGGGGGGAGGGGGAGACACACACCACTCCACCCACTACAAGGGTGAATTCGGGGGGTTCCCTGGGGCTTACTCCAAGACTGAATCCCTTTGCTGACTCCGTGGTTCCTCTGCGTGGAGGTCTCAGGACACCTTGGTCTCATGCCCTATCTCTACATGAAGGCACTTTGGGGACAAGAGGCACGTGTCCTCCTACAGCTGGGATCACGCTCAACCTCAAATCCCAGTACTGCAAGATAAGTCCGTTAAGAACAAATCTCTTTGCCTTGAAAGCATGCAAATCCGTGGATGTCGGCGGCAATTGACTGTACAAAGCCAATTATTTTCAAAAAGTGTTTTAATTTTTCATATGCTGGGATCCTCCTGAAAGCAGCAGCCTGGGGCAGCTGTAAGTGACAAGGCAGTTGAAGCCGGGAAGCGCAGTGCTTGGGTGAGCTTCTCCCTTCCAGGACTACACCCAGAGGCCACACAGTTATTTGCAGAGAGGGGGCCTTGCGCCATGTGGTCCCACAAGAAGGGGAGCCCCAGGAGGGCAGAGACCAGGCCACATGCCTTTCTGTGCCTATCGGACAGTTGGCGGCGCACAGCACTTGGTCGACTTGTCAGGCTTCCCTAAACAGACCCTGAGACGAAGAAGTGCAGACATGTGGGTGTCATGGAAATGCTCCCCTGGGGAAAGTCCATAAAGGAGTAGGGGATGCAGACCCGGAAGAGGAGGAGAACCAGCAAGCAGGGCGGGGTGGGGGTGGGGGGGTGGGGGGGTGGGGAGCTGAGGGAGGGACCCAGGATGCAAAAAAGTGCAGGTTGGTGCACGGATCTCAGAGTGAGTGTCGCCTTAAAATCTGTGCCCCACTATGTCGCTTGCTTCATCCTAGCCCCAGCCTTCTGGCCAGGAAGGTGATTTCAGACAAGATTCCTCCCAGCCAGCTTCAGCCTGATGCCGTGGGGCCACTGGAATATAAGTCGCACCCACTGTTTTCTTGATTAGGGTCAGGATCTGGGGCTTTCTGACTCAGGTTAAAGACACCCTGGGAATGGGGAGGGTGTATATTCCCAAGGACAGATCTGGCACGAGTCACAGGTGTGGGCTGTTGGGAGGGAAAGGATAACTAAGGAGGGGGTGTAGGGCACAGAAACAGTAAGAAGGGATCTGGGTGCAGATCACCTCACCGATGTTTGTTGAGTGAATGAAGGAAGGAAGAAAGAAATTTATGAGTGAATTAACAATCAAACAAAAATGAACTCACTGAAAATTGAGGATGCTCATAAAAAACCCTGTTCTACAACCGACTCTGAGCTCCGACCCCACTCGACCTGCGGGGCTAATGTTTATTTAATGCCAGTTGTCAAGCATCGTGGTGGGCATTCTTTTTTTTTTTTTTTTTTTTTTTTTAATATTTTATTTATTTATTTGACAGACAGAGATCACAAGCAGGCAGAGAGGCAGGCAGAGAGAGAGGAGGAAGCAGGCACCCTGCTGAGCAGAGAGCCCGATGCGGGGCTCGATCCCAGGACCCTGAGATCATGACCTGAGCTGAAAGCAGAGGCTTTAACCCACTGAGCCACCCAGGCGCCCCCGTGGTGGGCATTCTTACAGCAAAGTCTCTCTCTTCACCAGGAGAAGGAGAAATCTCCTTCACCAGGAGATTTCCCATCTCTGGTGGATACAGAGTACCCACTGATGGGACCCAAAGGCTGGTGGACACAGCAGCCAAAACGGGAGCGGGACAGAGTGTCTTCCCTTCCCTGGGAGCATCCTCTGAAAGAAAGGAAGGGACTGAGGACCCTAGTTAGTGGTATGTGAGTGCCCTGGCTGGTGGACCCTTGCCTGCCCAATTCCAGTCCTACCCAGTGACTACAGCTCCTGAAAGCAGCCCGGCACATTGTATCAGCATTTAAATCCCATCACATCTCCCTGCTGACTCTCATTGCAAAATATTTATTCATTTGATGGCTCAGAATAATTACCTCGGTCCCCAGTCTCTGAGACTGACAGTGCAGAGCAGCGGAGAATTCCCAGCCTTGTCCGGCTCTTCTGCTACCAGGGGAGAGGAGGCATCCCACCCAGCATGGGGGCAACATGAGACACTCGGGCTCTCTGCGGGGCATAGCCCCTTCATCCAGAACCACGTTTCCTGCCCCCATTCTCTTTTTGCATCAACGGCCCTAGTGTCCTAGGGACCCAGGCTTAAGAGTCAGGTTATCTATTAATCCATGCAAACACTTAACTGAACACCTTTTTTGGGCTAAGCTTTGTGCTAAGACCTGATCCTGCCCATTGGCTGTGCAGTGGTTGACCTGACATGAGTGATTGTACAGTGCCAAGCATAGAAAAGGCTCTAAAGGGCACCTGCGTGGCTCAGTGGGTTAAGCCTCTGCCTTCGGCTCAGGTCAAGATCTCGGGGTCCTGGGATCAAGCCCTGCATCAGGCTCTCTGCTCAGCGGGAAGCCTGCTTCCCCCTGCACCCACCCCCACCTGCCTCTCTGCCTACTTGTGATCTCTGTCCGGCAAATAAATAAATGAAATCTTTAAAAAAAAAAAAGAAAAGCTCTAAAAATGCTTATTAGATGGACAAATGGATGGATGAAAATATGGTAGGATGAGTGGATGGATGGAAGGATGGGTGGTGGATGGATGGGTGGTCGAGTAGGTAGATGGAAGGATGAATGGGTGGACGAAAGGAGAGGTGGATAGATGGATGGTTGGATGGATGGGATGGTGGTGGAATGTCTTGGTTATGTCTCTTTGGTATCCTGTACACAATCCCTGTGAACTTGACCCCTCACGTTCTCTACCCTGGCCATGTATCCCAGGCCAAGCTAATCAGACCATTCCAGACTTTTGGGCACAGAAATCAGTTTTAAGCCAGGACAGAGATCACAAGCCAGATTAGCAGCCACCTTGGGACTTTTTTGGTTGGTTCTAGCAGTAGACATCCTCTCTTCCTTGGGTTGCTAAAGTGCTGGGATGTTTATTTGGAGCTGCTGAAGTCTCCTTTACTTGCCACAAGGAGAGAGCCTGACTGACATGTGGGAAGAGGGGAGGCAGGAGAAAGGAAAAAGGGAAAATGAGGAGAGAAGAAGAGGGAACAGAGGAGGAGGACACACTGGGGAACATCATATAAGCCCCCAGTGTGAGACGCCAGTTGAACTCTTGGACTGTCCAGGTACAGGAGCCAATGAATTCCCTTTGTCTGACTTAACACAGCTTGAATTGTGTTCATGGGTAACCAGGAGAATCTTGTCAGTGCAGAGTGAGGGAGTGAATAAATGAGTGAGTGCATATCGAATGAATGAATGCACTCTATAAATATCAAACTAGTCATATGGTTTTTTCCTCCCTTGAGAACTAGACCTGCAAATATAAGGATTTAATTAGATGTTCCTGGTTTCCACTGGAGCCTATCTGATTGCTTCTATTATGCTTGGTGTTGACTCTAACCCTCAAAATGTAAATGGAAAGTGAAAAGGAGAGAACAGCCCAGTAAAATTAATAATTTTCTGAGGCAGGCATTCCGCTCTGGCTGCAGTCTCTAGGAGTTATTCTAAAAGAAGGGCTGAAACTAAAACCAATACAATTTATAATTACCACTCTCCTACCTCCACATCCACGCCAAAGCAGTGGGAACCGGTGGGCATGCAAAGCTGACCCTACAGACATATCCTCCCATTTCTTCCCTCCCCACCTTCTGGAACTTTCTCTCCATCCGGAACTTTTCAAGGGCTCCTCGGTGTTTGACAGCAAGCACAGTCTGAGGGTTTCTGGAAGGTTTCTAGGTGAACGGATACCTAAGCTATATCTTGTGGTGTGGGGAAAGGCCCAGGTCCAGAAAGGTGGGAAGAGCTTCACAGACATGGAAATGGCACAAGGCAAGTCACCAAATGGTAAGTCCTGGGCAAGGACGGCAGTGGGAATGGCCAGAGATGAGACCAGAGAAGTTATAGAGGCCAGCTCATAAAATTCCTTATAAACACAGAATCTGTGTTTCCTTCCTGTACCATCTATATGTAATTTCCAGGATTTGGTGTTTTTCTAATGTTGTACATGAACATCAGTAAATACCAGTTGCAGACCCTCATCTCAAATCCACTTGGAATAGAACCAGATGAGTTGGGGTTCCCACCCCGAAGCTCTACCAGGTGCCCCAGCAATTTGGATGCTCACCAAAGTTTGCAAGCTGCTCCTCTAGATGATGGGAGAGTAGGTCAGTTAAGGCTGAGTCCAACTTCCGTAAAAGGACCCAAGATGCAGTTACCTAAACAAACAGACATTTCTTTTCTTTGCATAACAAGAAATCTGGGGCTGGGTGGTCCTGGGGGACTGCACATGTGGCTGATCCAGGAAGTCATGGGGCCAACACGCTTCCTCTAGCTTCCTGCTCTACCACCCTTAAGGGATGACTTTTGTCTTCCAGAAGGCAGAATGACTCCTCCCACTGTAAGGACCTATTTAGCCAGAGTGACTCCATCTTGAGTAAATAGCCATTTTGTTGTTTGTGCAGTAAACTTAAATTGATTCTCCCCCCTCCAAAGAAACTTACTTAGAAGCAAGTCCAGGAAACCAGTAAAATGTAGTCTGCTAGTTCCTGATAATAGAGCCCAGAATACAAGGACAAGTCAGGCCAGATGGAGACATCTAATCAGTACAAAGTACTGTTTGTAACAGTGAGAAGGTCTTTTTTTTTTTTTAATTTATTTTTTATTTTTTTAATTTTATTTATTTATTTGAGAGAGAGAGATGACAAGTAGGCAGAGAGGCAGGCAGAGAGAGAGGGGGAAGCAGGCTCCCTGCTGAGCAGAGAGCCCGATGCGGGGCTCGATTCCAGGACCCTGAGATCATGACCTGGGCCGAAGGCAGAGGCTTAACCCACTGAGCTACCCAGGTGCCCCTGTAACAGTGAAAAGGTCTTGCCCAAACCTAAATGACTCCATGTTGGGAAGGACGACGATCTTATTATTCACACTGAATATGTTAACTGACTAAGCCTTCTCAGAAAGTACTGTTTGTAACAGTTCCTGGTATGGGGTAATCTTAAATAACAAGTCACCAGACCGGATAGAACTAGCCAATCAGCAAGAGACACACAAACCCAGTGGGTTGAGATACCAAGACATGGGTCGCAGTTTTATCCAATAAAAGGTAGCCTGTAAGCTGGGGGTGGTCGTTCTCTTCAGAGACGGCCCTGGCCAGTCAGTCTGACTTCTCATGCTTGGCATAGAATAGAGCTTTGCATAACTTTAACTTTGTTTCAGTCTCTTTCCCCTGGCGGATCAGTCTAACTTCTAATACTTATCATAAAATAAAGCTTTACATATCTTTCACTTTGTCTCAGTCTCGTTTCGTTTAATAATGGACCTAACACCACAAGCATCAATCTGCATGCCGGACAGAAAGAGGGAGGAGAAAAAGGTACTTCGTACCAGTTGAATCCCTTCCGTTCTATCAGGAAAACACAGCTTCCCTAGAAGCCCAGCCCATAGAGTTTTGCGTACATCCCCTTGATCAGAACCTGGTCGCAAGCTTCAAGGAAGACTGGAAAGTAAGATTTTCAGGTGAGCCTATGACTGCCCCAAGCAGAATTTGGATGTGTTAGAAAAGACGAACGGGAGGAACATAAGGCTAGTAGGAAGAAGGCTGTATAGAGAGCCATGGGAGACATATGGATAGCTCCACAGGTGGATTTCATGTATCCTCACCACTGCATGGAAAATGGGCAAGGCCAGCAGCAGAGGAACCAGGGGGAGGCTGCCGCAACCCATCAGGGCAAGGGGCATGGTGACCTGCAGAGGACTGTGGCTGCTGCGGGCATGGATTCAGGAAATCCTTAGCAGATCAAGCCTATAAGACTCGATTGTATGGGATCAGAATGGGGGAACGGGCCAGAGAAAGGAGAGAAAGGACCTAACGAGGATGTCAGTAAGTTTTCTGGCTTCAATCCCTAGAAAGATGATGCCATCATAAGTGAGTTTGCAGCTACAGAGAGGGGAACATTTTGTTTGGGACAAGCTGCCTCGTCCAGAGATATGAAATCTTAGGGCCAGAGTTCAAACTCCAAGAGCAAATGAAGTTGGCAAGGAGCATAAGTCAAGAAAAGCAGCAGACCCAGAGCGTATGTAACCCACACCAAGGCTGCTCTGGGCTCCAGATGGAAGTAGAACCATTCTGAAATTTCCCCGAAACTTGCGGGGAGTAGAAAAAGAATGCTCCAGCTTCCCAAACCCCACCCTCTCTCCACGTCCAGGGGAGCCACGAAGTGGCTGCCACCCACTATGGGAAACTGTTTAAGAGCTTCTCTTCTTAAACTGGAAAAACAATAGTATTAGTAACTGACTCCAAGCAACGACTTTCTAACTACTTTGCAAATCTCACCTCGTTTGATTCATGCAACTGCTCCTTATCTCCAATTTATCAAAGAGGAAACTGAGGGGAAACACAATAAATAAAACGGAAATAAAAAATAGGAAATAAAACGACTTGCCCAAGGACACACAGTTCGTCAAGGACAAGACCAGTAGTTTAAACCTACATCTGACTCCAAAGTTCTGTATCTTAACTGCCAGGTGATAAACTTCCAAGCCCTCTGCATTTCTACCCTGAGTTCCGATCATTTATGTCTTTGTCTTATATCCACCATTGAACTGCAAACCTCTGGGAATAGGAGATCATCTCAGACCTTTTCTGAATAACTGTTGAATAAAAGAATCGATGTAAGCCCTAAACTATGGCCCTAGATTTAAGGGCAGACACGCTCCCTGAATGTCATGGATCCTTTCATACCCCATCAACCCTAATACACCCTTTGGGACCAGACTTCACCCTTTTTAGTGCACAGCTATTTGTGAAAATTCTCTTCACAATTATCTTGCTTTCAGAGATGCAGAAAGGGCAAGGGTCCGTTTGTTAATGCGCTGCAGGTACGGTTATGAGAAACCAGTGTACTGGCACGTCACCGCTGATTCGAGCATGAGGGTTTTAGTTCTTATGACAGAAGACTACTTTTCTTAAGCAAGAGAAAGCAGGACAAGGGGGCTCCTGCCTCTTAGGAGAGTGTCTGGGGCATGGATAAGCCATGGAGACGGAAGTCCCTGCACCACCTGGGTAAATGGAAAAGCATGAGCCGTCCCTATTTCTTGTGGTGGAAGCTGGTGGTGGGGAGAGGTCTCCCGGGAAGACTGAGATGTAGACTTCGTTGGATGCTGCCGTGGAGCATGTCCTATGTGTTCAGGTGACATGCTGTCACTCGCCTCACGTGCTGGCTTTCCCCAGGCCTCCAGGAGGACCCAGGCAGATATCTGGTCCATGAAGAGTTAGGAACATTACATCTGACCCCAACCACATCAACACTGAAGGAAGGCCAGGAGGGGGAGATTAAGGAGACTGGGGGGCCGGGGTCACTATATCTTTTGATTCAAGTGCATATCCCAGATATAGTTTGTTTCCTTTTTTTTTTTTGAGAGCCAAGTTCTCTGTCTTATTTGCCCAGATGGGCAGCCTGGGAAGGATTGGAATCTGCTTTCTCTTTCCTGCCTTGAATTCCTCTAGCTAACTCAGAGACTGACCTCCAGACTGCCATGAATTAAACTCTGGTTTGTTCTTCAGAATATCCTTGTTACATTAATTTAGAGAGCATAATAAATCTAGAGTGAAGTATGTTTGCTGCAAATGCTAATTTGCTCGATGAGAATATCAATTAGATCTCTGAGGCATAGAAATTATGGCTGTTAAAGATCTCAAAGGTCATTCTTCGCCTGCTCCCAAGTAAGAGGATGAGTTGTTCTCTGCTGGAGACGTCTGGAGTAGAATAGTAAAGGTACAAATACTTAATACCAATGACGTGTCAAGTCCTGGGCTTGACACTGAAAATTCAGGAGTTTTGCAGATTCCAAGTGACACCTAGGATTTTTACCCATCTACAGATATATGGTAATAATAATGATAACCACCACCGCCACCAACAATCAGAGCAATGGCAGCTTTTACTTACTGAGCAATTACTATGCATTAGATTCAAGTACTCATGCATTTACTCCTTACAATGGCTCTGTGACACAAGCATTATTCTTATGCACATTTTATAGGCAAGGAGACGGAGTCATAGAGCATTTCAATACATAGCTTTCCTGGCATCTATTTCTGGCCAAACTGGAAGAGCAGGCAGGCATCAGCCTTACTCTCTCCTTGAAATAACTGAAAAACTAAATGACAGCTCTCAAAACATTGGCTATCAGTGTACAAAGGACAGTGAGCCCTGAGAGACAGGGAAGCAAACGAGGCGAGCCTCAGGCATGCTCCAGCTCGCTGCCTGGACAATTTCCAGTCCATGGTGCAGACACAGGGAATCGAGCAGAGTCCAGCACATTCTTGAGTTGAGGACGCAGCACAGGGAGTCCGAGGACTTCAAGGTCTGCAGGGGGGAACACCAGAGAGAGGGGAGCTTGGTGGACAGAGAACTCTGGGGCTCTGCAGAGGATCGCTCATGAGTATCCAGTTCAAGGATCATTGCTTGTGTGTGAAGAAACCAAGTCTGAGGAAGGAGAGACCCGCCCAAGAGAATAGGAGGAAGCATTGCTTGCTTGCTTGCTCGCTGAGAGCTCACCCAGGACTGGGACTAGGGCCCTTCCCTACCGCCAGCGTGGGAAATTTTCATCATGTGTGGGGTTGGTTAGAGGACTGGGAAGGCTGTCGCCTCGGTAGTGGGGAAAATTATCGCTAGACTAGATAATGCTCTAGCCCTGCCTAGGGAAACCTCAAAGGAAGCCCTCAAAGATCAAACTGCTCCCCAGTAACAGAACCACATCCTAGGAAAACAGCTTGAGGACGCACTTTAGGAATATATGACGGTGGCCTGGCCGGAGAAAATGTTTAAGTGGGTGGACTGAATGTGTGAAAAGTAAAAAGTAAAAAAGCAAAAAAACAAAAAACCAAAAAAACCCACAACTCTATACGTTTTATCATTTCTGGTTATAAGTGTACTAAATGAAAATGGGATCTGTTCAAGTGTGTTTGTCTGTTTAATGCAACAAGTCCAGCACACGACAAGGTAAGATTTCCAATGTCTGGCATCCAGGAAAGAAATGACAAACCACAAAAGAGCAGCAAAATAAGGTGAAAAATCAATCACACCTGACCCAGAAATGACATGGATGATAGAATTAGCACATAAGGACAGGAAAAGAGTCATTTTAACTTTATTTCCTATGTTCTCGAAGTCAGAGGAAGGATCAGATGATCAGACATGTTGAACAGGTATAAGGAAGAGGGGCACCTGGATGGCTCAGCCGATTTTAAGCATTGGACTCTTGATTTCGGCTCAGGTCAGGATCTCAGGGTCGTGATCTCAGGGTTGTGATATGGAGCCCTGCATGGGGCTCCTGGGCATGAAACTGCTTAAGATTTTCTCTTTCCCTCTCCACTTCCCACCCGACTCTCTCTCTTAAAAACAAAACAAAACATGGGGCGCCTGGGTGGCTCAGTGGGTTAGGGCCTCCGCCTTTGGCTCGGGTCATGATCTCGGGGTCCTGGGATCGAGCCCCGCATCGGGCTCTCTGCTGGGCGGGGAGCCTGCTTCCTCCCCCGTCTCTGCCTGCCTCTCTGTCTACTTGTGATCTCTCTCTGTCAAATAAATAAAAATAAATAAAATCTTTAAAACAAAACCAAAACCAAAAAGCAAGGAAGATATAAAACCAAAATACCCAAATTGAGATTCTTGGAAATGAAAACTGCCATGTCACAGATAAAAATGAATCAGATGAGATTCTCGGAATATTGGACGTCAGAGATTAGTGAACTTGGTGACGTAGCAGTAGAAACTATTGGAAACTAAACAAAGAAAATGCAACCTGATCTGTAGGACAGAAAGCAGGGGGGTGGGTCCCTGGAGGTGAGGGCACTCGGAGGCGGGAGGGGCATCAGGAAACTTGGGGAGATGGATGTGTTCATTATCATGGCTCTTGGTGATGGTTTCACATGTGTTTATATGTGTCAAATCTCATAAAACTGTACATTTTGAACATGTGTAGCTTATTATATGTTGATCATGCCTCCATAAATCTGTTACAAAACAATTTTCCAAAGGTCATTCAGCTGATAAATTGCAGTCTGGCTCCAGATGCTAAGCCCTGGAGAACCACTTCATATGGCAAGGCAGATATTGTTATTCCCATTTCATAGGTGAAAGAGAATCAAAGGGATGACGGGACTTCTCCAGGTTCACACAGCGGGCAAGGGACAGCTAGGATTTATACCCATGTCTGGCTGACTCCAAATCCAGTGCTCTCTCTGTCCCATTCTCTATGTTTTTGCTGTTGACTTGAAGGCAGTAGACACCAAGCACACAGCCTCCGCTCTCCCATGCATCTCTGGGTCACCTCCTCACCCCCTGCACCTCTTCCTCCATGTACAAAGCCCACCCTGGACTCCCCACCCTCACCCATGCATCATTACTCAGCTGCCTACCTTCTGTACCTGGGAACATGGGAACAAATCAATTTGTAAATGCCTGGACCAGAACAGGGCTGAGTAATTGCCAATGCATCTTTGTGAAAGCAAGAGCTCGCTGGGCACTTGGAAAGCAGCCCCTGCCTGTTTTAAAGAAGTAGGCACTCCGACTTGAGACAACCAGCACACATGCAGCATTTAGCATCTTTCCCCTCTCCCATCTCTTTACAACAACTCAGCTCAGCCTCCTTGCTGTCCCCCTCCTTTTTTTTTTTTTTTTAAATGAAGCGACTGGTGCTGAGATTGATTATGAGGAACGTAAACATGTAAATAGCTAAGCCTGCATTCAAACTCATCCTTGCTGGAGGAGGGGGGGTTGCTCTGAAGTCTAGATCTCATTTAATTCACCGCAGAGTGAATATCTGACCACGTTTTTCATCATAAGCATGAACTTCATGCAGCCAGCGCTGTTAAAAATAAACCTCCAAACCTAACTCCCTGGTTCCTGGGTGGGGGGGGCTTTCCGTTAGGAGAGAGGTTCCAGTAGAAGCCTCATGGCTGCTAACAAGCCTGATGCCAAGAAGATTCCTGCGTGGGGTGGAGGGCTGCCCTGAGACTTCTGGGGTCCCTTCCCCATCAGGGACGCTAACCTCACACTCAGGATACTGGCGATATTTATTATACGTTAGGCTGAGGGTGAGAAGGGTTCTGTGCCCTGTTTCTTGCCCTGCTGCTGTTCTGACTAATTCAGTATTTTTCAACCACTGGATTGTCTCTACCTGTCTGACGCAAAGCTTTAATCACTATGTAAAAACATTTGGGTTATAACTGAGAGAAGAGGCTACTCTGTATTCTCTGTCCATGAGTAACTGAGTGGTTTTGAGATGCGGGACAGGGCAGGACATGACTCTCCCTGTACTCCGAGTAAATCTGAATTTGGTGAACTCTAAATGGTGTGATATAAAACATATTCATTAAACTTTCATACTGCACGCAAAATTTGAAAAGATGCAAATTCCCCCTAAACTGACATTTTTAAAAAAGCACCATGGAAAGAATGATTTCCAAACTGGAAAGGGGAAAGGGGCTGGGATGCGCTGTATTCTGGGTTTATGTTATTGATTCATGGCTGTACATCTTTAGCAGGCAAGCTAAGGTATCCATTTTTCTTGTTCAGGATCTGTCTTGAATCCTGTGAGATCTTTAGGAACCGTCTCCCTTGCACTGCCCTGTTCCGGGTAAAAAGCAAAGGGCAGCATCAAGCCAGCTCTGATGACGTGTTCTGTATTTTCTGGAACATGGGAGAACTGGACCTCCAGAGAAGCATGGCCCAACAGAAATAGAATGTGAACCATACATGCGATTTTTAACTTTTCTGGTAGCCATATGAAGTTAAAAGAAACAGGTGAAATGAACTTTAATATGATATTTTATTCAACTGAATATATTCAGAACAGAATTCCAACACGCAACCCAAAGAATCATTTTTGAGAAATTGTACCTTCCTTCTTCTGTACTATTTTCAAAATCCTGCGTGTGTTTTACACTTACAGCCCATCGCAATTCAGAATGGCCGCCTTTCAAGTGCTCAGCTGCTGCATGTGGCTGGTGGCCGCCATATTGGAAAATGTAGGGCTGGACTATCTATGGAGCACAGTCAGGGTTGTGAGGTACAGTACAGTTGGTGAGGTCCATGGTTGCAGGGCGTGGTGCCTCCCAGGAAGCAGTGTGGTAACTGCCTCCTTTAATGATGCTCTAGAATGCTCTTCCACTCTAGCCTTTTAAGCCTTTTCCCTCCAAGTGGCCTGCCCCAAACTCCAGTTTTCAAAGGCATCTTCTCTCACAAGGAGACTGAGAATCACGGATATATTAGACAAGTCACAAGTCAGTTAACTATTTCTTTCAATAAACTCCCCATCTGTAGAATGGGGATAGGCAGGAATACCAAGAGGACGAAAGAAGATCGCTGATGTGAGGGGTACCATTTGGTTTTATCATGAATGGTTACAATGGTATTCCTTGGCTTAATTGCTGGGTGTATGTCTGTGTATGATTTTATATTTCATCGTGACTTCGAAGCACATATTTGAACAGAAAGCAAGCAAAACCAAACCTAAACACATTAAAAGAAAAAAAAACCAAACCCAAATCGGCTGCATGTATTCGTTGAACCTCTAACAAACCAAATCCAAGTATTTTTTGGAAGTTGAACTGAATTGCGCCAACTCCCCCAAAACAATAATAGCAATAGAACAAAAAGACCCCGCAAGTCATTTCTAACTAGTCTAATGTTTTCTTGTCCCTCCTCTTTGCTGTGGACAGACCCCTGTCTCGGACCCCTGTCTCGGACCCCTGTCTCAGACCCGAGTCCATTTTCTGTACATCCACCAGAGGGCTCTTCGGAGGCAAGAAAAACCAATACATAATGGCTCCGGTGGAGATGTGAGGCATCAGGCAAATAATCATTATTTGCTTATGGTGTGGATGCAAACACACATTTAGGGCTTGTGTGTTTATCTTACAGAATGTGCAAAAAGGAATAATTTCAGAGGAACAGTCAAGCTGTCAGGGCAGGGCATTCTGTCCCCAGTCAATTTTCAAAATTGATTCAGGCGTCTTGATTGAGAACTTGCTTAAAAGAATATGCCCCAAGTGAGAATCCACTCAGTAGCCTGTTCTGCTCTGTCCTGCTCAGAATCAAATTATTTCCTTCCCATTTGAATGATAGGTTATTATTAGGTAACTGGGAGATGATTTGAAGCTGCTGAACATGGATGTCGTACAATATTTCACTCAAAGCAATTTAATGAAGAACAACCAGAGAATCTATGCTCACTCTCCTTTGCATAAACAATGGACAACAGCTCATTGGGCTAAATTCTTAAGGATTATTCCTGGGACAATTTTCACGGGCTTTGGAGTGGGGTATGCCTGGTTCATATCTTAGCTTTCCTTCTTACATTGTATCTTAGTTTTTTCTATCAGTAAAATAGGATCACCATGACTGCCCAAGAAGAGCGAAAATGAAGTCATATAAGTAACTTCTTGGCACATAGAAGGTGCTCGATAAATACCTTTCCTTTCTAGTTGCCAAGCCGGAATTCCCCTCCCAAACTGATCTTTCAAGTAATTGCTGGGTGTTTTCCAACTGGCACTACCAACAATGGAACTTGTTGACCCTATATAAATCATGAACAACTTTCTTATAGCAACCCTAGAAATGCTTCCCCTGGGCTGGTGTCCAATCATTGAACCAAACTCAGGGAGTGTCTGCTCTTGGCCCTAAATTGGTGTGATACTCTCAGGCGTAAGATTCTATCAGCTCCTGCGTTCATGTCCGTGTGTTCTCAGAGGCAGAGCGATCCATCCGAAAATACCAAGGAATTAATGGGACCTATATGTGGAGATGCACAGGTACTACTAATTAACTCCTTGGAATTAAAATTCTAGAAGTAGAATGGTTGGTTATGAGGGGCTGCACATTTGAAAGACTTGCAGAGCATGTGAAAATGAGCCTGGGAATATTCTACCAGCAGTGGACGAAAATGCTCCCTTCTTCAAAACCTCATGCCAACCAAGTGTTGCCACTTTTTGTGTTTATTAATATGAAACATAAAATGGTATAATGTTTAATTTGTAAGGCTTTGTTGGATATTTTTCCCATATGTTTATTGGCCGCTTGTGTTCGTTCTTTTTCTGTTGGTGTTTTGAGTCTAATGTTCCCTAGAGGTTAAGTTTTTCCTTATGGGCTTATAAAGGATCTTTGTAATATAGATATAGTGGCTCCTTATCATATCTATAATGACTGTTTGTTTTTTTCCCCAGTGTGTTATTTGACTTTTAAGGTTTATTAGTCTGTTTTTCAAAACTGCCTAAAAAGTAATGAGCAAACATTTATCCACCCAATAAACACTTGCTGAATGCCAACTATATGCCAGGCTCTGTGCCAGGCATTGGCATTACAAGAGGGGAAAAAAAGCCCAAATTTCTACCCTCTAAGAGATCCAAGTCTAGTGGAAAACAGTTATTTCTGTAAAGGTGCCATGAGCACGGTGTGATAGTTGCTCTGGCCGAGGGAAGCCCTGAGGTTCCTGGGTGCTGAGTAAGGGCATCCTAACCAGCTGGGAGGGAAGAAAAGGATTGAGGGAAGGCTTCATGGAGGTGGTGGCATTAGAGCTGAGTCTCAATTAGACAGAGCAAGGAGGGCATTCTAGGAAGAGGAAAGAACACAGGCAAAGTTCCCAAGGCAACGAAAGGCTCCATCATTTCAGAGATTCCAAATAATTCAGAGTGACGGAAGTGTGTGATATGATGGGATGGGGAAGCGCATCCACAGGCAGAGATTTGACAGCAACAAAGAGACAAGTAGGCGAAGGCTAGATCGTGAAGGGCCCATGCCGTATGGTAAGAACCATGCAATTAGAGTCTAAGAATTAGGAAAAGCATCAAGGGGCTTCCGGAAGTTGGCTCTTTGCAGCCTGAAAGACTGTATTCTGAAGGAAGGCTAGAAAAGCAAGTGGAACCCAGTGTGGTAGGAGGCAGTCACTGATGCTTTTCACTAGGGAGCACTAGAGAAGGGCTTTAGGAGGGCTACTCTGGAAGCAGATATGGATAGTCTGGGAACCAAGAGACCAGTTAAGAGGCCACTGCAACATTCAGGCTGCTCTGAGCCGTGGCGGCGGGGATGGAGAAGAGGGACAGATCTCAGGGACATTATAAAGATCGAAGGACCTGAGGGATTCAGGTATGGGGGAGGGTGATGCTCTTACAGAGTCAGTTTAGGGAACTGGACAGGGGTTCCTGGAATCCAAGGTCAGCCGAAGCCTTCAAACCACGGACATCCGAACTAGCAGAGCCCTTAGATTTCATGATGACAGATTGTAAATGGCTGCACATTCTTTGACATTCCTCCTATGAGAAGAAGCAACTGTGTGTCCTTCACTTGAATCCGGGTGGGCTCTGGGGCTACTTGACCGAGAGTCCACCACCGTGCCAGCTTCTGAACTTGGGCCTTGAGACTCTGACCGCTTCTACTTCCCATCTATTGGATGAGAACAACAGCGGGGGCCCACTCAGCCCCACGAAGAAGCTGACATGAAACAGTATCAAGCCCTGGCGAGTTCCCAGCCGATGGCCAGCACCAGCTTGCCAAGCACGTGAGTGAACTGCCTCGAAGTGGCTTCTCCAGCCTCCAGGGAGCGTCCTCTGCTGAGAGTGCCGGGAGCAGAGAGGGGGCGTCTCCCAGATCACAGGTTCACGGGCAAAATAAGTGTTCGCTGTTATTTGAAGCCGCTAGATGTTTGAGTGGACCGTCACACAGCGATAGGGAAGGCAAAGAAAGAACCAGGTATTAGAGAGGTGCCAAACTAAGGCTAGATAGCCAAATGTGGCCAAAAACCACCTGTTTTTGTAAACGAAATGCGGTTGGAACACAGCAATGTCTGTTCACTCACATATGGCCTTTTTCTGCTTTTGTGCTTTAATGCAGAGCTGAGTAGTTAGGAACCTGGTGGCCCACAAAGCCTCAAGTATTTACTCTCTGCTCCTCTGCAAAGAAAGGTTGCTGACCCTTCCTCTGGTGTATCAGAAAGAGGCCCAAGGAGAAGGCACTGGTCAAAGTCTACATACAAGTTAGGAACAGGATCGAGATAAAAACACCAGGATTCTTAAATCCCGGTTCTGTGTTATTTACTCTATTCTACTAGGATTTATTAAATGACTATGTCAAGATGATATCACCAAAGCACATTACTGGTGGAGAAGAGTAAAGAAATAACCATCTAGAAAAATCTATAGTAGAAATGAGCACTGTATATGAGAGAAGGCAGAGAATGTGATTTTCATTCTTGCTCCTGAGTACCTTCCCAGCATCTGGCCCCCCATCTTTTTTAATAACAGTAAACTGATTTTCCTTTAAGAAGCCATTGCCTTTATGCCAGTTCATGTGGTTTGAGTGGAACTGACCTCACCTTCCAGTGTCAGGCCTGACAACTGTGCTTGGTTCTGAGATGTCCAGATGACACACCTGTCAATGAGACCCCACCTTCAGTCTGTTGCTGGGTGTTCTAGGGCAAAGAGGAATTCTTTCCCTGGAGTGGCTAAACCAGTAGCCCATCTTCCTGGAGCCACAGGGACCATCCCTGCCGCCAGACGGGACAGACCTGGCCAAGACCGGAGCCCTTCGGAGGAAAGCAGAACAGGAGCTGAAGAAAGATTCTTTATGACATTGAATCAGATATAACTCCAGGCCATTCCATGAATGCTAATAAATACCTTTGTTTTTCTGAAACCACATAGACTCTGCCATTATAACTCAACAATTCCAGCTGATATCGGTGTTTTCCTAGGCAACCACCACCCAGCCAGCTTCTGAATCCTTCCCTTCCCCGCACCATCTCAGCCGTCTGCTATCTACAGCCCCATCCTCCATCTAGGAATGCAAATTTCAGAACCGAGAGTGCCAGAGACACGTCTGAGAGGAGCAGAGCCAACTTTGATAATGAATTCCTGCATAGTGGGTGAGCCATTCCATGGTTATTCAGAAACCCATTCGATTTTTTTCTCCAGTGATAATAAGTACACTGTCCTTGGTATCACGTCTATCACCAGCTAAATGACAGACATGTTTCCACTCAGGGTCTTGATAGACTTGAGGCTCTGGGAACGATGCCTCTCGGAGGGGACTGGCAGTGCAGAGCAGAAGATGGGCATGCACTCAGTGGGCTTGGAGTTGCTAGAAGCAGGAGATGCGCTGCCCCCGGAGGACCTGGCAGAGGTCTGGAGCCCTTTGTTTTGAGAAATTCCTGACTTTGGAAGTCTTTTTCTTTCCTTTTGAAGCGGGGACTGCCCCCGGAATGGGCATCTCCAGAGCAGACAGTGGAGTGGCTAGAAAAGGATGGTCAGCAGCATAGTGGGGTTGGCTCAGATCTTGGATCTCCAACACCAGCTGCCTCCGCATTTCGTGGAGAGCTTTCTAAAAGTCCTGGAGCTGGTCCCAACCTCTGTGAGATTCTGAGTCCGTAGGTAAGAGTAAGCAATCCTGATGTGGACAATGCTCTCCGATTCGAGAGAGCTGCCTGGTTGGAAAACCATCGGAATGAGATGTCCAGAGGCCAGGGTCTGTCTCTTTCTTCCTCCCTGGGGGCTTCCTGTGAGTCCTCCGCGGTGCCTCTCCTCCCGGCCTCTCAGGATCCTCACTGAAACCCTCCCAGAGTTACTGTTGGAAACAACAGTAAAAACCAGCCGTGAAACTTTCTCTTTAAGGAAACCAACCACGAACCAGACATGCATCCCAAGACCATATAACAAGTTCTGGGCTTAACCGGGGTGCAGATCAGGGTAGCTGAACAGGGGAAACTCTCCTCAGTCTGGTCTCACTCTGAATTATGGGGCTGGGGTGTTATCCTCTAGTTAGCTCACTCAGCCCCCCAAAGTGGACTCAGCAGCAGCCGGCTCTCCCTTGTGATCAGTGGGAAGGAGCTGCCCACTGAGGGAGGGAAGGAGAGGGGCTTCTTTTAGTTCCACACCCCCACATACCAGCTTTGGGCCTTGCAGAGGCTGCCTGGAACTTAACGGGTGGCTCACCAGCCTCCGGCCCCTATAAGTAAATTTCTGTTCCCTCCGAACGGGGAGGGTAAATCTGGCTGGTGGGTACCGGCTCTACTCCTACCCCGCCTCCCTCCCTCTGCCCCTGTCCTCAGTATTCCGTATACCCACACCACCACTCGCCTAGAATCAGCTCTTTCCAGTCCAGTGCGTCAGCAAGAGTGAGTGACGGAGCTCGCAGACCATTGTTCAGGGGAGGATGGTGGTGAGTCACGATGAGAGACTCTTTCCAGGCTGTGCTGGAAGGCAGAATAATAACGCCATTTGGATGGGCCTCTTAAAAATAGAACAGATGGAGTCTGTGACCTGGGAAGAGAGGTTGTAGGAATCCAGGGGTGTCCTGGGGGCTCTGGGTGTTCTGCCCAGTCATGTTACAGTTCACCAGAGACGCTGGCTCCTGGCACGCCCATGAGGGATTAGAGAGTATTGTCACGTGCCCTTCAGGGTGGGGCTTCCAAGTCTTTTGGTGGTTACAGAACCTTTCAGGATTTCATAGAAACCGAAGACACCCCCTACCCAAAATTCATATACACATTTATGCAAATGCTTCATGCAGTTTCAGGGGTTCATGGAACCCTTGGACGCTCAGTCATGGTCTCCTGGCAAAGGACTCCCAGTCTATGGGTTCTATTTGTTCACTAAGTCTATGAAACACGTTCCTTCCAAATTCTTCTCCCCATGCCCTCCATAAAACCAGTCTTTTTTTTTTTTTCTTTTGGGTTGTCATTTCCTTATAAACATCTATCAAGGGCTATCCAGTTCCCATGGGAAGTGCCGGACTGCTGGGAGAGACAGGAGAGGAGGGGCCGCCATTTTGGATGTCTGCAAGATGGGTGCAGGCATGGCAGAGGCCCTGAGGGACTGACCAGCTTTGAGAGAAAACACATGGTCAAGGTTGGCCGCCCTGAGAGCCTAGTGGTTGCTCCCCACCCTCTACCTCCTTCCCTGGGGAGTAGGAAGGGCAGAGGTCCCTCCCCAGTCCTGAGGTGAGTCACCATATGTCTAAGGCAGCCCTGGCAATCCCATCCCTCTTTCTGAGTGTCTCTGGCCAAAGAGACCAGAGGGGAGGTCTGCTTACAGCCCTCATTTTCTAGAAAAAAAGGCAGAGCCCCAGAAGGAAAAGGGTTTTTGCTTATGCACCTTCTTTCTTCTTTGGGATGTCGGTATGAGGATTTATGCCTGTTATGGCCATAGTGGGAACTTGAGATGATGAGCGTGAATATGAAGAACAAAAAAGAACAACAAAAAAACTCTAACAACTTAAGAGGGAGGAACCAAAAGTTAGGAAGAGACTGGGACCTTGAAGGATTTTACTGGGCCTCTGACCTGCCCTGGATTCTCAGACTCCTTGTCTTTCTAGGTACAGTAGTCAATGTCTGCTTTATTGAAGCCACTGCTGGGTGGGTTTTCTGTTACTTGTAGCCAAAAAAGTATGTCTAAGGGCTGACAGTGAAGCCCTGAAGTCTTAGGTCTCTCTTAGGGGTAGGGATGAACCTGGTCTACCACCAGGGCTTAGAGAAGGAGGTGATCTACTCTAGTTGCAGGTGAATGAGGGATTGAGAAAGGCTCAAAGTAGACAATACCCATGACCAGGCCAAAAAGATCACCTCTTCCTTCTCTTTCATTAGATTAGACTGAAATCACCGGTGCCTAACACAGGAACGTACTCCATAACTATTTGTTGAATGAACATACAACTATGCATATGAATGAATGGGTACTTCAATTCAGGAGACTGAAGGAGGAGGCGGTGTTTGGCCTTGTGGATAGTGTTACATTCAGACAGGGAGACCCTCTTGTTCCCTCTCAAAGACTAAGACAAGCCCAGGGCTCCAGTTGGGGTGTTTGCAACAAAGGGCGCTGGCATTTTGTTGCACAGTTTGACATCTGTTTAGCCAGCTGGTTTACAAAACTTCTCATCTACTACCTGAACAGGGGAAAAGAAAATCACTGAGAGATGCAGAGTCAGGAATGAGTGATCAGAGAGAGTGCCAGAAAAGTGGTCCTGAGTTCCTCCTTCCTCGGAGCTAAAGAAGACGGTGTCCACACCTTCACATGAAACATGGGGAATGGTGCCTGAGGAGGGGTACAATATGGCAGCCCTGTTGCCTATCAGGGGTCACGTTAACCAGGTCACATTAACCAGGTCTATCCTGGCTGCACTGGGATGTGTGGTTACCTTAATACAGAAACAGCTTTAGTTCTTCGAGTAGGCTCTTCAACTGTCACATACCCGTGATTTCACTGTGGTGAGATTCTTTGATTTTACCTTCTCTTTGGGTCAGAGCCATCCGTGGCACCCTGAACTCTGAAGGCGCAGACACACTGGGTCCCCTGAAGCCTCAGAGCCGCCTGGGTAGGGTCTGGGGCAGTCAGAGCTCCTGGTCACGAGTTGCCTGGGGCCACGAGTGATTAATAAATACCATCTTCTTGGGAACAGTTTGAGAAGACTAGGAATTAACTCTACGGGGTTTGGAAGTGCTTCTTTAGGTAATTAGCAGGGTCTCATTTTGGTGTTTAAGATACAATCTTGTTCATTTAATTAACTCACTCCAATTCCAAATGCAATTAAAAACTCTCCTCCAGCCTTTTCACACTCTCCTTCCTGCTTTTTCAGGGAACTCCCTCTGAGCAGACAGAGCCATGGGCTTGGTAGACAGAGCGAGCTCTGGATCTCAGCCGCCGACCCGACCCGACTGTCTTGAGTCATGACAGCCTTCAAGGGTGGAGTGCAGCCCCCCTGAATCCGCACCACAGACAGTGTGGGGGACCCTGGAATGTGCTTCATTCACTCCAGAGTATGACTCTGGGTGCTTACCTCCTAGGAAGGTCTTTGGACCCGCTGCCAATATGGTCAGTTCTGCTCTACCACTACCTGAGCTCCTGAAAACCATCGTGTGCTGTAAAATGATGCAACGATGAACCACAGGCTGATGGGGGAAATGGACTTAGGGTACCATACTCAAAACCTTTTTCAGTAACACATTAAACAAAAAAAAGAAAGGAACCTAATAAAACAATGTCACAATCTTGCACATGTTAAATGGCGAAGAAATACATCAATACCACAATACACATGGCCCCTTACCTTGAGAAAGACCTGAAATTTGCTTGTACAAGTGGCAGAAGGTTACAGCTTGTGAGTTATGGTGAAGTGGTGGGAGGGGGGTATCTGAAGTCGGAGAGACAGCTGTAACTCCAGATGGGGGAAAGAACTCAGGCAGCTGGTGACATTTGAGGTGTATGTATGTGCGTGTTTTGTATAATCCTACTGACAATGTTGAATTTAACTGGAGTCCTATGATCCTGGAAAACAGGGAAGACGAGAGAACCCCCTTCTCCTTTTTGTGTTCTGGAAGCAGTTTACTGCAGAGAACCACACTTCCCATGTGACTTAGGTAAGACTCACAGAGGACCCCTTGTTAACCTATCGTAAGACCAGACACAGACCCTCCAAATTCTGTGGGTTTTTTTTTTTTTTTTTGCCTTATCAATGATTAGCTGAGTTGTTTTGTCCCACTGGTCAGTTGGAACACCACGGTTGTTAACCAAACTTTGGTTAAGCTTTCTCTCCTTCTCCCAGTCCCTGAGCTTTCTTGGCCCACTTGCAACCTGAGTCAGCATACAGCCTCTCCTACGGGTCCTCCTGAGTGTAGGCTGATGTCCTCTGAGCTACTCTGTCTGATCACGCCAGTCTTTCATCCCTCTCTTCATGCTTGGCTCTCGTGGGCCTTGATTACTTCTCTCCATAAAAGAAAAATCCTTTTGCTTAATCTTTGAAAGCCTTGCAGATCTCACAGTGGGAGTGTCCTCTCTAACGCCATTGTTCCTCCTCCCCCCTTGCAAAACCTTTCAGATAAAGTGTCTCCTTGTCTCCGTCCTGATTTTTGCCTTATTTGATAGCTACACAAAGTTGGTTCAGGAGGGTGCCGAGTTCTGCCTTCACCTAGTGTTCCTTGTGGATGAAATAAACCGTGTATTATGTTCAAATTGTTCTCCAGTGTGTCAGTGGCATTGGGGCAGATTCCTATTTCAAAGAGAATGTGAAAGCTGAGCTGACTAGGGAGGTCTGGCCCAGACATTCCGAATCTCAGCGGCATTTGCAGCTGATTCACACGCTAGGGTCCCAGTTATGTGATAGTCTTTTAAACTGAGGGGGAGATTCTGGTAATATTTTAGATCCGTTGCAAAAACCCATGATATCTCCATCATTTCCCATCATGATCTTTATCTTCAAGTAAAGCCTCTCTTCACAGGGCTTCCTCCTAGCATGGCCCTCGTCGTCATAAGACATCGCAGAGTTTCAAGATGAGAGGGGATTGAAAAATCACTTGGTCCAATGCTTTTATCTTACAAATGATGTTGCTGATCGGGAGCTCCTTGGGTCCAGTCCGAGGCCAGCGTCATATCCGGGACCCTCCTGCTTAGCTCAGGATCTGCTATGATCATGTACTTGAGAGGAACCGAGATGAATTATAAACTGCCTTCGAAGGGAAGGCAGAGTGGAAGGCATCAAGGCAGGCAGCGTGCTTGGGTGTCTCTTGAATTACACCAACTGGCCAAAGGTTGCTCTTCCTTCTAAAACCAACCAACTGTTGCTCTCCTTCCCACCCTCTAAACGGTCCCCAAACCATCTAAAATACAGAGGCACCTTTGTGCTCAGGGAAGACTAAATGGAACCTTTTTCTGTTTTTCCTATTTGACTGTTTTCGCCCATATCACAGTAGATGATATGGATTATAAATGGCCTGGCCGCATACTCTAAAATGTGACTCCTCTGGGAGTTTTTAATCTATCCAAGACACAGACAAGCACAGCAGGGAAAAGTGAAAATATCTCAGCTTCATTAGAGAAATTTATGAGCTTGTCTAGGGTCGCCATGGTGACCAGAAGACAGGCACTGTTTGTAGATGCCAGTCCCTCTAGAAGATCTCAGGTAAGGGACGAGGCTATGTTTACTGACAATAAACGATGTACCAGCTTGCTTAGCACCTGTTTATCTAACCCTCACAAAAACCTGCAAGAGGGTTAGTGTTGATCCCATACAGAACTAAGGAAATTGACACTCAGAGGTTCTAGGTCATCTGCTGAAAACCATGCAGAATGGATCTGAACTCGGGTCCATCTGACCCTGGCATCTGTGTGAATCGGACTTCTCAGAGCTGTGAGGATCACCGTGCTTTGACTCGGGTGGTGGAAGTGGGCAAAAACTGCACAGAGACACACACATACCCAGGAAATCGCATCACTGGGGTGTGGCACAGTCGCCACCAGCCTCCCTGAGGATGCCACAGGCCACTATTTCCAGGATCCAGCCCATCTGTTGTTGTCTTCTTTGTCCTCCTTTAGTTTTGTCCTTCTCTGCTCCGCAAGAAAAAGAATCAGATGGCTTTGCTTAATCATAATCACGTGCAGAGTAGCATTCTGGCCAACGTTTGGTGGCCGTCTTGGATCAAGGCTCAATCTTTGTCTAACCAGTTGAACCTGAGGGTTAGTGGGGGTCCTCTGGGAAGCAGACCCTGAAGCAGTGATTTGAGCACAAGATTTCCTTGGGAAGGTGTGGGGCAGACTGGTAGGGGAGGGCAGAAGTGACCCAAAGAAGGGGAGGTCCATTATGGAGGTAGCTACTGCATTGAGAGACTAGAGTGACTTCCCTAGGGAAAACCCAACACAAAACATTTGCCTCGGAATTGTTCCACTGAAAGGTCAAGGAGTAGGGGGTCTTTTTACTCCAGCTGCCCAGTGTCACTGGATGAGGGCTGCTTCTGGGGGATGTCAATTCCTGGTCCCTTTCAGCTGTCTCTGTACCTGGGAAGAGCCACGGTTCCTCAATTCTGGAAAAGAAAAAAGTCTCAGGCTGAGAGATGCAGATACTGATAGCTAGAAATGGGCTAGAGCCCCCTAAAAGGTCACAGGGAACTGGGTGGGGGCAATGACAGCTCTGCTAGACCAGGGTTGCAAGACTATATGAGCAAAAGCTTGATGACCTGTGTGCCAGGACGTGCCTCTGGCTGCTTGTCTCATAAGGTGAGCTTTGAGAGTGGCAGACACTGAATGTGATCTAGGTCCTTCTTGTAGATTATGACTGCTCCTTCCAGAAGACCAAACTATTTTCCCACATAGTCCATAATAACAGGCTTACATTTCATGCGTTATCTCATTGACCACCTAACCCTACCCCGTCACACTCCTCTAGGGGAGCGCTATTATTTTCATTTCACAGAAGAGAAAACAAAGGCCAGGAAAACAGATAATAAGGCCTGAGGATATAATTATCCTCTTTTTAAAAAAAAAGATTTTACTGGTGGGACGCCTGGGTGGCTCAGTCAGTTAAACATCTGCCTTCGGCTCGGGTCATGACCCCAGCGTCCTGGGATCGGGTCCCACAAGGGACTCCTTGCTGGGCAGGGAGACTGCTTCTCCCTCTGCATGGGCTCTCCCTGACAAATAAAAAATATCATTAAAAAAAGTCTTTAAAAATATTTTATTTATTTGAGAGAGTGAGCGAGTGCACAAGCAGGGGGACAGGCAGAGGGAGAAGCAGAGGGACAGGCAGACTCCTCACTGAGTAGGGAGCCCGATGCAGGGCTTGATGCCGGAACCTTGAGATGTTGATCCGAGGTGAAGGCAAACACTTAAACATCTGAGCCACCCAGGCACCTCTTGAGGGTATCATTTTCAAAAGGTTGTTTATAAGTGCTCAATGAAAATTGTGGTGATAATAATTTACTTACGAGGTAATTATATATGGCTCCCGGCAGGTTTATTCATCCCACGATCTCAAGCCTCACAAAGTGCTTTGCACATAGAAGATGCTCAATGAATGGTACGTTCAACTGAAATGAATCCATCCTTGCTGCATTGTACAGACATGTACATAAGATCATGGTTTCCAGGGGCGCCTGGGTGGCTCAATCATTAAGCGTCTGCCTTCGGCTTCGGTCATAATCCTATGGTCCTGGGATCGAGCCCTGAATCGGGCTCCCTGCTCAGCGGGAAGACTGCTTCTCCCTCTCCCACTCCCCTGGCTTGTGTTCCTTCTCTCGTGGTGTCTCTCTCTGTCAAATAAATAAAATCTTAAAAAAAAAAAATCATACTTTCTAAACCAAGAAGTTCTGGTTTATGAATGTTTATCGGAAAGATCTTGTCAGAGACAAAATGCACAGGGGAATTAAGAAGATATTTTTGGGGGCGCCTGGGTGGCTCAGTGGGTTAAGCCTCTGCCTTCGGCTCAGGTCATGATCTCAGTGTCCTGGGATCAAGTCCCTCATCGGGCTCTCTGCTCAGCAGGGAGCCTGCTTCCCCCTCTCTCTCTGTCTGCCTCTTTGCCTACTTGTGATCTCTGTCTGTCTGTAAATAAATAAAACCTTTAGAAAAAAAAAAGAAGATATTTTTCTTCAAGTTATCACAATAGAGAGAGCCATCCAGGTGTGAAGATCAAAGTGCCCTTAGACCTGGAAGGAGGAATAGATAAGTTACAGGTAAGGTGACTGTAGAGCTAGAACTGTTTTGCAGTCAGAGGAAGTCTCAGCCAGCTGAACAGGAAATGTTTATCTTTGTGTCTGGCTGGTTTTGGAGGGACAAACAATTCTAATCTTAATCATTGGTGAGACAAAGAATGGGAAGTGGGCGGGTCGACTGTGTTTAGCTTTGTCACAGGTAAAGGATGGAGTCATCTGTGAATTTGTGGTAGTCATGACAACGAGTGCGCAGGGAGTCTTATCTAAATCACGTGGGGGGGGGGGAAGAGCGGTTCTTTTGGGTAAGTCATTTCTCACATCCCACAAGGATGGGGGATTTTGGGAAACAAAGGTTAGGGAGATTTCTGAACTGCTGCCGTCTTCCAGGATCACTGGACTCAGAGAATGTTTAACATGGTCAATTTCACACACACAAAATATAAACATTAAACTACATTTAATTACATATTATGCCTCAGTTACTTAAAAAATAAAAACGGGGTGCCTGGCTGGCTCAGTTGATGGAGCGTGCAACTCTTGGTCTCGGGCTCGTAAGTATGAGCCCCACGTTGGGTGCAGAAATTACTTAAAAATAAAGTCTTCAAAATAAATAAGTACATAAATAAGTAAAAACACACATAAAAATAAAGTCTTCAAAATAAGTAAGTACATAAATAAGTAAAAACACACTTATACACACGGATGGAACAAGGGCAACCTTTTCCAAAGACAAATGCAGCCCTGTCCCCTCTCTGCTGGTTTCCTGTTGTTTTTGAAATAAAGATCAAAGTCCTGAGCAAGGCCTCCAGGCCCCCCCTGATCTGGCTCCTGCCTGCTGTGCCCCTCTGGCCTCACCTCACCTGGAGATGTCTTCTACATCTCCATCTGTGCATTCCAGCCTTCATTGCTCTTTCTGGAATGTTCCACGATGCCTGTTGCCTGAAAACTGTTGCCTGAGTCATTTTCTCTGCCTGGAAAGCTCTCCACCCTCCCGACCTGAACCCCACCCCCGTATAGACACTTCAGGCTTGTCTGGTTACTTCTTCCTCTTCAGTACAGATCAGGTTCCTTAGTCCTTAGTTAAAAACCCCCGGAGATTCCTTGACCACCAGAAGTTTACAAACTACTTTGAAATGACTTATCTTCCTTTGAATGTCTTCTAGAATATGTAAAAAGTGATAAATGTATCTTCTATGATATACATACAATAAGAACTTCCATAACATATAATATATATTCGTCTTTGATATATTTTCTCCTCAAGGTTATCAACTGTGTGTTCGACAAGTGACTGTAACATAAACCTGTAATCTGTTGAAATTTGGGGTTATAAACATTATAACAGAAATTGTTTCACAAACACAACATGTGAAGCACTATTAAATTTTGAGCAAACAAGTGTTCTGTCACTACTTTAACGAATGGTTCTTCCTTTCCCTAAAAACAAAAATCCATGGAGATCAAAATTCTTTTCCTTCCGAGTAGCACCATAGAAATACAATGCGAGCCACATGTGTAATACTAAATTTTCCTATCGGCAAATTTGAAAAAAAAAAAAGTAAAAAGAAAAGGTGAAATTCAAGATTTTTGTGTTGTAATTTTGTAATTCTTAACTGTGGTGAAATGTACATAACGTAAAACGTACCATCTGAGCCATTTTCAAGTGCACAGCTCTGAGGTGTTGAGCCCACTCACATCGTGGTGTAACCAATCTCCAGAGCTTTTCCATTTTGCAAAACCCAAACTCTCTCCCCATTAAACAACTCCCCATTCCCATCATCCCCAGCTTCTGGCAACCACCGTCCTACTTTCTGTCTCTAGGAGTTTGATTAAGTACCTCAGATAAGTGGAATCACACAGTATTTGTCTTTTTTACTGACTTCTTTCACTGAATAATGTCCTCAAGTGACATCCTTGTTGTACTGGTAGCCGCATTTCCTTCCTTTGGAAGGCTAGATAACATTCCTTTGTATGGTTTGTGTATCCATTCGGGACCTTTGGTTTGCTTCCCCATTTTAGCTATTATGAAAAGCGCTGCTATGAATGGGGATGTACAAATATTTCTTCAAGACCCTGCTTTCCATTCCTGTGGGATATATACACAGAAATAGAATTGCTGGGTCATATGGTAATTTCACTTTTCATTTTTTTGACAAGCTGCTGGACATACGTCCATAGCCGCACCATTTTATCTTCCCACCAACATCACACAAGGGTTCCCATTTCTTCTCATCCTTGTTAACACTCGTTATTTTTTTAGAGTAGCCATCCTAATGGGCATGAGGTGGTGAAATTAATTTTAAGAAGACATTTTATTTTTCCCAGTATACCTAAATATTATCAAGTCTACTTATAATCAATATCATGAGATATTTTACATTTTTGTGATACAAAGCGTTTGAAATCTGGTATGTATTTTATACTGAGAACACATTTCAATTAAGACTAGCCATATTTTAATTTCTCAAGAGCCATGTGTGGTTGGTGGCTCCCATATTGGATAGCTCAACTGTAGAACATATAACTTGGTTCAAAATTAGGTACTCATTGGTAGGCATTTCTGTTTGGCTGTCTCCCCCATGAATTCCAAACTCCAGAAGGACAAGGAATGTGTCTGTTTTGTTCATACACAGTGGCTTGCTGAAGTCTGGCACAAACGAGGTGCTCAATAAACACTTTCAAATGAGTGAATGAATGAATGAATGAATGAGGTGTCACTATTCATATCTCTTTGCCTGTGACTTTGTTCAGACTCATTTGTAATTTATTTCTAGGAATAACTTGCAATGCTTTGTTCTTTGGTCCACTTTCCAGACATGCTACTTAGCTCCAGGAAAACAGAGGAATGAATGTTACCCAAGTAGATCCTAGATCTGCGTCTGTGAAGGGATAGAAATGGCAAGTAAATGCTATTGGGAGGGAGGAAAATATCTTTCTTCTACCCAACTTAGGTTTTTGGCTGGGTCTTTGTAATAAAAGACAGATTTACAAGAGAGAAGCATCCAGATTTATTTAAGTTCTAAGTGGCATGGGAGATTTCATAAGGAAATGAAGACCAGAGGAAGTGTTTAAACCTGAGTGTTTTTACACCAGGTTTGATGAAGAGTGGAAAGTCAAATGTGTTAGGACAAAAGGGGTATGAGCTAAGAGTAGGAAACTGGAGAAAACTTAGCAAGGCCCGTTTGTCCTGATCCCTCTGGAAGCCTGTTGGGGTCCTAGACATAAGGATCTTCCTTTCCTCGGGAGGAGGAAGGGCGTTTCTCACATGAGGGTCTCATGATCTGCTTCAAGGGAGGGCCAAAGAGTCCTTCCTGCCCCTGTTGATTCTCAGCTTCTTTCAGTTTAAAATATTCAATATGGCAAGATGCCATATTTTGGGTTGGCATGTCCTGAACCCTATCACTGTCACAGCAACACACAGATAACTGGGTTCATTGAAGGACGAATATTATTTCTCTAACACCAGTAAGATTTGAGAATGTAATCTTAGTCTCTTGAGAATTATTTTCAGTATTAGTCAAGGAAGAGTAAGGGTTAACTATTAATCATCAGCATTCCAATGTGCAAAATGTATATGAAGAGGTCAGGGAAGCTGTCTCATAGAAGGCCCTATGTGGGGTTGGGAGTGGGACTGGGGCATTTAGTTCCTTTATGAGTTTCCCATGGGGCAAGTCAGGCCGCCCGTCCTGGATTTTGTTGCAGGACTCCTGCTTGGCCACATGGAGCCTTCAAATGAATTAGAGAAGGCCGCTTCCTCTGGGAAGAGTAGGCACAGCATGGGCTGGATTTGAGCATAGTCTCACTTCCTTGTGCAGTGAACAACCTGTTCAACCATAGCACCGGCCCTGCAAAGTCTCGAGCAGTCACTTTGTCTGGGGCAATTTTCCATCCACTAAGTACACTAGGTTGAGAGATAAAAGTAAAAGGCCTATTGATTATTTTGAGAAGTCACCATCACCAGGATTCAGATACCTCTGTCACTAGGAGTGGTGAGTACATTCTAAGCTAGTTACATATATTAATTTAACCCTCATAATTATCCTATTCAACAATGATCAACTCCCATTTTTTAAAAAGATTTTATTTATTTATTTGACAGACAGAGATCACAAGTGGGCAGAGAGGCAGGTAGAGAGAGAGGAGGAAGCAGGCTCTCTGCTGAGCAGAGAGCCTGATGTGGAACTCGATCCCAGGACTCTGGGATCATGACCTGAGCCAAAGGCAGAGGCTTTAACTCACTGAGCCACCCAGGTGCCCCTCAACTCCCATTTTTAACATATGAGGAGTCTGAGGCTCACAGTGGTCAAGTAATCTGCTCAAGGTCCCCCAGCAAGTAAATGACAGAGATGGATTTGAACCCAGCTGTCTAGTTTTCTTAGGCAAGGCAATGACAGACCCCAGTTTCCTGAGTCATTGCTGACCTGGAGCCTGTGAAGGTCATCATTACTCCTTCACCTTGTTTCCAGTTGTGTTTGAAAAGCCACACATCTGAATGGGCAGTCTTTTCTTAAATGTGCTAATACTTTCACTCATCTGGGTTACAAAGTCTGGGATCCACTGGGGATCCTTCAGATGACCTTGTGAATTTTTCCTCTGGAATGCAGGCTCAAGACTTCAAGGCTTTCCTTGAAAAGCAATTGCTTCACCCTCATTTCCTGGTTATTTTGGGACACCTCCCCGGAGTGCCCAAGTTCTGACAACTAACACCCACTCAGATAACCAGAAAATACAAAGCAGTCTGAAAATTTCAGAGGATGGATTGTCTAGTATTGCTCTCTTTATACAATAAACTTGAAATGTTGCAAGCAAAGAAAGAAAAAAAGGAGAAGAAAAGAGAAAAAAAATCTGGAATATGTAGATATTTCCATGCTTTCAGGAAGCTGGCTGTTAGCGGAACCCTAATGTGAAGGCTTTTGCTAAATGGAGGACCAGATTTGTAAATCAAACAATTACCCCCCAGCCAGATAAAAACAACAGCTTTCATTTCCTGACATTTACAACAGAGGAGAAACCTGCAAGGGCTTCGCATCCATCCCCCTCCTATCTCTCTTTTCCTAACAGTTTTATTGTGACACAATTCACATACTGTGCCATCAGAAATTTGGTATTTTAAGTATATTCATTCACAAGAAGTGCAACTGTGACTGCTACCTCATTCTGTTACATTTTCACGATCCCAAAAGGAACCCCATATCAGTTAGCCGTCACTCCTCCTTCCCTCTCCCCCAGCTCCTGTCTAGCCACTAACCTTCTTTCTGTCCCCATACATTTGCCTATTGTGAACATTTCACATCAGTGGAACTGCACAACATGTGGTCTTTGTGCCTGCATTCTTTCACTTAGCACAATGTTACCACGGTCTATCCGTATTGCTACAAGTATCAGTACTTACTTCTGTTCGTGATCAAATAGTATCTCATCTTGTGGATATGCCACATTTTGTTTATCTACTCATTGGCTGATAGGCATTTGGGTTATTTCCACTTTCAGGTTTCCATCATCTCTTAATCCTTTTGCCACTCTTAGAAGTATGTGTTGTCCTCTGTTGACTGCTTGGATGAATTACGTTTTCACAGAACACTGAAAATGACAAATCTTCCCCGGAAATCCTTAGCTGAACTTAAAGTTCCAGAGACCAGTCAAGCACTGCTTCTTCTATCAGGAAAGAACAAGTGTTCTGGATTTCAGCCTTCTTTCCAGCCTTCAGCTCTAACTTCCATCAAAGGAAAATGTCCTGAGCCCTGAATTCAGCTCCTCCAGTGTGAAGATGCTTATATGGAAAAGTTCTTGCATTCCTTTGTTCCCAGTGCTTGGCGGACTCCAGGAGGCCATCTGGTCCTTCCCACAGTCTACCAGATTCTTGCAGAAGAGCACTGTGGATCAGATGTTCCACTCTGCAAGCCTGGGTCCATTCAAATACTCCATCTGACAGTTAATAGGGGAGTGACTTTGGGCAAGTTAACTTAACCAGCCTGAGATTCAGTTCGATTAATATAGAAAGGAGTTAATAACATTACCTTAGAGTTGCTGTCAGGAGCGAATCAAGTCTTCAGGCAGAATCTGTCATATTGTAAACTCAACTATTGGCTTCCTATCTACCTATCCGTGCTGGGGGATATCTCTGTGCCAAATTGCTTCCCCTAAATCCACACATGCTGGTCCTTTCCCACTAATCAACCCTATCTTTCTCTAACACTAATCCCCACTATCTTTTCCTGGCTAACATTTTACTCTTTTGATTTTATTTTAAATGCCACTTCCGTGGAAAAGCCCTCACAGCTACCTCCACATCCCCCTCTTTCTTAAAGTGTTCTGGTTTTCCGTCATTACTTTATCAGTTTGTAATTTTTTTTTTTTTCTCCATCAACCCTGCACTCTACCAGGGACTTTGTCTTGCTCTCTGCTATTTCCTCAGTACCAACAGTGGTCTAGGATCACAGCAGGCATTCATTAAATATTTATGGAAAATAGTCCAACTCGTCCCTGAACTGGGGTACAGAGAAGGAAAGTATCCTCCCCCAAATCACACAGCGTATTGTTAGATCTGTCCCCAAGTACCCTATTCCCAATCCTGAGCTCTATGCCTGAGCCTGGTAAGACTTTTCTTAACATGCTTCCTAATGTATTCAAGTGCCAAGGAACATTCTAGAAAGGGGAGAGAGAGTGAAACAGAGTGCAAAATACGGGAAGCTATTTGTGTTTTGGCCTGACTCCTTCTCTCCTGACCTTAATGCCGGCATGTTGCAAAGTGAGGGATTACAGCAATAACGACGTGGCGCCACAGCGACTGAACCAGGGAAGGAACAGTCACACGTTGGAGCAGGACGAGGCCGAGTAGGGGAGGGGTGAAAGACAGAAGACAGATCCTGCGCAGGCGCAGCCGCGACGCTCTGCCCTTTCTTCCCCGCCCCACCCCTTCCCTCTCCAGTCACCAGACGCCGAGTGCAATCAGCGGACGCGGCGCAGCGGTCGTCACGTGACGGTGGGCGGGGCGCCGGCGCAGAGCGCAGGCGCAGATCATAGGCGGCTGGGTCAGCTGACCCGAGGGACCCGCTCGAACCGATTTAGGCCGCTTCCCTCGGCGTTAGAGACCCCACCGCCATGGCCAGCCAGTCGCAGGGGATCCAGCAGCTGCTGCAGGCCGAGAAGCGGGCTGCCGAGAAGGTGTCGGAGGCCCGCAAGCGTGAGTTTCGGGGTAGAGCGGCCGGGCGTGGCGCGGGTGCAGAGATCGTGGATGAGGCCCCCAAAACTGAGGCGTGGAGGGGTGGCGACCGTCGCGGAAGCTTGTGAGTCTCGAAGCTGTCTGGATGTGAGACTCCGGAAGGCTTGTAGGCCGACTGGAAGCCGCGATGTGGGGTAGTAGATAGGACGAGGAAACAATAGTAGGATGACCTTCTTGGGATCTGGGAGGGGTGTGGAATGGGCTGCTCAAAGGGGACTCGTCGTCTTTGCCCGTCACTTGCTTCTTTGTGTTGCTCTGTCTCAGTGTGCAGAGCTGCCATCCACGCTGTTGCTCAGGCTGGAAACAGTCCTCTTGCCACGTCTCCTCCTCTTCGCCACGTTTAGTCAGTCGCCTAGATGTTTATTATGGCTGTTCGCTTTTCCCCCTCCCTACAGCTAGCATCTCAGCCCGGGACATTAGATTTTCTGAGGCTCCGGTACCAGCCTGATGTGTTCATTTCTTTTAAAACGTTGTTTTTTTTTTTTTTTAAATTAATGTGGTTAATATGTGCCAGACGCCTTGGCGCGGTGCGCCAGTGTCTCCATCAACACGGTATTCAGAGTCCCAGAGAAGGAAGCAGATACTGGGTGGGTTAGTTGCAGGTGACATGAAGGCTAGAGTTGAGAAATCTAAGGTTGCTTAAGAACTTCACAGGTGGTTCTGATCTAGACTGGTGAGTGGGAGAAGGCCACTTCCTTCAAGTCCATTTTTCTCACTGCAGTCAGAGCCCTCCCTGGGATGCAAATCACAGTCAGCAAACGTGTAGTGCCTGAAGAATAAAGCTCAGATTCCTTCAGAGGGTGTAGGCAGCGTTTTTTGGACCTGGGTCTAGCTTTCTTCTCCTACTCATTTTTAGGTTCTCTCCTCCAGGCATTCTGAACCACAGCGATGCCTATGTGACCTGCCAGCCTTTGCATCGCTCTTTTCTCTGCTTGGAAATGCTTTTTCCTAGTTTCTACTCTCTTTTCTCTAACACTTATTCGTCCTTCAGATCTCAAAATGTAGGCAGCAGTTCTTCCAGGAAGCCTTCCCTGCCTTGTCGTCCTCCTCTCGGGCTAGGCCAGGAGTTGTTCCTAAGAGCTCATTTCTGTCATAGCTGTGCAATAACTTGTTTCTTTATATGGTTCAGTCACTAGACTAAGCTCCTGGATTGGAAGGACTATGTGCAAATTCATCTGTATGTGTTCATTTTCCCATCTGGCGAGATAGGTATTTTTATCCCTTTTATACAGATGGGTGAAGTGAGGCTTAGAGAAAGGATTTGACCATATCCTGGGAAGCAGCATAGTAGCCTAGAGGCCTCTTTTTCCATGCAAGGATAAAATAGCAAGAACGGTTACTCTTAGTAATTCCTTGGTCTTTCTCCTGTTATAAGACTTAAACTTTTATTCCACACCCAAGCAGATTTCAAGCATTTCTTGTAATTTCTGGATGAGGGGTTGTGCGATACTCTGTGTTTCATAGGAAAAGCTTTCTTTGAGGGAACCAGAGATGGGAACAAGCCTTTTACTCTTGCTCTGGTGACTGGAAAGTTCTGTGTTCTTCATAGACTGTTTCTCATCACGCTCTTTATAAAGTATTTCCAGAATGACTTAGAGTTTGTCCCGTGATGACTTATTAGTAACAGAAGTTGTGTCTGTTGAGAAGCATGTGAGATAATTTGGGGGAGGTGCAGGAACAAACACTTGGAGTATGGTAAGAATAATTCTGAGTGTCTTGGAGGTAGGGATCACGTTTTACATTTTTCTCTCTCTCATCAAGCTTGGTGCAAGGTCTTGTATATCTCTGATAGCTATTAGGTATTTACTGAATGAATCTGTTTTAAAGGAGTGAGTTTATAGCTAGTGTACATTACAGAATTTGCAGTAATTAGGAACAGAAGTATTGACAAGAACTATAGTTTGAAAAGAATCACTGCCTTTCTTGATCTGTAGTTATGGTTAACTTGTCCTTTTAGGAATTGAGGTGACAGAATGGTCCAGCCTACATTTTTTGTGAAATCTTTGCTTTGGACCACAAAACTGAATTGTGTTACAGTTTATTTTATTGGAGTAAAACAAAATATTGGCTCCCTGAAAAATAAACTTTGAAAGAAATGTGATTTCCTGTTCGAATATTTATTTTTGGTTTTCAGAGAAGCCTATCAGAATTGAACTTTGAAGACATCTGATGGGCAGAGAGTGGTTTTATCTTAATTCAGAGAGCTGTGGGGATTGGGAGTGATGAGGAGAGTGGTTTTGTGAAGTTATGTGGAGCTAGCATAATGTTTGAACCATAAATGTTATTTGTAGATTGGAAAAGATCTTTGGCTTTGTAATAATGGCACTGAATGGAGCTGATGAGGAGGATGGCATGTGGAGGACAGGGGTCGAAGTAGGCTCACGTGGATAGCAGTAGGCCCTAAATAAGACTGGAATAAAACACACTTGCAGAAGCAGTCTATGGGTGCTTAGAGGCATCTGTTGATTGTTTTTACCAGAAATGTCATGGAGCATTGATGTTGTGGAGTCATTATACATCCTGTTCTTCATTAGGAGGTGGGAGGTAAAGTTTAGTTTCATTTGTCCACATGGGTTTGAGTGGAATTTGAGAAATTGATATACAGTGATGTCTAATAAAGCTTACTCTTAGATACAGGATGGTTTATGTTCTAAATTAAGTAAATGCCCAGGTTGATCATCTAAGACTCTTCTCCCCCTCCCCATTTGGGTATCGGAGAAGTTTGATCCAGTGAGCAAAGATTCAAAGCAAAGACTATACGCTGTTTGGCCTGGTGGTCTGTTTTCATACAGGCTCTGATGGCATCTAGAGAATTTTTCAAACTGTACGTTTATTCTCTTCAAGAAATCAGAGTACCTGTATTTCCTAAATTAGATGCTTGTGCAGTCTTAACCATGCAGGGTCCCCCATTCCGGATTCCTTCCCAGAACTACTTTCATTACTTATTTCCTTGTGCACAGGCATGGTTTTTCGTTTCCAATATTACATCATCTGTTTCATTAGTTACATTTTAGGTTGATGTCCCTTGGGAGTATATTAGTCTCCTTGCTCAGTTTCTAAGCAGAGCTCCAGTGTAATCCGCGGGATTCTTAGGTGTTTACTTCTTGGGAAGAGGAAGAGTTCCCCAGATGGCTAAATCCCCCATTTTGTCTTGGTTTTAAGTAGTGGAGATTGAGAGAATATTCTGACACATTGCAGATTTTTTCCCATCATTTACAGTCTGTAGTTACAGAAGATGGTTCTTTTTACCTAATCACAAGTACAGCCTGGAGGGGGCAGGAACCTATACTCTGAGTTATCTCTGAATTCCCTCTTCTATGCATGTCTCTTGGGACTGTACCTTTAATAAAAGTTTTTCCTTGTTTACTGTTAGAATTTACCATCTTAGTCTCTGCTTCCTCTTCTCCTTGTCTTTTAACCACTTCTTGATGTAGCTTTTTCCTTTGAAAACAGGAAAGAACCGGAGGCTGAAGCAGGCCAAAGAAGAAGCTCAGGCTGAAATTGAACAATACCGCCTGCAGAGAGAGAAGGAGTTCAAGGCCAAGGAAGCTGCGGTGGGCCTGGTTTATATTCGTTACTGCTTTCGTGTCTTGAGGCTCTCCTCTTCTCCCCTTTTCCCCAGGTTCTCAAAATAATGCATCAGAGCTCAGAGATTGTGATTCTGGTTGAAAATTGAAATTTTGGCTATTAAATGTCCAGGCTGAGTCTCTTAGGTGATCAGTTTTTAACTAACTTTGAATCCTAGTCTTCAGTTACTCAGATCATTTTATAGATATCTATTGAACATGTTAACCTGTGCCCGATGTTAGGGAACCAGCTGTGAACAGAAATAGACACGGTCTATCAGCTTACAGTCTGATGGTCAGGGAGACAGTAATAAAGTACGAGTCATGCAGACCTAGAGCTGTGAGAGGGGCTGTGGCGGTCATAATGTCCATCAGCTGGAGCCCACTCCAGTGTGGTAGAGACACTTAGCAACAGTGTGGGCTGGGCTACAAAGCAGAAGATGCCGTGCAGTAGTAGTACAACAACCGATCACGAAGCAGGGAGTATTCTGGAAAGGGGAAAGGTTGGAGGAGGGCTTCACAGAGAAAAGAAACTCTATCAGGACTCTCGGATACAGGTGGCAGAAAACAATTCAAACTAGTTTACACAAAATGGAATTTATTGGCTTATGTAATTAAAGACCCAGGCAAAAGGCTAACTGTTTTGATCCAGGAGCTTCAGTCTCAGGACATTATTTCCATCTGTCAACTCTGCCCTTGTCTTTGTGGGCTTCATTCTCAAGTTCTACCTTGTGACCTTCACTGGTTTCAGACACACATCATCCCAGGCCCAAGTCCAGTGATGAAAGGCACATGCCTCCCTTGTTGCAGTAAGTAGCAAAAGTGCCCTCCATCTTTGGACTGCCCCAGTGCTATTCAAACTTGAAATGTCCCTGACTCTTGAACTGGGGCCGATTGGTGCTGTCATTGGTCAGACTGGCCACAAAACATTGTAGCAGTCCTCATGTGAGGGCCCCTGTCTCGGCTTACTTGTATGTCGATGCTGTAGTTGCTTATAGGGACAGGAGCAGTGCTGTGGGGCAGGCATGAGCTCTGAGGTTTCCTAGCGGTGTTCAGTGTAATCCCTTTAGCTTGGACACAGCTGACTGAGGCCTGGCTTGTGGTTTATATTTACAGAACAGAGATCATGTCACCCTTCCCCTACCCCCACCCCCAGTAGGGTTATGGACCTTTAAAAATAAGAATTAGCAACTGAGCTAACATGAAACGCCTCTCTATTCCGCCAGTATGAATAGTTACAATAAAGTGCGAAGAGTCCCAAATGTGGATTCAGGAAGCATGGGTTAGAATCTTTACACGTTCACTTTGAGCTCTTTGAGCCTCGGTTTCCTCATCTGTGAGAAGGGGAGTGATGGCCTCCGTGCAGGTTATGGAGGACTAGGTGACATGCGAGAGAAGGCTTTCCCCTTGTGCGCTGTCATGTGTATACAGCTAGGGAGGGCTAGAGTTAATGCACACGGAAAGAGGCAGGAGCAGTTTAGAAGATAGAAATTTATCCATCACAAAAAAGTTCGTCTTTAAGAACCTGATAGGGAGACTTCCTTAAGCCATTTCCTCAAGCTCAGGGATGAACTCTCCCCACCCCCATTCCTTCCGGGGGACCCCTCCTTCTGCTCTCTATGTGAGTTGCGTGGAGGCATGTCTGCCCACACAGGGGAACATGGTGCTCTGGGCTTCCTGTGGGGACCCCTCACCCCATCACTCCCTGTGTGGCCTCAGCATTTCCACAATCCCACCCTGAGGTCCGAGCCATCCCCTCTTTCAGCACCCTGGGCCAGCTGGTCCCTGGACAGGGCCCTGACCTCCATTCTGCCTCTGGCTGGGTTGCCTTCTCTGGTCTGGTAAGTTCCGAAAGGGCCTGCCTCTCCAGGGGCCTCCAAGAAAAGTATTTTTTATGGCTTTCTCCGTCTGTTACTGACCTGTTAATAAAGGGCTTTTAGTAAGAAGAAGAACTTGATAGGTCTCATTCTAACAAAGTAGGCCTATACTTGACAGAAAGCCAGCCATACCGTGAAGACTGAGGATAAAAGAAAATTTATCCATCACTGTGTTAAATTGTGAATGGAGATCGAAAGAGTAAGACATGAATAAAAATTCAAGCAGTAAAATAGGGTGACAATGAAGATAGTCTCCCTCCCACCCAGACCTTCAATTTTCCTCAGAAACCGTCACTATTAATAGTTTCTAGCATATTCTGCAAGAATATTTATATTTGAAAGAATAGGTGTCGTGTATTGATAATACTGGGGAACCTGCTGCTGAATGTCAGAGCTGGGACATGAACCAGTTATGCAGAAACTGTTCCTCCAAAACTGCATCCTCTTGTTTTTATTTTTATTTTATTTTATTTTTGTTTTATTTTTATTTTATTTTATTTATTTTATTTTTATTTTTATTTTACTTTATTTTTAAGTGGTTTTCTTTCTTTCTTTTTTAATATACCATGATTTATCTCTCCCTTTTAAAACCACACAAGGAAACACATTTACTAACCACACTGACACCATTTTGTATCTTGCTTTTCTTCTCCTTAAACTGCATATTTTACAGTTCATTCCGTCTTGCTGCACACGTCTACTTTATCTTTCTTTATAGCCGAGAATGTTCTCTGGTAGAGATGCACCATAATCTGTTTAACCAGTCCTTGGGTATTGGATCTTTGGGTTCATTCCAGTCTTTGGTTAGGGCTGTACATTAGATTCTGGAGCGTGTGAATATATTGCTCTCCAGGGTAATTTCTGAGCCATGGAAATGCTGTGCAGTTTACCTTTTGATAGATGGTCGAAGGTTGGCTACCAAAGTGATTGCCTCAGTTTTTGTTTCCGTTAACCAGGAACATCACCTTCCCCCCATGCTCTTCAATCACGAGGTTACATGGCCCACTGCTGATTATTTGTGTTCACTGCTGAGACTTGGTTTCTCCAGAACTAAGGAGGAGGCGCCAGCCCGAGCGCCGACCTGACCTTCCCTGTGTGTCCTTACCCCCCGACTCCAGGCTCTGGGATCCCACGGCAGCTGCAGCACTGAAGTGGAGAAGGAGACCCAGGAGAAGATGACCATCCTGCAGACCTACTTCCAGCAGAACAGGGATGAAGTCCTGGATAACCTCCTGGCCTTTGTCTGTGACATCCGGCCGGAAATCCACGAAAACTACCGCATAAATGGATAAGGGGAGGAAGGAGCAGCTCTGCGTGCAGATTGGCATGTTAGATACCTTCATGGAAAACGAAGCTTCAGCAAAGCTTGAGTAATTACATCCTTGGGAAAAGGCATTAAATTATTTCTGTATATTATGTCATAGGTCCCTTCGCTTTTTGGAGAATAGCAAATCTAGCTTCTTTGTACAAACGTAGAGCTTATCCAAAGATTTTCTCCTTTTACCTCATATTTCTTAGAAATTTAATGTGTATACCTGGTTTGTTTTCCTATGCCTTTTAGCTCAAGCAACATGTATATCAGTACTTTTCTTTCTTAGATGTAGTAAAAAAAAAAAAAAATTTTTTTTTTTTTTTTAAAAGAAAGAAAGGGATTAAATTTTTTTTTTCCCTAAAGCTTTCTTGAAGGTCAGGGGCTTTATCTATGAAAAAGTAGTAAATAGTTATTTGTAACTTGTGTGAAGCAGCAGCCAGCCTTAAAATAGTCCTTTCTGGCTAAGGGTAGAACAACGAATACTAGTATATATTGTTCAGGCTGCTTTTAGTTTCTCTTAATCAAAATTATTAGATGATAGAATTCAAGAACTTGTTACATGTTATTACTTGGTGTACTGATAATCATTTAAAAGTAAAGACATTGTCATGCATTTCCCCTGCTGTGGTTCATTCTTTTTGGTAATGCAGAGTGCACTTTGACCCAGATGTTCTGCAGAACTTCTTAGGAAGTTAAATGAGCACATGTAGCACATACACATTTGCACGCATACGCAAGATATTTGTGGTATGTATCTGAGCAGGAAGGAAATCACTTGTGATCTCACCCAGCATTCGGTTCAAAAAAACAGCATCCGACCAGTAGTAAGTCTGCAGTTTGCCTTTTCTCTAGAGCACCCTGGACTGGGATAGTCTTGGGCAAGTTATCAAGCATATGTCTTCCCTGGCGGGTTACATGATATGTGTAATACCTATAGGAACTTCACACTAGCTCTTAAGAGTTAAATGCTCTGTGACTCTCCGTTAGCCTAAAGTCTTTAGATGCGAAATAATTTCTGGTAGATGATGAACAGTTGGAAGAGAACCTGGGATTTCCTTGCTTGTTCCGAGAAAGGACGAGAGTATTAGATGCCCTTTAAAAAATCACATTTTATGAGACTCAGCATGGGTTGATTTTAGGCTGTGTCTGTCTCTAGTTACTGTTCCTTTTTATAGTATGATTCCTCAAAAGAGTTCCGTGTGAGCTTTTCCAGTTTTGACTGTGAAAACACTCTACTCAGGCTTGCCACTCCACTGAAAGTGAGTGTCAAGGTCAGCAGTGATGACTGCATTGAGAGGTACAGTCTTCCTCCCCCTTGACTTTCAGTCCTGTTTGACAGGGTCGATCAGTTCTTCTTGAGGCACTTTTGTAGCTTTAGTTCTCTTGCTTTAGTTCTAACTCCTCTTTTCCCAGGGCTTTGTTCTTGAACTTCTCTGTGCTCGTTCCCTTGTTGAAACCCACCTTCTCTTCATGGATTTAAACAGCATCTCTGTTGAAGACTCGAGTTTATATTCAGCTTCTCCCGAACTCGAGCTGTCAATTGCATATTTGCTCTTTTGGTTTGGATATCTAGTAAACGTCTCCATCTTAATGTGTTCCACATGGTACCCGGGTTGGTTGGGACTTGACTCCTGGTGTTGCTGAGTGCAGCAAAGTCCATCTCTGCCTGCTGCAAATACGGATTTCCCAAACTGGAGGAGCATGAAGAAGCAACACCTGCATTCACCAGTTCAGATGCAGTATCTAACCTGTTTGCCACCAGTATTTTCATCCTGGGTTCATAGGGTTCTACTTAACTTACCTTTCTGCCTGACTCTTCACTTCCAGCCGACCTGCTGAACGTTGGTAAAGTTGAAGAAGCAACATAAGTCCTTTAGGAGTGTGGTCTAGGGTCAGTTGAGAGGTAAGATCTGAAAAGAGCTTGGTAGTCTGGGAGAGAGGAACTTAAATGGTCTGAAGAGTGAATGAAATGTCAAGTGAGTGGAAAGACTTGGCCGTGAAGGGCAGGGGGAAGAGGGGCGGTAGTGGTGGATGGCGGAGGTGGTTTAAGGGAGGTGAGAACATGTTTAGAGTGGGTAGGGAAGGGAATGGAGGGAGTGAGACTGGAGAAGATCTTCTGGTTGGAGTGAGCCCGGAGAGGTCTGGAGGTTGCAGGAGCTGGAGAACAGATGGGGGGAACTACTTCTAGCCTTCAAGCTTGGTGGAACTCGGGGAAGATGGGTGTTTGCGTCCTGCTGGGCCTGTTGAAACCATCTCTGGGAGTGGCGCCAGGACAGATGTTTTAAAATCTCCCTTGGGGAGGGCCTTCCATTGTGCCCCGACATGAGAAACTAGCATCTGTTTGGTTCTTTGGCCACTAAGGCAGATGATGTTGGTTCTGATGCGGAATGAACCAGTATACACATACGTAGAACGGTGTGTGATTTGTTCCCATTGAACATAAAAAAGGATATTCACATGCCTATACTTGTATTTACAGAGGATACAAGAAACTAGTGCTAGTCGTTCATCTCAGAAGAACGGTCTGGGCTTTTGCACTTTTCATTTCCAGGGTCCCTCAGCAGTGTCCCTGGCCTCTACCCACTGGTTGCCAGTAGTATCCCTTCAGCCGTGACAACCAAGAACACCTCTGTTGTCAGGTGTCCCCCTGGGGGCCCAGACCAACCCCCCAGTTAAGAACCATGTCCTAGAGTAATTCTTAAAAACAAAGTACCACTTGTAATTCCTGGAACATTCTAGGTACTCAGCAAAAATTTTCTAATTTTTATAAAATTTTTCCTTTTCCCTCTTAATCATCCTTGATTTGCATGTCTATTACTAGCCGTTACTGGTCCCTATAGGATTCGCTGAAATCCCAGTGGTTAATACAAAGGTCTATTTCTTACATGGTTGGATGACTGCAGGACAGCTGTTCTGGGGTGTCAGTGACTCAGTTTACTTACACTTTGCCGCTCTACCATCTTAGCACATGGTTTCCATGATGGCAGCGGCAGGGGAAGGAGAAGTTGGCAAACAGGCACCAGCTCTTCAACGCCGCAGTCCTGAAATGACACGTGACGCTTGTTCTCAGCCCGTTGACCAGCAGGGGTCCGTGAGCCAGCCTAACTGCAAGGGGTCTAAGAAGGGAGAGCCCAGGGGTATTTGGATATTCCGTGAGTAAACAGTGCTACAGTTGTTAACAGCTTTCTCTGTGCTGGCTGATGTTCCGAGAACTGCACTGGTATTACCTGATCCACACAGCAACTTTATTTTGCAGGCTGTGAGGCAGAGAGGTTGCAAGGATGAGTGGTGCTGGGGCCCAGACCGAGCCTGGCGGTCTAGCTGAGCAACTGTGCCAACCACGGCCTGCGCTCAGCACCGAGCAGATGGATGTCCGCTTTTATGCTTCTCACCTGTGTGGTCCTTGTCCCTTGACATCTTTCACATCCCAGATTAATTGCTCCTCGGGGCAGTTTCTTTTTCTAAATTTTATTTTAAGTAGGCTCCCCGCCCAGCGTGGGGCTTGAAATCACGACCCTGAAATCAAGAGTTCATGCTCTACAGACCGAGTCAGCCAGGCACCCCTCCTCCGGGCAATTTCGTGTCACATGAACCTAGTGTTTAGAGAGCAGGATGCCCTCAGCACTGCCCATTATAAGCACAGAAACTCTGGCCATTCTGTTCGGTGCCAGTGCTCAGACCTACTTAAGTTCTTGGTAGAAGGCATAAAATGGCTTCTAGAAAGACCTCGTGTGTACTACCTACAAATTATCTGAAGATGTACCATTCCCACTTCATGGGCAGGAAAAAAACCCTGAGTTTCTGAAAGGTGATGCTGTTTGTCAGAGGCCACACATGGAACCTCTGTGTGGTTCAAGGGAGGGAGCCTAGGTTCCAGGCGCTTCGGTCAACATACAGCGCCCCTGCAGCTCAAGTGTGTGATCCCACTTCCATGCACGGGAAAGCTGAGGCCCAGAGAGGCTTCTATCATGCTCAAGGTCACAGAGCAGGGAAGTGGCAGAGTGGGCAGCAAGTCCAATCAGATCAGCCTGAAGGCTGCAAAGGAAAACCTTCCTGCTCTGCCTGCAGCCTTTGCCCGAGGACTAGTGGTTGGAGGCCTCGGCCTCCTAAGGCTACAGCCGACGTTCTCGGCGCATTTGGTCTTCGATGCCAGGAGATCGATGGTGCCAGAAGTCAATGGAAGCTGCTTGGCGAGAAGGACCTGCTGCGACGAGTCCGGCTTGCTCTTCCATCTTTGACCTCTCCTATTTTTTTCTCCCCTTCAGGGACAATCTGGCAGGTCTCAGAGTGTTTTTCTCCTCTCAAATGATCTACCGCTTCAGTGGCTCTGAAATTATCAAAAGAGCTTCCACTCAGGCAGGCAATTCCAGTTTTGCTCCCTCCCACTCCCCGTCCCCTGGAGGCTGCTCTGAAGAGCCGAAGAGGCACGGTCTTGACTGAAAGAGCTTTTGGCCAGCGGTTCTGGGAGAGGAAGCTGCCAGATCATGTCAACATCTATCATCTCTGGCTTTTTGAAAAACGTCAGATGACACTGGCTGGCAGGTCAAATGTCAGTTCAAGGCCATAGCTCACTGTGTTTGGAGGGGATGAGTGAGGGGGAAGGGTGGGCTTGGAGGGCCAGGGGCACACAGCCCCCCCCCCCCCCCCCCGGCTTCTCCTACTTGAAAGTAACTTAGAAAGGGAAGAGTGGCAGCATTCTGGAACATGTGGCAGCAGCTGAAGATAAGATTAGGGGCGAAGCCAGGCTGGGAGTTGTGTTCCAAGTACACAACTGGGTTGGCTACTGTTGTGCAGTTTTCGAAGGTAAAGACCAGAGGGTGGAAATCTCTAGTTAAAAGCCCAAGTACTTTGAATTGTCCCCCCCTTCCCAGCCAGATGCGCACTCTCCCTCTTTTATTCTCTTTGTACCCGTCCATGGCTCTTGCTTTCCTGTGCTGTGTAGAAACAGATGCCCGACACCCCAGGCCTTCCTGACAGGAATTCAGAGTATTTTTTTTTTTTGGTTTTCGACCCAGTTTCCCGACAATAGCACGTGACTTGTCTTACTGCCCGCACACCTTCTGACAAGGACAGCTGTGTGTTTAGTTCTAAGCACCCACGTGCTGGTGACCTATATTGTGTAGATCTCGTCGTGGAGAGCTTACTGCACAGTGTGGCAGCCAGGATTTCAAGTCAACGTAATGGAGTCGCTCTCCAACGAAAATTCTGTCGGGTGGGCTTTGGAAATAATTTTAAAAATAGCTTGCATTTACTAACATCAATTTTGTATCAGCAAGCATTCCAGGCATTTTATATACACATTGAATTTTCCCACTGTCTCTCTGAGGTAGGTATGATTCCCCTTTACACATTAGGAGACTGAGGTGCGAAGCAGTAAAATCACTTGTCCAAGGTCACGGAGCCAATTAGTGGCATAGTCTGGATTTGAACCCGTGTCTGCTTGGCTTCCCGACCTGAATCTCTGTGTGATGTTGTTCAAACTATTCAGGCCACGGCAACATCTTAAGTGGTATGTTTCTAAGAGGGTCAGGAAGTCGGTGAATCTAGAACATGCAGCCTAAGATCTAATTCCTGTGCTTTGTTTTTTGATTCACTCACCCAGTGGTTCTGAGGCCCCCCATGTCCCATCTGCTGCCACACCTGAAGACTCCGCCAGGCTGGGAAGAGCCACATTCCTTCTCACTTCAGGGCGGCAGGGAGTCGGTAGCCAGCCCTCAGACCTGCATCTGTAACCCTTGCAAACACGACAGAACAGATGTTGCAACTGCTGAGTAATGGTGGCTCTGGCTGGAGCTTGTGGTTACTTGGATTTACCTGTAGCTGAAGGCCTGACGATTCCATTCACTATTTCAGATGCCCGTGGCACATCCTGAGGGCAGGGGGCCGGGGGACAGCTGGGACCGTGGGCGCCAAAGGTTTCTTCTTTTCTGGGGAAGGGGATGTTGAACAATGACCACATCACATGCTCGGTGTGTCTGTGGGTTAAACAAGGAGAAAGTGGGGGGGGGGTGTGGAGACTGGCTGGGGTCTGGACAGGAACGGGGTTCCCAGAAGAAGTGCCCTTTCACCTGAGACCTGAGAGTGGGTCCATCAGTCAGGTGTTGAGGTGGAACGGGGTTTGGGGCTACTTTCCAGATGGAGAGGAACGGCAACCTCGAGAACTGGAAGTGAGAGAGGGCATGGGGTTTAGGAGGAACTGAGAAGTGCTCTGTGTTCTTGGAACTTAAGGGTTTTTGGGGTTGGGGGGAGAGCGGGTAAATAGTCCAGGGTAGGCTGGGGTGGGGACGGGCTTGGGCTCACCACATAGGGCCTTGTGAATCCATCCGGATAGTGCCACCGAAGCCTGCTCCCCAGAGAACTTGACTGGGTTTTACTCACTTTTGCTGGGATTTTCTTCACCTCTCTCTCTTTGTGTGGGGCCCCTACTGCCTCGTGCCCTGGTGCCAGGACTCACCGCGTGCTGACGTTCCAGAAAGGCGAGAGGCAAAGCCTGGTCGGCCAAGGATGCCGCTCACTTCCACCGAAGCCTTCCCCGTAGGCGCTGCATCTTCTAAGTCTTACCATCTCTCAGCCGAGCAGATACCATGCCCCTTCCAGAAAGGAGGGAAGCAAAGCTTGGAGGGGTGAGCCCGCCTGTGCACATTTATGTGTCGGTTAGTGCCGGAGCCTGGACAGCCAGTTCCAAAGGCCCACATCTGCTGTGCCTCCCCAGCACAGGAGACAGACGTGTCCACATGGGAGTTCATGCCAGAGTGAGATACAGTGAGAATGCGGAGTCAAGGTCACCTGGCAGAAGAGGCAGGAGTACGCTATCTGGCGTTGGGGAGGAGGTGGGCCTTGCTGGAGAGGCAGGATTTGGATGGGTGCTGACTGGGCCACACACTTGTCACAAGACCCCTTTCAAGGTCGCACCCGCAGTTAGGAAAGCTCCAATATCCCACGGGCTCTCACTCCCACACCCCCAAATCGCGTTTTAGGAAATTAGGCAAACTAAGTAGGAATCTTGTGTACCGTGTTCACTGTTGCCTGGTACAATGCCCGACACTTAGCAGACACCCAGTGTCCTCTGTTGCTGAATAAACAAATGAACTTCATCTACTACTACCTACTAGCTACCTACTGTCTGGATCCTCACTCGCCTGGGGAGTGAGGGCACCTGGACAGCATCTGTGGCTCTGTTCCTCAATCCCTGCTCTCTGGCCCCGAGCACTTCACCTCTGCCTCTGGCCGGACCACAGCCAACTAAGTCTTGTGGCCTCAGAGGCCCCCAGCAATTTGGCAACATCTGTTGAAATAAAAAATGCATCCATTCTGACTCAGCAAGTCCACTTGTAGAAATGCAGGCTGTGGCATGTCCGTAGCCCTGTGGTGACCATCCTAGCAAGGCCAGGGAGCCAGCGGGACCCCCCATGTGTCCTCCCGGAAAGAGGGAGCCTTCCTGCAATATTTGGAGGTTTATGGGCCCCCGAGAAGGAAGGCAGAGCGGAGTGTTCCGTCACGAGGTGATGCCAGGGAACTCTCTATGGAGTAATACACAAGGTCAGTGTTTTCCCGGGGCGCGGCTGGCTGGGGGCACCTCTCGCTGCAGACCTCTCGGAGTCCCGAGTGGTACAGGTGGGGGCGGCAGCCAGTGCCGAGGGAGCTGCTCTCCTGTGTCTGGGGGTGTGGACGCTGCATACAGACTGTCTCAAGAGAGCTGTACACAGGCCCGTGAAATGATCTGTTGTGTCCAGAACACGAAGACACCCCGAAGCGAGCTGCTTGGCCAGGGAGGATCTAGAAAGCAGGCGGAATTGGCTTGGAGCTCAGGCAGCCCGATCCCCGGGCAGATGCTCTTCATCGTGATGCGCCTAGGATTTTTCATTCCAGAGCAAGCCCCCGAGAAGTTTCTGGTCCCCAGACCGCTTCATCCGCCGGGAGCCCCGCCTGCGTTAGACCGGCGGGAGACCCCAGGTGCGGAGGCTCGGGAGGGGCGGCCCCGGGACCCGCGGGCGCAGAGGCGCGCACGCGGTCGGCAGGCGCGGAGGCGCTTCCCGGCGGGCGCCCGGCTGATGCAAGGGAGCAGGTTTCCCTCTGGGCCCCAGGAGCCCGGCGGGCGGCCCCTCCCGGTGGGGTGACGGCGCAGGGCGGCCCGGCCGGGGGCGGGACCCGGGAGCGCGGCGGGCGGGGCGGGCGCGGGCGCCGGAGGCTGCGGCGCGGAGGGGCTGCGGCGGCCCCGACCTTCCGCGTCCCCGGGCGGCGGCGGCGGCGCGGCGGTGAGTGTGCGCGGCTCGGGGCGCGTGCCCGGGTGCCTGCGCGGGCGCGGGCGGCTGCGAGCCCAGATTGGAGCGACGCGGCCGCCTGGGCGTCCTCTCCCGGCCTGGGGTCGGCGGCGCCGGCGAGGCCGGGCTCTCCGGGCGCTTGGGGCTGCGTTCCCGCGCGTGTCGGGCGTGGGAGCGGCTCTGCGGCGGCTCCTGGGGGCCCCGAGCCCGGGCCGGGGGCGGGGATTTCCGGGGAGAAGGAGAGACCCGGGCAGCCGACCCCGGAGAGGACTTGAAGGCAGAGAGATCCGGGTGAGACAGCTGCCCAAGGCCAAGGCCAGGGCCAGGTGTGGTAGCACATCCCGGCCCCAGTGAACCCTGTACCGCTCAGACTCCATCCTGGGCTGGCTCTTTGACCTTGGATAGTTCACTTTCATTTCTGGGTCTTACTTTCCTCATCTGCAAAATGGAGAGCTAGGACCTATTGTCTTTCAAGGCTTTTCCACCCCAAAACTTCTGTGATAGGCCCTCTTACGGCCTTTTGTTGGGGCTTTCCAATTGAACAAAAACAAAACCTGATCTGTGAAAACTGTAAGCTATTTCTCGCTCTCCCTCGCACGTCCATCCCAGGGAGGCACACGGTTCCTGGGGAGACCGGGCATTCTGTCTCCAGAAACGGAGACCTTTGCTCGGGGACTTAAGGATATCTTCCTTTGCAGGGGCTCACCAGCTAATTAAAAAAGAAGCATGACTGGAAGGTCTGGTTAAAATGCAGAATCAGCAAAGGAAACTAAGGAAATCGGGGAGTGGATGACCAGTTAGTTGCAGGAGCCTCGCGGCTGTGTTCACTTGCTGGCTCTGCCTCATCCCTGGTGTCTGGCTCTGTCTCCCCAGTCCGCCTAGGGCTGGTGCAGGGCTGAGCAGAATGGCAGGCCCAGGACACATGGGAAGGTGATGGGTCCACATGTGCCCAAGGCTGGTGTTTGCCAGCCCCTCTTCCACCCTCTACAGCTTCCAGGTTGGACCAGAGGCTGCAGGGTGAGTGCAGAGGGCCCTCATTGGGCCCGTCCTGGCCTCTAGTCTGTACCTGTCTCTCCTTGGCAGTCCCTTCTCTCACCTCCACCTTTGCAAAACCTTTCTCCCACCCCAAGCTACCGCCCGCTCTCTCTGACGGCCTTGTTTGGTCATTGTCTCTTTTTTCTCTTTCTCTGAGTTTATCTTTCTCGGCAAGGGAAGGCTGGCGGAGGACTTTAGATTTTTATTTTTGGTGTTTGAGTTGAGATAGCACAGGGCCTGACACCTCAAGGTTCTTAGGGAATGTTTGTGGAGTAAAAATAGTGACGGCTGTATTCCTTGGGTGATTCCTATTTGCCCCTGCTCTGATTCCTAACAAATCAGATTCTAATTCCTATCTGTACTGCTCTGAGTGATGTACGTGCCTGAACTCCCTTAGCCTCAGTTACCGTATTATCCCCTTTTACATGTAAAGAAACTGAGGCAGAGAGAGTTAAGTGACACGCTCCAGGTGACACAGGTGGGAAATGGCAGGACGCTAGGGGTACTCTTTAACTATTATTTAACTATTACTCGTTATTTCAGATGAATGAATGAATTCTGATTGAGACTTTGCAGGAGGCTAATTGGGCCAGCTGGGGTGCTGGGATTTCTCCTCAAAGGCAATGCCTCCTTGTGGGATTTTGCAACTATGGGAAACTTTCCAGGGGTGGGGGTGGGGGCCTATCTGGACAGCTCCAGCCTGTGGGTGGTTCCTCCTGCCTGGAGGAGGGAGGGTGGGCTGCTGGGTCCCACAAGCCTCTCTCAGACTCCGGTGCAGCTTCTCTGGGCTGCAGGCTGTTAGCTCTGACATCCCTGAGATGTCTGGGAAAAGTGAGTTTTCTTGTCTGGGAAATGGGCCCAAGGATTCTGTTTGCTTGGTGGGCCCAGGAGGTGAACAGAGGAGGCAGAGAAGGCCTTCAGAGATTGTTGAGATTGTCAGTGCTGGGCTCACTTCCTCGGGCTGTTGTTGCTTTTAGGCTTCTTGGGGGGGGTGTGGGGGGTTTGCAAACTAAGAGGAAGGAAGTGAGGGGTGGTGCAATCGATTGGTTAATGCTCAGTAGTGTTTGGGAATGCCTGCTGCGGGCAGGCTCGGGCTAGGGGAGGGAGAAGGTGCAATCTCAGAAGCCAGTAGAAGTTTGCCCCCCAAACCACCTCCTTTTTTCTTTTTCTTTTTCTTTTTCTTTTCTTTCTTTCTTTCTTCTTCTTCTTTTTTTTTTTTTTAAGGTGAATTAAAGAACAGACTCAGAGACAGCCAGGCCTGGGTCCTGAGGCTCAGAGCCTAGGAATTATGGGCTTGGACTCTGGAGTCAGAGGGCCTGGGTTCCCCCTGGGTTCCCTATAGCTTCCAGCCACCCCACCGTGGGCAGGTTTCTTTACATCTTTGCCTCTCAGTTTTCTCTCCTTCGGAGGCAAGAGGCCTGTTGAGTGAGCAGGGTCTGGATGTCATCCCTGGACAGCTGGGCTGGGTGGGATTCCCTGAAACCTGGTTACAGGGGAGGACAGCAAGTCTCAGGGAGGAAGTAAATACGTTGCACAGAGGGAGTGGCTGAGGCCGGATTCAGACCCAGGCTCTTTGGTGTTCAAGTCCTTGCTTTTTTGTAACATTTTGTTGCTTTTTGGCCTCAGCCCGGTTCAGGGCAAGTGTGTGATACTTGTTAGTCAGTGGTTCATTTTTTATATTCTTGGTTGGTGGAGGGGGCTCCCAACTGATCTTCCGAGAGCTTAACGTCACAGCTGGCTCGAGGTGCCTGCAGCCTGCTGGGTCACACAGGCTCCCTGCTTAGGAAGGCGCCCCCTCACCTGGTGGAATGTTCTGCTGTCCCCATCTTGAAATTCTTTGTCATTTTTGAACCAGGGACCCCACATTTTCTTTATGCACTGGACCCCACAAGTTATGTAGCTGGTCCTTTTTAAAAGACAGAGAAATGGAGGGCAGTGGGGGTATGGGAGTCAGGCTCCCCTTTATAGGGGACCTACGCCATGGCGGTCAGCCCTTGGGCCAGCTTAGAACCAAGCAGACGTGGGCCGACTGGATACTTGTTTTCACCAGTGTCAGGAACCATGGCGGCAAAACCCAGTTCGGCTGGACTTTTCACCAAGACGGTTAGCCAGGCCGGTGTGTCAACCCAGGGACTCAGGCCTGGTTTTCCTTGGTGATGGGTAATTCTCAGGGTCCCAAGTGGACACATAGCTGAAAGAATGAGTGGGCAGGCTCCAGCCAGAGTGTGTGGCACTGGAAACTCCGCTTTGGTGTCCAGAAAATCCCCACGAAGGACATTGCTGCTTTACTGACGAAAGTGCCCTAGGCTCATGATTGTGCCACTGTGCTGTCCCTGACCCAGCTCCCAGGGCTTTGGAAAAAGCATTTCCCAGATCTCTTGGAGCTAGATGCCAGGAAGATGCATTGCTTTCCTCGCTGTCCTGTTTCTTGTCTCCTTATAGAGAACGGGAATTGCTACTGCTTGACTGACAGTATTTCTCTTTTAGCTTTGGCCACCTGGAAGCTCAAACCCAAGTTCTTGGCTCAGGCATGGCAACCGCACCAAACCTCTAAACACCAACAATGAGAACTAGTAGTTGTGGGATGGCTCCTTTGTTCCACATGCCCTTGTCTATGCCATATATATATATATATATCATCCCACTGATTCTTTGGAGCAGCCTTGTGGGAAAGATACCAGTGTTTAAGGATAGGGAGCTAAATCTCTTAGAGGCTAAACCACGTGCCCAAGTTTACAAAACTAGTAGATGGTGTGAGTGTTGTTTACACAGATTAGTCTGAACCTGGAGCCCGTGCTCTTCAGCACAGACTTCTGCTGCCTCTGCTAGGGACCCTGATCACCTAAATATCTTGGTATTTTTTGTTCTTCATGGTTGTTATTACTATTATTTTTTTGTAAACTGTATTTCTGGCCATCCTGATTGTTTTTTTTTTTTTTATTTGTATTTTGTAATGACTTCTGGGAAGCTATTTGAGATCCTTTGCATAAACAAGGCTTTCCATGATGGATATACTGGTCCTGCGCCTGGTTGCCTGGGGTGCCTGGGTGCTCTCAGTAAGGGAACAGAATTCCCAGATGCCTGGGAGTAGGGCATGCTCAGGTCATGAGCTCCTGGTAAGTGTCTGGATGTGTTTGAGCTGGAGAAGACCCAAGACCAGAGGGAAGTTCTCAGTTCTCCCTTGGAGGAGGGTTTTCTTTCTTTCTCTTCACTCCTGAGAATGCCCCCAGCATGACCGGAAAGAGCAAAGTCAGGGGAATGACTCTTGGTGGCTCTCTCTGGCCTTGGGATGACTTTGGCCTTGGAGAGGCCGTGGAGCCCAGCCTGCCCAGCCCTGAAGTTCTTTCTTGTGCTGTTTTCTGAAGGCAAGCGAAGCTGCGTTGGCTGCTCCAGAATGAACCACAGCTCCAAGAAGGGGAAGTAGAGCCCAGCTGGCTCTCTGCTATGGCCTGTGAACCACAGATGGGCCCCAGCGGGGCCGCCAGCCCATTGCCCGCCTCCTCCCCTGGCTGGAGTGCCTTGCCTGGAGGGAGTCCTCCAGGCTGGGGCCAAGGTAAGGTCATGACCCTTTTTTCCCTCTTCCTCTCCCCAGGATGCAGGAGATGGACTCACATAACATGATGGAAGAGAGGGAAGTAGAGAGCAGTAGAGAGTAGAGAAGGACCTTTAGCTGGGGGTGGACATTTTGGGATACATTTACAGGCCAGTCTGTCATTTCTGTCCATTCTCTCTATTCCCATCTTGGAAACCAAGTCTTCATCACCTTCTGCTTGGACCTCTGCCGCCGTATCTTCCTAGCTGATCTCTCCTCCTTGCCTCTTTCATTTATGTGGCATTTAGAGAGTGCTTTTAAAAATGCAGAACAGGGGTGCCTGGGTGACTCAATGGGTTAAAGCCTCTGCCTTCGGCTCAGGTCATGATCTCAGGGTCCTGGGATCAAGCCCCGCATCGGGATCTCTGCTCAGCGTGGAGCCTGCTTCCTCCTCTCTCTGCCTGCCTGCCTCGCTGCCTACTTGTGATCTCTCTCTCTCTGTCAAATAAATAAATAAAATCTTAAAAAAAAATGCAGAACAGACCCTGTCACTTTCTGCTTCAGTGTTTCCCACGGGACTTAGTGTGAAGATCTGTCCATCACCAGCTTGCAAGTCCTGTGTTAGTGGTTCTTGCTGCCCCTGTTCTCCGTTCCTGGCATGCAGTCCTGCCTCAGGGCCTTTGCATCTGCTGTTTCTTCTGCTTGTTATGCTCTTTTCTTGCTTCCTTTCCTCTGATTAATTTCTAGTCCTGCTTCAGAGCTCAGTTCAGATATCCCTTCCATGGGGAGTCCTAGGTCAGGACTCCCTGATATATTCCTGTTTCTCCCCATAGTGCTTATCCTAGTCTGTAATTAAGTAATGACCTGTGTCATAAAGGGTCGAATGTCCAACTTCCCCACTGGAATGTCAACTCCATGAGGGCAGGGGCTCTGAGTTGTCTTGTGCATCCCTGCGTCTGCAGTACCTAGCACAGGCTTGGCCCGTTGTAGACGCTCAGTAAGTATTTTGTTGAGTGAGCAGAATGAATGGGCAGCTAGGTGTAGGCATTTTGAATTGTGGCTGGTTAGGTTACTCAGACGATTTAAAACTTCTTAAAAACAAGGGTTTCTTTTCTTTCTTTCTTTCTTTTTTTAAAAGATTTTATTTATTTATTTGACAGAGAGAGAGAGAGAGAGAGAGACAAGTGTGAGAGGGAACACAAGCAGGGAGAATGGCAGAGGGAGAAGCAGGCTCCCCACTGAGCAGGGAGCCCGATGTGGGGCTTGATCCCAGGACCCTGGGATCATGACCTGAGCCAAAGATAGATGCTTAATGACTGAGCCACCCAGGGTTTCTTTTACTACTACTGGTATTGGGAAAGCAGTTTACACACCCACATGCATACACATGCACGCACACACACATGTATGCACACACACCAGTAGAATCAAATGGGGTGAAATAATATTCCTTTGGAACTTGGAAGACATTGCTCCACTGGTTTTTGGCAAAGGAGCTCCTTTGGAGGAAATTGCTCCCTGCCCCCCCCCCCCCCCAATGCATGCACACTTGTGCGAGTGCCTACTTCTTTGGTAGCTTTTCAAGTTCTTGTTCTTATCTAGGTGTAAAAAAAAGTATCTCTAAGTGGAGACTTGCTGTTCCCACTCTAAGGAACAGATGAGAGAGATTATTGCTAAAAATCCAGGAACTTGGTTTGAAAGGCAAACAAAGACACTGCAAGAAGTCTTGGCATTGCTGGGCCGGGCGCTGTCCTCAGGGTGCACAGAGCCAGGCTGGGGGAGCAGCTGATGTTCCGTAGGCCTGCTGCCCTGGTCCGTGTGGGTTTTCTCTTCTGTGCCGTGAGATGCAGAGCTAGTCTGTGGTCCTGCCTGGCCTGCCTGCCTGCCTTTCGGGCACTGCCTTGGATCTAGCTGCTTCCCCTTCTTACTTTCATTTCCCTGGTAACTTTGGGCAGGTCTGTTTGTCAGAGGCTCTGTTCCCTTTTCCATGGTAATGGTTTCTATCTTTGAGGGCTCTCAGAGGGTGGGATGAGATTGGGACCCTGAAGCCCAAGCCTAGTGCCAGGTGTGGGCTCAACATCTGGTCTTACCTCATCTGATTCTGTCTTCTTACAGCCTTTATTTCCTTTTTGTCCAGTTTCTCTCATTTGCTTATTTTTAAATCTAATTTTATAATTTTATCTGGTCCCATTTTACCTCTATGAAGCCACCTTAAATCCTTCCTGGAGCAGGTGTGGGAGGGTCAGGAGAAATACGACTAAATCCACTTGGGGGCGGGGGTGTGTATGTGTTTGCTTTATGGCAACTTCGGAGTCCTGACAAGCTTGCTTTTGAATGGGCAACAATAGTGGCCAGTTATGTTGTGCCAGGCCTTTATTTTCATCCTCTTACTTCTCTGTAAAGCCCTCTGTGGTGGATATGACCCCCCTCCAAGTGAGGAAGCCGGCCAGGGATTTAGGTCAATTCTTCAAGGCTCCTCTGTGAGCAAGAGGCTGGGCCACACATTGAATCCTAAAGCTCTCTAGCTTTTGCTTCCCCCACCTTGCCACCTTGCCTCCACACCCCTCACCTCTTGCAAAGACCTTGGGAAAAAAAAAGAAGAGGAAAGCAAGTAAAGTTCTTTTTGGCCGGGGGTCGAATGTCCTGTCACCCTTGAGCTCATAGGCGATACCCCAGGGCATAAAAAAAGAACCCTGTTGGGGTTGGGGATCAGAGTTCTGTCCTGTCAGTTCATTTATACATCAAACATTTATTTATTGCCTACTGTATGTAAGTACCGAACCCAGCTCAGGTGATTCAGTGATGAGCAGAACCAGTGTGGGAGTACCTAGTCTGGTGGGGAAGATAGACTTTACTCAACTAATTAAATAAATATGTAAGCAAATAATTGCAAATATATGTACTTATCCTTGATGAGAAGAGCCATTCTGAGTAGGTTTAGCAGAACTTGATCTGTTAAGGATAGTGTTGTGGCAGACTCCCTGAGGAAGTGGCTAATGAGTTGGGATGCCCATGATGAGTAGGATTTAACTGTGTGAAGTCCAATCGAAGTGTTCTAGGGAAAGGGAACAACATATGCAAAGGCCCTGGGGCGGGAGAGAACACTCCGTGTTCCAAGAACAAAGGAGGCTGGTGTGGTGAGACAGAACTGACTGGCCTAAGGTGAGTTTAGCAGGAGGTTGTTTCCCCTAAGGGTTGGGAGAGTGTGTTGAGGAGGTTGGTTTTTGTCAGTAGAGCACCAAAAAGCTACTGAAAGTTTTCCATAGAGGACTGATGTCTTCCAGTTTGCAGGGTGGCCATTGTGTGGGGAGCGTATTGTAGGCCGGAGGAGTGGGTGTAGAGACACCAACGAGGAGGCCGCCACAAGGGCACAATGGAGAGTGAAGGTAGCCTGGCCCAGGCTTGTGTTGCACATGCCAAGAGGTGTTCTGTTGGCCCAGCTGGCAGGGCCCAGAGAGAGGCCACGTGAAGGAGTAGAGAGAGTACATGGGCCAGGAATTCCCAGGAAGGTAGGACTAGTCATCTGGCTTTGAAGACTCAGGGATTGCACAGAGCTAGCCTCCGAGGTGACAGATTTGGGCCGGCAGCTAACATACTTATGGTTTGATCTCTTCCGTGCTGCTTTATCTTCCGAGCCGTGCCCACAGAAAACGTGCCAGCAGACCCAGTCCCCAGCCTTGCGTGGCCGAACACTGGCATTCCCCGGCCCCATGGCTGCTGACCTGATGGGCGGCTCTCGGGGCCTTGTGCTGTGTTGGAAGGAGATCTCGATCCTCCAGTCCAGAGTCTCTGCACTCAGAATGGAAGGTAGATGTGGCTTCATTCCATGGCCAGTCCTCCGTGGGCCTGAGGGGGTTTCAGTCCAGAGCTTTCGCCCCAGCCTCCTCGCCGTCCTCGCCGTCCTGCGGGAGCGTTTAGATAGCTGTTGTGACTAGGCTGGGCTAATGTGTGGTGTGTTCCTTGAGGTCAGACTTAATTCAGTCGGTGCTTTTGAAATATTGAGTGAGTTGCAGACACCCTGGGGACGGGTTACCAGTAAATCAGTTCTGTGGTGCTGGATCCCCAGAGTGGGTTTTTGCTGCTGCAGAGTGGCTCGCAGACATGGATCCATCTTCTTATGGTTCTGGAGGTTGGAAGTGTGACTGGCGTCGCCAAGCCACAGGCCTGGGGTCAGTGTGGCCGCAAGGCTGCTCTCCTTCAGGAGCCCCGGGGACAGTCTGTCTCCTGTTCCGGCTTCTAGAATCCGCACAGCTCCTCAGCCCGTGAACCTTCCTCCACCTCCAGACCGGTGGTGGTCCATCTCCGAGCTTTTCTTCTCCCCGTCACACCCCTCCCGACCTTTCTGCCACAGCCTTCCTCTTCCATTTTTAAAGAGCCTTGTGGTGACATCGGGCCCACCCAGACAGTCCAGGAGGATCTCCCTATTTCAGGCCAGCCGATTAGCAACCGTAACTCCATCTGTAACCTTCATTCTCCTTTGCCGTGTGAGGGAACATACTTCACAGGCTCTGGGGAGTCCGGCAGGGACATCTTTGGGGGCTCCTTGTTCTGCCTACCTCCGTCAGACGGAGCCCACTGGGCGTGTCATATGTGGGTGAGCTTCCTTTGCAGTGATCATGTAAATGTCTGATACGCCACCTTCTCCAGGTAGTTGGTTGTTCAGTCTCTGTTTAAGTCTCTTTCGTGATGGGGAGCTCATTACCTCCAATTCTTTGTGTGGACAGCTCTCATTCTTGGCAAGTGCTTCCTTTTGTGGTCTTGCCTTGTGTCTGGATCGCCTCCACGCTCTGGTCCCAGTTCTGCCTCCGCAGGGGTCTCCTGTCAAGTCCAGTGCTTCTCGAATAGGGACTCGAGGGCTGCCACGCTGTCCCTCCTTGCCATGAGAAGGGCCTCACGGCCAGAGGAGGTGATGCCATCAGGTTCTGGGCTCGTGCACAGTAGTTCTCACCCAGCCAGGTGAAGGTTCTCGTCTGCTTTCAGAGCTCCACAATGGCCAGGTCCTCACGGTTCTCCGGATCGACAACACCTGTGCACCCATCTCCTTTGATCTGGGCGCCGCCGAGGAGCAGCTGCAGACCTGGGGCATTCAGGTGAGTGCTGCTTTTCTTGAGAGCCTCTGCCGTTTTTCCTTCCTTTTCTCCTCCCGCCTGTCTGCCCATCCATCTGTCCTTTTAGCCAGTTGTTCACAAAGCATTCGCCCAACACTGACTCTGTGCTCCATAGGATGGGGCAGCTAAGGAAATGTATGAGAAGGGTCCCCTCCTCCCCGATACCTCACTTAAGGGATACGTGTTTTGGGGCGCCCATCCTTTGCCAGGCGCTGAGCTGAGTGCTGGGTACCGTGGGGGTGACCAGGACCCAGCGCCTGTGCTCACGCTGCTCATGGAGCCCAGCGCAGGAGACACCCTCGCGGCGGGTAAATCAGGACAGCGGAATCTGTCCCGCGCCAGGTAGAGGACCATCCAAGGTGCTGAAGCCAATTACAGGAGAAAATGATGAACTCATCTGGGGGAGCCCTGGTTCAGAAAGCGTCACGGAGGAACAGATACTTGATCTGGGGTCTTGAAGGAAAAACAGAGGAGTTTGCTGGGTAGACAGGAGGAAGGGCGTTTCTGGAGAGGGAACTGTCTATTCAAAGGGAAGTTGCCTGAACTCATTAGATGGTAATGCTGTGCTTTCAAGCATAGTGATTTGAGACATGGGCTTCTCAGACCCGTAGGTCTGGGTGCAGATCCAGCTTTTCTGCTTCCTGCCTGTGTGACTTTCAGCAGGTGACTTAACCTCTCTGAGCACAGTTCCATCCTTTATAAAACGAGGGCCATATTCATCCCTATTACATAGGGTTTTAGTGAAGAAGAAGAAAAATACCGCTTGAGGGGTAGTTGCACTGTCTCTGGCACGTAGTACATGTTCTGTACATTGTAGGTGTCGCTGTTGTTACAAAGTAGCCCGAGGTGTGGTGTCTGTCTTCCCGGTCACCAGGCCCTCCCCTGCACCACCTAGGGAGGACTGGTTGGGGAGGGGAAAGATACACTGCTAATTTGACCCTGAAGGTTTGAAAGTTTACTTCTTTCAAACTGAATTGCATTTGTGTTTCAATAACATCTTATCACTTAAAGGGACACTTCCCAATTGACGGTACTAACTGCAGACCAGCAACAGTGGCTGGTTTATCATTCCCTAGTCCCTTTCAGCCTTTGTCCAAAAGAGCATTTTTCTTAAACTGTTGTCTGTAGATGGGGTTTTCGTTTCATTTCTTTTTTCTTTTTTAAAGATTTTATTTATTTATTTGACAGAGAGAGATGTGAGAGGGAGCAAAAGCAGGGGGAACGGGAGAGGAAGAAGCAGGTCCCCCACCGAGCTGGGAGCCCAATGCGGGGCTGGATCCCGGGACGCTGGGACCATGACCTGAGCCGAAGGCAGACACCCAATGACTGAGCCACCCAGCTGCCCCCCAGATGGGGTTTTCTTAACTGGGGAACAGTTTATGTATTAGTCTACCATGTTTCTAAATATCATCTTTAATGGTTAAGTTCTGTTTTCTTAAGCAGTCCACTCATGTAGGGCCTTTATGCGCTGTGCCATCTTTTCAGGGACTTGGGGGCAGGAAGATGGCAGTTTTCAGTACCGTGGGCTGCATACACACATCTGTTGAAGTAGCACATAACCGCTGGAGTAGGCAGAACAAAGGTCCCCCCCCCATTGTATCCTATGTATCCTATGTATACGCACGTTACACGTACACTTACTTTATAACAACATGTTAGCATTGTAAATGTGGTATGTTATTCGATATGCAAGCCCCCGCCACAAGGTAGATAGTCTTATTGTCCTCATTTTGCAGAAGAGGAACCTGAAGCTCAGAGAAGTGGGGTTCCTTGCTCCAGGTCACGTGGCCCATGAGTAGAAGGGCCCAGTTTCGGACCCAGGCTCCGGACTCCAGGGTCTGTGCCTTAACCTAAGCTCTCATGGGTCTGCTGTGAGGTCCTGAGCCTTAGGCTGCAGGATGCCCCCAGGGCTGTCCTTCTGGATCTCGAGTTGCCCCACCTCCCCACTGGCACCCTGCCTTCCCTGAGCTGAGGGCTGCATCATCCTGTGATTGCCATTCTGAGCGCTCCGAGTTCCTCGTTCTGCCTTCCAGGGCAGCCTGGACTGTGCCTGATCCCCCCTCCACCTGACAGTCATATGAACTGGAAATGACTTGCTTGCGTGCAGGAAGGGGGTGGGAGTGGTTCTCCGTGGCTGATTGGTCTCTCTCCCTCGCACGGCCAAGCAGGTCCCTGCCGACCAGTACAGGAGCTTGGCGGAAAGCGCCCTCTTGGAGCCCCAAGTGAGAAGATACATCATCTACAACTCCAGGCCCATGCGGCTGGCCTTCGCTGTGGTAAGGGGGGAGGGGGACTGTGTGCCGACCCTGCTGCGGTGCCCTGTGGTGCGGCTGAATTTAGCATTGTGTTCCAGAGCCTGCTGGTATGGGAAAGGGGCTTGGGGATGGTGGTCCAGCTGCCTGGGGTACAGCAGGACACATGGACCTGGGATGTGGTGTAAGGAAATCGATGGGAGAGAGTCGTAACCAGATCCTCGTGTAAAGGATGGGAGGCCAAGCTTACTGAGGCCAGAGTTTGGGACTGACAATCTGAGGACCCACCAGTGAAACTTTGGACTCAATGTCTGGCTTTGGTTAAGACTTGTCTTTTCCCTGGGACTTGGTTCCTCCATCTGTTCAGCTGATAGGTCCATTTCAGCTCTGATCATATATACAGGAGTGTGTAGAAGTCTATATATGTATGTGTGTATGTATGTCTACACATGAAGACACCTGCGTAGAAACCTCCTATCTGCCTGTAGCTCTGCAGACACACACACACACACACACACACACAGGTACAAAGAGCAGAACCAGTATTTGAACCCAGGCAGTCTGATTTCAGCATCTGTGCTCTTAACCACTCTGATCTGCTACTTCTCTGTGCTCTTGACTCCCATGCCTGCTGCTAGGGAAGGGAAAGGAATAGCCTCTGGTTTGTGGTCATTCTCTAACAAGTGCTAGGCTGTTCCATACGTTGTCTGATGAACCCTTATAACAACCTGTGAAGCAGGTATTATCCCCATTCTACAGATGAGGAGATTAAGGCTCAGAGCATTGTTCTTTGTGTGTGTGTGTGGGTTTTTTTTTAAGTTTTTATTTATTTGACAGAGAGAGACACAGCGAGAGAGGGAACAGAAGCAGTGGGAGAGGGAGAGGGAGAAGCAGGCTTCCCGTTGAGCAGGGAGCCCGATGTGGGGCTCGATGCCAGGACCCTGGGATCATGACCTGAGCTGAAGGCAGATTCTTAACCGACTGAGCCACCCAGGAGCCTCCAGAGCACTGTTAATAACTTGTCCAAGGCCACACGTAGTGGTTGAAGGATCAGTGTGGGTTTCCAACTCAAATTATCTCACTCCCAAGCCTCCGTCCTGCTTCTACTTTATTTCAAATCAGGGTAAGCAGGGATTCGGAGGAGCTCTCCTGACCCCTTGCCTTTACTATTTCTTATGGACAAGGAACAAGGGCTCTTCCTCACAGACCTCAATCTGTCCCCTCCTGGCCCTGTGAGCTCTTGGTCTCTGAGGAGGGCATCGGATGTGTCCCAAAGGTGTCTCCCTTTGAACGGAGCGGCTTCATTCGACCACCGGTGTTCCTGATTGTGCTCTTTCTCTGGTTTCTCACAGGTTTTCTATGTGGTGGTGTGGGCCAACATCTACTCCACTAGCCAGATGTTTGCCCTGGGGAACCACTGGGTGGGTGTGCTCCTCGTGACCCTGGCCGCCATGAGCCTGACCTTGACCCTCGTGCTCATCTTCGAGAGACACCAGAAGAAGGTGAGCTGTCCGGAGAACCCGGCCGTGCTCCCTCTGGAAGGGGCGGGCCGGCAGGAGAATCCCAATGCCCACCTTTCTCTTCTCCTTGCCTCAGAGAATTTCTCCAACCAGGACAATTCATGTGGGCCCTTGTGCCCCGTGAGTGAAAGAAATGACATCACATGTGTGATTAATTCCTCTCTGTTTTTCCTTGTCTAATCCCTGGGGGCTGTTTTTCTGGAAGCAAGCTGTGATTTGAGAGAATCTAGGGCGGGGAAGGAGGGCACTTTAGGTTCACCGAGCCCTTTGATGCTAAGAATGGCCAAGTTGGCATTCAAGGCCAGGACACTTAGATCCCAGGCCACGTTCTCCATCAACAGCCCACGGCCTTGGCGGTCTGCAGATGGCTGCCATCTCTGATGACCAGAAACGCGGTGGCTTAAAACAACACAATGTGTTATCTTAGACTTCTGTACTTCAGGGATTCGTCCTTTCTGGAACCTCTAGGGGAGAATGTATTTCCTGCCTCTTCCAGCTGCTGGAGTCCCCCCTCCATTCTCTGGCTTATCACTCCTTTGTCCATCTTCAAAGCCCAAAATGGTGGGTCTAGCTCTTCCCACATCTTTGACTCTGAGTCTTTGGGCTCCTTCTTCCACTTTTAAGGCCTCTTGTGATTACATTGAGCTGCCAGGATTATCTGGGACACTTTCCCTTTTTTAAGGTCAGCAAGTTAGCAACGTTATTTCTACCTACGACCTCAAATTCCCTTTTGCCGTGTAACGTGATTTGGTCACACGTTCTGGGGAGTAGGACTCTGGCACCTCTGGGGGCCATCACTCTGCCTGCCACACCGCCACTGCCTTTCCAGCTGCTTAAGAAGCTCCCCCGGCCCCCGGCATGGAGTTGGACTCGGAGATCTGTGCCTACCTGACTCAGGAGGAGAGGGATGCTGGGGAGTGTAGTCGGAGTTCGGGGTATGAATTACGTTTAGTTCCTGTGCTCACAGGGACAGCTACGAACTTTATGGCTTAATCATCCTGAAAAGATCTTTGCTGGGCTTTGCAACAAGGCTGATGAAATGATGCTGCCCTTGGGCTCTGTTGCAATTTTCATGGCTCTTGTGCTGGGCATATAAAAAATAAATTAAACCGGCCGCCCCTGCAGCGAGAAACTTCTCTTGGCGAGGGGAAGAAGTAAAGCATCCTGCCTTAGCCAGAGCAAGGGAGCTACGTGGCCCCTGTCAGGGGCTTCAAGGAGGCAGTTCAGAGAATGCCCGCGGAGGCCATTCTGTGACCTTTTCTGTGCCTGCCTTGTTCGGCTGGTACTCACGGCACCGGCATGAAGAGGACCCTGTGTCTTTACTCAGAGGTGCAGCATGGAGGCCCTGGGAACGTGGTGGCCCTCCTGTCCTCCGTGTTTGCTCGTTCAGGGAACCCAAGGAGGTTCTTTCACTCCCAATAATGACCACCATTTAATGAGCACCCACTGTGTGCTCTGTGCTTGGCGCTTGCTACCTATGGCTGCCAACTAAACAAGGAGGCAGATTTGCCTCTGCCGTTGGCTACCTCTGCAAGCTGGGGTAAGTTACTGACCTTTTGGGGCCTTAGTTTCTTTGTCTGTGTAATGGGATGGTAATCGTAGCTCCCACAGGGTGCCCGACTGTCTCAGTTGGTAGCGCATGTGACTCTTGATCTCACGGTCGTGAGTTCAAACCCCACTTTGGGCGTAGAACTTATATTTTAAAAAAAGTGGCTCCCCATCAGGTTTTTGGGAAAATTAAATGACTTAATATGGGCCAAGTACTTACCATCGTGCCTGGTGTAATGGAAATACTCAGTAAGTACTAACTGTTAGGATTATTGACTCTGTTTGCCAGTGGGGAAGCCGCCGCGCGGAGAGGCTCAGTGCCCAGTCTGCGGTCACGGGCTCTGGCTCTTGCCCCAACTCGAGGATTGCTTCCTCCTCGGATCCCGCATCACTTGGACCTTGCAGCGCCCACTTCCTGACCACCACTGTCCCGCTTCCCGTCCTGCTTGTACCGTAGCATCCTTGAGAGCCCAAGCATTTTGCATACACTGCCTTGTTTTCCCCTTGTTGGGGGTGTCATGAGCCTTTCTCAGGGTTGGAAGGTCCGTGAAGGCCCGCAAGACCCTGCCTTGCATCGCAGACGGGGTAAAAGCACATTGCTAAAGCATATGGGAAGTTGTGGCCAACAAGGGCCCGGGGAAGATGATATCTTCGACTCAGTATCAGCATCAAACTGATGTCAGGAGCGGACGGGCATTGGGTGTTCGTTCTTCCAGGCGTTCTGCGTGGTTTGGCTCATTTCATCCTTACTGTGAGGGCGTTTTTCTCCCCTTTTGGAGATGAGGAGATGGAGGCAGAGAAGTGGGGGGTAATTCGGCCAAGGTTATCAGGCAGTGAGAGGCAGAGCCAGGGTCAGGGTCTGAACTCCTGCAGGTGCAGGTTTCGGAAAGGGTGCGTAGCCCTTGCTAAGTCTCCAGGCGAAACAGAATGTGCTAACCCCATGTTTTCATAGTCGTGGCATCCCTGGAAAATTCACTCTATTTCAGACCCATTTAAAAGATAAAAAACACTCTAGGTTTCCACGTCAAAGGGAGCTGGGTTGGCCACTCAGAATTGTTAAGTAGGTTTACCTGTGTTCACACGCGGTGGGGAACGTGGGGTCTGGGTCGGGTGGGAGACTGTTCTTCCGAGTGTGGGATTGTCTCTCACGGGCCACGGCTTTCAGTGGAAGGCATCCCTGTCCCTGTCCCTAAGTGCCAGCATTGCCCATCCCATCCCTGTGACAACCACAGGGCCTTCTTGCATTCTCAAAAGCTCCCTACAGGAGTCCTGCCCTCCTAGGGGTCTGGATTGTCCATGATGGGGTTATCACCCAGTTGCATCTCTAAATCCTTATGGGGTCTCTACTTCAAACCAGCACTTTGGGACCTGACGCTGTTTCTCCTCTCCCTCCTCCCCACCCTGGCCTGTTAATGAGCATCTACTTAGTCTACTAGATCTATGGTGTCTGGTTGGTTTGGGTAGGAGAGAAGGGAGATGGGTTCCCGGAGTCTCCTTCTGAGGGCCAGGCACTCTGCTCCGTGCTTTGGGAAGTGGGTGCTTTATTTACATTATATAAGCAGCTTTCAAACCCACCCACACCCTCCTCCTGCAGGTGTCTCTGTCAGCATACTGGACTGTGTCCCAGGCACTGGGTTAAGTGCTTCACACACAGTCAGGTTCAAGCTCACCACGTTCCCAGGAGGCAGGGACACTCTTTCCCCTTATTCTGCAACTGAGGAAAGCAAGACTTGGGGAAGGAGCGTAACTTGTCCAGGGCCACACAGCTGGGAATTAACAGGGCTGGGCTTCAACGTGGGGCTGTCTGACACTAAGGAATTTATTGTCTCCCAAGCCCCACGATCCCATTTTATAGGGGACGTGATCCATAGATCTGAAAGGCCAGGACTGCCCCACGGTGTCCAGAGGCAGTACAGTGTGAGTATTGCTCAGGACCCAGGAGCTCCCCGGCAGTGTGGAGATCTGGCCACGAGACCGGTGTTTGTCTTACAGGCCAACAACAACACGGACCTTAGGCTGGCGGCTGCCAACGGAGCCCTTCTGCGACACCGGGTGCTGCTGGGGGTGACGGACACAGTGGAAGGCTGCCAGAGTGTGATTCAGGTACTGTGTCTAACAGTGACCTTGGCTTGGGGACCTGTGTTAGGGCTGGCTTGATGGGGAGAGGGGGCCCCCGGGTCCCCCTGTCTGCATGGTATCTTGGAGTCTGCTAATGAGACAAGTGTGGGCAGCCCTTCCCTTTCTCCCTGTTCCAGCATTTGTTCCCAGAGACCCATCTCTGGGTGGTGACCCGCAGCCTAGAAGCTGCACAGGGCAGGGCTGGAAGGAAGCTTGGAGACCGTCTAAGCCACGCTCCTCATTCAGCGTTCATTTAGCTGACAGAGGGGGCCTCCTCTAGGCCAGGCCCTTCGGCGAGCCGTTGGGGCCCACGCAAGGTTCCTGAAGAGGCAGGTCAGTCCCTGAGGCTTTGTCCACCTGGCTTGGTCATTTTTTTGGTTCAAGTGTCCTGAGAATATCTTAAGTGACAAGTATGAGGTCACACAGGGGGTCTGGCACATAGCTGGGGCCCAGGTCTCCTGACCCTGGCTGGCCTCTACCTGGTAGGATTGCTGGATCTCAGCACCACATCCATGTTCTCACTGGTCCCCCTCTCCGGCTTGGAGCCCAGGGGTGGGCGTGTGGGTGGGACCTGGGAACAAGTTCCTTGTGCACGTGACCTGCTCATCCTATAAATAGTTATCGATGTGCCAGGCCCCGTTCTAGGTCCTGAGGCTGCAGCAGAGCACAGACAGGCGCAGATCCCTGTGTTATGGGGTCTAGCACACCTGAGATGGTGTAGGCAGAAGAGGATCTTGCCTGACCCTATGTGTGTGCGTGCATGTGTGTGTATTGAGCTCAATGATGTCATAAGATTTCTGGTAATTCAAGTGTGATGTCATAGACTGGGAGTTCCTGGAATCTGGGGGTCCTTTGAGTCTCATTTGTTCCCGAATCCCTTTTATGGATTGTCACAGTGGAGTGCCTTGGCAAGTGTTAGCTGAACACATGGATGGATGGATGACTAATGTACAGACACATCCTTGAAAATAATTGGGGCTATCTGTCAAAATAAATAACTGAAAAAATAACTTCAGTTTCAAAGTAGTGTCTTAGGATGAGCTGATACGGTATCTTGGATTTTCGTTCACTGTATCGGGGATGGGGAGGGGTGGGGATGGTCTGAGGGGTGAGTCATGATGAAACGAGAGTAGCCATGAACCGGGAGCCACTGACCCAAGCTCATGGGCAGCTGGAAGCCAATGACATCATCTGCCCCACTTTGTATGTGCTTGGAAGATTTCATAATAAAAAGCCAAAAAGAAATTTGTTTTACAAAACTTCCCTTGGGGCTGAGACAATGAGAGACACTAGTCGGCAACAGGGATGAGACCCTGGGTCCCATGGGTCTGTCACTGGGAGGAGGGAGGTCCGGGATCCAGAGGAAGTGGTGGGTGGCTGGAGGCGTGAGGCGTGGGCCACCAGTGTCTCAAAGAACTTCCGTTGTGACGTGAGGCCAGGGTGGACCCAACAAGGTGTAATGAGTGTACGTGGAGGGTTTGGGCCTGGATGCGTTTCTGCTGACCTTCTGGGGCTGTTGAGGTTGAGGGGGAAGGAGAGGTAATGGTAGGTAAAAATTTACCCCACTCCCCTCCTCCCAGAGCACCCAGGTTGGATCTCCTCTCACCTGGCCTTGAGCTGTGGGGGTGGGTGACTGGAGGGTTTCACTCATCTGCTTGTGGGGCTCCAGACAGCAGGGCACCCCAGCCCCTAAGGATGAAGGTCGTAGCCCCAGATGAATGTACGACGTCCCGGATGGTCTGGCGTCTCTCTGGGATGCTCAGAAACGGAGCAAATGGAGTGGTGGCCATTTTGAACAGGGTTTGACATTTTCCAAATGTGCACGTGAAGCCTTTTTCTCCCAGCCATACAAAGGAGTCCCTGCTACGTATGAGACTCCGGGAGAGAGCAGAGAGGCACGGTCCCACCAGAGGGGCGGACCTCGGGCAAGGAGGCAGCAGGTGGAGGATAGTGTCAGGGATGGAGAGTTCAAGGTCGGGCTGGCTCTGAGCCTCCGCGTTGTGGCTTCTCTCCCCAGCTCTGGTTTGTCTACTTCGACCTGGAGGACTGTGTGCAGTTTTTGTGTGACCACATTCAAGAGATGAAGACGAGCCAGGAGGTAAGATACCATAAGTTAAAAACAAACAGAAATAAACCAGGAGGCCAAATTGTGCAGATTGTATTTCCCTAAGGTTAGACGAATGTCTAAGGAAATGTTACTCGGAAGGAGGAATGCCTACATGGAATCAGTGGTCATTTCTGCCTCAGGAATTGTTACTTCTTAACTAGATTTCAGTTAGCCTCCTTTTCAACTGATTGTATTTTCCACATTTCCTAGAGTGTGCATATATTTATTGACAACATAATAATTATATTAATAACTAATATAAAGATGACAAATAATGAAGATTCTGGCAGAGGGAAATACCAGGTATTTAGATGACTTTCCCTTTTTTGAAATGCTTTCTACCATTTACGATCAGGGTGCTCTCGCTCTGATCCCACACACAAGGACACTGAAGCTCTGACAAGTCCTGCAGCTCCCACCGAAGGCAGCCACAGGGCCGGTTGGTGACTTCAGGATTGGAGCACAGCCCTCCTGTCTCCGAGTCCTGGGCTCCTTCCCTGGGATCAACCTTTCCTTGGGCCTTGCAAGGGCTGTCCTGAGTCTTGAGGTCCAGACTGTGGTTTAGCCCGATCCCAGCCCGTTCGTCCCTGTATGGTTTTGGGCAAGGCCTTTGAGCTGTGCTTTGCTCATTGGCAGGGACCCAGGACCCAGGCTGCCTTGAAGAGCAAATGAGAGCATGGAAGGGAGAGTATTTGGAAGTTCGTAGAGACCATAGAGAATCTTGTAGGCGGTTATCTGACCTCTTGAATGTGGCTCAGTTCCAGATTGTCCTGAGGTCAGCATCTGAGTCTGTGGATGGCTCCATCCGTCCTCTGTGGGTCTGCAGCGCGGGGAGTGACTCAGCCTCCGAACACCACCTGACTTGGGACACCATCCACATCCCCTCTCTCTTTCTTTTGCAGTCCTTGCTGAGAAGCAGACTGAGTCAGCTCTGTGTTGTCATGGAAACTGGGGTGAGCCCCGAGACAGAGGAGGGGCCTGAGAACCTGCTGGAGGAAACGCCTCTCCTGCCCGGCGGCCCTCATCCTGAGGAGCAGCCCCTCATGCAGACTGAGCTTCGCCAGCTTGTTCCTGAGGCTGAGCCGGAGGTAAGGGCTACCTGGGCTGCTCGGGGCCACCTTCCCTCCCAGGGTATCTGTGTGGAGTCCGTGTGGGGCCTCAAGTTCTAAATCTTCAGGAACATGACTTCACTGAGTTGGTAGGGGCCATACAAATCTTCTAGCCTACTAGTTATCAGTATTTTTTTTTCCTTACTCTAGCACTTTAAAAATAGTTTATAGGAATTATTTTCTACGTCTTGGTCTTTTCCCCACATTTCTAAATACCTTGGATATTCTTTTTGGTAGTTCCATGGGATATCTAGTTGTATGTTGATGGGTTGTAGCCTACCGAGCCATAAACGTGTTCATGAATATTTGGGTCATTTTTAAAATCTGTCTTTCAGTCAGTCTGTCATCTATCCATCCACCTACTTAAATTGCAGTCGGGTATACAAATCTTATATGCATTTCTGTTGAATTCCAGTGCCCCCAGCCCCAGAGTTCTGTCACGTCCTGCCACCCACCTCTGCTGGGTATGACCAAGTGCTGGTAGACCAGATAACTGATTTTTTTTTTTTTTTTCTAACTCATGTCCTCCATGAGGACAGACACACTATCTGGGAAACATACACCAAGGGGTACCCTCAGGCATTCTGTGATGGAGGGATGCACTTGCATTTCCTTTTCAGGCAATAGATTTGGACTAAAGGCCCAAACCAGCCCAGACTTTCCCTTTTGCCTTGGTGGGCCCCTAGGGCGTCCAGCAAATGGGACTCCTCAAAAGAGAAAGTGATAAATATATTAATCTCTTCACTTGAATCCCACTGACTTTATTTTAACTTTCATTTTATTTACTTAATTTATTTTTTAAAAGATTTTATTTATTTACTTGGGAGAGAGAGATCGAGCGTACGAGTGGTGGGAAGGGGCAGGGGAAAGCAACAAGCAGACTCCTTGCAGAGCAGGGACCCAGTGCGGGGCTCAATCCCAGGACCCTGAGATCATGACCTGAGCCGAAGACAGACATTTACCCAACAGGGCCATCCAGGTGCACCCCCCCTCCAACTTTTTTTTAAAGAACAGAAAAGATTGATAAGGTCATATACTTTACTGTGGCGTGCCTGGGTGTGTATGACAAGGCCTGTTAAATCTGATGTAAAATCTGGTTTTTTAAATTATTTTTTCAAATTCATTCAAACCAATGATAATACGATATCCTGTCATGAATATCAAGTGTGTGTGTACATATTTTTAAAGTAGCTTCCCTTTATAACTTAGGTAAGGAAAACATAATCAGTGCCCAAGTCTCAGCGTGGGCCAGACAGACCGTCATATTTCGATAGGAAACCAGCCCCTGTGAAAGACAGAGAAGTAGTTATCATCACCTCTTACATCGTAACAGATTTCTTATCGTGCATAAAATCCTTCAGCGTACCCTCCTGGGTATGGATTATTTTTCTGTCTTCCTGGTTGGATGAAATAAGATTCCAAGAGGTCAGCTGACCTGCCCAAGGTCGGAGAGCAAGGGAGAAGGTAGCCAGGCCCCAAACAGAAGCCAGCCTTGTGAATTCTAAGGACAATTTTCTTGCCACACGTCTTTGCCTCTTATGCTGTTGATTTTGGACAAGATTGGCCAGGAGACCAGTCTGAGTTAGGGAGGGGTAGACTCCTTGGAATTTTCAGTGTATTTCTAGCACCAAGGATGACTTAAAGGAACCAGCAACCCTACAGAGAGAGGTGGAGTTTCTGCTTTCTAGAATAGTGATAACGATGGTGATATTGGTGACACTGAGCACGAGGCGGGAGGCGGGAGGCTCTCTATCGATTAGTTCCTTTAATCCTTCCTCCAGCTAGATCAGCTAGACGCTGTGATTTTCTCTCTTCTGCTGTTGAAGAAAAGGGCTCAGCAAGGAGAGGTGACTTGTTAGGGTCTGTCAGAAGGTACCAGGCAGAAATGGCCACTTTGATTTGGAAATCCTGACTCCCCTGACATGAACAGCCTGATGTGACCCACACCTTACTTTATTACTTTCACACTGGATGCAGGGATTTTGAAACACGCTCAGTGCCAGGCCGACGGGACCGGAGCATTTCCTGTGGGGTCCCAGCTGCCAGTCCAACAAATAGAACTTTAGAGACCAAATGTGTTAATAAGAGCATGCATTAAATCCAATTAAAATTTTTTTCTTTTTACTTTTTTTTTCATCACAGTAAAATATACATAATAGAAAATTTGCCACCGTAACCGTTCCTAAATGTACAATTCAGGGTACATTTGCATACATTTGCATACATTTGCATTGTTGTGTGAGCATCCGCTTCAAACATCTCTGGAATCTTTTCATCTCCCCAGACTGAAACTCCATACCCAGGAAACATGGACTCCCCCATTTCCTCTTCCCCCAGCCCCTGGAAAGCACATTCTACCTTCTGCTCTCTGAATGGACTGTTTCATATAAGCAGACTCATAGATACAATATTTGTCTTCATTGTGATAAATCTCTGCTTTTTAAAAGCAAACTCTAGGTACAGTGGGAGTACTTGTCCCAAGAAACCCAGCAGGTGCCTGGGATGAATTGAAGGACCCTGTGCTGCCATCATGGGGATGATTCCCTCGTCCCACCCCCGTTGGCTAATGATTTTCTTCAAGTGTGTCACTTTGACCTCGCGCACTTTGTAGTCTCGCGGTCATCTGAAGCTGGGAACAGTGCACGCATGTGTGTGATTGGTTGGTATAAATCAGCGGTCACTACTTTTTTTTTATTTTAAAGATTTTATTTATTTATTTGATAGAGATCACAAGCAGGCAGAGAGGCAGGCAGAGAGAGGGGGTGAAGCAGGCTCCCTGCTGAGCAGAGATCCCAGGACCCTGGGATCATGACCTAAGCCTAATGCAGAGGCTTTAACCCACTGAGCCACCCAGGCATCCCCAGCGGTCACTTCTTTAGTGCTTTGAGGCTCCATAGCTTTTTATGGTTATTCTTACTGCCTCTGAGCAGTGAGGTCACGCATTTTGGAGGTGAGGAAGCTGAGGCTGCAGGCACCCCAGGGGGTGAGTAGCGGAGCTACTGGAATGGGTCCAGACCATTCCAGGCGTCTCCCAAGAGCCGCAGGTGAGGACCCGACAGGGTTCTTCCCAGTGAGCGTCCCTGCTGTTCCGGGGTGGTGAGAACCACTTGGCTTTCCCCTCGTGCACTAGATGCTTCTCGGCGGCCCTCACTCTGCTCCCCTGCCTCTTCCAGGAGATGGCCCAGCAGCTGCTGGCAGTTTTTGGTGGCTACTACATCCGGCTCCTGGTGACCTCGCAACTCCCCCAGGCAGCGGGGACACGACACACAGACTCTGCGAGGATTCCCTGCCCCTGCCAGCTCATAGAATCCCATATCCTGGGCCCTGGGTGCTGCCCATTCCTGGCCAGGTGACCTAAGGAGGAAGGCACCCAGCTTCCTGTGAGACCGAAGGTGAGACATCCGGAAGGCTTGGAGCCCCAGCTGGCTGACAGCGAGCCCCAAGTGAGGAGAGAAGCATCCAGAAACACTCTGAGGAGTGTCACTCGTGTCAGCAGCAGGGGTGTCAGGCTCGCTCCAGGACTCTGCACAGATAGGCCCGTTGACTGAAAGGCCCAGGCTGACCCCTGGCCTTTCCAGAAGCTGCTGGTTGCCAAGCTGGTACTCTCAGTGCTGCAGACAGAAAGCCACTCTCCCAGGCCTTTCATTGTTTGGAGAGCCCAGGAAATGTGAAGAGGGTCCCCACTGGGCCAACTGTGAGTCCAAAGCTCGGTCTCCGATGATGCTCCCATCCTCAGCTACTTCATGTCAGATGGGGAAACTGAGCCTCGGAGAGGACTCTGCTCTCGGTAGCATTGCCTTGGCCCTCTACGATTCCTAATCTGAAGGAAAGAAGTCAGTTCTCAGAATGTTCTCCACTTTCAAGTTCCTCCTGCCCTGTGTTCTATGAAAAACAATGGTCCCGTGTTATTTGCTACAGATGTCCAGGGGACAGAGGAAAGAAGCCAGCAGCACGTGACCAATGATGGAACTCTTTGGAAAACATCGATTCTGTCTGATTTGAGGGTGTGTTTTGTTTAAAGGCATGCATGCTTGTGGTTGGGGGTTTGTCCTTCAGGCCTAGAGCCACAGTCCTCTGTTTTCTGACACTAACAGTCCTGGAATGAAGCACAAATCTGTCACTTTTGGTGTCCCATGAAGAGCTGGGGGGCGTCCAGGTTCTCTGCTCCTGAGTAGGTTTGAAGACCAACTAGTCCATAGGCCCAAATCCAAAGACCTGCCCTGGCATGGAAAGGCTCCCCAGCTTCCAGGACCCAGCCCTCATCTGTAGCTTTGGCGTCATCTCCCACAAAACTTCTTGCTAAGTTGAGGCTCTTTCCTGGACTAACATACCTGTGTTCTGTTGTGTCTTTTGAACTCCTATGCATGCTTCAAAGCCCAGCATTACTTACCCCTCCTTCAGGAAGCCTTTCAACATAGAGCATGCGCTGCTTCTCTGCCTCCTTTAAATTCTTAATGTAGCTGCTGCCTTTGTTGAGATTTTAGGTTATTCTGTTTTCCTATGCGCATGTGTGTTTTTCGAGCTAGAGTAAGCTCCCGAAGGACAAAGATCTCACCTTATAGCTTTTTTGCATGGCCTGGACCTGCTAAGGAAAAAAAAAGATCCCATGGATCGAGTGCTTTGTCATCTCCATAGTAACATTTGCAGATTGTGCTCTCTACTCGGTTGAATGATGAGGTTGGCACTGACCTAGATTCTGTTCCCGACTGACGTTTCTAGCTGTTCTCAATTTACCCATCTCTATAAAAATGGGTAGACAGTGGACAGGTTGGATGATCCTTAATTACCCTTCCAAAGCCAAAGTTCTGACTTCTTTTGTTGCAGTCTAGCCCTTGGCCTGTTATGGTTTGATCTACATGTAGAAGGTCCTCTAGCCTTGCATGACTGAGGTGGCCCAGACCTGATGGGCCTTTGGACAGAACACGGGCTTAGCGAGCAGGAGACCTGGATTCTCATCCTGGATAGGCTGCTTCCTAGAAGCATGACCATTGGCTACATCACTGACCGAGGGCCCGTTTACTCCTTTACAAGTGGATCTGGTGAACATGAATCGTGTGGGTGACTTGCTGTGTAAGAGACCAGTCTGACCGTTTGCTTTCTCTGAGCCAGAGAAGAGAAATCGTGGACATAGACCCACCCTGGGAAGGTGGCCATTGTAGACATTTCCCTTTAGAGATTTCTCTGAGGGCAGCTGTGCTCAGGCAATCGAGGTCCTTTTCACCTGCCGCAGAGGAGATGCGGTCTGGGAATGGGATCTGTTGAAGCCCGTCTTTATTGTCCTCCCATAAAACCCTGGTATATCTCCTAAGAGAGTAAACACGTGTCTGCTGAATGACAGAACAGCTGTTCTTCCAGTTCAAGGCTGACTTACAGACCCGCATGGAGGGGTTCTTTCCTGCCTTTTCCTCTGCAGAGGGTCTGGTGGTCTCACCTGCTGGGCGGAGAATTCAGGTGTGTCCCCACGTACTTCCTTTGCATCTGCCCCTTGGTTTCCTCGTTCAGAAAATCCTGTGATCTCTGGCTTGCCTGCCTCCCAGGCTTGTGTGAGCATCGGAATCCATAAACGGACGCGAGCTCCGCTTTAAGGCTGTGTGCCGAGGACAGGCACGGAGGCAGTGAGGGCAGTGTGGTGTCTCGCCGGGGGAGCGGAGGGTGTGGCTCAGAGCTTGGATTCTAGACTGACTCAGATCCAGGTTCTGCCGCTTGGAGCAGCGTCCTTCCCAGCCTTGGGTGTCACTCCTCACACATGGAATGAGGATAAGTGTACCTCCGAGGCAGGTATTGTGAAGATTAAATGTAAAGTACTTGCAACTTTGAGTTGCAAGCTTGAGTAAGAGCACAATAAATTGTTGCTATATGTATACATATGTATATATTTTTAATCTCTCACTGTGTCTTGTATACCACAGGTGCCCAGGCTGTATATTTATTTATTTTATTATTTTTTTTAAAGATTTTGGTTTTTTATTTATCAGAGAGAGAGAGAGCGAGTGCACAGGCAGACAGAGGGGCAGAGGGAGAAGCAGGCTCCCCACTGAGCAAGGAGCCCGATGTGGGACTCGATCCCAGGACGCTGGGATCATGACCCAAGCTGAAGGCAGCCGCTTAACCAACTGAGCCACCCAGGCGTCCCCAGGCTGTATATTTATTGATGTAGTAGGTCATTAACAGTTAATGTTTATTCGGTCTGCATCAGACCTCAGTTACTCCAGCACCGTGGGGCGTGTTCACGTGAATAAAGCTTCTAGTCCAGTCTCTCTGAAATTCAGTACCGAGAGACAGTGTAACAGCAAGCTGATGACTTCGGGCCACCTGCCCACGTCTCTAATCCTCCCGTTCCTTCATCTCCTCATCGGTAAGGGAGGGTGTGAGAACAGAGGGATTAACCCAGGTGTTGCTTGGAAAGTACGAGGTCTGGTCAGTAGTGTGGTCGCAAGTCAGGGCTCCGTCAGCGATCGCGTTTCCCTGCTGCTGCTGCATGCTCTTTGCTCCCCGTGTCTGCCAGTGCAGGCTCAGACCTGCGTTGTTCAGCTCTGTGTCCTTACCCATTCCGGTGTGCTTGTTCTATCAGTGACTGGGGGAGGGAAATCTCCAAGTATAATGGTACATTGTCTGCTTTGCCTTTTACTTCTGACACATTGTTTTTATTGCATCGTTTTATTTTTTTATTTTTTTTTAAGATTTTATTTATTTATTTGACAGATCACAAGTAGGCAGAGAGGCAGGCAGAGAGAGAAGGAAGGAAGCAGGCTCCCCGCTGAGCAGAGAACCCGATGCGGGGCTTGATCCCAGGACGCCGGGATCATGACCTGAGCCGAAGGCAGCGGCTTTAACCCACTGAGCCACCCAGGCGCCCCTATTGCATCGTTTTAAAAAAATGGAGATATAATTCCCATAGCATAAAAATAACTTTTTTTAAAAAAGATTTTATTTATTTATTGGACAGAGATCACAAGCAGGCAGAGAGGCAGGCAGAGAGAGAGGTGGGAAGCAGGCTCCCCGCGGAGCAGAGAGCCTGATGCGGGGGCTCGATCCCAGGACCCTGAGACCATGACCTGAGCCGAAGGCCAGGTCACTGAGCCACCCAGGCGCCCCTAAAAATCACTCTTTTAAATATTTATTTATTTATTCCAGAAGAGAGAGAACGGGCACACACGTGAGTGAGGGGAGGGCAGAGAAAAAGAATCCCAGGCAGACTCCATGCCGAACGAGCAGCCCAGTGCAGGGCTCCGTCTCACCACGCTGAGATCACCAGCTGAGCCCAAACCAAGAGTCTGACACTTAACTGAGCCACCCAGGTGCCCTCCAGAACTCACCGTTTTAAAGTATGCAGTTCAGTGGTTTTCAGTATATTCACAGGATTGCCTGACCATCACAACGATTTAATTCTAGAACATTTTCATCACCTTCCTTGCCCCTCCCCCTCCAAAGCCCACACCCATTAGTAGGCACTCCCCGTATCCCTTCTCCCCAGCCCTGAAAACCACTGATCTGCTTTCTGTCTCTGGATTTTCCCCTTCTGGACATTTCCTATAAATGAAATCACACCTATATGTCCTTTTGTGTCAGCCTTTTTTTTTTTTTTTTTTTAGCAGTAACGGTATTTTCAAGATCCCTCCATGTTATAGCATGTATCATTATTCCTTATGGTTAATGATTAATTCCTGATTATTCCTGAATAGTATTCCATTACATGACTATATCCCATTTTGTTTATCCTTCTTCAGCTGGGTTGTTGCTACTTTTTGGCTTCTGTGAATAATGCTGCTGTGAACAATTACATGTATGTTTTTGGGTGAACGTATCTCTTAGTTCACTTCTGACAAGTTTCGCTCTGTTGTCACGTGCAGACAAATGTAGGATTGTTAGAACTTCCCAATGGGTTGTCCCTTTCATCTTTATACAGTGTCCCTCCTTATCTTTATTAGATTATTGCCTTAAAATCTACTCTATCTGATACATTAGCTTTCTTTGGATTAGAGATTACACGTTATATATTTGTCCATCTTTTACTTTCAGTTTATCTGTGTTTTTGTAGTTAAGGTGCCCCTCCTGTGGACACGTGGGATTGAAAAGAAACAATTCTCTGCCTTTTTTTTGTTTTTAAGATTTTATTTATTTATTTGAGGGGCACCTGGGTGGTTCAGTGGGTTAAAGCCTCTGCCTTCGGCTCAGGTCATGATCCCAGGGTCCTGAGATCAAGCCCCGCATCGGGCTCTCTGTTCAGCAGGGAGCCTGCTTCCCCCTCTCTCTGCCTGCTTGTGATCTCTGTCTGTCAAATAAATAAATAAAATCTTAAAAAAAAAGATATTTCTTTCTTAAAAAAAAGATTTTATTTATTTATTTGAGAAAGAGAGCAAGAAAGAGCGAGCACAAGCGGGTGGGAGGTGGAGAAGCAGAGGAGGGGGGAAGCCAATACGGGGCTCAATCCTGGGACCCCAGGATCATGACCTGAACTGAAGGTAGATGCTTATCGGACTGAGCCACCGAGGCGCCCCTCAGTTCTCTGTCTGACACCACCACAGACATTATTATGTAGCTCATAGCCAACACTCATTTAGATTTATCCCCGTGTTTACTTTTCATTACTTTTTAACAGTTATCTTTTTCTTACTTTTTGTTTTTTTCTGCATTTCCACACATGTACCCATGACTCTCCTCCTTTTCCTGGAGCTACTTTTGGAATTTTTCTTTAGTCCAGGAGAGCACTGCATACATTTAGAACTACCTTTGGCATTTTCCTTCCAGAACAGATCCTCAGGTGACAGGTGGAGTTTCTGTTTGCCAGAAAGCCTCTGTTTTGTCTTGAATTTTAAAAGATATTCTTGGCGCCTCAAGAATTCTAGGGCACTATGCAATTTTCTTTAAAACTTTGGAAGATGTCAGAAAAGCCCCACAACCACACCAACTTTGGAAGATGTCCTTGGCTTTCCTTGTTTGTGTTTGCAAAGTCAGCTCTCCATCTGTGGCTGTTCAGATCTGCTGTCTGCTGGGGGCCGGGACAGGGGTGGTGCCTGCATTCAGGCATAGCTTTCTTTGTTTCTCTCCTGCTGGGGCTCCCCGGGCATCTGGAATCCCTGACCTGGCTTCTTCTGTCGTAGCTTCCACCTCCTTCTCTCTCATCTCTCCTGCCATGTGTCCGACCCCTTTCCCCTGCAGCTCAATGGCTCTTGGCGTTTCCCATGCTTTTGGTTCTTTGTGATTCAGTCTGAACATTTTCTTTTTTTCTTCTTTCTTTTTCTTTTTTTCAGTCTGAACGTTTTCTACTGGTACGCTCTACTTCATTCCTCCCGCCCTCCTTTGTATTACCATCGGTTGTTACGCCTTTCAGTTGAATTCATTTCAGCTTGCCTGGGATCCAGTCCTAAAATGTTTAATTGACTTTTTAATACAGGTTACAGTGTTTGGAGGAAATTACCCATCTTGTCACCTATTTTCTTCAGTATGTTATTTATTTAGTTAGTTACTTTTTAAAAGATTTTATTTATGTATGAGAGAGAGAGGGAGAGAGGGAATGCAAGCATGGGGGAGCTGGAAGGGAAGAGCAGGTTCCCCACTGAGCAGGGAGCCCAATGCAGGGCTCGATCCTAGGACCCTGGGATCATGATCTGAGCCAAAGGCAGATGCTTAACTGACTGAGCCACTCAGGTGCCCCTTTCTTCAGTATGCTAAAGTGGATGTTTGCTGACTCCAGTTTCTGGTTCTTCGGTGAAAGGTGTTTCGTTTGTTTTTCAGTTAGTTGGTCTTTTCATTTTTTTTTTAAGATTTTATTTATTTATTTGACAGAGATCACAAGTAGGCAGAGAGGCAGAGACAGAGAGAGGGGGAAGCAGGCTCCCTGCTGAGCAGAGAGCCCGACTCGGGGCTCGATCCCAGGACCCTGAGATCATGACCTGAGCCCAAGGCAGAAGCTTAACCCACTGAGCCACCCAGGCGCCCTGGTCTTTTCTTATCTTCTAGTGTTCTTGGTATCTTTTGATTGAATGCTAGACTCTTTTAAAAAACTGGACAATTGAAGAGATACACAAGACTTTGGATATTCCTTAAGAGTGGATTTACTTTTGCTTCTGAGAAAAGTAGGGTTGGGATAGATTTGACTCTGGGTTTCAGTCTTAGTAAGGCCTGGTCTATTTCTGGATAGCCCTGACTTCCCCTTCAGGGATTTTAACTGAAAACCTGTTTTCTTCCTTGTTTGTTCTTTAAACTTTTATAACCAGGACTCCTCCTTTAGAGTGAATTCCTCCTTCAGGGTGAGCCCTCAACTTCCAATTTTGGTTACTCCAAGCTGTGAGTCTGCTGAAGGTTCACCCCAGCTTTTCAGCCTTTTAGACTCCGCTTAGGAATTGGCAGGTGCCTGGAGGAGGTCGGGAGACTCAGTGTGTATTTCATCCCTCTGTACTTCCTTTCTCTCCAGGACATTGGTCCAACTCCTCACTGCACTGGGAGCTCTCTGATGCATTCAAACAGATGTAAGAAAACTCAAAAAAACCACAACAGCCAAACCCCCAAACGACAGCTTTTTAAGCTGCTCTCAGCAGGAGGATTGGTCTGATACAAGCTAGGTCAAATCCAGCTGTGGATTCTGTTATTATTTTTACTGTTATTATTTAAAAATCCTTCAAAGAAAGAGATCACCCCGAGGCCAAGAACCCTCTGACAAGTCCCTAAGATGTGAGCCCCTTCTCATCCCTCTGGGGAGACCTTCTAAATGATCAAAGCAGGAAGTGACATTTCAGGACCACCTGCTGTGGTTCCAGCCCATCAGGAACGTGGGGGCTCTCTGGGGAAGGAGGGTGAGCCCTTGGCATGGCAGGCGGGGAGGAGCGGATAGGATAAGAATCTGGTTCAGAGGGTGGGTCCCCGGTGTGCAGCGCGACAATTGGCAGCAGAAGAGGACCCGGGATAAAGAGGCCCCAGGGGAGCCTACTTTCCACCTGACTGACACTCCTGGGGAGTCTTCCCCTAGTGGAACAGGAGCTCGAGCCTAGCGAACTGATAACGCACACACAGTTCGCAAGCCCTCCTGCTTCCTTCCGCCAATGTTCTTTTATCCTTTCTGGCTGTGTATTTCCAGCCTCCTTCCGGTGGTGGCCCCCAAGACATCCCATAGGCTCCTACAGCTTGACCTAGGGCAGGATGAAACGATTTTCCGTGTGCTGTCAACTTGGCCTCAAGCCCACCTCCCTTCTCAGTTCTCTGCGTGGCAGAAGAAGTCAAGAACCTCCTTTCCCAGAATCATCTTCTCTGTGTGGTTCTGAGTTGGGAACTGGCCAGCTTTGCCTGAGAAACCGACTGTACCTCGAGGCTCTCCTCTCCATCCCGGGGCTGCTGGCCTAGTTCAGGCCACGTCACTGGCTGACTGCCCCGGCCTCCTCTCCTGAGGTGTTTGTGGCAGTTGGGGTCCAATCGGAAGGCAAAAACTACACGGTCATTTGAATATGGGAAGTTTGGTAGAAAGAATGGTTAAGTGTAACAGGGAAGTTGAATAATGGATGGGTAGGTAAGGAGTCAAGAAACACCAAAGAATATAGAAGAGCACGTGGAAGGAACAGCTAGTCCCCTGCCCCCTTGGGTGGAAACAACCCTGAAGGGAGAGCCCTCCACACCCCGTCCCCCGCTGAAATCTGGACCTTGTTGGGAAGGACATAGCTGTGGCTTCTTGGGTGCAGAGAAATCTCTGAGCTGCTGAGTTGATAGAATGTTCTGGAAAACTACACTTTAAGGGGCCAGGGAAAGCTATCGCAGAGAGATGGAGGGACTTCCCAGTTTGCTGGTGGGCACTGGGAGAAGCTGTTGGCCTGCTGAGCACTACTTACCACCATGCAGGATCTGGGTGCTGGAAAGTCGTCTTCACGGCAGGAGCCTGATGTTGGAGAACCTTCTGCACAGCAGGAACTGGGTGCTCAGGAAGCCACGCGCATGACCAAAACCACATGACTGGAGGCACAGTGTGGGCTGCAGGAGCCTGCTAAGATGAGCACACCAGAACCAGGAGGGAAAGCCCGTCCTCCTCCAGTGTCTCCAGCGCCTCCTACTGACAAAGTTTAGCATTGCACCAGTTGCCAAAGGAAAAAGATCTCCAGGGCCCAGCTCTCTATTTGAAGAGCAGGCAATGTCAGTAGTCCATTTGGGAGCCAAGAGCAATGCCTGGATGTCTCTCCCCCATCACTGTGAAGGGCAGCATAACTGGGTCAGAGGGTCAACTCCAGAATCAGGCTTCCTGGGTTCGAGGTTCAGCTGTGCCCCTGCTTTTAGTGTAACCTTCGGAGACTTCTGTAAGCTCTCTGTGTCTCGGTTTCCTAGTCTGTAAAACCAGTGCCCTATTCGTACTAACCTTGTTGGGTTATCATGCTCGGTAAGTGGATATTTACAAAGCCTTGGAAGAAGCAGCGACATGGCAGAATTTACAAGCTCCTTCAGATCTCCATCCTTTAAATTGCAGCCAGGATGGGCTTTCCATTGTAGGCGTGCATTTTTGTCTGCAGTGCTAGGGCATAGGACATTATTTTCTTCCTGTCCTTTCTGAGGTGGGGGCCAGCCCAGGGAGAGCTAGTCAGAGAAGCTCTCTTCTTAACGCACCCTGTCCATATTGCAAAAATTAGAACTAGGGCTATGTCATTTTGTTCATCTGTGGTGCCCCCATCATGTTCAGGAGAGGGTCCGACCTCCTTCCCAGGGAGCTTTTAATGATCCCCTGCCCCGCTCCCCTCCCACCCCACCCTGGCTCAGGCTTTTACTCAGGTCATTCCAAACATGGAAGGTAGCTACCCTCATACCCTACCATGTTCTGCCTCTGTTCTCCAACTTCATTGATTTTGTTCCCCCCTTCTGGAATACCACCCCCCCTCCTCCTGTTTGCTTGGTGAATTCCCTTTCAATGCTCAGAAAACTCAAGCAGCCATCTCTTCCAGGAAACCTTCCCCCAAACCCCAAGTTGGTTGCCACATGCTGCCCATTCTTTTGCTCCCCCCGATTGTCCTGTTAGGTTGAGGTGATATGCTTCTGTGCCGGTTCACTGGCTGAAGTCGGAGCCACGTGGGGTCGCGGACATGTGACTCGTGTTTGCATGCTCTGCGTTTCCGGCAAACATGTTGGTCGCTCTGCACCAGCGATGTATCGCTCCAGGGCTGCTGATGGGTCGCAGAGTTGTGCACAACCTGCCCCACTGTTCACTATGGCCCTGAGCAACCAAGTGGAGTCACACAGCAGATGACAGTGGTGCCCTCAAGCTCTCAAAATATATCACAGTGTCCATTTAGAGCCACCTGTTAGCTCTCCCTGGCATCTCCTAAGCACTTCCTTGCTGGGTTGGTTAGGAGTGACTGAGAACGTTTGAGAATGATTAAATCACATTTCTTTTACAAGAGATACCTGGTTCTAATTGCTCCCCATTCAAAGGAATCTCGGAAGCAGGGCTGGGGGAAGGGAAAGGAGGAGGGACACAGTCCTGCGATGCAACGAGAGACTTTAATTGGACGCAGCTCCTCACGCAGTGGCTGCAGTGACTCTCGGTGGTGGCCCAGGGGTGGCTCAGATGTCTTCTCCTCCAGGGGAGTTTCCGAATCCATCTTCATAGCTCCTGCTCACCACGCTCTTCCTCCCGGAGGAGCCGCTCAGGCAGCCACACAGCATGGGGGCCGCCTTCTAGAAATCTCAGGGTCTCCTGAGGTTGCACGCTTTCAGTGTCCACTTGTTGGTGGGGTGGTGTACGTACCTCTTTTGGAGACCATTCTTGCGAGGATTTGTGTTCAGATCTGAAAGGGGAAGGAAAGGGTTGATCCTCGGTAAAGGCTTTGGGTTATGGGTGGATGAACAGTCTGGGTCACATCCCACGTGGGGACTGCTCATGTTCTCGATGCCTTTAAAAAAGAAAAAAAAAAAGAAGTTCTGCTTGCTGGAGCTAAAAACACCCCAAGTTGGGTTGAGCGAGTGAGATTTTGTGGTTACTTGTTACATCAGCAGAGGCTCGCTGGACCTGCCCAGAACATGCCTTCTCCCTGTGGGGCCATATTCTAGGCACGTCTATAGGTTGGCTCATCTCGTCCTCCCAACAGCCCGAAAGGTAGGAAATGTACTCGCATTCTCCCCAGTTTGTAAAGAAGGGTGCTGAAGCTCAGAGAGAGAGAGAGAGAGAGGGTCAGTGACATGCTCAAGTTCAGCTAGTGGCTGAGGCAGAATTTAACTAGTGTGTAGGAACACCACCAGTGGGCTTAAGTAATATCTCATATCTAATAAATAATCATTAGGCTACACTGCTTGTTACTGTGGGTAACAAGTCCCACACCCCTCAAAGACTGAAAGAAATCTGATGTGTCCCAGCAGGGGGTGGCTGGGGAGACCAAAGCCCAGTGAGGGAAGTCCGGTGTTCTTGCCCGCTACCACACGTCCCCTCCCAGGACCTACTGAAGGTCCGTGGCTGAGGCTGCTGGGATATCCTTGTACTACGTGAGACAATAGTAGTAGAGGACTCCTTGCTGGTCGGGCAGCAACAACAGAAGATCTTTGACGCCATGTCTTGATGGGCTGTGGGAAGAGGAAAGGGCATTGGGGCATCTGGCTCTGTAGCCCCAATCCCAGAAGCCCATTGTTATTTAAGCACTGGGTCATACAGGGCCAGCCTCTCCCAAGGTATCAAGCCCCTTCCCCTCCCAAACCTCCTGTAGCTTCCTGGGGCTGCCATGTCCAGGCCCACCTATGTCTGACCAGGCCTTCCTCTCCTGTCCACAGTTGTCTTACCCATGGAAAGGAGTTGGAGCCTTGACCGTGCCAGGCTTTACTTGTAGGGGTGCCTTGTTGAATCAGCAGATCAGCTGACAACACAGCTCAACCTTGCTGGTTCAAGTCCTGGCTCTGCCACTAATTTGCTAAGTGGCTTTGGGCTTATCCATGTCTATCTCTGGGCCTAAGCACCCATCTAACAGGCAGTGGTTGGGCTGCACCACTTCTCCAAGGATACTTCCAAGCTCCGATGACCCAAAGTTGTACGTCCTTGTCTTATTCCCCAACTTCTTTCTCTCTTCTAGTCCTCTGGCCCTCTCCTGTTCTCATCTCCCTTTCCCTGTAGCCAAAGACCCACTCCGGGGAATTTCCATCATGGTGGCTGTATTCACTCCCTGCATGTTGGGTTCATTCCAGGGCCTCCCCCTTGGGCACTGACTTCGCACCTCTCCCGGCCACCACCCTGTCTCACCTGGGTCATTGCAGTGGCCTCCTGACTGGTGTCCCCGCTTCTTCCGCCCTGGTCTTCATCAGTGTCAACACGGCAGTATTCTCTTAGGATGTAAGTCACGTCATGTCTCACCTCTGCTCGAAGTCTCCCCGTGGCAGATCATAGAATCAAAGTTGAAGTCCTTCTCTGGTCCTCCCCTGAAAAAAATCTATAATCTCAGCGCTACCTTCACCCACCCCTCCCCTGCTGTCTCCTCTCACCCTCCCCTTCCTTCTGTCCCAGCTGCTCCTTTGGCCTGGGATCCCCTTCCCTGGAGATCCATGGAACTCATCCCTCCCCTCCTCCAAGGCCTGGAGGAAAGGTCACCTTTTCTCATGAGGCCTTCTCCCCCTATTTAGGCCCATCTCCCCTATTTATTTCTCCCTACTTATTCCCCTATTTTCCCTAAATAAACTCTTTCTTTCCCTCCCATGTCCCCCGTTTGGGGATCAGGTCCCACTATTCACTTTGTGTGGAGTCAGAGAAGGGGACCCCCCCTTCCTACTGGCCCCTGCCTCCCCTTCCTTCCACATTCAGTCATTCATCAAGGCATTGTGATCCTACCTCATGAATATCTCCTCCGTTGTCTGCCAACCTCCACCCCCTGCCCTGGTGGGGACCCTCATGACACAGCTTCCCTGCTGGCCCCTGGCTCACCTACAAGCCGATCTGTCTCCTGTGCCAATCCCATCATCATCCTCAGCCTCAGTCCCTCAGTGGCTCCCCTGTTCTATTACTTGAAACTACTTTGTGGTCTGGCTCTGCCGGCTCTGCCAGCCTCATTCTCTCCCAGCCTGGCTCCTTGCCCTCCAGCTGTAGGTGCTTCCGGCAGCGCCCCAAACTTGCTCTCAGTGTGTCACCACTGTGCCTTTGCACAAGCTGTTCCACTTCCGTGTTCTCACTCCCTCACCCTTCCCCTGGAGACTCAGCTCAGGGGCTGCTCCCTCCCGGAGCCGTCTCTTCCAACTGGGGAGAATTAGGGGCCTCTCTTGTGTTCCCACAGATCCCCCGGCTTCTGTGGGTCATGGCCATTGTCCGTCTTTGCATAAGCACATAGCAGGTGTCCAATAAATATTTGTTGACTGGACACTATTTTCACTAGCTGCTTAGTTGTGAGAGTCTAGACTCCAATCTGTGATTCTAAAACTTGTCCTGCATGTGTTTGTTGAGGACTACTGGTGCCAGGCAGTAGGTGAAGGACATGGCAGTGAACGTGAGCAAGAGATTCTCGCTCTCGAGGGGGCAGGGATGCGTCCAATTCACCTTTGCATCCCAGCACCAAGCACAGGGCTTTGCACGGAGTGAGTGCCCTCTCAGTGTGACCGGAGTCAACACACAAGCCCTCTCTGACTGTTGGATGATAGACACATCATTATCCCTACTGTCCCTTCCACTAACAGACGCCGTACTCCCTGCTCATAGAAATGGATAGAAACATCCTGATTCTGTACTGACCTCATTGTCCCCAGTGGGAAGTTAACAGGGCAGGAGGAAGAGCCACAGGGTCCCAGACACTGACCTTCACTGTGCTTTTTTCGGCAGGTCTTTCGACATCTCTGAGCTCATTTACCTTTTCAGATGGTGGAACGGAGCCCCATGAAAGTGCCTGTCAGGTCTCACAGCCAAGAGGAGCAGCTGGGGTTTTAACGTAGTTTTGTCGGGTTCCCGAGGCTCTGTGGTCCAGGGCCTCACCTTGGCACTTCCAGGGGCAGAGAGATGTTCAGAAATACCATCTCCTTCCCGGAGAGTTGATAGCAGGTGGCTTTTAAGCCGAAAGGCCCCCTGAAGCTTGGCAGAGTGGTGTAGCAGTTAAGAGCGTACATTTTATTACTGAGATGAGTTGGAATGTAATTCTTGCCTCACCTTGCTGGGTCATTTAGAGCAATTTAACCTCCTTGAACCTCAGCTTTCCTATCTGTAAAATGGGGAAGGTAAAACCTACCCCAGAATGTTGTGTGAGGATTGGGTGGTGTAAAGATGTGATGAGCTTAGCTCAGTTTCTGGCACGTGGTAAGTGTTTCATAACGGGCCGGGGATGATGTAGGATGATGCAGGCTGGGGCAGGGTGGGTGCGATGTTGCTTGCACTACCACTGCCCGCCTCTAGATGGAGACAGGAGCCAGAGAAAAGGGTCTTTGGGTTATGCCCAGTGGACTGTGAACCTCAGGTGTCCAGTGATCCAGACCTAGAAAGACCCAACGAGGTCCAACAGGAAGGCTTCTGGAGCTGGAGGAGTCCCTAGGGCTCATTCAGCACAAGTGGGGAGGCTGGGGCTCAGAGACAAACTGTGGGGTCAAGGCAAGTTAGGGGTAGTGTCTGCTTCCTATAGCAAAGGAGTCCAGGAATGATGGAGACATTGTCCCTTTAAGTACAGAAAAAATACCCCCTTCTGGTCTTAGATCTAACCTTTGAGGCTGACTCACCTGCAGCTGGCAGAGCAGAGAGGAGGCTGTGATGTCACAGAGCCGGGGAACCAGGGAATGCTGGGAGCAGAGGGGTTTGACTGGACCACAGCATCAGGGAGGAGGGAAGGACCATGGATCCTCTCTCCAGTGGTCCTTCTCTCTGTCCACAATGCTGTGATCTCCACCATGCCCATCAGATTGGCCCGGTGGTCCTGCCTCATGCATCTCTTATCTATTCTAGAATAGTATGCTAGCTGGGCATGTTCTTCTCAGGGGGGGTTCTAGACACTTAAACTAGTGAGCGAAAGTTTGATGAGCAATGGGAGATTCACAGAATCTTTCCCCAAATGACTCATTCATTCCAAAGGGAAAGATAGTCATTTGCCATGGAAAAGGCTGGCAGCAAAAACCACCTTAAACAAGGGATCTAGTTAATGTCACCAATGGCAGGACCTACCTCCACCATGTGTCTCCTGATATGATGCACTGGGGAGGATGCAGTGTCCCTTCTGTGGTCTTCCTGCCACACAGGCAAAACTGGTATATTAAACACAAATTGAGGGATGCTTTATAAGACAATCATGCCTGTGTGCTTCAGAAATGGGGAACTCATGGAGGACAGGATTGTTCCAGATTAGAAGACACAGAGGGGACATGATGACATGGGACTCGTGATATTGGATTCGATCTTGTACTGAGTATCAAAGCAGCTGGAAGACACTGGGGGGCAATTGATGATAATAGTATATCAGTGTTGAATTTCATGTTTTCGAGAATGGTCCTGAAGTTATGTAAGAGAATATCGTTGTTCTTAGGAAATGCACACTGTAGTATTCAGGGGTGATGGGATCTGATGTGCACCACTGGCTCTCACGTAGTGCAGAAAAAAATAACAGGAAGAGAGAAAAGACAGGCTAGAGCAAGTGGGGGAGATGTAAACAATTGTGAAATCTGGGTAAAAGGTAAATGGGTTCTTTGTCCCTACTGCAACTTTCCCGTAACTTCAAGATGATTTCAAAACGGGGGGGCGGCTGGGTGGCTCAGTGGGTTAAGTGTCTGTCTTCAGCTCAGGTCATGATCCCAGGGACTTGGGATCCAGCCCCTTTTGGGCTCCCTGCTCAGTGGGGAGTCTGCTTCTCTCTCTGCCCCTCTGCTCCTGCTCTCTCTCTCTTTACAATAAATAAATCTTAAAAAAAAGATAATTTCAAGATGAAAAAAAATCTACCCATAAGGCTTAAATTTTTTGTGTTAGCTTAGTTAGATGGGACCATGTATTTAAAAACAGTAAGGCATTGGGGCGCCTGGGTGGCTCAGTGGGCTAAAGCCTCTGCCTTTGGCTCAGGTCATGATCCCAGGGTCCTGGGATCGAGCCCCACATCGGGATCTCTGCTCAGCAGGGAGCCTGCTTCCCCCCCTTTCTCTCTGCCTGCCTCTCTGTCTACTTGTGATCTCTGCCTGTCAAATAAATAAATAAAATCTTAAAAAAAAATAAAAACAGTAAGGCATTTGAAAGAGCTACTCCCTGGTGAGGAGAGGGAAGGAGGAGACACAGTCCCGTGATATCACCAAGGGCTTTAATTGGAGGCAGCTCTCCCCACATTGGCTTTTTCAGGAGCCGAAGGAATTCTTGCTGGTGGCTTAGAGGTGGCTCAGACGTCTTCTCCTCCTCTGGGGGAGTTTCTGAATCTGTCTTCATGGCCCCCGCTCACCGCCCCCTTCCTCCCGGAGCCCCTCCAGCAGCATGCAGTCCTGGAGCCCTGCCTGGGAGCTGCGGACTAGAATGGTCAGGGTCTTCCTATGTGGCATGGCTGGAATGGCCAGTGGTCCTTCGAGTAGCGGTTCAGGTTTCTCTTGTAAAAACCTCTTGGGCCCACACGTGTATTCCATTCTAAAAGAAGAAAGGAAGAAATTATGATGCTGGGTGGAACCTTTGCATTGGGCTTGGATGGCCCATCCTGGTCACCTCCAGCCCTGAGCACGATCAGATTCTGGAATACTGGGTGAGCCACGTGGACCCCAGGCCGGGGCTCAGAAGTCCTTTGTGACAGGGACACGTGTCCATAGGTTCCGTATCTGAACTTCATTGGTGTATTTAATGAGAACCAGGTGACTTTCAAAGAGCAGTGGCTTGCGAAGGGAGAGAAACGGGCCCATCCTGCTTCTAACACCAACCTTACTTCCCGATGGACTTTTGGAAAGTCCCTTTCCCCATGGGCCTCAGTCTTCTCTATACAATGGGAGGTGGGTTTTTAAACTGTTCCACGGAGCCCTGTGGGGGTTGGGAGGCACGAGGAGGGAGGGGTGGAGCCCGTGGGGCTCCCAGGCCCTACCCTGGATTCAAGCCCAGGAGAAACCCCTCTGGACTTTTATTGCAATTGAACTTTATGCGAACTGCTTGCAAGGCAGGTGTAGTTGTTTTGAGAATTCTGTGACGTCTGGGTGGGGCTGGTCCTCGGCTCTCAGCGGCCGGCCTCCCAAGGTGCTTGTGAGCTAAACCAGGTCACCCAGGCAGTGTCGGTGCACAGTCGTGTGGTCTCGTTTCTTCTTCCTGGACTGGGCTTCTGTCCTTCTTCCATGACCCTGAGGTGTTTTGCCCCCCGCTGAACTACCCTCTAGCCCACAAGCATCTTCTGGCATGCACCTGGCTGGGTTTGGGGGAACACAGCTGTCTTCCTGGGACTTCCCCTCTAGTGGCCAGTGCAGACACGAGCTTAGAAGAGAAGCCTGGATATGTGTCCTTTCCTCCCAGACCTGCTGCTCCTAGTTCGGGCGATTACGCAGGCAGGTCTCAGAATATGACTGCAGCTTCCTGGTGGGAGTGGTCCCGTCTCTCCTGTCACCCCATTTGGCTTAGCTCACATATCCGTGGGATTTAGTCATCGGGACCATGGGGGTTCCTGGTCTGTGTTAGGACCCCTGTTCGGGACTCACCTTCATACTCATTGTTGCTGGTGGAAGAGGCTCTCTTTTCTGGGTGGATCGGAGGTTGTCCCAAAGGCAAGCCGGAGGCTTCCTTAGCATGCTTGGAACTCTTGCTGGCCAGCTCCCCCTTCTGCAAGCCTGATGGTGATAATTCCACACTGTTAGGCGGGGAGGGTCAGGGGAGGTGACGGAGGTGAAGGTGTGGTTCTGATGGGGTGGGGACCACCTGGGTCTCCCTCCCCCGGTCTGGTGAGTGTTTGCTCTCATACGCACGTGCTGGGTTCAAAATAATATATAATTTTTCCAAAACATGAAGTTTACCTTTTTCTCTGTTTATAAATGTGAGTGCATATCCATTACAGAAAAGCTGCAAAATATCGAAGAGTATGAAGCCGAAATAGAAATGCCCCAAACGCCCATCCCTTCAGATGTGATCACAGTTCCCATCTTTTCTCTTGCGTATTTTTAAAGAACCCATTATAGCCTACATGTCATGTATATATTCTACTTTTTTTCATATTTGATGTATCAGAAACATTTTTCCCAGGTCACTAAATTTTAAGAAATAATGGTTGTAGAATATTCTATTTTGCAGATAATTCAAGAGTCTAACCAATATTCCTTTTTGGGGGGGGTGTTTAGGTTGTTTTCACTACATAAATACCATTATGGTGAATGTGGTTGTACAGAACACTTTTTTTTTTTAAAAAATACAGACTTCTGAATTCTTAAAAGTAGAGAAAAAGATTGAGCTGCATCCTGTAACAAATACCTCCGTCCTTTACTAAATGCATAACCACAGCAAATTGCTTCCCTCCTATGCCTGTTTTCAGAGCTGCAAAACGACACATCCATTTTGGGTAATCACGTCCCCTTCCTTCTTAGAGTTATTGTAGGAATCAAATCATATCGCTGTTCTCCCGTGTCCGCTCTGAAACAGCGGGGGGACTTACCTGATCACAGCCAGGTTCCTAATGCCTAGATGTGCCTTGCACATAATAGGGGTTCAGTCACCATCATGGTTATTGTCTTGGAAAAAGGGATTGACATTTTTAAGATTCTGGGTTTTTGTTGTGAAATTATTTCCAGGGGTAGTATTTGGAAGACCCCTCAGATGGATTTCTGGCAAAATCTGCCATAAGAATTTTTCTCCTGCTGTTGAATGGTTCCATCTCTTAATGGGACCATCCTCACCACCTCACTGGTCTCCCTGCCTGTTGTTTACGGGTTTGGGTTAGGAAGCCCCCACCTGATTTTAGGTTGGAATTAGCACTCAAAAGCTGAAGGACATCTGAGGGAATCTCAGCAGAAGGGGGAGGGACACAAGGAGGTCTAGAGAGGTCAGGCGGGGGGTTGTTCCTGTCTGGTACCCACTGCAGTTTGATGGCTGATGCTCTTGGGTTTGACTGGGGACCTTGGAGTCGTCCATGGCGTGGGGCTCCTCACAGTCTCTGCAGCATAAGCAGAAGATCTTCGAGGCCAGGTTTTGGTGGGCTGCTGGAGGAGGTCAAGGAATGGGGGCCATTGGAAATTCAGCGTGATGGGGATCATACTGGTTAGCCTCTCCCAAGATAGAATAGCCTTCCCCGCTCCCAAGACCCAGGCCCTTCTGCGTAGGTTGCCCTCTCTTAGAATGACTTTCCCCATTCTCTACTGAATTTTCTCACCCATGGAAAGGAGTTGAAATTTTACTCTGCCAGCTCTGCCTGTAGGGGGCGCTTGGTTGAATCAGCTGATCTTGACTTGGACCCCAGTTCCCGGAGCAGGACTGTTTCCGAAATAAACATAAGACTGTGGATGAAAAACGCTAGTCCTTTACCTGTGTTCACACTCTAGGTAGAATCCCCTGACCGCAAAATCCCAGCTTATGCCAACCCACCAACGCGCTCTGCCCCATTTCTAGGTGCGTATTCTTGGGTAGATTTGTTAACCTTCTGGAACCTCAGTCTTTTCATGGGGAAAGTGGGAATGAAGAGTCTGCCTGCAGAAGTAAAGGGTTAAATATGTGACAAGTCACCCCCTCCCCCCCGTGGTGCTTGGCACACGATAATGCCAATAAATGCCAAGTCAATGGCCATTCCATCCCTTCTCCCTTCCCTTCATGTGGTTCGTCAGCTCCAGAATATTCCAGCTGGTCTAGGTCCCAGGAGAACATGCAATGAAGCTCAGTCTTGCAGGTTTAGGTCCTGGTTCCACCACTAACTGCTGCGGGCAAGTCCACGTGCATCTCTGAGTCTCAGGGGCTTCATCAAGGAGAAGAAGTTGGGCTAGATGGTGCCTTCACAGATCTTTCTGGTTCTGTTGGTCCAGAATGATAAAACCTTGTTTTATTCCCAAACTCCTTTGTCTCTGGATACTTCCTGTTCTCACTCCCCCTTCCGTGGCTAGACCCCCTTTTAGGAAATTCTTACTATGGTATTGGCAGATGTCCCTCACAAGACCCAGTTTGCTGTGTGAGCTGCCTCATTCATGGACACTCGCTTCTCAATTTCTCTACTGCTCTCCCCTGGTCCAAGGCACCATTATCTCTTGCATGAATTAGAACAATAGTCTCCTAACATCTTTTGCTTCTTTTACCCTTGACCTCTTAAATTAATACAAAATCTTTAACTTCTGGCACGTATGCTATTTGACAATAGCACAATTTCTATATTGTGGCTAGATACATCCAGCCGACTAGACACATATGAATGTCTCCATTTTGCGGGATCCTTGGACCCAAGAGGTCCTCCAGGGGTCCAGTGAGCCCCCATCTCCAACAGTCTTTGGGATTTGTTGCCAAGTGAGTTTTTCGACACGATTGGAGCTCTGATATTTCCTTGAGCTCTCTTTGATGAACTTATTGTATCTTCTTAGGATTTATAAACAGATAGAAATTTATATAAGGCAATGAGGTCTTTTGTTTTGGAAATGCACCATTTAGCAAACATCCTTGCCATTAATATGTTTATTCTGCTGTTTGCTTTAATTTCAATTTCCTTCATGTAAATTCTTGCCTCGTGGGATTTTCCTTTGTTCCAGATTGCCTCACATATATTGAATGTTGAAGGAAGTGTTTCCTAAGGAAGGAATGGAAGCATAGGTCTGACAAGCTCTCACCACAGGTCAGCTCTGAGGACTAAATGGTGGGAGGTCTGTTAGGCAGTGATCAGTGGGTATAAAGGTAGTTGTTAAAACTCTGCCTTGGGTTCCCACAAACCTTCATGAGCCCCTGTTCTCTCTTGTTAGCTTAATTAATGAAAGGTCACTTTCCTCAGCGCATGTTCTGGAGTGAGGATTTCCAGGTTAGTGATCAGATGGCTTCTTCTAGGCTCTCTTAGGGCATGGAATTCAAGACACTATGCATAACTGGGGTCAACTGTGGTGTGTCCTCTCCTGTTTGTCATGGTCTCATTTACACCAAAGTTGCTGCCTCTTCTTGGAAAAACCCCTGCTTCGTATAGACACTCTCACTCAATGTCCCTTCATGTGTGTGTGTACATCAATAAATGGAAAAATTTCACCAGATGACTTGAAATTATGGGCAGTATGGCAAACCTTTAATGTCAAAAATAAGAGATTTCAGAGGTAGAAAAAAGAGAAGACAAAAATACCAAATATTCAGTAGAGAGAGCTTCCTTGATTGGTATGTTCTGGCCTCAGAAAGAAAAAAAAAGTACTCCTACTCAAACCTTCTGAAACCTACTTTCTTTACATCTCTTTTTCTCTCTCCACCCAGCTTTATCATTACTACCCACTTACACTCTTTCTATTCCTTCCCGTGACTGCCTAAATAAATTCCCTTCATTTCTGTAGAAAAGAACAATCAACATCGTACACTATCCCCCCAAAACCCTTATGCCAGGAAGTGGGTCCCGAGAGGCCGAATTCAAACCCTGGGTAACAGAGGAGTTGAGGGCAAAGATTTAGAATCATTCCAAATTTCAGAATGACAGAAAGCGGCTGTATTGAACTCGGGATTCTGTTATTCTCACCCGTCTTGGCCACCATATTTGTACCCATCACTTCACATAATGGTTGACCTTCAGAGAGGGGGAAACATGTTTAGGAGCAGCAGGATGGAAAAGGCCAGAAGATTTAAATAACCCCCTGACACATAACTCAAAAAAGTGGACTTGGGAAGAAAAATAGGAAATGTACCATCTGAAAGTATTTGAAAAGGCTTCCTCTTCTGGGTAGATTGAGCAAAGATTCAAAATGGCAAACAAAGTCAAGATGAATTACTGGGAGATTTAAGGTAATAGACTTCAAGACACTTTCCAAGAAATTCTAGGGCAGACCAACAGCTTAAGTAGAAGGAGGCTTCCCTTCTCTCTTTGTGAAAGACTCAGACCTAAAATAGGGAACTTAGATAAAATAAATCGGAATGGGAAATGCCAGCTTAGATCTCGGGATCATCTTCAAAGAGTCCTCCAAGATTAACCAGAAATGGCCTCTTGGAGAAAACAGTTGGCTCCTGAAATAAACCAGAATCAAAACTCCTCTGTCCATAAAGAATGTGAAGCCTGTTGATAAAGACCCTTGTATTTACTGTGAGCACAAAGCCCTGGGAAGAACTCTCGTCTCAAGTCTGCCCAGGGATGCCACTCGGAGGAGACCTTAGCATTCAACACATTCCTACCCTTCCTCTAAACTCTCAAGGGGAATTGTTGACAAATATAGACGGACAATACTGCTTGTTGACATGATTCGTTTCTTAGGTGGAAAGCAGAGTCTTCAATGCCAACCAGAGCCAGGACTATTCTGTGTGATGAGTACTTGGACCATTCCACATGTACAACTCCCCAACACTCGCAGTGGACTATGTCGTCTCACATGGTGTTGGAAGGAATGGAACCCTTCCGGACTATCAAATACCGATAGGGTGGACCAGACTTCTGAGGACAGAGTCATCCATAGGAGCTGGACAGCCCAAGGTGCTCCTTTTCTCTCATTTTGGCTGACATAGCAAATAAGACAGCCCAAACCCTGGAGCACAACCAACCAGCTGCAATTCCTTAGCTCAAATTCCCGTGGGTAACAGAATACCTTTGGATTTTATTTTGGCGGATCAGAGAGGGGATGCACTTCTGCTAGCCCTTCATGGTGTACCTGGATTCACACCACAGGTGAGGTTTCTAAGCCCCAAACAAAGGCAACCTGGCTACTAAAGCGGACACAGGGAATCATTGGAAATTTTTTTTCTCTGTCATACCTAGGAAACTGGATCACGATTCTGGAGCGCCTTCCAGACGCTTCTTTTAATGAATCTAATTATTTAATCCAATAACTAAACTCTTAATTATTATTGTCTTTTTTTCTTTTTATTTAAACTTTATTTTTTCGGTGTTCCAGGATTCATTGTTTATGCATCACACCCAGTGCGCCGTGCTTTTTTTTTTTTTTTTAAAGATTTTATTTATTTATTTGGCAGACAGAGATCACAAGTCGGCAGAGAAGCAGGCAGAGAGAGGAGGAAGCAGGCCCCCTGCTGAGCAGAGAGCCTGATGTGGGGCTCGATTCCAGGACCCTGGGATCATGACCTGAGCCGAGGCAGAGGCTTTAACCCACTGAGCCACCCAGGCGCCCCACTCTTCATGCTTTTTAAATGAATATTGTTCACCCCGCATTTGGTGGCTGTGGCCCAGAGAGCCAAAGGATCTCCTGGGGCCACTGGCTCAACATATAGCTCCGTAGAAGATTCAGAGACAAAACCGAAAGACATCAGGCTAGTTGATGCTCAGACTGAACGTCAGATCGCTGTTGGTGGAAAAGGGAAACTGTGTCTTCAAGGAGAGTGGACAGCAGTGGTTGAACATGTGCGCAGTCTCTGAGGGTCTCTCGTGAAGCTTTGGTTGAGGGAGAACCAAAAGAGGGCGGCTGAGAATAAAAAAGAAGTTCCCACTCTCCTAAGACCGATTGCTCTGTAACCATGGTTAACAGCTAATCTCCAGAAACCTGTTTTAAACTCACCTGTTAATGAAACTTTGCCTTAGTGACCATTCCCCTGAAAGTACGAGATACACAATGGTAGGTACCCTTTCCCACCATTCCCAAGCAATCCTGCCTCTGAAATGCCACCTTGCATCAGCTCTCCATCTCCCAGAACCCCTTGGATGACCGCCATTAGCTTTGACTTTGTTATAAAAGCCTGATTCTCCCTTGTTGAACTGGAAATAAATTCGGTTTTTGTTTTGCACACTGAATGGAGGTCTCTTTTCTCTACAGCAACTCACAGAGGTACAAACAGCCTGGAGATCGTTCCCTATTAGCAGTGCTACACGGGTTTAAATGTGGGTTTGTTTGAATCTGGCATTAATGCCTTCCATACTTTTACTCCAGCCAGCAATTTCATGAGAAAAAGAAGGGAGCACAAACTCTTTCTCCTTTGAGTCTTCGTAGCAAAAAAGTTTGGACTTTTGAGCCCTCTTCAGAAATGGAAAGGCTTTCAAGGAAGGTAGTGTAGCAGTTACAGGCACATTCTTTGGGGGATAATTCTTGAGGATCTACTACTTATTAAGCTATGAAATTTACAAGAATTTTACTTCCTTTAAGGCTCAGTTTTTAAATCTGTATAATGGGGATGACCATAATAGTATTTACCCTAGAAGGTGGTTGCGAGGATTAACTAACGATGGAAAGTGCTTAGCACAGCTGCCTGGTACGTTGCAAAAGTTCCGTAAAGTTAAATGCTGATGTGGACCACGGTGGTGTGGAGTTGAGGCTAGCCGTGGGGGGAAGGTGCGATGTTTCCTGCACTACCACTGCCCGCCTCTAGATGGAGACAGGAGCCAGAGAAAAGGGTCTTTGGGTTATGCCCAGTGGACTGTGAACCTCAGGTGTCCAGTGACTCATAGCACTTGGGCCAGACCAAGAAAGACCCAACGAGGTCCAACAGGAAGGCTTCTGGAGCTGGAGGAGTCCCTAGGGCTCATTCAGCACAAGTAGGGAGACTGGGGCCCGGAGACTGAAACAGTGGGGTCAAGGCAAGTTAGGGGTAGTGTCTGCTTCCTATAGCAAAGGAGTCCAGGAATGATGGAGACATTGTCCCTTTAAGTACAGAAAAAAAATACCCCCTTCTGGTCTCAGATCTAACCTTTGAGGCTGACTCACCTGCAGTTGGCAGAGCAGAGAGGAGGCTGTGATGTCACAGAGCCAGGGAACCAGGGAATGCTGGGAGCAGAGGGGTTTGACTGGACCACAGCATCAGGGAGGAGGGGAGGACCGTGGATCCTCTCTCCAGTGGTCCTACCCTCTATCCATGAGGCCACGCTCTCTGCTGTGGTGTCCATCTGGGCACTGGAACAGAAGTCCAGAAGCCTTCCGTGGAAGCAACTCGAGGACAGCTGGACCGGAAGGCGCAGACCAGTGCTGGACATAAGAGATGGGGTCCACCTTTTGTCTCTGTGCACCTGCTGGGTGCTAATCTTGGGCAAATGGACTTCACCTCTCGTCTTTCAACTCTACAAAATGGAAATAATGCTGATTACATGTCCTAGGTATACTTTTAGGATAAAGTGAGGTCAGGTAGATAAAAGACATTCAGCATGGTGCTAGCTATAGTAAGCGTTCAAGAAATAGTTGTTAATAATACGTGCAAAAATAAAGGGACATCTTCCCAATCTATCTTTCAGATAGAAGGAGAATAGCTTTGTATTCGAGTGCTCACAAAATCTCTCACCTTAAGGGGCACTCTTTCAATTCCTTTATTTAGGACAACCAGGCACTATTTGGGGAAGCCAAATTAGGTTGAAGCGTTCTCCATCAGTGCTATCTTTGGATGCTTACAGAAGTCACGTGATACACAGCCAAGCCATTCCATGCAGTTTTGTAGTCATGGGGTGGGGGGGGGGGGATGGGGAGTGGTGCCTGGGCTTCAGGATTTTTACAAAACTTTCCGGGTGATTCTTGTGTATAAACAAGACCGAGAATCACAGAACTACTTGGTGGCTATCTCGATGCCTGTAAACAAGTGGTTTTCAGCCCAGGCTGCACCTGGAGTCATGGGAGGAACTTGAAATAATGCCACACCCCATGTCCACTCCAGGCCAGTAAACTCACTATGTGGGCCTTGATAGTTTTTAAAGTTCCCCAGGTGGTCCCCCCAATTAAAAAAATTGAGGTAGGGGCACCTGGGTGGCTCAGTGGGTTAAGCCTCTGCCTTCGGCTCAGGTCATGGTCTCAGGGTCCTGGGATCGAGCCCCGCATTGGGCTTTCTGCTCAGCAGGGAGCCTGCTTCCCTCTCTCTCTCTGCCTGTCTCTCTGACTACTTGTGATCTCTGTCTGTCAAATAAAAAAAAATAATAAAAAATAAAATCTTTAAAAAAATTGAGATATAGTTGACATGTAACATTGTGTAAGCTTGAGGTCTAAAACATGTGGTTTGATACATGAATATCTGTAATGTAATTGTAATTTACCATTTTCAAATTTATTTAATATTTATTACAATATTGTAATACTATACAATATTATAGCAGTAGCAAACACCTTTATCACATTGCATAATGATCATTCCCTTTTTTGTGTTGAGAACGATGAAGATCTAGTCTTTTAGGGACTTTGAAGTTTATAATACACTATGATCTTTTTGACCTTTACTTGTCTTTTTAAAAAATATTTAAATATTTAAATACGGTATGATTTTAATTCTCCTTCAGTGTTGAGAACCACTGACCTATAGAGCAAATGTAAAAAATCTAAATTTTCTTTATGTTGTATGAATGAGTCCTTTTAGCTCTTCAGGGACAGCGTCATAAATGGGTGCAAAAGCATTACTTTTCAAATAAGAAATGGAGACAATTTACTTTGGAAAGCTGTGTGAGATGAAGGCTGATGTTAAAGTTGTCTGTGAATTGTTTCAGAAAGTGGGTGAGGATAGCAGTACATCCATATTCATGTATTTTATGCAACATGCCATTGTGAATACATATCGTACCGGATCCCCATAACCGGAGGTTGGTTTATTTCACCCATAGCACTGAACATTTATCTGTGCAAGTTGGCAAAAATACTTTAAGACTTCTCTGCATGAGAAACTGGGGGATTGTGTTCTGTTTGGGGTCGTTTACCATTCAAAGATATATGGTATGCTTGCTTCCTTCCCTTTGGGTCTGGGGTAGGAGACTAGTCAGCAGGCTCCTCTACTGATTCTTGGTCCAGGCAGAGAATCATGAAATCTTGAACTAAGACACTGGCCAGCATTGAGGGGGGGTGGATGTTGAATCTGGTGATTCCATATGTCATGGGCAATAGGGTCAGACTGCCAGGTGAGAGGTCTGTCTGAGCTTGCTGTATGACCTTGACCATAGTTCTTAGGCCTGGGACCCCTCATTTCCTTACCTTTAAAATGGGATGATTTTAAAGGTAATTGAGTTGATGTGAGGAATAAATTCAGCCATGCATGCTGTAAGAAGTCCAGAGAAGAAGCACTCAATGAATGTTGCTTTATTATTTTCATTGTCACTATCGTCATTATTATTATTTGATGTTGAGAGGGAAGGATGAGGAGGAGTATGGGCAGATGCCTTTGGGTCTAGCTTTTGCTTCTGTGGATGCGAAGTGGGAGAATTCAGGGAGAGGAGCACATTTTGGATGAGGACAAATGCAGGCTTTTTGGAAACGTTCGTTTGGAAAATAATCACGAATTTGTAGGAAGTTGTCGCAAAATGTGCAGAGAGATCCTGTAAACCCTTTACCCAGACTTCCCCAATGTTAATGTCTCGCATCACAAACAGTATCAAAACCAGGAAATGAACATTGTTAAAATCCACAGAGCTATTCAAAGTGTACGGGTTACACGTGGATTGGCATGTCCACACGTGCATTGCTGTGTGTAATTTCATTACATGTGTGGTTCCTGTGTTGTGCCACAATCCAGACACTTAACTACCATCCCCACAAGGCTCCTGTGTATTACCCCTTTCTTATCTCACCTACCCTCTCTCCCCACCACCTCTAATCCCTGGAAACCACCAATCCTTCTCCATTTCTGTCATTGTCATTTCATGAATGTTACATAAATGGAAACATGCAGCACCTATGTATCTTTTTGAGGTTGCTGGGTTTTTTTTTCTCTCTCTCGGCATAATTTGAGGTTCATCCAAGTTACAGTGTGTATTAGTAGTTCATTCCTTAGAACTGCTGAGTCATAATCCATGGTATGGATGGATCACAGTGTGTTTAACTATTCACGGGTCAAGAGATGTTTAAATGGTTTCTGGTCTTTGTCACAAACAAAACTACTATGAACACTCAAGGACTAGTTTCCATGTGAAAATAAGTTCGGAGAGATGCCCCAGGGTGTTATTGCTGGATCGTATGGTAAATGCAGTTTTAGTTTTGAAAGGAAGTGTCAAATTATTTTCCAGAGTGACTGTCCCATTTTTCATTCCTATTGCAAGGTATGAGTGGTTCTATTTTTCTGCATCTGCTCAAGTGGGTTTTTTAACCCCCACCATTTTTTATTTTCTCCACTTAGCCAGGTGTGTGTTGGTATCTCATTGAGAATCAAATGTGCATTTTTCTAATGGCTAATGATGTAGGATATCTTTTACTGGGCTTGTTCGTTACCCACACACCTTCTTTGGTGAAATATCTGTTGGTGCCTTTTACTCATTTTCTAATTGGATTTTTTAAAAGATTTTATTTATTTTTTTTGACAGAGAGAGAGAACGAGAGAGGTAACACATGCAGGGCAAGTGGGAGAGGGAGAAGCAAGCTTCCCACTGAGCAGGGAGCCTGATATGGGACTCGATCCCAGGACGCTGGGATCATGACTTGACCCAAAGGCAGACACATAAAGACTGAGCCACCCAGGTGCCCCTGGATTGTTTTTTAAATTCATGCTTAAAATGACAGCTTTATTGAAATATAACTCATATACCACAAAATTCACACTTCTAGAAAATTCAGTTTTTATTATATTCATGGAGTCATGACACTATTACTACTAATTCCTGAATATTTCAGTCACCCCAAAAGGAACTCCATACCCATTAGTAGTTACTCTCTGTTCCTCTTCCTTCCAGCCCCTGGCAACTAGGCATCTACTTTCTGTCTCTGCAGATCTGCCTTTTCTGAACATTTCATAGAAATGGAATTCTACAATATGTAGTCTTTTGTGTCTGGTTTCTTTCACTTATCATAACCCTTTTCAAGATTCATTTGTATTGTAACATGTATCGGTCCTTCATTTCTTTGGTCAAATAATGTTCCCTGGGGCACCTGGGCGGCTCAGTCAGTTAAGCGACTGCCTTCCGCTCAGGTCGTGATCCTGGGGTCCTAAGATCAAGCCGGGATTTGTGCTCCCTGCTCAGCAGGGAGCCTGCTTCTCCTCCTTCCTGCTCATGTTCTCTCACTGTCTCTGTTGCACTGTTTCTCCCTCAAATAAATAAATAAAATACTTAAAAAAATTCCCTTATATGAATATATCATATTTTGTCTATTCACCTGTTGATGGACATTTGTGTTGTTTCCACTTTTTGGTTCCGTGAATAATGCCGCTATGAATACTTGTGTGCAAGTCTTTAATTGCCATGTTATCATTTTTCTTAGAGAGAGCTCTGTGTGTGTGTGTGTGTGTGTGTCACACACAGATTCAATTCTTGGAGATATATAGACAAATGCACATCTGCATACAGATCTATATGTATCTCTCTCTATACATGTATAAGTGAAATTGCTGAATCATACAGTAGCTCCATGTTTAGCATTTTGAAAAATTGCCCACCTGTTTCCACAGTGGCTGTATTGTTTTGCAGTGCTTCTAGCAACGTGCGAAGGTCCCATTCACTTGACATCCTTGGCAACACTTGCTATTGTCTGTGTCTTATTTTAGCCATCCTAGAGGGTATGAAGTAGTATCTCATTATAGTTTGACTTGTGTTTTCCTACTCTCTAATGATGTCGAGCATCTTTTCATGTCTATATTGGCCATTTGCTTATCTTGTTTGGAGGAATATCTATTAAAATCCTTTGCCCATTTAAAAGTTGGATTGAGGGGCGCCTGGGTGGCTCAGTGGGTTAAGGACTCTGCCTTCGGCTCAGGTGATGATCCCAGGGTCCTGGGATCAAGCCCTGTATCGGGCTCTCTGCTCCATGGGGAGCCTGCTTCCTCCTCTCTCTCTGCCTGCTTCTCTGCCTGCTTGTGATCTCTGTCTATCAAATAAATAAATAAAAATCTTAAAAAAAAAAAGTTGGATTGAGGGGCGCCTGGGTGGCTCAGTGGGTTAAGCCTCTGCCTTCGGCTCAGGTCATGATCTCGGGGTCTTGGGATCGAGCCCCACATCAGGCTCTCTGCTCAACAGGGAGCCGGCTTCCCCCCCTCTCTCTGCCTGCCTCTCTCCCTACTTGTGATCTCTCTCTCTGTCAAATAAATAAGTAAAATCTTCAAAAAAAAATTAAAGTTGGATTGAGTTAAAAAATTTTTTTTCAGAGTTTTAAAAGTTCTCTAGATATTCTGGATGCCAGACCATTATCAGGTATATGATTTATAAATATTGCTCCCATTTGGTTGATTGTCTTTTCACTGTCTTGGAAGTGTCCTTTGAATTCAGCACAAAAGATTTTAATTTTGGTGAAGTTCAATTTAATTATTTCTTTTCTTTTGTTGCTTGTGTTTTTGATGTCATGTCTAAACAAACACCTAACCCAAGGTCATGAGGATTTACTTCTGTATTTTCTTCTAAGAGTTAAATAGTTTTAACTCTTACATGTAGGTCTTTAATCCATTTCGAGTCAATTTTTGTATTTGGTGTGAGGTTGGGGTCCAACTTCATTGTTTCACATGGGAATATCCAGTTGGCCCAGCACTTTTTGTTGAAAAGACTGCTCTTTCCTCATTGAATGGTGTTGGCACTCTCGTGGAGAATCAGTTGATCATAAATGTAGGAACTTAAATTTACTTCTGAACATGTTGCTGTTGATATTGTAAGGGACAGTCAAATGAAGATTTCTGGAAAGGTTAAATGAGATATGGAGTGTGGTCGATGGCATTGTTGCTTCCCATTCTTTACTCCCACCTATGGTCATACCTTTGCCATAGCACCAACATGGAACAGGGGCAGAGTATATTTCTTTGCTTTTGATTTTGGACTTGACTAAGTGACTTGCTTTGGTCAGTGGTTTGTGGGCAAAAGGACAGTATTAGAATTTCAGACCACTTCTGCTCTTCCTCTCCTGCCATTGACACAAAAGAATATGGTCCCATTCACCCATTAGTCCAGGAGGAGGATGAGAGACACAGATCAGGGTCATTCTAGATGCACAACTCAGCTAAGCCTGGATGAGATCAGTCAACCCCCGTGCAAGTCCTACACAAGGAAATGATGATAAGTGACGGTCGCCACTGAGTTCTGGGGTGGTTAACCTGTGGTTAAGTAAGACACAGGGCATGAGGTCTCCTTACACACACAAGGTCCTGTCCACATGAGAGGAAAGACAGAGATTGCTCACTCCACTTTCTTTTAAGTTTTAAGCTGACTTCTGTTTGAACAAGAGCTCTGGTCATTTACAGTCCTCAGGATGTTTGCTATAGGCGTGGGCATTACTGCAATATTGTCCCGAAGTGTGGGGCACAGTCCCCTGGTGGGAAGTAGGATGATGTATGGTTGAACATGGACGTGATATTATGTAGCACTAAATCCTAGCATGGGGAGAGAATCCCTTTTTAGTCCTTTTGCTTTTATTTTTATTTATTTTTATGGAGGTATAAATGACAAGTAGCACTATGCTAGTTTCGGGTGTACAACATCAAGATGGGATGGCTCTAGACCCTGGGAAATGATCACCGCAATAAGTCTAGTCACCATCTGTCACCCTAAGTGGTTACAAAAACGTGTTTTTTGGTGATGAGAGCTTTTAAGGTTTGCTCTCTTAGCAACTTCCAAATATGCAATGCGATGTTATTAACGATAATAACCATGCCGTACATGGCATCGCGTAACTTATTTATTTTATCACTGGGAGGCTATGTACCTTTGGACCCCCCTCACCCATTTCGCAAACCTCCACACCCCTCACCTCTGGCAACTACTAATATGTTCTTTACACCCATGACCTTATTGAGTTTGTTCTGTTTTTTAGTTTCCACATATAAGAGAAATCATACCAATGCAGTCCTTTCGATGACACGGAGGGAGAGATCTCAGAGGCCGCTTGCTCTTAGAAATAGCTGTTGATCTCTCTTTTCAACAAGAAGAAAACAGCCTACAGGCTCAGAGTCTTTGGCAGCCGACAGCATGAGACCAGAACTTAAGCACCTTGTTTCGTTTCTACTGACTTTATTTTTGTGTGGAACTTTTCCACGGTGGGTAGTCGTTATGCGTTTGTTTTAGTGTAAAAGAGTAAGATGGTTGAAAAGCAAAGATTAAGGAAAGAATGATAAAGATAAGAAGGGGAAGCCCGATGCTGTGGGACTACATGGAGTTTAGGAGATACTGATTTGTTGTGCGACAGCAGATCTGTGACCTATGTAATGAACGTTATGGGACGCATTTATGTGTCCCTTCTACAGAACATCGTTTCAAATGTGAACTCATCTCTCGTCCATACTTTCTAAGTTGGAAATTTGGTTTATTCTTTCCAAGGATTTAGGCTTCTCAGTTTCCAGGAATCCTAACCCCTGGGCCCCGTCCAAAGCCCCAAGGTGATTGTCACAAATAAAACCCTTTCATTACTCTTACACAATCAATACTTAAGAACCCTTTGGAAAAATCCTCTGTAAATTCACATTCTAAAAATAGACTTGACTTTTGGATGGCTTCTAAATAAAAACATATTTTTCGATTACACTGGAGACAGAAAAAAATTTCCAGTATCATTTTGAGACTTGTGGGAAAATGAAGAGGAGAAAAGTTTCACTGTTCTCGGTGAAGGTTTTGGTATTGAAATGTTGTCATGCTGGCTGGCTTCTGAGTGTGGTGGGGGTGGGGAGGAAGGATGGGTAAGGACTGTCACCAGTCATTTAATATATCACTTATTACTCAGATCTGACACCAAGTACAAAGGCTGGAGGAGGAAGACAAAGCTTGCATCACTGTACCTGCTGTGGGTCCAGGAGAACGTCTCTGAAATTCTGTGGTTTCTCTGAGTCATTCCTGAATCATCTCTTTATTACAGTGAAACTTCACACTGGCAGGATTTACTGTGGTGCACAGAGGGCTTCATTCTGGGCCTTTCAGGGCCGCGACTGAGAGGCCTGAGATCCCGAAGAGGGGGATACGTGCCCCTGACAAGTCTCTCCTGAGGCGTTGCACAATGGTGACGGATTAGGTTCTCAGGAACTCCTGGTGGGCAATCCCTCTTGGTGCGGAGTTACATTCTCCCTCCCTCCTCTTCTAGGAGACTGGGTAGAGGCAGTGGAGCCGCGGGTAGTGTAGGGCAGCGTGTAATGCAGAGACAAAATGTGGGCTTCCCCCATTCCTTCCAAGGATGTTTTCCCCTTAACACCAAGTCATCTGGGAGGTCCGTGGCCCCAAAGATTACTCACCCTTAGATGGAGTCACACTTCTGCTCTTCCCGCTCAGGGTAAAACATTTCCCTTCTCTGTGTCTCATCTGCTCCTGTCAAACCTGGCAGCCACAATTCCCGCCTCGCCCAGGGGGAGGGGACCCGTGTGTGTAAAGTTGCTTGTTGCTCTGCACTGTGTGTTGTGTTTTGGAAGGACATCTGTGCCTTCCCTGGTGTCACACTGGGTTGCCTCTGGGTGGCCACCCACATCCCTGGGCTCCCTCTGGGAGCTTTTATGCTCATGGAGCTCCATCATTTTACCCGACCCAGAGGGGATGGGGTAACTAGACCGAAGGGTAAGCGGGCAACCTTTGGCCTCTGAACAGCAGTACTGATGAAGTTCTAGAATCTAGGTGAGGTTTGGTGGGGTGAGGTCCGGAGCCGATGACCAAGAAAGAATTCTTGAGACATCTTTGGTGCAAAATGGTGGTTTATTAAAGCACAGGGACAGGACTGGTGGACAGGAAGAGCTGCTGCCCCGGGTTGTGAGGGTGACAGGTTATGTACCATGGAATTGGGGGAAAGTAAGAGAAAGGGAGGTTTCAATAGAACTTTCATATGCTAAAGAGGATCTACAAGACCGGATACTGGAGGCCTTGCAGGTGTCAAGGTTGTCTTTCCCTTTTAGCAAGCCATTAACATTAAGATAGTTGGGAGATTCTTAAAGAATGTCACATTTGTCCCACCCAGGAGTGGGGGTGAGGGGGAGACTTCGAGGTGTCAGCCTTTTGCTTGGTCCTCAGTCAGCCTTCTGCTGCCTCATCAGTACCATTGATGATATCCCCTTCTGTTACACACAGATCCCAGCACAGTGCCATGTAGACATGGAAGATGGTGCATAGACATGACTGGATTTGAGTAAGAAACTCTCTTTCTTGTTGCCTTGCTGCTTGAAAGAAGTAAACAGAGGCTAGGGGAGAAAACATACTCTCAGACAGCGATGAGCTCTAGGGGGACAGGAGAGCACTGTGTGATTAGGCAAACACCAAATTCTTGCAGAAAAAAAAATTTGTAAAAACAGTCAAGAAGGAAATTCAATATTTCCAAGTCAGTGGATTTATCTACTGGTATTTCCACTTCCGTTCTTCCAGAATTTTCTCTGCCGATACTTGGCATGCAACATGCGGCCCCCTTTCCATTTCCGACATCTGACCACCTGATTGTGCTTCCTCAGTTGCCGCAGTGGATACGTTAGAAGCTGCTCTTGTGAAGGAAGGTTTGAGACCACGAGGGGTTCCACTCTTTTCATGATCATTCTTCACTTAACCCTTCACTTAACTGATTTCCAAGATGGTTTAGTAGCTCTCTGGGGATATGGAAGAGCTGATTTCTTGAGACTGTTCTGATGAAACCCTGAAAGGTGAAATGCAACATTCTCAGAAACCAACAACATAAGACAAATCCTCTGGTCTTGGTAGGTTGGTGGGGGGCTGGAACCCCATAGGAGAGTGACTTCTCCTGTGGAAGTCAGCATGACACGGGGTTAGAGCCCACCTTGGGACCACCTTGCCCAAATATAGGCAAGGATCATTTCATGGGGGAGTTGGAAGGATAGTAGTAACATTTCTGAGTCTTAACCATGTGCCAGGGATTGTACTTAGTGCTTTGTTCTGGAGCAATGACCAAGGATGAAATCCCAACTCAGCTGTGTGTTGGTTGTGTGACCTTGGATGTGTTATGTGGCTTCTCTGAGCTTCAATGTCCTTGCCTCTAAATGAGACCATAATACTTCTTTGAGTTTTTTAAGGCTTCTTTGAGATGTTGAACTCCAAGTTCTGGGTCAACATTCCATACCTAATGTTGCCATTTTGGTTTTGTTATTCAGACATTTCATACAAAATTCAGGCAGCCCTGAATTTCATGGCAGACAGAATGTTCTGCGTTTCAGTGAGATTCTGAATTTTTTTTTCTCTCCCAAGGGGAGAGAGAAATAAATACTTGAATCTCAAAGTAAGAGGATTTTGGAGTTGGAAATTAAATGAGTCTCATTTATAAAAATGTAATAACTTTGGCCACAAATCCGGTAACGATGATTTCCAGGTAGATAAAGACAAAGCCTACAGATCTGGGCATTTTTGGAAAGAAGCCGTTTTTATGTATATTAGATAGAAGACACTTTTACTCTATAAAATTTGAAAGCCTTGAGATACTGTCTCAGCCCACAAGGTAACTGTAAGGCTTTACAACACTTGTAGAAGGTCTTAATTAGACTCTGAGCAAAGATTTCTTCCCTCTGTAAAGTGCACATATAGGCTATGTAATTTGATGTGATAAATTAAAATGTATTTTTCTCTCCCTCTCTCCAAACAGGGCCACATAAATAGTGCCTGGCTGGATTTTGAATATCTGTCTGCTCCCTTCTCAAATTTTTTTGAGTCACACAGCTTCCATGTACTGGGTCCAGGGTAGGAATTGAACAGCGTAATCTGATCTTTGTTCTCTGACCATTACTAGATGCCCGAGGGTTGTGGCTCAGACCAGCCAAGAAGTTTCTAGGAAGACAGCCACTTCTATGTAACTGGAAAAGACGCCATGAGAGAGCTCATGCAGTTCTTTCTGTATGTCTGATGCTAGTTCGTGCTTGATGCTTACCTTTTTGTTCCGTAAATGCTTTCAGACCGAAGGGGAAATGTCACCGGGGTGAATGAACAGGTTTATCTTTGCCAGCATCTGATGGAAGGCCAATCCCTCCAGAATCTTCACCCTATGATCCTGGAAAGGAAAGAGCCAGAAAGGACTTAGGAGGCTTTCAGACCTACTGCCTACCCCAAGATAAAGGTTGGGATGCTGAGGCCCAAAGAAGGAAAACATTTTCCCAAGGTTAGAAGTTGAGCCCCTGCTTGAGCCATCATGTGGACTCAGGTCTTTTTGATCTAAAACCCTGTTTGTACTTATAGCAGAAACTACGAATTTTTTCCCACTTTCCATCCTCCACTTCCCTTTTAATAACAGAAGCTCCAATTTGTGACTGGAAAAAAGTTTTCGCTTCTAGCCTTCTTTGCAGTAGAGGTGGTCATGAGACAAAGTTCTGGCCAACGACATGTAAGTTGTAGTGTCCTGTGTGACTTCTGGACACATTCTTTTGTCCTTCCTCCATCCTGCTGGCTGGAATGTGGAGGTAAGAGCTGGAGCTTGAGCAGCTGTCATGGATTATGAGGTAGAAGCCATGTTGAGGATGGTGGAGCATCCGGATCAGGATCCTGGATGGCTTTGCACAACATTATAAAATCCCTGGATGCCCACCTCTGGGCTTTTTATGTGGGAGAATAAAACCATGTGTTTAACAGCTGTTATTTCCTGAAAATTATTTGTCAGTTGCACCTATACCTTGTTTTTAATGAGATTCCACTACCTCATTCTGCCTTCAGATCAATTTCCTTGTTGGTAAGAGGACAGAGGTTAGGTCTTGGGAGTTCTGCTAGGGGATGGCGGGACATGATCCTCCTAGATAGAGAGGTGCTGCTCTCTACGTCTTTTCCAGTAGACTGGGATCCCAAGAGGAAGGGCCATGACTGATTTTCCTCTAGTGTTCAGAAGTCAACCTAGGATGTTGAAGACACTGGCAAAATGTTACTGGGTCTTGTATCAGTTATTTATTGCCATAATAGTGCTGAGTAATAAATAACCACAAAACCTCAGTAGCTTATGACAATCTCTGTTTATTACTCATGTCTGGGGTGGTCAGCTAGTCAGCTCTGTTGAAACTGACTAAGCTGGTCACACGTCTGGGGAGTTGGCTAGCTACTGGATGACCAACGGTGGCCATGATTTTGTAGCTGGGGTGCTTGACTCTGCTTTATGTGTGTCTCATCTCCCAGCAGGCTAGCCCATACTTGTGGAAGAGGCCAGAAATAATGAGTGGAAACATGCAGGTAATTTTTCTTGCCTTTGGTTGTGACATGTCTGCTAACATCCCATTGGCCAAAGCAAGTCTCAGGGTAGGAGCCAAAGACAGCGAGGTAGAAAGTTTGACTATTACATGGCAAAGGTATGGGCATAGGTTGGGATGAGAATCGGGGCCTTAATGGATCCGATCTACAACAGACAGACAATTGAAGGGAGAGAGGGATGGATGGAAAGAGAGATAGAAAAAGGGCAGACAGTGGGAGGAAGTGCTCTTTATTGTGTCCATGATAAGGGCAAAGGAGGCACTAGAGGGCATTTTCCTGTCTCTGGTTCTCTCTGGGGTTAGCTGTGCTGGGGCCATCTTGGTTTGGGGACTGCCCATGGTGCCCCAGGACAAGAGCTTTGTCACAGCCCCAGGCTGTGGGGTGTTTATATTATGACTTGCTTCTGTGCTGGGGAATCTTTGCTTCTGCATGAGTCATTATGAAAGTCTTCACAAGCTTTACCTAGTGGTTGGGAAGAGTTCTATTTTGGAGACAAGAAGCCTTTTCAGCAAGAGCTAATTCATAACATGAAGACAGTTGTGCTGTGGCCTGAGAATTGAACTAGGAAGCAAGCGACCTGGGTTTCAGTGCTGCCTCTGCCAAGTCAGAAAAAATAACACCACCAATATGAGCTTCTTTTGGGCTATTTCTAAGTATTATAGTACTTGTCAGGAAGAGAGGAAGCTACAAAAAATACATTTTCTCTCAGTCTTCATGTTTGAACTCCTGATAATATGTTCTTTAAAAAAAAAGATTTTATTTATTTATTTGAGAGAGAGAGAGAGAGAGAGAGTGAGTCGGGGGGAGGAAAAGAGCTAAGCACAGAGCCTGACCCGAGGCTTGATCTCACAACCCTGAGATCACCACCTGAGCCGAAACAGAGTTGGACACTCAACGGACTGAGCAACCCAGGTGCCCAATGATAATGTAACCTCCAAGAAGATGAGAATTCCTCCAATGGCCATAAATTTGGTAATTTGTTTTCTATTATATGTATTGAGGATCCTTTCTCATTAGTTGCTTCAAACACTTTTACAATAATGCTTAAATATTTGTGTGTCATAAAATGATGCCTGGAGTAAAAATTAAAGTAATAAAATGATGGTTAGTGCGGAAATTAAAGTAAAACATCGTTAATGTGAAAATTCACGATCTTAAATTTCATAATAGCTGATGCAAGAGATTTTGCAGTTAAGAGTGACCATGTTTCCCTCAAAGTCGGCAAAAAATTTAATTTGTTTGGATGGTGTGGGGATGAATACACTTGGTCATTTTCCTTCTGTTGTAGAAGTGATTCTGGCAGTTTTCCTGAATCTTCAACAGAAAGTGAAGGTTTTGTTTGCTTAGTTGGTTTAAATGCAAACAATTAAATCCAATTTCTTGGCATCTGCAGATCCTGCTGGTTTTTCAGGGTCAAGGTCAAGGGCACCAAAGCAGGGCAATTTCTGAGAAGCTGATTTCTGAATGCCTGAGCTGGTCTTTTCCGATCCTCTCCTAACCCTCCAATTCTGGGGAATACTGAGGACCAGGAGTGGAGAGACTTGGTCAGTCTCAGGGGACCACCTGGAACACTGGATCCTCCTCGGGACTCCCCGTATGTTGCATCAGATCACGTCCTTCCATCCTACACAGGTCATGTCCCTTTAAATGGTGACTTGCCAGTTCCTAGAAGCACTAATTCAAAACATATTTCTCTATCTGCTCTCAGAAGAGAGAAAACAATGTCATACAATGTTGCCCCAGGGAAAAGTGGAACAGAAGTTACTTCATTTGCTCATTACCTGAGTGCACACAGCCTCATCCCTGTAAGTTTGTTAAATAGGTCCAAGGTCTGTCTCATTCTGTCTCAATCTTTTTAGCCTTTTCCTCTGTGGCTGGCACTGGAGTATGGAAGAGAGGCCTGCTTTGTCTTGGTGCAGTCTTGTTTGTGGCTTCCCGTTATTATGAACTCGGTCTGGGAATGAGACTGAAGGAGTCAGCATCCGGCACTGACAGCTGTGAGATGGAAAGGCTTCCGGGAATGCCTCAAACCTCCTTTGATCAGAGGGCAAAGAGTTCTTAGGAGGAGTGTGGCCCAGGAGTGTGGCCCTGGTCTTGTCACTTTGATTCACAAGGGATAATGATGCTTGTGGGCAGAACGATGCCTTCTAATACAGGAGATGCACCTGCTGATTCCTTGAGTCGAAACCTTGCATCTGGAGTCTTCGGAGAGAAGCAACAGTCCCGGTCTCACTTGCTGATGGCGGGCAGGGTTGGGCGTGCCTCTGGGATCCCGATTCACCGTGATTTCATTACCTGTAGTTTGTGTTCTTCTAGATAGGGTGAAAATGACTAACTCTAGAGTGCTGGCTTGGGAAGCATCTGGAACGCTGGTGTTGGGAGTGAGCCTTTAGAGACCCTAAACTCGCCTCGCTTCCTCATTCTCTACGGAGAATCACTCTTCCTTCTTTGCCCTCCGTCTTTCCTCTGCTAGGACAGCTTTCCATGTAGCCCTCATCCCAGGGGACCAGACACAGGCTGAACAGGAAGGGCCCTGGAGCTCACACAGGCTTTAGGCAGAGTAGCAAGATGGACGTGGCTCAGATTCCAATCAGCTTCCTAAGTTGAGGATCGATGTGAAACTCTGTTCAAAGCGTTCTGCAATTGCAAAGGAAGCTCCAACTCTTTCTCGCCTCCTATAAATATGACCCACCCTTGCTGTCTGAGAACGTCTATTTCTCTATATTCCCAGGGACGTGAGGGGGCAGCGAGGAAACATAATTCCCCAAACTCTTTGCTGTTCATAACATCTCAGCAGTGAGTGGACTTTTGTTGTCCTCTTCTATGTGACTCCTGTCTTCATATCTCTGGCTCTTGGCCCTGGTTTGAACCCCTGAAGATCTCTTGAGCAGTGATCAGTCTTGGCAGCAGACTCATTTTGCCCAAGTTCATAAGAGACTGATGAGCAGCTAGATGTCATGGTGTCAGTTTACAACCTATATAAATTAAATATGTGTCCATTTGTCTGTATTACATGTTGTGAAAATACTGATTAAATTTTGAGATTATGTTTTAGATGGAATGATCTAATAACAGTCTGTGTTTTATTAGTATTTTTGCTTGCATAACGATACCTTTCCCCCATCAGTGGCTTTAATCACGTATCTTTTTCTTACAGATCTGCAGTCCGTCCATGTGGCTCTGTTGGGCTTTGCTTGGATCAGCAAGGCTTTGCACTAGGAAGGGGGTCATTTTGGGTCTATTTCCCATGTCTTCATTCCAAGGACATGAAGTGAAAGGCAGAAACTATTTGGGGGAGACTCTTACCACGGCACGCAACAGGAGTCAAAGAGATGGGAGCAGAAGCATGTGATGCCTCTTAAGGTTGTCATCTGGAACGGGTTTGCGGTCCTTTCCACCCATGACCCATTGGCTAAAACAAGTCTTATGGCCAAGTCCGGTGCTGACGGGCTTAGAGATAGTGTCAAGTCACAAGCAAAAAGAATATGTAGTCCTAATAATAATTACAAGGCGGGGAAGAACTGGAAGTAGCCATCCATTTCACTACAGAGAAATATGTTAAATTCGCATAGTGGGAGGCACTGGGGAGCCATTCCCTTCTTAGGGTGGCTGTGGACTCAAGCTGTGAATTTTGGTTTTTCCAAGAGCGATTGGAATTCTTCTAAAGATGGCGGCTCTCAAGAATCGAAAGTCAACATTTGTCTTATTGTCAATCTCAGGGAGAAGACCGAGTTCCAGATTGGACTGTATCTGCCATGTTCATGGTCTGCTTACGGTAACGCCACTCAACACAAGAGAAAAGGGAGGGAAAAGAGAATCTGGACAGGGACAGGAAATCGAGAGTGACCAGTCTACCTTTAATACTGATGGCAGACTTGGCCCAGCAAGTATCGCCTCCCCTGTTGTGCTCATGTCTGTCTGGGGTCCTCTCAACAAGGGAGCTCCAGGCAGCCATTGCCAGCCCATCCACCTGAGGGGAAATCTATTTGTCTTCTTTGAGCTAAGATGCAATGTCTATGACGCCACAGAGAGAGTTTCTGGGGTTAGAGATCTCCAATAAGAGCATCAAGGTGGTAGAAGACAAAAGAGCTTTGAGCGGGGACTGACACAGGTTCCAATCCCAGTCCTGCTGGTTACCTGCTGGGGGTCCTCAGGCAGGTTGTTTTCCCTTCCACGGCCTCAGTTTCCTATCGCTACAGCTGGCGTCTATGATGGAAGATGTGGGTTCTAGTCCTGGCTTAGCTGCGTGTCCCCAGTTCCTCACCTGGCATAACAGGGTCAGATTTTCTCCGATGGGACAAAAAACCGGTCTGTAAACTCCAAAATGTAGGAAGAATGGTGAAGGACCTTCCTCCAAGGTCTGTGTGTTGATCAGTCCTGGAAGAACCAGGATTCTGCCCGCACTGGGTTTTCCGGTTCACCCCACAGAAGTCGGGGGGCGGAATCCTGAAGCTTTAGGGGTCCCTTCCGGTCTGACAGTGACACTTCTTGCCCACTTTTCCTCTCAGAGAAGGGGAAAGGCCCCGTTGCCCATTGGTGTTAGTGTGCCTGTTGGAACAAAACCAAACCAAACCCCACCACTTTCTAGCCTGGGGCCTCTTCAGAGGGAAATCAGGGATGCCCCGAAATTGAGACTGTGGCAGAGAACTGAGCCCGAGTTGCTCGCAGCATGGTTCTATGACGGGTGCTCAGTCATATCAGGACCCAGAAGACGCACAGAGCCCTGCCCTGCGGGCTGTTTGAAGGTCATGCCGACTTTAGCCTGCTGGGAAACAAACTCAGTGTCTCTGTTTGCGGGTTCCCTGTGCTGAGAGTGGGGGGCGGGGGGGGGACGATTCCCTGGGGCTCCGGCTCCCCCATTCCCACTGCTGCCTAGCCGGCTCTACCACCCTCCGTCTGACCCCTACCCCTGAGCCCCTCCTGGTGGGAGCCACTGCTAGACTTACTTTTTTGTGTGCTTGCTTCTTTTTGTGTGTTTTCCCCCAAATTGATTTTAATGGGCTAGCTTGGCACAGGAAATGCGGTGGTAGCCCGAGGCTGTTCCAGTCTAATTGAATCTGGGCCAGAAAGGAGCGTGTGACTCATCTTGGGCAAGAGGCTGCGGTCTTTCTGTTTTGTTGCCACCCCTTGGGGGAGTGAAAGCAGAATGACCCCTGTCACTGTCCTGGGGTCACAGGGCTACTCTGGAGGGGAAGGGAAATGACTCCAGGGGAGCACCTGCTGGGAGGCATTTTATCTCAATCATGCTATATAAACCTCACATCGCCCACCACGGGGAGGGAGGTATTATTACTACCCCTGTTTTGCAAATATGATTCAGGGATGGAATGCTCATGGGGAAGGGGTGGGGGTGGGCCCCCTTGGTCTCCCTCCTGAGGTCCGGGGGTATGAGTAGCCCCTTGGTGTCTCCTTTTTCAGCCCCTCTGCCTTAAAAAGTGTATTCAGTAGAGGATAAAGTGTCTTTGGGGAAAACCCTCTCCTCTCTGGGCCTCAGTTTCTGCTTCTGTAAGATAAAGTCCTTAGTATTTGGTCTCTTTGAGCTGGAGAATTCTATATCACATCTCCTTAGTGCTTACGTCCCCTCTGCCCCCGACCTAGAACAGTCCGAGCTTCCTGGAACGTTGGCATCCGTTGCGAAGGCCAATCCCACGGACATCTCCGAGAGGTATGACCCAGATGCCAAAGGCCCGATGGTGCCTGCGTCTGACCTGACCCGAAAACAGGACTGGGTGTCTTCAGTGGAAAACGAAGGTGTCTTTGAGGCCTCTGTGCCTTTCACTGCCTTGGAACTATTTCAAAACTGTGTCAGTTGTCGGTAATAGGAGCAGTGCAAAAGGTTCTTGTCCAAGGATAGACAAATGATTTTTTTCCCGTGGGAGTACAACTGGTTTACCACACCCCCCGTGGAATAAGCCAGCGGTGTGCCTTTTCTATGATCTCACTGCAGCATTTCTTCTTGTTTGTGTCTGTGTGATTCTCTGAACTAGTCGTGGCATCCCGCCGGTTCCCTCACTAATTAAGGAGCTAAACAAAATCTTTGATACAGGTTGATTTTATCTTTCTCTGAGAGTCATGATTAGGTCTCTTTAAAAGGGAGATTGTGCTAAAACAATACGGAGCTAACTGCAGCACAGTTGGTAGGTCAAGGCCGAAGGTGGGGATGGATAAGCTTTTCACTGTACTTCCCACCGACAGGCTGATTTTCTGGTCTAAACTGTTCTCTGCAAATAGTCTGCCCCTCTGCATTTCTCTCTCTGCTTTCCCTGGGAGGGGATCTGTTCTTCCTTGCTCCCCCCTTAGAAGCTACCTCGGAAGCCTTGCTAATCTGCCTACTCTGTGTTTGGATCTGCCCCCTCGTGATGCGGTGGGGGCTGTAAATCCCTCCCGTGGGGCGGTGATAAGGACTCAGTTAGGTTGCACCTGTCCGTGGGCACTGATCGGCTGTCATTTCGGGGGCCTCCTGACACGCTCACTCAAGGGCCGGGGGTGCCTTGTGCCTTGTTTAGGAGAACTGGACTCCTCCAGCTCCAGGCCGCCCCATGTAGCCTCTCTGGCCCTGAGCAAGGCTGTTGGAACTCTCTCCAGCTGAAAGATAGAATCTGGGCCTGAAGAGCCAACCAGACCAGAATGTTCCGTGCTCCCGTGTCTCGGGCCAGGTGCTGGGACTTTAGGAGGCCTCCTGTCCTTCCAGAAACATCCTTCTGCGGGATTTCCTCACTAGCACTTCCCTGTGTATGAAATGTGTTTCTAACCCTTCTTAGTGGGGCCCTACATGTTATTTATTACCTTGAGCTAGGCAGGAAGGGCTCCATGGCCCTCCATTTTACACAGGAGGGATATGACTTCAGAGAGAGGAGGCGACTTCCCCAGGTGAGTGCAGCAGGGAAAGGATCCAAACCATCCCTCGGGCCAGCCTCCCTGTACCTCTGCCTCTATATTCATTTCAGTCCTAGGTTTGCCAGCTTCCCCCACCGCCTGGTCTTTGGTCAAAGAGAGAATCTGGGAGAGAATCTGGGTGAGGGAGGGGACGGCTCCATTCCACCCTTCCCTTCTTCTTCTTTTTTTTTTTTTTTAAAGATTTTATTTATGTGACAGACAGAGATCACAAGTAGGCAGAGAGGCAGGCAGAGAGAGAGGAGGAAGCAGGCTCCTCGCAAAGCAGAGAGCCCGATGCGGAGCTCGATCCTAGGACCCCGGGATCACGACCCCAGCTGAAGGCAGAGGCTTTAACCCACTGAGCCACCCAGGCGCCCCCCACCCTTCCCTTCTGTTTTGCATATTCCCCTACCCTGATGTTAGCTGATGTCCTTTGAGATACAGATGAAATGGGGTTGATGGCTTGGATAGGATCTCCTGGACAGTGGGAGCTCCGGGGCTCTCCCCGTCTCTCTCCCCAGTACTGCCAGTTAGAATACATTTGACTGCAGGCACCAGAAAACTCCATTTACAGTGACCTAAAAATTCGGGATTTATGTTTCTTACACAGTGAGTTTGGAGGTAAGCGGCTCCTAATCAGGGCCAGAGAGCCTATGATTCTCACCTAGCTGTCCCAAAAGGAAGCTCTTTCCCGAAAGTAGCTGTTGAAATTTAAGGGAATCAAAATTCAATAAAAATAAAAATTACAAAGAATTTAGTTGCTCGGTCACGCTAGTAGCATTTCAAGAGGGTAGTGGCCCCTGCACGAAGTCTGTGCAGATCTAGAACATTTCCATCACTGTGGAGAAAGAAAGAGGACGAGAGACAGGCCGTGGTGGTGCTCGCCATGTTCGTTCCTTCTAGGAACCTGAGGCTCGTGAACAGGGTCGGGCACTCTGTGGTCCCCAATAGGACTGGGGTTCTGACGGCAAGAAGAAAGGGGAAAGGACACTGAGCACGTGATTCTGCGGTGAGGAGAGGCTCCTTTTTCCCCCGACCCCCTCTCCTGAGATGGGCTCTGCTGGGTGTTTTTCCCTCTGTCCTTGGACTGCCTCTGTGTGTGCTGCCCTGTCTCCCCATTCTCCCTGACCGCCTTCCTCCAGTCTGCTCCGAAAACAACACAGATGCTCCTGCAAGGAAGGCTTCTGGTGTGGGGCACACTCTAGGAGATGTTCAAGCGATATGAAGGGGGGGGGGTTAGATACTATTAATGCAAAGCTCTTAATGTGAACATCAGACATCCCTGATTTTACTGTTTGTCCGCACCACGTCCTCACGTCCCTACGTCCCTCTGCTGTCCTGTTTCTCCTCTAACTCCCTCTTTGTACCCATTCTTAGGACCTCCACCCCTGAGCTCCCAATTCTCCTCTCACTAAGTAGAGCATCTTAGTGTTTCAAAACCAAGACAAGTGTTGAAATGTCAGCCTGTCCTTTCTCTCTCCCTACCAGCTCTGCCAGAGAAGAGGTCACTGCACACATGTATCTTTCTTCTGATAGGAATTTTTTTTTTCTAGATTTTATTTGAGAGAGAGAGTACATGAGAGAGAGAGTACGACCAAGCACGAGCGAAGGGAGGGGCAGAGGAAGAAGCAGACTCCCTGCTGAGCAGGGAGCCTGATGAGACCCAGGGCTGGATCCCAGGACCCGGGGATCATGACCTGAGCCAAAAGCAGACACTTAACGGACTGAGCCACCAGGCATCCTAATAGGAATGTTTTTACTTGCCTTTGGGAGGCAGAAACCACCACAGCTAGTTTTGATTTCAAATAACATTTTTTTTTCTTCTATTGCATTCATGTACAGCATTTGTATTATTAAATATCAAAAATACAATTAATCAAGTATTTTGGCTGAAGACTAGGGGTTAACAGATTTTCGAAGAAATAGAATAAAATGAAGTATTTTTCATTCTAGAGGCACATTGGTCTGGGAGTCAGATCTGAGTATGAGTGACGGTCCTTATGCTGAGTGACCTTGGACAAATGTACTATGAACCCTTCAGAGCTCAGTTTTTCTATCTGTGCAATGGGAGGGTTGGATGAATCAGGGATCACAGACCACAGCCTTGGGGTCTAATTCTGCCAGAGGCCGCCTTGCGTGTAGTCCTGAGTGAGAATGATTTTTATAATCTTTGAGTGTTTTTTAAAAAATAAAGAATATGCCATGGAGAATGGACGTGACCCACCAAGCCTGACTTTCTTTGACCCTTTACAGAAAAAGTTTGCCTTTCCCTGGATTAGATGGTCTCTGGGTTTTTTTTCTTGCCCTGAATCCTCGAAGTCTGGGGATGCTGGTAGCTTAGATGTACAGGCCCTTGTGGGGCTCAAAACATGCCAGTAGTTTCCCCCATTTCTGGGATCTCTGTATTCCCACCTCAGAGGGAAATGGGAGGGGACATGACTAATCAGGGCCCAGGGCTGGAAGCTATAGAAGATGACTTTACCGTAAACCTGCTGACAAGGTCTGGGGGAGAGATTTCCCTCAGCAGGTGAACAGCAGGCGAACACGTCAGATCCTGGAAACTGCGGGGCAGAACCTTCTGGCTTTCCAGTCAACGCCAGGTCTGCCCACCTGGAGCAGGTGTTGGAAGGCCCAGTTGCGGTCAGCTGGGCTGCTCTGTGTGTTGGGAGGAGGTCGGAGGTGGGGGAGTCGGGCCGGGGGCACTGAGTCACGTTCACTCTCCAGGAGGAGACTGAGGTCTTGACTTCCTCCCCGAGTAGCGGATTTCGTGTGGGGACTGACATTCTTGGTCTCCTGCTTGGAGGTGCATGGATCCAGCCCTTTAGGGACACAAGTATTCCTTCCCGTCCCACCCCAGTGTGATCTTGGGCAAGTTACTTCACTCCTCTGAGACTCCGGTTGGTCAACACTAAAACCATGTTAATCAGTCCTAATCTACCCAACCTCTTGGGTTGTGGAGAGGCCGAAAGGAATGCAGAGTGCCCTGCTCCTAGCCACTTTTCAAGATCTGTTCTGGAACTGATGCTTTTAAGGGGCTCTGGAATGCCTCATCCCATTCGTGGGAACGGCCTCCATTGCTTTGGAGTGGCCTCGTGTACGTCATCTTGTGTGATTTTATTTTGGCTTCTGACAAGTCAGATGGATACTTGTTCTTTTTAAAGCTCTTAGACGGAATGTTGGTAGGGTTTAGTAATGAGAGAGAAAAGACAAAGTGTTCTTGGAAAATAAACAACAAAAGAATCTCAGCTGAAAGAGAATGAGAGCAACGGAAAACCGGTTCAGATGAAATTCTGATGTTCTACTTCGAGTGAATTTTTATGCCATTCGAAGCTTTTAGAATCCTTTGATTTCCTCTTAGCTCTCTCGTTACTAATTTTTATCTCTGTTTCTGCCCACATGCTGGGTAATTGTGGGATGAAAGCATTTTTGCATTACACATGTCCAGTCACATCTGAATAATCATCATCCTTGGAGGGAGGCAGGCCGCAGAGTCTCGAAGACTCTGCTTTTATTTCCATTGTCTTAGCTGGATTTTGCAGAAGCCTTCGGAGCTCTGGGCAGCATTGGGTCTCTTCTCCAGAGGAGGGAAATGGAGGCTCAGGGAGGTCAGTGACTTGCTCAGGATCATAGCACAACTACACAGCCCAGGCAGAATGTTTAAGACTCACCACATCTGACCACCTGCCCTGGGGAAGGCAGCCTGCCCCGAATCCATGGTGTCCGGTGGTATTCCCAGCAGCAACGACCACAAATGCTGGCCATCCAGGCTCTAATGACTTCTTTAAGCTTCACAGCAACTCTACAAAATAGGTCTTTGTTGTTATTACAGTTTTGCAGAAAAGGAAACTAAGACTTAGGGATGTGGGCACTCGGCCAAGCTTACCCAGCCAATTCGAGGCGGGGGCAGGATTTGAACCCAGCATTGCCTGACTCTAGGACCCATGCTCTTGTCTTCTGTGCTGTCATTGGCACAGCCAGGGATGGTGGGGATGAGGGGGAAGGGAGAGTCTGGGGTGTCTTGAGTCCACAACCCACTGAGATTTTGTCTGGGCCATTGGAGAGCCAGATTTGGTCAAGACTGAAGACTGAATGTCTATCGTTGAAAGACCCATCTGGATGACGGCAGCTAAGGGGATGATCCAAAAACAGCCCCAAGTCTTGTTGAAGGATGTGTGTGCGCATGCGTGGGGGTCTTTGTTCAGCTCAGTATTCAGGAGCTAGTAACATCTATTAAGCCCTTCCTCTATACCTTTCGCTCATTGCAAGATGCATATTTATGGTCTCCATTTTAGAGTGGAGGAACTGGAAGCTTCGGGGTGTGCCAGCCCAAGGCCATGCCCCCGGAAGGCACAGAGCTGGGATTTACATCAGGTCCCTCTGGTGCTGAGCCACTCCCCCTGCCGCCTTTCTCTGCCTTTTCCTTCAGCCCAGGACCCCTTCTTTTTCAAGTGGTGCACCCACCATATTTCTAATCTGATGCGTCCCCAGGCCCAGCTTCTGGGGATGTCCCTGTTGCGCCCAGATGTGCGAAAGCTCCGTTCCCAGAGCCCCAGATGCTGCTCCTGTGCGCCGGCTCTGTTGGGTCCGATGGCTCCTGTCTTCTGGTCTTCTTCCCTCCCCAGCATCTGTGGGACCTGGGCCGGCATCCCCTACAGGACTGGTGGCGGCTTAACCACCACCTACATGCACAGCTCTTCACCCTCACGTTCATTCTCCCTCTGAACCAAAGGCTCCAACACTGCATGCCTGTTTCCCCTTCCAGGGGGGCCTCTTGGCTTCTGATCTGAGCCCCACCAATAATCTTTGTATGACCCTGGCTCCACGCCTTCCCTCTTCTGGACGTCAGGTTTTCCACCTGCCATTAAATGAAGGACATTCTGGCTCCCTCTGTCCTTTCGGTTTTGAGCTATGTCAACAAACAAAAGCTCTCTCAGACCCCCTTTTGCTGTTTGGGGGGAGGGCATTTTTTCTTCTTACCGTGCGGCCTGTGCCCCAACATAGTTGACCCTTCTCCTCTACTCCACCCCCCAAAATGGGGGAGTGAAATTTCGCTTTGAGGCCTCTGATTCTAACCGGCAGAGTCTCCCTACCCTGGGCATAAGCTGAGCTCCTAACAGCACCTGGGAAGGAAGACACACACATTTTCCACCCAAGGGACAGAACCTGTTTCTTTCACCAACCCTGTCCTCTCCTTCTCCCTGAGGGCTCAATCTATGAACAATTTTGAGAGCTGATTTTACGGAAAATCCCATTTTCTACCTGCCAGCAGAGCTTGGTATTTGAATCAGCTTTGGAAACTACAGACCAGGGGGAAAAAGACTGCTTCCTTTGCCAAACACTTGGTCTTTTCCCTAAAGGGTGTGGCTTTGAAAGCTTCCCTTTGGCCCGCATGACCCCACCCGTCACCTGTGTGCTAACTGGAAGCATGGGTCTAGGATGGGAAATGGGACATCAAACTTGGAGTAGCGTCTTACCAGGCTGCAAGGTTAGGGGGGTGTGGTTCCATTCTTGGCCACTTGGTCCTTTGTGGCTGCAGGGCATCTCCTGGCTGGGATGGGGATGGTGTCCTCACTTCCTTGGAAGCAGCCCAGATCAGCTGCTCCTTCTCTATGACCAACTGGGTTCTGGAGGTTTCTAGTGCAGCCTGAGGTCGACGTTTTGTCCTCAGGGGGTGTCCCTTTGAGATAAGCAGATTTGATGGAAAAAAGTGCAGAGTTCACCAAGCATGGTGGCCTCACTGAAATTACTAATTTGCGCCTGCCCCGCCCACGAAGTCTGGGGCTGCAGGCTCATGCGCGTGTGTGCTAACCACCGAAAGGTTTGCAGATCACCAATCAGTTCAGCTCTTTGGTCTTCAGGGACCACGAGGTAGCTTGGTCAAAATCCCACTTTCATGGTGTCCCTGCTTGGCTCAAGAATACTGAGTGCTTCCTTGACATCGTTTTTCTGTTTCTGTGTAACAAAATGACTCCCAAACCCAGTGGGTTGGGGATTCCGGGGCCCCTCTAGCTGGTGGGTCGAGGGTGTGTGTCTGCATGCCTCAGCGGAGGAAGAAGATTTGTTCACAAATACAGTACCTGTGATTTGTGTTTGGAGCTCTGGGGATAAACATGGTAGCAGGAAGTTATTAGGAAATATATCTTAAAGGTGGAAGGGCCTAGAGAATCATGGGAGATGGGTGTCCCCAACTTCTCCTAGGAAAGAAAAAAACGTTCCCGATCTTGTGGAAACCCCTGGGTATCTATTCCCTATTATGCCTTCCCTACCACCTCCTCACCCAACAAGGAACCAGTTCCTAGAAGAAGGTCTTCATCGGCCCCCGTCCTTTCTCCTCTAGTCTTCCTGCCCCAGCGTGCATGCGTCTGTGTTGCGTTGCTTTGTGGACTTTTAAACTCTATTAAATTATGTCACCCTGCATGGGTTTCTCTGCAGTTTCTTTTTTCATCGAACATGCTTTTTTACGAAGGAATCCCTGTGTTCACCCATTTCTTCGGTGCTGTATACCATTTCACCATGTGGATGTACCACAATTCATTTCTTTGTTCTTTTGTGGCTGGACGCTTGGGTTGTTTGTAATTTCTTTTGAATGAATTGCATGAGCTCTCCTTGCCCTGATGAGTAGGAAGTTCCCCATCTCTCCTGGAGGTTCTGTGCTTAACTCACCCCCCGCCCCCCACCCCCAAAAATGGCTTAGAGTCTCTTAGGTGTAAGGTGTCAGGGACCAATTCCGCTCAAGAGCCAGGAGAGTCTGCGGCTGTCCTTGATTCTGTGATGGTTATATGATGTCACTGCTCAAACTTGTTCTGCGTGGTTCTTTGTGTCCTCATTTCCTGATATGGGGGCACCCTAGAAACCCTACTGAGCTGGTGAATAGGAACTGAAAAGCTATAACCCGAAATGTGAGCCTGGGCCACTGCCAAACCCGTGCAGGGGCCCGGTCGTCAGCAAAGCTGTCCCTGCAGCTGGGAATAGGGACAAAGTGCTATGACCATCTCCAGAGAAAGCCAGTCGAACCAGCAGACCCTCTTTTAAAACTCATAAGAGGAGTTGACAAGATCACCAGACCCAAGATCGGCTACTAAAAATCCATAGCGTGTCTCCATACCAGCAAATCCCAACCATAAAATATAATGGAAAAGATGATGTCATTCATAGGAGCTGTAAAAATACCCAGGGATTCATTCATCAGGGAATAAACATGTCCTCTATGGAAGAAAACTTTGGATTTAATTAAAGGACAGAAAAGGAAGCATTGAATAAATGGAGAGCTCTCTCATATTTAGGATAGAATAATGTAGCATTGTACAGATATCAATTCTCTTTGGATTGATTTCTAAGTTCGATGCAATTGAAGGCAGAATTCCAGATGGGTATGTTGAGAAACTTGACAAACTTACCCTGAAATTAAAAAGTATAGAGGCCTGCAGATAGCTGAGTCAACTTTTAAAAAGAGAAGGGACTTGTCTCCTAGATATTAAAATATATTAAAAAGTCATAGTAATAGAAGAATTACATGATTTTGATGGAAGAACAAGGAAACAGACCAATGGAAGAGGGCTGAGAGCTCAGAGACAGACCAGGCCTAGAAGGGAGCTTGACACATAATGAACACAGCCCCACAGTTCAGTAGGAAAGCTTTCAGTGACTTTTAGATGGCTTTGGAAAACTGACTGACTATAAATATCAGAATAAAACTGGATCATCACTTTAACTGGAAAACAAAAGTAGACTCTCAATAAAGACTTCAATGTCAAAAGTTAAACAATAAAGCTGATTGAATAAATGTAGGGGAATATTTTTATAACTTAGAGTGATGATGAAGTCTTTTCAAACAAAACCCACAAAGAATAACATGAAAAGTGAATGAATTTTATTTCTTTAACAAAAATTATGAGTTTATAATCAATGGGAGCAGCATCTAGTGGAGAGACAACCTCTAGACCAGAGGTTCTCAACGGGGGGAGGGGGGAGGGTGGTGGGGTGGGGTGATTTTGTTCCCTACCCCAGGACATTTGGCAATATCTAGAGAGTTTTTTTTTGGTTGTCACAGCTGGCTGGGAGTTGCTACTGGCATTTAGTGGGTGGAGGTCATGGGTGTTGGTAAACATCCTTCAACTCAGAGGACAAACCCTGGATGAAGAAGTATCCAGCCAAAATGTCAATAGTGCTGAGATTGCGCAATCCTGCTGTGGACAAGTGTTACAAACAGACGTCACATCTACAACCCACATGTGACTAAAGCCCAGAATATTCAGGAAGTCCTATACATCATCAAGGAAAAGACAAGGAACCCAACAGAACATTGACAAATAAGCAATTCACAGAGAAGGAAAACTTACTGGCTCATAAATACATGAAGAGTCCCTCAAAGTCCCCAAGGATTAAATACAAATTAACACAACAGGGAACTGTTATCAATGAACACAACAGCGAACTGTTACGTTACACTCCCTGGACTGGAAAACATGGGCAGTTGGATAAAGTCAAGTGGTCCCAGGGATGTGGGGAACATGGGACTCTTGTGCACTTTTGGTGGGGTGTAGACTGATGTCATGACTGGATGGAGCCACCAGGCAGAATGTAGACAAGGTGATGTATCCATACACGCTGGTGAGGCCTCAGGTCCTCTGCACAGATCCTTAAGGGGACATGTTCCAACGTGTTCCCTGCAGCATTGCCTTTGTTAGCAGGATGACTGCAGCTTTCCGGGGCACACCATGGAATGGGATGGAAAAATCAAATATGGCACAGGTGCGTGAGAAAAAAGAATCTGCAAACCAGTTCTGCATACACCAGCGTGGGTAGATTTTAAACAAGTGTAAGAATTACTTGAAAAGGATTAGAATAAATCAGAACACAGTTAGCTATGAATGCTATCTTTGCAAAGGTGGTGTAGGCGAATTGAAAACACACATGTGCACACATTTTTACCAAAACATGCACACATGTGCTTTACAAGCCCTGGAATCCATTCTCTGTCTTGCTCTGTTTGCTCAGCACTATGATATACATATGATATATGAGCTGACAGTGCGTCAGGCACTGTTGTTCTTATTACCCTGCTCGTGCCACTGGGAGTCATTATTTTAGAGTTGGATATATATCAAGTGGGTATGATAATAAAAAGTAATAAAAAATAAAACAGGAGGGAGGTGTTGCAATAATGAGTCTTCTCAGGCTGTCATAACAAAATACCGCAGACTGGGTGGTTTCAACAACAGAAATGTATTTGCTCATGCTTCTGGAGGCTGGAAGTTCAAGGCGAAGGTGTGGGCAGGAGTGATTTCTCCCGAGATCTCCGCGGTTTGCAGGGGGGGCTCCTTCCTGTGCTCTCCTCACATGGCCTTTTCTCTGATGCATGCCTCCCCAGTTTCCCTTCTTCTTTTTGTAAGAACACCAGGCCTGTTGGATTAGGGCCCTACTTCATGACCTCACTGAACATTGCTGACCTTCTTAAAGGCCCTATTTCCAAATGCAATAATATTGCATGGACGTCAGCATATCCAAGGGTGGGGGAAGCAATTCAGAAGCTAACAGGCCCGTTGATTTCGAAGGGGGCATGAGGAGGCCCCCGGGATCCTTGCTCCTTCTGTTTGCTGATCCTGGTGCTAGTCACAAAGCTGGGAGTCGGGGATGAAAATTCATTGACTGGGGGTTGCCTGGGTGGCTCAGCGGGTTAAAGCCTCTGCCTTTGGCTCAGGTCATGATCCCAGGGTCCTGGGATCGAGCCCCGCATCGGGCTCTCTGCTTAGCAGGGAGCCTGCTTCCCCCCCCCCTTCCCTGCCTCTCTGTCTACTTGTGATCTCTGTCTGTCAAATAAATTAAAAAAAAAAAAAGAAAATTCATTGACTGTACAGTTAGGATTTGCATATTTTCCCATAGGTACATGACCCCCCAAAGAAAGTTTTGAAAGTAGGACTGAATTTTACTAACTTCTTTTACTGTATTTGCTGATATATTCCTAGGGATTTTCTACTTTGCTCTTACACTGTGGTTCTGTGTTAGTTTGCTAGGGTTTAGCCACGCTGAAGTACCACGGGCTGGGTGACTTGAACCAAAGAAATCTATTTTCTCTTGATTTTTAGCAGTCAGAAGTCCAAGATTAGGACCTACCCTGACGACCTTATTTTAGCTTCATTATCTCTTTAAAGACCTTATCAAGAAATACAGTCACATTCTGAGGTCCTCGAGGAGGTTAGGGCTTCAATATGTGAAATTTGGGTGTGGGGGAGACCCAGTTCAGCTTATAACAGCTAAACTCCACGAATGGATTATCTGGAGGGATATGTTTGTGGTAATATTGGACCATAAGATATTTTACACATTGCCAAGTTCAAGTTGCTAGCATTTCATCGAAGATTTTAGAAAGTCTAGGGCCATGTTTAAATGCAACTTACATTTTATTTCATGGTGCCATCCCTATCAGGTTTCAGCATCAAGGTTATAACAGCTTTATAAAATGGGCTAGGCAATTTTTCTCTTCATTATATTCTGCAAAGCAACCGTTGTCATTTCATCTCATGTGTGCCTTGAAGGCTTGGTGAAACCAAACGGTAAAAATCTATAGCCTCGAGAAAAAGGCAATCAATGGGGGACATGAAGCAGGGGGGCCTTTGTAAAGGTGGCTGAGGAAACACCCCGTGAGTATGGTGCCTTCATCCAAGGTCAAGTTTCCACTTCCTCAAAACATACAAAGGAAGGAACAAATCTAGTCGGATCAAGCCATGCTCCCTCTCAAACTCTTCAGTGGCTCCCCATTGCTCTTGGGAAAGAATCCACTCTTTACTACAGAACTTCCTGGCTCTTGGGGTGCTGACACTGCCGGCCTGTCCCCTCCTCCTCTCTGAACCAGGGGCAGGCTCAAATGTATGAGCTTTTCTCTCACTCCTAGGCTTTGGCTTAGAAGGCTGCCCTTCCCTCCTCATACTCTCACCTGTAAAACTCTGCATGGAGTTCCTAACTCAGATATCACCTCCTCCAGGAAGGCTTCCAGACCTGCCTCTCTCCCCTCCACCTACTGGCTCAATTAAATGCCCTTCTTCTGTGCTCCTCTGGACATCCCTGCTTTCCCTTAACCTCAGTGCTCCCTATCCTGTCTGTTCCGTTGCTGGGAGCCCTTCGGGGGCCCGGGCCTCTCGTCGTCATGCAGAGTTACATCAGAGAAACAGCTTTTCCCTAATTAAACATGCAAAGAAATGGGCCTCAGTGTTTGTTCTGAAGCTAAACCTATTTTCGAGAAAATGATGGCTCTCAAAATTAATCTAAAGCTAATCGCCGCCAGTAAGGAGTTGGGTGGGTGGGGAAATGCAACTTTTCACTCCCTCTCCCTCAAAGCGCAGAGCCTTCCAGAGGCAACTTCTTCCAGAGGGCTCCAGGGGCGGGCTGAGACAGACTCCCTCACTCTTAAGGAGACCCTCAAGCTTCTAACCTTTGTACTACCTCTCTCTCCTCCTTTTTGCCTCAAATGGGCCCGTTTGAAAACTCTCTGACTCTGTCCCATATATTGAAGCCCTCACCCCCATTGTGACCATATTTGGAGCCAGGGCCCCTCGGGGCGGGGGGGGGGGTGATGAGGTTATCTGCTTGGTAAGGGTGGAGACTTGTCCCCATCACCTTAGGGTCCTTATGAGAAGAGACGCTCCAAAGCCCACCACATGAGGACGCAGCAGGAAGGTGGCCTGTCTGCCGGCCAGGAGGGGAGCCCCCCTAGAGCCCTGCCCTGCTGGGGTTCTCAGACGCCCTCCGATGACCAGCTTCCACAGCGATGAGAAAACAAACTTTGTTCTTTCACCCGCCCTGCCTGCGGTCTTTGTTCCAGGGCTGGAGAGCGAGCAGGAGACCCCCCCCCCCCCCGCCCCGCTCAGGGCCCTGCTCATCTCCTCGTCGTCCTGGGCTCTGCTGCACCGGCGCGCTGGCTCCCTTTCTTCCTAAGATCCAGAATGTCGGTATTCTCCGAGGTTTCCCCCTTTACTCCCCGTCCTTCCCCTCCTCTTCTCCTGTTCCCTCTCTTTCTTCTCTTTTCTGTGCTCTGACTCTCATTTCTGCAATTCTAGCCTCACCGCAGGTGACATCCCCGTTTATCATTCCCTCCCCATCCCGACCTAGGATCTCCTGCCACCTCCTGGACTTTCCTCCTTGGACCTCCTGCTGTCAGAGGCGAGCATCCGCTCCTGGACCAGAAGATTGGTGCCCACTCCCGGCTTCCCTGCTGTTGGCACCCCTCCCCTGTGAGGGTCTCGTGGTCTTGGGATGAATTTCCCTGTCACCTTGGCCCCTCCGCTCCCTCCCTCTGGACCAGAGAAGCGTGGGCGCGAGGCGCAGCCTTAGGGAGGGGTTAGCAAACTTGGTCGAAGAGTCAAAATGCACAGCTGCTCTAGCCACAGGATTTGAATAGCCGGCAGGAGTGGCCTCTGTGAGTCATGAGGGATGAAACCACGCGGCCCCCACCTCTTGTGTTTTTTCTTGGAATCGGGTGCGTGGGTGTGAACACCCTCTCACGAAGACCTCTGAGGCGATGCGTCCTGAAAGGAGGCTAGCAGCTGACCTGTACGGAGCACTCTGCGGATGACAAAATGCTTTCACACACCTTGACTCATTTCCACCTAACGACAACCCCGTGGGGCTGGGATGATTATTCCCGGTCAAGGCCTGCAGACTCTGAGCCCCTGAGAGGGGCTTGGGTCCTGACGGGTAGATGGTCAGGCTGGTCTTCCTGCTGACAGCTGGAGGACAGCGTGTGCGCAGGGCCCCTCCCCCCGCCAGGCTCTGTCAGGTGTCACCTCTGACGCATGAGGGAAGTCGAGGCTTAGCTACATGACACGGTTTGCTCAGGGTGTTCTGTGGCTGAGTGCTGTCATGCGGTCCAAACCCTTTGTGACTCTGACTCCAAAATCCATGGATGCACAAATTCATTAGGTGCATGGCCTCCCAGCTCCCAGGACCCCCTTTGACCCAGAAGGACTTCCCAGGGGCTCCTGAGCTGTGGCTTGTCACCCTGTCATAGCGTTTCCCAGTCTGGAGGGAGTCATTGTCTCTGTCATCACCCTTACCTTTGGAACCACGTCTTGAGCGCTTACAAATGCCCCACACTACACCAGATGCGTTACAAACTGACATTCTAGGCTGAGTTGTGTTCCCCCTGGAAATTCATGTGTCAAAGTTGTCACCCCCAATACCTCAGATTATGGCTATATTTAAATATAGGGTTTATTTTTTTAAAAAAGATTTTATTTGCTTATTTATTTGAGAGAGAGAGGATGAGAGAGGGGAGGGTCAGAGGGAGAAGCAGACCACCCACTGAGCAGGGGGCCTGATGCAGGACCCGATCCCAGGGCTCCAGGATCATGACCTGAGTCGAAGGCCGTTGCTTAACCGACTTAGTGACCCAGGCACCCTGAAGATAGGGTCTAAAAAGAGATAATTAATTAAAAAATGAGGTCATTAGGGTGGGCCCTAATTCAGTATGACTGAATTCCTTATGGGAAGAGAAAGTTACGACATGGACACTTGGCGGGGAAACCACGTGAGGACAGAGCGAGAAGACCGCCAGTTGCAAGGTGAGGAGAGGGCTTCTTCCTCAGAAGAAACCAACCCTGCTGACACCTTGATCTTGGACTTCCGGTCTCTGGAGCTATAGGGGCAAAAATGCCTGGTGTTTAAGCTCTGGTCTGTGGCACTTAGCTATGGCCGTCCCAGCAAGCTCATACCTGGGCTCCTTTGGTTGTCTCTCTTTTTTTTAGTTTCAGAATTTAGTGATTCATCAGTTGCACTTAACAGCCCATACTCATTACATCAGTTGCCTTCCTTAAGGCCCATCACCCAGTGACCCCATACCCCCACCCACTATCTCCCCCCTGGCAACCCGCAGTCTGTTTCCTAGAGTTCAGCAACCCTTATGGTTTGTCTCCTTCTCTGTTTCCATCTTACTATATTTTTCCTTTCCTTCCCCTATGTTCACCTGTTTTGTTTCTTAAAATTCTACATATGAGGAAAATCCTATGGTATTCATTTTTCTCTGACTTATTTCACTCAGCATAATACCCTCCAGTTCCACCCATGACATTGCAAAAGGCAAGATTTCATTCTTTTTGATGGCTGCATAGTATTCTATCACATCTTCTTTATCCATTCATCTGTTCGATGGACATCTAGGCTCACTCTGTATCCTTCGGATAGATACCTAGTAGTGCACTTGCTGGGTCATAGGGAAGCTCTATTTTTAACTTTTTGAGGAAACTCCATTCTATTTTCCAGAGTGTCTGCACCAGCTTGCATTCCCACCAAGAGTGTAAGAAGGTTCACCTTCCTCTGCATCCTCTCCAACATCTGCCGCTTCCTGAGTTGGGAACAAGATTTCTAATCCCAGGGGCGTGCAGAGAAGGCAAGAGTGTGTGAGGAATGGGCCTCATGAGGTTGCCTGGGAGACCTGCTGACAACCAGACCACGGCCCACAAAATGGCAGGTATCCTGGTGAGACGTCCATCTTGGCGGCCCTGTGTTCTGCAAGTTCAGAAACCCCGGGGTCAGCCCATCCAGAATGGAACTCACCAGTCGCTCTTGACGGGGCTCTGCCCCCGTGCCAGGTGCCTCCTTGGTGCTGTACCCAGCAGCCCTGTGGGGCAAGTACCACCCTCGTTTCACTTTACAAATGGGGACATGGAGGCTCTGGGAGTTCCCCTACAACTTGTCCTACAACACAGCTTGTAGGGACTAGAGGTAGAGCGTGAACCAGGCTTTGCTTGGCTCCAGAACTGAGTCACCGACCAACTCAGAAAGAATGACACACACACACACACACACACACACACACACACACCCCTGATGTCAAGGGCAGTTTCTCATGAAAATGCACCCCCTGCATGGTCTGGACTCTCTGGGGCCTGGAGGGGCACTTCATTCCCTGGATCCATGCTTGTCAGGAATTGTTTGGGAATGCTGGGATTGGGGTGAGGAGAGTAAGAAAAGGTGTGTTTCTTCCTCTCCGGAGCCGCTAAGGCAAAGCAGTTAGGACACTCAAGTCCTGTTGGGATTCGAGTCTTGGCTTCGTCATCACCAGCTGTGTGACCCAGGACAAGTCGTGTGACCTCTGGGTGCTCAAGGTCCTCATCCAGACAGGAGGCTGTACTCACAGAGCCCCTCTCCTGGGACTGAGGGGAGGACAAGCGGGTCCGTGTTCCTAAAGCTGCTCCCGGGTCCCCGTTCCAGGTGGGGAAGTGCGGGGAGAGCCCTTCCACGAGGGGCCCCCTGTGCTGAGAGGTCTGGAGATCTGGACACCTTTGGGGTGGCCTGGGGTGGCTCCCCTTTGTCTTCCCTTTCCTGGACATCAGGCCTGGCTGACCCTGCTTTCTTTACTCTCTTCATCCTCACAGAACCCGATCTGATGCCTACAGGTCCTCCTCCCTGGAGTTTTAGAAACCAGGCTCTTCACGCACACATTCTCCCGGTCCCTACAATGTCTCACCTCTTTGATTTGGTAACTTGAATACTCTACCCCTCTCTTGCTTCAACGCCCCTACACATGCTTTTCCCTTGGCTTGGAAGCTTCTCTTCCTGCCTCTTTGCCTGACCAACTCCTACTTATCCCTCAGGGGTCAGCCTAAAGTTCTGTCTTCTCTGAGAACCCTGACTTTGTCCTAGTTTCTGGGCCCCCACAGGTCCTACCACAGAGATGGCCATGGCATGGTAGGGGTCTCTTTGCCCCCCCAAAAGCCATTAGACATGAGTTCACTGAGGGCAGGAGTTGTACCCTCAGTGAATGTCTGATACACATGACGCGCCTCACACACTTTTATGGACTGAATATGAAGGTGATGTTATACAAGTGAGCAGAAGTGATGGCAGGAACCTTGCTTGACCTGGTTATCCCTCCTCCATCTTGCAAGAAGCGCCCTTGGTTGACACTGCCCATTGGGGTGTGGAGAGGGACAGGGTGGAGGTCTCCAGGGCATGGGGAGGGAAAAGCTTCTAGAATTTGAACCAAGTGAGAAAGACTGGGGAAGAGGGCCCTGTGAGCAGGCACCATGAGGGAGAGAACTTTGCGGGAGGGAGGAATGTTGGAGTATTTTTAGGAACTTTGGTGTGTGTGAGGAGCTGTCAATCTCCTTCTTCCGTGTCCTCAAAGGGTTTTCAGGAAAGCGGTGAAGGATGTTCAATAAAGTGTGGTTCCCTGGCCGGCGGACCCGCGGCATCGGCGTCTCTCAGGAATGACCAGCAATGCAGATTCTCGGGCTCCACCCGGACCCATTGAATCGGAAACCTTGTGGGTGAGGCAGCTGGAACAGGCCATCCCAGGGCTTCCCAGGAACCAGCCGCTGTAGAAACACACGTATGTCTCCTTGCTCTTTTGAGCCGCCCTTGTGCTTGGTCTTGGGGAGGCCTGGCCCTGAGCAGCCAGGAAGCAGGCTGAAGCCACAAGGCCAAGTTCTGTTCTCACTTTCTCCCAAGGTCTCAACCTACATTTGCTCTGCCCTCTAGGTCCTGTCGGTGACCTCTGATGGAGAAACTGAGGCTCAGGGAGGTTAGGAGCTTGCTGAGGACGATCACAGGAGTGGATGAGCTGGGGTTGGGGTTTGGAGCTGACTTCTAGCATCACTTTCGCATTCCTAAAGCATTTGTCATGGCGTCCGAGTTTCATGGTCTGCAAAATGTGAACGTGGGTGCCTGGAGTCAGCCACGGGCTAAGGCTGTGAAAGGGAAGTGCAAAGAGCCTCAGAGAGAAGATGCTTTCCTGGTCCAAGTGCACTGCTGCTGCTCACCGGGGCTGCGGCTTCACGGATTTGACACTTCTAGTAATTTGGGGCTTGCCGTCACCGAAGCCCACCGTCCAGGACTGGGTGTCTCTCAACGTTGCTGCAGAGAGGGAGGGAGGGAGGGAGGGAGGGAGGGAGGAGCGGAGAGAGAAGATGCTGGCAGCCTTTTTGCTCATTCATACATTTTGGTGGAAGCCTTGGTCTGCATCTGATTTCGGTGTGTTTATTCAGGACTGGAAGGAAAGTCAACAACCTGAATCCTGGGACGTGGCTGCAGAGCTGTGATCTAAAAACTTGCCTGCTTCTTAGAATCCCTGCCTGGAGCCCCTGCTGTCTGCTCTGTGCATGGCTGATTCCTTTTCCTTCACACCCCGCCCCCAGGGCAGCTGCATTCCTGTAACCTGCCTCTTCTGCCTGTCCTGGCCTCATTATGTTTCTTTCCTCTGCTCCCCTGTCCTAACTACCTTGTGTGGACTTGCTAGCCCATCGGCCACTCCTCTTCCCCCCAAAATACAAGTACACCCACCCCCTCCGGCCAAGGGCACGGTCTTTGTTGTTTTACCACAGGGTCGGGGGTCTACACAGTCTCTGTACTCGAAATATACCTGGTGAGCGAACGAGTCAGTCTGCTTCCAGTGGGGAAATGAGTAAATACTCATGCAATGTGGCTGCTGCAAAAAGGGAGGTCCCGTCTCCACTGAGGCACTCAGGACACTGTGTGGTGATAACGGGCTTCCTCTGAGAAGCAGCCCTGGCCCCCCAGACTGAGGCAAGCCTCCCTTTCCTGTGGGCTGATGGCTCCCTGAATGCTTTCTCTACAGGTCTCAGTGCAATTATACACACTTGTATGGTTGGCGTTATTTTCGCTGTGATAAAATACACATCATGTAAAACTTACCCTTAGTGACACTTAGTACCTTCAAGTATTGCTGGACGGCCACCACCGCCTAGTTCCAGACATTTTTCACCATCTCTGCGCACACCTTCAGCAGCTTGTCCCTGTCCCCCCCCCCCAACCCCTCCCCCCCGCCCCTATCTGCTTTCTGTCTCTATGGATTTGCCTGTCTGCATAGTTCATGTTCATGGAAAGAAGTTAGCATTAAAAAACGTTTCTTCTCTGTGGTCGTCTCCTCCGGGGTAAGAATTGTGCCCGTCGGCCCGCTTACCTTTGCCAAGTCCCCGGCACAGACAGACAGCGGGCGTGATGGGAGCACATCGAAGGTCCCCTGAAGACACTGGCTTAATATTTTGAAGCATCAGTTTCCTCCTCAGTAAAATGGGGATAATCACGATGTTTGCTTATTTGGGCGACATGAAGGCAAATGACACGCCGTCCGCACGAGTATGCCTGGCCTGGAGCGGATTCTTGTGGACGTTGTCTGTGAGGACTGTCGTTCCGCGCTGGGCAAGCCCAAGCTCTGGGCGGGGACTGAGGAAAGGTCCAAACTTGGTAAATGCATTTTAATTGGACTGATGCCTCCAACGGTTTAAACATCAGACAGGTGGACCTCCAGGTCACAATGGCCGAAAAGTCTGGGGGATAGGGTTAAAGAAGAGAGGTTTTGCATTCGCTCGTGCTGAGTTATTCTTTGGGGAGGAATGCCACCACCAAGTCAGAGGCTTGCACCAAGGAGAAGCTGTCCTGTTGACTCTGTAGGTCCCTGGGGGCCAGTTTGGCTCTGCTCCACGTGCTTTGACTTCATGCAGGGGTCCAGGCTGAGGAAGAAGCCCTCCTCTGGGAGGTACCGTTCCTCCGGGCTTGGGAGAAGCAGCAGACCGCTCCCCAGACTCCTGCTCCTGTCTTGCTTACACCGTCCTTGCTTGCAGCCCGAGGCCACCGCAGTCACAGGGCTACACCTGACGTCGGGGGTGGGGTGGGGACAGGGGCTGGACGGCCCTCTTCTGAGGAGTCACCGCAGGTCACAGAGCACTGAGAAGGGCTGGATAATCCCCTTCCAACGAGGACAGCCAAGAATTGGAGATAATACCAGGACTGCCCTCTGCTCTGAGAACTTCAGGTATTTGGGGGGCATGGTCTGGTGTGTTCCTTCGGCTTGCTTGCTTGAAGTCTCCACCCACAACCCAGAACCATGACCCGAAGAGACCTGGCGGGCAGCTGTCAAATAAGAATAGGACAGTGAGTGGTCTGGGAGGGTCTCTAGCCTTACAGATCTGGCCCACAGACGAAGGACTTTGAGACTCCCTTCATGGCAGTGTGATTTCTGGCAGTTGAAGACTGGGGGCAGCCTAAATATCCAGCAATAGGAGAATGGCAAGTGGACAGTGGTTTTGTTTGTGCAACGGTGTCTGGGTGAACTACAGCTAACCACATAACTGGAAAACTCTCCAAAACATCATGGTGAATTGAGAAGGTAGATGCAAGAGGATACCTGTTAAAGAACATGCAGTCTTGGAAACAGGTAAGCAATTCCTCGAAACGTTGAACATGGAGTTACCATATGACCCACAACCTACTCCCTGATGTCTACCCGAGACTCAAAACGATTTGTCCACACAACAACTTGCATACAAATAGTCTTAGCAGAATTATTCACACTAGCCAAAAAGTGAAAGCAGACAAAGGGCCCAACAACAGTTGAGTGGATACAGGAGACGTGATCTAGTGACAAGAGGGAATATTATTCAGCCATAAAAAAGAACAGAGGGCTCCCACATGCTACCATATGGGTGAGCCAGGCTACGTAGAAGAAGCCAGACTCAAAAGACCACAGGTTGTATAATTCCATTTATAGGAAAATGTCCAGAATACGCCCATCTGTAGAAGTATCAGTAAGACCTGTGGTTGCCAGGGGCCGGGGAGAGGAGGAAAGGATGGTTAATATGGGAAAAGGTTTCCTTTTGTGAGGATGAAATATTCTGGACACTTCAATAGTGGTCATGGTTACCCAACATTGTGAAGGCACACTGGATTTTATGCTCTGTAGTGATTAAAGTGGTAAATTTTTATTATGCCTGCCTTGCCACAGTGAGAAAAAACAAAGCAGGACACACGTATGCATGTGCATGAAAAGCTGTTTGGAGCTGCAGAGCCCCCTATCAGGATAGTGGTGATTCGGGGGAAGTAGTAAAATGAATGGGATATGGGACGGGCTGTGAAGTTTCAATAGCATCTGTAACATTTTATTGCCTGAAAACGCCCTGCAGTGTATACGGCAAAATGTCAGCACTTATTAAATCTGGGTTAGCGTGTACTTATTGGTATGATTCTCTGCGTTTTTCTAAATATTTGAAATCTATTGTAATTAAAAGAGAAAAAAGCCTGGTGGTTTTGAAACCTGTTTCTGAGCAGCTCTGAGTGTGAGTGTACCTCCCACCCGCCTGTGCCCCGAGAGCAGGTGACTTAGGGAACAGGGAACATTAGATTTTATTGTATTTTGGCCTGGCTGTATCCATTATTTTAGATTCTATTGAAATTAATGATGCAGGGACCTTAGTTTTTTCTACCTAGACCCAGAACCCTGACTCTGATCAATGAATTCCATCTTCTAGATGCATAGTGATGGGCTGGGGTTTTCATCTCAGATAATTGCTTTTTCCCCTTTATTTGGTGGTAGACAGAATTTTCCTTTCAGGCTCAAAGATAAGGCAGGAAACTTGTATTCTCAGTTTGCAACTTTTAAAATGAGTTATTCCGTCATCATTATAAGCAATTCTCCAATCTATAGAACCTCTCAGAGATGATGAAGTGGGAGAGGGGAGAAACTCGGATGTTAATTTTAGATGTTAGAGATTATGTTGCACAACAAATAAATTCGGGGAGTATCACTGGTGATGAGGCGGGAGATGGTTGGGGGGTGTTTTTCCTCAGCAAGATTGAATACCTTTTTGCCTGTAAAATAAAGTGATTGTCCTCATTATTTTGGAAGCCCCTACCCAATAAAGTCAACAATAATTCAAACAAGATTTAGCTAAACATGCATCCAGCATCAAGCATGAGACCACAGGGGTTGGTATTGTTCAAACCTTTCCTAAAGGTCTCTTCAAGGTCACATTGTCCAACAAACTCATTTCACAGATGAGGGAATGGAGGCCCAGTTTAGCAATACATCTTTTTTTTTTTTTTTTAAGATTTTATTCATTTATTTGACAGACAGAGATCACAAGTAGGCAGAGACGCAAGCAGAGAGAGAGAGAGGAGGAAGCAGGCTCCCCGCTGAGCAGAGAGCCTGATGTGGGACTCGATCCCAGGACCCTGGGATCATGACCTGAGCCGAAGGCAGAGGCTTTAACCCACTGAACCACCCAGGCGCCCCTTAGCAATACATCTTGCCCCAGATCCCGAAGTCTGTTCTCCTCTTTCAAGGTCAAATTCCTATGGGAGCTACTTGCAAATCTATCTCCCTTACCGATCTTGACTTCGAACGTCTGTTGCGCATTTCTAAAAGAACAAACTTTTTCTTCCAAGGACACGGAATCCCCCCTAAAAAGATTTTTCTGCGGGATGATCGTGCTAGGAAAAGATCCCTGACTACTGGAGGCAGAAAACCTGGTTCGAATCCCCGCTTTGCCTGAGAACCTGCGCGAGTTCCCAAGCCAGCGTCCTCCCCTACACACGGATCTAAGGATCTCCAAGTCCAAGGGCTGTTGCGACATGGCAAATATTTCCTGTGCTTGAGAAACTTGAAATCAAAAACAGGGTCTCCGAGGGCAGGAGCTGGGCCTATGCATGGATCCAGACGGCCACACAGAGTCCGGCTTCCCGTGGCGGCACGAGGCCAGCGAGAGCCGGCTTCTCTCAACGCCCTTGCTGTGTGCTAGGCACCCTCCCGGTCACAGTTCGTGGACTTTGTTTTGCAAGCCTCGTACAACCCGATCACGTAGATGCTGCCATTGTCCCTTCTAATGATGGGAAGGTAAGGCACAGGGAGGCTGAGCGGCTTGCTACCAGGTTACATGGCTGCTGAGAGGAGCCAGAATTTGCACCGGGGCCCACGGGTTCTGGTGCTCCTGCCTGTGGCCACAGGCTGGTCTTCCTCTCTGCTTTCGAGGCCTAGGACACATTCATAGACTGCTTAAGTGTCTCCCACACATGAGCTCCAGCATTTTCTTGACTCAATCCCAGGAATTTTTGGAGCATCCTCATGGCTCAAAACATCCCTTCAAAACACATACTGTCCTTCCCCAGCTTCTCCCTCTCCCAGGAGAGTGAAAGCAGCTGATGGTCTAATTGCTACCATTTCCTGACTGCCTACTACGTGCCTGCCTGCCGGCCACTGCTGGACACTCACAGATGGGTCTCAGTTAATTGTCAAAATGACCGTCTCAGGTTGACGTTATTGTCCGCTTTCTAAGATATGAAGAAGGATGTCCAGAGGGAGTAAATATCCAAGGACAAAGAGTTAGCCAAGACAGCAGAGTTGGGTTTCCAATCCCAGTCCATCTTACCCCAAAGCCTTCATTCTTTCTGAAAATATCGTATTGCCTTCAGAAGGAGGAAACACCAAATGTGCCCCCAAGCTGGTGTCACTTCCTCTCTTTGATGGAGAGTACACACCTGTGTTGCTAGAAGGAGGAAGAGTGAGGGCAGACGTGCTTAGAATGAGCATGAAAAGCCAATCAAGAGATGCCTTGGGGAGGCCAACAGGACCTTTTGTGATTTTGACCTTCGACCCTTGACAAACATTCTACTGGGATGTCCCAGTACTCCCTACTGGGATGACGGATGGTGAAGAAGTTGGTCTACATCTGCAGGGATAATCTTCAGCGTGGGGCTGAGCCATGACTCGGAAGTCGGGTGGGTTTGGCTTCAAATTCTGACTCTTCTACTTACGAGCTGTTCGATCTTGGGTGAGTGACTTCCCCTCTCTGAAGCTCAGTGTTTCCATCTGTAAATGTGGATAATTTTGCCTTCTCTATTGAGTTTTGGTGGGGATTGAGTTAAACCATGTAAATATCTTGGAATAGTGGCATGGTAAACAATTGTTTTTGTCGAGTAATAATAAAGAAACAGAGGAGTGAATCAAGCCAAGCTTTGGGGTGCTGTCAAGGAATGAGAGAAATATTCAGGCTATACCTTCTTGGGTGACTAGTAGGCTGTGCGTTTGTGGTGTTTCTGATCCTGGAGTGAAGCCTACTAATTATTCCCAGTGACTCTATAATGCCAGCAGCATCTGCTGGGAGCTGGTGTTGGGACGGAAATGATTCACACCAGATTCCATCTGCCATCTCCAGGGACAGAGCCAGGTGACTTATTCGAGCCTTCCCTTGGACAAAGTCTTCCCCATGGCCTTTCCAGGTTCTAAAAAGATTTAGGGGCTAACGAAAATGCTTCTAAAAATCTCGTTTGGCGTTTATTAAGATGGCTAACTGGACACCATTAAAATGTGGGTCTTATGTAAGTCACTCTCAGGTTGGCAGCTGGGTCCATGTGAGGGAGATTTGCTTTCAGTTCCTCTGGACCCTGATACAGCTTCCGAGATAGCCACCGGTGGGAGGGACTGGTGTCTCAGATAATGGACTTCTCTAGTTCATGGAAAAATCAGTCCTTCTGTTGTTCTTCTCTCTTAGAATTATCTAGTCATGCTTGAGAGTATTTTCTTCTTAAGGCCCCAAGAGGTTGCCATAGTTACTGCTGGTTTGCTTGTATCAAAATTAGAACATTAACATGGTAGGTTTAAAATAGAAATAATGTAACTTTTGGACAACGTAACAGGGAGGGGGAACGCCCCAGTCCCTTGAGGGCATGGCTGAGCCGGGCCAAGAGTCCAGGGATACGTGGACACCGAGAAGTGAGGGCTTCTGTGCTTCGTGTCCCAGACCATGACCTTGGCTCTGGATGGGCATCAGGGACTGGGATCTGGATGTTCGTTCTCAGTGTGACCTCAGGCAAGTCACTCTCCCTCTTAGGCCTTTTGTCATCGTCCCAACTGTAAATGAGAAGGTTAAACTGAATAATCTCAAAACTTCCTTCCACTTCTGGAATTCCAGAATTCCGAGCTCAGTCTGGGGCTTTCTAACCAGTTTAAAACCCATACCCTTTCCATTTAATTCCACCAGAGGGCGCCATGTCCCCTGTTTTGACCATGTCCCTGGGCGGGGAGACCGGCTCACTCTGGTAAGTGTCCTGCAAGAGGAAAGAACAGGACCCAGTCCCAGCTTTCCAGGGGAGGTAGATGGAAAAATCACACGGCTGAAGTGGTCCCTTAGGTCTACAGTTGACGAGGGGTCTTCATATCCATTGTCATTCTGATCTCACGCCAGTTGCCTGGGCCAGATGCTGCTTTCCCATGTTATGGGGCCCAAGGTCCTGCTTTGGACCACGTGGGATCTTACCTCCTCACTCCCCCTTACTCCTTTGACCATTTCCCACTGGACGTGGAGGGGCCACCTCTGTTTCTAAGGGGCTTCTGTTGAGTGCCGAAGACGTTGCACACATGGTGATTGGAACAAAATTTGAACGCATGGCAGGTTGAGTCAGGACCAGAGGCTGAGCTGCGTGGGTAGACTAATTAAAACTTCTTTCCAGCAAAGCTCTGCTTTTGAAATTGAGACCAAATCGTCTGTCAGATGAGGTGGCTGATGGGAGCTATTACAGTCCTGGTCCCGCCAATAGCAGAATCTACCCAGGCTCATTGAAGTGGCAAAGGAATTTTTGAAAAGGGATCGGGAAACTCTCAGAATCTCCAGGAGGGCCAGAGGGTGAGAGTCTGAAATGATGTAGCTGGAAAATGTGTCCAGTCCCACTGTGGGGACTTTTCTAGGAAAAAAAAACCGCTGCCGCAGCTGCCTGACACTTACAAGGCTTGGGGACTGGGTCCCCATGGGATCTACTGGTGACGGAACCCCTCCTGCATGCCGAGCACCTTCCTTATCTCAAGTGATCCTGCGGGATTCCTATCACTATCCCTCATTGACAGATTTTTTCAGGATTAAGTCCAGGCTCCAATAGACACTGGCCTTGTCCTCAGAGGGCAATTTCAAGAGAGGAGGGGCTTTCTGGGTGTTTCTTACTGCCTTTGTCACACCTTTGATTTCTAGCTAAGTGGAAGCAGTGGAACAAAAAAGAAAGTTAAATTCTCCTTTTCTGTTTATTTTGTCTTCTTGTGCCTCTGGTCCCCCCGGCAGTAGATTTGGCCGCGAAGGAAGGGAGTCCCTCCCGCCTGACACTTTGCGGGTGCTAGTCAGATTTGGCTTTCTCCAGATAAGAAGTCCTTGAACTTGGGAAAGACCAATGGCATAGACTCATCCAGTCCTGTTAGTTTATAAACCAGAAAGTGAGGCCAGAGCAGGAGATTGCTTGCTCAAAGTCATATCACAAGAGAGTGGCTTTCATACATGAAACATTATTTAGTGAGCACCTGCTGTATGCTGGGAACTGCACAAAGGTTGAGACAGACAATCTCGCCGCTGCCCCGGGAGCTTTCAATGAGCGGGGGCTCCACATATACCCTCGCCTCTAGTTCTCCAGCTGTGATTCCATCTGGAGCAGAAACACCCCGGCTCTTTTTCCTAATTTTTAAAAATAATAAAAAGACAGAATAGCCAATGGCACACAAACAAGAAAAAACATTGACTTTTTTTAGCACCCAATGTACAAATGAGTCTTTTTCCCCCTTTCTATCAAATTGCAATATTTCAGAAAGAAGACTTCTCCATGGTGACGAGGCATGTGGAATTCTGAAGTGTCAAATGCTATCGATGTGACTGTATTTTAACCTTTGTTAAAATGATCCTTTGTGTAGGAAAAATTTGCAATATGTATGAAAACATTCTTCCCCCAGAATTAACTTTCTAGACTATCTCCAAGAAAAATAGCTATAAATCTGCCTGAAGATACAGCCACTAAGGATCACCATGTTAGCTATAATAAGTAGCAAAATCTGGAGAAAATCTAAATGTTCAACAGTTGATTGCTTATACTAAGAATGCTATAGTCACGCTACCAGTCTGCATTAGATATGGCCCTGTGTAACAGAAAACCCCAAATAACAGTGACTTAAAGATGTATGGGTTTGTTTTTCTGTACCTGAAGGAATTCTGGAAGTACCATTTGGGGGTTGAGTCATCTGGAACCCACGTGCCTTTGTCCTTTGGCATCGCTATTCTTCGTGCATGGTCAAAGTGGCCGCTGGTGCTCTAGCCCTGTCTTCACATCCCATGTGGAAGGGAGGGGTGGCAAAAATGAGGGTGTCCTTAGTACTTAGTCCCCTGGCCAAATGTATCTGCAAAGAGAACCAGAAGGTGGATTTTCAGCTGGGCACCAGCTGGGCACAATGCCTGCAGATCTGGCTTAAGGAGTAAAAGAAAGAAGAAAAAAAATGTGTACTGGGTAGGTTTAGGGTCTTCAAACATTTTTGCTCACACATCCCTCAACAGAATTTTGAAAACTTACTGACCACCTTGTACATTTTTAGATTGTCCTTGAATTTTTTTTTTTAAGTCACAGGTGTATATGAATATGAAGGAGACAATTTCTCATCCATTTTACAGTGACATAAAACAATACAACTATTGTATCACCTTAAAAATATATCTAACAGAACATAAATAACTCTGTGATATGACAGCCACCATCCTCCTTCTAAAAATAAGCAGGCAAGCTCTTAACCAGCTGAAAATCTCCTGTTCTTCCTTTTTTTTTTTCTCTCATTCTACTTCCTATACAGATTTTGTCTTTCTTTTTTTCTTTATTTTTAGTGATTTTATTTATTTGTCAGAAAGAGAGAGAGAGAGAGAGCACAAGCAGGAGGAGCAGTGGCAGAGGGAGCAGAGGGAGAATCCGACTCCCCACTGAGTAAAGAGCCTGATGAGGGACTTGATCCCAGGACCCTGGGATCATGACTTGGGCCAAAGGTAGACACTTAACCAACTGAGCCATCCAGACATCCCTACAGATTTTTTCTGACATACGTTTTTCAGCTTTAACTTCTTTTCTTGATCACTTTAGGACACCTCTCACCCACAGCAGAGTGTATAGAAATATAAATTTTACTTTTAACTTCATGTGGCTATAAGAATCTACTAAAGTTTTTCTTTGAATTAACATTGTAGTTATAGCTACTATTCAATTGATAAAAATAGTATAAACATAGCATACTTTTTGGCAATATAAAACATAAAATGAGACTGATTAATTTGAAGTATAACTAACATTCATGGTAATATTGGTAGAGGAATAAGGAGGCTTTAAAAAAACTAATTTATACGTCTGTGGATGAGTATTGGTGCTGGGAAGAGTAGACATAGTTGTCAGATATATTTCTGCTTTTTTTTTCACTGACTCAAGCATCCCAGTCGGTGCCTTATGATTGAAGGGTAAGTTACAAGATCTGTTGTTAATTGAGAAAATGCCTACAGACCAATATGAGCAGAATGATCCTGTTTTTGTTAAAAATGTGTCTGAAAGGGTAAAAACAAATGACTTAATCTAGGCAAAGGATTAGGATTTTAATTTTTCTTGTACACCAAATGTCCTAGGCTTCAAAAACATCTTTCTTCCCTCACTCCCTCTTTTTCTTCCTTGCTTTCACACATGAATATATATTTTACATTGATTTTATATATTTTAAATTTCACATTATTTTTTATATATTTTACATTTATTTATGATATATATTTAATCTCTATCCTTAATTCAGATCTTAAGCATACCATTCAAATAACTTTGACAAATGCATATCCAGACACCAAGCATTTCCATCAACCCAGAAAATTCCCTCATGTCCTTCCTGGTCGATTCTCCCCTTATTGGGAATTCCCAAATAATCACTGATTTGACATTTATTGCCATAGGTTATTTTTGCCTATCCTAGAATGCCAGGTGAATTTATCCTACAGTGTGTACTCTTTCATGCTTGGCTTCTTTCACTCAGTACTATAACCTTAAGATACAATCATGTTGTAGCATTCACCAGTAATCTGTTCCTTTCTATTGTTGCTTAGTATTCCATGGTATGAAGATGCTACAATTTAGTCCTTATCCTGTTCATGGACATCAGTTCATCCTTTAAAAAAATATTCATTTTAGAGTAGCTTTAGATTTATGGAGAAGTTGCAAAGATAGCACCGCTCCCCCAACTGTTAACGTCCCAACTCAGGAAGTCAAAATGATACAATATTAAGTAAAGTCCACAATGTGTTTAAATTCCTCAGTTTTCCCCTGATGTCCTTTTGTTGTTGGTTGTTCCAGAATTCCATTCAGGAAACCACATGACATGTAGCTGTTTTTGGTTCTTTTTCTCTTTTCTTAAAGGCTCCTCTGAGGGTGCCTGGGTGGCTCAGTTGTTAAGCATCTGCCTTCAGCTCCGGTCATGATCCCAGTGTCCTGAGATCGAGTCCCTCATCGGGCTCCCCGCTCAGGCGGGAAGCCTGCTTTTCCCTCTCCCACTCCCCCTGCTTGTGTTCCCTCTCTTGCTGTCTCTCTCTCTGTCAAATAAATAAATGAAAATCTTAAAAAAAAAAAAAAAAGTTCCTCTGAGCTGTGACAGTTTCTCAGACGTTCCTTGCTTTTGATGACCCAGAGAGCTTTGAGGGCAAATATCTTATAGAATGTCCTTCACTTGGGATTTGCCTGATGTTTTTCTTATGCTTAGGCAGGAGTTACGGGTTTCGGGAAGGGAGACCGTGGAGGCGGAGTGCCATCTTCGTCACATGACAAGGGGACAGGCGATCAACCTGACTTATAGCTGGTGATGTTAAACCCGATTCCTAGCTGAGGTATTGCTTGTCACAGTTCTTTCTCCTCCAGAGTTACCCTTTCCTCCCACCCCCCTTTCCATTCTCTGCTTTCTGGAAGGGAGTCGCTTAGCTCAGCCCACCCTTACAAAGTTCCAGAGTTGTGCTCCACTTCCTTGAGGGCAGACTGCACAAATTATCTGGAATTCTTTGTCACAGGAGATTCATCTCTTCTCACGCATTTGTTTATTTACTTACTCACTTATTTATACCTGCATGGACTCGTGAATATTTATTTATACTTTGGGGTAAATATCCAACAATATCGATTTATTTTGTGCTCAAAATTGTCCCGACTTTGGACATTGGGAGCTCTTTTTTGTTTTCTCCTATGTTCCTTGGATATGCCCCCAGCCTTTTTTTTTTTTTTTTTTGAGTATTTTCCCACTTTCTGGCAGGTAAATTTTCTCTAGGTTTATCTTCCATATTTTCTGCCTCAGTCCTGGAATCAGCCATTTCTCCCAGGAGTCTTGTTTTTTAAAAAATTTTAATTTAATTTAATATAATTTTATTTATTTATTTGTTTATTTATTTATTTATTTTTTACTGGATAGTGGAATTACAAACCAACATCTAGGTGCTGGCTCCTACCTTTCCTTTTTATACGAAACTTCTTACCATTCACAATTCAACTTCAAAAGGCCATTTTGGTCACCTGTTTTCAAATGGTACCCCATCTCCAATTAATTGCTGCCTGTGACATACTCTTTAAAATATTTTTATAGGACTTATTATGACTTATACTGTATATGACTTATCCTGTCTCATATGTATGCACACACACTTGAAATCAACTGTGCACTGTGTTCTGCAAATTGCTTTCCCCAACCCCACAATATATAATGGATATCTTCCCAGGTCGATGTATCTGATTCTATCATATTAAACAAAATAACTATTTAGTATTCTTTTTCTCTCTCTGTGTTCCTTTGCACACACATGGAATGAATTTTGCATGGCTGGCACTTTAGAGAATTTCAAATTTTCTACTATTACAAGCAGTGCTATGAAAAATGTGTATGCCATCGTGAATTCTTGGGTGTTGAACAGTGGCTAATACTTTAAAAAGAATTTATGCGGGCTTTTACATGGAACCCTCATATTTACGGGATAGCCGCTGCCATCATTCTCACTTTACAGATGAGAAAAGCTAAATTAGGCTGGACAGCTTCTCCATATCACACACACCGTAGGTGGCTGTCTGGATTTGGATTTCAGACATGGTTGACTCCAGAACAAAAGAGCATAAATATTATGCAATTATTGTATTTAAAGGTAATTTGAGGGTCAAAATTTCTTAAAATTCCCAATAAATATCCCAGTATGTATTCCCAATGTGTATATATATCCCTTTCCAAAAGCTGTATACGGTTCTTCAGCCTGTAATTCTGTTCTAGATCTTGGAGGGGGGAAAAAAAAAAGAATTCCTGTTTTTGAGAAGGGTTAGAAGGTTAACCCTCTAACAGAAATATTTCTCAAAGGAATGCATATTTCTTTACTTTGATTTCCAGGACTGTCCCATTTTGACCTGATTGTTACCATTAGTACTGCTTACCAAATATTTCCAGATCTTTGTTAATCAGGCCAAAAGAATCTCAGTCATCTTCTACATGTGACTTATAGGACTCTCTTGGATGTGGTAGAGAAGAGGGAGATGAAGGGTCACACAGAGCTTTTTTTTTTTTTAAATTAACATATAATCTATTATTTGCTTCAGGGGTACAGGTCTGTGAATCATTAGTCTTAACACAATTCACAGCACTCACCATAGCACATACCCTCCCCAATGTCCATAACCCAGCCACCCTATCTCCCCCCAACCTCCCCGCCCAGCAACCCTCAGTTTGTTTGCCAAGATTAAGAGTCTCTTATGGTTTTTCTCCCTCCCTCCCTCCCTGGTCCCATCTTGTTTCATTTTTTTCCCCTCCCCACCCCCTACAAGCCCCCGTCCTGCCTCTCAAATTCCTCATATCAAAGAGATCATAGGATAATTGTCTTTCTCTGGCTGACTTATTTTGCTTAGCATAATACCCTCTAGTTCCACCCACATTGTTGCAAATGGCAAGATTTCAGTTTTTTGATGGCTGCATAGTATTCCATTGTGTATATATACCACATCTTCTTTATCCATTCATCTGTTGATGGACGTCTAGGCTCTTCCCATAGTTTGGCTATTGTGGGTATTGCTGCTATAAACACTCAGGTGCATGTGCCCCTTCGGATCACTACATTTGTATCTTTAGGGTAAATACCGAGGAGTGCAATTGCTGTGTTATAGAGTAGCTCTATTTTAAACATTTTGAGGAACCTCCATTCTGTTTTCCAGAGTGGCTGCACCAGCTTGTGTTCCTACCACTGGTGTATTTCCCCTTTCTCCACATCCTTGCCAACATCTGTCGTTTCATGACTTGTTAATTTTATCCATTCTGACTGGTGTGAGGTGGTATCTCACTGTGGTTTTGATTTGCATTTCCCTGATGTTGAGTGATGTTGAGCACTTTTCCATGTGTCTGTTGTCCATTTGGATGTCTTCTTTGCAGAAATGTCTGTTCATGTCCTCTGCCCAATTCTTGACTGGATTCTTTGTTCTTTGGGTGTTGAGTTTGATAAGTTCTTTGTAGATTTTAGATACTAGCCCTTTATCTGATATGTCATTTGCAAATATATTCTCCTATTCTGTCTGTTGTCTTTTGATTTTGTTGACTGTTTCCTTGCTGTGCAAAGGCTTTTGATATTGATGAAGTTCCGATAGTTTGTTTTGCCCTTGCTTCCCTTGCCTTTGGTGATGTTTCTAGGAAGAAGCTGCTGTGGCTGAGTTCGAAGAGGTTGCTACCTGTGTTCCCAAGAATTTTGATTGGTTCCTGTCTCACTTTGAGGTCTTTCAACCATTTTGAGTCTATTTTTGTGTGTGGTGTAAGGAAATGATCCAGTTTCATTCTTCTGCATGTGGCTGTCCAATTTTCCCAACACCATTTGTTGAAGAGACTGTCTTTTTTTCCATTGGACATTCTTTCCTGCTTTGTTGAAGATTAGTTGACCATAGAGTTGATGGTCCATTCCTGGGCTCTCTATTCTGCTCCATTGATCTATGTACCTGTTTTTGTGCCAGTACAATACTGTCTTGATGATTATAGCTTTGTAATAGAGCTTGAGGTCTGGAATTGTGATGCCACCAACTTTGGTTTTCTTTTTTAACATTCCTCTGGCTATTCAGGGTCTTTTCTGGTTCCATATAAATTTTAGGATTATTTGTTCCATTTCTTTGAAAAACATTGATGATATTTTGATGTGGATGGCATTAAATGTGTGGATTGCTTTAGGTAGCATATACATTTTCACAATATTTGTTCTTCCAACCCATGAGCATGGAACATTTTTCCATTTCTTTGTGTCTTCCTCAATTTCTTTCATGAGTACTTTATAGTTTTCAGAGTACAGATTCTATGACTCTTTAGTTAGGTTTATTCCTAGGTATCTTATGGTTTTGGGTGCAATTGTAAATGAGATCGACTCCTTAATTTCTTTTTCTTCTGTCTTGCTTTTGGTGTATAGCAATGCAACTAATTTCTGTGCATTGATTTTATATCCTGACACTTTACTGAATTCCTGTATGAGTTCTAGCAGCTTTGGAGTGGAATCTTTTGGGTTTTCCACATAAAGTATCATATCATCTGCAAAGAGTGAGAGTTTGACTCCTTTGCTGATTCGGATGGCTTTTATTTCTTTTTGTTGTCTGATTGCTGAGGCTAGGACTTCTAGTGCTATGTTGAATAGCAGTGGTGATAGTGGACATCCCTGCCAGGTTCCTGACCTTAGGGGAGAAGCTCTCAATTTTTCCCCATTGAGAATGATATTAGCTGTGGGTTTTTCATAGATGGCTTTTATGATATTGAGGTATGTACCCTCTATCCCCACACAGTGAAGAGTTTTGATCAAGAAAGGATGCTGTACTTTGTCAAATGCTTTTTCAGCACCGATTGAGAGTAGCATATGGTTCTTGTTCTTTCCTTTATTGATGTATTGTATCACATTCATTGATTTGCAGATATTGAACCAATCTTGCAGCCCAGTAATAAATTCCACTTGGTCATGGTGAATAATTCCTTCAGTGTACTGTTGGATCCTATTGGCTAGTATTTTGGTGAGAATTTTTGCATCTGTATTCATCAAGTATATTGGTCTGTAATTCTCCTTTTTGATGGAGTCTTTGTCTGGTTTTGGGATCAAGGTAATGCTGACCTCATAAAATGAATTTGGAGGTTTCCCTTCCATTTCTATTTTTTGGAACAGTTTCAGGAGAGTAGGTATTACTTCTTTAAATGTTTAGTAGAATTCCTCTGGGAAGCTGTCTAGTCCTGAGCTCTTGTTTGTTGGGAAATTTTTGATTACTGCTTCAATCTCCTTACTGGTTATGGGTCTGTTCAATTTTGGTAGTTTATATGTCTCGAGGAATGCATCTATTTCTTCCAGATTGTCAAATTTGCTGGTGTATAGTTGCTAATAATATGTTCTTATAATTGTTTGTATTTCTTTGGTGTTGGTTGTGATCTCTCCTCTTTCATTCATTATTTTATTAATTTGTGTCCTTTCTCTTTTCTTTTTGATAAGTCTGGCCAGGGGTTTATCAATCTTATTAATTCTTTAAAAAAACCAGCTCCTAGTTTTGTTGATTTGTTCTACTGTTCTTTTGGTTTCTATTTCATTGATTTCTGTTCTGATATTTATCATTTCTCTTCTGCTGCGTTTAGGTTTGCTTTGCTGTTCTTTCTCCAGATCCTTTAGGTGTAGAGTTAGGTTGTGTACTTGAGACCTTTCTTGTTTCTTGAGAAAGGCTTGTATTGCTATATACTTTCCTCTCAGGACCGCCTTTGCTGTGTCCCAAAGATTTTGAACAGTTGTGTTTTCATTTTCATTTGTTTCCATGAATTTTTAAAATTCTTCTTTGATTTCCTGGTTGACCTATTTGTTTTTAGTAAGATGCTCTACAGCCTCCATGTATTTGAGTTCTTTCCAACTTTCCTCTTATGGTTGATTTCTAGTTTCAAAGCATGTGGTCTGAAAATGTGTAAGGAATTCATCCCAATCTTTTAGTACTGGTTTTGGTACCAGTTGAGACCTGATTTGTGATGTTAATAGATGTGATCTATTCTGGAGAATGTTCCATGTGCACTAGAGAAGAGTGTGTATTTTTCACTTTGGGATGAGATGTTCTGAATATATCTGTGATGTATATCTGGTCCAGTGTGTCATTTAAAGCCTTTATTTCCTTGTTGATCTTTTTCTTAGATGATCTGTCCATTTCAGGGAGGGATACATATAATAATACAACTATTGTTATATTATTATTGATGTGTTCCTTTGATTTTGTTACTAATTGGTTTATATAATTGGCTACTCCTATGTTAGAGGCATAGATATTTAAAATTGTTAGATCTTCTTTTTGGACAGATACTTTAAGTGAATAGAACAGAGCCACACACTTGATTCTGGGTATATTTTGGTCTGTTAGAAGAGAAGAAACTGCCTCCCAAAATTTTAAAGAAGGAAAAACTTATATATATACAAAAACAAGGATAAGCATGATGAAGGGATGGAATATGACCATAAAGATGAAAAAAAAAAGATTCTAAAAAAGAATTGATAAGAAATTGGTTGAAAAAAGAAAAAAAAAAAAGAGGAAAGAATTTGATCAGGCTGGAGACTAGAATAAAGCCATGCACTAGATTTAGGGTATATTTTGATCTGTCAGAAGAAACCGTATCTTAAAATTTTAAAGAAAGAGAGACCTCTATGTATACAAAAAATAAGGTTAGGGGTGCCTGGGTGCCTCAGTGGGTTAAGCCTCTGCCTTCAGCTCAGGTCATGATCTCAGGGTCCTGGGATCGAGCCCTGCATCGGGCTCTCTGCTGAGCAAGCAGCCTGCTTCCCCTCTCTCTCTGGCTGCCTCTCTGCCTACTTGTGATTTCTTTCTCTGTCAAATAAATAAATAAAAACTTTAAAAAGTAAGGTTAAATACAATGAAAGGATAGAATATGACTATAACAATGAAAATTAAAAAAATTTTAAAACGGTATTGATAAGATAAAGTAGTTAAAAAATGTTGAAATAGGAAAGAGGAAAAATTAAAAGAATAGAATAAGAGAAAAATAAAATTTAAAAAGCTTAACCATGAAACACTAAAGAATCATGGGGGAAAAGCCATGAATTCTATGTGTTGTATTCCTGTAGCATTCCCGTAGGAATTCCACAGTTCTCACTGATCCATGAACTCGGTCTTAGCTGGCTGTTCTTGCTGATATTCTGCCGGAGGGGCCTGCTACAGTGATTCCCAAACGTATTTGCCCAAGGCGGAATTGCACCGCCCTTGCCAGGGGCCGGGCTAAGTAATCTGCTCGGTTCGCTCTCGGGAGCTTTTGTTCCCTGAGTGCTTTCCGTAGAGTTCCAGAGGACGGGAATGAAGATGGCGGCCTCCCAGTCTCCGGCCCGGCCCAGAGGAACCGAGAGCTCAGGCCCCACTTCTTAGTGTGGCCTCAGAGAAAAGCACTCAATCCCTCCCGTCTCCGGCTCTGGCTGCACTCCGAGCTCACCCGACCTGTGACAGAGCATTTCTATCTCTGGCGCACACCCCGTTTGAAGTCTCCAAACCCAGCAGATTCCTGCCGCGCATTCGTGGGCTGCTCCTTTTGGGGGAGGAAGGTGAATCTCCCCGGATCTGCCGCTTTCGGCATCCCTGCCTGAAGAGCAGTGGCTGACTGTACCTCAGATCATGTTTTAAGGTAATGGCGAGCTGAGAGCCCCTCCTCAGTTCTGTCTCTGTAACCGGCTTCCCCGCTCTGTTACCTGCAAGCTCTGCCACACTCAGACACCCCCGATCCTTCTGTGACCCTGCGGGACCTGAGACCACACTGTCCCCGCGAGGGTTCCACTCCCTGCTTAGCCTCTGGAGTGATGTCCCTCTGTGGGGCAAACTTCTAAAAGTTCCAATTTTGTGCTCCACTGCTCTGCCGCCTGCCAGCCCCTCCCTCCTCAGTCTGTCTTCCCGAATGTTGCCTTGGATTCACTTCTCTGCACGTCCTACCTTCTGGAAAATGGTCTCTTTTCTGTTCCTAGAATTCCTGCTCTTCTTCTCTTCTCTCTCCTGTTGAGTTTGTAGGTGTTCAGAATGGTTTGATAACTATCTAGCTGAACTCTCGTGACCTAATGTTGTTTCAGTCTGACACTCCTCTGCCATCTTGCTCCTCTAGCTATTGTCACACAGAGATTTTATGGACCAGGTCCAGAAGTGACATGTATAACTTCTATCAGTCATGACTCATACCCACAGTGATACCTATAAGGGGGTTTGGGAAATAGAGTCTAAGTGTATGAATAGGAAGAAGAGAAATGAGTTTATTTGGGGTTTATCCAGTCTTTGCTACATTGAATTTCAACTCCCACAGTACAGAAAGTGTGGAAAATATTTCTATTTCTTGGCTTTTTATGGAGATAGAAAGAGTTACCATATGGAAAGCACTAATAGGGTACCTGGCATTTAGTAGGTGCCCAACAGTATTGTTAATCTATGACTTTAATTTGGGTCTTATACACAAAGTTGCCCTGGCTTATAATGAGTCTTCATGACTGAGCTTTCCATAGTGCCAGACATGATGACTGGCTCAGAGATGGTTCCTGATACAAATCTGATGGCTGACTGTTGGAGGCTGCTGGGAAGGGAGAAGGTTGAGGTCTGCATGCTCCAGAGGTCCAGAAGTTAGAGATGTCAGAGAGCAGGGGTGGAACGAGGCTCATCTCTGAGAAGAGAGAAGTGGTTAATAGTTGTGGTGGCTCACGACTTCCTTTTTGCATGATTACTTGAAGACTTGAGGGGAGTGGACCCTGCAGTGACCAAGACCACGGTAGCCAAGGAACCATGGATATGCTAAATGAGCCCCTGGAATAGGTGGGGAATTTGAAATAGACAGAAATGACTGTGGGGGATATCTCTTGGATTTTCTGCCTTTTTTCCCTTTAAACAGGAAGAGTGAGCTTCCAGGGTGATATTAACAATGGTCAGCTCTAAGTTGGTCTTGGGAATTTGGCCTGTTGGGGTCCCCTTGTTGCTTGGGGCCCCTAGAGTCAAGAGGAGTTCTGCCCCAACTCCTTTTCTTCCTGGTTTTATGAGCTCTCACCTCCCAGATTGTTAGTGTTTCTGTTTCTGAGACGCAAATATTGTTGTCTATCCTACAGGGTTGTTGAACGTCCACTATTAAATACACCATCTTCCTATCCTCTGTGTCAAACCTGTTTTTCCCTGGGGTCTTCCAGCTTTGAGAGTAACATTATCACGCACTCCATGACTCACACCAGAAACATGGGCGTTGTACTTGTTTCCTTCTCTTTCAACCACTACATTCTATCAGTTGTTGGGGGCTGATGGGTGTGCCTCGACATCTCTGGTCTTCACTTGTCTCTCCATCCCTCTGCCTATGCTTCAGTCCAGGCCACTGTCACCTCTTCCTTGGACAACAGAAACAGCAGCCTCATAGATCTTCCTGACTCCAATCTTGCCCCTGACCAGTTTTTTTTTTTTCCCCCTGAGTGGGGCCAGAATAATTTTTCCAAACTAGAAATTTCATCAGGTCCTTCCTCTGTTTTTAGTTCATTCATGACTCCCCAGGACCCTCCAGAGAAAGTCCAAAATCATTAACATGGCCTATAGTGAAACCCATCCCTGGCTCTATGTCTTTGGCCTCATCTCTCTCTGTGCCCCTTAATTCCCCCTCTCACTCCTTTTCTCTCAATCATATTAAATCCCCTCCAGTTTCCCAAACACAGCAGTCTGCCTGTACCTCCAGGCCTTTGCCTGGGCTCATTCTTCTACTTCAATCTCTCTTCACTAGCCCAACTCCTGTTTAGCCTGGGCTGAATAGCTCTGGTTTTCCTTCCACTGGGAAACTTGCCTCTGATGTCTCCTTCACTCCTCCCTTTCCTGTGATCATCAGGTTCCTTGTTATTTCCCCCACTAGCCATAAGCTCCTGGAGATAATGGCTAGCCATGTATTTAGGCCACAGAAGGTCTTTAACTGATAATTGTTAGATTGAACTGAAGTGACTTTAACAACATATAGTCTCTTTTCTGAAAGAGTTCCTCATCAAGACAAAGACAGTAATGACTGGTATTGATTACCACACACTAACACTGTGCTAGGTACTTGTTTTCTCACTCTGAGTGAACAGATGAGTCTGAAGCTGCATACATTTTCATTTTTGCTGGAAGTTACCAGACGGGACTGGGTTTGCAATAGAGACAGCATCCTGTTGAGTTAGTAGATTCCTCCAAATCCATGTTAAGTGGGTCTAGTTCTTGGTGAAAGACTTCCTGTGTGCCAGAGGCTGAGCAAGTTTGATGGCCTTTGCCAGTGAGAAGTGAAGGAGTGGGACATAGGAGTCAGGAGAGGGATGCTCACTGGGTGACTCAGTTGGTTGAACGTTGACTGGATTTTGGCTCAGGTCATGATCTCAGGGTCGTGAGATCAAGCCTCACCTCGGGCCCCATGCTGAGTGTAGAGCTTCCTTAAGATTCTCTCTTCCTCTCCATCTGCCCCTCCCTACTCATGGGCTCTCTCTGTTTCTAAAAAAAAAAAAAAAAGCCGGGAGAAGGAGAATTGTGGGGGTGGAGAGCACTGGTTTCATGGACTTTCCACTCCCTTCTTCCCTTCCTCAAGGAGGGGCATTTGACTTGCCCCTCTCCTTCCTAAAAACTGGAGAAACTGACATCTGTCCCCCCACCCTCCCTCAATGCTGGAGAGGGCTGATTATTTCACTTCCAATTTTTTTGAGTATGTGGACCTTTAGAGAACTTGGTCCTCTACAGCTGATGGTGCTGGCTATGAAGAAGGTTGTGGGGAGCCAGTGGATCTGAGAGAAGCATGGGAGCTGCATTCCCACTGAAATGATAGAGGAGTCTCCCTTGGGTGGACTGGACCCCAAGAAAGTGCTTGGGGCTTAAACCTTCTTGCTGATTCTTCCAAGGGGACTACTGATGGGGGAAGAGACCTCTGCAGACAGAGGCTGTAGGACAGGCTGCCTAGGGGTGGGGGGGTGGGGTTGGGAGAAGTGGAGGATGTTAAACCTCACCCAGGTTCCTACACCAAGGGCTGGGTAGAGGGAAGTCCTCAGAGAGCCCTCCAAACAAGCACAAGTGACTTTGCAAAACAGCTGGCATTTGCACACTGGCCCCCAGAGAGAAACAGCCTGTCCTTCAACAGATGGACCGAGAAGCAGAGACGCCTGACAAGAAGAGGACTCACCTTCACCCCGAAAGATTCCCATGTGTTTGTCTACACAAGGGAATGGGTGTCATGAACAACAAAGAAAGCAGACAGTCCCCCCACCAGTTGGGGAGTGAGGACAGTCCCCCACCATAGTTGGGTGAGGACGACATCGCCTTTCTTCTCCCTCTTTCCTGCCCCAACAGCAGAGGCAGAGAGGTGGGGAAGATGGAAGGGCTGAGCGAGAACCACGTCCAACCCCTTCTGACCCAGGCTTCTGGTACCGCAAGCTTGACTGGGCTGGAGGACGAAGGAGGAGGAGAATTTGATGAGATGGGAATGAAAAAATAAATGGACCAAGATATAATAATAGAAATGAGACTATTTTTAATATTTAAGGCGACTGAACAAAAGCAGAGTTGGATTGAACCATGTTTAAGGAAGCCCATTACCCAGCAGCAAGGGAGAGCTGGATGCAGATAGAAAGATAGAAAGAGTAAGAATTTGAAAAACTGTCATTTGTTGTTTACATATCAACAAATTGAGAGTATCCTCATTTTTCCAACAGCCCTGCAGAAAAGGTATTAATTTCCTTTCCAGATGAAGAACTTGAGAGTCGTTTAAGAGACTTGTGGCAGATGGCCCAGGTAAAAGATGGGTAATTAAATTGCAGTGTGACAGCAACACAAACTTGAGAAAGGTACAGAAATAGTACATGGGAGCATGTGGTTTCTCCCACCTTGGAGAGAGGTGGGTTTACAGAAGTTCTGTTGGAGGAATTCAGAGCCGAGCTGGGTTTAAAGTGACAAATAGGATTTTCCTACCAATGGAGCATGGGATAAGGAATCTCAGAGAAGGGGAAGGGGTCTGGCAAAGGCCTGATGATATGGAAGAACAATCTGTGTTTGTAGAGCAATAGTACCCTGTATCCACCTGGGAATTTTGGTAAAGAATGCGGAATTCTCCTCCTGAAGGCATGTTCTGATTCATAGTATTTCTGGCAGTATTTGATGGTGCCATTTTCCTTGAAACTTGCCTACCTTGAGTGCTGACTTAAAAACAATTGCCCATTAAATTTTCAGAAAATGCCGTGTCAACATTTTATTTTGCATTTTTTGATTGCCAGTGAAGCTTCAGTGTTTTATTATCTATTTATTAGCTGTTTGGTTTTTTTGCCCATTTCCATTGAGGTGTTTGTTTTCTTCTTGATTTGTAAGAATTCATAGGTGATTTTATTAATGTTTTATAGTTTTTGGTTGCTTTTTAATTAATTTGTGATTTTTTAATTATTTATATAGTTAGTTTTGGTGATTTTTAAAATCCTACTTTTTGATTGATAAACATTTTAATATTCGTCTAGTCCAAATGTCTTTTACTTCTTGGCTTCTACTGTCAGAGCTCTTAGGAAGTCTTGTACCTTTTCATGTATAACTATTTTATCATTATTTTCTTCCAGTACAGTTACTGTTTGATTTTTTTAAAAGACTTTTTATTTATTTATTTGAGAGTGGGAGAGCACATGAGCAGAAGTGGGGGTGCTGAGCAGGGAGCTGAATTCAGGGTTCCGTCCCAGGACCTAGAAATCATGACCTGAGCTGAAGGCAGATGCTTAAGTGACTGAGCCATCCAGACACCCCTGATTTTTAATTCCTATTTAATTTCATACTTCTCAGTTTTTGAAGGTTGTAAACTGAGAGTTAAGCTTGGAGGTATTACTAGTAGGATCGGAATAAGGACCTTGTTTTGTTTTAGCCAAGTTCATGAGTTTGTGTGTGGGCAATTAGAGTTATCTGAGGTTTTTGCTCCCCTTCCCCACCTCGAATTCCCCTCTCAACTCACTTCCATTAGGCTACGGTCTTATGGAAGATTAAATATAGCTACATATTCTTTGCTAATCTGTTGAAAGGTGAAATCTAGAAATAGACCCCCATAAAATAGAGAACCAACTGGTAACCACCATTTGGGGGGATGGACTAAATGAAGGGAGGGGAGTGGGAGGTGCAGGCTTCTAGTTATGGAGTGAATGTCTTGGGATAAAAAGTACAGCATAGGGAATATAGCCAATGGTATTGTGATAGTGTTGTAGGGTGACAGATGGACTTGTCAAATCAGTATGTTGTATACCTGAGGCTAATGTAATGTTGTATGTCAACTATACTTCAATAAAAAAGAAAAAAGAATAGTCTATTTCCCCTCCCCTTGATTCTGGGCTTACTTTGATTGGTAGAACATGTTGGAAGCAGCGCTCCATGACTTGGGAAGCTAGCTCATAGAGTCCCTGCAGCTTCTGCCTGGGCAGGTCTCATGGACTGGTCCCTCTTGGGACACTTGTTCTCAGAACTGAGATGTTGTGAGGAACCTAAGCCAGGGGTAGCTCTCTGGTCCACAGCCCAAGTGGAGCTCCCAGCCAACAGCCAGGATCAAATTCCAGCCATTGAGGGCACCACACTGGGTGTTCCATCCCATTGATTCCAGATGACTGTAACCATCCCAGCTCACCCTTTGTCAAGTGCAGAGGAACTGCCCGTCAATCCAGAGAATTGTGAGAATTTATAACTTGTTCTTTTAAGCATTAAGTACTTGGTGACTTGTTGCTCAGTGATGGGTGACGGAAACAGATACATCACCATACTGAAACACTGCTTATCAAAGGCACCAGCGGTCTTTGTGATGTCCAGTCCAGTGGTCACTTCTTGGGTCTTACTTCGGGTGGTCTCCAGCAGTATTGCTTCTTATAAAGCTCCTTTCTCTCAGCCTCTATGCCCCACCCCCTCCTGGATTTTCTTTTACCTCACTGGTTGACACTTCTCAGTTTCCATTGCTTTCTCTTCTATTCAACCTCTAAATCTTGGGATGTCTTGGGATGCTCTTGGGTCTCTTTCTTCATCTGTATCTGTGTGGTTTTTCTAGGTGACCTCACTCAGCCTGTGATATTTAAAAATATCTCTGTGTGACCAACTATCCTTCAGTTAAAAAAATCTCTGCGTTGATGATACGTAAATATATTGGTTAGTGTTGTGTTCCTCCATGACTGTACATTTGTATTGCTTATTACTTGTCTGACATCTCCACTTGGTTGTTCAAAAGGCATCACGAGACTTACATAGTGAAAGTACAACTCTGGATTCTCCCCACACCCAAGGCCAAGTGAAGTCAACTTTAGTAAACGGTAGCAACATCCACCCAGATGCTAAAGCCCAGACAACTAGGTGTTACCTTGACTCCTCTCTTTCCCTCAATCCCCATATCCATTCCAGTATTAAATCATGTGGAATCTATTTGAAAAACGTAATCCAAATCAATCCATTTCTTTTGAATCTACATCTATAGACTATAGCCCTATTTTGTTGCCTTGGATCATCCAAATGATCCCCTACTTGGTGTTTTTCTTTCCACTCTTGTACCTTTGCAATCTATTTCTAAACCACAGGCAGATTGCTCTTTGAGAATATAACTCAGGTTATGTCACTACCTTGCTTACTTTTTTTTAATTAAATATTTTATTTATTTACTTGAGAGAGAGAGCGTACCCATGAGCAAGGGAATGGGGGAGAGGCAGTAGGAGAGGGAGGAGGGAGGGGAAAGGGGCAGAGGGAGAGGGACAAGCAGCCTTCCTGCTGAGCAAGGAGCCTGAGGCAGGGCTCCATCCCAGGACACTGAGATTATCACCTGAGCCAGAGGAAGATGCTTAACTGATTGAACCACCTAGGTGCCCCACTATCTTGCTTATTATAATGGATTCTGATTGCCTGTGGATTAGAGCCCTATTCTTTCTCCTTATATAGAGCCCTACATGGTCAGGCCCCGATTTTCCACTCTAACCTCATCTCTCACTGCATTGCTTACCCTCACCTCCTCATCTTAGACCACATTGGCTTTCTGTTGGTTCCTTGAACTCTTCAAGCTCATCACACTTCAAAGCCTTTGCACTAGTTACTCTCTGTACCTAGAATTGTCCCTCTTTCGATCAACAGCTGTTGGTTTCTTTCTGCCCACCCAACCACTCCTGAGTCCATCACCATATTTTCATTCTCCAGGTAGTGATTGGCTTGTTACGTTTCCTCCATTAGAATATCATTTCCATGAGAGCGCAGGTCTTGCCTGTCCTACTCATGATGGTGTCTCTGGCAATACTGTCTGTATATTATTATTTAATTATGTAATGTCCAGACATTATTATTTAATTGTTGGATATGCTAATAATGTCCGGTGTGTAGTAGATACTCAGCAGATGGGAATTGAAAGGAATAATCACTAATCCTTCGAGGTCAGTTCCTCATTTTCTTCTGTTTCGTTTGAGCCAGAAATAAATAAAATGCCATTAAAAGTGAGAAACGCCAGCAAGCCACCCAGGCAGGAAGATGAAAGTGGTCTCCCACCATCTTGCCTCACAGCATCGGTGATGCTCGTGACTCTCTGAATAAAGCCTGGCTCAGGAGGTCCACACCAGCTCCTGCTTTGGTCTTATCTGGCCTCCCTGCTCTGTGCCAATCTTTTTCTCCATCTTCCTCCCTAAATATCAACTCTTCTCTTCATTCCTCTATTTTTCACATTGATTCCACCATTGAAGTGCCTGTTCTTTTTGTCATGACAGATCCTTCATAATCCACCCCTAGCCCTCCCCCAACAGGCTGGCACACCTTGATCGAGCCCTGGCTACAAGTTGGGCCTCTTTAGTCATGTGATCCCTTGCAGCCCTCCTGGTGGCAAGCGCCACACCTGGCACACATCTTACAGAGAGCTCTGGCCTCAGTCTCTAGACAGGTGAAGAGAGACTGGGGAGGAGAAGGTTCTTGGAATTTCTCCCACCTAACTTCATCAGGGCAGCGTCACTCTGTTTTCACCTAATGGAATCCCATTCCAGCCAGGGTGAGATTTTAAGGGCAGCCTGCAGAAAACCCTTTGGAAAGCACAGCTCGGAGAGGCTGTAGAGAGGCTTTGGAAGGCAGGACTGTGAATGTGCACATCATAGCCGGTTTTTATCTCTAAGTGGAGTTGCTGTACCTTCAACTAAGCAACACTGCCCTCCAAGTGCTGGGCCTGTTGCCCGGATAACACATAGGCATACCTTGAAATGAGGGACCCAACTTCCGCTCACATTCTTAATGGTCACTTGGGCTGAGACCCCTGCATCACACCTGCTCACCTAGTGGAATGACCAGCAGAACCTCCACGTGATCTGACTTGCTGATCTGTGTTCACAGGCAGTAACCGTAGTAGCTTGGGGTCCTGCCCCCTGAGTATTTCATTTTCAAAGCATCTCACATTTCATTTAAATGAAGAGGCTCTGCTCTTAACATGTTACAACCACAGCTCTATACACTGTCTCCAGACTTCAGCGAATTGCTGAATTCGCATCGTGTCATATGCATATGCAATGTGTCTTGGGGAGGACCCGAGGCTTGTGGTGTAATTATAGCTTTGAAGTTTCAGGAGCCAGGAATTCACCTTGCACCATAAATACAATCATGAGAAATGTGGATCTGTAGGATTAAATCAAGCTGCTTTGGTGAAAAAGAATGCTACGAGGTGCTTTTCCCCCCACCCCCGCTCCCTTTCTTATTCTCACTTCTTAGAGTTTAAGGCTATTAAATCAGCACGGTCAAGAGAAAGAAAGGTTTTTAATTGAATAAACTGAAAGCAGCTTCATTAAGCGTTGTGTGAACTGAGTAATTAGGATTTCCAATCCCTTGTTAAAATAGCCAGTGAATTTCAGGAGGGGAATTTCCCTGAGATTCACGACATAACAACAGAGAGGACCTATGGACTTAACACCACTTTAGGAGGCCAAAGGACTCAGTTCATTAAAAAAAAAAAAAAAAAAAGAACTCAGTTCATTTATTCAATCAGTGTTTGTTGAGTGCCTGCCTTGCGTCACGCCGTGTTCTGCAGGCATTGGGCTGGAGCCACGAACAATGTATGCATGGTCTCTGTTCTCAAGGAGCTGACATCCTAATGGGGGTGGAGAGAGATAGACAATAAAAACAAGCACACATGATTTGAGGTAGTGTTACGTGGTGTGCACGGATAGTGGGAGAAAGTAGCAGTCACAGGTGGGGATTGGGTTTGCTACGGTTGGGGAAGGCTTCTCCAAGAAGGTGGCATTTGATCTAAGAATAACTGATGGGAAGGAGCAAGCCACACAGAATTCTTGGAAAAACATTACGAGCAGGAGGGCATTTGGTACCAAGTCTCTGGGTATCCCTGGTGGTAGGAATAATGGTCAAAGGCAGGAGGGGTCCTGGTTATGTAGGACCTGGAAGACCACATGATCCTAGTTGTAATGGGAAACCATTGGAGGGTTTCAAGAGAGAGAGAATGGGATTCTTCATGTTTGGTTTGCTGCGTCAATCTACTCGCCTCCAGAAGGAATAGACTAGAGGTACAGAATCATACCACATAGAAAGATTTAAAGTAATACCTCTCCAGGCCTGACCCTGGAGAGCCTGATTTATCAGGCTTTCCCAAATTGGCATGTTGGCACCCTCTTTGAGGTTTCTGGCTTGCTGTTGTGGTTGAGTTCCCCTCAAAGTTGGGAAATGATGATCACACATTATTAATTATGAATTTTCCTGCTTAGATGAGAATAAAGCTTACAATTAAACAAATGCAACAGAATGGCTGAATTCAGAAATTGTGTCAGAAACTGAATGTTACTATCCCTTTGTTATTGAGCACCTACTGCATCTCAGGCACTGGGTTAGGGTTTATGTCCTATTTACACCTTGTAAGAAGCATATGAGAGAGAGATAAAGTCTGAGTTCATGGCCAGAAAGTGTTTGGTTGAGCCTCCAGGTCAGAAGAAAATTGTTGCAGAAATGGGACATCAGACAGGACTGGGCGTTTCCCTCCTCTTACACGGAGTTCTCCAACATTTCCCCATTGCATCTTGAATTTAGGATCTCTTGTATATTCTTTGGCAATAGTCAAATAGGAAAAAAAAAAAAGTCTCCCTCTTTTTTTAGCTGGTCTAAATTGATATCAATGTGTGACTGTAGAATTTCCAAGTTCCATACCTTGCAGATTTCATTTCCTGTGAGGGAGGGCTGGGATGCCTTCATCACCTACAAGGGAAATTAGTGCATTCACCCAAAAGTCCTTTAAACTTTTTGGCTTCCGTAATGCTTTGGGTAACTTCTTTAACCTTTTCAATGGGGGAAGTGACTGAGCTTCCAAACCACACCCAGGCCCTGATGTAAGGCTTCACTCTTCTTTCTGAATCTATGGCAGGTAAAGAGCATCTTCTCCCACTTCCTGAAGCTATCACTGCTGTCTGGGAGAACTTTCTCTTGTGAGCTAAATGAATGAAGTCTTCAAAACCACTTGTCAAAGGATACTGTCCTCGACTTTTAAGTTTTGTCCCTTTTAGAGCTTCAGCTTTATTTCTGTTGACATGGAAAATTCTAGACATATTCCACTAGGCTGGGCTTCTTGCTCTTTTAGGTTACTTACAAAGATCTGGCCCTTTAGACTTATCTACTCCAAACTCTTTGGTGTGGCCTATGAAGCCTCACATTCAGGTAGTGCAGAGTCCCCTCCTGTTCTGTAGAGGCCAAGAAAGTGTGCAGTGGGCACCCGGGTCTCCATGGAACCTAGTCTGAGAACCAGTGTTCTGGTCCAATCCTTTAATTGTACAAAGGGAAGGCTAAGACTCAGGCAAGGGAGGGAACTTGCCCAGGTTCAAACAGTGAATCCCACAATCCAGAGGAAACTGGGACCCTGGATACCTTATTCCTATTGGCCAGAGCTTTCCATAGTCTTCTTCACCCCCTGGCAATGTTATTCACTTCATTCATTGATCTACTCATGAGACAACTATTTATTAAGTGAAATTTAGGTGCTAGACATCAAAAAGAGATAAAACGGTTTAAGATTGAACCCACAGGGATGTCCTCAGGTGGGATCCCTTAGTGTCTCTGGGTCTCTAGCCCCGATATCCTCACGTTTTTCAGTACAAACACATCAGAACCAATTCGGCCAGAAAGTGGTCACGCACCAGTAGCTCCCCATTTCCTGTTTACCTTAGTGAATAACAAGATGCACGCACACATAAACAGTGGGTTCCTGCCATGTGACGGACACTGGGACTCCCAGATGAAGCAAGAGCCACCCCTGCTCTCACAGAGCTCACAGTCCAGTAGAAGAGGCCAATGGAGGTAACACAGCAGAGTGGGTAAGTGCTAGGGGTGAGCTCAGCCCTGCAGGGGAGCCAACAGGGAGACGCTATCCCAGTTGGCATGTGTGCAGTCAGAGAAGGCTTCCTGGTTGAAGGGACATTTGATCTGGTCCCTTCAGTGAGCCGAGGAGACTGAGAAAGGGCAGGGAGCAGACGAAGAGAAAAGGCTTCTCAGATATTTAGAAGATCCAGTGCAAAGGCACTGAGCTGTCAAAGAGTTGTAGGGAGAGTTTTTAGTGGTTCAGAGTGAGTAGATGTTCTGAGAACATAGGACAAAGGACTGTGTGGGAAGAAGGGCTATACCTGCCCCTCCATTCTTCTTCTTCTTTTTTTTTTTTTTGAGAGAGAGAGAATGAGAGAATGAGTGGGGGCTGGGGGCGTGGAAGATGGAGAGGAGAGAAAGAGAACCTTAAGCAGGCTCGATCTCACGATCCTGAGATCATGACCTGAATCAAAGTCAGGAGTTGGATGCTTGGGGCGCCTGGGTGGCTCAGTGGGTTAAGCCTCTACCTTCAGCTCAGGTCATGATCTCAGGATCCTGGGATCAAGCCCTGCATCGGGCTCTCTGCTCAGCAGGAGGCCTGCTTCTGCCTGCTCTCCGCCTCCTCATGATCTCTTTCTCTCTCAAATAAATAAATAAAATCTTAAAAAAAGAAAGAGGTGGATGTTTAACCAATTGAGCCACCCAGGTACTCCTGTGCCCCTCCATTCTAACTCTGGGTTCTATTATATCAGAATTGCTGGGGTTGAGGACAAAGATCCTTAGATCCAACTTCCAAATTAGTCTTACTCTGCATTCAGTTGGCACCATCTCATGGCATCCTTTGAACCTCCAAGGTGAGGGCAAATGCAACAAGACTGTCCAGGTAGGGGCCCTTCTACTCCCTCTCAAGTGCATAGGACAGGGAAGCCACTGATGTGGAGACTGGTCCCCTAGGAGGAAGAGCGAAGGGACCCAGAGACTCTGAGTGTCTGTGTGCACGCAGGTATACAGGGTGTGGAATGTGTGTGTCAAAGTGTGTACACATATGTGGGGGTGAATATGTGTGTGTGTGTGTGTTCAAGCAGGAGAGACTGAATGTATGCATGAGGCAGTTCGTGTGTGCGTGTGTGTGTGTGTATGCACACATGGGGCCAAATTGTGTGACTATGTGTGTATACGTCAGTGAATTGCGTGTAAATGTGTGTGTCGTGTGCCTGCCGCTGGAATGAGAGTAGGGGGAGGGCTGGGAACCAACACAATGAGAAGATAATGAGTGCCTTTTCTGAAGTCCCACATCATTGCAGGAGCTGAGGGGTTAATCCTGATTTCACAAAACTTGTGTCTTTTGGCTGGAGAAGCTGTTGGCAGCTTATCTCACTCTCCCCAGGATTCCTGTTTCACCCTTGTAGTAACATTTAAATTAACTTGCTTTGATGGTCTGGACTCCAAATGGCAGACTGCACAAGATAGAAATGTGCTCACATTAGCAGAAAGAAAAAAGAAAAAGGACGCAGGCTTGCCCACTACCGCTGACTCAAACCGTTTGTGAGCCGATCGCTTCCAAGAGAATTCTGACTTTTCCTTCTTGAATATTTTGCAGAAATGGGGAGAAGGGCATGAACACATTAGTGTTCAGCCCACAGAAATAGAAATCTGAGAGAAAAAGAGTAGTAGATAATGTTCTCTGGAGAATGGAGAGGGTGCCGAGCAGTGTAGACACGGGGTCTCCTGTCACGCTCACGACAGCTGAATGAGGAGGTGTCACTACCATCGTCATTTTGCTGATGAAGAGGGCAAAGCCTGTGGTTGGGCAGCTGGAGGAACTTCTAGGCCCTAAGTCTCATGCCCATGGTCACTCGGCAGGTCAGGCGCCCCATGGAGAGCACAGAGACGCCTAGTCACGCAGAGCACCCTCTCCCAAGGTTTACTCTTTATTGACTGGTTTCCAAGATTTATTATGATGGGGCTTCCTTTGGGAAGAGGCTAACTTCTCTGCTTCCTAATGGACTGGTGTGGAAATTTTTCTTTACAGAGAAACCCTCAAGGACCCTCATTTTCTAGGGATTTGGGTTTTGGGTTTTGGAATGCTCGTAAATTTTGTAAATTTGGTTGTTTTGATACTGTACATCTCAAGAGGCTCCTGGGTGTGTGTGCATGTGTGTGTGTGTCCTGATCCTCAATCGTGTGTCAAGAAAATCTGCAGTTCTTTTCTCCTGGGCCTCCTTGCGTGTTTCCTGCATTCTGTGTGAACACCCTTTCTATTCTGTCCATCCTAACCAAGGCCTTGCAAAAGCTAAGGTTTACTTTCGTTTCAAAGCATCCTATTCCTTGGCTCTCAGTTTAAACTCTTTTTTTTTTTTAAAGATTATTTATTTTTTTCATAGAGAGATCACAAGTAGGCAGAGAGGTAGGCAGGGGCCGGGGGAAGCAGGCTCCCTGCTGAGCAGGGAGCTCGATGCGGGGCTCAATCCCAGGACCCCGAGACCATGACCGGAGCCGAAGGCAAAGGCCTAAACCACTGAGCCACCCAGGCGCCCAGTTTAAACTCTTTTCTGTAACTTTCACCCAACTGGAGTTACTCAGTCAGATGAAAATTGAAATTCTTAAGGTTACCAAAATCAAATTTGTGTGTGCTTAGAATTCAGCACATGGGGAACTCTTCTATTAAGGAATAATTGTAGGTATATTCTGGCTTTAAAGACTTTTTTTATGATGATCTTTAAGCTGCAATGTTTTTATGTTTCGTAGCATTAATATGTCTCAGGAATAGAGTTAATATCCTTTGTAAGGATGTTTATATTTTTAGACTTTTTTTAAAAAGATTTTATTTATTTATTTGACAGACAGAGATCACAAATAGGCAGAGAGGCAGGCAGAGAGAGAGGAGGAAGCAGGCTCCCCGTGGAGCAAAGAGCCCGATACAGGGCTCGATCCCAGGACCCTGGGATCATGACCTGAGCCGAAGGCAGAGGCTTTAACCCACTGAACCACCCAGCTGCCCCTATGTTTTTAGACTTTAATTTCAACTTAAAATTTCAAGTCTTTGACTCACTGTAGTTAAACACCCTAACCCTACCCAATGCACATGTTTAAAGGTGTGTAAGTCTATAGTTCTTCCTTTCAGTAATGATTTCCCAGTTGAGTATTCCTTCATTCAACACATTTTCACTGTGTACTCAGTATCTTCCAGGCACTGTGCTAGGTACTGGGATCCAGCAGTAAAAGGCAGATGTAGCCACTGCCTTACGAACACATGAAAATAGACTCCACAAGGCACCATGAAGGAAATGAGAGATGGGCAGGCTCTATGGAGAGTGATAAGGGAAACCTTGATTACCGAGGTCATCAATGAATTGCACGACTTTGGATAACTACTGATAAAAATGTGGATGGGGTCTTCTCCATGGGCCATCTGAGACAAGAGTAGACTCGTCTCAGGTTGCTCGTGGCCAACGGGGAGCCAGTTTCCTGCCATCCAGTCTTAGTTTCTCTATGTGGCTGCTGAGCTAGGGCGATCGCATCTGGGGACCCCTGAACTGCCTTAACGGCTGACCTGTTCGTGCCCAGCTGCCCTGAAGGGACTGCTGCTGGGACTGCTGCTGGGACCCGTGGTGTGTGGGCCTAGAGCATCCTCCAAAGAGCCCACTGGTGCCTGAAAGCCAAGATGGCCAAACTGTAAGGAATCCACACCACCCTCTCTCAGGCATCCGCATTCTGGGTTTCAGGATTTGAAAATTCTCCAACTAGTGCTTTCTTAGCTGTAGAATTAGGAGGAGACCCCACTCCATCTGGGGGGCTACTTCTGGGCTCTAGAGGTTCAACTACTCTAGTTGGGGAGATCTGATGACTCTTAGGGGTACAATTAAAATCTTTGCCATCAATATCCTTTCCACTTAATTTTTTTTCCCTCTTGTATTTTAGAATCATCCTCATCATCTCCCTGTTTGAGGTCTGGGTTCCAACTCCATTACTCTCTCCATCGCTCCTATGGCCCACACGTAGCACGTACGTTATCCACAATCATGTTGAAAAAAATTCTCCACCCCCACCCCAATAGAATGTAGGCTTCTTGAGAGCAGGGACCCTACTTATGCTCCTTTTTAAAAATTATTATTTTTTAAAGATTTTATTTATTTATTTGACACACAGAGATCACAAGTAGGCAGAGAGGCAGGCAGAGAGAGAGAGGGGGAAGCAGGCTCCCTGCTGAGCAGAGAGCCTGATGCGGGGCTCGATCCCAGGACCCTGGGATCATGACCTGAGCCGAAGGCAGAGGCTTTAACCCACTGAGCCACCCAGGCACCCCCCCTCCTTTTTCAAAAAAATTTTTTGCTTTTTCAAAAATTTTTTTTCCTTTTTTTTTTTTTAAGATTTTTTTCATTTATTTGAGAGAGAGAGAGAGAGTGAGCAAGACTGCATGCATGAGCAAGGGTGGGGCAGAGGGAGATGGAGAAGCAGGTTCCCCATCCCAGTGCCCTGGGATCATGACCTGAGCTGAAGGAAGATGCTTAACTGACTGGGCCACCCAGGCGCCCTAACCCTGTGTTTGTTCTTAATGGGTATAACTTAACACAGATAGAACACGGCCTGGCCCAGGGTGAGTGCTCACCAAATGCTGGGTAAATGAATGACACAATGCATTGGCGTCCTAACGGGGCATCAGGCCTAGTGGTCCTTTTGTTGATATGTTTTATTCGTCACCGGAAAATTCCCCTCCTGAAATTCTCTGGGGTATTTTAAGAAGGGAATCCTACTTACTCAGTTCACACAATGCTTTCTGATCACAGAGATGGTGTCACAGTAACTTCATTGGTTTAATGAAAACCCTGTCCAGATTTTCTCCTTACCATCACAAGGTGGAGCACAGAATGATGGAGAGTTTCCCATGCATTCTCTCTCCATTCATGACCCCCCCCAGAAATACGCCTTTTTGTCTATCCTTTGACAAGATTCCCAAAGAATTTTTTTAATTAACATATAATGTATTATTAGCCCCAGAGGTACAGGTCTGTGAGTCACCAGGTTTACGTACTTCACAGCATCACCATAGCACATACCCTCCTCAATGTCTATAACCCCACCACCCTCTCCCAGATTCCCAAAGAAATTTTGCCCAGAGAAAGTTTTCAAAACTTTTTGGTGGGCCAAAGCTATTTCTGGATGAGTAACAGGAAGAAATTGCCCTGCTGGGGGCAGGAGAGAAGGCAGGTGTCAGGAAAATTGCAGTTTTCTCTCTCATCCCCCAGGATTTCAGGCGAAGGGCTGGAGACACATGATTTATTTCACCCCTCGATAAGTCTAGACTACTGCACTGTCCTCTTGTCTCCCAGGCCACCATCTTGTCTTTATTTTGCCTTCATTTTTGAAGGAGAGTTTCACTCAATTTAGAATTGTGTGTTGATCTATTTTTTCCTTCTGCAGTTTGAAGGTTTTATTCTATTGTCTTGTCTCTGTTGAGAAGCTGGATACAACTCTTGTCATTGTTTGCCTGAATATAACGTCTTTTTAAAAAATAAATATTATTTATTTATTTATGTATTTATTTGACAGAGAGAGAGCGCGAGCATGAGCACAAGCACGGGGAGTGACAAGCAGAAGCAGAGGGAGAAGCAGGCTTCCTGCTGAGCAGGGACCCCAATGTGGCGCTCTATCCCAGGACCCTGGGATCATGACCTGAGCCAAAGGCAGGCACTTAACCCTGGTTCCCCTCTCTTTTTTTTTTTTAAGATTTTATTCATTTACTTGACAGAGAGAGAAACCACAAGTAGGCAGAGAGGCAGGCAGAGAGAGAGGAGGATGCAGGCTTCCTGCTAAGCAGAGAGCCCGATGCGGGGCTCGATCCCAGGACCCTGAGATCATGACCTGAGCCGAAGGCAGAGGCTTAACCCACTGAGCCACCCAGGCGCCCCTCCCTCTCTGACTTTTTAAAGATTTGTCTTTTCTTTTCTTTTTTTTTTTTTTTAAAGATTTTATTTATTTATTTGACAGAGAGAGATCACAAGTAGGCAGAGAGGCAGGCAGAGAGAGTGGAGGAAGCAGGCTCCCTGCCGAGCAGAGAGCCTGACGCAGGGCTCGATCCCAGGACCCTGGGATCATGACCTGAGCCGAAGGCAGAGGCTTAACCCACTGAGCCACCCAGGCGCCCCAGATTTGTCTTTTCTTCATTAATTAGAATGTGATAACCTTTGTTTGGCTGGCTTGCTAGCTTTCTCCTTCCTTCCTTCCTTCCTTCCTTCCTTCCTTCCCTCCTTCCTTCCTTCCTTTCTTCCTTCCTTCCTTTCTCTCTCTTTCTTTCTAAAATATATCCTGTTTGTGACTTACTGAGTTTCTTGGGTTCATTTTTTTTTTAATCAAATTTGGAAAATTTTGGCCATTATTTCTCTATGTATTTTTCCTGCTTCAAATCTTTTTTCCCCTCTCTTCCTGGGACTCGAATTAAATATATGTTGGACCTGATTTTTTCCCTTAACGTCCCTGAAGTTCTGCTTCAGTATTTTTTTTTCTGTATACCTTAGTTTCGTTAGTTTCTATTCACCTGTCCCTGAGTTCATCAGTATGTTTGCTTCTTCTTCTGCAACGTACATTATGCTGTTTAGCCCATGTAGTGAATTTAAACATTTCTGATATGGTGAGTGTTTTTTTGCTAGACTTTGCTAGAATTTGCTAGAATTTGCTTTTGATTGTTTCCATAGCTTCCAGTTGTTTACGGAGAGTCCCTAGGTGTTCACTCGTTCCTGTTGTTTTCACTGAAAACTGTGAGTATATTTATAAACACTATTTTAAAGACATGGCCTCCTGATTCCAACAACTCTGCCATTTCTGGTTATGTTTCTATTGATTTCCTTTTTTTCCTGGTTGCATGTCACTTTTCCCCTGATTTTTCCCCCCATGTCTCATAATTTTTTATATGTTGCATATCTAGATGCTATGTTGTTGAGAGTGTAGATTTTTGTGGTTTTCCTTTGAAAGGTGTTGAGTTGTTGTGGGTGTTGGGTTTTTTTTTCTTGGCAAGCTTGATCCCACCAAGGCTTGTTCTAAGGTCTTGTCAGGATGAGACACATGGGATGTGGTATAGCTTCCTCCTAAAAACGGCCTTTCTGGAGTTGCAATGGAATGCCTGGGTTTCCAGTCATCTGTTTCCACTCTGGCTGGTCAAAACCCCATGGGAGCCCCCAGTATGTGACCTCTGATCTCCATTCTGCTCTTGGGTCCCCCGGTGACTCCCCCTGCAGTGTGCCAGGCACAATAACTTTGTTGTGGGACCTGGCTCAGGGTGCTTGGGAGAGCAACATAGAGAATCCGGGTCTCTGGTCTTTCCGTCTGGGCTTTTCCATACTGTATTTTGTGGGGCTTCATTTTTCCTCTGTGGTTCTGCCCTGGGGCCCAGAGTTCATGCAACAGACCTTTGTGTAAAAAAGGCTGAAGGAGCATAATAATGATTTCTTCTCTCCTGTATGAGATTGACACCCACACTTGTGATGAAACCACGTTTAACCTTTCAGGATTCATTTCAGGGGGACTATTGGGGAAGCACAGGGAAATGTCCAGCAAGTTTTTCAGTACTCTCTTCTTAGCTTCCTTCTTCATTTCACAAAGCCATGGGCACTGCTTAGAGTATCTGTGTGATGCAATCACGGGCTATTTTCCTGTCTTCTTGAACAATCCCGATGCTGAGCCTGTCTTTCTGGAGCAACGGTGTGTTGATTTCCATTCTTCGGAGCTGACGCTCAGACACTGATTTGTACTGCTGCCCTTTTCTGGGAGTGGCGCAGGCAGAAGCGGGGCTGGAAGCCTGGCAGGTCGGAATGGTGGGGCACAGCAGGAGGAGGGCCTCCGGGTGCTGAGCTCTGCTTGCGAGACGTGCAGCACTGCTCAGTTTTCTTAAGCTCTCCAGTCTCAGTTTCCCTCCTCCCTCCCTTCTGCCTCCCTCCTTCCCTTCCTTCCTTCCTTCCCCTGGCCTCTGGAAGGAAGGGGATAAAGGAGAAGTATGTTTTGTTAAGGGATTAAGAGCACTTAATAAAAACCACTCTGTTGTGGTTTTTAAAAGCTGTAGAACTTTTAAAACCATAGAACTGAGCCAGCCCTCAGTTCAAATCTTAGCTCCCAAGCTCCCAACTGGGAAGACTTCGCAAGAGTCCCAGTACCTCTTCAAGCCTCAGTTTATTCAGCTGTGGGATGGAGGTAGTAACTCTGGTTGGATATTATTTTGAGAATTGAATAAAAATGGAGCAACCGGGAAGCAGCCACCTGAGCTGCTCTGGCAGGTGCTCGAGTTCTTGCTCCCAGTTCACTCTGGACCAGTTCCAGAGCCGGGTCCGGGATGAGCTGCTGAGTTGGTTGAGTTTCCTCCTGCACTGACTCTGTCTCCTGGCTTCTTGCTGGGGAGAGTTGGTCTGGAGTGGGGATGAAGGTCACTTCTGAACTTATATCTCTGCCAAAACATCAATGATAAAAATTTATTTTGTGGATTTGGGTTGGAAAGGTCCCCATCCACTTACCCTAACCTGCTTTCTGCCCCCATGTGATGCACGTTTTCACTCTGGGCGAGATCCTCAGGGATTGGATAAGCCCTATAATAATTTCTGATTGAAAATAAGTGGTCATAAAAAATAATAACAATAATGAATAACGGGTAATAAAATTAATAATAACAAATAATATTAAAACAATAAACAACCACCAGTTGGGAATGGGAAGACAACCATGAACAGAGAGGGACTCTGTGTCATAGTTTGCTTCACGAACATTATTCAGGCTCCCTGTGATGCTAGTTCCCAAGAGGGACTTAAGACACCATCTCATGGGGAAAAGACAGAAAAGCAATGAGCTGTGATGGGGGAGGGAGTTAGGGTGGGCGTCTGAGGGAGCCCCTGTGCAGGGTCATCCAGGGAAGGTTCTAGATAGGAAGTGACACTTGAGCTGGGTCTTCCCCTTGAGGTAGTGGGGAAGGCAGGTGTTCCCCCCAGAGTGTAAAGTAGGACAAGAAATGAGAAAAAGCAGCACATTAGCCAGGGGGGCAGAAGACAATGTGTAGCAATTTGCAAGAGCTGGATGTTAACTTTGCAGGAATTTTGTGAGCCAGTCATTAAACACAGCCATGATTAAAAAATACATGATATCAGCTTCCATTTAAATATATTATATTAAAGGTAACACTATAATTAAAGGTAATAAATACTCAAAAACATGTCACTTCTTTTTTTTTTTTTTTTTTAAAGATTTTATTTATTTACTTGTCAGAGAGAGAGAGAGAGAGAGAGAGTGAGCACAGGCAGACAGAGTGGCAGAGGGAGAAGCAGGCTCCCTGCAGAGCAAGGAGCCCGATGTGGGACTCGATCCCAGGACGCTGGGATCATGACCTGAGCCAGAGGCAGCCGCTTAACCAACTGAGCCACCCAGGCGTCCCAACATGTCACTTCTTAATTGTCACTACATTTTACTGCCCTCTGTCCTCTTGTGGTTACTTATTTCTACCGTATCTGCGAGGTGGAAATATGATATAATGGTGTGCCAATACTTTTCTCCCCCCAGTTCCCCATTCCGTGGTCATACGTCCGCTGCTCAGACGTGATCATGGTCCAGATATCTACACCACGGATACTGGCAAATGGTACAGATCAGGGCTTTATTTTGGAGAGCTGGTTGTTAAACATTTGTTAGCATACCTCTGCCTCCACCATAGAGGAAGGGGGTACCAGCTGAAGCAGAGAGAAGCTGAACCAAGAGGAGACTTGGATGCCAAGTTTTGGAGCTTGGATTTCCCCCTAGAGGAGACAGGAAGCTGCTAGAACACCTTAAAGCAGGAGAGCTCTCTGATTCGATTCGTTATAGAAAGACCCCTCGGGCTCCTGTGTGGTGGGTGGACTGGAGTGGGCTGCACATGGGACAGGGACACCAGTGAGCAGGCTGTGGAAATAAAGAAGAAAAGATGGGGGTCGGCTTTAGTGATTAAATGTTGGGAGTTAGGGAGCGTTGACCAATCTAAGACAGCCCCACCTCCTGCCTTGGGACATTTGGTAGAAGATGGCGGGGCCTCCGAAGGATTGCTGGACAGAAAGAGTGTCCGGACTCATGAGAACATCCCCGTGCAGTGGGGCCTTACTCTTCTGTTCTGGCCTGCATCAAATCTGGAAGCACTTACAGGGATTTACTTTCTCTGTGTGAAGTTGGGTAACTCTGGCCTTTTGCCCGTGGGCTGAATCCGCTAGAGATGCACCATGGGGCTGGGAACATGTACTGGGATTGAGGGGACCCGGCTCCCTTTATTCCAATGACTCCTTGGGCATGATGGTGTCCTACCTGAGCCTCAGTTTACTTCTCTGTAAAATGGGTATTGTCACCCACACCCTATTCTCCTCCCCATGGAACTCTTGGGAGAAGGGACACGTGCCAGTGACTTTTCTAGCGGTGTCAGATGGTTTTCCCCAGGGCCAGGGTAAAAACTGGGAAAGTTCCTAGAACAGAGAGAAGCAAAGTCTAGTTAGGTGTCATTCTTGAAAAACAGCAGGGAGTGCCAGGAGGCCCTCTGGGACCCCCACACCATAGCTACAGGAGAAATGTTTCCCATCCGAAAGTGTGGAGTGCAAGGGACTGGGAGGGTAGTTATCGCCAACCACGTGGGAGGAGTCCAAGGTGCGACATGTGTGCTTTTGGCTCCAGGATAGCTGGCAGCTGGCCAGCCCTCAGCCATCCTGTTCTTTGCCCCTGAAGGTCTTAGTCATTAGCAGTCCCCACGGAGTGGGTCATGCTTGCTATTGATTAGCGATTGTGCTGTGAAGTCCCAGGTCCAAATATTAACTAAACTGAACAAACAGAATCATCCATATGGAATGTGAGCCCCCTTGTTTTCTGTCTTCAGAACTTGTTTGTTTCCTTTAGGATCACTTACCAAAATGCAGTCTTCTTTGTTAATTTCTTCATTGTATCCCCTCACAGTTTTATCGCAATGGTGTAGAAGCTTGTGAGCCCAATAGCTGTGTCTGTTTCATTCCCAGCACCCAGCAGGGACCCATGCACTGAGGTGGCTCATGAAATATCAATTGATGAATGAATTAGGCAAGTCCCCAGCCCATCATTTACCCTACCCCCCTTTATGACAATCTTATTGTTTCCATAATCTGGTTTTGTTTCCTTAACTGTAGAAGAGAAGAGATATAGAGAACAGAGTTTCCAGGTGACTTACTGGCAGAGTGACAATGGCCATTGATTGAGCAATGACCAGGGGTCATGAAACTTCATGGGCATTATCTCTTTTTATCAGAACAAGGGCACCAGCAGGCACGGTCCACCATTATGTCCATTTTGCTGATGAGGAAAGTAAGGCTCAATTAGGCTAGCTCAGCTTTCTGAGGTCTCATAGCTGGAATGTCATAGAACTGAGAATATGTCTAGCTTTGAGGTCTTGCTTTTTGTTTCATATGCCAGTGCTTTGAAAATCCTGGTTCTCAACTCTAGCTATACACTAGAATTATCTGAGCATTAAAAAAAAATATATGGTTGCTTGTCTCCCAGTATTGAGGTTTCTGATTTAGTTAGTCAAGGGTATGGCTTGGGATATTGGGGTTTTTAAATCTATCCCTATTTCCTACACCCACCAACATGCAGTCAAAAATGGAAAATGAAAAAAAAAAAAAAAAAAAAGGAAGATGATTGCCCTGGAAAGCATGAGATAAACGTGGAACCAGTCAAACAGCTTTGTTCAGGGGCAAGTCCAGACAGGGCTTGCTGGGAAGGGCTTTGATGATGGTGCCTCGTGGCTTCCTGTGACAAATGCACAGCTCAGATAGGAGAGGACTCTTGTAGGATGT